>NC_134060.1:6492365-7848781 GCF_965140245.1 Athene noctua
GGCTGGTGCCCCTTCCAGCCCTCCCCTGTGCAAGGAGAGCAGCAGGACACGCACCTTGCTGCAAACCACCGCAGTACAACCCCAGCAGCCAGGCTGGCACAACTCCTCGCCCCCAGCAGCAGATTTTAGCCCCGGCTGGGCAGCACTCTTACCCCACCCTGGCCATCGCTCACTTGAAAGCAAAGCCAAGCTCACCCCGTGCTCGGTCCCTCTGTTCAGCGGGGACAGGGCGAGGATTAAGGATGCGATAGCGGAGGGATTACCCACAGCCCCGGTTGGGCACTCAGATCCCGGCAGATTGCCTGTGCCGTGGGGGGAGGAAAGCGTAACACCTCGTGCCTTTGCATCTGATGGATTTTTATGGTGTAATAAAATGGAGGATTTACCTGGGGAGACTTAAAGGCTAAAATTACATGCACGCAGTGGCAGAAATGAGCGACATCCACTGCAATGCTGCGATGGGTGAGCAATCCTCGTCTGACCAAAAGGGCACTTTTTCCTCAGGAATTTATAAACCTCTGCCAGTCTCTGAGCAGCTTAGCAAGGCACCTCCACCCCCTTTTCACCCATGGGGAAACTGAGTCACGGAGCAAATTCCCAGCATGGCTTTAAGTCACCTCTCCATCAACTTTACCACGAACAACCTCAGGAATTTTTTACCATGAAAACAAGCAGGAATCTCCCTTGCTCTTCCCTACAGCCACAAACATCAGCACCCCTGAGCACCCCAAAGAGAACCCCAACCTCCACGTGACACCCAACAGCCCGGAGCTCACACTCATCCCAGCTCTGCTTCTGCCTTTCCTCCCCGCTGCTTCCCAAAATGCACAAGGACGTGTGTTTGTAGATAAAAAGCCCTATTTTTAGCACCTTGTATCATTAACCTCTGGGACTTGCTGCTGCATGTGCCATCCCCAGGGACAAAGTTTCAGAAGGGTGCATCAAACCCAGGGACAGGGAAGGCACGCTTACATCAGCCAGAATAAAAACCAGGTTATAAATTTACACATTGCTGCTGTGGAGAAGAGGGTGTCCTCTACGCTCACCCCCAACTATCCAAAATAAAGCAGTTTACACACTCCAGGCTGCACTCAAAATGTGGATTTGGAGACATATCCCAGCTTGGGAGTGGGAACGCTGGCAAAGCTGAGATGGCTCTGCTCTCTCTGGCCCCAAAAACCCCACGAGGACCGAGCTGAGCGGGCAGCTTGGCCCAACCCTGAGGATTAATGCGGAGTTTCCTTCTGCAGCTGCTGCAGGGATGCTCTGGAGGTTCTGGAGTAGCACACGCTGCATAGAAATCCCGATTTCTGCCCTTTGCAGGGGGTGAGGTTGTGCTTGCCCAGCCAGGCTCTGCCAAGCCCCACTCCCTGCCCAAAGCCGTGTCCTGGGCTCGTGGCAGCGGAGCAGCGCGATGCCAGGCTGCTGCGGGGACCGGAGCAGCAGAAACAGTGCGGGTGACCCACTGCTGAGGGGTGTTTCTTGAAAAATCAGCACTGGCTGTGCTAATCGGAGCAATAGGGCTGGGAGGGACCCCACAACCAGGCTGTGTCTCTCCTGCCCCGGGTCAGGGTCGACTCCACAGCTCTGGTTCTCAATGCGCAGAGCAACCCAGCCTTTAGCATCTCCAGCAATGGGTTTGCACAGCAGCCCCACAGCCCCTTCATCCTGACCAACACGGGCTTCCCACTGCCTGGACCAAATTTCTCCA
This sequence comes from Athene noctua, assembly GCF_965140245.1. Taxonomy (NCBI): domain Eukaryota; kingdom Metazoa; phylum Chordata; class Aves; order Strigiformes; family Strigidae; genus Athene; species Athene noctua. Next base: position 6,494,077 of record NC_134060.1, read on the forward strand.
GCAGCAGGACGTGGCTCTCACTAACCTTCCACGACCACAGTAGTGCCTGCCTGCTCCTGCCTGCCCCTGCCCCTGCCTGCAGGGTGACCCAGGGCACCTGGCTCTCTCCTCAAGGGCTGCTCAGGCTGGGCACTTGGCATCACTTGTCCCCACACAGGCACACGATTTTGGGGGTCCCCACTGGAGAACAACAATGCAGCGCATGGGAGCAGGAGGGTGCAATGGGAGGTGGGGGATTTCTTGGTTGCAGAAGGCAGAGAGCATCCCCACTGCTCTCACCCCCGATTTTGGGTGATGCTCCCTGTCTGTATGACATCCCAGTGAGCTGGGGGAAATTTCTCTCAAACCCTCCAGGAAAAGCCCCTGGATGTCAGCAGTGAGGTGGGACAGGGATCTCAAGGCCAGGCTTTATCCAGAGATGTCAAAAATGCCATGATCCCCCTCTTACATGCTTAGGACTGCTCCTCCCACCCCCAAACCAAAGACACTCATCAGCACTGGCATCCATCACCATCTGACCCCAGCCCAGCTTTGAGCTAGGCATGTCCTGAGTGGGCAAAGGCCCCAGGGTACCCCAGGGGTGACACCACTGTCACCCAGGAGGCCCCAACCTCTAACTGCAAGACCTCCAATGGCTCGTTCCCCACCCCAGACCCCACCACCATCCTTTGTCCCTCCTGTCCCTGCAGCTTTATCTTCCTTAAGCCGATTGCTGGGGCTGGGGCTGCCCGCGGTGAACCTCCGGTGTGCTCGCCAGCCCCCTGGTGAAGCGGGCGGTGCTTTGCGGGTTGCAGCCGGAGCCTGCCCGTGAGGATTAAAGGAAATTATAGCCACTGCTTAAACACGGTGGTGGCATCAAGCCAGAGCAAGGCAGGAGCCAAGGTGCCATCGGAAAGTGGTTCCTAGTCAAGAGCATCCTCCCCAGGGCTCCCCAATGAGCACAGGGAGAGAGGTCCCCTTATTCTCCGTCTTATTGCCAACCACGGCAGGTGGATCTGATCCAAGCCTTCCCTAAACACAGGTGGGAGATGTCGGCGGGGTGTTTTCCCTCTCTGTTTGCATGAGCATGTATGTGCCTGGCTCCAAACTCTGCCCTCAAAGGTGGATTCCATCCCTGCCACCCCCAGCAGTCTCAAAACAAGGTGTTTTCCCCCAGCCAGGCACAGCCATGCCCTCCGCAGCCTGGGAGGTGCTGAGGGCAATTCTCCCTGTGTGGGTGAGGCCCTCACCAGGGTGTCTCTGGGATGGGTGCTGCGGGGGGCTGTCCCCAGGGTGGGCACGGGGCTGCGGGGATCAGCTCAGGGCTTGCAGGAACCTGAGCCAGGGTCTGCTGCTGCAGGGACCAGATGGCTCAAGGGAGCCTAATCCTGCCCAGCACATGCAAGGAGGGGTCTGGGACCTCCAGGCAGACAGCCTGTGGAGTAGAAAGGCCACAGGGAGTAGGAAGGTCCCAAACCAAGGGACAGTGCCAAAACCTGAGCACTTTGGAGGGGGACAGGCCGCAGGCTGGGGGCTGCTGACAGCTCTGTGATGCTCTGGGGGGGTTAATCCCCTCTCTGTGTAATGACACGACAGGAAAGCTAAGGGAAAGGTCCCCAGCAAAACCAGTTCTAACGTCCTCACATTGCTGCCCCTGGTGGGTTTTCAGCACTGGTTTTGCCTATCGCTGGTATATGACTTCTCTATATGCGGGGAGCCAAGGCCACGGCAGGGTCTGGCCATGCACCTCCCGTCCTTCAAAGGAAAAGCAGCCTCTGAGCCTGAAGGAGCTGTATAAAACCCTCTGACTTGATGATCACATCATCCCTTCTAGGCTTAAAACCTACCAGCCAAGGTATATCCCACCAGATCTGCGCCTTGGGATGGCACAGCAGAGACAGGAGCTGCTGGAAATGGGTGGGAGGCCGCAGGGCTGGATCCAGGCTCGGTCCCTTCCTGCCACATTTCCCACCATGGATTAAAAAAATCCCCTGGTTTTGTCTCCCTAATTATGGCCAGGAAAGGTTTGCCATGCCGGGCAGCGCAGTCTCTCTGCTCCGGCTCCTAATTACAATGCAGAACGTGCAAAATACAGGTCACCCAGCACTATTATTACACACCTGGATGGTTTCCATTAATTAAGGGGGGAAAAAAAAGGAAAGCTGCGGAGGGAGATGTGCGACACGGGAGCCTGAAGCGACGGATGTAAAAATACCCTGCGCAGGGACAAGCTGCGGGTGACTCACGGGGACTTGGCAAAGTGTGGCCAGCACTGGGACACCGAGCAGACGGGCTCCAAAGATGGGCTGGTGGCACGGCCCCATCTGCACTGGCTCCACGGGTGATGCTGCTATGGGCCTCCCAGCCAGGGATAATAGGGGTTTTGGGGTGTCTGTGTGTCCTGGGGTGTGCATCCCACCAGTGCTGGTAACGCACAGAGGAGAAGGGTGCTACACGACGCGTGGGCTGAGCGGCGGGTGCTGCGCGGAGGCGGGTGGGCGAGGGGAAGAGTGCGATGTTCTCCCTAACGCCGAATCCCCGACAGCATAAAAATACCCACCGGTTGGAGCAGAGGGAGCCTCCGCTCCCGTCAGCATCGCGCAGGGGTGCTGCTCACCAGCTTCACAGCGCAACACCAGGACTTTTCAGGACCCTCTGGGTGTACCCAGATTGGCACCCTGCGAGCAGCACTTGGGTTTACAGGGCTCCCAGGAGCCTCTTCACACCCTTCCCAAGCAACAGAGGCCAGCTCCAGCTCCCACTTCTGACTGGCTCTCCATAGCCCCCCCCCAAAAAAAAAATTTTGCCGTTATTTTATTGTCCCCAAACTTCTGACCTGAAGCCTCAGTTCAATCAGGCACATTGAAACGCTCCCTCCAGCCAAGAACCAGTGCTGCCAGACTGCTGTTCCCTGCCTGCTTAGATAACAGCCCTTTGCTAAACAATGAAAATGCAAGGAAAAGAGCAATTACCCTTTTTAAAAGCCAGCCAAGCGCAGCCCCAAACCTCCCACCCGCGTCCCAGGCTGGGCTGGTCCTAGAGCTGAGATGCAGGCAGGAACCGGCAGCGCAGATTTGGTCCCCATGACCTGGCAGGTCCCTTCCTCTACCAGGGCAAAACCCTCCCCTGCAGCGGGGGAAAGGCTTTGGGACTTGGGGAGCCACATCCCAGCTCGTCTGATGCTTAGAAGAGGAACGGTCAGCCTCCAGGCCACCAATTGCAGTATTTTAGCTCATATCCCCTCCTTAATGTTCAGCGGAACAGGGAGGACAATGTTTAATTGTGTTGTGGGAAGAAAAAAATGATCTCACGGCTGTTTGTGGAAGAAAAGATTTCAGCTGGAAACGCCTGCGTGCCACTGACAGAGATGGGACACGGGCACCAGCCACACAACACCCCAAATCTCTTTTCCATGAGGTTTCCAATGGGCAGCGGCAAGGGCTTGGCCCTCCCCAGGACCAGCAGAGATGGGATGAGCTCAGCAGTTATTTGAGAACACGGGGACACAGCCCAGGGACCATGAGCCAGGCTGAAAACCTCTTCTGCTTTTGGGCACGTGATGTCCTTCCCAGCTGGAGCAGCCAGGGTGACTCAGGAGGCAGAAATCCCCCTGGTCCGAGGCCACCGTGTCACCTCCCTGCATGGAGAACACCTCCGTGGAGTGAGTTGTGGGTGATATTGGCACAGGTCAGATGCACTGTAAGTACTTTTTCCTAAACTAAGGAAAAAACTAAAAAGACGAAGGAGAAATCTGGACCCCCCCCAAATAGCCCCCCAGGGAGCACGGGATGGCTTCGGTGAGCTGGGGCGCTGACGCCGTGCCAGGGGATGCTCAACCGAAACCACAGAAGAGGCAGCCGTGGGAGTAAAAAGCCTCTTAATGACCACAAAAAGCAATTGTGGGACTTTTAAATTTTATTTTGTTTTTTAAATGCCACTTCATTTACTGGGATTGGCTTAATTGTGGTCATTAAGGTGACAAGGGGAGCACTGAGCCTCTGAGGGATGGACTGGGGCAAGGAGAGGGCCAGGGGGGCAGATCTCAGCCCCTTTGCTCTTTGAGGGAAGATCCTCCAGCCCTATAAACCATACCCCTTCTCCCAACAACCCTCTCAGCTGTCGGGTCCTCTCCCTCCCAGCCACTGCCTCAGTTTCCCCACCCCTAACCAAGGAGCGGTGGTCGCAGCTGATCCTCCACGTGCTGCGGCAGAGATGCTTGGTGGGACCCAAGACCCTCCCCAACCACCAAGCTACAAGAGCAAAGAAATTGTCACCATGAAGGGGGATTTTCTCCACGGTTTCAAAGCACACCGGGTCAGCAACATGGAGAATGGGCGCTGGAGCAGGCGGAGGGGACACATCCTGCCCCCACGGTGAGAGCAGGCAGCAGGGCCTGCAGAGCTGGTTGGTCCCCCAGGTTTTCAGAGCTCTTCAAGTGTTTTGTGCAAACCCCACCAATATTGGCACGTGGGACCTGCTTTCCAAAGCTGCTTCTGATGCACCAGCCTGGAACGCTCAGGAAATCCACACCAGCTCCCCCCACAAGCTGCTCCCTCCTTGGATGTGGGGAGCCCACCCGAAGGCATCACCCCCAGTCACAGGAGGCCTCTCAGCATCACTTTTAGGGATGCAGGAAGCATCCGGGTCCAGGTTGCACAGCGACAATGAAAATGGCAATAAACGCATTAAAACCAAGGGGGGTTGTTGGGATGCTTCATTCATGCTGCATTTAAGTGGCATGGAAAGGAGAAAAGGTATCACTGTCCTGATGCCATGATAACCATCGCCTATCCGCTCCCAAAACTGTTACAGTTCAGTTATTAGAGCCCTGCTGCCCCTCCCAATCTGTTCTCATGCTGAGCCACAGCTAATGAACCTCCTAATAATGATTAATCAGGAATATATTACAGCCTCTTGCATGCAGCTGGAGCTAAATACCAACTCCCCCTCCGCAACGGCAGCTCCCCTGAACCACTGGTGAAAAAATGAAGGAGCCCTTTTCCCAGGGAGCCCTTTTCCTTATGGCATTTAATTAGGAATAATTCATCACGGGTGGTGCTTTGCTGCCCGCTAGCCAGAGCAGTAGGATGGGGTGTTTGCAAGCTTGCGTGTATTCAGCGGGAAGGAGTTTCTGCCCACCTTCCCCGGAGTTGTCATGGAAATTGTAATGGATGTTGATTAAGATGCTGCGCTTGCCAAATGCAAACATGCTGCAATTTTCAGAGGGACTCCAGCCTGAAGGAGATTAGCCAGAGTAATCCTGCGCTGGGTTAAAGGGGAACTGTTGGAGGGAGACCCAGCCCCTTGCTGGGGATGCAGAGAGAAAGATGCCTGGAGTCCGCTCAGACGAGCTTCATGCTTTGCAAAGGCAGCTTTAAAGGGATTTTTCTGCCCTATCACTAGAAGGACTTCAAAAAACCCCAAAACACTGGGAAGCAGAGAGCTGGGCTGGGATCTGCCAGCAATTGATGCCAGATGTGCCCAGCACAGGCAGGGATGGAGGCAGGGCGCTCAGCACCCAGCCCGGGAGTGGCGAGAGAGGTTTCACCTCACTTTTCCTGCCCGGTTGGACCAGGAGACAATCCCAAAGCCCCATCCCAAAGCTGCAGACCCACGAGAATCCGCTCTTCACCCCAGAGGCGGAAACAGGATTGGATGGAGCCTCGTGGCCCTGGCGCTGCCCAGAGGAGCCCTGTGGAGGGGACGGGGAGCGAGGTATCGCTCGGAGCCGCCTGAGCTCGCCGTCATAAGAGTGGCCAGAAATAGCCCCGATTTACATATGTAGGACGGAGCCCGCCATGCCAGCACGGCCACGACCTACTTTCCTGCCACCCCGGTGGGATGTGGGCACATTCGGGGGCTGCAGCAGGCTCAGCTCATCCTCCCTCAGAGCAGCCCACTCCCCCATGCAGAGCAGAAACAGTTTGGGAGTCCCACTTTTGACACATCTCCCAGTTTTCACACCCAAACCGGCAGCTCCCGGGGGATGCGATGGCTGCTTGCACCTCCAAAGCGTCGGTACCTACGGGAAGGGGCCGGTGGGCTCTGAGCATCCGTCGGGTTTAATCACACACTTGCGGGGACTCGCTCAGGACCTGGTTCCCACACGTGTCACGAGCTGTGGGGGCTCAGCTCCTTCACATCTCCATCTCCCAGCCCTCACTGCCATTCCAGAGTCCCACTAGCAAAAGGCTCTTGCAAGATGGAGCACATGGTATAAAGACCCCCACACAACCTCTACACATTATTTTTAATTTTATAAGCCTTTTTTGCAGCACTGAACATAAAATGATAAGCTTTTACTGGTGCCTCTGGGACGCTCCTTCCCTTAAGGACCGCAGAAACCGATTGGTTTCTGTACAAACACGGATTTTTCCATTAAGGGAAAAAAAACCCGCCACATAATCCACTGCTGCTGAGCATCTTCCCGCTCGCAGGCATTCCAGCAGTGTTCACCTGTGGGTATGAATTGGGGATGGCACCAGGAAGTCCCTGAGGGGAGAAATGCCGATATTTATTTCACACCCTGTTATTTCCCTCAGTCTGGGCAGCTCTCAGCAAATATTCAGGCAGGAAGGAGGCTTCTGCTCTGTCTTTCTACAATAGCAAAGATTCAAAGCAGCTTTAGCCTTCTGGTGGAAATACCTCTTCCTGACACATTTTGTGTTATTTGTTCAGAGCTATTCAGGGCTTCTAGTCCCTGCTGTTGAAGAAAAACTTATTATTGTGGAAGGAAAATAAAAACCACCTCAACCAGCTCTCAGATATAGTCCTTGGAAGCAGGTAAGGAACAAACAACCATGCAAGAGGAAGCTGTTTCACTGCGTCTGAGGCCTCTTTTCCATCCAGAGTAGTTTGCTTTAGTGCTCCATGGCTGAAAGCGTGAAAAAAAGACAAAAAGAAAGAAAATGTTTTGCCAGTCAAGGGAAGGTTGAGAGGGGAAGGAGAGAAACCTTTTTCTTCTGAGGGTGGGTGGTGAGTGCATTGTCGAACATACCAGCACCCCCCCATGGGGAGGGGTACCAACATCCCTCCATGGGAATGGGTACCAGTATCCCCAGGCAAATACCACCCAACTACATCCAGGACCCAGCCTCGCCATCTCAAACCCTGCAACTCACCCACAAACCAAAAGCCATCAGAGCAGGAGGAAAATGAAAGCAGGGAGAACTCCATCCCAGGGGCGCGTGCTGCCAGGGCACTGGGATGCTCCTGGCTCCCTGGCAGCTGCCAGCAGTAGAAACCACGGGGCTTCTTTCTCCCCATGCTCAGCTTCCTCCCCTGGGGAGATGCTTCTGGCTTCTGTACAGAGCAAGGAAGAACCTCTCCACACAGTGACCATCTCCCACCACACACCGTTTTCCCCAAAGCCTCAGCTCCACGAGTTGAGGGATTCGCCTTGTGCTTAGAAAAGTATTTTCAGCTCTTAAGTCAACCATCAAAGCTTGAAAACGGAACCCCAAGAAGCTCTCACAGCCCAGTGGTGAAGGAAAGGGACCCCAAATTTTGATTTCACAAAACGGGAAGGTTTTCATGCGGGTTTCACTACTGGTGCGATGGCACCGGAAAGGCACGTCATTGCAAAAGCAAACATACAAAAGGCAAGACATTTATTAGCTCAAAACACCAAACAACCCTTCGTTTCAAGTCAAAACCGGCCAGCTTGTCTTCATAACAGGTTCTTTTTTATTTGTTCTTTTTTTTTTTTTTCCAGAAGCACTTTCCTACCCTTCAGTGGCACTGTCAGCTCCAGGAAAATGTGGTTTTCCAGGTCCCCTCCCTCCCGCTGCGGGCAGGACCCACTGCCACCCCCGGGCAGCGCCCGCCCAATGTCCTTCTGGCTGTTTCACCCAGACCTGCTCTTCCTCCCCGGATTTCCCCTCCTGGGATTTTCTTTCCTCTTTCTCATACAAGCGAGGTTCAAGCTGCACCGTGCCAGGCGCTCGGTCACGGAGCCACCCGTCCGGGGTGTGCAAACCCTCAGAGGTCTTTGCCAAGACAAGCCCTGGTCCCCAAAACCTTCAGCAATGCAAACGCCACAACGCCAGGTGCTGCGGCAGAGACAGCCCCAACCCACGTCCAGTCCCGGAGCACAACCACAGTGGATGCTGAACCTCCATCTTCTTTGCCCCAGAGAAGAGGCCGTGTTCCTCAGACAGATCAAAACTTTTGCAGAAGGAAAGAAAAAGTCAAGAAAGCCCACTAAACCACTGATGTTTAGGCAGAGAAGTACAAGGCTTGAACAAACAAGTGTGACCCTTGAGCCCTGCTGCCTGCTGGAGGACTGGGGATTTTTTTCCCCCGGAAGATACTGGGTCAAACAAAGCTACATCAAAATTCCCCTTATCCACAGGATTTGGCCTGTTTCTCTGAAAGTGCCTGTTTTCCCTCATCTCCCACCCCATCCTTGCCCCCGCTGCAGCCCGGGGAGGGGAAGGACCCATCTGCACACGATAAATCCCACTGCGTCTGGCCAAGGCACTGGGGAAGTTCAAGCTTGTGGCTTCCCTAATTAACAGCGTCCAGAGACATGCAGGAGGCACCAACCCTGCTCCAGCATCACTGCAAACACCACAAAGAAGAAGGAACCCAATTAACTTCTCGGTGCCCTTTCATGAGATATCGAGATTGAGTTTTTAACATCCTTGGGAGAGCCACGAGATTGGGTTTTCAGAGCAGTTTGGTACTCCTGCTTACAGGAGGGGGGGGGTTAGACCTTGTCCCATCCTCCAGAGCCACCGAGATGGGAGAGCAGGAGACAGGGAGCCTGCAAACCCAGCTGAGGATGGGAAGCACTCGGAAAAGAGCTGGAATAACACACAAACTGTGTTGTTGGGGTGGGTTTTTTTTATCCTCTAATTGCTCTTGCTATTTTAACTGAGACAGACATTTCCTTGACGATTTTCAAGGGCTATAAATGTTTTATGTCCCTTTCCTCTATGCTCAGACAGCAACTTTTGCTGATGCTCAGCATAAGCGAGACCTGGAACGGAACAGCTGGGTGCTGCCAGGGTGCAAAGGGACCAGGACACCAGCCACAGGGAGAGGATCCAGCACCGTATCCGCATGGAAAGTCAACATCCCCCTCACCGTGTCCTCTCCTTCCCCTCACTCCTAGAAGGGGATCCCACCACCCGGCCTCCATGGAAGATGTCTTTCTGCTGCAGAAAGCTATATATAGCTCCTAAACCCTTTGGGGGCTTTGCTGCTCTCCGAGATATTTATAGCTGGAGGCAAACTCCAACTGCGCTCGCTGGGAGCAGCTGGAATCGCAGGGGAGAGGCAGGATCCGGCCCGTGCCTGCAGCAGCAGAGTGGGTGCTGGGGTGAGCATCCCGCCTGGGAGCCAGGATTGGCCCCAAAACCACCAGTCCCCTGCCCTGCCATGGGAGAGGACAAGTGGGATGCTCACCTGCTGGGGGTCAGGGAGTTTTGGGGAGAGATTTGGAGTTTTTTGGCCAAATCTGACGCAAAGAGGGTGAGCTGCAGAGCTGAGGGGAACAACCCAGACGCTGGTCTGCGACTCCTGTCCAAAAAAAAGCAGGTGCCCAGCACAACTCATTTCACCAAGAGCATTTCCCAGGGGATGGGAAATTCACTCCACACAGCCCCTCGTCTGCTCCGAGCATCCAAAGCTGAGCAGGAGGGAAGAAACGGTCCTTTCTCCCAAAACCTCGGCGTCCAGCCCTGCTCCTCTCACACACACGGCTGGGGGAGGGCCCGCACAGCCTAATTGCTGGCAGCTTGTCCTCCTCACGTCCTGACTTTAATAGAGTCCATCAGGCAAAACACTCCGGCTGAAGGAAGGAAAATAAGGGGGGAGAGGGATGGGGAGGGGGACGCCCGCCTGCCTGCGGGCAGCAGCCATTTCCTGAGCCAGGGGATGCAAAAATCCTGTCAGCAGAAGGCAAGCAGGGATGAGGGGCAGGTCAGGAGCGTGGGGGCTTTACACCCCAATCCTGCCCAGGGGAAACCAACTACTCCCTTCCTGATCCCCGTATCCCCAGCATCACTAAGAGCATGAAGCTGTCCAGCATGGATTCGGGAATGTTTCTCATCCCGGGGTTACAGCACTGGGATGCACAAGCCCTTTGCTTGTGCTGGAGCTGGTGAGAGGGAGTTTGGAGCTGGCTCAGAAGGAAAAACCCCCGACGTTTGGGCTCCTGGGACCCTCTCCCCTTTCGCCGGGTGCTTTGCAGCCAGGATGGCTCCAGCCAGACCTGGAGCCTCACAACAGGCTGGTGGGAGCAGCAGCCAAAAAGCTCCTTGGGGAAAAAAAAACAACCAAAGAACACCACCCCCCCCCAAAACCAGAAGTACACTCTTTTTATTGTGTCGGAATCCATACAGAGGAGCCCATGGGGTTGATCTTCCCCAGAGCCTTTGCTGGTGCTTTTAACCCAGCACAAAACCTGGGTTCCCAAGGGCTGGATAGGAGCGTCCCAAGGAGACAGCCCCAGGCATTTGGAGCTAAAAAGTCACTGTTTAGACCCAAAAACCTCTCTCTTCTGGCGGGAGGGAGGAAGGACACAGAACTATTGCCTCCTTCAGCCCCAGCCATCCCTGCCTGCTGCCTTGCCTTTACAGATGGTGTAATTCCAATTTCCTCTCGAGTCAGGGGACGTTTGAAGCTGGATTGTTGCACACAGAGCCTGGCCAGGGTTTTTGTTTTCCCCTTCTCCAGACATCAACTGAAAACACCCAAAGGATGTGTCCCTCACAGACTATTTCTGGGTCTCACTTGGGATGTTATGGACAAATAGAGGCTGGTTGTCTGCAAAGCGAGCCCAAACTTTGGTAAACAGCATCCTTTGCACACACATCTCTGGAGGGGCGAGCGTGCGTGTAGCGAGGGCGTTTTGTGAGTATCTGGGGGATCTGGAGGATTTCACGCAGGCAGAGGGGGGTATCTGGCTCCCAGGATGCAGACCCCCATGGCGCATCCCTCCCTGATGACTTTTTGCAGCCTTTTTTTTTTTTACTGTAAGAGTTAACAGGCACAGTCCGGTAGAGCTCGGCCCACAACAGGGAGGCACAGCTGCTCCAAAGGTGCCGCTGCGGGATGCCACCGATGGAGAAGTGTCCGTAAGGACACGCACATCCCCGTGAGGGACGATGCGCCAGGGACCAGCCCGTGGGTACCAGGCAATCCCTGCAAACCCAGCTGTGCCCATCCCATCCCTGCACCACTCTTCCTCCACGGCAGCAAGAGCCTTCCCTCCCACCCTCCTCCTCCTGCCTTTGGCGGGGTGTTTGAAGAGCTCCTGCCATGAAAAATAAACGGCTTCAGGATGCTCCACAGCCACGACCTGATCCTGTCCAGGACCGGGCATCCTGGAGTGAAAGCTGGGCTGCAAATATCCCCCCAGCATGGAGAGCATCTATCCACCTCCACGGGAACAACCCTGGGGATCACCCTCAGTGGCTTTAAGGACATCCACGTAGGGATGTTTGGGGATGGTGTGACCCACGCTGCAAAGTCCCTGCATGGCTTTAAACGCCACGGCCTGGAGACGGGACAGGCACCCTGAGTCAGAGGAGCAGGCATTAATTAATCCCCGTTAAAGGCAAGAGGGCAAAAAGGGAGAACCAGCTGCATCATCCCAATTACAGCACTGAGGGATGTGGCTCATAACTGACACCCCAAAAATCCAGAGAGTCCTTCCCAACAATGAGAGCCCCCACAGCCCTGACACCCCCTGCAGGGGACACCCCGAGGAGTCAAGCCAGCTTGCCAACCCTCCCTACAGCCCTCTCCCACAGGCTAATTGCAGCTTGCCAGGCAGCTAACGAGCAAGTGGTACCCAAAACAATTATTTACTGATAAACGGGGAGAAGCAGCTCCTTTCAGTGCCAGGAGAAAACAAAACCAACTGATTACAGAGGCTGGGTGCTGCTGGGTGCTGCATCCCAGGCAGCTCTGCTCACCTGAGCATCCCAGCCGGGTGCAGCTCCGGCATCGGCGGGTCCCCTCGGAGCCGGGTGGGATGACGATGCCCCACGGCCACTGAGCCCAGCACAGGACTCTATTTCATCCCAGCTCGCTGCACTTGATGCCACAAGTCCCTGTTTGATGCCCAGGTCCTTGTTTAATGCACCACTTTCCCCATCAGCAAATACATATCAGCACGCTCCCTAATTAACACCGGGCTAATTAACCCCAGGATCCTACCCAGGTTTGTGATTGTCCAATGACAGTAACAGCAGCACCACCCAGGACATGAGCCTTGCATGCTGGCAGGGCACTGACTCGCAACCACTGGTGGCTAATTAGGGCTTAATTAGCACTCACCAGTGCCCTAGGAGCACAAGTAGCTCCATGTCACACTGCTCGGGCTGGGGTGCACCGAGCTCATCAGGCCTCAGGCAGAGGGGAGCATCCTGCAAAGCTGGTTTATTACATTCTGCATTATTTGTCCCAGAGGAGGAGGCAAGAAGAGGGATATGGTGACACCGGCTGAGGCCCAAAGCACCCCAAAGTCACAGGGATACAGCAGCCATCTCAGCCAGCACCTCCAAAAAAGGGAACCTCACACTCCGAGCAGCCTCCCGGGTGCGGGTTAAAGCATTGTCAGAGCTGTATAAAATCATCCCGTTTCATCAACAAATACCTGGCAGCTCTGGCTTTTTCCACTGGGCTGGAGCCAGGGTTTTGGAGCAGTTTTAAGTGCTGGTCCCTGCCTCCTCCCCGCTCCCTCTGTAAGTGCCATCTCCGGTGACACTCAGCTCCGGCTCTCAAATACCCCAGTCCCAGGGGCAGGAGATTCCCACGACACCCTCACCTCACACTGAGCAAACACACGTGCAGCCCATGCACGAGGGAGAAGGAAAATCAAAGGCTGGACCACGCTACTCGCCAAAAAGCCTCCAAAAGAGGGGAAAAAAGTGCATTATTCCAGCTTTCTCCACTTAACCTTTACAGGGTGTGATGGAGAGGTTTCCTGGCAGCATCTCGGGATACAACAGACATCCCCAGGACAGGCAGCACCCACAAAAGTTGTTAGGAGCCAGTGGACAAAAATTTGCCTTAAATGCTCTGGAAATGGTGGACTGACACCTAGTTTGGGGCAGTAAAGCTCTTTGCATGCTCCGTGCCAGCACCACTTGCTGCCTCTGCAGGGAAAACCGCTCTGGGGTAGGAGAGAAACACAGGGGCTTTCTGTTCAGTTATAGCTTTCCTTGCAGAAAATGAAAAATAAGATATTTTTTTAAATGCCCATTTTTGAACAAAACTCCCACTCTCTTTACCCAAAAGGCAGCCCTCCAGTATATTTTTGACATTTGCTCACATGAGCATCACTTATAAACCAAGCCAAACTCGCACTCAGGACTGCACACCCTTCTCGGCAGTTATTCAGCCTCACCAACGTGGCTCATGAAATAGCTTCATTCCCCTCCTCCTCCTCTCAAAACCAGCATTTTTTGGCAAATAAACTGTTTTGCCAACAATTTGTGCTCCATGCTGCCTGAGAGACAACGCTTCTCCCTGACTCCAGCCTCCTCCACCCCAATTTGGGTCCCACATTGGGGCTGCAGCACTGGGGACACGTTCTGAGCTCCCCCACATTGAGATCCCCCCCCTTCCCTTGCTAAAATATTCCTTGTTTTGCCACCGGCCGGGAAAGAAGAATCAGCCCTGAGGTTGCTGCTGTTATTTTTATCTTGAAATAAATAGTTTGAGCTGCGGCCAAGCTGTTCCGCGGGAGGGAGATGCTTTGCATCGTGGCCGCAGAGATGTAAACACACGCAGCCTCCGTCTCGGCGGGGGCACATCGCACGGCCAGGGCAGAGCGAACATCCTGAGCCAGACCTGAGAGAGCTGAAATCGCCTATTCTGGGATGCTGAGGTGGAAAAGGGGCTGCAAGGTGTTGAGAGAATCACTCCCAGGATGAGGACCGCAGCGGTACCCATCACTGTCCACCCCCAAATCCATGCTGTCCCTTCCATCTGCTCAATGCATCGCATGCGCTGCCACAGCTGGGTTAAATACTGGTTTAACCAGGACCAGAATTAACTTTTTAAGTAATTTTGAAGACTAAGCCTTGAAAGAATCCGCTCTAAAAATGCTTTCACCTTCCCGACAGCAACAAGGAGCATCCCTGTGCCACCCGCAAGACCCCAGGTTCAATCCCATTCCCTCCCAACCACAACAAGACCCAAAAAAAACATGGTTAGGGGGAGTAGATGCTGCAACCAGGCTCAGTTTGGCAGCCCCAGGAGTTGCCCTCTGCCTGGATCCAGCCACATCCTTCCTCGACTTCCAGCAGCTCCCGTCCTGCCCTGCGGGGCTGGGCACAAAAGGGGGGGGCCTTTGCCCCGTGCGCTGCTCACGAAGGTCACCAAAACACTCGGGAGCTTTGCACAAGAAACTCGGCGTAAATGTCAAATTAATTAACTGGGAAAGATGTATGCGTTGCCACAAAAAGCTCTCTGTTTCGCCCCGTCGCCCTTCCTCCCACCTCCGCTCTCCCTGGAGCCAGGCACTGGCTGTGGCTTGTGAAAGCTGTGGCCAGGGGAGGCAAAGGACCACTGGGCACTCCCGATGGCAAATATTTTTCTCCCCTTATAAAGCACATCATCAAGGGAACAGGGAAAAGCACAAAATGAGGATGGAGAAGCTGGGAAAACCTCTCCAGCAGCTGCTGCTCCTTCCTCCGCACACGTGTTGTGGCACCAACACAGCCAGCAAGGGATCAGCATCTTCTGCCGGGGTGAGGCTGACACTGCCGGGGTGAGAAACAGAGGCACGTCCCCCTTCCTGCCCACGGGAGGCTCGATGGCATCACCCATTTTGCAGGGTAAATCCTCCTCCGGCAGCTCCCTGGGGTCCTGAGCCAACGGAGCCTCGTGCAGGTGTCACCCGGAGCGGGGGGTGCAGAGGGAAGGGGGATGCGGGGGGATGCTGAGGATGCCAAACCACGTGCTGAAGGGGGTTTCTCCCCACAAATAACTGCTCCCCAACTCCTGAGCGCCGAGGCTGGGTTTGCAAAGATGCCAAGTGCTGAGTTTATGCATTGAGGAGTGGAATAAAAGCAAAAAGCACACCCAGAGCCATGCAGGGGGCAGGGATGCGATCGGACCCAGCCCCCTGCCCTGCTCCGAGCATGGGGAAAGCTCCGTGGGACGAGGATGCAGGTACAAAATTAATATCCCTCCCTCAAACTATTTAAAAATCTTTAAGGATTCAGGAAGGGAAAGGCTCCCGTTCCCCAGCGCACAGCCCCGGTTTCGGTGCCTCCCCAGCAGGGTTTGGTACCCGACTCACGTCACACGAGGGACGGGCATTCCCCCGGCCCCGTCGCCGTCTCCCAGGGCTGCCGCGCGTCTCCCGAGGGCAAAAGGAGCTTTACAGACACTCGAGGGCTTAAGTCCCACTTTGCCCACGCCACGGAGGAGGTACCAATGGTCAGAGGACCCTGTGCCCCTTGAGAAGCTCTAGGACACTTTTTTTTAATTTTTTTTTTTCCCCCCTCAGTTTCTCTATGAATTTGCTTCACATCTCGCTCATAAGAGGAAGGAGCTGGGTGCTGAGCACGGCTGGATGGGGAGCGCTGGGACATCCCTTTGAGCAGGGCTGGGTCAGATCACTGTGTTACCCCAGCTCACACCCAAGAGCCCAAATCCACCTTGCTGGGAGCCAAGCTGAGTCCTAGAAGACTCATTACACACCACATAATTTCACAGCAGCCCCCAGAGCACCCACAAACCTCAGAGGGGGAAAACCCCTCCACGGCCCCAGTGCCAGGCTGCCCACCAGACCACCAGCAAACATCATGGAAACAAGGGAGCCCTGCAAATCCCCAAGCCCCCACGTTGGCACCCACAGCTTCAGGGGACGCTAAAACCCCCAAATCCTCTTGCAGGGGGAGGCGGATGCTCCACCCCAAACCTCCGCGAGGCCGTGGGGCATCTCTGGGTCCTGCATTCCCCAACATCCCTCTGGATTGAAGCCAAGGGTGAATTTAAGAGATTGCAAGGAGCAAGGGATGCCATCCCACAGCGACTCTCGCCAGGAGAGCCCCACGGACACACGTGCTGCCACTAAATGAAAAAATCACCTCCCCAACAGCCCACACAGAGAAGCAGGATGAGGCTGGCCCCAAAGCAGCCTGGCCCCGGAGCCATCCCGGGCAAAGCTCCAGCAGGGACAGGGATGTGAGTGGCCGGGACCTGCAGAAAGGTTACGACTAATTGATGCTCTCAGTAATTAAGGTGATGAGTTGATCCCTAAGGTCACGGCTGGGCCAGCCAGGCAGGGCCAAGGCAAAGCATCCTTCCCCAGCACGCCCAGGCGCTCGGGGTCCCCAGGCCGGGGGTGTCACACAGGGCTGGCTGGAGGCACCCACTCCCCCAGCACCTCGCCACAGCCCAGCGCACGGGCCACCCTCGCTGATTAAAGCTCATCAGCCCGCGCTTTGCCTGCATTTAATTAACGTGAGCAGCGCTGCCCTCTCCCCTGCCCACTCTGGCCACAAACAGTCCCCGGATGCCACTTGGCTGCCAGCACCCCGGCTCCCCGCTGGCGGCCTGCACGGAGGAGGAAAAGGAGGAGGAAAAGGAGGAGGAAAGAGCAAACACCCCCCCCCCCCCCCCCCCCCCTCCAGCCTGCGTGTGGTCTGCAGGGTGGGCAGCAGCCAGCTCTGCCGGCTGAAAACAGCCTGCTCTGGGGTTCTCGGGTGTCTAATAAGGGGTTGAGCTCACCCTTGCACAGACATGCAGGGGCTCCTCTCCACCAAGGAGCCTGGATCTCCTGCTCCTGGGCCATGGCCAGCTCCAAAGAGAGGAGGCAAGAGATGGGGCTCAGTGAGGATGGACTGGGTGAGGTCGTGAGCTTTACAGCCCTGGGGAATCCCGGCCAAAACCAAACCTGTGTGTCCGTGACACTGTTGGGAAAACCCACAGCCAGGATCAGGTCTCACCAGGAGAGGCAGCCCCTGCCCCGCAGAGCTCCCGCGGAGACACACAAAGGGTTAAAGGGACCGATCCCAGTTTCCCCAAACGTCAGTCCAAGAGGGATCACAGCGGTCAGGGGATCAAAGGCGAGCGCTGAGTCCCGGGAGACTCGTTACAGTTCCCAAACGCTCCAGCAACACCACGGCCCCGTGCTGAGGACAGGGACACGCTGGGCTGGGCCTGTCCCGGGGAGCCCGTGGGCTCGATGCCAACAGGAACTGGAGTTATTTGTCCGGTCTCCGCAGTTCAAATATTAATTAATTCTCCGGGTGCTGCGCTGGAGCCGGGCTCCCTGGCAGGGATCAGGATCCAGCACAGGATTTGCAGACAGTGTTACCCACTTGCCCACACAGCTGCACCAGGCGGACGGGGGTCCCCAGACCCATCCCTCACCCCATCATCACGGCAGCTGGCTGGGAGGCACCAGAGCTGTGCCCAGTCACTGCTTCCCACCCTGGTGACCCCAGGGAGAAGCTGAGACTTTGCCCAACAAAACCAAAGCTTCAGTGAAGAGGAGGAAGGGAGGGGAGAGGCCTCGGTCCCCTCCAGGTGAGGATGCCAGACGTCCCCTGGAGCTGCCTCCTCCAGCCCCTGTGGTCCCCAGGAGCACCCCAGCACCCCATCACCTCCCATCCTGGCATTTAAGAAGCTCATAACCCTTCTGCCTAATTACCCTCAGCAAACGCCAGCAACTGCCTTCGTTGCCATCCACTAACCAGCAACCAAAATGGGGAAGGGGAAAAGCTTATTTGGGGGGGGGGGGGAGCAATCACCCACGCAGCCGACCCCACGCCCGCCACAGGTGTTGGAGACGCTGGCACGGCCGCACACACCTCTCGGCCCCGCGGGCACCCAGCGATGGAGGGGAGCCACGGGCAGAGCTTGGGCTTCCCCGGATCAATAGCAAAGCGCAATATTCGGCTTTAATAAACCACCCTTTGATCCACCACGCGGCATCGCCAGGAGCCACAATATTTATCACCGTTCGGATGAGTAAATCACACACCTGATGGTCTTCGCAACAGCGGCTCAGCGGCCTCCTCGGAAACGCCAAAGTCGCATCTGCCTTTTCAGGAGGGGAATAACCGCTGCCGGGCGAGCGCCCCGCACGCACCCGCTGCCCCGCGGAAACAGAGGTGCCGGCCCGCAGCACCCACAAACCAGACCCCCAGGAGGATGGGGAAGAGCTCTGGGTTATTTAATGCAGCAGGTCGAGCGCTGGCGAGCAGCCAGGCCCTGGGGCTTCATCCCCTCTTAAAAGAGAGGAGGAGGAGGCAGCCTTCCTCCCCGCCACGCTCTCCTATTCCTCCTGGGCTGTGTTGGTTGGGTGGGAAAAGCATCTTCTGGCTGCAGGAGGGTCCTTCCCGCAGAGCATCACCCAACAGCCAGCGCCCCACAAAGCCACTCGGGTCCCCACGATGGGTGCGGGCAGCGCGGGGGGGCTCCGATGGAAGGGTTTCCCAGCCGATGGAAGGGTTTCCCAGCCGGAGCGTGCTGGCGGTGGGGACAAGCAGTTTTGGAAGTGCCCCAAGAAACCACAAACCCTTTTCCTCCTGCCGACATCGCAAGCCTCTCCCGGGAGCAGGACTGGGAAACCTGGGAAAAACCTCGCGGGCAGAGCGGGGCAATGCCTGTGCAGGCAAGGGGCGAGCAGCAGGCAGGGCTTGCCTGCATCTCCCCCTGCCCGTCCCGTAAGGGGCTGGAGATGCAAGAGAGACTCCCGGGGGCAGGCAGGGGGGCAGGCAGGGCAAAACCCCCCAAGTTTCTCCTGCCACTGAGAAGTGGGAGCGGGCAGGAGCGGGATTTTCCTCCCGCTCCCCCTTGCAGGGTTATTTTTAAGGCGTGTTTCCCTACGACCTTCAAACGGCATCTGCCTGCATCCCCCTCCCCACGCACACGGCGGGGCCCCGGCCCCCCGCCCCCCGCCCGCCTGCTCCTGCCCGGCCCTGCCGGCACCCCCGGGCCCAGCCCCTGCCCCGCACTGCCCGGGGGTGCGCAGGGGAGGGGGCACCCCGGGGTGGGGGGGTGAGGGGGGGCACCGGCTCCTGCCTGCTCTGTCCGCTGGGGGTCTGCGGCTTTGGGGGGGGGGGGGGGGGGGGGGGCTGTGCGGGCAGGGACGGGGTGGGGGAGCAGGGTGCGGGGGAGCGGAGCCCCTCGAGAGCTGGGGGTCCCCCCAGGGTGGGCGGCGGATTCCCAGAGCCGCCCCCCACCCCGGCCACCCAGCGAGGTACCGGCCCGACCCCACCCCAGCAGGGTGCGGGTCCCCACTGCCCCCCCTCCCTCTCCACCGCCGCGGGGTGTCGGCTCCGGGACCCCCAGGGCAGGGTGCCGCCGCCCCCCCCGCCCGGTGCCGGTCCACGCACGACCCCGCACCCGCTCCCACGCCCCCAGGCCGGCGCGGGGGTGCCCCCCCACGACCCCAGCCCCGCTCCCCGTGCGTGTGTGTGTGTGTGTCCCCCATCACCCCGTGGTCGCCCCCACTCACCAGCGCGGCGCGGGCGCCCACCCCCCCCAGCAGCAGCAGCAGCACCGCGAGGCTCCGCAGCCCCCGGGGCGCCGGCGGCGGCACCTCCCCGGGCATCTTCCTGCCGCAAGGACGGTGGCGGCGGCGGCGGCGGCTGCAGCGGCGGCGGGAGGCGGCGGCGGGGGCGGGGAAGGGCCTTTGTTGCCGCCGCCCGCGGGAGGCGGCGTGGCTGGGGGTGGGGGGGTGGGGGTGGGTGCGGGCCGCCGCCGCGCCGCCCTCCCCGCCGAGCACCCCCCCCTCCCCGCCGACGCCTCGCAGGAAGCGCCCGACCGGCCCCCCCCCGATCCCGCCCCCCCCCCCGGCCCGGCCACAGAGGGCACCCCCGGACCCGGCCCGAGGGGAGCGGGATGGGGGGTGGGCGAGTGGATGGGTGGGGGGAGCCTGGGGTAGATACGGGGGGCGTGTAGGGGTGATTTGGGGGAGCCAGGGGTAGATGGGGAGGGACTGGGACAGATGGGGGATGCTGGGGTAGATGCAGGGGGGGGTCTAGGGCAGACTGGGGGGACCCAGGGGTAGATGGGAGGGACTGGAGTGGGTAAAGGACGGGACTGAGGCAAACTGGGGAAGGACGGGGGGAATCCAGGGGCAGATGAGGGTGGACGTGGGGCAGATGGGGGACACCCCGGGGGAGATGTAGGGGGATCTCTGGGGCAGACTGGAGGGACCTGGGGTAGATGCAGGGGGACTGGGGTAGGTAAAGAAGGAGACTGGGGCAAACTGGGGGGGACCTGAGGCACACTGGGGATGCATGGGAAGGCCTGGGGGGGGCAGATGTGGGGACTCAGGGGTAGCTGGGGGAGGGCTGGAGCTGGTGTAGATTGGGTGAGACCCTGGGATGGGGGGGGTTCTGGGACAGATGAGGGTCTTAAGGGTAGATACAGGGGGGACCTGGGGCAGATTGAGGGGGCTCAAGTGTAGATGAGGTGTTGCTGAGGCAATGGAGAGACTCAGGGGCAGTTGGGGGGTGCCCAGGGATAGATGGGGGGATTCAGGGGGCAGACAGGGTCACCTCGAGGTAGATGGGGGAGAGGAACCAGGTCGTCTGCAGTGGGACCCCACCCTAAACCCCTCCCTCAGTCACCCCTGGATGGGTGCTGGGGCCAGGGCCACCCCCGGGGGTACAACCCGGGAGGGGGAAATCCAGCCCTGGGACAGGGCAGCGCCACAGCACTGTGCCTCAGTTTCCCCTTTCAACAGCAACAGAAAAAAGAGAACCGTGAGGTCAGAGGACAGGGCAGCCCCCTGTCCTGACAGTGACCTCCACGGGGCTGCCGGGTGGCCCTGGGGTGACTCTGCTCCGAATTCGGGCATTCAGTCACCCCGAAGGGCCTGGGAGGCGGAGGCTGTGGGTGAGCTGGGAACAGACGGGATGGGATATAAATGAGTCGTTTCTCACACACGTGTAATTCCTCCTAATGGCTTTCGCACGCTTTCTGTGAAAAGCCTAAAAATATACTCAGATTCTCATAAGAAAACCTCATCTGAATGCAACATAGACCCCAGGAGGGGGGCCAAGGGGGGAGAAGGGGCATTACCTGGAGGAAGGGGCACTGCCCTCCCAGCACCGCCGGGTTAAGAGGGGAAATCAGCCACATTCAGCTAAAAATGGGGGGGCAGCCCCTGGAGGGGGGGAACTGGGGCGCATCCCCCAGCAGAGCATCCTCCCACTCCCCGTTTGATGGGAAACTCAGAGCAGCCCTCCTCTTTGGGGCTGTGAAACATTTCAGGGGGCTCTGCCTCGGGGTCCCCGCCTGAGTCACTTCTCTCTGTTTTAACTGCGCTGTAATTAGCAGGATCCAAATTAATATTATTAAAAAAAAAAAAAAAAAAAAAAAGGTGCTTTAATATCATCGGGAAGAAACTGGGAGGGGGGAGCAAAACCTGGTGAAAGGCTCTGGGGGGCGCAGAAACGCAGCGCGGGGGCTGAGGGAGGTGTCTCTGGAGTAGTGGGGGGGTTCTTGGGGCAGCGGGGGGGTCCCTGGGGCAGGGCAGGGGATCGGAGCGGGGCCGGGGGCGCGTTGCTGGGGCTGCACCGCCCCGCCGCGGCCGCGGCCACCCCTGCAGCTCCGCCGCGCTGCCCCCCCCGCAGGGCAGGCAGCCGGGGGGGTCGCGGGCCCCGCAGTCCCCACCAAGGGCTTGTCACCCCAGAGGTGGCCCCTGACACGCGGTGGGGAGAGAGGGGGGGGGGCTTGGACACGGGAGTCGGGGTCCCACGGGAGGGGCCGGGTGCTGCCCGGCTGCCGTTGGGTCCTTTTGTATCCCACTGCGGCCCCTTTGGAAGCAGGAGATCTTGTTCTGTCGGGTCAGGGCGAGTGTGATGGAGCCTGGGTGTTGTGATGGACCCCAGATGATGTGATGGACCCTGGATGTTGTGATGGATCCTGGCTGATGTGATGGACCCTGCCTGATGTGATGGAATCTGGGTGTGGTGATGGACCCCAGCTGACGTGATTTGGGTGTTGTGATGGACCCTGGATATCGTGATGGACCCCAGCTGACGTGATGGACCCCTTCACATCCCTCCTCCAGCAGCAACCAGCAGCCGCACTCAGGAGTAACCAAAGTGGGGCCAACATGGAGTGACCCGGCTCTATCCTTCCCGGCAAGCCCCCGTCGTGCCCCCTCCCTCGCCCCGGCAGGGCCAACACCGCTGGCCATGGGGCGGTTGCCCCAGCCGTGCTGGTGCTCAGGTACTGCTGGCCTGATCCTTCCTCCGAGGTCAAGCACGGAGCCGGAGTCTGCAGGTCTGGGCAAGAGCTAAACCCATTCCTGGACACCTTTGCTGCCGCTGCCGTGGTGGGAAGGGTGCCCAGGGTTAACCCTGGATCCACAGGTGTCTGGTGGAAGAAACACGGAGCCTGAGCAGACTCTCACTCCACTCCCAAAACTAATATAGATGCTCAATGTGAAATAACTAAACTTAAGAAGAAATGTCCCTTGCTTTCACTATGTTCTGCCCCAAATCTGCAGCCACGCTGCTGCTTCGCTGAGCTGCTCAAGGCTGTGGGTTAAGTGAAGCGTTAAAGAGCTGTAAGAGCCCCAAAGGCTCCAGGACGTGGGGCCCAAGTTCTCCTACAACCACCTCGTTGCAGAGAGGTGCAGGCTGGCTTCAAACCCAGGAAAAAAAAAAAAAAGGTGTCAGAAAGCCCAAGTCAGCTCTCCACTAAATTTAACAAAGGGTGTGAAAACAGCTTAAAACCACTGCTGGGTCACAGGGGTATCAGGTTCTGTTGAGGGGTGAAAAGAAAGTGGCAGCACGGGCAGAATCAGTAATTTGACAATCAAAATCAAACTTTTTAATGCCCTGAGCCAGAAATCTCATTTCTTGTAAAATGGGAAGTTTTTTTCCCTCCATCAGTTTATGACACGTCACCCTACTTTCACAAGTGCTCAAACTCATTGAGATTTCCCAGATTATTCTGATAACCTTCAGAAAAGTGTCTTTAAAACCAGAAGCTAAACTGCACTGCAGGGACGGGGCAGTCCTGCACACTGGGAAAGGAAGACAAATTGGTGGTAAGAAGAGGCCCATTTTCTCCCCAAGCAAGGGTCACCCGTCCTGTTCAGTGGCACAGGGGATGAAACGCAGAGTGGGAGCTCCCCCGAGGGAGGGAATTGGGGAGTAAAGGCCACAGCCCGGGGGGCAGACGATGAACTGGGGGTCGGGGTGGGACACAATGCAGGTGAGCGGGACAGCCCCGACTTGGCCCACCCAGCGCCCGCCTCCGAGCCAAACTCTTGGGAAGGAGATGTTGGACTGGGGAAAGTCTCCGTGGGAACACCAGCTCGGTGCTTGCTTTGATTTTCTGGCAATTCTCAACGAACCAGCAAAGAACGCAGCAGGCAGTGTGACTGGGGCATCCCCACCTCGATGGCAGGTGAAGGTCCCCAGTCCCCCCCACCCCACAAAAGGATGAGCGAGCAGCAGCCCCAGCCTCCGAAGAGGGAGGGAAGGGAGGATGAAGCAGCAGAGGAAACCAGGAGCAGAAGATGAGCAGTACCAGGGAAAGTTACTCCCTGCCCCCCTGCGCAGGAGCTGCAGCGCTTGAAGTGATGGAGAGAGACAGGGGGGTTGTTCCCCTCCAACCCACTGCCGGAGGATGGAGGCTGGGGGGTGCCTGGAGGCTGCACAGGCTCTGAAGAGGTTTAGAGGTGCTCAAAGAGGGGGGAAAAAGCCAAAACCTCAGCCCCAGGAGGACGGAGAGGCAGACCCACGTGCAGGAGCTCTGCTCTTCGCGGACACAACCACTCTCCCTGCTCTTAAACAAAAGAGAGGCAAAAAGGGGTGGGGGTGGCCCTCGGGTGAAGGTGTTTCAACGTCAAACACAAAGCCAGATTCCAAAGTTCTGTATTTTTCAAAATAAAGATCACACGTTGTTTAGAGACAATCTACACAAGAGTTACAAAAAATAGTCGCCCAGGCATAAGCATACACAGGTTTGTTAATTATACACATATGGTTACAAGTGTGCTTGCAAAAAAGTTCATTGGAAATATACACAAGGCTCTGTAAATGTACACCGTGTAGTGTTACAATTCTATATTCAAACAAGGAAAATTGACAGTATGTTACATTCACTTACAAGTAGACAAAATGCAAAATACAGTTCATCTTCTGTACAAAAAGGGAAGGTGATTCACACTTTACAAGGTGAAAAGGGACTCTGATTGTAAGGAAAACTAGGGGATTCTGTACTTTTGCACTTTTTGTTTCTTACTGTCACAAAATAAGCAAAACATTACTTTTTAAGATTCAAAAAAACACTATTTTGAACTGAATCATTTTTTTATAACATTTAGAAAGGATCGCTACTGTTCAACTAGGTGACAAATAAAACCAAGCATTTATTTTTTTTTTTTTAAACATTAACTAGGCTGTATAAAGAGAACATTTCCTTCAAAAGAAAAAATTTACTTCTGGTTGAAATTACAATTTACAATATACAACACTATATGCTACGACCATAAAAGGTGTGAATATACACTGAAATGCACAGGTTTTGCTAATTCTTTTTTCTTACCAAAAAACGGGTTTATGTCGATTCAAACTTCTCCACATTTACATTACAGAGGTTTACAAATGTACAATTGTACAGTCAGAAGTATGTTCCACTACTAGGGTACATTATAGATACAGATCAGACATCAAAACAAGAAAATACTACAAATTTTTATATATGTAAAGTCTACACCAAGTATACACTATATATTTATAGAAGCAAGACCAAAGCCGAGTTGGATTTTTTTTTTCCTCATGCTAAATAATCAAATTGTGTCTCTCAATGTTAACAGAACAAACTGAGTAGGCAGTAAACAAGTACACCCACCCCCCACCCCCTCACTTTAAAAACTTTCTGGGTGTGTACGTTTTCTTCCCCAAAACGACAGCTATGCTACCTCTTTTAGCATGTTATACTAAAAAAAAAAAAAAAAAAAAAAAAGCACTTAAAAAGTTTCAAAAACTTAATTCATTTTTTAAACTGAAGCTTTAGCAAGTTGAATTTTTTTTTTAATATTTATAAACAGCGTTAAATGCGTTGTTTGTGCCATTTAACTAAAATTCAAACTTCTTGCTGACTTTTGACTAAAAGGAGAAAAAACAGGTATTTGCAAAAAAGTTGCCTGCAAGGCAGATGAATTAAAAACATTGTTTGTTTTCTTCAAACCAACCACCCTGAAAGTTTCCACATTTGGAATATAGATACAACAGTGAACAAAAATGTGGCCTTCCATGTACATTTGATACCTATGTACAAGTATTCTATACACCAGTAAAACAGCAGGGCAATTAGTTAATTAAAAAAAATAATTAGTACATGTTATGCATAATAAAATTAAAGAAATTTACAAAGGCTTTTCCTTTTTTCTTTTTTTTTTTTTTTAGCAGTTTAGCAACCATAAAACCTTTTCTAACTGTATACTGGAATATTGTCGGTTGCTGGTCGTAGATGCCGGATGGCCAGTGAGTTCCTCCCCAGTTTGCTGCCTCAGATGATCCCGTTTGGTGGCCCACAGATGGGCCCTAGGTCCACCCCGTTCTTCATGTAGTATTTCTCCAGCTTGGCCAAGATGTGTTTGCCATAGGTGTATTTACGCAGAGTAGCGATGTGAGGCCGGATCTAGGAGAGAAGAGAAGCACCAGTGAAGCCCAAGAACCCAAATTATGGCTCCAGGTACCCCACGGTCAGGGTGCTGGCCACCAGCAGGGCACCACAGACCACAAAAATACCTGAAATATGAAAGTGCCATCGACTGTAATCACAGCAATTACTGTGCATCATGTTAATGTTCTGAAACTCGCTGATGTTATTTTTTGGAAGAACTTCTGGTCGAGCAGGTGGCACCATCCTGAGCTACGCTACTGAAATCCACTTGGATCCAAGCGTGCGGGTGGAGACAAGGCTCTGTCCCACGGGGGGAGGTTGGACAGACATAGCCCCTGGGTGCTCAGTGTCCTGAGGGTGCCCTGACACCCTGCCCCAGCCCGCGGGCAAACGCCCTACGACAGAAAAGGCAGCGGAAGGGTCTAGTGGAGCTGAGCAGCTTTTTGCTGAAGACAAGCAGGGTCTTCTGCCTCCTTCCAGGCTAGACTGAACTTCAAAACTGCTAAAAGCCTGAAAAAGCTGCTGGTTGGATTTTCAGCAGTATATTTGAAAGAGCTATCGCGAGAGACAAACATATTCCTGGGCTGAGCAGCAGTTTAATTTCTGAGCCTGACAATGAAAGTATTTATTTTAAGAAGAGAAGAGGTCTGTGGAAGCAAACTTCACCCGCTCACACTACTTCAGAGTAAAAGTCACTTCCAACACCACAGTAATTAGTGTAGCCAGAGTAAAAGCACTTTTACTGCCAGAGCACCCAAACAAGGAAAACTTTTCCTGGTAGTAACATCATTACGCTGCTGAAGTTCTGCTGGAGAGTTTCGGAGGAACGAGACATAAGAGCAATTCATTTTCGTTACTAGATGAGAAATATCCCACACCACCAGCACGTTCCTTCAATAACACCATTACAATGGACTCCTCTATGAGGGGAAGCTGCAGACAGGATGAGAAAATAGCCAGAACATGATGTACAGCACTCCCTGCTCCTCGAGTTGTCACATCACACCGCCCGCCTGAGCCCGGACTGACCATAAAACTCCATGGGAGATCCATCCCAGACTCATCCTATTTCATCCCCGCAGCCTCTAGCCGTTTAAATTCCTATTTCACTTCAAGGACCCATCTTGTAACAGTCATAAATTGATGCCTTGGCCCTCCCCATATCCCGTTTCCAGGAAGGTCTGACTGCTGCTCTGAGGTTAAGGAGAAGTAAAGCTCCTCATGTCCAACAGTTTGTTCTCTGTTGGTCTCTGTTTCTAAGACTTTTTATTTCTCCACTGACGATTGTTAAAATTACTTTTCAGTAATTTTTTTTTTTTTAAATAGAAGTGCTGTCTTTAACAATAACACAAACTGCTTACTTGTACTAATAGCAGTTTTCACAATCCAAAAGCAAGAGTCGATACACTCAATTTTCCCAGGCTTTCATTCAGCTTGATAACGTAGCTGAAATCTTCATATTCAGTCCTATTTAGCTGTCATCCCAGTTCTATTTTTGACAACCACACTGATAACCTAATTAGCATTTTATTCAAAAGACTTTGCCTGACAGGAAAAAGAACATGTCAGTAAAGATTCTTTTTTTTTTTTTAAATACATATATATATATATATATATACACAGATTAGCAAAGCTACAGGTCATTCTGTTGCAGTCAAACTGTGTCTATCCCTTGCCATACCTTTTTATTTAACTATCTTTATAATTTCTTCTGGTCTAAGACAGATTGATTTCAAAGAACTACTCCAAATGATTCCTAAACCTAAGAATTAACCTCCCTGAAGATTATTTCAGCTGCATGTATGTTGTTTATATACTGATCAACTGCTTTGTGTAGGTAAAAATCAGCTCCCTTACACAGACAATACCCACTCTTTTTTACAGAAAAATCACTTGGTCTATTTTATTCAAGGAGTCTTAAACACACTTGATTTCAGTGGGATTTGAATACCTGACCCTCTTCACAGTTCCTCTTAGAAATAAATAAATATGGGGTTTTCCAAGCCAGTGTTAGTATTTTATTTCTAATAAGAGGTCTAGCTGTAGCTGGTATTTTTCACAAAGTAACAGACACTAAAACATGTGACTGAAGAAAATAAGCTCAGTTCCACTACACAAAAGTGGTGAGTTTTTTTTTCCCCCACTCATTACAATTATAAAGACCCACAAATGTGACCTTGAAAAGCAGGAAAATGAAGACATCACCTGATTTTTAGAGCCTCCTGTCCTTGGGGCAGCAGGCATATAGCCTTGGGAGGTAGGACTGGCAGCAATGCATGTTTAATTCCAAAATGTCTTCATTTTTGACAAATATTAAGTCCTGAAACCGTTACGCATTCAAACACTGCAGCACAATGCTAGACCGTGGAAGTCTCTCATCAAAACCGTGTTCAAAACTGAGAAACAGAGAATTTGATTAATGGCTCCAGGCTCCGAGGCTACAGCAACACGTTATGGGGTGTTACCAGCACCCTGAGGGTCCTGGCCCGGGTGGTAAAGCGGGGAGGGGAAGCGCTGGCAGCCCCCCCTAACACCCCCTAGCAGCTCCACGCTGGCGGCATGGGGAGGTGTGGCTCAGCTCCACTGAGTGCAGAAAAGTGCTCTCGTCAGCAAACGCTGTTCTCGGGAGGGCAAGAGTGTCGTCATGGCCAGACCTTCAGAGGCCCCTCGCAAGGCACCAACCCGACGGCGCTGCTGCAGGACATCTCGGCGGGTTTTAGAAGCATTTGCTACGCCCCGAGTGCGGAACTGGGTTACTAGGTCGGAAGAGATTGCTAGAAGCAACCAGCTAGTTAAGTCCAAATGGCATCTCGTTATTGTACATTTTGATATTTCATCTACTACCAAAATACACAACTTTGAAATACCCCCATTGTTAGGGAATTCTAATGGCAAAAGCAATCATCTCAGCCTTAGAATCACAGAATCACTGAAGTTGGAAAAGCCCTTGCAGCTCCTCCAGCCCAACCATGACCCTCCCCCTGACCGTTCCCAACTCCCCCAGATCCCTCAGCGCTGGCTCAGCCCGACTCTTCAACCCCTCCAGGGATCCCGGGGACTCCCCCCTGCCCTGGGCAGCCCATTCCAACGCCCAACAGCCCCTTCTGCACAGAAATCCTTCCTCAGAGCCAGCCTGACCCTGCCCTGGGCAGCTTGAGGCCATTCCCTCGGGGCCTGGCGCTGGGGCCTTGGCTCCAGAGACTCATCCCCCCTCTCTGCCCCCTCCTGGCAGGGAGTTGCAGAGGGCCAGGAGGTCTCCCCTCAGCCTCCTCTTCTCCAGACTGAACCCCCCCAGTTCCCCCAGCCGCTCCCCAGCAGACCTGTGCTCCAGACCCTGCCCCAGCTCCGTTGCCCTTCTCTGGCCACGCTCGAGTCATTCAATGGCCTTTTTGGGGTGAGGGGCCCAAAACTGAACACAGTAATTGAAGTGATTTTCTTGATTTTATTTTCTTACTTTCTCTCCGCAACCAGTGTGGCAGTGACAAGCCCTACATCCTTATCTATCAACGGCAGCTGCTTACCTTGTGCATGACAATCTTCCGCTGAGCTGGTTCTGCCACATCGATCATCTTCTGCACCACGTAGTTGGCGTACTGATCTTTCATCATGGTGTATAAGGCACTGTGAGGGCCATCGTTCATAGTGCACACCTCATCGATCAACATGGCACGCTCCGTACGGGAGGCGTGAGTAACGCATTTCTCCACCACATTGCTGTAACAATAAAAGAAGGACAATCTGTGAGCAGACACCATCTCTACTGGGCTTTTCATTAAACACCAAGGAGATCTCTCGTGCTTCTAACAAGGGCAGACCATTTGGGAGAGATGTATGGGCTGGCACAGAAGTTCAGCAGTGTGAAACAGGAGAGCAGTCCAAGGAACTTGGGATCTGAGCGGGAATTGAGGTAAAGGACCAGTTCAGGCTTTATTTCACCCAAATCTGTGCAACTCTACACAGTGGTAAGAGTGATGCTGTATTTGAGGTCAGCATCCGTTCTCACAGCGTGCCCATTAGAGAAGCATATGAGTTGTCCTTTGTTTGCTTTTCTCAGTACTGGAGCTCAACAGGAACAGAGGTCCAAGGTTAGAACAACAGGGAAATGCTTATTCAGGAACGAAAGATTTTAGCAAAGGCAGAGAACTTCCAAAATTCCTGAATATATTAGATGACTAGTCTCTGCTCTCCAGAGAGCCAAGTTAAATAGGATGTATGAAAGGGGACAGAGTTTTACTAGTCTTATCTTCTGCATCCCTGACTGAATCATAAAATCACCATGTGGTTTGCCACAACTAGTGCTCAGCTCAGGGGACATCGCACACTAATTAACGCTTCATCTGGAAAGAAGTTTAGAAAAAAGAGCAAGGCAAGTCAGGGAGGAAGAATCTGAAATAAAACATTAAGACCATGCTCTCCTAATTCTTGTTAAAGTTACACTTCCCCTGTGTCCCTAAGTACGTCCCTAAGTATTAAAACACTGTTTTACTAATCATAAGAAGGGGGGGGAACACTGAGCCTCTGAAGAGCTCAGCCTTCATGTTCAAATGGCTAGAAACACACACAAAAGGAGTTTGCAAATGTAGGAAGTATTACTTTGTCTTGGCATCCACTAAGGTACCTGGATTTTGCTGCTACCCATGTGTAGCTCTGTAGCACCTGGACTAACAACCTCAGACTGCTGCAGCTTCCCTACGAGGCTATCATTATGCATATGTCTCAAAAAGGACAGCTAGACTTAGCATATAAAAAGCCCAGATTCTTCTAGGAAAAGCAGGATGAAAAACAAATTATGAAAAGCAGGATGAAAAACACTGATTTCCCAGATTCCCCTGTGGCTTGACACAGCATTCCAGGGGCAGTGAAATGCTCTTATGGCATGTTATTATGCAAGGGATAGTGACCACTTAAAAAAACACCAAAACAAAACACCCAAAACTCTTGGTCAAGTTCAGGAATTTAAGATTAGAGCTACTCTTCCACACCTTCATCCTCCTTTGTTACAAGTAAAACTTACCTTGCCAGTCACTCATCCCTGTTTATAAGCAGTTATAAATAGCATTCTGTTAAGTAAAAAGTTATTTTCACCTCCTTTCACCTCCCTACACCCCGCCCCTAACTTCTGCAACTCTAGCATGTGTCCATGCTCCCACAGGGTGTGGAGACTTTAAGGAACAAATTCATACCTAGCAAATTTATGTTGACTCAACACGAGCACGTTGCCTCTAATTTCTGCTACAATCTTGCTCTTATCCTCAGGCCGACCATGTTCTAGTACATGCTGGATAACATAGTTCCCATACTGATCCTGTTTGAGAGACAGAAGTGTGTGACAAAACGTGGACAGGAACCATTAATATCAAACTAGTTCCCAATGTGCATTAAGACTTACAAACTTGAACTGAGCACTAATTAAAATATCTACTGTACAAATGATATAAATACTTCTACAAAAACATGCATTCTACCAGGAGGTAAAATGCTGCACACCTTTGTACCAGTTATAAAACTGAAAACAGTGTCCTTGAACATGAAATGTCAATACTGTGCTTATTTCAAGTTTCTTTGCTTTCTTCAGGTTCAAATGTACCAAATCACATCCTGGAGGGCTGTGCCATGGTTCTAGCTATGGGACACTTAGGCATTTTCATATTCTGAACGTGTGTCTATTCAGATGACAAGATATATGATATATATTTTCCCAGTTCACAATACCAGAGGCATGATCCAATGCCCCACCTCCATGCCCAACCTCTTTCCACACAGGACAGGGTTCATTTGCTGTTCTATCCATCGTGCCCCTATACCAGAATCCCAGTAAAACAAGTTCTCAGAAGGACTGCAAGGAAGAGGAAAGGCAGCCAGGAAGCGGGTGTGCATAAAACCAACACATTTTAAGAATTACTTGGCATTTTCTTTTCCAAGAAGTAACGAGCTTTTCGCATTAACTCCCTTTAGACATTAGTTGCACTGTAACTTCTGGAGTGAAATACTAGGACACACACCCACTCAACTGAAGATCCTTTTCAAAAAGGAGAGTAACTACGACTTTCATACCTGCTGGATATTTGCACATAGCCAAAACAATTAGTGGTGCTGCATTTCTTGCCTGCTGTGATCCTTGCCATTCCTCAGGAATGGCGTCCCTGTGTTCAGAGAACCCCAGCAGCACTACAGCTGCAGTCCCAAACAGGCTGCCAGAAGCTTCCCTAAAACAAAGCAGTAAACGAGAAACATCTCACAGCACCTGAATTCCCCTGTCCCACACCGACCTGAACGAGCTGCTCGGTGTGTTGGTGAAGTTCCTCCAAGATGGGAAGGGTCTGCTCAGGAAGACAGTGCTCAAGGATCCTCTGGATCACACGACAGCCATATGGATGTGTAGACAACGCAAAAACCTGCATTCAACAGACAGGCAAGCACAGGCAGCAACACATCTGTTAGTCTTTGTGAATCCCAGAAACCTTTCAGAATTAAATGAACACATGGGGGGGTTTCCTGGGCATGGTAGGTAATGCCAGCTTGCAGCACAGCAGCTCCACACAGCATAAACTGAAACTGGAAACATCTGCTCCCCGCTGCCACAGGACTAACTGGGTGATCGCAGGCACATCACACCCCTACCTGTGCTTCAGCTTCCCTGCTCACAAAACAGGAAAACAAATGGAAAAGCCTCTTGATTAATAAAAAGAACACTGGGACAACCAAGCATTATTAGAAGCTGTGTTAAAACACTGTTTCAGAAGAATAAATCCAGCATACTGTTTGCCAGCTACGTATTTTAAGCTATGTAAGAAATGGTATGAACCAGAAAGTTAAAAATGCTCAGCAAAAGGATTTTCCTCAACTATTTGAATTTGTTTAAAAGCCTTAACCACGCTTAGGAGAAGTGACAACAAAGAACCTTCTTTCTCATTTCTAACGGATTACCAAATCTGTTGGTAAGAACATGACACATTTTATTATTGCTGCACAGTTTTCTGTCTAAAGCACAAAGTCCTATTTGGTTGCTTAAAATTAACAAAAGTAGCAAATCCAAGCACCAAAGTTAAATTGACAGTCTACAAATTCTTAATAACTGTTGAGTAAACTGTGCAGGAAAAGCAGGACTTGAAGTGCAATTAACTACCGAAAAATAGCGAGGTGATAAGTTTAATCTTCCACACGAAAGTTCAGACGAAACTGGGACGGCTGGTCAAAGAAGTGTCAGTGCCGTCAACCGAGTTCCCAGAGGTATTTCTGCCTTGCCTAACTCCCTAGCGGAAGGTCCAAAGCTAAACTCTAACCAGCAAATCTGCTGAGCAAGTTTCCAGCTAGAATCCTGCTTGTTTTGACACAGCCAAGCAAGTCCCCGCTTTCACAGCTGTTCCAGGAGCAGCCAAACTAATAAAGCCTGGTTCCTGCTGTAACAACCCCAGGCTATTCTCACATCCCTGTGGCAAAACCCTCAATACTTCAAAGTCCCCCTCCAAAGCCAATTAAGTTGAAGCTGGAAACACCCAAACCAGCACTTTTGTAATGGAAGACAAGCTGACTACAGGCAGAATAAAGCCAGCTACACATTAATATCCAGGACATCAATTCAGGAGAGGATATCAAGAAAAAACTAGGAGAATGAAGCACAAGTAACTGCCCTTTTCTAGATGAAACTCATGTTTTTTCCCTGGTCTGACACCCTTGGGAAACAGCAGTTCTCTAAGCCGTCCTCACAGACAGGGATCATAATGAAAGCTTACTACACCCATCACAAAACTCTGCTCACCACCTTTACTATGAAGATGGATTAGTGAGAGACTTGTTTTCCCCTCCATCAGTCAAAAAATACTTGATGTTCCAAGAAAACAGATTTTTGCAAGGATGCTTTACTGTGATATACCTGCACAAAAACGATAACAGAGACATGACCAAAGAGTTCCTAGGCTCCCTAACGTTGCTGCATAATCCTTTCAACTAACGCTTGCTAAAATTTAAAATTCAAAATAGTAACAAGTTACAGCCACTCTCACGCTCTTCAAAGCGACGTAAGAATATAAAGAATGAGAGTCAGTCTCTTGGTCAAGGACTTACCTGTCCCTTAAATGCATCAATGATAAACTGCAGGGACTGAGGCTGCACACACTCGATACACTTCTGCACCACGTGATTACCGTTCTGGTCTTTCACACACTTGAGGACGTGGCCATCCAACTCCCGTACCATCTCATTCTATTAGGAGGAGAGAAAGACAAACAGAAAGCACCACCAGGATTCACGGCTGATAAATGCGAAGTCTTCACTGCTAAACGTGGTCAAGAATATGAAAGGTATGAAGGATGCACCGATCTATTTCAAACTGGAAGTTTTCTAGTGGCCAAGCACTGAGATGAAGCT
The DNA here is from genome assembly GCF_965140245.1 of Athene noctua. NCBI lineage: Eukaryota > Metazoa > Chordata > Aves > Strigiformes > Strigidae > Athene > Athene noctua. Next base: position 6,528,004 of record NC_134060.1, read on the forward strand.
TGTTGTGCTACAGAAACCACAAAGAAAAATATTACTACGAAATGAAGATGAAGCACTCCTTTCATTAAACATGAGTGTCCTCTTACAAGTATCCAAATTTAAGAAATTTTACTGATCCAAAGCTTTACTGTGCAGCCTCCATTTCTTCCTCTGCTCCCCACAAGAGAAAGAAATCTAAAATGCCCAAGCTTCATAAACTTTTGGGGTAGAAGCTTCATATGTCACTAAAACGCAGTCAGCACTGGGGTAAGAACTTCCGAGTATTTTACATAGGCAAGGTAATACTGCATGATAATTAAGGAATCCGAGCAGATATAAAGTTTAAGTATGACTAGTGTACCACACGTGCAGGCTAAAAGCTTCACAAACAGCAAACAGAGAATGACCGTTTTGGGGAATTTAACAATACCACAAAACTGGATGAGTTCAGTTCTGCAACTGAGACGAAAGCAGGCATTTCAGGAGCACAGAGTACTCAAAAATACCATTCTGGAGGAATACAGTTAGTAGATCCTCAGACCAGCAGTGCTGGAGCTTGGGCACCACCCTGCTGACATATTAAAGCAACAGCTTAACTCAGGCTCAACCTAAAGGGAATGAGCTTTCCTAAAGCCTCTTTCAGATTTTTAATTTAACAACCTACATTGAGATTCTTGTATTACAATTGCTAACACCTTTATTAGCTAGCTTGCCTAGCGTATTTTTTCATCTTAATTCATTGTTCATAAAACCCTAGAGGAACTGCTTTATTAATGAGCTTTGAGTGGGACTCTGGCTATCATCCACATCTCTGCAACGCCAGGCCTGGCTCAACAGGAACTAGGAGCTCCTCATACACCTCACTGGAGGTAAGCAGAATACTGACCCACATATCAAAGCAGTGATAGCAAACATTAAAGGCAAAACTCTGGTACGGCTTCCTTCAAGGGATTTAAAAATATCTTCTAATTCACCATCATTCTCAGTTTTCCCTACATACATAATCTGATTTCAGGGAATTAACAGAGAACCAACACCATTACCAGTTAAGTGGAACAAGAAGATGACAACGAGACCCAGGAACGGTGTCACATACTTATCATGCACATGAAACGTAACAAACATGCCATAAAACAAACCAAAAGAACACCAGCCACAAGAGGAACAGAAGGTCGCAGTTCAGGTCACCAAATGGCAAGGAACAGTAAACATCAAGAAGAAAGTTAAAATTGAAACTTACAATTACCTGCTGGTCGGGGGGAATAAACTCAAGGGCCTTCTGGATCACCCTACAGCCGTACATCTGCAGAGCCAGGGACAGAACATGCCCACGGATACGTTCTGCCAAGGCTAACTTCTGTTCCAGGCTGCCAAACTGGGAAGATGAAAACCAGTCACTACATGCACAAACCCTGGAGTGGCCAAGCAGCACAGCAGCCCTCCCACGCTGCCACACCGAGGTGTTAAACGAGAAACACTGTGCTTACTGAAAAAATACCAACCGCACCTCAAGGGATGCGAACAGGCGTAAGCCAGACGTCTGTCCCGTGTCTGCCAGACATGTCTGACACATGTGAAACAAACTCCAGAGTCAAAAGTGCTGGGGCCACCAGGATGACATGTGGCAGTTCACTGACCCCTGACAGAGCTGATATAAAGTTACTGGACAGAACCACCAAGGCTTGGTGCCCACTTTCAAGGAGGAGAGGTGGGTGTCTGCCCAACCTCCTGGTACGAACACACACCTCTTCCTTCCAGCAGATGCTGTTCACTGGGAAAGTTTCTTTTGTTCCTAAATACATGAGTATGGCAGCTCAGCACAGCACCCTTGAAAAGTCTTGCTGAACCTATATCTCCTGGATATGATGTTATTTATTCACAGAATCATCCAGGTTGGAAAAAGACCTTGAAGATCATCTAGTCCTAGACCTTTTGCATCTCAAAGCAAAGTGTTACTTTTCAGATGAATCTTTATGAGTCCCACACCTCAGTCACCCCAACAGGAATGATGCAACAGCCTGAGGGGAGGAGATGACATCAGTGTTGACAGACATCCACCATTTTATCCAAATAGCAGGGTTTCTGCGAGCTCATCCAATATCTCAGAACAGGAGGCATCCAAGTAAAACTTGCAGGGGAACGCACACTTACTTCAAAGAACTTCTGGATGACGTAATTTCCAAATACATCGACCATCAACTGATAAGCTGCCTGGAGGATCTCGTTGAACACAAGCTGACGTTCTGCTGGGGTAGCACGCTCCAGTTTCAGCTGAATAAACCTGAAAAATAGGGATGGTGTGATGCTACTGGCACATACACCCTCAACACATTTGTTAATAAAAGTTCTCTCAAAAGCCTCACACACTAAGCTGTTGCAAAACAAATCTTTAAAATACAGTTGTCCTATCCAGCAATCTGAAACCTTGGGGTGGTCCCAGCCATGAGATCCATGGCCACATGACTTTGTCAGTACCCAAAAATCTCCTCCTTCCAAGCAAAGCAGATCTCAATAGAGTAATACAGCAAGGTCTTGTGTCCAGATGGCTCTTTAAAATGAGTTAAGCTATGACAGTGAGTCTAACCAGCAAATGACAAAGCAAACAAGCTCCTCTTCAGAGGAGGAAATCCTGCTATCAGCATTTGTGCCCAAACAATCTTTAAAGAGAAGGGTCAGTGTGTTACTACTTGGTTTTTCACTCTTTTTCCCTGTTCTGCCTTTTTGCTTCAGGATGTGATGCAAATTGCAAACGACACTGACTCAGAGAGCAGCTTCCCCCAGCACAAGGTTTTGAATCCCACCTGGATCCATGCTGATCTTGGGAGAACTCCATGATGTGCCCAGCAATCTCCCTCAGCTGTAAATTAGGGTACCGGTTATTGCGAAAGTCTTCAAGCAGCCTGCTTCGGCCAGAGGGCATAACATCAGACATCCCATAGCGCAAGCGAGAGGAGGGGAAGAGCGTACTGCTGGGGCTGAAGAGGCTGGAGGCACTGCTTGCACTGCGGTACTTGGCTTCAGCTCCAGGGGCAGCAGAGATATAACGGCCACTCCCATTCGTGAGCCCTCCTGCAAGTCACAAAACCAGGATGAAATCAAGAGGCCGAGGGATTAATTTACAACCTGTGCATGCTATTTTATTTTTATTTACTCCTTTTCCACTGAGATGGGTTACTGACATGGTTCAACTAGGAAGTGTTCAGCAACTAAGCTATGTGAAGTGCCCCCAAAATAATTGAGATAGGGAAGTGTTCAAGCACCGTTCCTGAGCATGGCACTGTTGTATGATGTTAGGAACAGCCATAGATTTCTGCAAAGAACAGACTGTAACAACTTCTGTTCCTCGCTCTGTGTTGAAACTGTCTTAAAACAGACAAATGTCAATCCCACCACTTGCATCTTTTCACGAACTTGCTGTTCCTAATTGCCTTCTCCTCCATCCTCAGGTTTTTTCACCTGTCCTGCTGCCGTGTCAATGATTTAAAAGAAGTGTACTGGGGGTGGGGTACAGAATTAAGATGAAATTATTTAAGAAAAAGGCAGCAAGAAGCAACTATAAAAATTTTGGATATAAAAAACAAATCACTATTAAATACAGGTAAAGAACAATAAATTAAAAACAATAAAATACCTTTAAAAATCCTATGCTTTCACAAATGCCCTAAAGATTTTCACTCACATTAAGACAGCTGCTGAATTACCCGGTAACAGGTATATGGGGAATAGATAATGATTCACTATACGGTTAGCAAACTGCAAGCATTGATAGGAACCAACTTAAACCTTTAAACAGTGTTTCCTTGCCTGCAATTTTTTGAAATTTTCTTCAGAGCTACAGCAGAGGATTCTTCCCTTTCTGGCAGGGCTCGGGATCCCTCTGCTGGTCAAAGGCTGCAAGATGCCTTGAGTGAGTACGGTTTTTCCCGGGTGGGACAAAGTTCCCCCAAGAAAAATGCTCTTATCACATGGGAGCCTGCCATCTGAAAGGCCAACATGAGGCAGAGGGCAAACCACCTGGAAAAAAACACTGCAAGAAGTCTTTGCAAAGGAAGGAAGACATTCAAGGCAAACATCGGTAGGGCTGTCTGCAAAGAGACCAGACCTTCTCCTGGCAGCCATGCACATGACAGTATCCGAAATAAAAAATATTAAATAAAGTAAGACCTGACTGAACTCCTCTGCCATCAATGCCTAAAGGAAGCTCCCATGCAGGAAACACTACGTGAGAATTAAGTGTCTTGATAACGACCTAATTAAGTTCATCTGTCTCTAAGCTGGGCAAATGTGTTCTGACTTCTCCAGAGCTGGTGCCAAACCTCCCCTTTCTCGAGGAGGAGACAGAGACTTGAGAGATTCTTGTTCAGATCTCTTTCTTATGCTGCCTTGGCAAAGGTGTGGCCATCATCTTCTCTACCTACCTTACTACTTAATTGAGGAAGAACTCCAAAAAGTGACACAGTGATATTCCTTACTGCTGGAAGGACCAGGATATTCAAAGGAACCTCTCAGGTAAACGAAACTCAGCAGTGACGAGCTGAGCAATAGCACACTCATCTTTTCCATGGCATTCGAAGAAGAGCTCAGAATTGCCGCTTGTTTTCTGAGACCCTGGGGCAAGTAAGAGTCATTGCACTAATGCTCTTAAGTGGAAAACTAGTTCCTGGTCATCTGCAAATGACTGTAAGAGGAAAGGGTTTAGCACTCACCACCTATGACTTATCTCTCAGTGAAGACGGAAAGCACAGTTTGTACAGAAAAAGTCTTCTCTGTCAGAGCTTTTCTGAGAAAAACCTGATCTTTCCAGAGATTCAAAATAAACCACGAATTATCTCTCTCTTCTGACGGAGATGCTGACTGCAGGTTGCCCATGATGTTCATAATCATACTGGGAATTAAGAGACCATGTGGGGACAGGTTTCCTAAATCAAGTAAGCACTTCTGGAACCCACCTGTGAACCACCAAAGGCCAGAAACCTTGGAGCACCTCAAGCTCCTTTATGCCAATGTGTGGCTGGAAATACAGGGACTCTGCCAGATGCCAGAGTTCAGTGGGAGCTACCAGCAACTACAAGGAAACAGCTCCCCGATCAAGAGCAGTACACAGAGCTGGAAACTCCTGAAATTCTTAGGACACAAGGGTAGGATAAAGGGACAAAAACTGAAAAGAAGGGACAGGACTCCTGCAAGATGTTGGCACTGATAATTTCTCCTGCATCCTCGGCCAGAACAAACTTCAAAAAGGGGGTCTGCAAACTGTGTGAATACATCCTATGCCCTTGCCAAGCACTCTGCATCGCCCTACGACAGTAAACTAGTGCTGTACACAGTACATGGAAGCTCTATAGCAGTGACAGAGTGGGGTGGTTCTGCCTCTGAACACACTGACCATATTTTCTTAAAAGTGTCTGGGCTATGTCAGGCAAAATCTGTATCTGGGGAGGACAATGTGCACAGAGTCTATCCTGGGGACTCCAAGATGGACACGTTACTCAGACTCACACCGCGGCCGTAACAACTGAGCATTTTCTATTTTGAAATGGTAAGTCATCTTCTCAGCGGTTGCTGGGACACTTGAGACAGATGTTAACCTGAAAGAATTACTGATTTGAGGGGGGAAAAAAAAAGAAAGACAACGAAAGGATGAGTTAAAAAGAAAATACAAGGGAAGAAACACAAAGGCTGCTGTCTGAAAACAAAGCACTTGAGTAAGCTTCCAGGGGACTTTTATAAGGCCCTCAAATTGCTCTGCAACGCAGGAGTTCCTGGTATGAGAAACGCCAAAACAGTAGGAAAAAAGGGAAGATGAAAAGATGGCTCTGTGAGAGAGCTGGCAGAGAAGACTGTCCCTGCTGCTCTCCCCTACAGAGGGCTCAGCACAGAGGCGCCGGGCAGCGCCCGCCCGGCTAAGGGGCCCCCACGCTGCCTCCCCAGGGCTGGGAAGGGGCACCCCCCCCCTTGTCACTGCCCCAACCTGTCACCCCGTGCAGCCCAGTGCCAGGGTGTGCCACCGGCTGCCCAGGGAGATGCAGCCCTCCCAGTTGGTCACAGCTAAGTGGTTATCAACTCCCCAGCCAGTTTTCCCAAAAAAATCTCTAATAAATCAAATTCCCACATGCGTGTATCAGCCTCCTCACATCAATCCCACCTTTTAAATTACAGGCTGACAACAGTATGGAGCAGCTCCTGAAAGAATATCGTAAAATTAAAATAATTACTTATCCACTGCAAATCCCCATCCCCACTCCAAACTGGGAAAACCCAGAGTCAGGCACATTCAGCCCCAGGCTGCAGCGTTGTAAGTGTTTCTCATGGGACCACACCAGCTACATATGCAAGACCTGACAAAAACTGCTTGTGGGACTGCACAAACTGATGTAATGTATAACCTGGCCAAAATTAAAATTTTAGCATTTAAAAAAAAAAGTATTTAGCAATTTATAATTCTATAGTTTTGATCACTACTGGAGAAGAAGAGGGCCCCTGCTGCCTTTAGCACCTAAAAGTGCCTATTCAGAGTTGCTTTATCCTAGCTAGGCACAGTTGTATATGCTGCACACACCTTTGAGTTTAAAGCATGTATTTAGCTCAGCCTTCCTCCTCCAGCAGTTCTTTTCCTAAGAACTAGCTGCATGGTTATTTCAGGTACTTGTGATTACCCAGACATTTCACAAGGTCACTTTACAACACCAGGAAAAGCCTAGCTTGATAAATACACATCATTTTTCACAGCTACGAGCTTTCAGAAAGCCAGAAGAACCGGAGCTGAATCTTTACACACAGCACCAACCCAACAGACAATTGACTTGTGCATCCAAGAGACCTGACAAAGTCAAACCCACAGCTTACACTGCATTTAACCATAGATTTGCTGACTGCAAGTCAGATTTAATGCCAATTTCTTATGTCATTGTGTAACCCTGAAATGAAAGTTACTCAAAGTGACTCCCCCTGGCTGTCTCCCCCCATGTAACGCACTGATAGGATGTGGTTCTGAACCTAACTGCTCTAATTTCCCTTTTTACAAACAACAAGTTTGGGTGTTGCCATCTATTCTTTCGTTTTTAGATATTTGGAAGTACTCTTTGTCCTCTGTATCACAAACTACTTCTGACATCACTCCCAAATAGAAAGAGAGTCAGCCTCAAGCTTCTTATAAGGGAAAAACAATGCCTGTGCTGGTTTTATAGCATTAAAACTTATTTTATAACCAGAGGAAACGACAACTACATTTAACACTGTCTTCCATTACAGGTGAAAGAGAAACTTATAAAAAATATATTAAATGACCTTTTACAGATTTCAAGGTGAAAACCACACAAATGCAGAGCTATTCTGTATGAGATCTTTCTTGCAGCAAAGCCAAAATCAGCCACGGAGAAAACCCAGCTACAAGGAGAGGAATATTTTGTCAAGATGGGAAGACCCACACTAACTGCTCTGAGGAACAACCCATTTATGTAAATGGTAACTCCACTTTCTTTCCAGAGTTTGTTCTCAGATTAACCTTCCTCTGATCCAGTTTTTAAGATTCATTCTTTTGTTTGCCTGCAGGGGCAACAGACATTTTCTACAGCCAGACTTGGAATGTCGTTAGTCTTCAGCATTAATTTACTGTAGCTATTTAACTGTCAGCTTAAGGACTATACAGCTGCATAAATAAAACTAAAAACCCCTCCAATTCTATTAAAGCTTTGAACAAGGAAAGATGGTAAATCTAAACTTGATCTCAAAAATCATGTTTATTACTATTCCATGCTAACCTTTAGCCAGGATCAAATTTATCACACATGCATGTAATAAACATGATATAGTATTAGTAAATAGTAATAGTAAACTGTTCTGATAAGCAAAAGTTTTGTTTCATCCAGATAGGTATGTGACAGAACCAGAAGAAAGTGATTTTTTTGAGCAATTACTAAGTTATCTGGTGCAGACGCAATGAATAACCTACCTTGTTTACAAGGCCTGGAAATGAACCCTTCAGGAAGTTCAGATGAGAATTGCTTTATTATTTAATATTTGCTTTATTTATTTTGAAGATTTACTTTATTATATGTAAGAGCTCTGGGCCAACTAGAAGCTCTCTGAGATGTAGCTTGCATCAAGTAATGTATCTTCCCAAAATTAGGCAAGCCTCTCCCCACGCACTAATGTGCTTTTGATAAGGCCACATTGATGGGAAGTTTTCAAAAGCAAACTCACAAAATCTTCAGCTACAAGCTAAGTTCTACTCCAGATAACATTGCATATTTTGGTTAAAAGAAGAAGCTGTATTCTAAGCTCATTAATTTACCGTTGAAAATTTAATGGGTATTTAAAAATATTTGACAAGTTTAACATATCTATTTATATAAAATATCTACATATCTATTTTATTCAAGGATAACAAACAACTGGTGCTGTTACCAAGATCTGCACAAGAAAACCAGTTTGTTTTTCAAACTCTTGGAAATGTGATCCATAATTTAGAGATAAGGAAACAAGGAGACAATAGAGAAACCTTCCTGTTTAACAGCTGAACTACTGCAAGAGACAAACACATAACAGAGGTGCTACAACTCCTGCCTCAGTGTTTCACCTACTTCTGCAAAAGCAGGGACTCTGCCACAGGAGTAAGAGCAGCAACTGGGCAGCAGGTATCTCAGCTACCCTGCAGCGGGGTGCTCACGTCTCTGCGCCGAGGGAAAGCAGAGCAGTGACCTGCAGGGCTGGCACAGAGGCACCATGGCTCTTACCCAGGTTTAAACTTGAAGATGATCCATGTGAAGATAAGGAAGGCGGTGGAGTCTGAGAGTGGCCAGGTCCTTGGCTGGGCAGAGGCATTCCCACAGGTCCAGGAGAAGAGGAAAACCCAAGGCCATTATAAAAACTGTGTCCTATAGGTGTCAAACTGCTGGATGTCCTCTTGTACAGGTCACTGCTCCCTGTAAGGGAGTCTCGGCGGGAGCCACTGCCCGTGTTGGAGTTAGCAACTGAAAAGAGGAAGAGAGTAAAATTTTGTGATGTCAACACACCGTCTGAGACACCTGGAGAGCCAGTACAATGGCACCTATTAACTACTTCATTGCACCAGGCTGTTGTTTTCCTAAGGGTGTTGCAAGTGCCCAATTAAACACGTTAATTAAAACCACATTGTTAATGGTCAAGCAGAAACTCTTGATTTAAATAATCAGCTTGAATCCTGTCTTTGCATTTAGAGTTTTGTCATTTTAATACAGATAGAACACATCAAGAAATACAGCTCCAAAAATCTACAAGCAGAAAGATCAAGAAAATAAAAATCTACCTAAAGGAAGCAACAGAATGAAACGACAGCGAACATGTTGGCTTTTGGACACAAACACTTAACGCTTTGCTTCTGAACCTTCAGAAGAAGGTTTATATACTTCAAAGCTCTCTTCCCTTAAGCATATCACTTAGTGTAACAGAAGATATTAGATCGCCCTACAAGCACTGCCTCGTATTTATTCTTTGGCCATCAGAGCTAAAACAAATCCAACATGAGATTTTATCTATTCATGTTTACTTAAGAGCATGTACAACTTCGTGTACATTTACTTGAAATCCTTCTGCTCACCTTTCATTATATTAAAAAACAGGTGCTGTTTGCACCAAGCTTTATTGAGATGGAAATCAGAACTCAATTTAACATAAACCCAATATTTTTTTGAAAGGCTGTATTGATAGTCAAATACAAACTCTTTAAATGCACTGTCAACTTGAGAGGGGGAAAAAAAAATAAATCAATTTTGCATTAAAATCTTGTTTAATAAATAGTGAAACTGTTAACTGAAATGAATTAATCATTTTTCATGACTGCACACAAGTTCTGGAAGCAACAGCCTCACATTTTTATTCACTGATAGATGGAAAACAAGTTTGTGCATCTTGGCATTGAGCAAACTAGTAATTGAATTCAATTAGTTAAATAAACTGAAGTGAAAGAAGCGAATGCTGTGTTTACCTGAATCCAAGATAGTTCACATTCTCAGGCTGGGTTTAAGAAAAATATTTAGAATAACTTTTATTTAAAACTGATTTGATGCAGTGACACTAGGTCCCTCAGTCTCTTCTGATGGAGCAGGTTCAAAAGGCATGTTTTAACTTGCCCTTCACACTGGTGAAAGCAGGAAAGTTCAGGACATAATTACTACCTCTGAGACTAAGCAGTAATTAAAGCAATTGTTCTACTTCAAAAAAAAAACTAAGACAAAAAAAAGCCCAACAAAAACAACAACCCACAAACATCTTTCTGGTTTTGTTTTATTCTGAAAAAATAAAAACTTTGTCTCCAACTGTCTAACAAACAAATCAAAACAAACCGTGTATGTAGCATTTCTTGCAACCACAATAAGGGACTTTTTTTTTGGTGTAGAAAAGAAACAATTCCCAGAATAAAGCATGGAAACCACCTCGGATCAGCTTGTTTAAAATCACAAAAAGTTATTCAGCCGTTACTCTGAGTTCGCTCCAGAGTGGCATCCATCCGTGTACTACTTCCTCTCAGGCCAGTACCTCCACCAAACACAGGCAGGTAAAAGCAAGGAAATCCAAAGCCATTTAAAAACTTAAATCTGTGGCAACAAGGGGACGACTGATAATGTGTATAACAAAACAAATGTATTACTGTGGTACTTCTAATTATATCATCTACTAAAAAGAATTTTCACCAGAAAGCACTGCAGATTTTGAAAGCCAAAACAGTCCCTGAAGGAAAATTTCTATTTAACCTCAGAGGGATGAAGAGGAGGGCTCAGCAGCTCGGTGCACTGACGCCAGCTCCAATGGCTCACAACCCCTGTAGCTGCATTTGGAGCTGCTCCTCTCCTTTTTTCCCCCCATGAAGAAGCTGCTGTTCTTACCTGCTGTTCCAAATCCTCCCAGCGCAGACCCCAGCGTGGCACCAAGAGAGCTGCTGCTTCCAAATCCCAGGGAAGTGTTGGCAGGCTGGGCAGAGCCCTGAGAAAAGAGTGAGCTGCTCTGGGAATTGCTGCTGAGAGAGTTGTTGCCGTAAAACGAGCTGGATGCCAGGTTGTTGGTGGGCTGCTGCTGGGGCTGGGGTTGGGGCTGCTGAGTTCCTAGAGGGCGAAATGGTCCGTTTGTTGTTCCTGCCAGGCCACCCGCTGCACCATTGGCCGAAGCTGCAGCCGCTGCAACTGCTGGAGAGAAAGTAGTTGGAAGCACAGACTGAAAAATCCATTTTTGTAGCAGTTTTGGAAGTTAAAACATAGCAGGGTCCTTTTATTTATTACAGATTCTTTCCTCTCAGGATTAAAATCTCCCTTTCGCATCAAACTCTGCATCTCTTTCCATCTGACTCCACAAGTCTTGCAGAGCCACTGCATACCAACAATGCCTAGTTGTTATTGCTGCTTGTATTATTAGAGCTACGTAGATCCACCACACAAATATCTTTCCTTTCTCCTAAGATTCAAATCAATACAATCACACACTTAGCAATACCCCATTAAGAAACACCAGTTTTGAAATAAGCAAAATTGTCCTTCAGTGCATGAAATGCAATCCTGTGGTGCTAAGAACATCAAAACCAAGTACTTTTGTTTTTCAGCCAGTTCCAAAGTAGAAGAAAAAGCAAAATAAATAAGAGCTACAAGGAAACAATTAAAAGGTCCATTTCATAATCCTGTTACTAACAGTGACAAATACTGCTTACATGCACAGACCCTGGCTGAAAAAATACTTTTAGAGCCTTGAACTCCTAAAGAACCCCAATAAAACACGAAACAACTCACAGCAAAGGCCAGGCATGTAACATTTTACGCAAGGTGATCATCTGGGAGTTCGACACAGGCTAAAACTTTTTATTACATGGGAAACTAGATGCCAGCAGACAAATCTAAATAACTGTCACGAAACTCTGCAAAATAATAGTTTATGCGATGCTACACCTCTCCGAGGCTGTTCTGGAGGCTCAGTACACCATGAGCACAGAGGATGTTCTCAACAACAATCCTCGCAAAGGATCTCAGTGAGGGCAAGTGTGTCATCATCGCCAGCACAGCCCAGAGGATTTCAGGTCCACCTCTTCTGGGGATGGAGCAGATTTTTTCACTTGATGGGACTGGGACTCACCTGCTTGCGCCGCAGAGGAGCTGATGATGACTGGAGCGGGGGCTACCAGACGGACGGGGGCCCCCAGGCCATTCCTGGCCCCTGCATTCACCACGAGAGCACCTGTTTGGTCGTAGTAAGCAGCAGGAGCCAGCACTGGGTAACCTGAAGAGGCAGATTACAGGTAAGGTAACAAGCAACACAACACAAGGCAGATAAATCATCTGCAGACAAGTACGGTGCAGTAGGATTTTTAAAGGAAAACCTGAATGGAAAAAGAAAAAGCAGCAATAGCTCTGCTTCTCCTAAAGAAAAAAATCATAAAAATCTGTATTAACAGTCTACAACTGTATACTATTAAGACTTTTGGTTACAGAAGACTTCCCCCCCCCAGCCAAGCCTACTGTACTAGCATTGCCCTCAGCATAAATTCAGTTATACAGATTAAAAAAGCTCTTAAAATACAAAAGCACTGTTTCTTTTAGAACTACACTGTGCGCTGGGAATTTCCATATATGTGAACTCCCTGCACTTCCAACTCTGCCACTTAATGCTGAAGTTGTTCGGTGTGCACACACATGTAAACCAGACATGGAACTTAAAGTTACATCTTTTTGAAGGTATGTATCTGTGCTGGTTTTGGTTGGGACAGTGTTCATTTTCTCCATCGTAGCTAGGATGGGGCTGTGTTTTGGATGTGTGCTGAGAACAGTGTTGATAGCACAGGGATGTTTTTGTTATCGCTGAGCAGGGCTTACACAGAGCCAAGGCCTTTCCTGCCTCTCACCCCACCCCACCAGCGAGTGGCTGGGGGGGCACAAGGAGCTGGGAGGGGGCACAGCTGGGACAGCCGACCCCAACTGACCCCAGGGCTGTCCCAGCCCACATGGCCTCATGCTCAGCACATAAACCTGGGGGATAAAGAATGAAGGGGGGACATTTGGAGTGATGGCGTTTGTCTTCCCAAGTCACTTACGTGTGAAGGAGCCCGGCTGTCCTGGAGATGGCTGAGCACCTGCCTGCCCAGGGGAAGCGGGGAATGGATCCCTTGTTCTGCTATGCTCGTGCACGGCTTTTGCTTTACCTGTTAAACTGTCTTAACCCACGAGTTTTCTCACTTCTAGTCTAGTCTTCCAATTCTCTCACCCATCCCACCAGGGCAGGGAGTGAGCAAGTGCCTGTGTGGTGCTTAGTTGTCAGCTGGGGTTAAAGCATGACAGTACCATAAAGCATTCTTTAATATATACTCTTAAATATGCTGGTGATTCTCAAAGCAACAGACTTTCAGTAGTATAGAACTATTTAGGTATCTTGCTATATAATTCTACAGTTAAATAGAACTTTCAGGAAAAATTGAAGTGATTCTCCAAAGTGGGGTCACAGAGTGTTCTATGTGAATATTTGTTTTATAAAAATAACTCCCAAAACTCCAATAATGCAGATTTAAGGAAATCTGCAGATTGCTTGGAAACATGCATGTCACAGTTCATTTTGTAAGTTAACAGAGCAACATTCTTCTTAAACAAAAACAACCACCACCCCATGTAACAACCATGTGACACTTCCACTGGGGCGACCTAAGATTAAAATAATCCTGTTCTCCTACATTTAACAATGTAAGAGGGACATACTTATACGTTATTCAAAAAAAAAATACTTACGCTTGCCCTTTGCCATTACAATAATATTCTGTATAACTGAATGTCAAAAGCATTTGTACCACAGCCTCACAGATCAGAGCTAAAATTCATAAAGTAGCTCAGCTCCTATCTTGCAGAATCATAAATTACAATAAACCCCTGCTTCCTCTTATCAGTGTTGCTTTTTTTCCCCCTTGTTTTTAAGCCCCTGGTATTTCCCTGAAAGAAATTATGAAAGGGAAAGCCCTTATCCTGTTAGAGTCAAACACCTGGCAGGGATGGAAAGGCGAGGCTAATGAATGAGACTAAGATGTATCTGAGGTTTTAAAATAAAGATCACATAAGCTAGCATGATCCACAGAAAAATCTGAAAGCCACTTCCAATAGGAGCCATCAACTCTTGAGTATGCAAGCAGCTAAAGCACCTGTACACAGCTGATAACATTTGTTTTCATCTGTGGCACAGGGACCTAAACCCTGATTCAACTTAAATGCTGCACAGGTAGGTAGGTTGGTTGACATCTAACAGCTTCTAGAAAATGCTTTCTATAGCCACAGATTAAAACAACAAAAAAAACCCCAAAACACTGCTGAATGTCAGGGAAACGTGACACCATGCAGAGACATAAGTTATGATTTTCTTAGATCTCCCTGGGCACTGGAGAAGTTGCAGCTCCCATGGAGCCCCTACCTGGCATCCCTGCTGCCAGCCCTTGTCCAAAGGCAAGGGCAGAATTGACGGCTGCAGCAGCCACCAGCGGATCAGTCTGCTGTCCCTGCTGGTTCTGATTTGGGGTCAAAGGACGCTGACTGGCTCCTCCGCGGAGAACCTGGAGAAGACAGAGGAACATCGATCCGTTTATTCTGGGACCCAGGAGCAAGCCACAGTCACCAGACACTTGCAGGAGCAGCAGCAGCAATCTGGTTGAAGTTCTTGCACAACTAACGTGTGACAAGCCCTCCCCTCCGCTCAGGAAAGCGCTGCCTTCGCCACTGCAAGCCTTGACACTACTACCATGGGTAAATGCAAAAGACCCAATTTAAATAACACATCCCCTCTCTCAGGCTTACTGAGGACAATCTGGAAGCGCTTCATCATCTGAGCTCTTTCATTTCTTGATACACCTTCAATACCCATCCTTTGTTAGGAGTGTTGGCAAGCCATCTGCCCCATCCCAGATAAGCCGCAAAAGCCCTGCTTGAAAGCCCTGCCGGAGCAGAAATCTTAAAAAGCCTGACTTTGGAGCTGGGGGCTGAGGACACAGGGTGACATGGGTTTTTCCAAGCTGCCAGCCCCTGTAGAAAACAGTGACCCAGTGACATGGCACTTACTCATCGGAAATAATAACCAAAGATCACACACCATCTTTTATATGTAGCTCTTGGGGTTTAAGCACATGTTACTCTCTAAAGGGAAGATGGCAAACTGACCTTTCCTGTAATTACCTGTGACAGGCTTTGTTTGCAAAAGCCTTTTACTCAAAGTGGTGATGCAAGAATCTGCACCCACTAGCAAGGTCAGCTTATTAAAAAAGCCATCCTTTGGTACTCACTGTGCCTTGTTGCAAAAAGTAACACTGTCACCTGCTAAAGTTATTAAAAGGAAAAAAAATGACTTAGTGCACTGAGAAACTGGGAGAGGATCCTGAAGTTAAGCAATTTAGATGTGCGCCCCAGAGTTAGCTATGGCTGTCAAAGCCTGAACGTGAACTCTTCAGCCTAGAGAGTCTCACAAGCTGCAGCTGCTTGGTAAGCAGGTGTGGTGCAAGGGCACCGTACAGAACAGACACGATGGATGGCAGGCTGCAGGAAGGGAAACGCTGGCGGTTTTTATAAATACACTATTAAGATGTCATAAGCATCACAAATCAAGCGTCCATAATCGTCGCTCTAGGTTTCCAAAACATTTGTCTCAGCACTTCTTCGAAAAATTTCATCCAAAAAATACACACTGTATCCACTTATGGATGGAAGGTTTGCATTAAAAACAATACCCACAATCCCCACTTCACAGTTATAAAAGTAATGAAAAACATTATAAAGCCTACTGATGATTGATATTTTTTATTTTAATAGCCTAAGCTCTTGCAGAAGCTTTCGTAGCACACACCTTCCTTATGGAGAAAGGTTCCCAGTTTGAATGCCAAAGCATAAATGGCTTTAAGACAGTCTTAAAGCCGTTTTACACAGTGCACACAGGTGCGTGCAGGAGGGCTGTTCAGCACGTTCCTGTCCGTGACCTGCCAGGCGGGGAGGTTTGATGATTAACTTTGTCAGGAGCAAAGTGTTCTCCTCCTGATCACTGGTCCAGAATTACTGGCGTGAAACATCACTGCCTTTATTATCTGAAAAGGCCTTATAGTATTACTAGACACTGGTTTTTGCTTTAGGTTTCAAACCAGAAGCTGATCAATTCAGCTGCCAATTGCTATCTTCTATAATTGCTCTCTCAAACACACGAGGACCAGAAAGGAAGGCTTTGTGTTGCTCTGAGAAAGGAGCCGCCTCACTTCACGGCGGGGTAACAAACCCATTTTGTTTCACAGCAGGCAGCACCGTGAGACAGCGGCTGATAAAACTGTCCAAAGCCAGTGTCAGGTGAGGACCAGCTATACCAGACAAACTAGCTGAGGCTGTTGTGGAGAGCTGGCCAGGAAACAGAAGCCAGAGTCCAGTTCTTGACACCCATCCTACAGGCCATTCCGAGGCCTGAAAGGAGAACAGCAGAGTGTATCCCACCGCGTGTCCAAGGGCACAAGGACCAGAACAAGGATGGTGGGACGCCATCATCCTTCTAGCATTTAACTTAATTACACAGGTTTAGCAACCATCATTAGTCTGTAAGCTTGGAATATTTTTTAAAACACTGATTTAAATAGCAAGCTAACAATTTGCACTCCCATACAACTTCATAAAACGTTTGTGATGGCTTATTGTTATAGTAAAGGAAGAAAATTATTGTTTCTTATTAATTCTCGTACCAGCCTCTCAGTTTTCACCTTCTGCTCCAGTAGTTGCTAGATTCACATGTGCATTTTCTGCATCAGAGGTACAACTATGATTAAACACCAGACCTTTAAAATGCTTATTTTACATAACTGAAGTTAGTAAAATTAACCTAGTTAAATTCCAGGGGCAGGGGGGGGAGGATGACTACGACACACAGACAGGACACAAATGAAATCGAACAAGAAATTGTACAGTGATTTGTCACAAAGACACATAACAATTTTCAACAGAAGAAAAAGTACAGGCTACATAATCCAATATGCTGCCACTGCCAAGTGGTTAAGGCAGAAGAGGCAGATGGTGCAAACCCCATCAAGTACACGCCATTTACAAAATATATAAGGAAAAAGCTCCCCTTATCAGCATGCAGTGTGACCTCTTTGGGTTTTGGTTTTGTTTTTTTTTTTTAGTTTTGTGGGTTTTGGTTTGTTTTGTTGTTTGTTTTTTTTTCCAAAAAAGCAAATACCATTTAAACAACAGATACCTGTCAATATTCACCTCTAACATACTTGAATGGGTAACAGCCGATCACATGAAAAAACTTCACTAACTTTATTTTGTCCTTTTAGGTGTCAAATTCTCCAAATTTTTGTGCATACTAAAGCAAAACTGCTGCACAGTTTGCCTTATAAAAACAGCAAATTCAGTGTTTTCATTTTGCCCTCATATTTTGTCTTCGAGTCCTCACATGGATACCAAACTAATTCATTTTGCTGTTATTCTGACCCTCTAAAGCTATACTGCACTGTACTGCATCCTATACTGGACAGTGCCCTGAAGATAAGAACACACTTACTGACATTTAGTATTTCACACCCATTATCATCATTTCCACAGCTTCAAGTTGCAGTGATGGCCACAAAAAACAGACTGTAAGTTTATTTCCACTCCCACGCCAATGGGACGTGTTTCCTACTGCATTGGTCAGTGTTCACAAACCCATTAGATTATTTTTCTAAAGCATTAACAAATAATAATTGTCCACCACAAATGTATGTGAGCTATCTTCCATGTGTGCATAAATGACTTAACAGATATATAGATGTTTCTTTTTTTTTTTCTTTTTTAAGAGAGGTCAATGGCTCTTCTCAATTACAACTGAGTGTAGGGAGTGGTCATTAAAAAATAAATAAATAAATCAGGGTTCTTCAAAGCTGCTGTGCTCCCTGTAAATGACTTGACCTGCAGAGCATCCACCCCTTACCTGCTGTTGGCCCTGCTGGGTTTGCTGAGTTGTCTGCTGATTTGCAGAATTAGTTGCAGCGGCAGCTGCAGCAGCCTGCTGCTGGAAGAGGCTGGCAGGATAAACTCCCCAGGGTGTAACTCCATAGTACTGGTGAGGAACAACTGCTGGGCCTAAAACACGAAGGGAATCAGAGTGAGCTTCTGTAGTGTGACAAGCGTTACACAGCAAACCGTCGCCGAAAATACCTGCTCGTCATGTTTGGTTTAACAAATCCCATTTCAAGGTGATCCACTTCAAATCCTTTGAAAATACGGAGGGATTCTGGCATTTGTATTACTCATTTTTTAAAAGCTTAAAGTCAGACCTGAAATTTCAGCTTTACTTACTTTTATCTTATTGGATGAGGTCAAATTCCGCTACCAGTGATCCTGCTGAAATTGCATGATTTTATTGTTATGCTCTAATTTTAGTGAAGGACCAAAACTTTATTTCTAACCAAAAAGCAGGAAACTTGTTTAAGCACAGAGATACACAAGACTCTTCCAGTCTCAGCTGACATTCACAGCTCAGTAACATCTATCATTTAGCTCCCCAATAAATTTTTAAAAATTCTTTGCATCCGGATAGCATAAATTTTCAAGTGTTTAAAAATCTTATTTTTCTAGCCACTCAGTCCTACTTCGCATTTACAAACCACCATAAAAGAGGCTGTATGATCCTGTATCTTTTTGCATTCCATCCTTCTCCTCCAATTTAAGAGGCTTAAAAAAAGAAAAGAATTAAAAAAAATAATCCTGGAGAGCACCAGAAAAAGCATAACTTTTGAAGATTCATTGTGTTTTATCAAGTCTTACGACACCGCACACTTAATCTGGTGATAGCAGAATGGCAGCCTATATCCTTAAATAATTCTAGTTGGCATAACATTGAGGAGACAGCAAGTGCTCTGCACTGAATGGTACAGTCCCCTCCCACCACATAACACATGTGAATCCAATAATATTTTTAATATGTCTGTTCTGTATCTTTTGGAAAGGTCAGCAGAAAAGTAGAAGTTTCAAATACATCACCTATCCCACAGGTTCCCTCCCCACAGTAGGAGTAACTTATGGCGTGCCAGCCTTTTTTAAGGTAGAGTGCCACAGTTATATTTGACACTGTAGAATAAACAAGCCTCTAGTGAATTTGAACCACACACTTGGTTCTTATATGGAATAAAAATAGCTTCTATTTTAAGGGAGGCGGTTAGCATTTGAGTTCTAACCAAGACATTTTAGTACTGCTGTTAGTTACGTCTTACAGCACGACACTGCAAGGAGAACAAGTGTAACACGGGCTATGAGCGTTTGCCCCAAGAGACTTAAAAAATATTCCGTCCAAAACGAGGGGCAATGGTAAAAAAGAAGATGCAAAAAAGACACTGCAGAGCACAAGCTTGGGTATGACAAAGAGGGGAAGAAACTGAGGAAGTACTTTTTTCTTATGATTTTGTTTTTATAGACAGTAACATGTGTTTGCCTCAAATGAGCTACTACATAATGCAAAAGCAATCCGCTGTGCAGCAGCCTGGATCTCAGCCTGGATGAGCTGCTGCTCCCACCATCAATACTGCAGGCTGGTGAGATTCAGCAACACTTCCAAGATATTAATTTCATATTTAAGGTCGAATATTAAATTAATATTTCAAAAGTGTAACAGTTAACTCTCCTTTATTATTTTGTTTCAACCACTGTACTTTCCCCCAGCTCAGGATTCTGTAGCATTATTAACACACATTTCAGCTTGTTGTTTCAGCTCTCTGTGCAGCAGGGAGATGGTACAAGCAGCCTGTTGTCTAACGCCAGGCACTTCAGCAATACACATGAACAGTCGGATTTGCATCTCACACTAAAGCTCCGCCGTGAAATCCACCCTTGCTGGATTTACTGTGTACCATCAGTCAGAGAAGGTGACTTGTCTGTCTTACCCAGATTTCTCCTGGAGCAGCAAACACTTGTTTCTTACCTTCCAACCTGGGAATTCATGAGCAGTGGTAGCTAAAATTAAGAAACCTGCACAAAATAGATCAGTCCCACAATGGTACTGCCTATCTTGACCTAAGTAGTTAGACCACAGCTAATCAGCGGATTATGACCTGTTTGTATTCAGTCAATGCAGATCAGACACCAAATGCTAGGGTGCTCCTGCACTCAACAGGAAAACAGTTGCAACTGCTCCATTTTCTGCAAGTCATTAGTCCCTAGGCTACTGGAAGTTGCTGCAATACCCTTTATCTGGGCAAAATTTGGGCATCTCTCTGGATTATTTTAATCTCAGTTCTAATTATCAAACAAGCACTGTCTAGATGGGTTTCTTTTCCTAGTCAGAGGTTGCTCATCAGATCTGCAAAAGCGTCAGGTGTTTAAAAGAACAGACACAAAGTTTTTGAAGTTTGCAGGCAGCTGGGCTTAAAAGAGCTGCAAGTCTGGCTCAGCTCATCTGAACACATGGTGAGGCTCATTATTGAACAGTGTTCTCAGTGAGGGCAAGTGTGCCATCATTGCCAGACTTACAAAAAACCCACAGTGTTTCTTTACTTCAGGAGATATTGCACCTGCTTTTACACTTATTAGACACACATACATGAGAAGGCACATTCTTTGAAATGAAATATTCCCACTACTATGTCTCACACATTGGCCACAGACACCCACAAATATTCCTTTCAAGAAACATTAGCAAATCCATCTGTAAGTGTGTTCACAACAAAATTTTTACTTTTAATCTCAGTCTTCATGCTCAGATCTCTGTGAGCGGAAGCCATACCTGCTCTCTGCAGGAACATCCAGCCCCTCTTGCCAAAGATGAGGACTCAGTAGTCACCAGGTTAACCAGCCTCAAGAACCTCACATCTGAAAACGCAAGGCTGTGAATACCAACTTTATCAAATGCTAGTGACTCGTGAGCTCATCACTCCACCGTTATCAGTACGGCAACCGCAGATATCCCTGGAGTGGTGTCTACTTAGGGATGGGGGTGAGAGCTGAGCTCAAACGGCTCGGGCGCAGCCAGCTCACCCAGCCCGGTTCTGGGCAGCACGGGTGTGCATCCCTGCCTGCTGCCAGCTCTGAGCTGGCTCCACATGGGACACGAGTCAGCACCCAGGGAATGAGGCTTGTCAGAAACCCAAAGCTTGAGAAGCACAGTACAGACACATCCAAACCTACACTACCTTCAGTCTAGGAGCTCTGTGTTTTTCCTGTATGCAGATTATTCCAGCATCCACTTCTCTACAAAGAGCTGAAACACTTTTCTATCTGTAACACACCACCTCAGAGGGAATCAACATTTCCCAACTTGTCTTACAAAAGGCAAGATTTCTCTTCGTTGAGTGACATCCTTCTCAAGTGATAGAAGGCAATTTCACAACACTTTTTAAAGAGAGCAGTATCTTCCCCACAGTTTAAACTTACACGTGATTTTTTTTCTTAAGTCTAGGAAGCCCTTCCCTCTGCATTCAAATTTGTTCTTTAAAATGCTACTATTGTTGGGAAGAAAAGAATATTATCACTGGGCTGACAGTCTTTCAATCACAAAAAAAGCTGCCATAACGGCAGAATCTTAATTGACAGCATGATCTCCACCATAAAAAACACACACAAGTTTCCGCTCCACTCTAAGAGTAACTGTGAGGAATCTAACCAACATCTCAACATTTCTTCCATCTCAAACTTCTCCCAGTCCTCCCAATCTAACACTCCCACAGGCCTTCTGACTTTATACATAGCTTCTAAATTGCCCCACGCCCCTTCAGTGCTGCAAGTGGTTATTACAGAGAAAAGGCTTTCAAAATTACTTGAGTCTAGACAGAAAAGGTGATTTTCTTAAAACAAACATCAACAAGGAGTGTAAGTTTGTTCTATTGCCATTTCTAGCTGTTAGTGTCCAAAACTAATGAGATGGATGAAGTAACTCGTATTTCTCAGTGGTGGGACACTAAGTACATTGCAGCACATTACACATTCTTTTGTTTTGCCTTCAAGAGTCACAGTCTAAAAATTATTCAAGCAGAGATCCTTATGCCAAGTTTTGGGATGCTTTAGGTATCCTGGGGTATATTATTCCCAGTTCAGATTTATAAGGCCCTAATCAGATATTCAGGCAACTTTAATACTGCTAAGGAAAGAAAAAAAAAAAACAAACAAAACGTTGTCGCTAACACGCTTGCCATTTCCTAGAAATCTGGCAGCAGTTACATGTGGTCTTTCTATGAAATCAAGATGCTGACCTCCTGCTCCACTGAACTTCGGTGTGTTACCAAGGAATAAGCACTAGCTTTAGAAGTGCTGAAGTGATGCAAAAAGGCTATTTTTATAGCATTCATTTACAAAGCACCTCTTATGACTGTAACTGGAATTGCTACTGCTCTGGCACTTCTTCCCTGCTACATCCTGAATGAAGCTTCCTACTTATACTTGCCACCAAGAGTTCAGGTAATTCATTCACTGCCACACATTCATCATCACATGATAGTTTATCAACTCCTGGGCTATTAGAAATATCCTTGTACTCTAGCTCTTGGCTTTCTTCCATTTAATCAGTCATTTGTTTGCCAACAACATGTTGTTACCTAAACTTAATCTTGCATTGTTATTATGGAATCAGCATGCAAAATTCACAACAGACAAAAAGTCCAAAGCCTGTCTTCAAATTATAATCTTTATTCTTTACATACTTCGATACGATCCACTAAAAATGCCGTCCAACTGGGTAACAGTTGCTGAAATCCCATTTCAGAGCTTGACCTGATACAGGCCTCAAAGCTTAAAAGCTAAGCAGTGGTTATGTAAGAGCTGTTAAACATGCCAAAGAGTCACGTACCAAACCACAACGCTGGCAGAGCGCTATGTTCACGTACAACCAACATTTTATGGTTTTGATTTGGTACAAGCTATCCCACAGTGGAAGAGATTTGCAGCAAGTATACAACTTGTAAGCAGAGTGTAGCAACAGTGTGCAGGCTCCACTAAAAATCACCATGACTCTGTACTAAGCTGTTTTTATTTAAAATGTAGAAGGCTTCCACACACCCGGCGGCTCATGGAAAGAAAAGCATCGTTATAAGAATGTTTTTCTGAAAGTACCTCCTTCCTTTGTCCTCAGTGCTTAGGCAAGAACTTTATGGCATACGCAGCAAAAGTTCAACGTACAATGTGTTCTTCACACTGCCTGATAAGCTGTTTTACCGAGCTGTCATCCCAAGATACAACAATTTTGGCTATGACAGTTGGCAAGAATTTGGAAACTGATACATGAACGTTTGGGAGAAAGATCTTGCGCAAAGACAAGAGCCACCATCTTTGCTTGCCATCTGGAAAACTGCATATTCATAGTCTAAGCCTCACAGCAGATATGGGATGTTTTTACCTAGAGAACCTAAAAAGCGTAACTTCTTAACAGACTCTAGCAAAAGGGGAAGATATCATTTGCAGAATGTACAACAGTAAATCAAGCTAAACAGCAATGAGATACAACTTTCCTGGCAGGAAAACGCATCCTCCATCTTTCTAACATTTAGTAAGTACATTTTCAAAGGTATCTCTCACTACTGTCAGTTACCAAAAAAGCCCAAACATGTAGCAACATTCATGTCTGCAAGTGTTACATTTCAGATTTTCTCTGCTTGTTTATCCTCAACAGAAAGAGAGTCCATAGCAAGTGTTACACAAGAATTATCACATTTCATCTACAGAATTGTGTTTCAACTTCCTGATAGACAATTATCCACAGAAATTACAATATATTAATATTTAATTTCCACAATCACAGACTCAAGAGCAGTTTTGGTACAGAAAACAGTCACAGATACACAGACAACTGGAAGCATCTCACCTAATGTTGCAGCTGCGGCCAGCCCGGCTGCGTAGGGATCTGTTCCCGGTGGAGCAGCGCTGATGATGTATGGATTGGGGACAAAGGCAGCAGGAGCTAAACCTGCTGAAAACATACCTGTCAGTAAAAACAAACTTAACTAGAACTGAAGCCCTACCAAAATACCTCTGACTACCTGGCTGGTGAACACAAGAGCTGAGGTTCCTTTAGTATTTTTAATCTTTTTACAGGTTGTTTTCTATGGGAAGTGAGCAACCACTGCATCACCCAGAGTCTTAACAGAACAATCTACAGAGGATATAATTTACATAAAAGAAACCTAATACCAAGGATGCAACATCCCATGAGGAAAGCTGAAGCAGTAAAATACTCTACACACAACACCCAGACTTGCTCAGGTATCTCTGCAGCGCAGATACACCACAGAATCCCAGAATCATCCGGGTTGGAAAAGCCCCTGAAGCTCCTCCAGCCCAACCATGACCCTCCCCCTGACCGTTCCCAACTCCCCCAGATCCCTCAGCGCTGGCTCAGCCCGACTCTTCAACCCCTCCAGGGATCCCGGGGACTCCCCCCCTGCCCTGGGCAGCCCATTCCAATGCCCAACAGCCCCTTCTGCACAGAAATCCTTCCTCAGAGCCAGCCTGACCCTGCCCTGGGCAGCTTGAGGCCATTCCCTCGGGGCCTGGCGCTGGGGCCTTGGCTCCAGAGACTCATCCCCCCTCTCTGCCCCCTCCTGGCAGGGAGTTGCAGAGGGCCAGGAGGTCTCCCCTCAGCCTCCTCCAGAATAAACAACCCCAGTTCCCAACACCCTTACTGTTTAGGTGACTTTTAACACCAGCTAAATATTAACATTATCTAATGGCTTATTACTGCTCTGTATTTTCCATAGCAAGCTGATCATGAACCAATTTACGCTACTTTCCGAGTTCCATGCCCACTACACCAGTACTTCAACTGATTAATTTGGAAGGAGCTCAGGAGTGTACAGGCAACATCGCAGATTACTATCAATGCCATGTAGGCACTACCTTCTTATGCAAGGAAACAGTTTAATCATTACAGAAATTACTGGTGGGTGGGAGAGGGGAGTGGAGGTGAAGGTGAGTAAGTTAAAAAGCTAAGTAATTTTAATTCAGCTCTGTCCGTGAACTGCAATAAGCACACAAGCACACTGCACAGAGCTGGGAGAGTCCCAACATATTTGTACAGGGCTTTCGGGTAGGAAGAACTACCACTTAAATTGCGTATTATGTTAAAAACGTTTAACCCTAAGATAGTTTAACTGTAACCATCCATGGGTAGCCCTTCCACAGTTCTGCTCTTTTCCTACGCACAGGACTAAGTGCTTTCTTCCCAGTTAATCTATACTGTTTTAATAATATCAATCATGTGTTTGCATAAATTACATCTTTAAATTAAGATTAGACCCCAAGCAGCTGAACCACAAGAAACACATTCAGACGTATATTGAATTGTGCATTTTTACTCTCACTTCACTGTGCCACTTACCCTAATTCATGCCTCACTCAGGACAAGCAAGTACTTCAAAACACTCTCATCACTGAACAGCACTCTTAGCTAGGGTAAGAGTATCATTTCTGCCAGACATGAATGCTCTAGAGCTTTTAAAAGCATACAAGAGATACCTCCAGAATTTTTCAAGTAAATCTTCAGACAATATATTTCTGCTTGCAGGTCGATTACCAGTTGCAATAACATATTTGGGATTCTCTAAAGCCTACCACTCCTTTTTCCCTGCTATTTACCCAATGTATTCTGACGATTAACAGAAGTCCAGCAAAACATAATATATTAAATGTAAGACTTACCTATGTGAGGCTGATGAGCAGCTGCCAATGCATACTGCTGCTGCTGCGCTGCTGTTAGTTGTTGAACAGCAAGTGCATTCGGTCTTTGGAACAACTAAGGGAACAAAAGCACAAACATGGTCCTTTACTCATGCACAAAAAGCATTTTCTTACTTCCTTTTAAAGCAATTCTTTTACACTAGATTTATTTTCACAACTATAGACACTCCTCTTTAAAGTGAAACATTTCAAAAGAAATTGAAAAAAAAAACCCTCTTTTGAAATCAATTGCCCATGATAATCCACCTGAAAAATAAATATATTTCTGAAGCACAGCTAAACCACAGACAGCATTTTCTCTGCTATTCTCTGCACAATGTCTGAAAGCCATTTTTTCCCCAACTCCTCCTCAAACACACAGCCCCTAACTGCAGCCAGCAGATCACTAGTAGCTGCCGCGAGAACTTCCAGATCTTGAACGCCACTGAGCACAGTGAAATCACAGTTACAGCAGTGGCCAACCCGTGTGACTCTCCCAGATGGTCTGAAGTGGCAAGCGGGACGGCAGGCGGGCTGCAGAGCAAGGTCTGAGAGAGATGATACACTTGAGATGGCTTCAGAGCCAGCTGAAGAGCCATCGCATGGGATGGAAGCCTCAGGAGTTCACAGTCCCCTGGACAAGACAGTTCCTTTACCTGCCAGCCCTGTATATCCAGCATCTCCTACATGAATCCAGGCAAGAAATGGAAGTTCTTTAACCACAGACAGAAACCAGACCCAGGGACTTTTTGGTTAAGTCATCCAAAGTATATACAAATTTGTCAGTTTACAGCTCACTGCAATCTTAGGGAGTGTGGGCAATGTTATTGAGAACAGTCACTCTCAATAAGAAAAAAAAAAAAAAAAAGAGCGGATTACATTAGTCTTTGAAGTATTTTTGCTTATGGTTTTTCGGTTTTTCACTCATCCAGGTCCTTACTAAAAATTTACTTCCCCATTTCCAATGCCTCCACCCAAGTGAAACACTCCCTGAATCAATCAACCCATTAGCAGACCATTGCTCAGCTCTAATTAAAACTTTTAAGGATATATAAGCTGAAGAGCCACTCAAAGTATCCAGAAGCAATGTTCATCACCACTTACTTCCAAAAGTGATCATTTCTGAAGTGTGAACAACTTCACAAACCAGTGTAATAAATGTTTTCTCTCTCCACTCACTTGGAAAAAATAGGCCTAAATGCCATACAATTTTCACACCTATTATCTCTGCCCTCCTTTCAGACAAGACAAGTGAGCTACTTCAGCTGTCAGAAGCAGCAATAATAATTCTGTCCAAATTTTTGGCAGAAACTCGCAACCATCGAGAAGCAGCACAGAATCATTTAGAAAATTAGGGTTGGAGGTTTTTTTAGGCAAAAATTGGAGTTGGTTCTCCTGAGAGCAGGATGAGCAACTGCACTCTTTAGGCAGAAAATCTGAAAAAAAGAGGGGTGATAGTCTACCTCTATTTTCTTCTCTTTTTACCAGTTCAAAAGAAGAAAAAAAAACATATAAGGGATCAGTATCAGACATATGATGTGGAAACTCTGTACTTAGGGGATCCAGAATTGATCCTCTGTGCACCAAAAACCTAATCACAACAGTTTTCCCCAAAAATTGCTCACCCCTTAAGATGCTGGGGCCCCTAAATATATCCAGGGAGTATCGTAATGGAGAAACACATCAAATCCAGTTATTTTATTAACTCCCTGGGCCTAACATCAGGAGGGCCATAAAACATTTCTAGCAGTCTTTATGCAGAACACACCTTTATTTTCTTTTTTATTTTTTTAAACATGTCATTCAACAATACTTCATGCTTACAGAAAGTTGAGTGCTTATAAGGTGTATCATCTTTGTTAATATACCATCTGTCATTAGTAGCTGGATCAAATGCTCTACTGTCATCTTTTAGTTTAAAAAAGCAAGGACATCATGGACATCTACAGAAAACGGAAAGGGGGATACTGGCTCTGTAGGAGTCTCCAGCAACACCTCACTCACTGATCAGCATCAGCAGATACAGAAAAATACACACCTATCTCTCCCATAAACTGCCTCACTGCTGGGCATAGATACATCTAGAACAGTCATCCTCAATTTTGTGGTCTACTTTTCTATTGAGTTCAGCAACCCTGTATTTCAGCTTTCTTCAGCTGCAAGCACTTCATCAAAACCTTTAATTTTCATCTCCTTTTGCATCCCTGGGATCTGTTTTTCCAGTCTGGCTAGATTATTAGTTGCCTGTCTTAAGGGCAAAAAAGCACTTACCTTCTCTGAAAATACTTTTTCTTGTGCTCAGTTTACATGTGTGATGACTTACACATCACCCAAATGCATCTCAATGATCCATCTTTAAATCAGAAGTACTAGCAAAAAAAAAAACAACCACAACCTACACAGCTACTCAAAGCATGAATATTTCACCTGCCGCTGTTGTATTACTTTATTGTTGTCTGCTTGCTCCCTCCTCCTCTTGTGAGCGCAGCTGATGACTGCTAAATTTGACTTCCAGACATAACAAGTACCCACAACAGCTTTGTGCATTCTTCTTTTGCTGAAATCAGGCCATAGTATCTAAACTGCTCTGCACATGGCTGCTGTCAGCAACTGTTAAGAGTTTACCTAAAGACTCAAAGAGGGAGATTGAAAAGATGCTCCTTTACCTAAAATTATTGGTGTAATGGAAGAATAAGGAACAGAGTGGCTGGGCAGAGTCCTTTCATCTGCTTACAAAAATCACGGAGGGTATGTCTGCATCCTCCAATTTAGTGATGCTTACTGCCTCAGACAATATTCTTGTGCTGCTTTAAAACCACGGGCAAATGTTCTGCATTCACACTGCGTTACAAGCATGAGGAAGGGCTGGATTCCTTCTGTCTGACGACCTCTCAAACCTTTAGAGAGCTTCCCTTCTAAAGAAGGGTCAGGTAAATATTGGTATCTAAGCGATGCGCTCAGGCAGTGACTCAAATCAGCCACCTCCCCCTCTGCCCGCTTTAAATCCCAGTTTCTGCAAACCTTCAAAGCCAGATTCTAGACTCAGCTTACCCAGAAGAAACTCAGTGTGAACAGCTAAAAACTTTTGCAGCTGCAAGTTTCATACTGCCTGCACCATGCACAAGGAAGTGGAGCCAACAAAAACGATCACAATTTCAGGCTTTACTTAGCCAGATAAGCCCCTACACCACATGAGCTCTGGGAATCGTCAACTCTACCTATTTAGGAAGGGTTATTAAAGTCTCAATGCACTGTCTCCATCTGCTGACAGCAAAGACCTATATTCCAAACAACAAAACAAAAAGTAAAAACTCAAATAGCAGCTTTTTGTCATCTTATTTGGAACCCTACTGGATATGAAACTAAGGTTAAACCATGTTATCAGTGTTGTCTCTGGTAAGTAGAAAAGGTTTGTTTTCCTTTTTCCAACAGGAGTATTAACTGGAATTTATGAAGTGAGGCTAAATTTATAAGAATGTATGCATGGAGCATTTTAGCCTATTAGAAACTACATTCAGAGTGAAAACCTACAAATGAATACAAAGGAACTCAGCATTTCAAAAAGCGAGGCTATTTTCCTTTCAGATACTCAAATGAAATATTTACAACACATGGGGGAGTTCATCAAGGGAATTCCAAGAAACCAGAGCATCGCAGTCTCTATGATAGTTATAGGACCACTGTAAGATTAGCTTTCTGTAAAGCCAGTTTCTTCTGCAATATAAACATCTGACATCTCTAATCAGATTACACGTGGTTAAGACCTTCCCTTCTTAATATTGCTTTTAGCTGTACTTGCTTGTAATCCCTTCAAAGTATGTAACACTTCCCAACAGACTGAGATAGACACTTTTACAGATGAGATCCTTTTGTTCAGGACATATTTCTTTCTGACAACTGAATGGAAAAAAACTATACTGCCAAAAGACAGATTTCTTTCATACAGGCTATAACTAGCAGACAGTGAATAACAAGAAACACTGGCTGCTGGATAAAATAAGAAAATGGGTACAACTCTTGAGCCATTTACACAAATGTGCACTGAGAGGTCACATGTGGCAAAAGAGCAAACCCTTATCTTTAATACAGCACTTACTTACAAAAGCCTGTTGTTTGCATTTACTGTAGGTGTAAGTAGCTATTGCAACAAAGCTGAAACTTTAAAATAACAGTCCTTATTAAACAGCCTGTCCTGCTTATTCTCAGCATGACCTGGCCGGGAGCTAAGCATGCCAGAGTGACTGGGTGGGCAGGCAGCTGTGCTCACAGTGCCAGGACCTCCTGCTTCCCACCAAAATTTACAGTTCAAAGAGAGGAGAGAGAATTCCAGCTTCACAGGCAACCCAGCAGAAAGTTTTAAGCACTGTTACATGGAAGTTACATCAGCTCTAGGTGAATAATACTCACGCACTTTATACAAAGGAAAAAAAGAAAAGCAGGAAAAAAAAAAGAAAAGCAGGAAAAAAAAAAAAGAAAAGCAGGAAAAAAAAAAAGAAAAGCAGGGAAAAAAAAAAGAAAAGCAGGGAAAAAAAAAAGAAAAGCAGGGAAAAAAAAAAGAAAAGCAGGGAAAAAAAAAGAAAAGCAGGAAAAAAAAAAGAAAAGCAGGAAAAAAAAAAAGAAAAGCAGGAAAAAAAAAAAGAAAAGCAGGAAAAAAAAAAAGAAAAGCAGGAAAAAAAAAAGCAGGAAAAAAGAAAAGCAGGAAAAAAGAAAAGCAGGAAAAAAGAAAAGCAGGAAAAAAGAAAAGCAGGAAAAAAGAAAAGCAGGAAAAAAGAAAAGCAGGAAAAAAGAAAAGCAGGAAAAAAAACCCCACAGGCCTGGCTACAGGGCCATCCAGAGCCAGGAAGCCGTACTGCAGTCACTTCTGAAAACAGCACTTTCCAGGTTGGCTTTACTTCTAGAGTTTTTATTTCTAGCTAGGTGCAAGATATGTTAAATTTTAAATTGTATTTTCTAAAGGCTGGAAGAAATCAATAAAAGCTACATGAACTTGTAAATGAGCCTTAATTTAAATAAAATACACTGACAAAACACAAATTACAGGCTTCATGTTCCTGCCGTTATTTTCCCATAATTAATGGTTCTTTAAAAGGAGTTCACCCAGCTAGCTCTAACATACTGTTTAAAAAAAATACACAAGTTTCATTGTTTGAAGCTAATTCTTGCATTCAAGGTCTTACATCACAGAGTAAGACAAAGACTTTAAACGAGCTGCTTCCCCCCCCCCCTTTTTGAACTATACAGCAGCTATTTAGTTTAATCATTAAAAAAATTTCCATCATTAACCTCCTAAATGTGCTATATAATAAAACACCCAATTAAGCTATAACACAGATATTTACACTGCTTTTAAGACTATGATAACTCTCTGAAGGTGGGCGTTTACCACAAACTTGGCAATGGTCTTTCCTCAACACAGAATGCCAACAGGTTATTTTGCTAAAAAAGATCAGGTATTTCAGGAAACCCAGGGCTAAGTTATACACTCTTGTAATCAGCTACAACAAAGGATTTTATTCTTCAAGGGGTATCATACAAAAGGAAAGCAATAAAAGTTTACAATCGTTACCCAAACTAGCAGGAACAGGAGTGGATTACAAGTCAGTCATTGGATGTAGGCCCAGCATTCAAGAGAAGCCAACAGCAAAGCAAGGACTTAGATTACTTGTCCAGGATGAGAAGCTTGGGCCGCTTGCGTGGGAGAAAAGGTCAAACAAACCCACTGGGCTGAGATAAAGTTTTGTAGTACTGGACTCTGACCTCAGGTTTTAAACTGAGCTCAAGTACGGGAGAGCCAGTTTAAACTCATTATTCCCTCAGCCTGCTCCAGTTCTGTACCGCACAGATCCCAAAGCTGCAGCACTGAGGCTGAACACTCATATGTCCCCTAAGTCACTTTAAGCACTTGAGGTTGGGGGGTGGGAGGTTGTTGTTTGGCAGTTTTACTAATTTAAAGCTTTTCTCCAATGCAAACTTACTCAAGCTAAAAATGATTAATACACAGAAAAGTGCAGTTTGATAACTGCTGTTCAGAAGGCCAGCTTACATAGATCTTCTGCCTGGAGCTCCCTAGGAGGACACGTGCAGCACTCTATAGATGGCACAGAGATGATGGAACTGTTCCAACTCTTCCTCCATCCCTCTCCCCCAGAGAAGAGCCTGAGCTCACGCTAACCCCACGATGACTCTCTTGGAGGAACTGGAGTGGTGGGGTAGAACCAACACCCAACACTTTACCTGCTGTTGGGAATTGTAATCGAAGAGCCCCACGGTGGCTGCGGCCGAGTCCACAGGTACTTGAGTGCCAGAATAATCAAACTGAAGAGGCTCCATGCCAACATGCTCCATGGGATCCAGAGGGACGCTCTGGGACTCAATATTGGAGAAATCCTCCACCGGCTTGGCACCATTAGTACTTGCCAGCTGGGCTAAGCCCTCTGATCCATTCTGGTTTGGACCCAGAAGATCTACTTCACTAGCAGAGTTCTGGCAATTACCAGGTGTACGGCTACGCAGAAAGAAAAGATACTTGTCACTAAGTACATCCATTCAATGCCATGTCACACAGCATCAATTAACAGCAACAGACACTAGTACTCACCGGAACTGCTTGTAGATGTTGTGATAAAGAGGAAAAAGATAAAAGAAATGTCTGAAATAGTTCCCTAAATGAATTCTACAGAACAATTTATGTATTTAAAAAAGGCCAAAAAAACCCCCACCCACAAAACTCCCAGTCCCTCTGCCTCAAAAACCTTTTACACTAAAAGTATAAAAACCTTCAGTTTCTTTTTTTCTTCTCAACTGAGAGAGTCAGTCATAACAAGACAGAATTTTAGAAATGCCAAAGTTATTTTTTCATAAATCTATTTGGTAATTACTAACCATGTGACTGTAGCACCGTACCTTACTCGAAACCTTTCTAAAGTAGCTGCCATGGTTTCTTAACTACCTAACATAATTACTGGGCTCAAGTGATAAATGGTTTATATCTCAACACAAGGGCCAGCGGTATGCACCTCACAGCACATTTGTTCTGCTTTTACAGTTTTCCTGTATGTCGACACGAGGCCCAGCAATTAGGTAAACTAGCAAGAAATAGAACTGCATAGATTATATCAATAACCACAATCTCAGAAAGCTTTAATCTCTTGAGAGTTAGAAGCAACAGGTCCAAAACCCCAACTATAATTTAGACTAGTATATAAACAGAGTCAACGTCTTCAGCAGGTATTTCCATAAGAATCCCACACAGAGTAATTAAGAACAGGTGTGAAAATAAAACAAGATTACAATATACAGAACCACGTCTGCACAGACTAGAGCTATCAGATGTTAGTCTCCACCTTCTCACAGTGCTTCCCTGGGTACATTTTAACATCCTTATGACAGTGTTTCAATGAGTCAAAGGCTTTTTCACTATGGCATGGAAAATCTTTTTTAAAAAAAAAAGTTAAGCATGACACTGATTAATTATTAACAAATGGTGCACATACCTGAAGTCTTTGACATCTGCGTCGATTCCATTCTGCACAGGCAAACCATTTGTTTTATCCATCACATCCCCCTCCTCCTTCAGATCTCCCAATTTATCGCCATCAAATGTGCCCTTATTTTTCTTATCCCCTTTGTCATTCTCATCATTCTCTGCATCCCTTGGCCCCTAGGCAAAAGAGACATTATTTTAATAAGCTTAGTTTTCAGATCAATTTTACTTTTATTCAGAGATGGTAACAAATCAAAAAAACCATGTCACAGTAAAATAAGTCACTTGCAAACATTAGTTCTTACAAATAAACATGTAAAAAAGCAAAATAGTCAATCATAACTGAAGAAATAAGGGAATTAGTTTTCACTCTTCCAAGAGAGATTTTATCTATCTATTCAGTTTCGTCTATTTAGTAATTTAGGGTCGGCTTCTATACACTCTAAAAATCCCACCCCAAAATAATTCTTAAGAAAATTTATCCAAATCCTATTTCCAGATGGGACTTAGGCACTTCAAAATTAACTCAGGAATTTTTAAATACAACAGCATGTACTGAAGGCGTACAAACAGAATTAGTGCCTCTCCCAATGCCACCGTCTCAAAGACAAGTGCATGAATTTGAGCAGAACAGGATCACCTCAGTTTTGGGGGGCATTACTGTGATCTACACAGTGAATTCCAAGGTATGTCTCATTCAAGAGCACTCAAGTTAATCACTAGCTTGATCACTTGTTCGTATAATCCTAAAATACATGGGGGGGAGCAGGAAGGAAGAAAAAAAAAAAAAGAAGAATTTTTGTTCTGTTGAGCATTTTGAGTGGCATTACATCTGCAGCATTTCTGCCCTTAATGTCTGCATTTTATTCCACTTGGGAGAAGAATAAAGGGTGATTATGCCAGGGGCAGAGTTTTGAACAACAAAAGGGAGAGGAAAAACAACATAATTTATGATAAAAAACAGCAAGGGGCATATAAACATATTTATCAGACACAGCTTTGGTGCTGTCACAAAGACAGACATTCAAACCCTGTCTTCCACTTCATCTGAGGGAAAAGTACTCTGCACATAACAGAGCATTTGAACCTTGTATCAACTACGTAATTTTCCCATTCTCTCCTATTGCATGTGGGATCTTGCCATCTTATCTTTAGAAAAAAAAGATTGTTTTAAAAGCATCTTCTGATGCTTCTTAAAGAAAATAAAATCGTATAATAAATCATATAATAAAGTGTTATATGAAATACTATATGATAAAATCCTATAACGAAATATGCCTTAATATTAAAGAGCGGACTTGGAAATGCCAATTGTAAACACAAATTTGGAGCCCAATTCTCACCCACACAATGTGATATTCACCAGTGAGACCTTTCATTTCAGAACCGGCATCCTGACTATCAATGCTGCAGAGCAGACACCGCTCTATGCCCCAATTCGGATGATAAATTGGCTCCTTCCACTGATTGTTCATTTCTCAAAAATCATCTTTCTTAGGCTCAGGGTTCAACAAGGTTATCAGGTGCCCACTAATGAGGGACAAAAATAAAGAGGATGGATGAAGGAAACCACAAATCAGCTCCCTGAAGAAATGAGCACAGCAGTCTCACAGTAACAAACCTACTCCGCTTTTATGTTTTTCAACAATTCCCGATCTAGCACTTGGCCTAGGAGGTAGAGCTGAGATGCAGCCCCTTTTTCCCCACTACAGGGATGGGGCTTGATTATGCCTCTCTCACCACATCCTTAGATTCGAGGCAGCAGCAACTGTGCTCCCTTCCCCACCCCACAAAGCACAGTGACTAATGCCATTTCTCCATAGGAAATGATATGCCCTTGAAAGCATTCCCCAGCTGGAGTGGCTTTTGTAGCTACATTACGTTTCTAGCATCATTACATGGAGCTTTTTGTTCTTAGCCAGCAACAAAGCAGCCACACGCTCATTCAAAAACCACAGGTAGATTTGCATACTTTTCCAACGACAAGCTTAGATGGGGTGTTACTGCCGGTGTGCTTATCCGAAAAACCAGGGAATGTCAGCAACCTTCACGTCCTTTACACCCATCTCCCATACTGCATCCCCTAAGTCAAGAACAACAGTTAAACTGCTAGCCTACCCATTTTAAGATAGCTAGCTAAACTAAGAGCAAATAAAAGAAAGAAGAAACATCTGCCTTTAGAAATGGATTAACAAACAAACAAACAAACCAAGCAGCAAATGGAGAAAGTAACATAATGGGAACTCAAATGTCAGAATCAGGCACACTTACAAATCCTCCTTTCCTTAGGCAGGAATCTCCAGGAGATGAGCTCAACACATACTCCACCATGCTAACTCCAAGTCCTCCACTCTCTGACCGTGGTGAAAGCACTGAGTTGACTTCACTATTCACATGAAACCCCTGACCAGGTCTTCTCTGAACCATAATTGGTTGGGAAACAGAGTGATCTGGAACAAAAACATGTGTAATTCTTACAAGTAGATCCAGCTATTCAAAGGAGGCAAGTCATTAAATACGTACTCTCTAGAGTCTTAATTGTACTAAGAAGTGCCAACTTTTTCACTCTGATGTCTATTAGAAAAAGCAGGATGGCTTTCTCATTTTTTAAATACTAGAACCTGTAAACCTACAAGTGATGACTACATTTAAAGTCTAAAATCATAAAATCTCAGAAATTTGTCTCTAATTAATGGTTACAATTAAAAATACAAAGTTCTAATTTTTAGTTTTAGTAAAACTCTTGCATTAATACAGTGAAAAAACAATCAGTCTTGCGTTGTCATTTAAAACATTCTCCTACCGTTAAACCGGCCTACATCTGTTTCCTTGGTCATATGAACTGTCATATTCATGTCATGATCAGAGCTTCTCTTAGCTGCTACTTCCTCAAGAAAAAGTTTGAGAACTTAATTTCTTCTTCCTCATCTCCTGTCCTTCAGCATCAGCCCCATCCCTTTACGATCCCAGCAGCATGAGGGTTTGAGATCCAACCAGAACAGACTAAGGATAGATGTCTCCAAGTCCTTGTGAGCTCTGCAAAAACCACTGGCTGGGCAGGAGAAAGTGACCCTACAGCCTCAACGAGGGAAGGGAACAAGTTCTCTACTCCTGGCTGCTCAGACTAGCAATAGTCAGTGAGTCAAAAATAATAGGCAGCAGATACAGTAGTTGCCCAGGGGATGGTGGAAGGCACATGCAATGATATTGATACTGCAGCTTCCTTATAAAGCAGGCATAAGCTGTCAAGAGAAGTAATTCTATTCTATCATTGCTCCTGGCTACATTTTCCTGCCTTTTGCCTCAAGCCAGCACGAGCATCTGTGTGGCCAAGGTGAGGCAGGCTGGGGAGACTTTTTAGGGATAAAGCTAAGAAAAGAGAAAAGCTAGTTTTAACTCTGATCAATTCCCCAGCAGGTTTCATTGCACTGCTGTACAACTACTTGTACAGCAAGGAGGGGAAGAAAGGAGTGTGCTGCATCAGACAGGATTGCTTCTTTTAGTGGTACTGGCTTTAAATGCTTTAAAACTACAACTTCAAGGTAGAGTAATGAAGAACCAAAGCCATATGGGAGGACCGCAGTGCACACTGTGGACACAGACAGAAAGGAAAATGGATGAAGCGAAGGGCATCTTACAGAAAACAGGCTTCATTAGTTCCACTGTTCACGGAACAAACTCGTCTTCTGGCCAAGGACACTTGCACACCCCACCTCCAAGTTGTGCTCCTTGATCTGGGGCAGTGACCTTGAACAACTGCCCAGACCACGGCTGTTCTCTTCATCTTAGATGAGCAAAAGGGGAAACTATGACTTCCCTGACTCAGACACCAGTGCAGGCCATGGCTCAGGAATAAAGGCTGTAAGGTGCACAGGATTAATTGAGAATAAACAAAGGAAGAGATGAGACGAAAGGCTTTGACTCATGGAGATTTGTGATCAGCAGCGTAGGAGGTTACCTCCCCCAGATGTCTAACCCTGCCTGTCTGGTGGATGTAACCAGCCCAACAACAGAGGCAGCAAAGGAGAAAGTCTCCTTCTCAGCTGTTGCTGTTGAGAGTCTGGCTCAGCCCTTTAATCCACCCTCAACTTCAGTTTTTATTAATACAGGCACAAACTGTTGTTGAAGACTGGATGCAGTAGCTTGCACAGAAATCCACTGCGGACAGGCAAGTCAGACAGCTGGAGGCAGCAGCTCCCCAAAATCTCCCCAGCCCAGCCAGACTGCAAGATTCAGCCAAGCAGATTTTGAGAAGCTTTATCCCCTTTTCACAGCCATTTTGAAATTTAAATAATTTAAATAATTTCAAAATGCCCTTATCACTATCCCAATACCTTCACCCTAAAAATAGATATTTTCAGCAGGAAAAAAACCACACACAACAGTGAAGTTGCTCTAAATCACATCTCTCCTGGAGCTGTAGTTCTGCACAGTTGTTTGGAAACTGCACAAGATACTCAGCAGTGTTTAAGGAGCATATTCATTACATATAGAAAGCACAGAAAATAAAAAGGTTAGCATTCCAAATTCAGCACATGCATGTGATTTTTTTGCCATTTAACTAAAACCAACCTCAGTCTCCACTTACATTCAAAATAAGGGACAATCTCTTATCCAAGAGCAAAATTCTTAGCAGATAAACTTCAACACTTATTCAAAACATCACTTCTTTTCTTTTTTAACCTCAATGTTGTTGGATTTTGGCGAATTGGTTTAGTATTTTAAAAATGGTGGGGTTTTCTGTTTTGTTTGGGGTTTTTGTTTATTCTTTTTACTAATCTTGTTCTTTAATACTTTTAAGTTTGAACAAAGATAATTAATCCAAAGGCAGAAAATACATCGGAAAGTTTAAACTGAAATTTTAATGGCAATCTAAAATTTGTAAGCAGATAAACATGAGGATACAGACGTTCACATTAGACAATCTTTTACAACTATGGATATCTTTTAACTCTATCACAAAGCAATGTGGGTTTTACTATTGGTTTTCTATTATGTAAAACAGATGATTTTAAAAAAAATCTTTTAAAAGCTCTGTCATACAGACTGGCCAGCAATTCTGAGTAGACGAGTTGCACATTTCTGTATTCAACCCCGACTAAATTAAGTAAATAATTGAGCTACCTGATGTTCCCCAAGCACTGTCTCTCCACTGATCTCCCAGAAATATCCCTTTTGGTCCATCTTTGCTGGAATCATCAGATTCCCAAAACTTTTTACCCGGCAACAGCTGCTGCAATTAAAAAAAAAAACAAAACAAAGCATGATTAAAATAAGTATAAAATGCAAACATAAACCATAAGCGTCTCCCTTCTAAACATGAATCAATCATTAAACACAAACTGATACACGCTTTATAATCAAAATATTTATATACTCCTAGGGTGAAAGCCATACAGCAACTGAGATAATGATTCAATCTCTGCAATCCTCTTACATTCTTAAATGCTTTATGTATCCCACACATGTAAGCACACACATACAATTTACATTCCCCAGCCTCTCAGCATGAGAGCTGCTTGCAAGAAAAATATTATCAGAAAAAACTGTTCTGATCAGAACATTGTCATGACTTCCACCTGAGCTGTGAGGATACCTCTAAAACAAATTCCTGCCTTCAAATAGTGTGGTTCTGATGCTGGCAGTGACAGAATAGCTCAAGAGGTGCCAAGAGTTCTCACTTCTCACTTATTTAATGACTGCTGAGGACTCCCCATGCTATGAAGGTTATTTGTAAACACTAATAAGAGTGAACAGTTCTGGGCCACTGCACCTGACATGCATGTATTGTTCCTATCGAATAAAAAGAAAAAAAGGTTATACACTTACTGAGAATGAGACAGAAAGTCATCCTTGGCTTGAATGAATCCAAGGAAGATTGTCCTCAAGTTCAGAAGATGGCAGAAAGAACAATGTGCCCTATTTAGCAGATGTATTTTGAAAATACCAGCTTCGCTGAGGAAACACCTGCTGTGTGGCATCTACATATGGCGAGGGGAATTTCGAGCCCTGCTTAAGTGCCTTAGATGTCAAGCATACAATCTTCAAATTAAATCTTCTGGCTGAATGAGATGTATGCAATTCAGACAGGAAACAACAGTACATTCATAGCAAATTAACAAAATAAATGAGCCTTGCCTGCTGAAGTTGGAATAAAACTAAAGGAACTGGAAGATTAACAAGTACTTGCATCTGTTTGAAATTACCAGAGAACAAACAAGAATCATCAGATTAATCGATATCTCCTATATACAAGAAACGTTGATAACTCCATCAAACAACCTGCATATTTAAGGCTACAGCATAACAGAGTAATAGGCTGCTGGATGAAGATGAAGCAAGCATAAATGATTGAAGAGCTCCCAGCTTGCAGTGTGCTCTGGTTTAAGACAGACAATCAGAAAAGTTGTGCTCATCAATTACTTTTTAACTTAAGGAAGATCTGTTTATTCAGAAAAGTATCATGAAGCAGGTCTGCACATACAAGATCAAACCCAAGGTTCAGATGTGGATAACAGATTACACAGAAGACAGGTATTATAATGAAGGCAACATCAATTCTACCCCACACTTGAAAGGCAAATTTCCTGCCAAATTCTGAAAAAAACAAAAACAAACACAAGAAAAAAACAAAAACAAAAACCCACCACAGATAAGACACCAATTACATCCAGCTAGTTAACTAACACTCAAAGTTGCTGTTGACTAGAAGTAATCCTGCTTTTGCACCAAGATGTGTAGAGAACAAGATCAGCCGTGACAAACACGGCAGCCGACTACCAGGGAAAATAAATAAATAAATGCAATCCCTTTGGAAAAAAAAGCTTGTACAGGCACAAGATGGAGGGCAGGCGTGGTGACTGAGCAGACCCTGGAGTAGAAGCACTGCTGCTTCAGGGGATCTCAGACAAACCTCAAACTGTACACAGGCATGCGAGTTTTACAGCCACAGAAACACGCTCCCAGCTCCTCAGCCCGCTGCTGACTGCAAACCCGGAGCAAGAGCTGGCGTGGGGCATTTTCCAGCTGAACTGAAACTTTCACGCATATCCGTGAATATTGTCTATACAAGCACACAGGAATGTAAAACAAAGCAATCCTCACCTACAGAGGCTGAGTCAACACCTCAAACTAACACATAACAGGTCAAATTTAGTGCCAGTAACACTCCTCTTGTGCCAGGCACACCAGGAGCTCCACTGCTGAACCAGCTGAGATCCTCCTACAAGGCTGAAGACACTGCATGTGTGTGCTGTTTGCTGCCACAGTGCTAAAGAAAACTTATTTACAGACAAACGTTGCTCAATTAAACTTCAGTTTTACTGAATGTACTTGCGTAACTTACTTCCCCACCCTAATGACCTCTTCCAACTCGCAATAGCCTTCCTCCTACTAATTCAAAAGCAAAAATCTCCAGATTAGTTTTCAAACTAAGGCTGAGATGAGCTCATTCACCTTCTGTGCCCAAGCACACTGCAGCATACTCCAAAGGCCTTCAAAGGTACGTGCACTTCAACCCTACCTGGGCATATGGACTCCAGTACCTGGGCTGTCACTAGGCCGGGTGAAAGAGCTCTATAAAAAGTGTCAGGGACACACAGGACTTGAACCCGCCCTGCTTCTCAGTATTCATTACAGATGCAGAGTCTAGAATCACAGAATGGTTTGGGTTGGACGGGATCTTCAAAGATTATCTAATCCACCCCCCCTGCAATAAGCATGGACATCTTTTGAGTATCTTTTAGGTTGCTCAAAGCTCCACCCCACACTTCCAGTGATGAGGCATCCACAAAAATTACCAGAGGGATGGAACACCTCTCCTAGAAAGAAAAGCTGATAAGAGTTGAGGGTGTCCAGCCTGGAGAAGAGAAGACCCCAGGGAAACTTAGAGCGGCCTCCCAGCACTTAAGGGGGTTACAGCAAAGAGGGGAGGGACTCTATCAGGGATTGTAGGGATAAGATGAAGGTTAATGGTTTTAAACTAAAAGAGGAGAGATTCAGACTAGATATAAGGAAGAAACTTTTTATGATGAAGGTGGTGAGACACTGGCACAGGCTGCCCAGAGAGGTGGCAGATGCTCGTCCCTGGAAGTATTCAGTGTCAGGTTGGATGGGGCTCTGAGCAACCTGATCTAGTTGAACATGTCGCTGCCCATGGCAGGGGGGCTGGACCAGATGAGATTTAAAGGTCCCTTCTAACCCAAACCATTTTATATCATTCTGTGATCCATGATTTCTCTGGGCAACTTGTTCCATTGTCTCACCACCCTCACTTTCAATTTCTTCCTTCTGTCCAAGAAGTCTCTCCTTTCTTTCCCTACAGTCAAAACACTTGTTCAAAATACTGGCTTTGAGTACCAGAACTTTTCAGCACAGAAACACCAAACTTGTGTTCTCCCCAGTTCCTCCAATATTTGGCATACCATCCATGCTTACAAACTCTGAATCTTGTACAACAGTCTGTCCAAGCAAGACCATTTAATTGCCCATTTACTCTAGTATCCCATTTTCTCTAGTATCCTGTTCTAGTGTCAATATTTTCTAGCAACAAGTCATTTCCACCCAAACCTATCAGAAAGGTTAAAACTCAAAGTAAGAAGGCATTTTAATCCAAGTGCTAAGCTTCCTCTGGGTTTTTATTGTCTTCTTCCTACTGAGAGGACAAGACTCAACTTGCTCTTTTAACTCTCAACCATGGAGTAGAAAACACAGTGTTTTCCCCGGCTGCTCCTTCTCTCCAACCAGGAGAAAAAAAAACATCACAAGATATGGGCAAGTCACTCACTTTTTAGAAATGTGTTGGTGACTTTAGGATTTATCATTGCATCGTAAACACAGCATAGGACTGCTCATGATTCTCTCAGCTAAAGGATAAAAGCAGAGAAACTTGCACCACACTCCCCTTTTATGTAATCCAAAAATAACTCAGGACAACTGTAAGGACAAGCGACTCCCATCAGCAAAACTCATTCCAAAACACACAGACTAACCTGTTCTTCCATCTGCACTGTGGGGTGATGTTAAGGAGGTGAAAGCCAAGTCAGTGCTCTCTAGTATTTATAGCATAAACATATATCAGGTGCGTTACAATTTTTTCAAGCTTCTGTCATTCCCATATTTCTTAAAATGTAGCTTTTTCACTCCTGTGGCTGCCACCCCACCAAAAATAGCTACTCTTCTCATTTCATTTCAAGGAATTTTGAAGAAGAAAGAGATATGGACCAATTAAACAAAATTTTAGCTGCAACTAAACACTTCTCATTTCCTTTGACAATACGTTACAGTGCAGGAGGACACAATCTGTTCTGCAGTCACACCTCTAATAAAGGATGAGAAGGGGCACAGTGTTGCAGAAAGGAGATGGTAAAGGATGAGCAGAATATTTTCTTTTCAAGGAATGAGCAATCTCTAGTATACAAGAAAATTAAACTACTTCCATAAGCTCCTGAGTTTCCAAAGTGTTAATAAGTTTTCCTGATATGCACAAGAAACTGACAGTGAATTCAAAATTTATGAAATTTATTTCTACTTTAAAGTAAAAGGCAAAATGAAACTTAAGCAAAAAATCACATATAATGGAAACCTAAGAGAAAATCTGCATCTGTAAACCAGCAGAGAAAAGGGCAACAGGGAGCACAGCAACTGTCTGGTAAGTACAGTCACAGC
Organism: Athene noctua; assembly: GCF_965140245.1. Lineage (NCBI taxonomy): Eukaryota > Metazoa > Chordata > Aves > Strigiformes > Strigidae > Athene > Athene noctua. Next base: position 6,570,760 of record NC_134060.1, read on the forward strand.
AATAGGTAATCTCAGCAGTTTTAAAGCAGTCTTAAAGTCTGAAGCAAACACGCGTAAAGGCTCAGTAATTATTCCTCCTGAGGAAGTCTGCTAGAGGTAACTAAGTTCAACCTTCTTCCTGGTTTTAATGCTTTGACATACTCACTTTCTTCTGCAATATAAACAGTGGCAACAAAATGAGATTTTTCATTTCCACCATTTTAACATTTACAACACATTTCCAGACCAGCAGCTCCAGCAGGAGCAAAGCCATGCTTCAGCAATACTTTGTCTTCAGCAGCCACACCAGACAAAGATATTTCTTCCCACATGCGCCCCTCAAAGCCCCTCTTCAGAAAGAAAAATTTCTTGTAGGTCCACGTTGCAAATCGGTCAGAGCCCCTGCAAAGAGCAGCCTGCCAAACTGGCTGCTGAGAGGGCCCGAGAAGGGAAGGGGAGAAGTTTGCAACACACCTGCAAGCACCCCCCTGGCTGCTGTAAGAACAAGAATACCTTAAACAGGTATTGCCCACACAGGCGTGCCGCAGTTCATGCCTTTCAAATCTCAATTATAACAAAATTATACACTAAAGATGTGGAAAGGGACATCCACAGACATGAGGCACCAGGTTCAGACCCACCTGGTATATAGCTACATAAACCAGGAGTACACTCCTAGCTGAGAGAGGAAGAACGAACACTTCATAATAATACGTGTTTATGAGCCACAGCAACAAGCTGTGTTGTGGAGTGGAATATACAGAGCAAGCTTTTAGTTGTATTTTGGTTGCTCAGCTAAATAAATATTTCAATTTTCCTGACCATACAAACTGGTCACTACCACAAGACCATCTCCTCTGGCTGGAGGGCAACTTGAGACTAATTTAGCCCCTTGTTTCAACTATGCTCTACCCCTTTCCTAAGGGTGAAAACACATCCACTTACCAACAAGATCCTGAAGAACTGCACCCAGCCACCTTCTCACAGTTTATAATGAATCACATCAAGGATTAGAAAAAAAAAAACATCTCACTATCTCGTGCATACACCCCCTTACTGCACAAATGACGACTATCCCCTACAGTTTAATCTTTTCCCCCAGAAGCATAAAGTTACCAACTGGAAGCTCTGTACCATAAGCAGAAAGAAGCAGAATATAAATGTTTATTTTACATACTGATTCTGGATTTATTTACAGATATTGGGGGGGGACACACACGACCAAAAAACAATATTAACAGATGGCAATGGGGGTCCTTGTTCTGTCAAGTACTGCTCCAACCAAATCTAGAGGTTTAGCAAGCAGTAATCACCAGTACTGAATTATGCAACAGGCTGCCAAGACAACAAATTTTTCCTCAGGGAAAGTTGTCAGTTGCAATGGAAAAAAAAAATATATTTTAAGTATTAACCTGTTCTTCAGGTTGGAAATTAGAAAAGAATATGCAGCAGTTTATAAATAGACTAGTTTATTCATTTCCCAGTTTTTATTAAAATTGACCTTATCTTGTATGAAAATAATCCTTTTAAGCTCTTTTACAGAGGACTTACAGTTAGGCCAATATTAATTTAGCAGAGTGGGGAGGAAAGGAGAGGACAACTTCCACATCAACAAAAGCAATTCTACAACCAACAAGTGCAGAGCCTGTGCATATAGATCCCACTGAGATGGGATTACGAATTAGACAAATTAAGTAAACTGATCCCCTTCAGACAAGGCAAATATTGAGATAAAAGAAGCCATCTGTGCAGCTGGAGAACTCAGTTTATCTGCAGCAACAGGTAGGAAAAGGCAGAGCATGTATTTACAAGTTCACATTTGGGCAGCACTGCAGGTTTACAAACACTAAGATGTTATCTACCCTAAAAAAATGTTGCCATCTAAAAAACAAACAAGATAGGGAGGCTGAGCACACACCAAGCAATCCGAGACTGACTGCCACCGGCTGCTGTACAGCTTTTGCTCTTCCCTCTCAAAGAACAGGCAGCTTTCTGCCAGCTCAGGGAGTTAAACTGGCTCGCAGGAGGGTCTGATAGCACAAAAATGGGGCCGGATCATCATACGAGGGAATATTGTGGGAAAGGTTCTAAAAAATTATATAAAATCATCTGTCCCCTGGTGTGGCCTGGCCTGCCCCGAGCCATCAGGACGTGGCAGTGTAGCTGCTGCAGCACCATCCCACTTCACAAACCCAGCTTCGATCCTCCCATTTCTAAGGCTGCTAGCACTAGATAAATTGCAGGGAAAAAAACCCCAAACAACTGCGCAGAAACATTAGTCAAAACCATCAATAGTCCCAGCCCAGCTGCCAATGAATCATAAATTTATGAGAACACAGTGAAGGCATCATGAGCCAAGTCATGTGGGGGGTTTTTTTAGGGTTGGGGTTTTTTTCTCCTTGTTTTTTGTTTGGGGTTGGGTTTTTTTTAAACCAGATACAAGAATGTCTAGGCCCAGTGTCGCAACCACTTTGCTTAAAAAGGTCACTGGAGAGGCAGAGGCTTGTCTCTGACCAACTGCATCAAGGGGACATAAACGCAGACATGGTGAACCACCTATTACTTTGATGTTCAAGAGCTCTGCTACAAGGAACAATGGGGGTTGTAGTAATTTCACTGTTTGGCCAGAGCCAGACCTACGCTAGACTCCAGCACTAAAACCTGCAGGGGACAGCAGCAGAGAGCAATAATTAAATGCTTGTCAGATAAAGTGGAAGATATTTGTTACCAGTGTTTCTTTTCAAGTGAGATTCACTGTTACCCCCAATATTGATACTTTACAATTTCTGGTCCAACTCCTTCCATTTTTGAAGTTAAGTACCTACCAGTTGCCTAATGTCTTTCTGTTCCCATCCTCCTCCCACCCTCCTGGATTAAGTTACAGCTAGCTACTCACCCACCTGCTCTTTTATTCTAGACCACAGGCTTATCACACAGCATAACCTACTACCAAATCAAGTCGGCTGCCGTAGTTCAAAATACATGTAATGCACTGATGACAAACACCACCGTGCAGTCTCCCTGCACTGTCTACTACCCTGAAAAGACACTGAACGTATATTCAAAAATGCAAAGCTACAGATAAAAGAGATTTAAGTGAAGAAAAGCACACAGCCAGCTCCTGTGTCTAGAAGGCCAGAAAAGAAAGAGAACTTACATAGCTCATGTTAAGCCTCAGATAAGTACCACTGCGTTGTGATCAAAGACCAGCAGCCAGCTCCAGCAACTTGGACACACGTCCTAGCCTATGCGCTAAAGCAGCAAGACCGACCAGCCCCTCCTTGTCACTCCTGAAGCACCATTCTTCAGCAGTTCCTATACACAATTGCTTTTTATCACTTTGCAGTTTCAACATCTGCTGAGAAGGGGAGTTTGACATAAAACCAGTTAAGATTTCACTACAGTTACGTGGCTTGTAGTAAGGCTCCAAGATTACTTCCTTTGTTACAGCTAACAACCTGGACAAAGTGCTAAAAAAAAAAAAAAGGGTATCTTTTCTCATCTTTTTTTAGAAGGCTACTTGCAACATTATTGACCATGTTCACTATTAATGGTCCCAAACTTTTTCATTTTAGAGCAGGGCAAAAGGGATTTCTATGGCTCTTCTTTTCTATCTCACACTTGAGAAAGTATTGCACTTCCACTGACACAGAAAGTTAGGGGCATACAAGGCTGGTTGCAGTGGAGGAGGGTCAGATTTTGAAGATGGAAACAGCCACAGTGCAGATGAAAGTTGTGTTTTGGTTTTTTTTTAAACTAGTCTTAGTTTTCCCAGATTAAGATATCTGTTCATCATCAAATATTATCTATCCTGCCATCAAAAGGCAGATAAGGGATTTAATTGTTTGACAGTGCCCTTTAAAAAAAAATGCTCTGATGTCTTCAGAGGCACAAACTCTTTAAATCACTAAAATTTTGATGTTGCTTACTAAGAAGCAAGAAAACAGGAAGATAAAAAGATACACTAAATGTATAAACACTCTTTTCCTATCTTTCTCCTCCAGGTTTTTCACTATCAACCATAAGTATGATATTACTGACGCTTCCTGCAGGTAAGGCTCAGAAGACACAAGATGAAGAAATACAAATTAAATTCTCTCTTTTTCTTGTTTATTTCAGACAATTTTTCTTAGTACACCGACTTTCTCCGTAAGTTTCCTTCACATTCCAGGAGCAGGAGGAGCGGAGGAAACTATCTGTGCCTTGCTAAGGCATCTAAACAACAGATAGGGCACGCTGCACAAAATCAAAGTCTGTAGTTGCAGAACATGGTCTTGAAAGCCAATACGCATATCCTGTGGGGATCTCAGTTTACATAGTTCTTTAAATCAGCCAGCTGGATCTATGTTGAAATACCTTGGGGAAACACAGAGAAAATTCAATAGATAAAGAAAGGAAACTGTGGGATGAGGGAGAAAAACCCCAAGAGAAGCAAGAAATAGTCTCTTAAAGAGAAAGGTGAAATGTCACCTTTCCTGGAAAAACATGCACTTTCCAGTGTGTGGAAAAGCCCAGTGACAAAAGGATTCCAGCTCCAAAACTTTCTGCATCACAGTTACAAGAAAGGGGGGGGGGGGGGGGGAACCAAAAAAAAAACCAAAAAAACAACAAAACAAAACAGGTGAGTCATCATTGAAAGGCAAACCTCCTATCTTTAAAAAAACCAAGCCCAAATTCACTTCTCTGAAAAAACTGTTAAATAAACTGAGTTGGTAAAAATCAGCATATTTAGGAACGCCTTCAGGCATTTAAGCTAACATGACCTAATGCCACTTAAGTACAAAGCAAGTGCTGTACTTACTCTTAACTGGCTTGCAAAGAGCCTGTAGCTCTGTCTCAAAATGAACGTCTTGCTCAAGTGAGGTGTTAAAAAAATAATATTCACAGAACATTCACACCCCCATCATTCCACTGGCATGCTTCATATGGAGGCACGTCAGCTGTTTTTCAGCAGCTTTAGACGGATTTTTAATGTCATGTTTTCTCCTTTGTAAATCATTTTCATCTACTCTTAGTCAATAATTTCAATGTAGGTTAATATAACCTAGAGAAACAGATTTTCCTATCAAGTACTGTCAAATTAAAATGCAATTTAGTATTACGATCTTCCAGAGAAAGAAGGAAGGAAGGAGAGAAGCTAAGCTGCAAGCCCCATGAATTCCCTGGTCTTTCACTCCAGAGATGGCACCTTCTTATGAATCCCACCAAGCAATAGTAGTCCTGGTTTGTCATTTCCTCCGAAACTGTAATTTTTGAGTTCCGGGGATTTCTTTTTTATTTTTATTTTTTAGCCTGGCTCATAAACTAGGTAACAGAGACAGAATGGACTAAACGTGGAGAAAATACACTAGTCTGAACCTGACGGACAGGAAACCAAAAAGAAAGGCTAAAAGAGCGGCCCTCTACCAGGCTGACCTGCTGTACATTAATATCTTCCACAAGACATGATTTTCTCATCCCTGTTCTTCCACAAGCCTCTAAATGGACTGACTATAAAGGAAAAGGGAATGAAGCAAGGAAAAGAAGTGTTTACATCCAACTTTCAGGAACCTAACACAGTCTACGGTAACCTGCTATTCTTTCAGGTCACCCTAAAAACAAGTAAATTCTCTCTTTTCAAAGAAAACCAATGGCTATGTGCCCCAAATCAGTCACCTCCTCGCTGTGCTTCGAGATTAAAAGAACTCCCACTGGGTTTCTATAAAGATAGAACTAAAGGGCCCATTATCTGACAACTCCCTGCTCAGCAGTCCTTTGACCTGTCCAAAGCACTTATCACTTCTGCAGCCCTTGATTACATTGCCCAGCTACTTTAAATGTTAAACACAGTCCTGTGCTCTACGACAAGAGCCAAAAGGTGGCCAGGAGTGGAAACAGGGCAGTAGACAATGACAAACAACTAAACCCACAATATTATGGGGTCTGAGATCACTGGATCCCAAAATAAACATGCTACAAGTATTGTAACACTTGTCACAAGACATATTTCTAACTGTTCTTTTACAACCACCATTTTACTGTTTGATGATACAACAGGTGGAGGGGCTTAGCTGTTCCTCCTACTAAGATGTATTCCAGCCTGACAGGTCTTTATTTTGTTAAAGCACACACACACACACACACACACAAGCTTCACAGTCATAATGGACAACTCAAATTCAGAATCATGCCAGCAGCCTCAAAAACTGTTATTTATTTTCCTCCTCCCCCCAAAAGATACACAGATTTTTTTTCTATAGGCCTTTCACTTACCTCTCCCATAGCCCGTCCTTCCAGAGCAAGCGCTTGAAAATCATGATTCAGTTCATCCATGGAACGCACCTATTTATAGATGGGTAAGAAAAATACATGAGGAAATGCTGGGTGGATTTGGGTTTTTTTATGATAATCACAGTTTATAGCAATTTTTCTGATACACACTGAAAGCACATTTCCATATTACAGCATATAACAAGGTTATTGAGCTCCAGATGATGACTTACCTTTAAGACTCCCAGAAGCTACAAGATTTATAGTTAAATTTATACAGGCACAAAAAAAGGAAAAACCAGCAATTACTTTTAAGACACACAAAGTCTAACACAGCTGCCTTTGCTAAGTGTATTGCAAAGAATAATATTTCACAGTAAGTTGCAGGATTTCAGGTGAGGGAGCAAGAGAGTCAGCATCATTTCCTTTCAGGTGAAAATCAAGTAGACTCTTGTATCAAATAGGCAGATTTATATTCAAGTTACATTGATATGAAAGGGAAAAACACAACGGTAGAAACAAAAAGCAAATTAAATTAAATAACGCCATTTAAAATGGGGAGCGGGGGACGAGGAAAGGAGAGCAAGCAGTGCCTTAAGATCAGTTGCCTGTTTTATTGTACCCACAACCATGTCTCAAAGTGAAAATTCAGAAGCACAAACGAGGGTGCAAAACACCTTAAGTAAACCCCTGATGGGGTATGGCCTTTTCCTCATTCCCAAGAGGTCACCAGCATGTGGACAGCAGCCACACAGCTCCGTGGCTATGCGGGGAGCCCCAAGACTTGCCAGCGAAGGCAAGGCACACAAGGGAGAGGCAACAGTGAAGCAGCCCTTCCAGATTCACACAGGGCAGAGCTCAGGCGCAGCAGGAGAAAGGGGACAGCCCTGGGAGGTGACACGGGCCTTGCTCACCTGGAGAACCTGTAGCTAAATACGTTTACTTGGGGAGTTGTGCCATCATCCACTTCTGCTTTGGATCATGACTTGATTAAAATTGATTAAATCAGAACATTAAAAAAGCAGCAATTTAAAACTGTTAGCTAAGTCAGATACGTCGAAAATGCAAGAAAACACTTCTGATTTTCATGTCCGAATCTCATCTAGGCAAGTCCTTACAGATGCAGCCATTAAGAGCACATGCAGAAGCAAAGAAAAAAACAAACAACTATGAACTTGAAGACAAAGGACAGAAGTTCAACCATGTGCTAGGATTCAGACTAAATGATTGCCCTCCTCAGATAACACACCTGTATCAAAGCAACGCTTATTATAACAGCCACGAACACTTACAATGGTACACAGGCAATACTACACACCTCCTACTCAATGTTTACATAATCCCTGCAACCCAACAGATCTGATACACCTTTCTGCTAGAGCTGGGGTAACAGTTTGTAAAACACTTATGAGTAATCCACACACTCTATCACTGAAGTTCTTCACGGGCCCTTTTTAATACGCAGTGTTGAGTTGTGTCGCCACTGAAGACGCAGCAGGAGATTTGGATGCAGCCTCCTCTAAGGGAAGGAACCAGTAATACCAGGCAGGTGATTTATAGGACCAAAAAAACCCCAAAACTGGTTTAGATGCTAATGCACCACCCTGCCAGTGACCAGTCCTGTAAGCAATTACACCATGACTGCTGACCTTAACCCTGACTTCTAATACTAACCCTGACTTCTAATACTCGTGCCACTATTTCCAGCAGAACCAAGTCAAGACTTTGTTTTGATTATGCTTTATTTCTGTTTTAAGACAAGATTCAACAGACCTCATCCAAGACTATCATGTAGGGAAAGCACCACAGATAACCTCCAGTCCCCTCCAGTCCGAGTTCTTCTGCTATTCTGTAACAATACCACTTTGCAAAAGATTAGTAACATATTGTTAAACTATCGAATACATATTTCTGTAATTCGCAAATCTGCAATGGCCAGTCACTCAGAATCACAGTTTAAAAATAAGATATCCTCTTATTACTGAATCTCAGTTCAAAGTTATTTTCAGTTATGCCTCAGTCTTGCCACCTTCTGTGGTGACGCTTATCACATCAACCATGAATGCAGAGAGTGAAAACACCTTCCAGAAACTACAGCACTGGGCAACACCAAGGACTTTCCTTGACGGTTAACTCCATCACTGATCTGCTGCTAAGATACCTCGGTTGCCTCATGTGAGACAGAAGTTGATAAGACCAAATTCTTCCATGAAGCATTTCAAGCTGAACTCATGGAAAGTGCTGCAACCCCCTCGGGACATGCTAAGCTGCAAAGCTGAACAGTAGCAAATTATTATTTCTCTGAGACCTGTGAGGAATAGAGAAGCTACACAAACAGATTCAGGAGGTGATATTCATTACTCTCACTGCTAAAGCAACGTCCCAGCAAACCACAGCAGCAGCCACAACGGCACTGATCCAGGACTTACAGTGCTGTGGAAGTGCTAGTGGAGAAACAGAGGCTGCTTCAGTGCGTGTCCCCCACTTATCCAAAACAAATAAACTCCCCAAGGTGGATGTTGTGCTATGGGAACCTCAAAACAAAGCTGCAAGAAAGATGTAATTATTGCATTCCTAGCATAAATCAAAAGGATATTAAGAGACATTTGTAGTTTGTTTTGGTCATATCCCAGTCTTAGCAACTCCCTGCTGCCAAGCTGAGTCCCCTCGCAGATTCAGCTGCACTAACATCCCTGTGAAAGCCCCGTGCAGAACGTGCAGCAGTTTCTGAACAAGAATAAAACTCTACTTCTCAGCCCCTCTCTCACCCTTCTTTATGGTATTTTGGCATGTTACGTGGCCATCCTTGCTCCACCAAACATTTTTAAAAACACTAGAATCATGTATTTTTGTTCACCATTTTACATGCAAGAACGTTTTCACAGATGCCTTGTTCAAGCACTTGTCCTGAGTAGAAAACCATGTTATCATCTTGTAAAACCAGTTACAGCAGTGCAGATACGGGATTTACATCCACGTGTGAAGCTGTACTTCCATGCTGGCCTGAATTCTTGGTGAAGCTAGAGCTGGTATAAACATTAACAACGACATCATCTCCAACACAGTCAATGCCTTCAATGCAAGTTCATGATCCTCCACCAGAAACTACAACATTTAGCAATTCCTGTTTCTCTAAGAGCTACAGCCCAGGAAGCACAGACAGATCTCCTCAGTGTTGACCATTTCCAACATGGAGAAGCATGTTTGTCTTCAAGTAAAGCCATGATAGTTGACTACGACGGAGGTGACACAGAGACCAAGATAAGAATCGTGGTAAAGGGCAAAAAGCCCGATAAACATCAAAGAGCAAAGAGCACCCCAGTCATTTCATACCGGGTTGGTATAATTGCAGACCTAACAGAGCACTATTATTTTCACTCCTCTCTTAAGGGTCTGAAGGAAGCTGTCCTTCAAACACACTTTAGATTGCAAATAGCCATCCTAACCTTCCTGTGAAATGATACACAGGAGAAATGGTTGCCTCAATCTCATTCTCAACTGTACTTTACCCCAGTCACTATCAAAAGAAGAAAAAAAGTAATACCGGCTTCTTAATCTGCTGTCAGATGGTAATGGAAGAAATTATTCATTACAGGTATTTAAGTCACACCCCTAATCATTTCTCTTTCATCAATCCTAACAACTATGGATAAAAACATTTTCTAAATCAGGTCTTTGTGCCTGACTTTGGGCACTGTATGCATATAATCACTAATTTTGAGGCCCTTTCTCTCAATCAGACAGTTCCTTTATCTCCACTGATCACTGTATCTACTTGTTTCTAATATAGGTTAGCTTATTATTCAATTTTCAAAGATTGTACCCAAAAGATCCTCTTCTTATTTCCCCACTTCTATGATATCAGACAGCAACACCTCTTCACCTCTTTTTCTTACACAGTACGCACAAGTATCACAGGGCTCCTTCATTTCCCTTTGAAAGAACAAATAGCTTCAGAAACAGCAGAACACAAAGCCAAAGTCATGACTTCCTACACTTTAGTATTCCAAAAGGCAGGCAACACTCTGAAATGGTAATGAAATGATAAAGATGATCTGCCACCTCATTGGTATCTATTCCTGTTAGCTATCACTGACCTGTAACAAACACAGACATGGAGAGCAGAGTCATGATGGTATAAACACTAGAAACAAGGAGGTCCACAGAGAACGAACAACTTCACAGATGAGCACTAACATCAATGAGATCTGATTACCATAAAATCTGGTTCACCACTGCACCAGTTTTGAAAGAAATCCAGAAGACAACGCCAAGATGAATTGGCTGCACAAGGAAGCGATGCCCTGACATCTGGATACAACATGACAACCTGGTCCCTTGGAGGAAGAGGTGATTGAGAAACATCAGGAATCACACGGAGAGGTCAGCTGTAGTCAAAATTGCTTCATAAGTGATACAACAAAACCTGACTCCCGCTCTCAGCCAGCAGCAGCCCTCAGTCACGGCCCCATTTCAGCCTCTTCCACCTCTGCGAAGCAAAATGCAAAGTGCGCATCCTCACCAGCTAGCAAGAACAGACCTTCCCCCCTTCTTGACAAGAGTACTCTTTCTTTCTGATAATGCAGAAAACCAGCAAGCTTGCTTTTGAAGCCTGCTTACCAAAATTAAGGCTCTATACATCAGCAACCGAACAAGAGTTACAAAGCAATTTCACTGCACAAGAACATTCCTCCCCTTCACATTAAATGCTGAGTATGCACTCAGGAATTATGTAAATCTCACTGAAATTAATGAGAATCTCATTCAAGAAGACTAATTTCCACACACGCTAATATATGAATGTATGTCACTATAACACTCTAGCTTACAGCCACTTCACTAACTCTCATAAATAGTTTCCTGCTGTCAGGGTGGAAGCCCGTACCCCAAAGCGGATTTGCCCAGCGCGTTAACTAAAGCCACGCCGAGGAACTGGAGTAAACCCACCAGACTGCTTCGCCTCGCTGAGGCTGAAGGCAGTTCAGTCTCTCAAAAGCCCTCTTAACCAATTTTCACCTTTGCTCTGAAAAACATGCGATAAAGCAAGAGACAGCTGTTATCCATTCACAGTCACTCTAGGTCAGACCTCCAAACCTTATTTTCAGTCTCCTGAATAAAAACCCTTGGCCTCATCCATGCTGAGGCTACAGGGGCCTTTCGACATTAATAGCAGATACCCACCACCTATTTTAGAGAGAACAAGACAAAACACAGACTGCTTTCTGCTCTCACCTACTGCAGATTGCAACACAAACCAATTCCTCTCTAGGTCAGTGGCTGCTTTCAAAACTCAACCTCCCACGCAGTAGAAGAGCTTCTCAGCAACTCGGCCCTGAACATACTCACTGTGGATTTTCCAACCCCTCAAGCAGCACACAGCTAATTGATGTCAGGTAGCCATCTTACACAGGACAATTACACTTTTTTTTTTTTTTTAAACTAAGATTAGAAGGCCTCACCACTGCAAAATCCCATGACAGTAACTTAGAAGCAAATGCTTTCCTAGTCCCAAAGCTACACAGACACTAGTCCTTGTCTGTACATAGAACACTTCTGAATTTATATAGCTATACCAGAACTGGAGAAACCAATATTTATTCCAGGAGCTGAAGACGTTCTATGCACTGCTACCATTTGGTACTGGACCAGCTGCTTGCCTACCATGCCACAAACCTAGGCAATCACTTTTCCCTGACTCCGAGCCCCCCCAAACACTCAGTCACAGATACAGCCAGTATTTAGAATTTTCATAAGTTTTTTCTTACAGAAGAGCAAAGCAGACTCAGGAGATCATCCCAGGCATCACCTAAGACCCAAGGGTCTAAATCACCCACGAGAGGGTCAGAGTGGAGGGAACAACTTGCAGACAGACACCAGGACCAAACCTCTCCTGTTACACCTCTAACAAACCATCCCAAAACAGGGTCTGATGTCCCCAGTGCTAAAAAGGTGCAAGGCAGTAAAGGATGAGCAGGGAAATCTGCAAAAGCACCAGCGTGCCCACAGAAAGAAGTAATAAACCCAAGCACCTGATCGGACACACTGCACTGCTGGTACTGAAAACTCCAGTTAATTTTAACCTAGTAAACAACAAGGCCCACAGGGCTAAATAACACTTGTCAACAGGAATTCTGCAGTCAGTTAAATTAACAGGAGCTGGGGCTTCTAACTGTCCTTATGATTACTAAACAGGGATTTGAAGGACCTAACAAATTAACATGAGCAACATTGTATTTACCTTTCAGATTCCCAGTACCCTATTTTTTATTCTAGAATAATCCAAGGGTTTTTTTCCAAACCAACAGCTACCAGCAAAGTAGGTGAATAACAATTTTAAGCAAATATTAATGTCAATCAGTGTTATTACTGCACTTTATATTAAGCAAATATGGTTGCTAATATGACCTTTACATATAAATTCAAAGTGTAATACTGTATCACATTTCATGGTCTGCAGGTATCTCAGGGGACTGTATACTAGCCCTATATATTAAGGAATCCTTGTTTATGTAGAATTTATATTCACCTAGACAGACATACAGCAAAACTATCAAAGGCTAAATTTCACTCTTAAACACAAAGGATTTTTTCTTCCTCCTTATGCAAGTGATGTTTCCCAGTAAGAGAAAGGACAGGTGGAATAAAACAAAGGAAGAAAAAAAAAAAAAGCCAAAAATACAGGAGAACAAACGAGCTAGAAAGTCCTTTAGAAAAAAAAGGTGACAAATCACCAGCTGAGAAATACTCTAGGCTGGTGATCTAAAAAAACCTGTCTCTAGAAGTGCATCATGAAGCCTGAGGGTTTGTGATTTTTCTTTTCTTCTTTGATGTTGGACAATATTAAATAGATCAGATATCTGCATTTATTAGCGGTAATAACGATTGAAGAGGGTTTAAACTATCTATTTCTATTAAGCCAATTATGTTAAATAGGGTAACCAAAGCAAACTAGAAGGCTGCTTCTGTAAGCCTCAGCTCTCCGGTTTCTCCATTTCCCCTCTCCCTAACACCGCTCCCCATGTGGCCCCATTTCAAAGGCTGCCTTTCTCCTTCCCCAGCACTTTCTTATGCCAGGAACTATCTAGCCCCCAGCTGTCCCTCCCTTACCCCACTACCCCTTCCCCCCGAGTTCTACTTCTGACCAGGAGGCAAAACTCCCAGGACAGCATCCGCTAAAACCGAGGTAGGATGGGCACTGCAGAGACAGGATTTCGTGAAGCTGGAACATGTAAATGGCTGCTTTCAAAATCTCTTTGATCTACAGTAAATTACAGGGCCGACTGCAGCCTTCAGTCCTGCCAGCCAAGGGAATGAACTCCAGGGGATCCCACAGATACTACCATAAGGAATTCTGGGCAAAGCACCCTAAACTTATCGGCCATTCTGGCAAACAAAAGCATGGGCAAGGGCTGGGTGCTGGAACCACAAATCCACAGGAAAGACTCATTCCTCAGCCTCTCCTGATGCTGGCTGTGCTCCCCTCCAGCCTGGAGGGAGCCCTCCAACAATTTAAACTCTGCACAAGCTTGGTGGGACCACCTCGCTGTGAGACCACTCCTTCTGCCTTTCTACTCCCGCAGAGTAACGCGGGAAATTTTGTTACTGCTATACTTGTCCGGATTGATCAAAAAGTTATGATGGTTTCTCAGCTCCTCAGCTGAATAGGATTTGTTTCTGTGATTAGACAAGAGATGAGAGATTCTGAGTTGCTCCTGTTTGCACAGGCAAAAGTGCTTACCTACAGCACCTCAAAAGTGTAATTATTACTTGAATATTTTTTTTTTTTTTTACACAACACTCACAGAGTGCACGAGTTAAAGTTTCCATCCATTAGGCCTCCACATTTTAAGTCTTGCTCAATTTTTAATACAAGAAAACAAAACCAAAACCTCCTTATTTTCTAGTAAAACATTCCTAAAAAAAAAGTCAATATCTTCTACAAGAACACTGGGATTGAGACAGTAAGAACAAGAAATATCAAAAGCATTCAGGCTGCTGCCTGAATAAAACATCCTCAGAAATGAGAAGAGGGGAAAAAAAAAAAACAAACATGGCTGGTTGAACAGCCTAATAAATACTTTCTAGCACTTGATTTATATACTCAGGAGTTGTTAAAGCCTTTTAAATTAACCAAAGGTTTACAAATTTCAGATGGAAACAAATGCCTCCTACTCAGCTGTGGGAGACTGTCTGCGTTTGTCTTGTTTGAACAGCTCACATAGCATGTTATTTAAAAAATATCTACCCTGAGTGCGTACACACACACATATATAGTATCTAGGAGAGAAAAAAAAAAAGTATTTACCAGCTGACAGTAAGAAAAGCACCGCACACTGTCAACAACAGGCTTGCCCCTAACAACTAGATCCAGGGTTAAAATATGTTGTTCCATCAACTGATTGCAGCACTATTTTTAGTCCCCTCCTATAACAATAGTCAGTAAAGAAAGAATGTGAAGTCACAAGTATTAGACAGGATTAGGTGGTTTAACTACTATTTTTGTAGTAAAGGATTCATCATTAGAATTGCTACTACCATTAGCATTCGAAGCAAAAAGCTATTGAAATTGCACATTGGCTAATGCTTTACATGGCATTTAGCCAAGATGATTAATGATTCAGGGTACAGAAATAAATGCAAGAAAGGCAGCCTTTCAGAATGGCTCGGCTTAGCTAATTATGTTTTTCCTCAGATTTTATTCACCAAGGGAAGCGCTTCATTAATGTGGAATTTAGGTTACCCTGCGATGTCTTGGGCACACATTGTTGGGGTGCAAACTACCAAAATACTGGATTACAAAAGAAACAACCTTAATTTTGCCCCACTAGAGCTGGCAATACCTTGGGAAAATTGTCTTCTGCTTCCCAGATGTGTGTGTGGATCAATGTTTTTGTGCAAGCGCTCAAGACTACACTAAGATCTGGTTCATTTGACTCCAGGAAGCTTTTCCTTTCCCTCCCACCCCTACTCTGCCTTCCAAGGTTTGAATTCAGAGGGGAAAAAGGTGTAGAGAAGGGACGCAGCAATGTCTCATTCCAGTTCCACGCTCAGTCCTTCTGTCAGAAATAGATGCGAGTGGCCCCATGCCACACCGACTGTTGGCAGCAGGGCCAAGGACTAATTTGAGGGTTTAGTAACAGTCCAGTTTCACCCCTGCACTGAATCAAGATCTGAAGCGCAGCTCCAGTACAGGGTAACACAGCAAGATGCTCCCAATAAAAACAACTGCCCTAGAACAAAAGTTACCCTTAACAAAGGAAGAGGAGTAACACGATATCTGAGAGCAGATCGCTTGACAGGAGAGAGCAGCATCACATGATATCCGCACACAAAGGCAAGTTTGTTCATCACAGACCTGCCAGATCATCATTCAGAGAAGATAGCTTTAAAATTGTCTCAGCATACACCTAAAAGCAACTTTTCAGACACAGGCAACACTACATTTAATGGTCTGGTACAGCTCTTTGTTAAGGAGATTTCTGATCAGCAGTCAAAATTAACTGTGCCAGTCTGCAAGGAAGAGGCTACTTGCGGAGAGATTATACGGCCAGCGCCTTACATAAAGTTTCACCCATTTACAAAAATGCTACGAGCATCACAACCTGTTCTTCAGAAGTACAGATAGGTCACACCAACTCAGCAAACCACAAAAGAGCTGATAAGGGGAAAGCAAAGTTGGAGAGAGGGGAGGAAGAAAACAAGCTGAAACTATGCTCTAATAAAGCTCTATTCAAAACACACTTGGGCACAATATATTAACTGGAATACTTGAAGTTGTCTTGAAGCACTGAAATTTGCAAATTCAATAGTGTGAAAATATCTTTGCTTTTCCTGAGCAAGCACCACAGCAAAGCAGCAGACTACAAAGATGATATACCACAGAGAAATCCCAAAGCCAGCATATCAGGTTACTCGTGCAAACCCAAGTAGAGCCAGGTATCTTGCAACTGCCTGTCAAGGACAGTAAAACCTACAGATTCAAAGGAGGCAGACTCTTAAACTGACTTTCTAAAGACTTCAGGGTGTTTTCTCTCCCCTATACGTGAGAATGGTTTTCTAATACCCAATCTTAAATATCCAACTTAGCCAACCTACTCAAGCTCTTTCTATCTCAGAAAGATTTTTCAAAGGGCAATGCAAATCAGAAAACTAAATCAAATCTTCTGAGTTCCTTCCCCCAAGATACCCCTTTACTACAGGGAAATCTCCACAAAACAAATCAGCCAAACTAGACATTTCATTTCAGCAAGGTATTATGTTCTAAATTATCTGGGTATCAAGTTAGCACAGCCATTTCAGTGTCAGTGTAAGAAAAGCCCTAACCAGTTCACCAGGATACAAGGAAGTACCCACAAAAATTCAACAGATTTAATGAAACATATCAGAAAACGTTCTTTGAGAACAGAGCCACGCATTCTGTCACAAGGTGTATGTGACTGCGGATCTGCTCCATGCCTTTAACTCTAGCCCAGACAACAAACCAGATTATTTGGACCACAGCAGACCTCATACTCTAGGTGCTTTCCGTGGGAAGGTCAGGAAATCTCCATCCCAAAGAGTTAACTCTCACTTAAACAGGATTTCACTTGAGAAGAACAAAAGCCAGTGCTTCTGCTTCCTTAGGTCCCAGGATCTTTTTAGAGGACCTTGCCACAACTTAAAGGCAAACTCTGGTCATGGTGCTTGTCAGCAGGCACCAAACATTGTCAAACAATGTCAAATCCAGACACTTTCACAGCATCAAGCAGCACAGTTTGAGTAGCAGTGCTCTAGAAGGGCAGCTGCCAGGAGAATCACCTTCTGTCTCCACTTGAATGCAAGTTCCCAGTTAAGAAGTTGCATGGTCATGTTGCCAAAAGGCAAAACTGAGCATAAAATACAGTCCCGGCCCTGTTGCTCTCACTATTCTTCAACAACTATATGTGAAAAATTCCCCACATTCAACAAGACTATCCCTGCAGAGTTCTATTGTCTCAAATTATTAATTAAACATGCTCTCAAAGAAAGTAAATCCCTAAAATCATTTGCTTCTACTAAGCAACTCCCATATTACCCTAACTGCAATTCAGACAGTTTAAGTATATCCATTCACTGTAATTCAGAAGGGAACACCACCACAGCAACTCTCTCTTCACTCCAGTTCAAGAACATACAAGTACGCACAAGCCACAGGAGACCCCATCCAAGAAAACCCAGACGATTTTCCTAAAAACCTGCTCAGTGTTGATAACTTCTCCCAGCTGAGTATCTCAACTGTTTTTTCACTCCCCTCAGGAGTAGTAGATGCCTGTTTGGATTTGTAATGAGATATGCAACCTTTCACAACCGAGACAAATCCAACTGAGGCCATTACTCACCAAGGGTCATCCTGTACATCTTCACTCACCTATGTGAAGAGGTTCTGATCACTACCCGATTCTGCAGGATAAACAGCACAACCCCCCCAGTGCAGCTATTGTAACTGTCTGCTCAAACAGCCTGAAGAGCCCTGCAGGTGAACGACAGCCTTAACCTCCTCAGCTTCAATCTTGAAATTACTGGTGGAGACTGACACTTGACTTCATCTTGCTGCTTTTTGTGGGTAAAAAGAGAAGACTACGCTTCGCAGTCAAGACCTGGCTGATGGAAGTGTCTTCCATGTAAAGTTTGGTGATTAAGTATTTGTAGCTACAATTCTGCCTACAAGTTCAGAGTTTCCAATCTAGAAGAAAAGTCCGATTCCACCATTACTGCAATGCCAGCAAGAACAAAGAGGAATTTATAATACATGTTGCGTGGATGGCGTATCTTTGATACCTAAATATGAAAAATGACATAGCATCTTTAATTGCTTCATTTTATATAAAAACATAATTATCCCCCCCCTCCTCTTTTCTAGAGAAGAAAAAAAATGCAAAGGGAAAAGAAAGTGTCTAGGCAAAACATAAAAAGAACCAGCATTTTCCTGCTGTTCTCAGTAAGGGGACATTCTCTACCTCCTTGGGAACAGAGAAACTTGGTTTTAAGTCATCCCTACTAAAGCCATTCACAGCTCCATTCTCAGAGGTGCCGTACAAACAAATGACAAGGAGAAACAACCAGCACAATCAAAAATGAAAAGCAAGAATCCCGTAAATAACTTCTGACTCACAACACGCGTAGCTATTTCATAACACATGATGAAATGCTATCATTTGGTAAAAATCACTGGAGTATTATCACCAGCAGACTGAGACAGATGTCTGTCTACATGCGTAACAAAGAAGAAACTAGGATTCAACAATTTTAAAAAATCCCTCTACCTTTAATTACGACCTCCCAAGCTCTAGGCAGGCATTAACCTATATTACCCTATAATTATTTTTTCTGACTTCCCATTATCTTTTAGCTACTGAGTTTCCTAACCAGTCTTCAAGGCAACAAGGCAAGGGCCCTCACTGCATCATCTTTAAAAGTCTAAAATAAAAAGTACAGTAATATAAATGTATATATGAGAAATTGAGACTTAGAAGACATCCATAATGATTCCCCACCTCTATGCATGTCCCAGCACTTCCTTTTACTTCTGTTCTTGCAGGCCAAATTCAATTCTATCCCAGCTAAGCCCAAACTGCATTAAATCATTTTGCATGCATAAGACTAGTTCTTGCTCCAAGGAATTTATAATTTAAGAAGCAGATGCAAAGGTGGCTAAAAAGTCAAAAGGAATGGCAGTATTACAATTACATATATCCTGCATTCTGTTTCCCATGAGTAAAACCCCGAGGCAAACAGAGAACCATGGAAAAAGAGGCACTCAAGAGAGGCCAAAGCAATAAACACGTAGATAAAACTGCCCAGCAATCACTGGAGTATACAGTATCGAGTAAGACACACAAGAAGAAAGTTACTGCTCCATCTCAGAACTGACTTTGAAGAAATTAAACACAAAGATTGGTTTAAAGATGCATACTGAATGCAAAACATCAGGACTACGTGACAAAAACATGACAGGCAATGTAAAAACCACCAGGAAGTAGAACAGATAAGGTTCCAACATTAATTATATTAGAGTGGCTATTTCTTGAGCTTCAGATCATAGAACACATGGGAGAAAAATAGAGAAAGCATCACAGAGAACCTTGTGAGCCTAATCTTGCAGGTGTATTTTGTCCATACAACCTTCTCAGAAGTGTTAAGTCTTCAAAAAAATGCATGCATTATTTTTTTAGGAGTTCATTTAAGCTAGTACAAGCTAAGGAGTTTTTCTTTCATTAAGTGGCACATTTATTAGTATCATTTCATTCAACAAGTTACTGAAGAAAATCAAGCTGAGGAAGAACAACACACCTTCTGTCATCAGGGTAAGTCTCTGTAACAGGTAGGATTCTTTTCTTTGAGTGAAAGTTTAAGTCTTCTGGTTATTAAAGCATGCAATAAAAAAAGTTCAAATACAAGCACAATTTTAATGACTGGAGGATCTGGGTGTCCCGTCTCCTGCCCCCTCAAACTCTAGTGAGTTCTGTTCTTTGCTTTTAGGGATTTTCAGCGACAGAAGAGGAAAGTATGAGTGGGAGGAAACAGGGATTGAGAATTTATGACGTTCATTTTAATTCATGAAGTCATCTTTCCACAAAATGTCCAAACAATAGCAGTTCCTGCCTAAACATCTCCACACAAGACTGCATGACAGGTTTTCTTGGAAAAACCTAAAAGCTGCAGCCTTTCACAAAGAATTTTTTTTGCTTACTTACACAACTTAAAGCACATTAAGATCTCTTCTATCAATGTCTCTTGAAACAAGTTTTACATTTAGTGACTGAAAACTTGGATAGTTAACAGAAAAGCTACATCTCATTTCAGTGCAGTTATTTCCTTTAAAGTGATAACTAAATACTATGTTTCCACATAAGGGAATAACTACAATAGTCTTCTAGCTGCTTAGTTCACATTGCAGTATTTTATGAGATTTTTTCTTCCAGAACAAATTAACAGGGCACTCGGGTTTACTTCTTTATTGATGTACACACTGACTTCAGTGAGGTTGCAAAATTCACTGCAATGTTTGCTTTTAAATGGTCTGGATGGCAACACATCCCCTGGGGAGGCACCGCAGAGGAACAAGGGCTTGTTCGCTTTTATTTGAAAAACTAGAGGCAGGAGATATTCATAAAGGTTGAAAAAGCTTTGTGTCTACTGCTCTGACAATATTTGTGGGAATCGTTCAGTTTTAAAAAGTGCTTACACTTAAGTTCTTCTCCCTTAGCAGAGGAAGCACATCTCCTTTGACGAGTTACTTATAGGTCACAGACAGAAAGCTAGAGTGAGTCATTCGCTCATTTAACTCGCTGCACATCTGACAATGCAACTACTGAAAAGACTTCTAGTAAACACTACTACTGCGAGACGTTTTGGCCCACTACCCCTTTAAAAACATTAAGTCAGTGTAAGAAGTTAGCCATATTTCTAAAAGCACTGTTCCATGACATTCTTAAGGTTCTTCTCTTCTCAGTCCAGCTAAGCACATTAATAACACTTTCCCCACCCAATTATAACCCAAAAAACCCCAAAACCCCAAAAGAAACAAGCAAAGAAACCTGGGAAAATAAATTACCAGCAACTTCCAGAGCTGTGTTTTTCAATATTGGGAATGCTAAAAACCCAACCTACATGCATTGGCAGTTTTGTAATACCATTACATAAGAATTATTTAACTACAGCAACAGATTTGAAAAGCAGCAGCAGTTACTGCTACACTGGTTCACACATCCAAAAAAAAAAAAAAAAAAAAAAAAATCAATAAAGGGAATGATAAATTTTGCAAACATGTATTTGACTGTCACAGAAAGTGGACTGGGATTTCAACACCCTCAAGAACAGGAATATTTCAGCTTATAGCTACTGAAGTCCTGAGAAAAGAAAACAAAAAGTACGACTGTTGCCATTTCCAACCACACAATAACCAGCTTAAGCTTTAAAAAGTGTCATTAAAAACATCTATCATCAACCCGATGCGTTCACATGTTGAGTTTGGAAACATTGAACTTTTTTTTTTACCTGATGTTCTGCATGAATGTTATCCCCAGTAGGCCAGCGATGTTTGCTGTTATTATAGCCGCCTCCACCACTTCCTCCTCCCCCAAGCTGCTCACCATGCTGCCTCTGGAAGAAGTAATCCACCATAGCGTCGTCCTGGGAGCGGCCTGCAACTCCTATGGATCCAGGAACAGGACTGGAGTGTGTCCCTGCTGCAAGCGCTTGATTTGCAGCTGGCTGTTGCTGAGCCTGGGACCCTGTTCCAGATGTCAATACAACAGGCATGTTGGGATTAGCTGTATCTTGAGTGTGCTGTTTCAGGTGGGGGCTGAACGAGTCCTGCCAGAGTACTGCTTTTCTCTTCAAAACACACGCAACGCTCATTCCACCAACACCTACGGGGGGGTGAGGGGAGGGGGGGAGAGACAGCGAGAAAGAGAGAAGGGAAAGAAAACATGAAAACCTTACAGCTTCAGCTTTACATATTAATTAACACACCCATTTTGAACTGGCAAGGAAACATCACGATGCCAATTCTGACGCCTTTTAACGTAATTATTTGCTCCATTAACCTAGTAATTAAAATATCATCTAAAAACACACACTAGCCAAAAATCCCACGTTTTGTGCTGCAAAGTGTTATCAGAATATACAAGATTGGTATAAGGTGCCCATTACACTGAAATTAGAACGCCAATTTGTGTGATGGACAAAACAGTCTGGAGTGCTGCCACAGAAAATTGCTAGAAAAAAGCCCCCCCCAAAACCCAAAGGAACGCAAATTACACCACCAGTGCCTCCCGCGTGTGTTTACACCTGACAAATTACAAGGCAGATCTTCAATCAATACACAAGTCCCACTGTATCACGATGTGTTCACTCAGCTATGCAAAACATCAAGGCAACAGGTTGGGTTTTTTTCAAATGCAAACTTAAAATACTGGATTTTGCTTATGCAGTTAATTAAGTCCCAAACACAACGTGCACTCTTCCTGCAAACTCAGAAGCTGGCTTCGGTCATGAGATGGTAAAGCAGACAGGCATGTTTTGTACGATTCCCTGGAGAAAGAGCAGCTAACCTCTCGGTGCCCAGGATCTTGGCAGAACCTTCCAGAGCCGGAGCAGCCAGCAGTGTCCACAGCACCAGGAGAAACTGGGCGAGTCACAGAAACGATCCACAGAAACGATTCACACTGCAAATACCCTAAATTACTCAAAATCATCTGCATGCAGGAGGACAACTGGCAGACCAGGCTGACAGTAAATCACTAATTTACTATTCCTCCCAAATATTTTGATAGCATCCCAGCAGCACAAAACCACACAAGTTAGTTTGTTATTTTAAGATAACATTATCAGCTGACCCTGAGAGCAATAAAGGCATTACACATGTGAACAGAAAAGTGTTCTCCCCCATTATGTAATGCTCAGCCAATGCAGAGCACACACACAAATCGAATGTTTTTAAAGGCATGGAATAGTCAGAATTATTATTTTTAAAAAGATTGCTAGTTTATTATTTCAGTTACTTAACTGCAATCCCACGAATACCACAGAGAGTTGTAAGGATGAAACTGGGGCAGGGGGTGTTCAGCCCTTACAGGCTCCCACCACAGCTGCATACAAGCACGAGAATGCTTTTACTCTTGCACCTTGGTGGCTGTAAACCTTGGCCCTGATCCTGACAGCAGCTCTGACAGACTGAAAGGCAGCTCTGTTTCCTCTCTGCTCATCATAGTAGTTTTGAACAGTCAACTACTACAAGCAACTTCCAAGAACAATTTTCTAACAGTAGAGAGAGAAAGCTTACACAAAAAAATCCCAATCCTATGTTTGTTCAAACTTACTCAAGTTTGTCCCACTAATTGAGAACAGTGTTAATATTCAGAAGAAAATTACTACAAGAACTGCAGAGATAAGATTTTTTTAATTGCACCTACTACATGCATTTGTTGACACACACAGCCTCCATGGCCACATAAACAAGCAATCTCCAAATCTTTTTATACATTCAAAGACCTTCACAACTTAAATACCCGCAACATACAACAGAACTAACTTCTCCGTCTTTCAGAAAGCCTGGAAATCACTACCTTCCCCAAATATGTCACAAAACACTGTGACAATACCTGATATTAGTAAACCTTCACTATTTTTATGAATACAATACTACAACTGAATGGCATTTTCCTGTTAGTCTCCCCTTAAACATCACCGAAATCCTTCAGTAACATGAAATGAAGCAATAAAGCTCTTCTATGCAATAAGAAAAAAACAAACAAACAATGAAGTAATTACTGGTAACAAATTCACTTATCACCACGTTGAGGTGTACATTAATTGCAAACAATTAACTCTGAGCAGGCTGTATGAAAGGAGGTTCCAAGTTTCATCAGAGCAGTCAAAAAAAAAAAAATATATATATATATATAGGGAGATACTAGGAATTCACAAAAAGTTTGAAGTACCTATATATTGTGACAAGCTCTGCTTCCAGCGGAAATACCACATGTACAAAATTGCCAGTAGAAGTCTGCACAGCCACAATGTTACCTTCCCCCCTCAAGAGGCCACGGGCTGCAAGGTCCTTCTGTTCACCAGCATAAATTCTTTTCTGGTTTTATTTGCACATAAATCGTTAATAACCACATTACTATAAAAATTAGGGGGGTTTTGAGACTCTAGAAAGTCTCTGTCAAGGCACTGTGAAGATCCACACAAGTGCCTCCTGCTCCCAGACGCTTCCTCTTTCGTCTAATAGAGACAAGGCAGCTCCAAACACAAGAGAAAAAAACTTGGCAGAGGCGACATTTTGAAAGGGAGCAAAGGGGAAAAGAGCATTCTGGGTAGTTCAAGTTTAGTTCCAAGACGTGTTTTTATAGAAATGCTGTTGTTAAATGCAGCGGACAGCTGAATCCTGTCATTCAAAGCACACAGAGCATCAGAAATATGTTAAGTCACCTACACAACGCACATTCATTAGCTAACCGGCAGCTGCAAGACTCGCCGTCAATGGCTACCAGGACCCTTTTCATTCCCAAACTCTCAGTGAAAATATATAATAAACTTTCCCTAGGTAAACCGTTTGCTGGGAAGTTACATATTTACAAGCAAAGGTTTCTACACTGCCTCAAAGTGCTCAAAGCAAGCAATTTTCCTCCTCCCTTGATAAAAACATTGCATGTAAATAAACCGCTCTGTGTTATCATCACAAGCAAAATACTTCAGATTATGGGACGTTGCACAAGCAACAAAAACTTCGGAGACATCTCCAAGCAAGTTTTAAGCACGAGTGGCGACGGCGCTGAATAAGGCAGCTTTAATCCGCATAGAGCACAACTACGCGTTCAGATCTTCACTGCTCTTATTCGATATTCCTCTAGAAATAACAGTCAATATTTAAAAATTAAGTCAGCAGAGGATGCGTGTTTCAAAAAGTTCAATCACGAACTAAAAGAGAGTTTGGGTTGGGTGGGTTTTTTTGGAAAGTTAGACTGGAAATTAAAGCACAGCCATTGTTCGTGAGCTGTGTGGCCTACCAGGAACTTTTAACGTTAAACCTTGTGTTTTCCTGAAAACCTGGGGAGACGCAGCAGGAAGCGGGTAAATTGATCACCGACCGAATTGCTTAAACCAGCATTAAAACACTGTAAGATAAATGCTACCCCTTACCCCACCTCCCTCGGTCTTAATAAAGGAAATTCCTTACTCATGATCTGTCTAATAAAATCTCTGTTCAGAACAAAGTTATTAAACATTGACTAAAAATAAATAAAAGCGAGTATTTCTCAGTTTGGGGCAAGGGACAGACT
Source organism: Athene noctua (assembly GCF_965140245.1). Classification (NCBI taxonomy): domain Eukaryota; kingdom Metazoa; phylum Chordata; class Aves; order Strigiformes; family Strigidae; genus Athene; species Athene noctua. The sequence goes on from NC_134060.1 coordinate 6,595,794, forward strand.
CTTAAGATTACAAGTGTGCAATTAAAAAGGGCCAAACGCTGTTATTAGGGGAAAACGAGATAAAAACAAGGAAAAAAAAACCCACACACAAACACAAAAACCCCGGGGTCACCCAGCCCATCAAAAAGTATTGTCTGCATTTTCCTTCCCTCCTGCTTGCGAGACACCGTCCCCCTCCTCTGCCAGGGACACCCCGAACCCCCAAAACCCCCCCGCAAAGGCCGTGGGGGTGGGGTGGGGGGGAACACAACCACCGCCACCGCCGGGCCGGGCCCCCCGGGGCAACAAAGCGGGGCCTCGGCCCTCCCCGGCAGGCCGGGCCGGGCCCACTCCAAGGACAAGAGGGACCCCCGGAGGGGTCCCCTGCGGCGGGCCGGGGCCGGGGGGGCGCAGGCGGGGGGCGCCGCCGCCGCCGCCCGGCCGGGATGGGCCCGCACCCCCCCCCCCCCCCAACAATAACAGCCCCCTCCCTGCCAACCGGGGCGCGACGGCGAGCGACCGGGGGGCGGCTGACGGGGGGCGGGAGCCCGCCGCGCCCCCCCCTCCCCTCCCCGGTAACAATAGGGGCCAGGCCCCGGCCCCCGAGCGCCGACAAGGAGCCGGGCGGGAGAGCCGGGCGCAGCGCCCCGCCGCCGCTCGCCTTCGGGGCGGCCTGGCGCCGCTCCGCCCGCTCCCCCCACCAATATGGCCCTACCGGCGGCTCCGCTGGGGTGCGCGGCGCGCCGGGGGCCCGGTCCGGTGCCGATACTCACGGGCGGAGCGGTAGGATGAAGACGGATCTCGGCCCCCCCCAGGCCGCTCGCCGCCTGCCTCTCCCCCTGCCTTTCACTCCGACAACATGGCGGCCCGGCGGGGACGGCGCGCGCTGCACGCCGGGAAGGCGAGGCCGCTCCAAGCGGCGCCGGGCCGCCGCTCCCCGGCCGGGCCGGGCCGGGCCCTGCCCGCGGCCCCTTCCCTTCCCCCCCGCCCCGGCCCGGGAGCGCCGCGGGGGGACAGGCCGTGCCCCGGCACCCTCCTGCGCGTCCCCTCGCGGGTGTCGCCGCTCCCCGGCCAGGCCCGGGCCGGCGTGGGGCCAGGCCCAGGGGCCTCAGGCTTTAAGCGTGGCCCCTTCCCCAGGTGGGGCCGGGGGGCAGAGTCCGTACTCGGCGCTTCGCCGCCACCATCAACTCTCCCTCGGCTAATGGGGCTGGGATTGACCCCCCCACCGCTGCCACCGCTCCGGCCTGGGGCACCCCGAGCCCCCCGGCCCCACACCAGGTGGGGGGGAGGCCACCAGGCAGCTGCCAGCCCCCTGCCCGAAGCAGCAGCCACCCTCCCGGGGCCTGCTCGCACAAAGGGCGACGGAGAACCGCACCAGAGGCCCGAAGCGCAGCCGAGTGCAGGCAGGACGAGCGGCTCTTCCTCGCCCCACGCCTTTACGAGCCCAGTGCCAGCAGCCAAGCAGTTCTGGGGTGTTTTCCTTTCGTGCCTCGCCGCCCCCTCCCTCCACTCCCCTTCCCCACAGAGTCAGGGCTGTGAGGAAACTACAGACCCCGGCGTGCGCCGTGAGCGCCGGCCGGGCTCCCAGCCTGGACATTCAAACAAAGCGCTGTACCCTGGGAGCGGTAGTTTGTGCAATAACACCTCCATGTTAAAGGGACAGGTCAGTCGGGAGCAGCCGCTGGTGGTTTTCTGCACCCTCCTGCACTGGGATGTGTTGGGCTCCGATGTTTTTGGGGGAATTTAGCACCCGCATTCGACACTTAGATGTAATATTTTCTCTCCCTCTTGGCCAGGTGAGAGAACCACTCTCAAAAACCGGGAGGAAACTGCCCACGCAGGGCAGCGGCTCAGGGCATGCCCTCGCATGCACACGGAGAGCAAACAAGCGGCGGCCCGGCGCGGCAGCTGTAGCGTTTCAAAGGGTTTCGTCAGCCGACAGGGTCGTTCAGACCACACGGGCCTCGGCAAGAGATTCCCCTTACATCTGAGCTGTTGTGGGTGAAGCAAGCGGGTTGTGGGATCAGGTACAAGAAATCAATCCCGGTTTATCACAGTCATTTAAGCACAGGCAGAGCTGGATCCAGCTGAGATCTGGCTGCCTGGCTTGCATCCATTTTCTCCCCAAAGGGCTGCCAGGGTAATGGGTGTCTCTACTGCCATGATGCCTCTTCCAGGCGCCCACACCAAGACTGGAGCATGTGGCCCAGCCAGCCGGGGCTTGCGGGGAAGCAAGGCCTCACCCTGGCCACCCCCAGAGCTCTGGGGAAATAAAGCTCGTGGCTGCAACCTGGAAAGTGCTGAGTACCCCAGGCTTGGCCTGACAGGGGACCTTCAGGACACACAGTTAGCCAAGGCTTTCACTGTTCATGCTGGTTTTCAAGCTAAGCCTTGTATAGCCACCCAAAACTTTATTTGGCTAGTTCCAGCATGGCTTACTTTACCTGGCAAAACCCTGCTGTGATAAACTCAGCTCTGCTGGGTTCAGCTGCTTGCGCTGCAGCAGCATGTTGCCTGAATGAGTGTGTGGCACTTGGCATGGACCCCCCTGCCCTGCTGCCACATAGCCCTGCCGGGCCCTGAGCACCCCACGAACGGCTGCGGTGTGGATCCTGTGCAACGAGTAGCTCCTGTTAGCGAGGCCTGGCCGCCCCCAGGCTCTTCACTGGAACAGGAACATCAGCAGGTTCTTCTGGCGAGCATCCCTAACAAAGATGCAGCTTGTTTTGCTGAGCTGCGCGGCCCTGTTACAAGGAAAGTGCCTTGGTGATGCAGTCAGCCCATCAGAATAACACTCGTGTGGTGAGGCTGCATCAGTTTGTCACCCTCCAGCTGGTAGAGCCCTAAACCTGCCTCTCCATGCCATGGTGGGCCATGAAACATCCCCGAAACATCATCGATGTGAGCAAGGCCAACCTCTGGGCATAATGGAGACATGAACAGTGAATCTGTCATCTTCACACTGAGGCAAACAAATATGTCCAGACACCCTTCTCCTTGGGTTGCATTCTGCAACATCTCCTGAGCGTTCTGGGCTGATACAAGACATTAGTGTTGGCTCCTGGGTGACGAATATTCGAGTTGCAAAGCGTGAGAGGTCAGGAGCTCTTTCCCACACTGTGTCCTTGCTGCGCAGCCTGGGGGAAGGAGGGTTGGCAAGTCCCTACCCGTTTCTGCTGGCCGGCTTTTGGCATGCCGTGCTTGCAAACTGGCAACCTCAGCACCCCACCTTGCCAGTGGGGCCGCCTGTCCCCGAGCTATCATGCTGGCAGTAGCACAGAGATCCCCAAGCAGCGCTGACCCTCTGCTGTGAGCCAGAGATAACAGCTACGCCGCAGAGAGCTGCAGCACACACCCAGGCTGCTTGCTGACACTAGAAACATGGTTTGTGTTAATTATACCTGGGATAATTACATTTATACCAGTATAATGAGAGGGGGAGGGAAGGAGTCCTCCTGTGGATGAAGTATTAGTGGTTAAAACCCGCTTATGCCAGTTAGTTTATTCGGTTTAGGAAGAAAGGTGCAGAGAAATGGCACATGGGGACACATAGCCCTATGGCCATGGGACTGAGTCAGAGTTTGGGTCTCACCTCCAAGCACCTCTCTCCCTCCCACAGCTTTTTCTGCCTCCTACCGCTGCTGTCCTCTCTTGCCCCTCAGACCTTGCTTGAGCTCCCAGCTTGTTGCAATCCATGAAAAGTCTTCCACAGGCTGCTCCAGGGACTTCAGATCCACAGAGGGCAGGCAAAGTGGGAGGAAGAGGCAGTGTGGGCAGTGAAATAACTTCCACTTCCATGGGAGAAACCTTCTGGAGGTGGAAATGTCCTTCTGATCTTTGTTACACTGTCGACCATCAAGGGCAGACCCAGCTCCCTGGCCCTGGCTCACCCTGTACCAGACCTGGCATAAGTTATCCTGTGCTTTGTCTTCAGTCTACAAAGAGAAAAAGGTTCCTCCAGAAGGTGGTTGATGTCCTCCTAACCTCCGAATGACTCACTAGAAGCACTTTTCTCCCTCTGTTGACTACAGAAGAGACTTCAGTCGGCTGTGCTCTTCATTAAACATCAAAGTTACACGTCCAAAGCCAAATGCCGAAATCCAGACCCTCCATCCATGCTCTGCCCAGACTCTGTTCCTGATGGCACGATGCCCAACACGACTGTATCTTCTCTTTGAAAGAACCTTCTAGTCTAAGAGCAGATAAACACAGCGCTGCTGTGATTCATGTTCCTCGGAACAGAGCTTCCTGCAGCTTGATGGAGAAGACACATGCACAGGACAGGGGATTCAGCTGGAAAATGAAATAGATTGAGCGACTCCATAAATCACAGATGAGTGGCTTCAGTACTGCCCCCAGACAGACCTGGCCCTCCCCAGCCTTGAGGAGTCCAGTACTTTTATTTCAATGACAACTTTGTCTCTGAAATTAAAAGCCAAATGGGAGGAGAGAGTGTCCCCCCACAGTGCCAATTTCTTCAGTGGGGCAGCAAAATTTTGTTGGCACCAGAAAAATAAAAACATCCACTGGATTACTTGATTTTTTTCTAAACCAAGCTAAAACTTGCTGAGACTTTCACGAAGGATACTTTCAAAATGTGCCAGCTTGACCAAAAAGCTTTAAAAGCCAAGTACGTCATGCAGCTTCATCACTGGGACAGTGTTTCATCAAACCACATTGCCTTGAGACAAAAAGTAATGACCAGCCCTGCAGCTGGGCAGCCTTAGTACTTGTTCACGAACACGGGCTGCGTGCTGACCCATCCATCGCTCCATCAGCTGCTTCACAAAGACGGCCAGAGACGTCAAATCATGGACCTTTCCCAAGGGACCTTCCCCAAGAGAGCCCACTCCCACTCGCACGCAGATGCAGGGTGCACACGTAAATGCTTTCTGGGTTGGACTAGTCGTCATCGACCAGCCTAGACGGGAAACGTCCCTTCATTTCTGCAGCAGCTTTCAGTGATCAGATAAAACCGTGGTTTTCACCGACACTTTTCGCCTACGGGTTTCCATGCTCTCGTTGAGAAACCCAACGCAGACGTTTTCAGGAGACAACAGCCAAGTGTCTAAAAGCGGCTGGTGAAATGTTGCAGTTACGGCAAGCTGAAGGAAATTCTGGCTGCAGACCCACCTGACAACAGTAAAGTCTGAAAGTTTCATTTTGGCTAGAAAATTGCTTTTTCTTGCAGAAATACACCCCCTTAAAGTTAAAATTTTTAAGTAACTCCCACCAGTCAGCTGTGCTCAGTGTTGTACTGAGCCCAACACGGAGTCCCCTGTCCTGAGTACAATAACAACCAAGCAGCTCTGGGGGATGTCTTGAGGGTCATTATCAACATATCCCGCTATTTCCTCTCTGTGTGCAGGGAGACAACTGGCAAAGCCGTGTCAGACATCCCATGGCTAGAAAACAGCCGTGCCAATGCCTTCCTCTGCATCCTGGTGATGTCTTCTGCTGTCCTCCCTCCAGTTTGCCACGGCTCACAGAGCCATGGCAGAAGAAAATGGCCAGAGGCAGGCAGCAAAAAATGCCCTGGAGAAGTGGAGATAAATCTAGGGTGGATTTATGGGATCCAGAGTGGGTTAAATCCAGGATGAGAAGAGACACACAGGACTTCTTCTCACTCTTATGGGGTCAAGATGGTATTTTCCCCAGGGGCCAGGCAGTGAGAAATGTTTTTGGCAGGGTCACTAGCACACAGGGCCAAATGTCGTTAGGAAGGGTCCTTGAGTGTCCCTTTGCCACCCCACTGATACAGACTATTAACAAGAAGGTAATTGAGAAACCTATAGAAAAAGCAGCCATACAAAGAACTGTCAGCAGCTACAAACCAGAAAAAAAGGAAATTCTTCTTTGTTTTTTAAACCACATGGGTTTTCCCCCTGGACCTCACTGCTGAGATGTGTCATGGCAGCAAGGAGCGGGGCTGAGCCCTGCTCCACGTTCCTGCCTTTTCATCAGCCTTTTTAACTAGCCACCAAGCCCTGTAGGGACCCAGACACCAGAGCTGCAGAGAAAACAGGAGCTCTGATAGATGCTGATGGATGAAATAAATGAGCACTTGGGGTATGAACAGCCATGCCCTCCCTAGAGCCCTGCGGGCAGGTAGGGCTGCGCTACAGAGGGCCAGCAGCGGGGCTGAGTGCAGCCCTGGGAGCCGATGGCATCCGAAAAATCCTACAGCTCAGCCAAGCAGCTTCGGGCAGGAGAGTTCAGGTGGTGGCACTTTCCTTCCGAGAGGGAGGTGGTGGCGGTGTCCCCGCTCAGTGTGGGCTGCTGGCCAGGGCTTGGTCGATACCCAGCTGGAAAGGAGCTGGCAGGCTCCAGGGCTGCTCTTGGCCAGTGCTTGCCAAGTCGTAGTGGAGACTTGTCCTTGCTCAGGGCATCCCACCTGCAGCAGCTGTCCCTCCAAACGTGTCCCAGGCCAGCCACAGCCTGTCGAGTCAAGGGATTGTGCCTATGTATGATCTAACTAGATCATCCCAAGATCCCAGCTAAATCCTTACACCTACCCACCTCCCTTCTTTGTGGGCCCCTGGAGGGTATAGATGCTCACCAGGAGCAAGGGGATGGGACACAGGGGTCCCTCTGTATTGATGCCCCATCAGTGAATCAGTTAAACTCTACCTGGGGACATTTCACATCCACTGGTGGCATTTTGTCCCCATATGCTGACACTGGTAGAAGCAACACCACCTCCTTCATGAGTGCTTGTGAGATTCCCCTTCTTGGGGTTCACCCCCCACACCATCATCACAATTTCTAATCATTAGAGCTCCAAAGCAGGAGGCTGATTAAGCTTTCCAGCTTGTTTGTTATCATTAAATATATCGACGCTGGGTTTTCTTGACAGGCAATTACATGACTAAGCCCTTTGGAAGCTTGCTACCTTCTCAGTCCGCATGACTTCTTGCAGTCCCATGGCCTGATTGTGTTTCATGGGGAGCAATTTCCTTCTACCAGCTCTGCATTTGCCATTTGCATTGCATCAGCTCTTCCTCGGTGCTGGAAAACAAGCAGGAGGGATGCTCTGACTTTCTCCTGCCTCTCAAACATCTCCTGAGCTGAGCCAGGCTGGGGTATGCCATCAAGACCAGTGGATCCTTACCCTGCAGATAGCTATTTATCGTGCCAGCTGCTGCTGTGGATTTAAATTTCTACTCTGGAAATGTAGAGGCTGTGCACATGGAGGCAGGTTTGCAGGGCAGCAATGCTCAAAGAGGAGCAAGAGGATGAGTGATGACTTTGCAAGGGGTCAGTCAGCCAGTAAGTTTTCCCAGTCCCCAACACCACTTGTTCTTTGCTACCAGTTTTCCCAGACCTTATTTCTTGAGATTTAAAGTTGTCCAATTTGCTCTTGTCCTTGTCACCCCGCAGAAGGTGACATCATGCTACTGCCGCCAGGCTGTCACACTGGCCTCCTGGGCCCCCCCCCCAGGGCACAGCTATAAGCACACTGCGAGTTCAAGATGCTTTCCTGTTACTTCTTAGTTAAGAAAAAAACTACCCAATGAATTGTCATGCTTAAAAGAACATCATCCCAGCTGCAGACTCACATGCTCAGATTTAGGAAATACCAGCGTTACCTTTGCCTGCACAATCTTAATTCAGCCCCCTTAGGCACATGCTTTGCGATCCAGTCTTTAATTACAGGTTCACAGAGTAGGTTTTTCCCACGGCACTCATGGCCCAGTTAGAGCTGGCTCTGCCCCGAGGCAGAGTGATGGGGGAGATGTGGATGTGGGACCCCCTTGTGCCCTCCTGCCCAGGCTTTAAGGAGCATGCAGTGTGAAGGTCTGATGTTTGAAATGTTTTTGCTATTCTTCTCTCTCATAACCTGAGCAATTTTGTTAAAATCCAGGGTCCTGCAGGAGGGTTTGCTGAGCAAGAAGTGGTGAAGGGTGAAGGTGAAGCCTCTGCTCCCAGCTCCAAACCCTGCTGCCACCAGCATCGTCCCCCAGACCCCTCGCTGCCACCCCCTTGGGCTGTGCAGGGCTCCCGGGCTGCCTCCTCCCTCCCCTCCTCTTGCACAGAGCCCTTCTGCCGAGCTGAGCTCCACGCCGTCCCTCCACCCACACCCACCTTCGGTTTGGACACTGAGATGTGCCTGGGCGCTGGGTGGAGGCTGTTTTTATTCCGACTTCCTCCTTGCAGAAGGCAGCCGGCCGGCTCTTGCTGCTCTGCCTAGCGCAGGCAGCTGCTCCTCCTGCCTGCCTGCTGCAGGCCAGCCCAGCCCAGGGTGACAGCCTGGGGACCTCGACACCTTCTGCCTCTGCCTGCACGTCCCCATGTGCCACGAAGTTCCACAAACTGCTCAGCCCAAAGGCAAGGGTGCTTCACACAGCGGGGAGCTGGCTGGGGAGCAACTTGTGGCCAGTAGCTTTGCCAGCAAATCCTCCCAGTATGGCTAATTTTACACGGAGGGAGGCCTGGGGTTTACTGGGGAGCCAGAAACAATTCCCAAGCGGTGGCTAAACCCACCCCACCGGTGCCTTGCCCGAGCAGCACTTGGCTCCCGTGTCCTCCCCACACCAGAGCTTGTGGGGCCGGCACTGAGCTTCCCAGACACAAGCACCCAGCTCCTCGCCAGTGCTCCTGGTTTGATCTTCGGTGCTGAGATGGGAGGCTCAGATATACCTGGCTTAGAAACTTAATTGCCCTCGGTGTAATTTGGAGGCAGCAAGCCCAGGTTTAGAAGGGCTGATTCACCTTCTGGACCTGCCCCTGCTCTTCCTGTGAGGCTGGAGGGAGCCGAGGGCAGTGGAGCAACACCCAGGGAAGGTTCCTAACGTGGGTGACCCCAGGCTTCAGGGGGGGTGGTGACCCCTTCCTCGGGGTGCCTGCTTACAGACCAGGACTTGCCTGAGCAAAGCTGCAATGGGTGTCAGCAGGAGCCAAGCTTTGCACCCATGGAGTGGCGATGGATTGCAGAGACCTCAAAGACATCTGGTCTGGAGGGTCCTGAACGCTGGCTGCGTGTTCAACCAACCACAGGTGGTCATTTGCTCGTTATTCCCTGTTCTTGCTCCCGTCTTGACTGTAACGGTGTGAATTTACTCCAGATCACACCCAGGCATTGTGGTCGTGGTGATGAAGGGATGAACATCCTTCTGCCAGCTCTGGAGCCACCAGCCCTGAGAATTTTCCTGTGCATTTCCCCTGCATGGGAGGTGATGCATGGTGGGTATGTCTGGTTGCATCTCCATCACCTTCACACACAAAACCCCACCCTTCTGCCTGTGCAGCAGGACCAGGTTGGAGCCCAGAGGGGTGAATGGGGTCTGCAGGTGGAGTTTGGGAAAGCAGCTCCACCGCATGCATGGAGGAGGCCCCGGAGATGCAACCAAACCACCCGGAGCAAGAGGCACCAGTGCCAAGAACAACATGGGCAGTCCCATGGCAACAGGGCAGGGAGACAAGTTCAGGGAATGGTGTAACACAGCTGGCACCCACTCCACTTGCAGGAACAAAACGGAGCTTTTCCTGCCCAGCCAGCCGCTCCCACCAGCTCCCACCTTCCCCTGCTCCTGGTCGTGTCCCTTGTCCTGCCTGCCGTAGCACTGGGGCCAGCGTGCTGCTGGCAGGACTCCTGGCACCAAATCCCTTGCAAACTCCACCCTCGTTGCCCCCACTGTGCCTTGGCTTTCCCCTGCGTGTTTTCAGGTCCAGCACTGGCTCCCAGGCACACTCCATCCCGTCCTCCACCCCTTCCTGATGCGCCGGAGCTAAAAGACAGCTGATTTAGGGCTGGCTTTGTTGCACGACGGGAGCATGATGTTGCTTTGCTCCAGCAAAGGCATTATAGCTGCTCTCCTGGGGAGTGATGGGGCCGGTGATACACACACACACACACACACACACACACACACACATATATATATTATGTGCAGCATTTTTCAGAAGAAGCCAGCTTCTGGTGCAAGCAGGCAGGCTGCAGGGAACTCATCATGCGCTTTAGTCTCTGCCCAGGACAAGCCATGTGTTGTGCATCCTGAGCCAAAAATTGTGCTCAGGATGCCCGCAGATGCTCCACGGCCGGCAGAGAAAGCCCAGGAGCTCCCACCAAGGCAGCCATCGCGTCCACCCGACAGTCATCTGGGTAAACACCCGTCCACATGTCACCTTCCAGCTGGGACTGGAGATGATGGGAGCACAGAAACGAACATCTGTTTAGGGATGTGGGGCCAGGGATTTCAGGGGGCTGGCACCCGTACCGTGGCACAGGTTTGGTGGGTGTTGTGGTGCCAGGAGGAGGGTGTCCCTTGGGGACACCAGTGCATCTTCCACCTAGCAGGGACCACTGGAGAACCATCCATCTTCACTAAAGAGTCAAAGGGGAAAAAATAAGGCCAAGGATATGTTTCTTGATCAATTTACCACCAAAAGAAAGCAGTGAGCTTCCTTCCAAGCATGAAAACATTGTTTCCATTCACCTACAGCATCCTACAGGCCTCGCTCCTGCTCCCACTCCCTTTTCCCTGGAACCAGCCATGTTTAACTCGGCACACCTAGGACTGCGGCAGCTGGATCTACAGATCTCGTAGAGTCCCTGAAAAGCGTCTCTATGCCTTTGTTTGAGGTTGTGAAAGCGGCTTTTTTACTCGTTAACATCTGTGACTCGCCAGGGTCCTGCGGCTGCGGGAGGGAGCCGACGTTTCTGTGCGGGGTAAATTAATCCTTTGTTGCTCCTCTGCCATTTCTTTACTCAGTTTGGGATGGAAGAAAATCAACTCGTTTTTCTTCCTGCCCTTCCTGTTTACAGCGACACAGGGTTTCTTCACATGATGGCAGCGAGAGATGCTTGGACTCTGTAATTACCTCTCAGTCACAGCCAGGCAGGGGACAGTGGCTGTAGGGAGGGTCTGGCTTGGCTGAGGGTGTAAGGGGTTCAAGTGAAGCCCCCCCCAACCCCTCCCATGGCTGTGGGTAGCAGTGCAATGCCCATGCTCACATGCTTTTTAAATTTGAGGTGCCCTGATTGTTTTTGGGGCAGCGAGAGCATCACTGCCAGGGGTGCTGCACCCACTTCTTGGCTTCAGACTAGGATGGGAGCAGGATGGGGGATGTTGCATGGTGGGGATGGCTGGTGCCATTCAGGTGATCATTCATATCATTTTTATTTTAAAGAATTTCACCCGATGCTCTGAAAATAACATGGCTGTAAAACTAAGCGAGGACCTGAGAGAAATGCACCTGCTGATGTGCCGAGCATCCTCCCCGCTGGGCCAAGGATGCACCAGCTGCAAACTGGGAGGAGAGAGGAGTCAGGTGTTCCTGGGGAAGGCAGAAAGGCAGGAGGTGTTTTAACATCCATTTCCTGAGAGAAGTGATTTGAGACTGTAACATGCCTGAATCACGGGGTAGATGAGGAGATGCTTCCAGCCCAGGCGTTGCCGTTCGCTCTCCCCATGAGTCATGCTGGGATGGGAATTAAAGGTTGGGTTATCAACCACCTTCATCTCCTCCGATGGGTCTGTGCCAGCACCCAGCCTTGCCCAAGGACCCCGGGGTGGGTGCATGGCACCCAGGTTCAGCTGGCAAACAACAGCAATAACCACTGCAGCAGGCTGGATTTCTTCAGAGCCACCCAGTGATGCCAGTAACACTGGTGGGATGCAGCTCCAGCATGGAAGATGCTGCTCGGATTGCAAGGAAAAGGAGCTGTGACACTCCCCAAAATGCACAGTTTGGTTTTTAGCACCTGGACCTGAGCTGGCTTTGCACTTCAAAATGATCCCACTTGGTCAGTGTGGCTCTAAATCTGCAAATTGAAATTTGGAGGAGAATGCCTGTGGGAAAAGGGGTGGCAAGGAAATGAAGAGAAGGGAAATGCTGGGAAGCGGATGATTGTTTTTCCTCTATATCCCGAATTTTTCCTGTCTGTCTCCATATGGTGAGGGCCAGGATGCTGCTGGCTTTGCCTCAGGGGTAAACACACGGACCATCCCCCAGATTTCCAGCCCTAAACCCATACTATTTATTACCTGTGAAGTAAATCTCAGCCCTCCTGTCCTGGGACGTCCCGCTGGTTGTGAACGCTGAGCAAACAGCACAAAGCTGCCTCTGAAACATGTTTTCCCAGCAGTCAGACCAGAAAAAGCTTTTAAAACCAGCTTTTGCAGGCTGGCGCTTTGTTTTAAAAACTTCCTTGGTTAGAAGACATTAAAATCTGACTTGTTATAACTCCTGAGATCCCTCAGTACAGTTTTATACTTTATCTACAGATGTAGATTGATACTTTGCCTTATATTTATTTACTTTAAGAACTTATTTACTTACTTATTGAATTTACTTATAAATAAGTATGTAAGTTCATATAATTTTTTATAATAAATCATTCTCATTTACTATAAGTTAATATATTTAATTATGATAGTTTTTCTTTAGTATAAATTGATATATCTACTTATGATAAATAAACTATTTTTATTTACTATAAATAAATTAATATATTTACTTTAGGTAAGTAAATAAGTAAATTTGAAAGTAAATAAATGTTATTTGTAACTAACCAACCAAATATTTAAACTTTAAGTATATAACCCTGGGACAGACCAGCAAAACTCATCACCTCCCTCCCAGCAGAGCCAGAGGACGGATTCCTGGAAGAGACTCTTTGGAATGGTGCTGAGCCCCGTCTGCAGCCCCGTGGAGCATGGGGTGGCTTCAGCTGCACCCAAGAGTGCCCACATCCTGCATCCCAGCTGGGGATGCCCACAAATAAGGACAGGATGTGGGGTTTTTTTGCTTTTAAAGCAGTTTCCCAAGTATTTTTATTTCTTTTTCTGTGCTGCGGGGATGTTTTGGAGCCGGAAGCATCTCCCTCATGGCTGCTGTGGGTGGGTGACAGTGGCTGTGGCTTATGGAGGGGCTGCTGGAGATAACCCCAGCCCAGCGCTGGCATGAGCCCAGGGCTGCGGAAAGCTGTTGCCTTGCTCTGACTTAGGGTCAGTTTAGTAGCAGCCATAAACTCCTGCCCGGCCAGGCTCCCACAGCCATCCCCTGTATTTCCCAGTCCCACCAGTGCCACCTTCCCAGTGTGCTCAGATCCCTGCTGGGAGGCAGCTCACCAGCCATGCCACAACAGCACCCACAGGACAAAACACTGATGTGTGTTCCAGACCCATTTCTGAATTAATTCCCACTGCAGTCATTAACCAGCCAACATGTGCACATGCTGGGGTTTTATTTCCCTCACGTGGGTGACATCTGCCCGCCCCACAACCACCTTTCACTGCAGCAGCCACCTCCAAAGGGACCCGATCTGTGTCAGATAAAAGACCACAAATTTTAGGACCACAAACACTGCAATAAGCTGGAAGGTGCCTCCCAAAAATGGAAGATTTTAATCGAAAACCACTTTAAGAACCCTATTTCAGCCTCCAGTTTGGCGCTTACCTCCCCTTACCAGCCCCTCTAAGGTACAGGAGGAGAACACAGGGCATGGCGAGCGCCGTTACTGTCAGAGGGTTTGCTGGCCTGTCTGGGCAGGCTGCTGGAGCTGGGACGGGGCTGGGCAGCGGGAGGTTGTTTTGCAAGAGGTAGATCGATGGGTGTGGACAGGCAAACAGCTTTCCTCCTTCCTCCTCAGGTGGGGAGGAGGAGCACGGCAGGATGCTCCAGCGGCATGGCTGTGGGATGCCCAGGCAGCACAGCCACGGGACGCTCGGGCAGAGAGGCTGTGGGTGCTCCAACAGCACAGCCGTGGGTGCTCAGTCAGCGTGGCCACGGGATGCTCCAGCACCGTGTCTGAGATGCTCCAGCAGCGTGGCTGTGGATGCCCCAGCAGTGCAGCCGTGATGCTGATGCTCCGGCAGTGTGTCCATGGGATGCTCCGGCAGGACCATGAGGATGTTGACCCGCTTCTTCCCCAGTCCACAGCCACACAGTCCGACTGGCCTCGCTGTTGTCATAGTAACAGGCCTCCATCCCTGCTCACCCCCCCCCCCCCCCTAAAAATTCCTTCCCCCTTCCTTGGTACCTACAAGGCATGGGATAGCTCTTGTTGGATCAGGCTTCACCCAAGCACACATTACCCACGGAGGTGGTGGCAGGGCTGTCCTCACCCACCCCGGCAGCTGCACCCTCACTGGGGCGTCCTTTGGGTCCCTTTCGTGGGGATTCACTCTAGGGTGGGGGCACAGGTGTTTCCCCGTGTGTGTGGGCCACCTTCACCCTCTCATCCACTGCTCTGGGACAACACCTGCCTGTCCCTGGGGTGCTGGGACACCCTACTGTCCCCATGGCCAGGGCAAACCCGGTGACTCCTCCATCCCTGAGCACCCTGCTCAAATCCATGGATTTTAGGTCTGGAAATCTGCTTTTGGTCTGTTCACCTGTGGGTGACCTGGTGACATCTACTCGGGGACACCAACCTCTGCCCAGGGACACCCAGGGCTGCTGGGGACGGCACCACCACACTCCAGCCTCCCCCCATGCCAGCTCCTGCCTGGGGACAGGAGAACCCTTACGGGGATGAAGGCTCAATTCCCACAGGGACAGAGATTTGGGAACAAGTGGGAACAAACCAAGTTGGGCACCGTGTCCCCAAAAAGCCGGCGACCAAATGCTGTGACAGGGAGTTGCCGAGCAGAAGCATCACAGGGAGCTCAGCCCAGGGGAGAAAGAGCATCCAGCTGCTCTGGCCCCCGATGTCACTGAAGACACCGTATTTGCTGTCCCAGCCTCACCACATTTCCATTTTGATTTAAAAACTAAGATTTAATTCAGTGTCATCACCCCCTTCCTTCTCCTGTTTATCCAGAAAAGACAGCAAAGGGGAGAAAAACCCAAGGCAGAGGATGGGAGCAGAAGGCTTGAAATCAATTAAAAATAGAGCAAGTGAAATGGCTTTGGATACTTGGAATGAAACCACGTGCGAAGCGGGTGCCACCCCGAAGGGGTGGTATTGAACTAAATAAAAATTGCTGCCTTGGTGATGGAAAATGTGAATATCTGGGGAGAAAGGAGAAAAGAAAACCTTTCCTACGGGGCTGTAGCCTCAACCTGGTGTCTCCCACAAGGGAATTCCTACCCTGGCCCCTGGCAGGCCTGAAAAGTTTAATTTGGGGAGTTCAACCTGAAAAAACAGCCCGGGGGGGGTTAATAATTTTCTTGGGGGGTTTATCAATATTTCTCTTAGGGGAAAGGAGGCTGCAGCCCCCACCAGCTGCCCACTGACACATCCCCCATTGCACAGCAGGTGGTACCCACGCTGGCTGCTTTTCTGTATTTCTGCTTTTGCTTTTTTTTTTTTTTTTTTTTTTTCCCCTGCTATTTTACTACCAGGGAGGAAATTACCCACACAGGCAGCGAGAGAGGAGGCAGAATCTCACTGGGGCATCATTAAAAAGAAGTGCAGGGTTATAAGACAGCGGAAAGCTGCATGATGCAGAACCCACGGGAGGGAGCTGGCAGTGTTAAAGAGGGGGGAAAAAAAGCAAAATAAAACCCCCACCACCTTTTAATTGATCCAACTGCACAAGGAAGGTAGATGCCCCAAAACCAGAACAGCCATCGGATGAAACTTTCCTTCAACTTTTATAATTACAGAATAGAAAAGAAATCCTCGGTTCACATTACAAATACAGTCTTATATAAAAACAAGCCAACGGAAAGGAAAAAAAAAAGGTCGTGGAGCACCGGTGCCTGGCTCCTGCCGAGCTCAGGAGGGAGGGAAGCTCTTCTGAATGAGTTTTAAATGAGGGCAAGTTTTTCCTTCTGCTTCCTGCTGGGTTTGAGAAGGGTTTTGAGTAGGCGGATGTCTGCCAGTCCCATCCCATCCCACCATCCCGCCCCGCAGCAGGTCAGCGAGAGCACCCTTGATTCTGGAGAGGAAAATAAACCCCGGAGATGCTGCTGTCCCCGGCGCTGGGCGGAACTTGGGGATGTGCATGTGTTTTGGGGGGACTGGGGGAATCCATTGCCTGAAAACCACTATTTTCCTTGGAAAAAAGAGGGGGAAAGGGCAGAAAAATTATTGCCTGTAAAGTTCGCAGCTTGGCTGGAGGCAGTGGAGGGGCTGGCGGGGGGATGCAGCCCATCCCCTGCCCAGGGTTTGGGCTTGGGCAGCTTCGGTCCTTGGCACTTCATGGCTGCTTGTGGGGAAGGACAAAATAAAAATCACTCCAGGGTGCAAAAAAAAAAAAAAAAAAAAAAAAAAATCCCCAAATAACCCCCAGGACTGGAGGGAAAACACTTAGGAGGCAAAAGTCATGTGACCCCTCCCTGCTTCCAGGTGCAAAGTTTGGGCTTGGGACCAGATCCAGGGATCCAGGAGAAATCACATCCCACCTCCAGGGAAAGAAGAACAAGGAGTTCAGGGGGAGCTGAGATGCTTCGTGAAGCTACTTTTTTCATTCCAGCTTCTTCCGAGGCTTTTAATTCCCAGCTCATCTTCATTTTGCAAAGCGATCACTGCCCAGTGGACCTTCCACATTCTTTGCCTCCCCGCCAATAATAATTCCCCATGTGCCAACATCTCCCCTCTTCTGCTGCTGAACCTGATGGATGGGTTTGCCACCGAGACCCCAAATGGACGGAGGGTCTGGGAGGGGTTGGAGAGGCACCAAGCTGCCCCCCACCAGCCCCGGGAGAGGGGCCGGGGGGCACCGGGGCAACCCTGGGGTGGGTACAGTGTTGCTGAAGGCACGATGTTGGCCTTGTGGGGGGGCCCAGCGCAGGCTCACTGGGGGGGTCATGCTCAGCCAGAGTCTACTCAGGCACTTTAAATTAAAATAAACCCCCAATAATTAAAAAAAAAAAAAAAAACCCAACCAAAAAAACCCAACAAAAAACCAAACCCAAAACATTCATTAGATTCGTTAAAACAGCCTGAAAGGGGCTGTGTCGAAAGCAGCGTCAGTATTGCCAAATTTGAGCAAGACCCCTCTGAAATGGGGAAGGATGGGGGGGCTTGCAGAGGGATTTTGGGGTGCTCTGTCCCCATGTCCCCAGATTTTGGGAGTTGAGGCAAGACTTTGATGGCCAGATCCAGCTCCTCGGGGTGAGGGGAGCATCCTGAACTGAGCCCCTCCGACACTGTTTCATCCAACCAGGGGGCTGGAAAATTCATTCTGGGAGCAAAAACCCCATTTTCAGGGCCAGCTTGACTCCCAAACCTGGCATTTCGGGAAATTGTCCCAACCCTGTGGAGGACAAAGCTGCTCCCTCTGCCCCGCTGTCCCCAATGCACTGTTTATCCCCTGGCCCCTGTCCCAGTTTGCTCCAAACCAGATGTTTTTTGTCCCAGTCCTGCTCCGGGCCCCCCTCCGGCCTGGCACACCGGGAAGGGCCCCGCTGCTCCAAGGAAAAACCAGGCTGGGAGAAACAGAAGAAAACAGTGTCCGGTGAGCGATGCCACCTCCCCGTGTGTCCCCATGTCTGCATCCTGGGGAGGGTGTGGGAGCCCGAGGGGGTGGCACAGCTTGGGGGTGTCCCCCTGTATCCAGCCCCCACCAGTTCTGCTGTGGGTAGGTGGTTTGGGCTCAGAGGCATCCAGGGTGGGATGGATGTGCAGCTCCTGGCTCCATTTTCGAGGGTCTTGTGGGGTGCAGGGAGGCAGGAGGGGACCAGGTGGCTCGGCATTGTGTCCCCCCACCTCGCTGGGGGTCGTGTCATTGGGTGTGGGACAGTTCGCTCTAGGGGGGTCCTCTTGCCTCTGGCTCCCACGCAGGCCGGGGCTGGATCCAGGGCAGGAGGAGGTTACCCAGATCTGGGGAGAGAAGGGGAGAGGAGATGTTAGGGGTGAGCCCAGACCCGGGAAGTTGTCACCACATGGGGACAAGGAGTCATGGCCATGGGCAGCCACCAGCAGCCCCTCCCAGGGGACAGAGACCTGCTGGGGTACCCTGGGGTGGCTCTCACATGGCCATCACCCTTGTTTCACCCCCCAGAATGTAAGAGAGCAAACTGGGGCCAGGCTGGGAAGCCCCAGTGGGTTGAAGTCCCCCTGCCATGGTGACACGGGGACTGCCATTGGAGCTCAGCCATCCCTGGCTGCCTGTGGGCCCTGAGGGGACATGGAAGGGACACGGCGGGACCCAGGAGCCTTGACCTCTGCGTGCTGCCAGCCCTCTCTCCGGGCAGGCCACCTTCCCAGCAGCTGGGGGGTACGGGGGTCTGGGGGATACTGCACATGCCTGCGGGCCAGCAGCTCCCTGTGTGTGTGTGCAGGTGTGTGCAGGCGTGTGCAGACATGTGCGAGCATGTGCAAGCATGTCTGCACACGAGCGTGTGCGTGGGCAGGTCGGCGTGTGTGCGGGTGAGCACACACGGGCATTGCTGTGCATCCTCCTGTGTACACGTGCACGCGGAAAATGCGTGGGCAGAGCCGGTGTCACACAATCACAGGATCATCGGGGTTGGAAAAGACCTTGAAGATCCTCCAGCCCAACCATGAACCTCCCACTGGTGCTGCGGGAGGCCAGATCGACTGCACAGAGCCGCGGCGCGAGGCAAGGACACAGCCCCTCACCCCACAGAGAAACAACCCCCGTGTCCCCCAGGACAGCGCAGGGGACCCCCTGCAGACCCCTGGCCCAACTGCCCACATCTCAGCTCCCAGCTCCCAGCCTGCGCTTCCCCCCTTCCTGATGTGCCACAGGAGGGGTTTTGGAGGCGAGAGCCCCTGTCCTGGGGGGGACATGTCATGGGGGGGACCCAGTGCCACCCTGGCTGTGCAGGAGGGACCCAAGGGGATGAGAAGCAGGTGGTGACATGGCACATCCTCCTCCTGCCGCTGGGTGCAAACCCTCCCCCGCACCCACCATTAGTTCAATTAGAGCTAATTGTTAACTGCAGAATAAGCTTTAATTTCTCAGGCCAGGACAGCAGCCCCGCTCTGGCCTGTCTGCTGTCCCCTGGGGACACAAGTGGCTGGATCCACTCCACTGAGCCAGGACAGCACCTTGGACATCCTCTCACCGGTGCTGGGTGACAGCAAGACCCCGGTGTGCCCCTCCCCAAGATGGGGTTACCGCTGTCCCCACACCCCCTCGGGTCCCCCCACGTGTCACCGCAGGACCCGGTGTCTCCCACCTCAGGGACAGAGTGCATCCCCCTGAGTCCATGATCCTGACCTGCCACCACTGTCAGAGTGATGGAGGTGCCTTGATATAAATTTTAGCTACATATAATTAGGTGGTGGGTTATTAATGAGCTGCTGGGGTAGGACAGAGGGGGCTGCAGGCAGGGGAGAGCTGGCAGCACGGTGGCAGGGTCCCAACTGTGACCTCCCCCCGCCAGCCCTGCCTGCAGAAAAGCCACAAGGACGTGGGCACTCTGAGTGAGCTTGATTAATTAGGAAGCAATTTAATTACAAGGAGCGCTGCCTGAGGCAGCCCTGCAGGCACATGCTGCCCGTGAAGGGCTTTGGGGCTTGTCCACCGTGTGGTGCAGGCAGGGAGCGAGGTCAGGCAGCACCAGCCCAGCAGCACCTTGGGACGGGATGCTTTGGTACCCGGGTGGGTTCACATAACCCACCCAGCCCAGCCATGCAACCCCCCAAACCCCCCCCAATCACCCCAGAACAGGTCCTGGGCAGACAGGGGAGCCCTTCAGGGATACAGGGCTGGGTTAAACATCTCTCAGAAAGGGAGGAGAGGAATTTCCCCAGCACCTCTGTACCCCACTGACATCTCCCCATCCTGGTATCTCAGCACTGAGTTTCTCTGCCATCAGCTTTTGAGCCCCCTGTATATCTAAAATTGTTACTCCCCCCCCCCCCCCCAATTGATATTCTTGCCAATATCCCCAAATGCCGCAGCTCTCACCACTCATCCTGCAGCTGTTGGGGAACACTGAGCCCACAGCAGCCCCCGGTGCCCCCTGTGCCCCCCCGTGCTGCTGGAGGCTTTGCACCAGCCCACCAAGGCAGGTCTGAAGCGGGGGGAACATGTCCTATCCATGGGACAACACTCTCTTGCGTCCCCCCAAGGGTGGGCACCCAGCTGGGGGAGGGCAGAACACCCACATCTATCCCCAGGATGTGGGTGCTGGCACCGCTCCCACCCTGGGGTGACATCGCAGTGAAATGCCAGTGCCACCGTCTGTGTCCCCACACCAGGCAGCTCCTGTCCTGCCATCCCTCACTCCCACCCGGAGGTCTGCGGGGCTCACAGGGAAGGACTGGCTCCATGCGAGGCGCACAGCACCCGTGGGTGCCCATCTGCACCCATGCACCAGGGCGGGCACACAAAAGACTGTGCCTAAACACCCAGGGAGGGCTGAGCAACATCACAAATGCATTTGTTCCACCACAACCCTCTCTTTGCATTAATTGCATGGCGTGCCCTTGAGTTTGCATAGAAGGCTTAAAATATAATTAATTTTTGGCATCCAGCAAAGCCCACACGAGGCTAATCCCTTTAGATTTTGCAGCCTTATCTCATTTGAGCGTTTATCTAGTTAAGCTTAATGGGTAAGGGAGAGGGAAAAAAAAGTCAGCTGCACTTATCTGAAGAGCTGCTGCTCCCCCTGGGCAGCCCCGGCGTGTCGACGCTCAGCAAACAAAAAGCAGCAAAAAGCAAAACAAGGGCACAATCCCCCCTAGAAGTTCCCAGCCCCGCCAGAGCCTCCGGGCTTTATATTGAGGCTGAGCTGACTCGCAGACCCAAATCTTTTGAGTTATGATGGTGTGATGAGGCACCTTGGAGGGGCTCCTGCAGCCCTGAGCATCCCCAAGGCTTTCCCCGGCCTGGCACGGACTCACGTGTAGAGCGGCTGTAGCTGTAGGTGTGACGTCTTCTGTGGCGCCTGGTAGCCGTAGGAGTCAAACCCGCCGATGAAGTCGACTGGGGAGAGGGGGGAAGAGCAGGGAGGTGAGCTGGGGGGGCAGTGGGGCAATTCCTCTGTCCCCCTGCCCACCCCAATGGCACCCACGGGTCACAGAATCCCAGAATCGTCTGGGTTGGAAAAGCCCTTGAAGCTCCTCCAGCCCAACCATGAACCTCACCCTGACTGTTCCCAACTCCCCCAGATCCCTCAGCGCTGGCTCAGCCCGACTCTTCAACCCCTCCAGGGATGGGGCCCAAAACTGAACCCACTCCTCGAGGGGCGGCCTCACCAGTGCCAAGCCCAGGGCTCAGATCCCTTCCCTGTCCCTGCTGGCCACGCCAGTGCTGACACAAGCCAGGATGCCATTGCCCTCTTGCCCCCCTGGGCACACTCTGGCTCATTATCAAACCCCCCAGTCCCTCTCTGACTGGCAGCTCTCCAGCCACTCCTCCCCAGGCCTGTAGCCCTGCTGGGGGTTGTTGTGGCCCAAGGGCAGCCCCTGGCATTTGCCCTCAGTGAAACTCCCCCAGTTGGGCTCAGCCCATGGCTCCAGCCTGGCCAGGTCTCTCTGCAGAGCCTCCCCACCCTCGAGCAGATCAACACTCCCACCCAACCGGGTGTCATCTGCAAACTGACTGAGGGGGCACTCGATCGCCTCATCTAGATCATCAGTAAAGATGTTAAACAGGAGTGGCCCCAAAACCGAGCCCTGGGGGACACCACTCGTGACCGGCCACCAACTGGATTTAACTCCATTCACCACAATTCTTTGGGCTCGGCCATCCAGACAGTTTTTTACCCAGCACAGTGTGTGCCCATTCATGCTGTCATGCAGCATACCAGTTTGCAGCTGCGTCCCAGGGAAGCGCAGCAGCCCTGCTCACTGCAGCACCCAGTGCAGCATCCTAGGGAAATGCAAAACCTCAGTATGCAGCAGCATCCCGGGTCACCACAGCATCCTGGGCCACCGCAGCATCCCGGGTCACCACAGCATCCCAGGGACGTGCAACATCCCAGGGACATTTAGCATCCCAAGGACATGTGGCATCCTGGGTCACCACAACACCCTGGGGACATGCAGCATCCCAGGTCACTACAGCATCCCAGGTCCCAGCAGCATCCCGGGAAAGGGCCGCATCCCAGGGAAATGCAGCATCTGGGGACACAGCAGCATCCCAGATCACGGCAGCATCCCAGGAAAGCGCCAGCAAGAAGCAGAGGGAAGGAGCTGGACTGACTTGCAGAGATCCCTGCGGCTCCCTTTTCCTCACCACAACAGTCCTTGTGTTGCAGGCCTGACAAAATGGGTAAAATTACCCTATCATTGTCTCCAGAGTGGGCATTTAAGAAGAATTATGGGGGAATTACATCTTGTTTAAAGCCTGTCATTTAGGGGAATTGCAGACACCAATATATCAGTTTTCACGGCTGCGATTTCCAGGCCGGCAGAGCCCATCACCCGCCCGCCAGGCCCCTGGGCACTCAGCGCAGGGATGGCAGCGCCAGACCCCAGCCCTTCACCCCAGCTCGAGGCAGTGGGAGCGGTGGGTAGTTGAGGGTACCCCAACTTCTCCCACAATCATCCTGTGTGCCCCAGACCTAAACCCTCCCGCAGGCTCAGCTCAGCCAGGCCAGGAACAGGCACCACGCACAGCCAGGCTGGGGTACCCAAGTTGTTACAGGAGCCGTGGCACAACCCCTCTCCCCCAAACCATTATATCAGTCCCCACGGAGCCATGACCTGGGTAGGTTCACACATGGGTGTCCAAGAAACAGCAGCGAGCTTGAGAGGGGACCCCACTTCTCCCAGCACATTTATCTTCCTGACTTAATATTCAGCCAGCTCTCAATTTTGACGCCATCCATCCATTTCCAAATCTAATAAGATATTCCATTAAAAAAGATGCATTTGAATCTTGGGCTCCAGCAGCATTAATATTAAAAGTGTATTGAATGTGAGAGTTTGTTTGAATGCAAACACGCTTCAAAGCCAGCGGCGGTAGATAAACCCCTTCGCCAGCTCCCCGGGTACAGAAACAAGTTATTACCACAGGCAGTGTCCAATTTCACACGGAGATTTTCCTTTTCCACTACACCAGTTCCCAGCAGTGGAGGGGAGGAAATGGGGGGATGCCAAACCCCAGCATCTCCCGGGCTGGGCTGGGCCCATTTCTGGGCCGGTGGCGCTGGCGGAGACGCTGATCCCGATGCCGCGGGGAAGGAGCCCGATGCCGGGTGCATCTGGGTGGTTTTTTCCATGCCGGCGGTTGTGGCACATCCCTGCCTGCGGTCAGCTGCCAGGAGCTGCCAGCTGGCGCGAATTAATTACTGGCAGATGAGCATTTAATGCGGTTGGATGGCTACAGCCTTAACCACCTGGTTAATTGGGGCTGGGGTGCTCAGCTCTTCCGGAGGGGTGTTTGCAGGGATTGTTGTCAGATCAGATAGCACAATAGAGGTTGTATCAAAATTAGCCTGTAATTGCTTAAATTGCTGTTTTTCACCTGCTTTGGGGTGAAAAACCTCGAGGCAGGGAGGAGGGCTCTGCCGCCCCACTGTCCATGGGGATGCTGGCCGGGGGGACACAGTATTTCCCGTTTCATCCTCCCCAGGGCCCAGGTGGCTGTTGAGAGGGGGAGGCTGGTGATGGCTCCAGGAGCAGTGAGCAGGGAGGGTGGCTCTCCTGCAGCCCCCTCGGGGCCAGATCTGCACCAGGAGGAGCATTTCTCAGGGCGTAGAGGCGTCTCTTTCCAGCAAGGGCAATTCTCCCTGCTGCCACGCCGGCCCAGAGCCCTGGGGCAGTTGCTCTGTCCCAGAGGAGATGCTCTGAATTCAGGTCAGCGAGGAGCAGCAAGAGCGATGCCAGCCTCAAACCCACTCCTGAGCAGCCGCGTACAGGGATGAGCATCCCGGCTTTGTCAGGAGCTGGACTGGGTGCCACGATGCTGGTGCAGGGCCCAGGGACCATCTCAGCCTCTTCATGGGCTGGTGCGGGGGCAAAGCCCAGTCCCACGTGTTGGATGAAACCGCTCCTGTGCCCGAAGGTTGTGAGCACCGCAGTCCCGCGGGAGACACAGCAGCTCAGGCCTCTCTGTCCCTGTCCCCCTCCTCTCCCAGCCCTGGCCAGGGTGCAGCACCCTCCCTAAGGCTGATGGGGGGGACGACTGCTGGTGGCACAGGGTGGCCCATCACACCCCAGTGCATCTGCCTCATCAGGGATGGAAAAATGGGGCAAAAAACCCAACTAAAAGGATCCCTTTGCCTGCCTGCAACCCGGGCATCACTCCCTCATCCCTGCCCGGGACCTCCTGCCCCAGAGAGGTTCTGGCTGGCATCAGCCGAGGCCATTTTGCAGCTCTGTGACTCTCCCCCACCCCCAGTAACTGAGAGCAAAAGCACTTACAGCTGTCTTCTTCCTCCAGGAACACTTTGCTGACGTAGCAGGCATAGACAAAGCCAAAGAGCTGTGAAACAAAAATGGGCAGAAAGAAGCTGGTTATTGGGGTGATGGGCACCACAACCAGCACGGTGTTGGTGGGGGGACAGAGGTGGGTGCTGCAAGGTGGGTGTCTGGGAGCATGCTGGGGGGACCCTGGGCAGGATCACGGCTGCCACAGTGCTGGAGCCCGTCTCCAGTGGGTCCAAGTGGTGGTTTGGGATTCAGCGAGGTGAGATGGTTTCATCTGCACCAGGGGGACAAGGGTGGTGACTCTTGGGGGAGATGGCCTGGCATCACACTGGGACAACAACACAGACGGTGCTGAGCCCCACGTAGCTCTGGGTGCCCCTTTGGCAGCTGCTCTGGACCCCAGTTCCTTTTGAAGTTTTATTTGCCTGCAGTCCCTTAAGGGACCCCAGGAGCTTTGCATCCAGGTATGCCCTGTTCCCACCTGCCCATGGGGTGACACAGCCACAGGGAAAGGGGGACCCTCCCTTTCCAGCAAGCAGCACATCCCACCAGCTTACGCTCCGGTAACGTGCCTGGGTGTGTCACACCGAGAAGCCCCTGATTCCTGCAGCATCCAGCCCACCCCCTGCCAGCTCTGGGGACAGGCAGCATCCCTGGGGTGCTGGCATGGGCTCCAGCTGCTCTTCTCTTCCCAGCCCTGAGCCAACACCCCTCTTGATGCTATAAGCAGTCACCAATGTGTGATGGCACAGTGGGACATCTCCAGCTGGACCACAGTGGCTCTGCCCACCCCAGTCCCTGACATCATCCCCCCCTCTCACAATTCAGGATGAGGAGGGAAGGTGCCAGCAGCTGCCCTTACCGCCAGGAATATCTGCGTGGCGCTGCTCACTACCTCGATGTACTGGTAGTCGAGCAGGCAGCCGCTGACCGTGATGACGTGATGGTCCTCGGGTGCCAGGTTGGAGTTCATCACCGGCGTCACCAGGCAGCCCGGCCCGTTCTCCATCCACCACGAGCGGTGCAGTGAGGTATTGAAGGTCATGATGAAGTCTCGGTCCTGCAGGAGGGGAGCAGAGGAGAAGGCACAGACTGGATCTGAGGTTCTTGGCAGAGGAGATGGACAGAAAATGGGTTTTTCCAACCCAAGGAAGCTCCACGAGCACTGCACCCACCCAGATCACATTAATGCAGTGTGGCCACCAAACCCCTGCATCTCCCTAACCTGCAGCCAGTGTCCCTGGGGTTTGTGGCTTCCTCCCACATTGCCATCATGGACCATTTGGTCAAGCAGCATCCAGGTGCACCATGATGCCCAGGTGACATCAGGGATGTCACGGAGCAGCCACCAACGTGCCAGCTTGGCCCTGAGGCAGGGAAACAGCCTCGTGCGATGCTGCCGGCCAATCCAGCTGTCTGAGAGATGGGACCATGGGATCACCCTGCCAGTGTGGTCCAAGGATGCAAGAAAATCCCCTCTGCTTCCCCTGGGCTTTCAGGGGAACATCCCTCCCCCATAACCCATCCTCTCAGAGCCTTGCAGGGCCTCGCTCATGCACGTCCCCTCCTCATAAGCCCATTACCAGGCTTTGGGGCTCTCCCTGTTTCATCTCCAGCAGCTTTGAGGGGGCAGTGCAGTAGGCAGGAGCCTCCCTGCTGCAAGGCAGGGCTGCGGGCTATCATTGGGGTTGGATAAGATGTAGGGCTAATCCCCCAGTCCCTGCTTGTACCCTCGCCATAGCAGGTTGGCATGAGGCTAAGCCCCCGGGCTCAATTTCAGGACACACAGAGGCGATGCCCCTGCCCGTGGACCTGGCAGGGAGATGGGGACCGCATGGGATGGGGTGCAGCCCTGGTGCAGGTCTCCTGCACCCGCCCCACAGAGGGTCCTCCTGGCATGGCTGGGTGAGCACCCACCCCACGGAGGGTCCTCCCAGCCCCTCTCTGTACCACCAGGTCTGCAGGGGGCTGGGAGACCTGCTGAGCATCCTTTGTAGGAAAACACCGATCTGGGATTAGAAGATATTTGTGGGTGGGGGTGGAAAAAATAGAAAGAAAGTGGGTTTTGGTTTCTAAAACCAAAGGATGTGGGTTTCTGTGCTGGGAAGCCCAAAGAGAGGGTGTTCCAGCATTGCAGCGTCACTGAGGGATTGGGGATTTCCACTGAAAACACTCAGTGGGAGTGAATCCTCCCCTATGGCATCCTCCGTGCCTGCTGCACGGCTCCAGCATTTCAGCTTTTCAGAAGAGCCCCAAATGACTTGTAGCAACATGGGAAGATGGTTTCATCCATCAAGCCCCCCAGCAAGCCCTCTTCCCCACAGTGGGCAGCCCCGGAGTGAGCTGGAGCCTGTTTCCCTGAGACTTTGTGATGCCCCAAGCCCAGCAAAGGGGACAGTGCCCTCAGAGCCAGGAGTGGGCTGGCAGAGTGGGGCACACCCTCGGCACGGGTACCCCAACTGCAGGCTGAGGATGCTCAAACCATTTAGTGATGCATCATCACTACATTGTTTTGCTCTTTCTTCTGTAAGAGCTAAGATTTAATAGCCCGGGGTGGGGCAGAGAGACAGAGAGGCACAGCCTCACTCACATCCTCGCCCCCATTACCACTGGGGGACTTTTCAAAGCCTTTAACAATGTCCAGCTGCTCTCATGACACTGCTGGGTGCTCTGGGGCCGAATGGCACTTGCAGAGCCTCAGAAGACCCCAGAAAATTTGGAATCTGCAGCAAGGCGACCTCCTCCTCCCCATGCCACTGCCTTGCCCATCCCTGCCTGCATTGTGAGCTGAGCTGCTGGAGACCCTGCTCCACACTTTCCTGTCATTGCTCGTCCCCAGTCCCTGTGTCCCTTCTCCACTTTATCTCCTCTCCAGCACATTAGGAAATGGTGCCATCCAATTTCTGCACCCCATAAACCCTGGCAGTGCTGAGGGCACACCGGTGATTAACAAGTGCCTTGCAATTCCCAACTCATCAGCCTCATTAATTTTGCTCTCCCGCTTTGAACCCCCTCATCACCACCACCTTGGCCTGAACCGTCCGTCTGACCATCCCACACATGCCTGGGTGCTCGGTGCTGCAGCCGGGAGCCCCCTGGGAGGCACCCCCAGCACCAGGGTGCTTTGCCACCAGGGTGAGGGCACCCACAGGCTCTGGGTCCCTTTTTTGGGAGGCAGCACTAGGGAGAAGGGGAAGGAGGGTGAAAGACAGTGGGAAGGATAGGAAGATGATGAGGGAAGGAGGATAGAGGGAGGAAGAGGAGGCAGGTAGGGGGGGTTACCTGCGACAAGCGTCCGACCTCCAGGTAGAAGCAGATGATGAAGGCGTTCCAGCCAACCCACAGCACCAGCCACACTGCATACTGTCAAGAAGAGAGCTGGTGAGGGCACGCCACGCCCGATGGACATCCCCTCGTCCATCCCCGCTCCGCCCCACTCGCTGGAGCCCACCAAATCCACAGGGATTTGGTTTGGATATGGGAGGGGGCCTGGGGCAGAGCCACCCGCGAGGGTGATGATGCTACCCTTGGGTGTGGGAGCAGCACCTGCAACAGTACCTACCATCATGAGGTATTTGGATCTGTACTGGATGGTCCCAAAAATACCCAAAATAACGGCCATGATGTGTAAAAAATTAGCCAGGATGGGTGCCCACTGGTAGCCCAGAAAATCAAAGATCTGCCTCTCCAGTGCCGCTACCTGCAACAGAACAAAGGAGGGGTTGCAGGTATTAAAACAGGGCATCAGTCACCACAGCAGCTCCTGGATGCCAAAGGCAAAGAGCAGCCGGTAATTAATGGGAAATCCCATGGATAATTAGTTGCAATAGGCTGAAACATCTGTGTGATGCATAGGCTGGTGGTGGGCAAATGCATCGTAGCCAGCGAGGGACTATTAGGAACATTTGGAGCTGAGAAGGGGAAAGCAAGGAGATATATGTCAGCTTGTCACTCCACCAGCACCCTCTGTGCCTCAGTTTCCCCATTGCTCAGGTTCTGGGCACTGCTGAAAAAATTCACCCTCCAGGATGGGTTTATCCCCAAGCTCAGCTCGTCCAGGGCAAATCCTCCTGCTCAGCTCATGCACAGGGTCCCCTGGTATTTTGCAAGTGTTTTTTCGGCCTGGCCTGGCCAGCTCGTCATGTGCCTTCCCATTTAATGCCATTGGATTTTGATTGCCGTTATCATTTGTAATCCATAAATAAGGATGTGATGGAGCTTAAATCGCACAGCACACAATATTAGGGATGGTGGCTGGTGTGATCTGCCTGTTATCCCAGCGCTTATTTATGGCTCTATTTGCTAGCGACTTGGGGTCTATTACTCTTAATTACAGGATTAGCTTAAAGAAGGGTGGTAGCAAAGGTGAAGTGGGAGCGCTGGAGCATTCGCCAATGGTTTTATGTTGATTTGATGAGGCTGTGGTTTTTTAGGGAACTTTTAGGGAACTTCAGGGTGTGTTGGATGCCGCAGTCCCTGAGGGTGCAGGGACAGGGCTGCAGCAAGCTGTGTCTCCAGCAGACTTGCAAACCAAAAACCCTCTACATTTATCTTTTTGACAGCCCAGCCCTGTCTCATCGCTCTTCAAGATGGCCCAGATTCACACGATAAAGCCTGAGAGCTCCGGGGCCTCAAGTACTCCCCGCAGCACTGTGCCTCAGTTTCCCCTCTCAGTGCAATGCCCCTCATCCTGGTAGGGAAGTAGGAGTTTATCCTGAAAATTGCAGGAGAAAATGGGCTTTACATCCCCCCTCACTGTTCACCAGCAGCTTCCCCGGGTGATCTGGATTTAGGGCAGCTCCATCCTGGCGCTCTGTGAAGCTCCCACGGAGGTTATGGCTGTGGGACTGCCCCAGGGCCCCATAGCCCATCCAGCCCGCATTAATGTGTCCTAATTACAGGGGGGAAATAAACGAAGTGCCAAAGGTCCTTCCCTAAGTGTTTCATGAGGCTGAGCCACGGCTAATGCATCTGTGTGTGCAACGGCCAGCTGTGCCTCAGTTTCTCCATCCATAAAGCATCACACACTCCTGGCATTGGCTTGGCCAGGGCTCTAATTGACACCTCTTTTACAGAATTATCTGGGTTGGAAAAGCCCTTGAAGCTCCTCCAGCCCAACCATGACCCTCCCCCTGACCGTTCCCAACTCCCCCAGATCCCTCAGCGCTGGCTCAGCCCGACTCTTCAACCCCTCCAGGGATCCCGGGGACTCCCCCCTGCCCTGGGCAGCCCATTCCAACGCCCAACAGCCCCTTCTGCACAGAAATCCTTCCTCAGAGCCAGCCTGACCCTGCCCTGGGCAGCTTGAGGCCATTCCCTCGGGGCCTGGCGCTGGGGCCTTGGCTCCAGAGACTCATCCCCCCTCTCTGCCCCCTCCTGGCAGGGAGTTGCAGAGGGCCAGGAGGTCTCCCCTCAGCCTCCTCTTCTCCAGACTGAACCCCCCCAGTTCCCCCAGCCGCTCCCCAGCAGACCTGTGCTCCAGACCCTGCCCCAGCTCCGTTGCCCTTCTCTGGCCACGCTCGAGTCATTCAATGGCCTTTTTGGGGTGAGGGGCCCAAAACTGAACCCACTCAGCGAGGGGCGGCCTCACCAGTGCCGAGCACAGGGGTAAGATGCCCAACTCCATCCTGCCAGTGAGTGGAAAGCCAAAGTCAGAGCTGAGGAGCGTGGTATCCCATTCCCTACCCTACTCCTGGGATAGGATCTGTTTGATCCATGCCGGCAGGACCCCAGTTTCAATTAAAGGTGATGAAAAGGTGTGGAGCAGCCGAGCCCAGGCAGCCCCTGGATCCGCAGGGCCCGGACCAAGGCTGTTTGCATTGAAGCTTAATTCACTTCCACGCTATTTAAACACTCTGAGGAAACAGCCTTTGGAAATACTTACAACTGGGCTGTAAATCTTTTAAATTGAGAAATGTAAATAATAAATGATACAAGGAGCACGGTGCTCAGGGTTTTATAGCCATCCATCGATCTGGTGGCTGTTGACAGAGCTGCTTAGCAGGAGCTGGATGCGAAGGCTGAGAGTTTTGGGTACCGGTGAGTCTCTGAGCTGAGGGATGGGCCTTAGAAGAGCCTCTGATTTCACCCCATGGAGCCAGAGCAATGCGTTTACGCCCGCACGGCTCCTTAGTTCCAGCCCATCAAGCCAGGACAGGCTGTAGGAGAAGGAGCTGGGAAGAGCCTGGTCGAACCAAATTCTTCTTTATCCCAAAGAGAGGCAAAATTAGTGGCAAACAACACAGCCTCCCCTTGGATGAACGAGGACTGCTAACTGCACCAAAATCCATTGCTGGAGACACCCTGGCAGGTAAAATGCTGCTTTGTGTGTGCTGTTATTTAAGCATATTCCCTCTGTGTGAAAAGCAAATCTTGGGGTTTTTTTCAGCCTCGTCAGACCCTGAGCTTAAAGTTAAGGAAAATACAGAGACACAGCACGCACGTGGCGAGTCTGCGGCTGCAGCTCCCCTGGCATTCACCACCTGCAGAGTGCCAAGGGCATCCCAAGGGCAGGGCTGCAGCCTTACACCAGCTTTCACAACTGGGGAAACTGAGGCACGGCCCCTTTCCAGGGGAAGTGGGTGGCACAGGCTTGGCAATCCTCGCACGAGGCATTGTGGGGCTGAGCAAGCACCATCTCCTGCTCAGACTGATGCTCCTGGCTCGCTCCAAGCACTTCTTGCCATTCGCTTGCCGCAGACCCCAGGCTGATCCAGCACCCAGAGCATCCTCACCTGATCCCTTGGGGGTGAGATGACCCCCAGCAGCAAAGACACCCAGACTTTTCATGCAGCCACCACCAGCCATTCGTCAGCAGTGGCCCTAAATGAAGCACGAGCAGTGAGCAAGCCCGGCCATGGTGCTCGGCATCACTTGCAAACGCGAGAAGGGGCTCTGCAAGCTCTTGGTGTGCTCTGCAAGAAACCTCCGAACAAAATGGGGACCAGCAGCATCCAACCCCCCACAAACCTCGGTGACTTGTGGAGCTCAGAGCATCCTCCCCAGGCTGTCCTCCTCCTCTAAGGGGTACTGCCCATGCTAATAGCAGCCCCATTAACAACCCACCCTCATTAACACCCTGGTCCCCCCCTTTCAGGTCTTACTAGAGCTCTGCCATCGAAACTGTGATGCTCCTGGGGGTGCAGGGCTGGGAACCACACACCATCCCACTGCTAATTAAGATAAACCTGCAGCCAATCAATGCAGCGAGTTTTAGGGCTCCCTCTTAATTAAACACTCTCTAGTTTATCGATTGGCCCCAAAAGTTCCCTTTGCAGCAAATCACATCAATTAGTCGGGGGCAGGCACACACCAGAGTCCTGCTAATTGAAACGCGTTGCCTGCAATGATTTTATTTTAATCAAGAAATCGAAGCAGGCGAGACGTGGGGACCGGGCTCCATCAGTGTGTGGTGGTCCCCGGGGAGGACCACGGCAGCAGGGGACACGTGTGCAGCTCCCTGGGGACAGGGAGCTGCTGGGGCTCAGCCTGGGGGCCCAGGATGGGCAGAATCTGTGAAGCAGAACTGAAGGAAAATGGGATTTTTAAGGGGCGCTGGCACCAAATTCAAATGGGAAGGAGCTCTCCTGTCCCCAAATCACCCCTCAGTTATGTCTCCTTCACCTCCGCTGGACCCATCCCGTTACCCAGCAGAGTTTTCCCCGTCCTTTTAAAACCTCATGACAGGGATGGGAAAGATGAACACTGCTCCAGCTGTGCTGGGAGGATTGCACAGACACCAGGGAGCACCTTCCCTCATGTCCCATCCTCACCATATTTTGAGGATTTCAATTTCAACCTCATCATATTTTAAGGTTGAAAATCCCTCCTGCAACCCAGCATTGGGCCCTGGAAAGTGAATTTCCAACCCAGCACTCTTCAAC
Source organism: Athene noctua (assembly GCF_965140245.1). Lineage (NCBI taxonomy): Eukaryota > Metazoa > Chordata > Aves > Strigiformes > Strigidae > Athene > Athene noctua. The sequence continues at coordinate 6,627,843 of NC_134060.1, forward strand.
CCGCTGCAATATTAAAGCAGAAATCTTGCCCAGCAGCTGCCTTTTTTGCTCTCTTGGAATCAGAGAGTCACAGAATGGGTTATTGGCCGGACCTTCTAAAACCATCTAGTCCAACGCAACTGCCATGGGTAGGGACATCTTCCACGAGAGCAGGTTGCTCAAAACCCCATCCAACCTGACCGTGGACACTTACCATATAGAATCACAGAATGGTTTGGGTCAGAAGGGACCTTTGAAGATCATATAATCTACCCCCCCTGCAATGAGCATGACATCTTTAGAGCATCTTTCAGGTTGCCCAAAGCCCCGTCCAACCTGACCTTGAACCCTGCCAGGGAGGGGGCAGCCACAGCTTCTCTGAGCAACCTGTGCCAGTGTCTCACCCCCCTCACCGTACAACATTCCTTTCTATGTCCAATCTAACCATTTGAAACCATTTCCCCTTGTCTTGTCACTACAGGCCCTGGTAGAGAGTCTTTCTCCATCTTTCTTGTAAGCCCCCTTTATATATTGAAAGGCCACAAGAAGGTCTGCCCAGAGTCTTCTCCAGGCTGAACAATCCCAGCTCCCAGCCTTCCTCCACAGGAGAGGTGTTTCAACCCTCAGACCATTTCCATGGCCTCCTCCGGTCCTGCTCCTGCCTTTCGTGTGCTGAAGACCCCAGAGCTGGACACAGAGCTCCAGGGGGGTCTCACCAGAATGGAGTAGAGGGGCAGAATCCCCTCCCTCAACCTGCTGGCCACGCTTCTTTTGGTGCAGCCAGGATACAGCTGGCTTTCTGGGCTGTGAGCACAAGCTGCCGGGTCATGTCCAGCTTTTCACCCCCAGTCCTTCTTGGCAGGGCTGCTCTTGATCTCATTCATCCCCCAGTCTGTTCTGGTACTGAGGACTGCCCTGTCCCAGGTGCAGGAACATCAGCCCACCTCTCCAGCCTGTCCAGGTCCCTCTGGATGGCATCTCATCCCGTCTCGGGGGGGGATCAGCTGCCTCACTCTGCTTGGTGTCACCTGCAGACTGGATGAGGGTGCCCTGCATCCCACTGCCTATGTCACTGATGAAGATATTAAATAGTTCTGGTCCCAAAATGGACCCTTGAGGGTTACCACTTGTTACCCATCTCCATTTGGACATTGAGCCACTGACTGCAATTCTTTGGATACAGCCATCCAGCCAACTCCATATCCAACTGTCCATCAAAGCCACATCTCTCCAATTTAAAGGTGAGGATGCTGGGGACACCTCTTACTGTACCTCACCCGCTATTTTTGAGATAAAACCAACCCTGCCCTGCTTGGTAACATGGCAGGGGACAGGCAGGACAAGTCCTTCCACTGCAAGATGGACACCAGGTCTGTAGGTGAGGTGCCAGCATGGCCCGGGGCCATCCCTCGTCCCATCATCCCCACTGGGGACAGGCTGGAGTCACCACAGCCCCACCCCCTCCGCCCCAGCCCACAACCCTGCTTGGGATTTATGGAAGCAGGATTTGGCAGCAGATCCTCCCATCATACATCACACCTGATGGCTCTTAGAGACTTGTCCAAAACCCACTTAATTACCACCAAAACTGAAGGGACATGAGGACATGGCCACCTGTGGACACAAGTGACCCTGAGGCACATGTGTCCGGGTGCTCAGCAGTCTTGGCAATTAAACGGATGATTTATCCGTGTCGTGCTCCCGCAGTGCCCAGAGGAGGTGACACTCGTGTCACCAAGGCCCGGGGTGAGAACGCTGGCCTGGCTGTGGCCCCTGGTCCCCCTGGGCTCTGTGGGGAAGGTGGTGCTGCCCCCCTCCCTGCACTCCATCCTCTCACTTCGGCTGCAACAAGGATGACAAGTTTGCTGACACAGATGCATAAATATATTATTGCATCCCAAAGGCCTCAATAATTAACGGGTGGAGAGAGATGGGAGCTCACTCCAGTGCTGGGGTAGCAGGGACATCTCCTGGGACAGCTGGGGATGGGGACAGTCCCTCCATCCCGCTCACTCGCTTGCATCTGTGTGGGGCCAGTCCCTCCTGTCTCTCCCTGAGCCCCCCCAAAGCTGCAGAGCCCCACAGTTACATGCTGGGCAATGTTTTGGGGACACCCCTGTTGCTCACTGTGCCCTCGCCCAGCCCGAAGCCCCCCGCTCATCACCCCGGGTGCACCATCACCCCAGGGTGCAGCAGGCAGGGAGTCGTGCCCCCATGGAGCAGTAGCCCCCCTGTCCCCCAGCTGCATCTCAAGCCATGCCACCCCCCATGCCCAGGCAGCGATTTTTTGGGGTACATGATTATGTATTTAATTGCTTTTAAATAAAAGCCCCCTGTCCCTGACATCCCTGAGGGGGAACCCAGGTGTCCAGAGCACACGGTGACGTGGGGGTGGGCACGGTGGCACAGGGGCCCAGCCCTGTCAACTCGCACAAGGTGTTGCTGGTCACCCCATCCTCTGCCCATGGGGACACCCCGGCCAGGCCACCATGTGCCCTTCCCCATCCTGGGCTCCCCCCCACTTGCTGCTGCTTCAGCTGGGCCGTTTTGGGGTAGCAAAAAGGGATTTGCACAGTTTTACTACTTGGGCAAAACACTTTCAGGGGAAAACATCCATTTTTTCTGGGATGGAAAATCTTCCCATCTAATTTTTCCCTTTTCTAGGAAAAATCAGAGAGGGGAATATCCCCTTCCCCTGCTAGTGTGGCTTTGTTAACACCCTCGATGGGCGGGTTGGCTCCTGTCTGCAAAGGTGACGGCCACATCCCGGAGAGCCTCAGCGGAGAAGCTGCAGTTTCTGTGGTGGGGATGGTGGGGGAGGAAATTCCCTAAAAAAACCCTTTTTCCCAACCTCAGCCTCCCCCCCCAGTGCTGGTCGGGGGGAGCTGCATAGTGAAAGCCCCTCAAAATCTGGGGCAAGACCCCCATGTGCTCAGGCACGCCGGGCGCGAGGTGGGCACCGAGCTGGTTCCCTTGGGGTGAGCGGGGTCGGGATTCCCGGATCCAGGCTGAGCCCGGGAGATCCAGCGGCTGAGGATGGGCATGGGGAGCAGCCCCTGCCCGGAGCCTGCGGGCAGGAGAGGCAGCACGTGGGCACCCACAGCCTGCCTGCACCCACAGCCTGCCTGCACTCACTGCTGCCTGCACCCACAGCCTGCCTGCACTCACTGCTGCCTGCGCTCACTGCTGCCTGCACTCACTGCTGCCTGCACCCACAGCCTGCCTGCACTCACTGCTGCCTGCACCCACAGCCTGCCTGCACCCACAGCCTGCCTGCACTCACTGCTGCCTGCACCCACAGCTTGCCTGCACCCACAGCCTGCCTGCACTCACTGCTGCCTGCACTCACTGCTGCCTGTACTCACAGCATGCCCGCACTCATGATCTGCCTGCACTATGGTCTGCCTGCACTCACAGCCTGCCTGCAAGCACGGCCTGCCTGCACTCACTGCTGCCTGCACTCACAGCCTGCCTGCACATTGCACCCTCGCACCAGGACAGGGCATGTGGGCATCCCACGTGTGTCATTGTGCCCACCATGTGTGGGCACACAGCAGCACCCCACATCCCCTGTCAGTCCCCAGCCACCTAATTTTCAGCAAAGCAGGACACGTCCTGGCACAGCACCTGCTTCCAGACGGGATACAGCACCCTCAGAGCCCCCAGGGGAGCCAGCCGTGGGGAGGGAGGGGGCAGAGGGGTGAACCCCCAAACGGGACACCCTGCAGCGGGGGGATTCCCAACCACCCAGCGTCCCTGAGCACACAGGGGCTTGCTCTGAATTTTGGGGGTTTGATGCACCAGGAGACAGAAGCTCCCCCACAGCCAACTCTGAGCATAGAGGCTGGGAAAAGGGGGATTTTTAGGGGATTTTTTTTCCCATTACTGAAACTGCAGCTTTTCTGCTGCCGGTACCCCAGGGATGTGGCTCTGACATTTGTAGGCAGGAGCAAACCTGCCTGTTGCCCTTCCGAGGGTCTTCACCCAGCCACGCGGGCAGGGGAGGGGGATATTCCCTCCCTGATTTTTTCCAGCAAGGATAAAAAAATATATGGGAAGAAGCTCCTTCCCAGAAAAAAAAAAAAAAAAAAAAAAAAAAAAGGGGATGTTCCCCCCCTTGAAATATTCTCCCCAAAGACTGAAAAGCCCTGACAATCCAGCTGTATATTTTGTTGGTGTTGGCGAGGCCGGCGCAGGCAGGATGCTCCTCCCGGCTGCCTCCTGCCCTTGATCTCAGCAGCAGCATCTGCGTGTCGGGCTGGAATAAACCCTCTGCCCTCCCCTCCGCGCTGCGGCGTGGCAGGAGCCGAGCGGGGCTTCCTTACCCCCCGATGGGTTATTATCCTTCAGCCGGGTGATTTTCTCCCGAACACCATATGCCTGGGGCTCACCGGGGATTTAACTTTTCATTTCGCTGCATTTTGAAGAGATTTGGGGTTTTCATTCTGCCTCGAATTCCCTCCTGTGTTACGTCCGAAGATGATGCAAGAGCATCTCTCCCTCCACTGCTGAGCTTATCCTGGTTGTCTGAGGCAAAAATATCCTGTTCCTAGGAGTTTTGCTCAAAAAAATGTTGGGGTTTAGGTAAAAAACACCCCCCAGGCAGAGCTGCAGGTCAGGATCTGGCCTGTTAGCAGATGTCTGATGCTCTCAGTCCCCATAAGGGATGTTTCGATGCTCTTGGTCCCCCTAAAGGATGTTTCCTGTGGCCCCCAGGGCTGGGGGTCCCCACAGCAGATGGAGCATCATTGGGGCTAACGGGGCTCCCAGGGGCTGGCCAGATCCTGCCCCCCTCCCCGGGAGGGAAAGCAAAGCCCAGCTCCCTGCCCCAAAGGATGATACAGGTCCCCCGCACCCCCACCCTGAGTACCCAAACACCCCCTCGCAGCCTCACCCACACCCAGCAACCCCTCTTCTTGAGGCAGTTTGAGGCATTTTGCTGTTTTTTGCTCTTCTAGTGCCTTTTTCTGCTCTTGGGGAGCCCGAGGAGCCGTCGGAGGCGTTTTCATCGCAAGGTCCCCTCGAGCCGCCCATCTCCACTTAGGGAAATTGGCTGCGATTTAAATGAACGGCAAGTGAGCGAATTGACTATTAAGAAGGTGCAAACACCGCTGTGAACCCAGGGACTTCATTTAATGACTTGGAAACAAGTTCTTGACCTACTTCCAACTTGCAAAAGCCTTCATGAAATCACGGAGGAAAAGAAATTAAAGGCGCCGGAGTGTTGATCGTTCTCTGGTGTCAGGTGGTGATGAGCAGGATGCGGCCCCTGGCCGAGAAGATGCTCCGGGACTGAGTAGTCCCCTTGCAAAACATGGCAGGAGGAAAAAGTGGGGTGAAAGGGATACAAATTGGGTCCTTCCTTCCCCAGCTGTTGCAGCCCCTTGTTGATGCCAGTGGGTTTTAGGGCACTCCTGGCCTCTGCGCAGCCCCTTTCTTCCCCCCGACACTGGCACTGCTGGATTCAGGATCTCCCAGCATCAAACATCCCAGGTCTCCGGGATGTGGCTGCGGCTGCTGGGGGCACAGGTAAGGACTTGGGGTGCACGAGGTCCCTCACCACAGCTCCCCATCACCCACCCCCCATGGATGGGTTTTCCCTCCTCTCGCCTGTTTCCCCCCCACCCCCCCATCCCCGGTTATTTATTTCATTTCGCCGCATCCGGCAGCGTTGCCATGGGAACGCGGCGGCAGCCCTGGCTGGATGCGCTTGTCTAGACGCTTCGCCCCAGGAGCCTGCTGCCGGCAACCTGCTCCTTGGGCTGGACACGGCCCAGGGCGGGTGCCCCTCTGGGTGCGAGGTCACCGGCTGCACCCATCCCCAGGACCGCTGCGAGGCCCGAGCACCCCTAGGGCCGGGTCCCCTCCAAGCCCTGCACCCCAGATCCATGCCCCTGGCTCCATCCATCCATCCCCGGGGGGTCCCTGCCAGGAGGGCTGGGAAACGCTGCCTTGGGGTGGCCAGCACCTGTAATACTAATAATACTACTAATACCAAAATCCCCTAAATGTAGCCCAAGGGTTGCAAAGTGCCCTTTGCACAAGGCAGATTAAACCCAGCCCCCTCCTCTTTTGGCTCCATCGTAGGGAAGGGAAACTGAGGCACGGCACAGGGAGACTCCCCCCAAACCATCACAGTGCTCTGAGGTGCCAGGAACACCGAAACCCGGGGCAGTGGCTGTTCCCACGCAGAAAGGGATGCTCCATCACCACCCCTGCCTCCTCCTGATTTACACCTGCTAAAACAAAACCCCGAGCCACCGCTGGGCCCATCCGCTCCCAAAACTTCAAGTTTTGAGTAGATTTGGCTCTTGCTGGCTCCGACATCCCTGGCAAGGACCTGCAGTGGGTCATTACCCCCAGAGGAATTTTGATAGGGTGTTTTTTTCCAGCAAACAGCACAGATTTCAAATTTCCCCACAAGCAGGCAGGTTTAACTCTAACACAATATTATATCTATTTAACTTTAATACAAGATTGCATCTATTATTTGCACCGTCCTATAAACGCTGAGACAAGACTTTTTTTCTTTCTCTTGCCTCCCAGCAAGGAAACATTTCCATGCCGAGAGAAAGCCGAGGAAATCGAAGCAGCTCAATTCCCCGCTTGCCCATCAGAGGTTGGCTCTGGAGCAATGCCTTTCCGCACGACAGGCTCCATTCCCACGGGGAATTGCTCCATCCCCCTGGGAACTGCTCAGGAGCCGTGAACCCATTTCAGCACCCCCACAGTGGGGAGCTGGGATGATCCCGTTAAACCTGAGCTTGTGCCGCTCTGCAGCCACCCAGCCTGACCTTGCAAATGACCTTGAAACAACGCGGGACCCCTGGGGTCCCCTTGGTGGGGAGGACATGGGGTGGTGGCACTAATGGGAAAGAAGGTGCCAGCAGTGTCCCTGAGGGGAAAATGTGCACCAGGGACAGCAGCAGTGCCCAGTGGCACTTTCCATCAGGGAAAACTGAGGCATGAGGCTGCAACCCCAGTGGGACACAGCCCCTCATTCCCCTCAGGTTGAGGTGCTTTCACACCTGCAGGGTTGGAGCACCAAGGTCATGGTGATGGCTGGGGAAGGGCTGATCCTGCATCACCCAGGTGCTGCTGTGCTCTGCCTCAGTTTACCAGGAAAATGAAGTGAGTCCTGCCCGGCCCTGCTTAGCATCACACCAGGCAGTATTTGCTCTCTTGGTCAGGGTGACCAGCTCCATCAGAGCAGGTCCTGTGGGGAAACTGAGGCACAGTGGAGAAGACCAGAAGGTCAAGCCCTGGAGAAAGGCTGTGCCATGAGGACACCAGATTGAGAGCTGTTCCAAACCTGCAGGAGCAGAGCTGGGACTGCTGGGTTGGCAAGGATAGATGGGATTGAACTGTATCTTGCTGAATTACAACTTTTAGCCTAAGTTAGTCCACAAAGAGAAATCAAGAGAAGAAACATGGGCAATGGCCAGTGGTACAGGGCTGCAGGAGGAATGGGCACAGGAGACCAATGGGACCCAGGGGCAGAATCTGGCCACACTGCCCCAGGCAGCCACAAATAGAGAAGTTAGGCTGCGGGTTAGAGCAAATCCATCTGGAAGCAGAGGGGGAAGTGAAGGGGCTGTACAGCCCCATGCCATGCCTGAATAACCTGATGTGTGTCTGCGATGGAGCGTGAACAGGGGAGCCTGCTGTCCTGTCCATCCATCCCATCCCACCCCTCTCACACATCCCATCCATCCTATCCATCAATCCCATCCCATCCCATCCCATCCCATCCCATCCCATCCCCCTGTCCTGGCTCAGCCTCGGAGGCACTTGCTGTCTCCAAACCATCAGCAAACATCACCCATGAAAGCCAGCTTCAACGAACAGCCTTTCGGGTAAAGAAAATTTGGATTAATCACGCGCCTCAATTAGCCACAACGAGCCGTGGCTTGTCATCACGCCGGAGACTCGCAGCAGAAAGCACATTAGCAGCATGGCCACTGAGAGGCTGAGAATTAATTAAAATGGAGCACAAAACCCTAAAAAAACCCTGAGTAAATGGGGAATCACTCAGAGCAGGGGGATTTCTCCCCGCAAGTCTGGCGATGCCGAGTGGACCCACATCCCTGACCCTGGCAGAGCACCTCTGGCACCCAGACCAGCCGGCATCTCCTCTGGTGCCAGACTGCCTGTGGGATGTAGTGATGGAGGGGACACCCCCCTCCACCCGCGGGGACCCCACCGCTCACCAACCCCTTGTCACCCCATCGACGGGGCGAGGAAGAGCCCCACAGGTGCTCGGTGCTCAGTAACGATGGAGCCATCAACACACCACAGGGGAGGACTGATCCTGCTCCACTCCAGCCCGGGTGGGGGGAGACAGGTTTTAAATCTGGGGGGTCTTGCGATTAAACCTGGAATATTTTGGGTTTAGAGCTAGGTTATCTTGGGCTTCAATTTGGAACATCTTGGATTTCCATTTGGGGGATCTTTGGCTTAAGACTGGAGATCTCGGGCTTAAATTTGAGGGATCTGCATCTTAGATCTGGAGGATTTGGGGCTTAGATCTGGGGGATCTTGGGCTTAAATTTGGGAGACCTTCCTTGGGTTTAAATCTGAGGGACTTTTGGGCTTAGATCTGTGAGATCTTAGGCTTAAATTTGAGGTATCTTAGGTTTTAATTTGAGGGATTTGCATCTTAAATCTGGGTGATTTTGGGCTTAAATTTGGGGGGCACATAGGTACGGCAAACAAGATGGGGAACCAGAAGAGATATAGGGATTGTGTCCCCCTAAATAAATTCTGGGGGTGAGACACAGATAAATGCTGGGGCCAGACAAGGATGGGGAGTGAGCCGGAGCCAACCACTCCAGGAAAAGCAATTTTGGGCCATTGGAAAGAAGAGGAGCGGGACAATCCCATCTTCAAAACTTTGCAAAACACACCAGACGCTGTGTTGGGTGGGACAGGATGGATCCTGGCCAAGATGCCCCCACCAGCCCACAGTGGCCAAGCCTGTTTGGACAAGGATTAAGCCGCAGGCAATTTCGATGCTAATTCTCCAGGTTAAGTTCTTTAGACTGACATCTGCGAAAAGCAAAAGGTAATTTCCCCCAGATCTCAAATGGCGCCTCAAAGACACCGTTAATATAATCCGACAGAGGGGAGAAAAAAAAAATATTAAAAAAAATCCAATTTACTGACTTATTTAGTGACACCTTTCGTAATCAATTCTCCCAGGAAAGAAATACTGATTAAAGCCAAGCGCATTGCTATGGAAACCAGCAGTCCCTCCTCCCACGACCCGCAGGCTGGGAAGAAGAAAATCGGGTGAGGAAATCTGCCTGGTAACAACCCCGTTAATGAGCCGGGGAGCAAAAATAATCCCTCGGAGTGATGCCACCGCGAAAGGAGCAGCCAGCAGCAGCCGGTGGGGAGGCGAAACCACGCGTGGCTCCCAAAATATTTATTTTTATGGGAGGGTAGAGCTTTTTGGAGGAAGAGGGGATGCTCCTGCATCCTGGATGGATGAAAGGGGCATCCAGAGGTGGTACCCAGGGGTGACTGGGTGCACCCACCGAGCCCTGCAAATGTGTTTCTTCCAGCACTTATCCAATTCTTTAGCCTTAAAGTACAGGATAAAACCACCCTGAGATGCAGGTTCAAGAGATTCAGCTGCCCAGCAGACCACGAAAAGGCAGCTGCCAACACAAAAGGGATTTATATGATAAACCCCACGGGTTTCCCTCTTCTCGGGGTGATTCCCCAACCTGCAGGCAGCCACAATGCCTGGTGAGGGGCATTGCTTCCCGCCGCAGGCAGGGCTGTCATGCTGCACTCATCCCCAGTGAACAAAACCCTCATGGGCCAGAGTTTCTTGGAGAACTGGGGATTTATTCTTATTTTTATACTGAAGAATGATCCCAAGCTCCTGGAGGAGTTTGTGGGTCTCTTCCTGGCTGGATGTGTCCCTCATCCCAGCACCTCGCAAGGACAAGACACTTGAGGCACCCATGGGTGCTGGTGAGGCAAAGATAAATCTTCCCATGGGCTGAATATAAAAGCACCCAGGCAGCCAGGGCTGGCAGTGGGCACCATGCAAGGGATTTGGCTGTTTCTCCAAGCACCTACGATGCTTTTTGGGGTGCTTTAAGAAGCAAAGACCTGTGCAGGACATCATTAGTACTGTTCATTACCTGTTGAGGGATTTAATAATGATCCCATCCAGCATTTTCCTTAAATTCTCCCTATCCCCATCACTGTCACTGTGGCCAGGGTTGGGAGTGGACCCTTGCTGCTCCCCTTTGCTCGGCACTGGTGAGGCCGCCCCTCGATGAGTGGGCTCAGTTTTGGGCCCCTCACCCCAAAAAGGCCATTGAATGACTCGAGCGTGGCCAGAGAAGGGAACGGAGCTGGGGCAGTGTCTGGAGCACAGGTCTGCTGGGGAGCGGCTGGGGGAACTGGGGGGGTTCAGTCTGGAGAAGAGGAGGCTGAGGGGAGACCTCCTGGCCCTCTGCAACTCCCTGCCAGGAGGGGGCAGAGAGGGGGGATGAGTCTCTGGAGCCAAGGCCCCAGCGCCAGGCCCCGAGGGAATGGCCTCAAGCTGCCCAGGGCAGGGTCAGGCTGGCTCTGAGGAAGGATTTCTGTGCAGAAGGGGCTGTTGGGCGTTGGAATGGGCTGCCCAGGGCAGGGGGGAGTCCCCGGGATCCCTGGAGGGGTTGAAGAGTCGGGCTGAGCCAGCGCTGAGGGATCTGGGGCAGTTGGGAACGGTCAGGGGGAGGTTCATGGTTGGACTGGAGGAGCTGCAAGGGCTTTTCCAACCCAGATGATTCTGTGATTCTGTGATTCTGCTCCAGCAACAGGGCCGTGGTCAGCCCAGAGCTGTGATCCCACAGGAGCAGAGCACCCGACCGCTGCCGTCACCCCACCCACCCGCACCCAGCACAGCTGCAACCCGGCCTATCAGGAGGCATCCAAAAGGATGCACCGTCCTAATAAAACTAGAAACCTGAGTATTTTGAACAATTCCTTTAGCAAAAGAGCCGGTGCTGTTAAACCCACCGATACCTTTCCCATTCATCACAGAGAGGATTTAATAAGGCGCCTTAGCAGAGCGTGCTGTGACCACCGGCACATTATTAAACGCAGCGATTAGCGGCTGCTGCGGATGGGAGCTCATTAGAGACTTCTTAAACATCCATAAAAATTGCTTTTATTAATTGGTTCATCCTCCTTCTATACCCACCGCATTTGGAGGGGTGGATTTTGGGGTTGCTTTTTATGAGCCCCTTTGGTGCACGGTGGTAGCTGAGGAGCTCCTGGGGGCAGCTCCAGCCCAGCGATTGCCCCGGGGCCTTCCCGCTCTGCTCGGCTGCGGCCGTTGATGATAAGGTGTGACACTGGGATGTCGTGACAGGGGACAACACCATGGCTGAGCAGGGGGACGATGCCCCCCCCAAACATCCCATGCCCTGTAGCAAGGCCAGCACGGCTGTCAGTGCCCTGCATCCAACAGGGACATGAGCCCAGCCCCCTGGCATTGAGGCCAGTCCCACACTAGGGCAACTGATTTTCCCCCAAAACCTGTTTTTTCACCCCTAACCACATGGGATGGCTTTGCCAGCCAGGTGATGGTTGCTGCCCCAAGCCCTCCCCCCTTTTGGGTGCACCCACAGGAGGGATGAGGGTTTCTGTATCAAAATGTTTGGGGAAAACCCAACCCAGCAGCACCCATGGCCTAGACAAAGGACTGGAGGGGCCTCCTGGGGTCCCCACATGGGACCCCCCCATGGCCTGGACACAGGACTGATGCTCCCACCACCTCCTGGGGTCCTGCCATGGGTGCCCCCATGGGAAATGGGGCTCTGGGGCTCTCCCCATGTCCCCCTACTCCATCCTCTTCTCTGCTGGGTGGGGGGCACTAACCCCACCATTGACTCAGCTAATGAGGTCGCTGCTAATTGCCGGGCAGGCGGCAGCCCGCACCCCATGTATAATTCAAGCTCCTTTGTTAGGGCTGGGTTTGCTTTGTCTGGCAAGTGCCACCTCCCCGCGGGACCCCCCTGGCCTGGCCGCCACACACCTCCTTCTTTGAGGGGGGCTTGATTAAAAATAATTAGGGCCTGGGGCTGCTGCGAGGCAGGAGGTAGTGTCGTTAGCAGAGTCAGGGTCATTAGTGGGGTTGGCTTTCCCCCCCAGCAGAGGAGAAGATGGAGCAGGGAGAGCCCTTGAGCCCCATTTCCCACGGGGGGACCCATGGGGGGACAACAGGAGGTGGTGGGAGAATCAGCCCTGTGTCCAGGCCATGGGTGCTGCTGGGCTGGGTCTTCCCCCCAAATTTTGAGATGGAAATTCTCATCCCTGCTGCGGGTGCACCCAGAAGGGGGGCTGGTTTGGGGCAGCAGCATGCTGTGGGTGCCAAAGCTGGGGGCAGCACCCATCTCCTGGACAGTGGGGTGGGAGTGCTCATGGGATGATCTGCATCGATGGGGCGTAAACCAGCCCAAAATGGGTGAAGGTATCCCTAAATACAGCCCCTGACACCCACCAGAACTCCAGGCAGAGACCCCAAATTTTCCATAGCATCTCCTGCCTGCACTTCCCGGACCAGCCGTCCTTAGCGCCAGGCGTGGGCACTGCCAGCACCCTGACCATCCCCTGTCCTGAGCTCAGCCCTGCAGCCCAGGGCCAAACCCAGGCTGGGCTTAAGGAGCATCAGCCCTACAAGGGGCTGCCTGAAAATCTGGTGAGGTGCAGCCTGAGGAAGGTTGGGGGCCCCAGGCATGGTGCGGGGATGTTCTCCCCTTCACACTGGAAGGGACTGCAGGGACCTGCCCCAGCCTCCACTCACCATCATCCACACAACTGTTGAGCTTCAGGGGGGGAAAAAAATTAAAAACATATAAATAAAGCCTTTAATAATCAATTGGTGTTTATCGAGCAGGTCATAACAACATCAGCCTGCTGCTGCCAGATTAAATCCTTGTTTGGAGCCACCAAGTCTGAGACATGATGCAAATTCCCAGGAGGGAATAAACGAGGTCTTGGCGCTGATCCTGCACGTGCTTCCCCTTCCCTCCGGGCTCTGCCCCGTGTTCCTCCCAGGAGAAAGCGATGGTGATACCCTGCATGTCCCCCAGGAGCAAAGAGCAAAGGGACGTGACCATGTCCAGGGCTGCAGTGGCAGAGCTGGGAGCTGGAGGGGCCGGAGGCATGGCCAGGCTGGGGAGGGGGACCCCCCCCTTTGGGGACTGACCCCACTCCCTGTGAGCTCCACGCCTGGTCCCAGCCCTGCAGCACTGGACCCACAATGTCCCCACCAAAGCCCAGCTGCTGTACCCATGCCACGGGGCTCCCAGTGGCGATGCCAGAGGGATGTCACCACTGACAGACACGTGCCACCCTCCAGCAATCCCCCAGTGCCATCTCCGGCCCTGGGGAGCAAACAGACACCCCCAGACTCTCCCAAACCTCGCTGCACTCTGACCACCCCACCAGCCGCTCTGCCAGTGGTCCCCACACTGCCACAGGGACTTGGAGACAATCCTGTGCCACCCCGGTGCCTGTCACAGGGCTCCTGTTGTGTCCCCCCCTCCCCGAGCTGAGGGAAAACTGTACCAGATGCTACAAAAAGGGGCCAGGAAAGGACGGTTTCGCCTGAGAGTCCCAGCAGCTGCCGAAGGGAATTGGCAACCGGCCGGTGACGGGCTGGAAGTGGCAGCAAAGGAGGGGACAGCAGGGACAGGAGCAGGGGGGGTCCCAGAGGCGCAGATGGGGATGCCGTGCCCCCAGGGAGGGTAAGGGGGACAGGGGTGGTTCATGAGCCAAAATAGGGGGGAAAAAAGAGAAAATACAAATCAGAGCCTGCAACGGGTTTGTGCAAAGCTGCCCGGGGGGTGGGCAGGACTCCCCAGGGCTGGGGGACGCGGTTCAAGGCAGCGGGGACCCCGGCTGAACCCCACGGCCACGGCCAGCAGCACCGCGCTGCCTTGGCCTCCCACTGCTCCTGGTCACTGGTGGGGTGGAGGAGGAGGGGGAGGATGTGTGTGCAGGAGAGAGCCCCGAGGGGGACGGGACAAGGACTCTCAGCTTGACATTTCCAGGCAATAGCTGAGGACCACCATTAATCTCAGCCATTATTGCACAGAATTAGAAAGCAGACAGGTTTTCCCGGGGGCTCCCGTTAGCCTCAGCATCCCTCGCCGCGCTGCCTGAGCATCCTCCACTCCCACTCCGAGCACCCTCCGTTCCTGCATGCAGACCCCAAGCATCCTGCACTCCAGCCACAGCACCCTCCACTCTCACCCCAAGCACCACCCGCTCCTCTGGGACATTTCCCAGCTGGGGTTTTGTCCCTGGGTGTCCCTGCGGGATGGCACGGGGTGCCAGGCAGAGACACACCACTCCAGCACCAGCGTGATGTGCCCGTGACTCCCTGCATCCCCCAGCCCCAACTGGGACACTCTCTGAGGCAGAGCCAGGCCACCCCCAGCCCTTCGGCTTCCCTGATCCCTTCACCAAAGGTCTTTGCACTTTCCTTCCCCACCAAGAGACCGAGGGAGGCAAAGCTGCTCTGCACCAGCCCCGCAGCACCCACGGTGCCCCCGGGCTCTGCCCCAGCACCTGTGGTGGGAAAGGGCTGCACTATCGATCCAGTTATGGGAAGAGACCAGAGCAACCCAGAGTGCTAATTAGCCCTAATCAAGGTAATTAGCCTGAGAACCAAGCAGCAGGCCAGCCCTCAGATCTTGCTCCATACCCTGTCCTTGGCTGTGTCCCCTGCATGGCTGCAATGCCAGACCAGGCACGGTGGCTGTGTCCCCTGCTTGGATGACACCCAGTCTGGGCAGTGAGGATGATGAGGGTGCTGGGACACAACCACGTCGGGAGTCCCACAGCTCAGCCAGCACTGGTGGCTTTGCAGTGCCATTGGTGCCACCACCACGTCTGGGGTGCCCAAGGGATGCTCAGTGCCAGGGGCCACACCGTGCTGCAGTGCCACCACCCCCAGCGTCCCCCCAAGGGGACAGGTCCCCGCTGCTGGGTCCCAGCCAGGATGTGGCACCACTCCTGCGCCGTGACCAGCTTGCACATGCGCGTGTGATGAAGGACTGTGTGGGAAGTCCCCTGTCTGGGGGATTCCCAAACTGTCCCCACCATGGGCTGCCAACAGCCCCTAGCTCAGCTCAGGGATCCCACCAGCCCTGGGGGGATGCAGCCGGACTTGCCACAACCCCCCAGACACTTGTGTACCCCTCCAAACCCACCCCCCACCCTCCTGAATCCCTCGTTCGAAGCTGCTGCTTCCTAAAGCCTCCCTGCCATCGCCAGGATGTGCCGAGCCCCCCACGAACTGTCCTGAGCCCCCCCGACTCCTTGTGGGCTCCCAGCAGCCGATCCCTGACGGCGAAGGGAGGGATGAGGGTGGTGGGGCATATTTTTTGGGGAGGAATAGTCCCTGGAAAATTCTGTGCCCCCACAGCTTGATTGATCCCTGTCTGGGGACTACAGGGATGAGACATTTGCCTAGGGAGGGGTCCAGGCCTGACCCTGCACCCCCTTATACAGCCACAGCCCCCAGGAGGGGTGGCAGCAGGTGGCCCCTGGCCAACACAGGACCGAGCTGCCATGGGGTGTTCCCAGGGGACCTCCGTAGGTCCCCGAGGGGCTCGTGGGACACCCCCCTTCCCCAGCTGCCCCACGGTCCCCTCCAGGGCTCACAAAACATGACACTGGAGGATTTTCTTGATTCACGTGTTGCCTCAAGCCACGAACTGATAGAGGCCACTGAGATGACACAAGGACCGGAGCAGTGGGGGCAGAAACTACCCCCAGCATCACTGCATGGGGTCTCTCCTCCAGTGAGGTCCCCCCACAGCCCCCCAAATACTTGCGCATGCTTTTGGGCATCAGAGCAGCCCAAATGTACCCCTCAAACCCCACTCCATGCTCTCCAGCATCTCCCCCTCAAAGCTCCTGCTTCCTAAACCCCACAGCATCACCAGGATGTGCCAAAACCCCCCAACACCCGTGCTGAGCCCCCAGCTCCCTGCGGGCTCCCAGCAGCTGATCCCTGATGGGGAAGGGGGGAACAGCACCCCAACGCAGGTCCCTGCAGCATCTCCCACCCCAGTGCAGAGGCAACTGGCTATAAAAATCACGATTAAATAACAAAGCAAAATGTGCTGGCGTATGATCCTCATCAGGGTGGGGTGGGAGGGATGGCTGGAGGGGGGCCACATCCTGCCCCACCGCTCCTATCCGGGTGCAGGCAAAGCAGTGCTTGGGCAATTGTTTTTATCTCCCCCAAATCTTCTGCCGCAGAGCAAAAACCAAAGACGTCTGAAATTTCCCAGCCAAGCACATGGGAGCTGTTATTAATCTTATTAATAAACCACTTGGGGTTTAATGTCCTGTTTAAATATGACCAGGGCTGCTCTCTGCCAACTTTGCCTTTCCAGTTTTCCAGGCTGCTACGTACATATTTTGAAAATTTAAATAAATAGCTGCTTTCAAATGGGGGGAAGAGAAAAAAAGACACCAAGGGGCCCATCCTGAGCCCCTCTGCCCCTCTGAGTATCCCCATGAGATTCGGGCAGAATATTTTCTCCCCACTCAACCTGCAACGCTCCATCACTTCCAGCCAAAACCTGCCCCCAGCTCCATGCTGCGATGGGGACAAGGACATCCCAGGGAATCCCAGGAGGATGAGGGATGGGGATACAGCCTGGACCACCGGGATGAGAGGGGTCTGAAGCCGCCCATGCCTGCAGCTCGGCTCGGCCAGGCGCCGCAGTGATCAATACGTAATAACCTGCATCTCGCCGGCCGGTGCTGGAGGAGCTGTTAAGACGTGCGGCCAGTGTTGATGGGAACGTTAGGGTTTTGTGGGTCTTCCATCCCTGCCTGTGCTCTTGACCATTTTCTCCCCTTTCCATAAGGATATCCCCAAGCCTTGGTACCCAGCGGCGGCTGCAGCATCCCAAGGGGTCCCCAGCCCCGTGGAGGGAGGCGATGCTGGCAGGACCCTGCTCCCCAGGTTGATGTGCAACGGCTGCCAGGTTACAAAGCCCTTTTACAGCCCCAGAGGATCAGCGCAAGCCTGGGAGGATGCCAGTAGCCCAGTGCCTGCACCCAACAGCCATAACCCACCGCTGTACTGACATTTGTGGGCGAAGCAGGATCAGTGCAGGGCTGGCAGTGCCGCGGCCTCAGCACCAGGTCCGAGTCCCAGAAGGGGATGGGGGTTTCCTATCAGGAACTGAATTTCACCACAATGAACCGTTTGAGCCTTGAATCCTTCTCCCTGCTCAATTATTCGGCCCCTTCAGGGGAACCTCCCCCTGTGCTCTCTCTCCAGAGAAACTGGGGTGGGGAGAGGAGCCGACAGCTCCATTGCAGGGGGAAAAGGCGGTGGGAGCCATCGGTGCTGGGGGGAGCATCCCCTGGGGCTCCGAGTCTGCAAACAAATAAAGGCACGAGGAGCGCAGCGAGATGTTCATCGATCCACGAGCAGTGCGTTCTCGCAGCAAAACCAACCGGTTCACTGCCGATACACAACCCGGGGCGCTCGGCACCTCCCAAACGCAGCTACTTGTCACCGGTGTGGGGACACCCCCGCGGTGCCCTGCACCCCCCTGCGATGCAGAACCGACCACCAGCATCCAGCCCGGGGCAAGCCTTGGCCAAAGGCAGTGGGGGGGGAAAAGGCATCGTTACCCAGAGGCAATTTCTCGCTGTGGTTAACCACTTTCAGGGCTAAAAAGCAGCTTTTCTCCCCCAAACTCACTCTTTTTGCCTTACTTCTCCCGCATTAAGGACTGTCGGTACCAGGAATTTCTTCCACCTCCCTGACTCCCCTCAGAACAGACACAGAGACTGAGCTTCTCAAGAGGCCACTTGGCCACATCGTCCAACCTCCGATCTCTCTTCCCAAACCCCTCCCGCTGGCTGGGGGTGTATTTTGGAATGGGAGACCTGGCTGCCCCATGGCCTGGCAGGGATTCGGTACAGGTGGGCCCATCTCCGACTCGCCCTGTGCCAGGCGATGCTTTGCCACCATCCTATCAGTCCACACATTTTCTCCGGCAACGATTTTATTCATTCTCTTCTTTCTTTCTATTACTGAAATGAGCATCATTGATTTTTTATAGCGCTAATTTTTTTCCTAACAGAAAGCCACCTGGGATTAAATCAAGTTGCTTATCGGCATCTAAACGCAATCATGGCAGCTCAGTCCCTTTCAGCAGCCAGACTTGTGAACTCAATAAGAAACAAGATCAAGTTTGGCTGGACGAGACTCATTTTCCCAGACATCAATTAGGCCACTGGGTTTTAGGCTTTGTGGATCACGTTGTGCATCAACCTTTCCTTCCCGTGCTCTCACAGCTTCAGTGTAGGGCCAGGCTGTTTTCTGGCTCATCCTCTTCATTTTCTCTACAACCCAGCCCTCGGAGATATTTATTTTCCAGTCTCCATCACTCCCAGCTCTGTTACAAACCAGCATGAATGATTTAGAGAGTTCTTCAACTGGTCTCGTTAATACTCTTGGGTGCACATTAGCTGGTCCTGCAAATTTAGATGTACTGCACTTTAATCGCGGTTTTAATTGCGGGCTGTAACGCTCTGCCTTCCCAAACGCGCGCCAATAAACCTTTATAGCGGCCTGTCAAGCAAAGCTCTGCCTGTGAATAATGCGGCTGCACCGGAGGATGCACGTACACACGGAGGTCTCGCCAGGCTGGGATGCTGCTCCATGGCCGCCTGCACCCACCATCCCTCCCTTCCCCTTGGGGTGGTCACCTGGGGAGGTGACAAGGTGGGCTGGGGTTTTTCATGCCTCCAACACACACAGTTTCCCCCCTCGGGGGCTGCCTCCAGATCCTCAGTGCTGCCCATCCCTGGAGCAGCCCCATCCCTGCACACCAGCACCCACAGGCCCGCAGCATCCCCAGGCTCAGAGGCATCGCCGCACCCATAGTGGCCCATCCCACGGAGATGGGGTGCGGGGAAATGAGGGGCTCGCCGTCCCTGATGCCTCCGTCAGCCCCCCATTTCCATGGCAACCATGCAAATGTGAAAGCTTTCCATAATCATTAGGGAGCGGAGCCGAGCAGTATAAACAGTGACTGCAGTAGATTACATGCCTATTATGAACAGTCGCACCTTCTGAGCGCTGGTAATTATACCTAATTGTGCATTTAATTGTGTAATTGAAAACCCCCATCCAGAGTTCAGCCCGGGCTCCTTTCCCCCTTTCCCGGCGGTGGGAAGGAGGCCGGGAGCAGCTCTGGCCCCACTGCCCTCGTGCTGTCCCCACGCCGGGGATCGGGCACGATGGGAACGGCGCGAGGACAAAAGATGATGGCAGCTGTCGGAGGGGCTGCCTCTCGCCAGTGCCGAGGGTTGGCGGCCAAAAACGAGCAAATGAGGGCAGGAGGGGTGGTGGGGCTGGCAGGGCCATGACACCCCCGAGGGTGCAGTGGGGTGCTGTTGGGGAAGGGGATGTCGCACCGGGCTGGTGGGTGGTGGAGAGGTGCAGGGGATGGGACCATCGTCTCCCTTTGCCCATCCTTCCTTAAACTGACCCTGTTAGCGCCTTCTCCAGGCTCGGTGATGGAGGGGGAGTCTCATCCCGGAGGCTCTCGGTGCCCTGTGTGAACCCCACCCCTTGGGTGGACCGGCAGCCCCTTTCCCTACACTCCGACCCCGGGAGGCAGTGGGGGGAAGGATGCCAGTGCCGGCATGGCGTGGCACAGCATGGCATGGCACGGCACGCTGCCAGCCTGGCAGGCTCCAGCAGGCTCAGCCAGGCGGGAGGTGCCAACTGAGCTTTGCTATTCCAGCCAATTAAAGGAGAAAGAGAGAAACAAAGAACAAAAAGAAACCCCAGTTCAGAGCGACGCCGAGCTCTGCCAGGCAGAGGTGGGAGCGCTGAGTATCTCCTGTCCCCAACCAGCTACATCCCACACCCCGATGAACCCCAGGACACAGGGGAAGAAAAAGGGGGTCACCACTTTGGGATGAAGAAGCAGCCTGCTCGAGCAAGCCTGCCCTGCACCAGCGCCTGAGCACGGCCCAGGGTACAGAGCGGGATGGCCAAGGGGTGTGTGACAGCAGCCACCCGGATCCAGGCAGAGCTCAGCTTCCAGCAGTCCACATACCGATATCCCATCTCACTGCCTCCACGGTTGGATACACTCCCTCACAGCAGTGCAGCTGTCCTGATCTGCTACTGACACTACTAGGCTTCAGAGTTAACGAGTCACGGCTTGCAGCTCTCACACCCCCGTGCCCACGCTGGCAGTGGTGAGCGGGGCAGTATCACCTCCAGGTTCATTTTCCATCCAACCACCTCAGCAGCTCTCATCTTCCCGTAAAGATAAATCCTCTCGACAACAACAGGAATCCCAGAGAAAGGTTTACTAAGGCACTGTGAAACCCCCCAACCCGCTATTCAGCCTCCCGTATGATGGAGAGGGCCAGCAAAAACCCAAGAGTTTTGATTTCATCCCACCTCATCAGTGTAAATATCTCCCCCTCTCGAGGTGGGGCAGAGCTGGTGGGTGTCTGGCAAGGGGATCCCTGAAATTTTCCCAGAGAAAAAACATAAATGGAGGCAAAATCTGGTGGGTGCTGCTTGTCCCCTGGGAAGAGAGACACCCAGTGCTGGCAGCATTGCTTTGCCGAGTGGTGGAGAAGGAGCCTGTAGGATATTTGGATGCTCCAAAGCAGCTGCTCGGGCTCCCCTGTTCCACAGCCCATAAACCAGTTTCCCAAACTGGTTGAGGCACAAGCGCTGCCCTGAGGTCTGGGCTGCGCGGGGTGGAGCAGGCAGGGCTCTGCCTGCACCGGGCAGGACGTGTTGCCTCTCCAGACCTGCCCTCTCCCACCCCAGCACGGGCGACCTTGTGCCCAGTGGGTGCCAGCAGCACCCTGGCACCCCGCAGCTCTGGAGCATCCTCTGCAGCCCGTGAGCAGGGGGGACAAGGCACCAGGGGCACATTCCCCAGGGACCAGGTTGCAAACGTTGGGGAAACCAGTGGGGACACGAGAAGGTTCCTGCAGGAAAGTGGCCTGGCAGCAAGGACCAGCTGGAGATGGTGGCATCGCCCCAGGACAGGCTACACCTCACCTGTGCTGCTTTGTTTAAGGGAAACTGAGGCACAGGCTAGTTGGCGAGGTTTAGCAAGCCCCGCTGGTGGCATAAGCTGACCCCGCAGAAACAAGGAACAGCCTCCCGGGCAGCCCCAGTATACACCAGTCCAACCCCAGCCCCAGTGGCTGGGGGCACGGGGAGCACCGCTGTCCCCCCCTATAGTACAGAGGGCCCAGGACAGGGGTCAGGGCTACCTGGACAGAGAGACATGAGCCCCACGGTGCCGTCCCTACGTCAGGGGTGGCACTGAGGCAGAGGAGAGGAGCAGAGCCAGGGTCAGGCGTCAACACTGCTCCCCACTGTCCCCTCCCAAACCTCGGCAGCACCTGGTCTGCGTGCCTTGGCCACGCCACCCTGGGGATGAATATTGGCCTTGGTTGCCCAAGGGGACACCCTGATGGCACCCTCTACCTCCACCGCCCTGGGCACCCAGACCCACCTTGGGCAGGGCACCCAGCGGCACCCTTTGTCCCGTGGGGTGAGTGGGTGCCACTGATGCGGGAGGGGGTGTTGGGGGCAGGGGGCATCTCCCCACAGCTGGCGGGGTGCAAGCTGCTGCCTCTGGAGCTGGGGAGAGCATCCTGCAAGCTGGGAGGGGATGAGCTGGGGCACAGGCTGAGCCTGCGTGAGGGACAGTTTTGAAGCCAAGCTTTTGGGGACACCAGCAGCACCAGCACACACAGGGCAAGGTGTGAGAGGAAAGTCTGACCCCAATCTGCAGCGCAAAGTTTCTCCAGGTGCAAGCAGGAGCTGCTCTCCCAGCCCAGTAGCTTGAGCTGATTCAGTTCTTCCCCTAAAATAAATAGATTAGAATCTCTCAGATCTGGGATATCTCAGGGAATAAATGCCAACAAACCTGTTCAGGAGCTGGGTGGTAAAGAAAAAAAAGAGTGACCGTAAGCCAGGAAATTCCCGCACAGCCGGAAAACACCCGTCGGATTTATCCTGAACAAGGGGAAAGGGGGGTGAAGCACAAAGCGAGACTTTACAGACCAAACCGAGGGCACAGCTGGGGACACGAGAGGCCATTCCTGCTGGGAACAGCAGGACTTCAGCCCAGGGATGAGCCCACCTCAGCTTCTCTCCCCAGCATCAAGGACTGGCTTTGAAGCTTCCTGCATGCCCCTAGAAAGCCCGGTCCCCCCCTCTATCCACAAGTGGGGACCCCTCCCTGCTCGCTGCCTTCCAAAGGATGGAGAATGAAACACGAGCCACGCCGGGAAGAAAGTGCCCGTCAGCAGGATGCCACCATCATCTCCAGAGCAGATCCAGAGCCCGTTTCCATCGCTGCCTCCATCCACCCCATCACACCCCCCAGTCCTCGGGGACATCACGGGCTGACCACCACGCGTTTCGGCAACCCCCCCCTCATTTTCCTCACCGCGATGAGCCCCAGCACGGCCACAGGGGCAAGTTGTAGGATGCTGATTCTCCGTTAACGAACCACCCAGCCGGGATAATTAATCGCAACCTCGTTGGTGCTGTTTTTATCAGAAAACCCCCCGAATACCCCACACGCTCCCTTCGCCTGCTCCTCCGTCAGCATCCTGATGAAGATTGATGTGCGGGCAGCAGCGAGCACGGCACCTAGTTATTACGAAGACCGACAATCCTATTAAAATTAAACCTCTCCCTTCTCTCTGCCCCCAACATCCCGGCGTACCCCGGCCGCAGGCAGACGGGTCCCGCTCGACAGCAGGAGAGTTTCCAAAGTGCTGGCAGCGGCTCCAAGTTTCCCTGTTGCCCCAACTTGGGGGACCAGCACCCCAAGAAACATCCTTGGAGTCATCAGGATGGGAAACTGCCGGCGGGAGCGAACTCGGAGGGAAGAGATTGCAGTTGGGAACAAAGCTCACACCTGCTGGAGACGCTTCCCCAGGCGCTGACAGGGAACTGGTTCACATCCATCTCCCCGGCGGCAACTCCAGCCAGCGCTGGGTTGAGGCAGGGCACGAGGGTGGCATTTTGTTCCTCCTCGATTATTTTTTTTTTTTTCTGTGCTTTTTTTTTTTTTTTTTTTTTTTTTAGGGCATGGCAGTGAAGCATCATCCCCAAGCTGGTCCCCCAGCAAGGTCACCGCCGAGACGGAGCGGAGAAGGGTGACAGCCAACATTTCGCACAAAGCACAACCCGGCATGCTGATGAGCGCAGACGGCCCCTCGCCTTACCAGCTGCAGGCAGCAGAATCCGACCAGCGTACATCTCCCATTGCATCTCCCCATGGTTTCCCAGCCGGAGCCGCGGATTTCCCCCACCGTGGCCTCGCGTCGCCGTCCTCCAGCTCCTCACCAGCCTCCCCTTCGCCCGCAGAGCCGCCACCCGGGGAGCATCAGGGGGCCACCGCCACCGCGGGCCGCTCGCCAGCCTCCGGCCAGCCCCAGGACTTTCTTCACAGCAGCCCAGCCGCCTCCCGCACCCTGCCGGGTTAGCACAGAGGCGGGCTGGGCTCAGACAGGGGCATCGCCCCCCTTCTCCTCCTCCGCCTTCCTCCCCCCCCCCCGAGCCCTCCCCAGCCCCGCTCCCCCCGAGCCCGCGCCAGCCCCATCCCCCGGCGCAGGGCCCCCCCGGGGCCGCGCACACCTCGCCATCCATCCCCGGGGCGCGCAGGTTTGCGCGGAGCCCGCCCGGCCCCTCTATTGTCTCTCCCGCACAGCCGCGCTCCGCGCCCCGGGGGCGGGCGGGGGGAGGCGGCGGGTGGGGCCGGGCCGCGGCGGGCAGGACGGGCGGGGCGGCGGGGCGGGCCCGGAGCGGCCGGGACGGGGCGGGGGGGGCCCAGGGCGGGGGTCG
The DNA here is from genome assembly GCF_965140245.1 of Athene noctua. NCBI lineage: Eukaryota > Metazoa > Chordata > Aves > Strigiformes > Strigidae > Athene > Athene noctua. The sequence goes on from NC_134060.1 coordinate 6,651,727, forward strand.
GGGGGAGCCGAGGCCGGGGGGGCGAGGCCGGGGCGGGGGGAGCCGCGCCGGGCCCTGGGCGGCTTCCGGGGGCACCGGGCAGCGCGGCCGTGTCGCCGCAGGCGCGGCTGCTGCTCCCCCCGCCTTTCCTTCCCGATCCTGTCTTTTTAATCGCAGGTTTCTATTATTTTTATCCCCCCCCCCCCCCCCCGCCGGAACCAGGGGGTGCTGGGTTAAACCCCGGCGATTTGCAGATGCAAAGGGCCGGTCAGCTGCTGCCCCCCCCCCTTTCTCTCGGTTCTGCGGCCCCCGGGTGGTGCCTGGACCCGCAGCCCGGGGACCCCGCACCCGCCTCCCCTCGGGGCTCCCGGGACCACCCTGCGGGGCAGCAGCCGGGAGGACGGAGCTGGCCCAGCCCCGGGAGGAGAGGCCCCGGCATCCCCCGGCAGAGCCCGGCACCGGCCCGGGGGCAGCCGCTGGCCGGAGGCGAGCCAAGCCCGGGGGGGCTCAGGTCTGGGCAGGGGGGTGGGTGCAGGCACGGCCCTCAACCGCCACCCACCCGCTCGCCTTTGTTCTGTTTTCCCAGCACACCTCCGGGGATCCGGGAGCGCACATCTGCCGGGGATAACCGGGATGCTGCTTCTCCAGCGTCTCAGAAACCTCCCTCTGAAATGCCACCCAGCTGAAGGACTTGGGAACAGTTCTCTGCTTTTCAGTTCCATGATTTCACAGAATCCCAGAATCATCCGGGTTGGAAAAGCCCCTGAAGCTCCTCCAGCCCAACCATGAACCTCCCCCTGACCATTCCCAACTCCCCCAGATCCCTCAGCGCTGGCTCAGCCCGACTCTTCAACCCCTCCAGGGATCCCGGGGACTCCCCCCCTGCCCTGGGCAGCCCATTCCAACGCCCAACAGCCCCTTCTGCACAGAAATCCTTCCTCAGAGCCAGCCTGACCCTCAGCCCTGATTTTTTTAAGGAAGCATCTCCTGAGCCAGCCCCACACTCTCTCCGGTGTCTGAGCAGCTCCGTACCGGCTGCATTTGTGTGCCGGGGTCAGGCTGGCCATGCTCTAACCTGGCCCATCCAAGCTTGCAAGGGCTCAGCACATCCCCCACGCTGCTGGCACCAGCCTCCAGCACCTACCACACTGGGAGCTTTCCCTTCATCCTCCGAGGGGGGAATTTCTCTCCCTCCCAGCTGTTCTGTGCTCCCCTGGGAGTGTTTTGGGAGGCCGGCGCCTGGCTGAGGGATGGGGCTTTGCAGAAAACACTTGGCTTCCGTGAATGCAAAAACCATGATGCAAAAATACAGTGGGTTCACTAAGTGATGCTCTTAACAGGGCGTCTTGGGAGAGGTGGTTGAACCTGGACCGAGCTGGTGGGTGTTTAGAACATGGGGAGCTCTGCGTTTATCCCACGCTGCCTCAGCTGGCTGGGTGAGCACGCGGTGGGGTATAACCTCCACCAGCCCTGCGTGTGCCCACGCCTCGCCGTGCAGGCTGCTGAGGATCCCACCCATGGACCTGTGACACCCCCACTGTGACACCCCCACTGTGACACCCCCACTGTGGGCCTGAGTCCATCACCCCCAGCACTCCTGGCTCCATCATCTCCAGGTCCTCACCGAGAGCCTGAGAGAGGTCCCACTGCCCTCATCCCACGGACAGAGGTATCCCAGGGCCCGAGGCGTTATCTGGGTGCTTTGAGGGGGGAACAGACCCATCTTCAGGGCTGAGCTTGTGGGTTCCTCTGTGATTTAAGCACAGCAAAAATGTGGAGCAGAGGGACTGGTTTCACCCCACGGGTCAAAAAAAGACGAGGACCTGACTGCCCCGTAGCATCTCCTTGGCGATGGCTGGGTAAATCTTCTCAGCTCAACCCTCGCAGTCAGCTCCAAAAAATACCAGACAAAGGCAAAACACCCTGATGTAAAATCATGGAAACTGATACAATGGTGCTGAGATCCTGCCTGGCTCTCGACCAGGTGGAGTTTTGCAAGGAATCAATTTTAGATTAAAAAAGGTCAATATAGCGCGTCAAGGCGCTTCCCTAGAAGACAAGGAGATAACTTCATTTCAGTGTGGGAAACAAGCCCAACGTTTTGTCTTTTGCTCTGCTCATAACCTGCCACCCTCCAGACCCCACAACCCTTGGCTTTTGTATTTTTGCAAGAAAAAATCCCGATGACCAAGATTACAGAGGAAATAATAGGAGGAAATTAATTCAGGGTCACGTTATTCATTTATGGGATGGGAGGGAGCCGTGAAGCTACAGGCTTTGATGTGCACCCAGAGCTGCCACCAAGCCCTGGGGAGCCTCAGCTTCCCCAACACCCACTGTGACGGTGATGCCGGAGCCTCATCCCAAACCCACCATCCCTGCCCTCCAGCAGCCTGAGCACGGCTTTGGCCCCGTCTTTGGGATGGAGATAGGAGAGGAGCCACCCCCCCCAGGGCTGAGCCTCCGCTTCGCTGCCACCCCACATCCCATGGCGGGGGTGAAAGGACATGTCCTTCAGAGCCACCGCAGAGCTCACCAGCCACGGGGAGACCCTCACGCCCAGTTTTTGCACAGCAGTAGGTGATGTCTCTGCTCACCCAGGGGCTCTGGCAGCCCCCCAGGACTGGCAGCAGGGCTGAATCCAGCCCAGCCAAGCCCTTCATCCCCAGGGCAGGAGGAGCCAGGTGGGATCACTTCCCCAGGCACACAAAATCATCTCCTTCCACCAAAAAGGGGTGTTTCAAGTAAAAAAAAAAAAAAAAAAGCCTGGATCCTTATGCCTGAGAGAGATCTCTCTGCCAGGGCTATAAACAGAACACATGGAAATAGGGGTTTTTCACTAAACTGATATATTTACCCAAAAGTGTCTATTTTTTGCTCAAGAAAACCAACACCGGGCTTGTTTGTTTTTCAAATTTTTCCCTTTTTTTCCCCTCAAAAAATTCTGGCACAGAAAGAAAACACATCACCAGCAGCTTCTGCTCCCTCAGCTGAAGACAGGGATGTGCCATGGAGAGCTGGGTCCCTGCTGGGACACTGAGACTTTGGGTACTTGTATCCGTCACCAGAATTATTCAGTATTTCCAAATGGAGGCAAAAAATAAAATGTGACTCCCCAGGATGAGCATCAGCAATGCTCCCAGTACAGCCAGCAAATAGTTATTAGGGGAAGAAGGAGGCTTAAAGCTGCTGCAGGGCAAGACAGGCTGGGGATGCTGCTTCCTGCCTTAAAAAAGGCAAAATCAGGGTAAAAAGGGGGTTTTAGGTTAATAGAAAACACCCAGGAGATATCACAGTTTTGCATCCCTGAGCCCTGGCATTGGAGCTGGCTTTTTTTGCCCCCTTCTTTGCCTCAGGGGCTCTTGGGGTTGATTTATTTTTCCTTCTTTTGGGCTGAAACAGTTGTTCAGGCTTGGTGATGATTTGGAATGTGAATTTTGAGGGTGAATGTACACTGAACCTCTGCTCAAAGATGTCCTTGCTAGAGGCCAGCAGGGATGTTCCAGCCCACTGGAGCTGTGGTGCAGCCAAAGCCAAGGGGGCTGGTGAGCATCTTTCACCCACTCAGGCAGTAATTAATGGCACTAAGTCATCAGAACATGGCAAAATGATGATTTTTGGCATGTTTATTGGCAAAGAAATCTTCGAAGGGGCCCCATCTATCTGGGTTATGGTGACAGGTAAAAGATATTTATTCCGATGCTTTATGTAAATCAGTGCAGGATAAACACATGCAAATTATTGGCACAGGTCGCACGTAATTAAGCCGGTCAGGTAATTCCCCTTAATGGGTAGTGTGGATGGGGTTTGTGCTAATCTCAAATCCCTCCAGAGGCTGATAAGTGTCTGGATTTTGGCTGAAGAGCCATGACATGCACACCTTTGCTGCTCAAGGGGTGAAGGTCTCTGGGATTCATGCTAATAAGTCCCTAATTAAGCAGTGGCCGGAGTGGCAGAGCAGCCTTGGCAGGGGGAGGGAGGTGACAAGGTGCAGCCCAGCACCTTGTGATGGGACAGCCTGGCTCTGGGGTCAGGGACATCCCGGTCCCAGGGTCAGGGACAGCCCGGCTCTGGGGTCAGGGACGCTCTGCCCAGGGATGCCCCAGCTGAGGGGCAGGAGAGCTCTGTCCCGGGGGCCAGGGATGCTCCATCCCCAGGGTCAGGGACACCCCAGCCCTGGGGCCAGAGACGCTCCAGCCCTGGGATGAGGGCTCCTCTCCATGATGGGGAGCCCAAATCTGGTACCAGCCCACCCCCAGCACCCCTGCTGCTGGCCTTGACCCTCAACCTACCCCCTCCTGGCTTCACCTGGGAACAGCCACAAGCCCCGGCAACTCAGAGCCCCGAGGGACACCTCGTGTCACCCCACTCAGGGCATCCTCCACCCACCCAGCCCCGCGGGGACCACGGGTAGGGCCACGACAGAGCAAACCAAACCAAAGCGACTTCCCCAACCACCTCCGGCAATCAACACACGTCTATTTAACCAACCTTTCCCCGACTTTAACATAATTAGCCATCAGCCTGCCAATCAACGTCAGCTCCCGTGGATCACCGTTAATGGATCGCTGTTCAGCCGACTGTTATTGAATCGATATAGAAATTAAAATGCATTCACGCCATTCTTTCTCAGCTGTCATCTTATCTCGGCGTCTAGCGAAAAGCGCGGCAAATTACAGAATCCATCATCATTTAGCCTTTGTAGCTCGCAAAATTCATAATTAACAAAAAATTTCTATTCACTTGCTCATGTAATTTAATTAGTTTTCCATTAAATAGAGACTAAATATCATCTAATCCCCCAACAGAGCAAATAATTGTTTTCCATTCTTTTAGAAATTATCACTTGCTTATTGTAACTATCAAAATTCATTAGAAGCCTCCGAGCAGCAGTGAGGAAAGGTGGGAAAAGCGCTGGAGGAAGGACAGGGAGGTAATTAGAAGGGTGGCAGGGTCAGGGCTGCCCTTGGCTGAGCTGGGACCTCCCGGTGATGCCCCCGTTGTGGCCAGCGTGGGGATTACCAGCACCCAGCGCAGAATCTGGCCCACAGCACCATGCTGGGGTGCTCTGGGTACCCCATCTGCCTCCAGCCACCATCGCTTGCTGATGGTGCTGCTGAAGAGTCAGGGACTGGGATGGGGATGGGGACAGGGATGGGGACATCCACACAGGGCCATGCCCAGGGGTCGCTGCCAGCCCCCCCCTGTCCCCACTGAAAGGCTGGGAAGCAGCTGGCAGCCCCCCACCACAGCAGCTCTGTTGCACAGGGGCCGTTTATCTGGATCCTGAGAAAGATTTAATTTATAGTGGAAATCTCTCAAGCAAATACCTCCCTTGGAGGAATAAACCTGTTTAAGAAAACAATTTTCTCTGCGCTCGGATTATGCCTTTAACGGTTTGCTGCTGCGATGCCCTGGAGCTGGCACGGCTTTGACGTGGGATGGGAGCCAAGAGGGGCTGTGCCCGCTCGGGTGCAGCCAGCAGCAGCCGGGAACTGGGGGGAAACCGGCCCTGAATCCCCCGGGATGCTTTGCTGCCCAGTGAGGGGCATCGCCCTGTCCCCGAGGCTTGGTGGTGGTGCTGGCCCTGGCAGTGTCTGGGGGGTGTGGGGGGGTGAGTGGGTACCTGTGGGTGCATGTGGCTGTGTGTGTGCACGTGTGTGTGCGCGTGTCTGCACCTGCGTGCACATGGGTGCATTTGTGTGTGCACATATGAGTACGTGCCCGCATGTGTGTGCACAGATGTGCATGCACGTGCTTGTGTGCACTTGTGTGTACTTGTACGTACACACAGGGCACAGCCCTGCAGTCCCCACTTCACACAACAAGGATCTGCCACAGTCCTGTGCCAGCCATCCCCCACGGTGGGTCCCAGCCCCTGTGGTGGGTGCCCGGCTCTCCCAGTAGTCACCACGGCCTGGCAGCGAGCCCAGGGGAAGGGTGAGCCTGGGGGAAGGTGTCACAGGGCCAGCTGTGCTCCCCAGTCCAGTGGGGCTCTGCAGAGTGTTGAACCCACCAAGCTCCAAGTACCACCCCAGTAGCAAATTGCATTAAATCCACAAATTGTCCCAGTGGTGCCGTGGTTATGATCCACTGAACACAGAATCCCAGAATCATCCGGGCTGGAAAAGCTCCTGAAGCTCCTCCAGCCCAACCATGACCCTCCCCCTGACCGTTCCCAACTGCCCCAGATCCCTCAGCGCTGGCTCAGCCCGACTCTTCAACCCCTCCAGGGATCCCGGGGACTCCCCCCTGCCCTGGGCAGCCCATTCCAACGCCCAACAGCCCCTTCTGCACAGAAATCCTTCCTCAGAGCCAGCCTGACCCTGCCCTGGGCAGCTTGAGGCCATTCCCTCGGGGCCTGGCGCTGGCTCCTTGGCTCCAGAGACTCATCCCCCCTCTCTGCCCCCTCCTGGCAGGGAGTTGCAGAGGGCCAGGAGGTCTCCCCTCAGCCTCCTCTTCTCCAGACTGAACCCCCCCAGTTCCCCCAGCCGCTCCCCAGCAGACCTGTGCTCCAGACCCTGCCCCAGCTCCGTTGCCCTTCTCTGGCCACGCTCGAGTCATTCAATGGCCTTTTTGGGGTGAGGGGCCCAAAACTGAACCCACTCCTCGAGGGGCGGCCTCACCAGTGCCGAGCCCAGGGCTCAGATCCCTTCCCTGTCCCTGCTGGCCACGCCAGTGCTGACACAAGCCAGGATGCCACATGTCCCCTTAGGAACAGGTAGGTGCTTCTCCCAAATTAACTTTCAGCTCTCTCTGGGGACTGGGACATCAGCCCATGGTCTGATCCATCACTAACACAGGCGGGTGGGCATCGATCCAGCCCTAACTGCAGATGGTAATTGGCAGCAGTAACTCAGAGCTGCCCCCGGCCATGTCTCCCTCCTCACCCTCCATTGTTATCGAACACTTATTTGATCCACAGGTTCCCTGGCGCTGGGGAGTAGAGATTTCTCTTGCAGCGCTTGGGACCGACACAAGGACCTGCCTGGGAAGCTGGGCTGGGTGCTCACTGCTGCAGTGAGTTTGCTCGTGCTCGGGTGGCAGCCATGCATGCAGGGGGGAGATGCCCTCAACTCAAACTGCCCACCTGCCCCTGCGCCTGGCTCCATCTGCCTGGCTGCTCCCTCGGGGCTGGGGGCTTAGCAATAATCCGGATCATTTCCCCGATCTGGGTCACGGCTCTGCAGACGCCCATGCCAGTGAGATGGAGGGGGGGACCCCCCTGGGTGGGTGGGGGGAAACCATCCAGCCCCCACTGCCCGATGCTGCTGAATGTCTGGCATGGGAGCCCCAGGCTCTGTGGGACCCCTGGGCACAGCAATCACTGCCCAGCAAACCCCTCCAGGACTCAGGGCAGGGGGAGAGAGACGCCTCTCCCTCACTTCCCTGAAGGTTCCTGGGTTAGGAGTTAGGAAAACACCCCACCCCCCTTTTTTTTCTTCTTTTAAACAAGCATGATTCAGTAACCTGCAAGGTTATCATCCTGGCACCGCCAGCTTAGCCCCAAGAGTCTCTCTTCCCTCTGACACTTGGGCATATATTCAAATCAATCCATAAACCCTGGAGGACTGTAACAGGGTCTAATTAAGCACTAAATCCACGTGCCAGCACCCTCCTCGCCTGGCAGCCCCCGGTGAGGGGACAGAGGCGCAGGGGCTGCTGCTCCGGTGGGTCCGGGGAGGTCAGCCCCGAGTCGCAGCGCTCCTGGCTGGAGTCCCAGCTCCCATTTCCATGTGTTTCAGGGCACGTTATTTAATACTCTGCAGAGTTAAAAATAAATCTTCCCCCTGCCTCCAGCTCTCTCCGCCCGCCTCTTCAGCTGCAGGGTGATTTGTTTGCGGTCGGATACATTCATTCACCGTGATCTGGCGATGGGTCTGGCCGTGGCTGCGCCCTCACCTTCCCGGCGCCTGGCTCCAGCCGTGAGCGCTTCTCCCCGCGGGGACAGACGGCATCGAGGGCAGCGGCACAGGGACAGCCACAGAGTCCCGGGGCTGCCGCAGCCGTTCCTGAGGGCTCCTGCTGGGATTTGGGGAATGGGGGAAGGTGGATGTCAGCAGCCAACAAGGACCAGACCCACTCAGGTGAAGCTGATCTTCCCTGGAGTTGAACCTGCTGAGTCTCATTCAGACCTGATGCTCGAATCCATCAACCCACGTATGAAGAGGGTCAGTGCAGGAGGCACAGTCGGGGCTGATGGTTTCTTGACAGTTCAACCCAGACGGATGGGTTTAACTCTCCCACTCACCTCTGTCTGTACCCAAAGTCACTTCGACTGCGATGATTCAGGAACCAGGAGCAGAGACGAGCTCTTATCCAGCCCCAAAGGCTTCACGGTGGAGAGTGAGGCCCCGCGTCCCTGAGGGCCGGGGCAGCCTGCAGCCACCTGCTGACAGAAGGACATGGCACTGGGACAGGAGCCGTCCCTGGTGACAGGGAGCAGGGACAGTGCCACACATCCTGTGCCCGGGAGACACCATCTCACCTCCCAGGGAACAGGCAGCCCCATTCCCCTGCCTCTTTAAAAGCTGGTGGGTCTGTTTAGGCCCCAAGCAATGCCATCCTCTTCTGCCCACAGCAGGAAAGCAGGGACAAGAAACTCTCAGGGGGACCCTGAGCTTCCCTTTTTACCAATTTCCAAGCTCTTAAATACCTGGTGGCTGCAGCAGATCCATCCTGGTCAAACAGTGGCCAGGACCGGGCAGGACAGCCCCGCGGCACTGCTGGGGTGGGAGCACCCTGTGTCCATGCTCCAGTGTCCCACCCAGCTGAACTGCAGCCCTCGAGAAGCCTCCTCTGGGATGGGGCAGGAAGGCAACGAGAAGTGAGAAACTCCCGATGCAACCTGAGCCAAGGCAGCAAACGGGGGAAAAAAAAAGAATGAAAACTGGGGTGGATACATTCAGAAGAGAAATGCAGCATGTGCTCTTCATGGCAAGTTAATTAACACCAGACAACACCCATGGCACAGGGAACCCCCCCTTGCGTGTTCTCACAAAGACCAGCTGAGGGTCAGCCCCAAGTCCAGGGCTGCTTGACTCTGGTTTCAGCCTTGGCCCGTGCAGACCATTCCCTTCCAGTCCAAGCCATGGGGCTGGGGCGCGGGCAGCAGTCAGCCAGGCAGGGGGCTGTGGCTGCGGGACAAGGTCTGGCAGAAGCTGAGGTCCCCCTGACGCTCAGCAGGGTGCAGGCATCCCAGCATTGTCCCAGCAGTGAGCCACAGGCACAGGAGGTGCAGATCTAACCTGCCCAGGGACCTGCCACCATCTCAAACCACCCTGCTGCCAGCCTGGTGAGGGAGGGGACATGCAGCCAGGCTGGTTCCCCCACTGCTGAGCACTGAATACACTGTGCCTCTCACAGGAACTCACTCCCTTTACATTTATTTACAGCAGGGAACTCACTCCCTTTATATTTATTTACAGCAGAGGGCTGGATTTTACTCAAAACATGAAAATAGGATTCAGCAGTAGCCCAATAATTATTTCAAGTGTGGTCATTTTTATTGCCACGAATAAAAATAAAGCTGCTCTTCTGAAGACAAGTGCTGTTCCTCAGGGGTTGGGGCCAGCGCTGTTTAACAGCTTTGTTGGTGACGTGGGCAGTGGGATCGAGGCACCCTCAGCAAGTTCCCCAACACCGAGCTGTGTGGCGCGGTCACACGCTGGAGGGAACCCAGAAAGCCAACGGTGTGCTGGGCTGCACCCAGAGTAGGGTGGGCAGCAGGGCGAGGGGGGGATTCTCCCCCTCTGCTCTGCTCTGGGAGACCCCCCTGCAGTGCTGGGTCCAGCTCTGGGGCACCAACAGCAGAAGGACACGGACCTGCTGGAGCGGGGCCAGAGGAGGCCACGGAGATGCTGGGGGGGCTGGAGCCCCCCTGTGAGGACAGGCTGAGAGAGTTGGGGGGTTCAGCAGGAGGAGAGAAGGCTCCGGGGAGACCTTAGAGCGGCCCCCAGGGCTGGAAGGGGCTGCAGGAAAGGGGGGAGGGACTCGTCATCAGGGGTGTAGGGACAGGATGAGGAGTAATGACTTAAGCTGAGAGAGGGGAGATTTAGATTAGACACAAGGAAGAAATTCTTCCCTGTGAGGGGGGTGAGGCCTTGGCCCAGGTTGTCCAGAGAAGCTGTGGCTGCCCGCTCCCTGGAAGTGTTCAAGGCCAGGCTGGACGGGGCTTTGGGCAACCTGGGCTAGTGGAAGGTGTCCCTGCCCGGGGCAGGGGGGTGGAACTAGGTGATCTTTAAGGTCCATTCCAGCCCAAACTGTTCTGTGATTCTATGGTTTCCCGGGTTATATATGAGTTTCCTGGGTTATATATGAGTGAAGGCCTTGATGTAGTACTGTACAACAGTAAAGCAAAACAGAACAATAAATCCCATCCACACAGTTCTTGTAAAAAGCTATCTATTTCAGTTTTGACCATATAAAAAAAAAATCAAGAGAACCGGACAGGGAATGTACAAGCCACATATGGACTTTAAACAAATTTTACCAATTTCAAGTGATCTGGGTAAGAGTTTTATAGCCGGTGGCATAGCCAAAACCAAATTCCTTTCAATTCCCAATTTTCCTTCCTCCCCCAAGAAGGGGGTGTGGAAAAAAGCTGCACAGCGAGACCACGCAGACATGACAGCCTGCGAGAGGGCGACGTGTCACATCGAGCTGCTTCAACATTTTCCCACTGCCACAAACATGAGGGGGGCTGGCACCGGTGAGAAGCAAGTCAATTCGACTCCTGTAAACCACAGACCACAAGGGCACAAATCCCACCGTCGCTCGTCGGCGTCACTGGATCTCCCCCATATAGAGTCTTTTGTCGCTGGACGCGGAGAGTACTGGGAGAGGGAGAGAGAGAGAGGAATATGAAAATTAAGCACAACAGTTTGAGACTTCCACTAACCACACGCCATTTGAGTTGAACTACTCGTTTCGCTTGCCCTAAGTGATGTCGAAAGCCAAATTCCATTTGCTTCCCCAAAACCACTTCATGGAATTACTCCTCTGACACCTAATCACACGCTGTGCATCGTGGCTGCCACTCCCCTGTCCCAGGACAGGTGTAACGGTGCACTGCGTGTAATGTCTAAGCATTAAAATGGTAAAGAGAGGCATATAAACACACTGTTAAAGTTCTCAAGCATCCTGAAGGATTCACTTCCATTGCAGGGCGCTGCCGTCGGGACTGCACGCCACTAGAGGGCACAGGCTGGCCAGGAAAGCCCCGCCGGGACGTGATTATTCGATCAGAACAGGCAAAATACTGCTGGCACCCAACTACAGCGAATCACTGAACCACCCTGACTCCGGAAAGGCTCTTCAGGGGATTCAAGACACAAAGAATGACCCAGAAGTGTTGCTCTTAACAGTGACAACAGTTTTATTCGAGTCCAGGAGATATTTGGGGGATTCCTACATGAACTCATGGACTGGTGTCTGTCATCTTGCTGCATTTTGCCTCCCCAGGCACCTTCCTGTGCAGATGAGTGTCATGGAGATGTGAAGCAATTTACAAGATTAATATTCCCAGTTGTTAATAGAAATCAATTGCATAACTCGCATGCAACGCCTGGATAGGTTTTTAATTTTTATTTTAAGCTGAGTGATTGATTCACAAAGAGGAGCTCAGTAGAATACAACTGCAAACAATCTGCTCCAAAGCGGGGAGGAGAGATCGCTCTGCTCTTCCAGCAGTCTCCAATCTGAAGACAGGGCAATGAATAACCAGGGAACAAACCCATAACTCACTGCCCTGCTGCAGACTGTCATCCTCGGCACAGCCGAGCTCCTGGCTTCACTTCGGGGTTGACTCTCGTCAGGTTTTGGCTGGAGCAATGTGGTGACCTAGCCGATGGTGCAAGCGTTGCCATAGAAACAAACAGCACCCCGCGGTCCTGCCTGGGCCACACGCTGCGCCAAGAAAACTGGTACAAAAATCTGCTCTTCGCTAAAGCACTGTGATTAAAATGGGTCTGAAAAAGCCACCATGAGCATTGTCTCACCCAGGACTGATACATGGTGCCATGTGCCCAACACCTCTAGAACGGGGACAAAACCCGCCGCACAAAGAACCTTTTTTTACTTCCTAGAGCTTTTGGGTAAAGTTACAAAAGTTACAAGACCACAGGCTGGAGACAGGCTCCCAAGGTGATCGCTGTCCTCACGTGATCACCAAATGTATGGTTATATCCCTGGTGTCCAAACCCAGGTTAGCCCAAAACCTTTCTGCATGGCCCTTGGGAAGTCTGGAGAAGCCCCAAGCAGCGGCAGCCCTGCCACAGCTCGTGGCCACGCAGAGGTTACCAACAGCCCAGGGCATCAGCCACCCCACTGCTGTGTGGGTGCCCCCACCCAGGGCTCCTCCGGGCAGGACAGAGCAGCATAACCCCCCATGCTCAGCCCAGGACCCCAGGGCACAGCCAGCCCAGCTCCCATAACTGGAGAGGAGCAAGGAGTCATCTGCTACCCTTAAATCTGCCTGATACTCGGGGCTCTGGGCCACAGGCAATTTTGGGGCTGTTTTCCAGAGGATGAGCAGTTCAGCCAGCCCTGAAAATATTTCCCCAGCTGAGTCTTGAGGTGGGGAGGACTTACTAATGGGTTCCTCTGGATGGAAAGCCAGTTCATTCACCGACCCAGCGTGGCCTGGCAGCTTGTACAAAATCCTCCTGGATGTGGTGTCCCACACGTAGACAAACCTACAAGAGAGTCATTATGAGTGGAGGCATTTGAGGAGGAAAAGCAGCTGCCCCCCACACCAACGGCTTATTCCTGCAGCGGTTTACCACCCAGGCTGAAACAGATGCAGCTCTTAGTGTGGATAAACAAGCAGCTTCTCAGGAGAAAAACTGCAGAAGAGCAGAAGTCTGAGCAGGTAGGAGCTAACACGTCAATTTGGTGTCAAACACCTCATCGCCGTCACAGCACAGCAGCCTCGTTTCACCCCTCGTGGCATGGAGATGGGTTTGAAAGTGTGAGGCTGTAGAGACCCTCAAGATCACACCAACAATGGGCCAAGGGAGAGAAGAAGCATTGGGAGCGGGGAGGAGGGGTCTCACCTCATAAATAACTTCTTGCGAGCCCAACGGACACCCTTTGGTTTGGGCTGGCTGGACAGCAGCGAGGAGGAGCCCAGGTGATCCTCCAGCCCCCACTACAGCCTAATCCCTCCCAGCAAAAGCTTTATATATGGATTTCTTCTGCTGTGCCACTGGAGTCATGACCAACTTCCCAGCATTTATTAGGGCACCGATCAGATTATGCTGAGCCCTTGGATAAACCCCCCACAGGCCTCAAGGGGGCTCCCCCCAGGTCCTGAGCATCGCTCCCAGGCTGAAGAAACCACCAGGGCGTTTCAGGCAGGAGGTCAGAAAGAAACTGCTGGCAGCAGGCGTGGATCAGCTCTCAGATTACTCATTTTTATAAATGGTCTCAGAGAGTGGGGGAAACTGTGCCTTGCTGTAAATCACCCTGTCCCCCAGCTCACCGCTTGTCCCTCCCAGGTGCCGACTGCTGCCTGCACAGCGCAGTGGCCGCACACAAGCTCCACCAGGCAGCAGAGCAATGCCATGGCCACGGTTATGGTGAGCACCCATGGGAGAGCACATGATTTTTGAGCACGTCAAAAATGAGAAGAGCCCTGAGCAACATCCTCCAACCCAGGCATGGCGATGCTGCGCCCCACCCGCACAGGGAAACTGCATCCCTCCCTTCCATCCAAACACAACGGCCTCGCCACGTGAAATGGCATTTGTTACAAGGTTTACAGCTCTGGTTAAAAATGGGTGGCTGGGGAAAGCTGCCAGTTCTGGATTATACTCACCCTGCCGTCTCATTTCGCTCTCTAGGGAGGTGACTGACGGGTGAACCACAATCTGCCAGAGCAGAGTGGGAAGCAGCAGGGCTGTAACTGCCTGGGTTTGGCATCAAGAGCAGCTCTGCTGCCTGCACAGCCCAGAGGCATCACCACGGCTATTTACAGGCGACTGCAGAGGGTGAGGGCATGGGCGACAGCCCATAAAACACGTGTAAAATCAATCTACTGCATTACAATCCTGCAAAGGAAGGTGGCTGCAAATGGCACTGTACGTGCCTGTGTCCCGCCTGCACGAACTCGGACATGCTGGAGATCAAGAGCCCTTTCACCAGCCCCGCACACAGCCAGGCTCTGAGCACCAAGCCTGGACCATTTCAGGCTTACACAACCCTACCAACAACGGATCCCTCAATTTCACCTGTTCCTTTCCACTTGTTGGGGCTTTGCAGACCAGACAGAAGCACAAAATTTGCCTGTACAACTAGTCTGTCTTTTAGCTGAAACAGAACTGAGCTTCTTTTCCCCCAAAAAAGCAATTTATAACACTTGCTGACTAAACAGAGAGGACTCTGGATACCAACACAGGGCAGACCTGCTTTGTTAGGCCCATTCATTTTCAGGCTGCTGTTACTCTTTGACTTATTTCCTTGAAAAATATAAAAGGGAAAAATTCAAGCCTGCAACTTAAGGCATGGATGTTACTTAAAGCAGCATTTCTTCAAGCACAACTATTTTATCTAGCAGGCAAGAACTGTATTGAATGTTTTCTCAAACCACTCTGCTGCTTTGTTTTTAATTTGGTATTGCAAAGCAAGCAAGCACTTTAAGTAGTTGATTTTACTACAACCCTTCTGAAGGGCTTAACAGCAAAAAAAAAAATTTAGGTAATTGTCCTTCCAGTGTAGACACAGACTCCATATAATGCAGGAGACTAATAGCTGGGGAAATATTTTGCACTGAGACAAATATCTGTTTAATCTTGTTTGGGTTTTGTTTTTGGTTTTTGGTTTTTTTTTTTTTTTCCGCCAGCAGATACTCCTTCTCAGAAAGAAATTTAAAAGCTCAGAGATAGCAGAAAGATTTGAGCAGCCTTATCTAACCTGCCCTGGGACCTGGCTGTGTGCTCTTCTCCATGAATGTCACTACAAAATTGCTGTCAGACCGCAGAGCTACATCAGCATCTGGAGAAATAAACCTAAATGCTCAAGACATCCACCACACTTGAGTGCTGAAGGGATCAGCCCCAGCCTCAGCGGGCTAACCCCCAGGCACTCCCCACCACACACACAGCAGCCCAGCACGACTGGAAAGGAGAGTCACGTCTCAGCCACTAGATGTGATAGCTGGCCCCACTATATCTGGACAGAGAGTGCTAAAGTTCTCCCTAACCTCTATCAGAAACTCATTAAATTTGCTGATTACTACTGCTCCATGCCCTGGACTCCGGCCTGCAGGAATTCCTGTCTCAATGTCACTGAGAGTGCATCTGGATTTGCTCCAGCAGAGGTTGGTGTCCTTCACAGTGACCTTCAGTGTCTGGCATGGATGCTCTGCTGGTTTCCTCCCTCTACCCACTTTACTCTTTAGTTGCCTCAATTTACAGAATATCTCACTTAAAAGTCCAATATGTGTTAATTTAGTCAGATCTTTGTTTCTTCTTACTCATTAAAGGAAGGATCAAGAATGATCCTCGCAACACCACTCGTGCCCGCAGCAATTTAACTGGTATTTGTGGTCCTTGCCAGCACAAGCCCCACGCTCGCCACACTTCTCCAGACTCCCTGCGTCTTGACAACTCTCACAAGCATCTGCTGGGATGACACAAGGGACCTAGTCCAGTGACAAACACACTCCTGTCAGCTGCTGCTCCTCGTGTTGGATCCTGTGGCTGAACAGCAGCAGTAATGCAGATCCCTGGTCACCTTCTGACAATAAGATGATTTTACAACTTGCACTCCTCCACTGCCTGTTGTAACCAGGGCAGACAACGCTCACAGAAAATCACGGGGGATGGTTCAGATCATTACACCTCTATGCACAACTCTGGGTCTTCAGATTCATTTTTGACATGATCCAGCTCACTTCAGGAGCGCCTGGAAAACCGTCTGGGATTGATGGTGAGAGATAAACACCGTGGAACTCACCTGTCAGCCGAGCCCCCTGCGATCTTACTCCCATCCGGGGACCAAGAGCACCTCAGAAGATTCTAAAATAAAAACACGCACAGGTCTATTTCCAAAGGAAGATTTAGTTTTCCCCTTCTGCTTGACTGAAAATCACCACAAGACTTTAAATATCATGAGCACCACTTTAATGATCTCCCTTCGGAAGATGAGATGGTAATTACAGATTTTATTTTATTGCTGGAAACATCCAGTGCCTTGTTATTTTACACAAAGTAGATAGTAAATGTAGAAAATTCTTAATTTACAGCTAATTATAGCTGAACCAAGCAAAGAAATCTTGTTACCACGGCTTTAATTGGAATCCCACTTTGTGCATTTATCTTTCTTTGAGTTCTTATTAAAGCCTTTCTGGTTTAAACTTGAATTTAAAAAACAATTTACAGAAGAGTTAATAGCAGCAACAGAAAATCATGTTTTGGTCTGCAGTACACTCACCTTTTCAAAATTATGTACGTTCCCCTGGAAAATCTTCACACATCTCTCTTTAGGGGCAAACGGTCGCACATCCCAGATGCGCACTGCAAGAGAGCTCACAGTAATTAGCTGAAGAAGGCAGAGGCCTGTGGGCAAGGTCAGCTTCTGGAAACGTTCCTTTTCCTAAGACATGCCACTAACGAGCAAAGACCTGGTCATGCTCCTTGTTCTCTTCATGCCTAGGTTTCCCCAGAAGCAAAAGGAAAGGAGCCGCTTTCCCCTGTAGAAAGCTTTGATACAAAAGGTCAAATGCAGAAATTTATAATTACACCAAGACCACTGCCAACAGGAGGGGAAAAATCCAAAACAACTATTACACCAGTGAGCCACCACCTCCCTACATGAGCATTTTGCTTTATTCTAACACACTCTGTGATCATGTTTCTGATCGGATCAGCTTCACTGAGCACCCCACACAGGAGACAGGCCGTTTGGACATTCTGCTGTCATTCCCTGCTGCGGGGAAGAGCCAAACTGTCCTGACAGGAGCCAGACCGAGACTGTGCTCAACTGTCTGCGTAAATAGCGTGTGCTGTGGCTTGTGTCCTCACCATGACAAACCCTTCTGATGCAGCTGCTCCCTCCCCACAAAGGACGTGACTGTCACCAGTGTAACAAAAATTCAAGCTTTATCTCGAGAGCCAAACTCCCTTCAGCCCATCCCCACATCTAGCTCTTGGTTTTTTCTACCTCAAACAATTGAAGCTGTTCCATCCTGGAGGCCATGCAAAGCTGTGCTCTCCCATCAGGCAGGACGTACCTGTGTTGTCCATCGCGTTGGAGAGCAGGTAGGAGCCTTCTGAACTCAGGCTGAGGCCTGTCACCGAGTCTGCATGTCCTCTCATGGTGTAAGTGAGCTTGTTCTGGCGAAGGTCCCACACCTTTCAGACACAACATTGCAGCTTAACAAAAAGACAGCCAAGACTGTTGGAACTGCTGTTTCCAAAGCCTTCCTCACTGGGGGTGATCAGTCAGCTGGTGACATCAGCTTTTGATTCCAGCTGGTGGGGTCTGAATGGCTAAAATATGAGGCTAGAATTTTATGTGGGTTGTAGAAAAAAATTGAATTTGCTCCTTAGAAGACTTCTAACTGAACCAACCACCAAGGTCAGCAGCCCCACGCACGCAGGAATCCTTCTCTACCTGGCTAGAGTTCCCCCAGCTCCCAAATTCCACTGACTGATGGCACAGAACAGTTATCCAATCCCCAAAATTCCACGCTGTTCTTTCCCGAAGAGGGACAGTCTTTCAAGCGGCAGTCAGAACAGATCCCATGGCAGTGCTACACTTAGCGATGGCTCTCTGACAAGCACATGCCCCCCATGCCCAGGTAAGGCTGGAGCCTGAGGCTAAAAGGACAGTAAATAGACTGAACCATACAGCTATCAGCAGAATCTGTTACCAGCTGAATGAAACACTGAGCTCACTCTTAAACAAGAACTTTCCACACTAGCAGGTGACAAAGTTGTAAACTGGGGCAGAGGGCAGAGTGTGGATGTGTCACCACATATTCTTTAGTTTACCTCATATATGGCTCTAGAGGCTCTGGGACAGGCACAGGCTGCCAGAAGATCCAGCATAAGGTACGGGCTGCAGCGGGTGACAGCAGTGCTGGGACACCCAGCCAGCAACGCCAGCACTGTCCTGGCTGCCACATGGCAAACAGCCCTGGAGCAACTCCTTCAGAGTTTACTGGCCCTGTACCAACAGTGAGGTCGGACACAGCGGGTCCGCGTGGTTCTTGTGACTGTAAAATTAACCAACAGGCTTCCACATTTGTCCTTGACCAATGCAAGATGTGACAAGCTGGAAAAGGTGTGTGTGGACGGAAAAGCACATGAGGACACAGGTGTCCTACCTTAATGTCGTTGTCTATGCCTCCGGATATGATCTGATCACTGGTGTCATTGAAAGTTACAGCCAAGACCTGGTACGTGTTCTGAAATGTCTGGACAGCAGCTTTTTTCCTGATATCCCACAGCTGGAAAGACATGGCAGTTGTAAAAGCTGCATGTATTTAATGCGCATATTATATGTATTATATATTATAAATAATTCGTTCATTATTGCATTAGATATTACTAATAATTATAAATAAATTGTATATCATAATACACTGTATGTTGCATCATAATGCAGATATTATGCATATATTTAACGATAAAATTACAGGAAGTTGCACAGACACTTAGCAGAGACTCAGATTGCTCTCCTGAAATCCCCTTTTTGACCTCAGGAGATCTCTACAGAAAACACAGTAAAAACTTGGTGTGGTTAGAGCACAGGAGTGTGGGGGAGAGAAGGGGCAATCGTGTGAGATTTCATTATCAGCTTGCCTTTCTCATGCTTTGTTAGTGCAGTTCAGCTGAAAAAGTACAACTGAGCAGGTGAATCTTCTTAATCCACACACCCCCAAAGAATTACAGCAGAAAAGGAACAATTAAATTTTATTTCAAATTTTTTATCTGTGAAATCAAAGTTATTAGGTAATGAAATTACAAGAGTAACAAACGGCTGAATTTATCCCACTTAAAAATCCCAAAAATTCTTTCAAAGATCCAATCTTACTTTCATTGCAGACTATCTCCTTACACAATGCACTGACCTTCACTGTCCCATCGTCGCTGCCTGTGCAGACAAGCTGGGGTCCTCGCCTCGCCGGGTAACAGGAGTTCACAAACGAGGTATGGCCCTTCAGCCTCTTCACCCTCTCTCCAGTCTCACTATCCCACACAGCCACGGTTTTGTCTGTGGATGCTGAGAAGAGCATGCTGCAGAGGAAAATCACTGTGAGGTTCTCTGTTTTGGAAGCATTTCTCCCCTCCCACCTTTTTTCCTCCCAAGTTCTGCAGTCAACGCTTGAGACGTGCCGTGGGAATACACCATGAAGTCTCCCCCACAGAGCACGACAAAGGTGGCGTTTCAGAGCAGGCTGACTGACAGTAGCGCAGCTACACTGGAGACACTCCCATTAAACCCCGTTTCTAGATACACATGTATTTTCCACCTCCTCAAACACTATTGGGGATCAACACAGGAAGGAAAGCTCAGCGACAATCCTGGCTCAGGTGCAACACCTGAACAGCCTTTCAAACTAACAAATCTCTCACTTGTTTTCTTTCTCTCCTGAGTGTTTCCCACGTGACCAACACAAACTTTTCCGTGTTCCTCAAGACACTTGGGCACCGGTGGGTCAACAGGTGACTCCAGATCCTTTTTCTTAATCTCAAGCAGGCATCACTCCTTACCTGAGAAAGCCACACTACAAGCATGGCACAAGGACGAGGTGCTCTGAGGGGCTCGGGCCAGCAGAAAGCTCATTCCCTCAGACAGAGCCAGGCCTGAGGCCGAACGCTGCCCACACACCACTTACCTGCCATCTGTGTTATAGTGCAGCTCCATAACCGCCCCGCTGTGGCCCTTCAGGGTGGCGTAGTTATCGCAGTCCCCATAGACGTTCCACAGCACTGGGGGAATGGAAGGGAGAGGTGAGTACAGGAAACACGGGAACAACTCCCTGCTGTGGAGGGAGCGGTTCTGCAGGAACTCAGCAAAGCAAACTCTGTACTGTAACCACAACTGCCTCCATCTGGGCTGATGTGGACCTGTAAAGAAGCATCAGCTGAGCCCTGGAAGGACAGACAGCTGGTTTGAGCTCATCTATGGTTTTAGATTAACCTTGATTTCTTACAAAAAATAACAAACTTCACCTCAGCGAGCCAAAACACTAAAAATTGTATTTCTGCAGACGGTTACTGCTGCAGCCAAACGTGGAGCAAAAGTAACCTGTGCGAGGGACAGGGAACACAGGGCTGTGAGGAGCACGGCCCGGTACCAGCCCCACCTGAGGAAGGGCCCACCCCAGCTGGAGAGTGACCTGCCAGAGGAGCTGAAAGAAGTTTCTTACACCCCTCCTAGTAAAGCACCTCACGCTCAAGACCCAGCAAAATGAGGGCTGAGATCAAACCCCATCACAGAAGAATCCTCTGGTCTCCAGCCCCGCACTGCACCGGCTAGGACAGCGGTGCCCGGTACTCACGGATGAGCCTGTCGAAGCCAGCAGAGGCCAGGGTGTTGCCGTTGGGGTGGAACTTGCAGCAGTACACCTCTCCTTCGTGCCCCGAGAGCAGCATGATGGGGGCCTGCAGGGAGGAGCAGCGCGGCGGGCCCTGCCGGAGGCAGCGGGGGAGCCGGGTGAGGGGGTGCCACGGAGGGACACAAGCAGGACGGGACACCCCCACGCGCCCCCAACCCCGCCATCCCCTCACCCTTTCATCCCGTCCCGGCCTTCTCCTCCCGCCACTCCCCCTCAATCCCCCCCGAGCCGTACCGCCTGCAGCAGGGCCCCGGGGGGAGGCTGCCCCCCGCCGCCGCCGCCGCCGCCGCCGCCGCCGCCACCGCCACCGCTGCCCGGTGCCCCCGGCGGGTCATGGCGGGGCCGCTTGGCCGCGACAGGCACAAGCGGGAGGTCAGGGCCGGGAGCGGCGCCGGGGGCGGGAGTGGGGCCGGGAGCGGGGCCAGGGCCGGGGCCGCCGCCCGGGACCTTCCGCTTGTGCTGCTCGATCATCGCCGCCGGCCGCGCGCGCGCGCCCGCTCCGCCCCACCCCCGCCCTCCCGCTCCCCCATTGGTCGGTCGGGCCGTTTCCCGCCTCGCCGAGTGGCGGAGCGTGGCCGGATGACCCGCCCCCTTCAGCCGCGCTTCCGGCGCTCGCGTGACGTCACGGAGGCGCCGGATGCCGGCGGGCGCTCCCCGCGGCGGTTGGCTGGTGGCGCCAGGGGGGAGGGCACCGCCTAACACGGGCGGCGCTGACTGGCTGGGAGCCGCCCACCCGCCACCATTGCGCGCGGCGATTGGCGGAATGAAAGGAGTTCCTCAAGGTGAGGGAGGTGTGGAGGGAGCAAAATGGCGGCGGCCGAGGAGGGAGAGTGATGGCGGCGGTTACGTGGTGCTGCGCTGGGCACTGACGGGTCCCGGTTTCCCCGCGGCCGCTGGGCAGGGGCCGTCCCGCCTCACCGCGCCAGTCCCGGTCGGGCTGCGCCGGGCTGGTACCGCGGTGTTTAGCTCGGGTCCAGCCCGGCCGCCCTCCTCAGTCCCCCGAGCCGGTGGAGCCTCGCGGTGTGGGGGCAGAGACCGGCGCGGCGCGCTGGGGCGGGCACCGCGGGGCGCTCGGAGGCCGGTGCTGGGTCGTAGCCTAAGCCAAGGTGAAATAGCCACCGCTGCCTGCTAATTAGGTCTGGCCGCAGGCAGCTGCATACGATAATTAAATATTTCTCTTCAAGGCATCGATCTGAACCCGGGCGGTGGATGCGCGGTAGCCTGGGGTGAATTCCTCAGGCGTTGGTGGGACCCTTGGAGCGTTTCGCCTGGACCCCCCGAGGCCTGCGGTGATGGAGGCGCTGCCCGAGCTCTACGCCATCTTCCAGGGAGAGGTGTGCAGGGCTGCTGCCTGCGGCCGGGGCTCTGGGAGGCGTTATGGCCTGCGGCGTGTTTGTTTGTCTCTTTATTTTGGTGTTTTAGTCACTGCTTATTTTAGTGACAGCGTGGGTAATTGACGGTTCTGTACCACGTATATACACACCCATCTGTGTGTTTATGTAAATACATGTAGATACATAGGGACAACCACGTGCTCAGATCCAGTCAGCATGGGTTTATGAAAGGCAGGTCCTGCTTGACAAACCTGATCTCCTTCTATGACAGAGTGACCTGCTTATTGGATGAGGGAAAGGCTGTGGATGTAATTTACCTTGACTTTAGCAAGGCTTTTGACACCATTTCCCATAGCATTCTCCTGGCAAAAATGACTATTCGAGGTTTGGACAATCTCACACTTTGCTGGGTAAAAAACTGGCTGGACGACTGGGCCCAGAGAGTTGTGGTGAACGGAGAGTTGTGGTGAACGGAGTTAAATCCAGTTGGCGGCCGGTCACGAGTGGTGTCCCCCAGGGCTCAGTTTTGGGGCCACTCCACATCTTTATTGATGATCTAGATGAGGGGATCGAGTGCACCCTCAGTCAGTTTGCAGGCGACACCCAGTTGGGTGGGAGTGTTGATCTGCTCGAGGGTGGGGAGGCTCTGCAGAGAGACCTGGCCAGGCTGGAGCCATGGGCTGAGGCCAGCTGCATGAGCTTCACTAAGGGCAAATGCCGGTTGCTGCCCTTGGGCCACAACAACCCCCAGCAGGGCTACAGGCCTGGGGAGGAGTGGCTGGAGAGCTGCCAGTCAGAGAGGGACCTGGGGGGGGGGGGGGTATTGATTGACAGCCGGCTGAATATGAGCTAGCAGTGTGCTCAGGTGGCCAAGAAGGCCAATGGCATCCTGGCTTGTATCAGGATTAGTGTGTCCAGCAGGGACAGGGAAGGGATCTTGCCCCTGTAGTTGGTGCTGGTGAGGCCGCACCTTGAATACTGCGTTCAGTTTTGGGCCCCTCACTACAAAAAGGACATAGAGTTACTCGAACATATCCAGAGAAGGGCTACACAGCTGGTGCAGGGTCTGGAACACGTGTCCTATGAGGAGCGGCTGAGGGAACTGGGATTGTTTAGTCTGGAGAAGAGGAGGCTGAGGGGAGACCTTATCACCCTCTACAACTACCTGAAAGGAAGCTGCAGAGAGCTGGGTTTGAGCCTCTTTAGTCTAGCAGAAAGCGACAGGACAAGAGGGAATGGCCTCAAGTTGTGCCAGGGAAAGTTCAGACTAGATACTAGGAAGCATTTCTTTACAGAAGGGGTTGTTGGGCGTTGGAATGGGCTGCCCAGGGAGGTGATGGAGTCCCCATCCCTGGAGGTGTTCAAGAGTAGGGTCGATTTGGAGCTTAAGGATATGCTGTAGGTGGGAACTGTGCTAGGAGAGCAGTTGGACTAGATGATCTCCAGGGTCCTTTCCAACCTAGATGATTCTGTGATACATGCATATACATATAAGGTCTTTATCTAAATAACATAGGCGTTGTTGGCTGATCAAGCCTTGCAGTGTCTAACCTGCCCTGAAATCTAAAACTGAAGGAAAGCAGATATGTATGCTTTTCATGTGTATTCTAACACATGGTTTGAAAGCAGGTACTCTGTGAAGGGTTTTTGTTTAGGTGTTGTGTTGATTTTCTTCACAGGTTGCTACAGTGACAGAATATGGGGCATTTATAAAAATCCCAGGCTGCAGGAAACAAGGTTTGTTTCTCTGATTTTGTTCAGGCATAGTTTCGTGTTGGTGTGTTTGAGCCAAGCAGTCGTCTTTGGAATTAAAGGCTTGCTAGCTTTTAGAAAAATCTCAGAAAAGGTGGTGGGGTTTTTTTCTAAATTAGGAAGAAATTGAGGCTCTCGAAGTATTTAGAATGTGATGGTTTGGATGAATACCCAAAAGACTCAGAGGGCTTTTTTTGGTAACTTCAGGATATTTTAGAGTCATTTTAAAGTACTGAACAAACCATTAAAACTTTATACAATTAGTTTGCCCAACTTCTTTTATAAATGAGCTAAGTAAAAAAAGGCTGAAATGAAGCTCAACTGAAAAATAAACCAGAAAAGTTGACTTAAAGCTCTGTCTACATTTGTGGGAAACCTGCAAAGTCAAACTCATTTTACAAAAGAAGCAGCTTACAGCAGATGCTGGTAGGCCCACAAATAACCCCTTCCCTACTCGCCTCTTGAAGTGCCCAGTCACTGTAGAGCCAATTCTAATAAAAGTTTTTGGACAGAAGTGTGGCTGCTAGAGTGAACTCGCTTTGAGACACAAGCGAGCCCTGAAATACAAGCTTGAACAGCAAGGTGTGTTAACATATTTATCCTCTCTTGTATAACCCTGTGGTCCACATGTCATTTGTGCAAATTAAAAATACAGTTCTGGGGCTGTGTGACCTTGCAGGCACAGGAGTTTGGGGCAGCCTTGCTGTTTTATGCTTTAGACTTTGCCAGCAAAGTATTGTGTTGCTGATGCGTGAAATGGGCTGCTTGTTCTGCGGTGCTTGGGGTGGCCTCAGAGGACAGGCAGCAGAGGAGAAGTGTTTATGCCTGCTACAGTTTTTCTGTGTGGGCACCTTCAGAGCGCAAAGACATTGCTTTGGGGGCCTGTTCTCTGAGGTAATTTGGAGCAGATCTTGATGAGCTTTTACATGTTTGATTGACGCAGCTAGTTGATTCTCACCTGCATAATGTACTGGAGGAAAGAAATGGTGAGTTTGCTTAGGACAACTGCTGAATATGGTCTTGTCTCCCAGAACAGTGGTCTCCAAATGTTTTTGTTTGCGCACCCCCAGTGCACAATCTGTTAAAATCAGTTAACCCTATTTAAAAAATTTTGACCAGTTATATACATGTACTATTGTTGTACACATTATAATATATAATGTTACTAATACGATGTATGCTATAATGCTATGTATAAGCATACATGTATGCTATAAGACATACTCAGAAATTAAAAAAGGAAGAGCTAAAGCTAAAATAAGCACTATTAATTTTATAATTCTATTTATTAATAATACAAAAATACTTTCTTCCCACACCCCAAAAGATTGTCTCACATCCACCCCACTGTGGAGACTGCTGTCCTAGAGAGCAAAACTGAAATTCAGTGAAGACTTGCCTTTATTTTTTTCCCTTTCTTCTCTTCCAAAACCTTGACCAGGCCTTGTCCATAAGACTCACATGTCTTCCTGCCGTGTGGATAAACCCTCAGAGATAGTAGATGTTGGAGACAAAGTATGGGTGAAGCTCATCGGAAAAGAGGTAATGTCAACTCATTTTGTTAGTGCTGTGTAGATAAAATGCACTGTAAAACCCCTGAGAACTTCTGTGTGCAGAGGCTGTGTGTTCCTGTCTCTTTGTTGGGGTTTGACAGGCTCTGTTTTATGGACAGGTGAATTCTCTTTACCTCCAGATGTGACTTTGGGCACTTTGCTTCTGTGACTTGCAACAATGCAGTTCAGAGAAAGGGAATTCATACAAGCTTTTGGCTTAAATGCTTCCTTTTCTGCCCCTGCAAGCCCCTTTGCAGCTTGTATCAACGCAACTGATTTGGTGGCTAAATGAACAATTTGAGACGATCTCAGGATAAGAGCTCACATAAACACAATTCATTAACTGTTTTGAGAGACGGGTGCGTTCTTAGAAGAAGCTGAGATTTTTGTTTGGTTTTAGGAAGATATCAGGCAGTGAATTATGCTCAAAAGAAAATACAGAGGCTTTTTATTTATTCTGAAGTACGAGCATTGTACGTTTTCCCCCCCTCTAGAATCTACATGGCTTTTTCTTCTGCAGAAGATGTGACAGTAGGCATATCGTCTGTATTTAAAGATTACTTGGAACAAAAAATGAAGATTTTTGCTGTGGTGAGGCATGGAAACAAACCAGACTGACTATATTTTGTTGGGCTCAAGGGTGAAGGATTCAGTTCGAAGTTGCACAGGATTTCGCTATAAATGCTTCGCTTTTTTTTTTTTTTTGGAAGAAGATAATCAAGTTGATGTACAAAACAAGGACTTGATTTTGTGAAAGATGAAATGAGTGGAGAAACTTGGTTTGACTTACACAGTGTAGAAAAGCTATGAAAGGCTTCACAGATTCTTTTTAGCCATCTGTGGTGTGCTTTTTTTTTACATTTTGTTTGTATAATTTTCTATCAAATCACTCTTTTTCTTTATGTGGAACACAACTGTTGGGCTCCTGGCTTCTTTACTGTAGAGGCAAGGGGCAGAAGTGTGTTGGAGAGCTGAGCAGTGGAAGAGTTCATTGCTAAATTACCTGCAAATAACTGTATGGATGTCAACAACAGACAAAAGAGAAATACCTTCAAGAGCAGCATTGGTGAAAATGTAGAAAGTATTAAGAAAGTCTTAAAAAAACCCCAACCAAATGTGCAGCTTTTGCTCTTGCTTCTGAAGTGATAATGTGGCAATCAAGGACTTACTTGGATTCAGAAAAGAATAAGCCCCTAATAGAGATACTTAAAACATTTTTAGTCTTGTAAGAGGATCAAAACAGGAAAAAGGATATCAAGTTTTGTTTTTCAGGATGCAGGTTGGCCAAAGTACTGGTTAGGGGGAACTGTCCTGGGGATGGATGATTTGAGAATTACAGCAAAGCTTTCAAATGTGCACTTTCTTCTACAGCTCTTAGGTTTGTGCTTATTGAAAGCAGAATGTTAATCTGAACAGACCTTTAGTTTGAGCTTGTCTAATTCCACAGGTAGCTGGCTTGTGAGCTAGGGTACTCTAAATGCAGCTACAAAATAACAGAAAAAAAGCACCTCCATGTAGTTTCCTTTGTGTTGCTCTTTGTGAAACAATAATTTCCTTCTCTATAGGCTCCAGAGACAGCGTATTAATGAACATCCCTGTCATTTACTCCTCTTGTTCCACATCTTCCCCTTTCAGATGAAGGATGACAAACTGAAGCTTTCACTCTCCATGAAGGTTGTTAACCAAGGGACCGGAAAAGACCTCGATCCAAACAATGTTTCCCTTGAGTAGGTAAATCTTCTAAAGCCAGTATAACAAATCAGACAGGTGGCTGCTGCCTGCTTTTCCCTGGCTTTCCTGCCATACTTATGCTCTAGGTCCCCCCCGCCCCCCTCTGGAGTGTGAGGGGGGCTCTGAGCCCCCCAGCGATGTGTGGGGGAGGGTTGACTGGAGGCGCTCCCTTGGTTGTGCTGCCTAGAGGCAGGCAGGAGCTGGAGGAGGCTGCAGGGAGTTCCAGCCCTTCACACCACAGCAGGATTTTCATTCTTGTGTTGTGGTGGCCGTGCACTTATACTGGAAGGACTGGTCATTCCAGATGGGATTTGTCTTGCTTTCACATACCATGAAATCTAATCTTAACTGCTCGGATGTTTCAGAGCTTCCTTCTCTACCTTTTTTTTGTGACGTCTCTTGCAGGTCAAATAAAATTGATTTACTTTTCATAGTGTACAATTATTTATGTGTGTATATATTCACATACATAATACAGATGTTAGTATAAAGCATGTAACTGCAGCTCCCCACGTTTGTCTGAGAATTAATCTCAGAAGATGAACATGCTGTGAACAATATGGTTTAGTCTAACGAGCAGTTGGTCAGCTCCATTCTTTGGTTTAGCTGACTAAGTCGTGGTTTTAGAACAACACGTGAAAAAAACTTGTGTTTAGATTGTGTCCATATAAATATACTGGGTTAAAGAGGAGGGTGGATTGAAAATGGAACTGTCCTTTTCTTTCCAGTCAGGACGAGAGGAAAAAACGCACGTTCAAAGACTACACGAGTCAGAAGATCACGCTTGAAGCTGTCTTGAACACTGTGTGCAAGAAATGTGGTTGCAAAGGTACGTTCATGCAGCGTTGTCTGAGCCTTGTTCTGAGCAGGTGGTGACCTGTATATAGGATTGTATTGGCATCTGTCTCATAGTTGTGTATAAGGACTGAATTTTGCTGAATTACATTTTCTGTCACTTGTTACAAAAAGGAAGGGCTTAGAATCCCAGCATCCCAGAATCGTCTGGATTGGAAAAGCCCTTGAGGCTCCTCCAGCCCAACCATGACCCTCACCCTGACCGTTCCCAACTGCCCCAGATCCCTCAGCGCTGGCTCAGCCCGACTCTTCAACCCCTCCAGGGATCCCGGGGACTCCCCCCCTGCCCTGGGCAGCCCATTCCAACGCCCAACAGCCCCTTCTGCACAGAAATCCTTCCTCAGAGCCAGCCTGACCCTGCCCTGGGCAGCTTGAGGCCATTCCCTCGGGGCCTGGCGCTGGCTCCTTGGCTCCAGAGACTCATCCCCCCTCTCTGCCCCCTCCTGGCAGGGAGTTGCAGAGGGCCAGGAGGTCTCCCCTCAGCCTCCTCTTCTCCAGACTGAAGCCCCCCAGTTCCCCCAGCCACTCTTTGTAAGACATGTGAACTTAGCTAAACTCTGTTTACAGAAGTTTGTTTCGTAAAATTGCACCCCTTTGCACTTCCTGTAAAGATCCCTCCTACAGAGTACAGGTGCAGTACAGGTTCCTTTCTTGCAGTATTTGTGTTAATGTGTCTTAGAGCTGAGGTCTCATTCCAATTTTGCATTTTAAGAAATAAACATAGATCTTCACCTTATCATTTCATGATGAAGAACCATCGGTGGAAATCACTGATGAGATATTGGGAACACAGTGTTAGCTTGTGAGCCCTGTTTTAGAGCTGAAAACTAGTGCTTGTTTGGCTTTTTTAAGCTGGTGAAATTTTTGTGTTCTGCCTAGTTCAGCAATAGGAAGTTGGTTTATGTGATGCCTCTTCAGTAGCTTTTTGCAAGTTGCTGAGGCATAAAGTTCTTTTTACATGGAGATTTTGCTGCACCCTACTTGTCTTAGGTTATTTAGTGATAGAATGAATAGTTAAGCTGGAGTTAATGATATTCTGGAGAGGGTTAATAACAAGTGTGGTTCTCTGTTAGTGGTAGATAATGATCTTTAAAATACCAAGCCCCTAAAATTTTAAACTGGATTCTGCATATTTCCAGTCTGCCTTTTAATGAAGATATCTACTCATAACAGGCAGGCAGCTGCTATCTATCCGCAGTTTCCGCTGCAACTGTTAGTAGGTCAACTTTGTCTCCAGAGTAGAACCAGAACGAGCTGATTTCCTCTATGTTTGTCAATTTGGTCTCATTTACCAGGTGCCTGTAACACCAGTTTACTCCCTTTCCCACACACTTTTCCGTGCTGTTTAAGCCCTTGCACAGACACGTTTCTACCTATTGCCCTGTTCAGACATGAGTGTCTTAGCTTTTCCCTGACTAATCTTCCCAGAATGACCTGGGTTGCGTTCGCTCCCCGGTTTGTTTAATCAGGGCATGTTAAAGTAGTTGAAATGCCAGGACAAAAAACGTACAGTGTAGATTCTCTTATTGTGACTAATAACAAAAAGATCACTGGCAGAGCTTCAGATGTCTGAAATGCAACTGTAAAAAAAAAAAAAAAAAAAAAAGGCAGTGGGTTGCTCCTTCAAACACTGTTTTACAGGTCATTTTGCCAAGGAGTGTTTCGTGCAGCCTGGAGGTACCAAATATAGCCTCATTCCAGAAGAGGAGGAAGAGGAGGTGGCAGCAGCAGGGTGTGAAAGAGATAAAAAGACCAGCATGGGTGACGATTCTTCAAAAAAAAGGAAAAAGGTACGAGGTGCCCTACTGCTGGCCTCAAAAAGTGAGCTAGATCATTTGTTCTGTATAGTTACACTTGTGATTTACTATAGCAACATGGTTATGAGTAACCAGTTCTGGTCTGAAAGGGTGGCTCAGGTTTGTTCAGGTTCTGTAGCAAAACAGGAATCTCCTCAGCAGACTTCAGTAATTCTTGTGCTTTCTCCCTTTATTCTTGTTAAACTGTCTTTAAGATGGTTTTGTGCTGTAATGCACAGTCCTCAAAAGAGATTTCTTACAGTGAGAAAAGGAATTTTTTTTCTTGCTCTTTGTGAAGCTCTATAGAAATTGCTTCAGTTTCCGGAATTTGTGTGATTCTTACCAATAACCCTGTTTCCCCTCCCGTCTCGCTGCTCTTGCCCTAACACCTCTGTAATCTGAGCTGAATTCCCTGCTGCAGCGGGTATCCCGACCCAGCCTGTGCAGCGGGAACTAGGCTTATCTGTGCAGGCCAGGGGAAAATTGCTGCCTGTGTTTGCAGAGGGAGTGTGCTCCTTTTCCAGGCTCTAAAGCAATTTTTGTCTACGTGAAAATGTCAAGAGGTAAGAGACCTTTTACATGCAGTGTTTGAACTTTGGCTTCAGAGCATGCTGGTATACTACATAGGGGAGACCCGAATCCAAAACTGAGTGTTTGGTCAGTCTCTTTATACAGCAGTGAGCGTTCCAGTTCCAGGCTTCAGTAAATAAACTGTTTGATCAGCCCCTTCACAACTGGTGCCCAACTTTTAATTACGCTTCCAAAATGCCCCCCCCCCTTTTTTTTTTTTTCAGCCCTGTGGCCTGTCTGTATCCCTGGAGGGGGAAACAGGCAGCAAAGATGGTGGATTTCCTTTTTATAGGAGAGGGACAAGGACCGTGTTAGCAATTGCATAGTGAGAACTAACTTCTGAGGGCTTAGTTCTCCCAGGCTCGGTGTGGAGTGTACTGGTGCTAGTAGGAGAGACTGCAGATGCTGGCAACAGGGAATGGAGGAGTCTCTTTTGATGGCAATGCTCAGACAAATCTGGAGTGACTCACACTGGTAGCTGAACTCTCACTTCCAGCCGTGTTTTTCACTGGTATTGTGGTTTGTGGCACTCTGTACACTCCTGTTAGAGAGAGTAGCAGCTGGGGCTGTTTGTGGGATTGTACGTGGTGACTGCACAGCCAGGTGTGTGACCTTCCTTGTGTCAGCCCCTGCCCTGTGGCATACCTGTGTCTGCCCCACAGTCAGTACAAAATAAAGTTAGTGTTGATTCAATACCTGATTCCAGCTTCTTGTTTGCTCACTAGTGCTCTGGATGGCTCTGACCCAGTAGCAGGGACAGGATCTCTCTTGACCATAGATCCTGTTGCCTGGTTCCATCCCAAGATGTGTTTTGCTTTCCCACTGTGTGGGCTTTTACCCAAGAATGCTTGTGCTTGTCTGCGGAGTGTCGTTACACTGCGACAGAAAATACACACGGTGGTCTTTCTGTTCTGATCTCGTAAGCACAGACCTCTGACCTCTCTGGCTGTTGGGCTCCTCTCTTGCCATGGAGCCATGTGAGAGCAGGCATGGGCAACACCTCAGCAAGGCTGGCTTCTCCAGCCTTGGGTTCTCTTCCTTCCAGCAGTGATGGTGGTTTGTCTGAGAAAGGCTCATGCAACTGCTGTTTAAACGCTTCCAGGAAAAATTATGCTAAGAGGTGCTCAAATAGCTTGCTATCATATCAGTGCCCATCCACCAGCCTGGGGATTCCCTGTGGAGTCCTGCCCTGCTGGGACTACAGGATATGTGGGTCACTGTCCTGAATTTGTTACTAGCTTGTTGGGGGTCTGTGGATTAACAGCCTTCCTTTAAATCTTGCTTGTTCCTTTGATCTTCCTCCCTTCTCAAGGAGGAGATCAAAAGTTTTCAGATGTTTTCCAGTGCTGGAAAATAAAACTTTGAGCTTTTTGGAGGCAGGATGTGGGATCCTCAAAATGAATAGCTCCCTTGTTGTCTGGAGTGCCTGCTGTGATCTTGTCTGGGAGCCACCATATGCTTCCCTGCTTGCCTGGAGCCCCAGAGGGATTTACATAAAGTGGAAATAGCTCAGTCTACCTAGTTACAATTGCCTTGCTGACCCCATCCCAGCCAGTGCTTGTAATGTAGAGCTTGTATTTTTAAATGAGTAGGCAGAGAACTGCTAGCTACGAGCATCCGTTCAGTGTCACAGCAATGGTATTAACGTGATCATGTTGTTCATGATCAGCAGTTTCCGTTTCCTTGATCTGATGCTTCCTCGCAGTTTGAGTGCTCGTTCCTCTCCCCAGAGGTTCCTCTCCTTATGGAGATACTTTGCAGTCCTCACCTCCTCATTTCTCATCTTGCCTTCCCAGTGGTCCCTCAGTTCCTCACTTCCCTCCTGCCTGAGCCCCACAGGATGAAGACAGCTCTAGGCTTCGGGTCTCTGCACTGACACAGGCTGCTGGTGTGACCGTGGG
This sequence comes from Athene noctua, assembly GCF_965140245.1. NCBI lineage: Eukaryota > Metazoa > Chordata > Aves > Strigiformes > Strigidae > Athene > Athene noctua. The sequence goes on from NC_134060.1 coordinate 6,683,767, forward strand.
CACAAATCTTTGTAGTGACAGATCTCCCTGTCTTGCCTCCGGTAATCCCCGAGAAGGGAAGGGGCTGGAGGGAGAGGCAGCACCGTGTGGAAGTCTGGCTGGCAGCTGCCCGTGGCTGCGGCCTCTCGCTTCTCTCCGGGTCGCAGGGTGAGGCAGCTCCTATGGGAACGCGGCAGCGGGGCTGTGCTGAGCCTGCGTGGGAGGGAGGCGTGCTGGGAAGAAACGAGCCCTTCTGATTCTTCTTTCTTTTTCTTTCGAGAAAAGATGGGCGGTTGTGACAGCAGGAGTGTAACCCCTTTAAATTCTACAAAAGCATCCCATCTTCTCCTCAGAAACATCAGTTAACTTATCCCTGGGGTACTTTTGGGACAGTCACTGGAGTTGCATAGCGAGTGTGACCTGCGATGGCTTTTCAGCAGACTTTGCTGCTTTCTCCCACCGTGTAAAAAGTGTAGAAGATTTCCAGGGAATCTGCTTGCAGATGTTGTCTCCTCGTGTACTAACTCACACCACCTTAACTGCTGTTTGTTCAGCAGCCTGTAGTTCATCAGGCCTTGGTCCCTTCTCACTTGTAGCTGGTACTTGTTTTACCTGTTCTTACATGGTATTAGCTTAGGGCACAGCTCTTCACACACTGTGCTTGTCTCTTACTGGCCTGATCTGTGCTTTCCTGAACTTTTCTGTCTTTATTTAACATCCACAGACTGGATTCTTCCCATCAGAATAATTCTGACTGATCCTTAAACAAGGGATGCAATAATACCTTTAGATTTATGTAATGAATATTGTTTGGAATTACACTGGGTGGTGGAATTTTGCTTTTTTTCTTTTTAAGAATATTTTTTTCTTCTGTTTAAGAATAAAAAAACCAAAAACCTAGAAGGATTACTCGTCCCTCTCTGGAGATGCAGAAAGATATATATATATAGAGAGAGATATATGGAAATCTATTCTAATTTTTCACAAGGACACACATAAGGTCTCTGAGTGAGACCACAACTGCACAAAAGGGTCCAGTGAAAAATATTTAAACTTCTTGGAGAGTTCTGGACACTCCCCTCTTATCTCAAAATCAAATACCTTTAGAAGGAATGAGCTGCTGTCACATTCTTAAAGCATAGCCCCGAGCAACTCTCCTTACAGAGGACAGGAGGGAGCCTAGTGTGCTGATGTGGCCCCCTCTTAGTGCCAGCTTTCGAAAACTAACTAGAGCAATAGGAAGACCAGCACTCTAACCCAGCCTATTGCACTGCTGCATGCCAGCTCCTAGTGTGGGTTTTGTAGAGGAGAGATTTTGAAGCAAGTTTGTCTGTTTTGGTAGAATTGTAATTGTTGCATACATTGGAAAGGACACACAAGGAACTGTAACATGCAGGTCTTCGCACCTGCTGGCCCTCTCTGCATCTTTAAGCTGAGTCTGCTTGGGCAAAATCCACTCCAAGTGTTTACACAAATGCCGTGTTTGCAGTTCTGGGGGAGTGCCTGGGTGTGCCTGAGAGCCCAGTGGAGCTTCATCCATCAGCAGCCCTCGGTTCTGGAGAGCAATTTGAAGCTCAGGGTGCAGCAGGGCTTTGCTGTGGTTGCTGGAGGCAGAAATCTGGCCTTTGCTTTGGCACTGCCCTCCCACATGTGAACTAGAGAAACGCTCCTGCTTGCGCAATGGTGACTCAACCGGTAACCAGCGGAGTGCTTGTCACCCAGTACCAGGATGCTGGAGTTCCAAGAAGTTGGTGGCCTAATAGGATGCTGCTTGCGCAGAATGATTTCGCAGCAGCCCTGCTTCCTGCTACAGAAAATGCTAAGCTCTTTGTTGCTGGCTCTCTCCCTGCACTATTTGGAGACCGGTGTGTGTTTATAAGCTCTGGTGCTTGCATTACTGCACTGAAAGTATTTTTTCGGTGTTGGTGTGAGCAGTTTGGCTGTCAGAAGCCCCCAAAAAGGGAAGACTCAGGGTTGTTTGTTTTTTTTTTTGCCAGCACAATGTCCACGTGTGTTCTTTCATTTCCCCCTGTAATCCTGAAGGAACATGTGTGACATCCTGTCCTGCCTTCAGCCTTCACATGCTGAGAAAGTTTCCCAAGCTCTGGAATGAAACCCTGTTAGTTGTTAAGGTCTTGTCAAACTTTCTCACCATGTGCACAGGCTGGAAAAGCTTGAGAAAATTTTCCTTGCTGCATCCCTTTCTCCAGCAGATTTAACTCTTTACCATCCTCTTCTTCTAAAGACTGTTAGGATTTGCTTCTGCCCTTTATCTGTGTGTAGGGGACTTTGTAGTGACTCTGGTATTGTCCCACATAAAAATGTAGACACTCAAATGTTGGTTGACATCAATGATCATAGTGCTGTTGTGGAGCTACAAAAACCTGTTATCTACCAGGGGTCTGCTAGGTGTGGAGTGAACTCAAATCCCCTGCTCTCTTCCCTGCACAGGACTAAATATCTTTGCTTGATGTTCCCCTCCAAGCCCCGCGTTGTCTTTACGCTTCCACTTCCCTAAGAGTTGTTCTGTTTCATGTTAAATAAGCTGCTAGCTCCCTTCCTTTGTTGTCCCTAATTGATAGCCTGTATCTGGTGCTGTGACACACAATCTGTGCTAAATTGATGTCTTTAGCTGAGCCTTCTTTGTCCCCACTCTTCTGGGAGAGCGTGTTGTTTTTAAATGAAATGTAGACAGTCTCAGCTTGTCTTCCTGTAAGCCAGTATATTAATCCTCATACAGAAACTGCTCTTGTCTGGAAGTGGCTGAAGCTAATGGAAGAAGTGTCTTGTGGGGAGGAGGGGAGAACCCAGCCTTCTCTCTGCATTGGGACACTTCTTTTTTCCCGAGCAATTTTAAGACAATTGGCCTTTCAGGGAAGGGATTGCGGGTGGCACAGGGGGGCTACCAGCAGCCCTGTGCTGTTAATGCACTCCTGAATAGGCAGACTTGGCTTAAATGTGCTTGTCTGCCTTGGTGAGCTACTGAGCACCTCCAGGCCTGGAGCAGATGACGATACAGGGTCGAGATGTAAAAGCCAGTTACTGCAGGAGATTTTTCCCCCCTCTTTGCCTCATTTTTCATGCTGTGCTTAGCAGCTGCTTCTGGCTTTTGTTTCGGACTGATGAGTGCTGATTGCTTAGCGTGGCTTTCTCTGGGTGAAGATGCACATGATGCCTATCTTGGGCTCCCTTCTGTGGAGAGAGTTTTCTTTAGGTGGAGGCTTTCCAATCCATTTCCAGCCAGGGTGGTTCTTTTCCCCTGGGTGGGGTGGGTGTGTCACAGGCCTAAGGCAGCACCTGTGGGTGCCCGAGGGAGGAGGGAGTATCTCACGCTGGACTGGTATCAGCGCTGGGTTCAGAACTTTAGCTCCCATGGCCAGCCTGTGCCGTGCCTGGTCGTGTTGGAGCAGCTGGAAATACTTGTCCACATCAGTCATCCTGATTTTGTACAGGTATCTCATGTGTATCTGTGGCTGATTGCTGCTCTTCCCTTCATTTAATCGTGTTTGGTTTCTCTCCCTTGGTTTAGCTTCCAGGGTGGCTGTGGATGTCTGCAGCAGCTGGCCAGGGAGGGCTCGTCCTGCCTGTAGTCCTGTGACTGGCCTAACTGTGCCCTTGACCTTGCTGCTTCGTTCTGTTTCCTCATGAAATGAATGTGTGGCACTAATAGCCCTGCCAAGGCAGGGGGGACTTAGAGCAAACCTCTCCCACTAGAGCTCTCAGCAAGCCCAAGGGTGGCCTTGAGGTCACTGGGGACACTTGGCAAAGAAAACATGCCGAGCTGTTGGCTTGGGAGCTCCAGGCTTCTTCCATTACACTCTGTTCCGAACGTAAACCACGTTTGTGTTATGTCTGGGACTGTCACCTGAGCGCTGTCAGTCTCCCATTGTGCTGCTCCCCAGAGCCTGAGCACAGTCACACTCTGAACAAGCTGTCGTTCAACCTCTTTCAGTTGGAGAGGTGGGGACGGAAATTTGGCTTTTTGTCTGGCTTACCAAGACTCCTTTTCCTGGGCTAGTGATGCCTTGAAGTGAATACCCTGGGCTTCTCCTGCCCACTGGCACGGGCTTGGCAGGCTGTTCCCTCTGCTGAGGGAGAGCTCGGCCCTCCGGAGGTGGTGGGCAGGAGGCAGTGCCATGGCCACGGCTCCTTCCTCATGTGCTGCTTCGAGAGCTTGCTCTGACCCCAGCATGGGATGGCACCAGTCTACAGGAGAGGCATGCAGTCAAGATAAAGCATGTGCAGGGGGAAAGGAGCTGGGCTGTGTCTAGGGGATAAAACCTCACCTAGCACTGCGGGCAGCAGTACCTGTATCGCTGGCATCTGGCTGTGTAGTTAAATGACGGCAGAGAATAGGATGCTGGTTTGCAGCAAGTTTGGGGAAGATTGTGCCAGTCTTACAAGTGTACCCGTTCCAGAGCAGTGAGCACACGTGGGTCACCGGAGAGGTGCAGCTGGCTTTAAGCAAAAATGCTGGTAGAGGGTTTAGTCAGAGCAGCAAGCTCTGCTCGCTGGGTTGCATTCCTCGCTGGCAGTGGTTAAGCCTATCGCAGGCAGTCGCACGGGCTTGGGTTGCCTTGCTGCCCCATCTCTGCTTCATGAAAGCCTTTTTGCTTCTTTCCTTACGTCCTCTTTGTCCCTGAATAGAATGAAAACTCAAAATAGCCGTTTGCACAGGAAGGTCTCTCTGATGTTGATGTGACCGTGGATGAGATCAGTGGATCCTCCTTGGAGGCCGGTGTTGCTGGGCTTGGCACCCTTACTGATCTTAGCAATCTGGAAGTGCTTATATTAATGCTTATATTAAGCATATGCAAAATACTAAAATTACTTTTTTTAATGGGCTCTCTTGCCTACATGCTGCTTTCCTTTACTTCCCAGAACCAAGGGGCGTTAGAGAAAATACCTGATTTTTGCAGGACAATAATTTCTTTTTCAAAGCATCTTCCTAAAATATACCTGAAAAAAGTATCTTCCATCTTGTTCCAAGAGTTGGTCTATGCGATGGTTTTGCAGGTATTCAGAAAATGAGGAAGGTGAGTGAGTTGTGCAGGGATTGGATTTGGATGTTCGTTTGTGCTTCCTGAGCCACTCATGTTCCTGGCTCTCGGACCTCGGACCAGCACTGGTGGCCCTGGCCACCTCTGGTGAGGCTCACTGAGCCCTCGGCCTGCCCTGGTGCTCAGAGGGCATGGCCAGCTCCCGAGAGCTGTGGCCAGCACTACTTCTTCTCCTCCTCCTCCTCCTCACTGGAAGGGGGTGAAGCAACAGGCAGAGCGGTGCTACCAGCTGTGCTGTGTGTGCTGCCAGCACAGGTACATCAGGTCCTCTCCCCAGTACTGCTTTCTAATGAAATATATGCAAATTGCTGTACTGCATCATTAAATAGTCTTTATCTGTTTTGGGATGCTCTGTCTGCGGCAGTTCCAGCAGAAGGTGTGCCATGGTGCCCACCTCAGAGTAATCTCTGCTTGGCATTTAGTCAGATGCCTCAAAATTGCAGGTTTAGATCCATTTCAAAGTTCCTTATGAGCTTTATTCCAGCACCAGCTGTTCTTATACTGCATCTGAATGTCAGGTCTTGAGCTCTGTGTGGCTTTTGCTTCAGGGCTTTGCAGAAACACAGCCCAGGGGGCTCAGTGCGGCTCCCCCCTGACTCTTGCCTGTGTGCAGGGGGGAGAGAGCGGGAAGCTGCGGGAGCAGGAGGGGATGCAGTCGGCTTGGGGATTGTGCAAAGAATTTCTGCTTGCAAAAGGGCACTTTCCTCACCCTCACTCCCCCCCACCCAGGGAGGGCTGTGGGAAACTCTTGACTGGCATTGCTGGGTTTGGGCTTTGCTGGGAGCAGAAGGGCGTGTTGGCACGAGCGCTCAGCGCCTCGGCGCTCCTTCCCTGGCAGGCTGGGGGCTGGGGCTGCTGCGGGGATGGTGCTCACGTCCAGCTGGCTGTTAGAAACCCATTTCCTTCACGAAAAGGCTTCATCCTGCCAACCTCTATTAATGAAGAACAGCCTTAAATAATGGAGTAAGCTCTGACCAGGGAGCAATGGCAAGGACTGTTCTGGTGATTTGACTAACAGTTTTCAGGCTTGGATTTACATTTCGATACCCCCCTCTGCTCTGACAGTGCCCGTTCCCTGCCCAGGGCAGCTGTGGACCCACAGTGGTGGTTGGATCCTGGCTCGCTGGGGCAGAAGCACTGTGTGCTTTCCGTGCCAGAACAGGCACTTGCTACAGAAAGTGTCTCACTGCCTTGGTGAGCAGAGGTGAGAGTTTTCTCACATGCAAGGCTTTGTATTTGTTTTCCTTCATTCGCTAGGAGAAGAAGAAGAAAAAGAAGCACAAGAGTAAGCAGTCCTCTGAGTCAGACTCGGACAGCTCGGACTCGGACAGTGAAGGGGCTCAGCCAGGGAGCAAGAGGAGCAAGCATTCGGGGAAGCCCAGCAAGGCTCAGAAGAAGAAGAAGAAAAAGAAGCATAAGAAGCAGCCCCGGGACTGAGCGGGCAGCGGGGGGTGGTACCAGCGTGTGAGTCCCTGGCGAGGAGTGAGCAGAACCCAACCGGCGCTCCCCTCGCTCCAGGGACAAGAAGTTTCCTTCTGACAGCATCGCTCAGCACACGGTGTTACAGGTGTTGGCTTTGGTAGGAGTGTCCTCTGTTACCTAGGCATGAGCTGCTATTTTCTCCCACCATTAAGCTCTCCTGCCAAAATCAGCTAATTACACCCTTCGCTCAGCATCTCTCCCACCCTGTAGCCTCCTGTTTCGCTGGGTGAGCTGCCAGCGCCGGCGGTTGCCCTGGCCAGCACTGCCCTGGCCAGTGTGGCCAGCAGCACCAGTCTGCATGCCCTCGGCCTTCACCCAGCTGCCTGGGAGAGGTGGAGCCGCACAACTGTGCTGGGGAAGGGGCTGGTGGTCACTGGGCCCTGCTTGGCTTTGGTCTGCAAACCTGCCCCCAGCCTCACTCCTTGGGTCTGCAAACAGCGGGAGTGAAAAGTAAGGAGCAAAGTGGGGAGCTGAGATATTTTAAGTAAACATTAACTGTGATGTATTTGCTGCCTTGGTAAGTGATGGAAAAAAAAAATCTCCAGTCTCCAGTTGTACTTTGTACTGGGTCTTTTGTGCTCCCCATGCTTCACCTTGGGCAGTGAAAAAGTAGGGCTAGCTGTGGGAAGGGCTGAGACCTGCATTAAAGGTTGGTTTGGGTTTTTGTTTCAAGTCCTGACTGTTTTCAGCGGTTCCCCAGGCTGGGAAGGGGGTGTGGGATGAGGTGACCCCTTTGGGAAGCTTGGTGCCTCCTGGTAAGGAGCAACTGGAGCATAAATCTTGTAACTGGAGCTGAAGGTCAGGGGGGAAGGGGTGGCAGAGGGCAGGGCCCTCCCCGCGGGGGCTGTGGTGACAGCAGAGATGTGAGGGGGGCAGCTGGGTCACTGCCTGTGCCTCTGGCTGGAGGGGAAGTGAGAGTGGGGCTGGTGGTTGCCCCTTGGTGTAGCAGGAGGAGGGCTCGGGGTTGCTGGAGGCAGCCTGCCCTGTCTCCCTCTGCTTTGCCTTTTCCAGCGCTTCTTGTCCCAGTTCCCCCTGGCTGAGTCCCCTCTTTTGGGACCGTTCCCTTCCCAAACCCAGACCCCAAGTGCCCGTGACCTTGACTCCTGGCTCGCCCGCGGCCGAGCGGGTGCCATCAGCTGATGCTTTGGCAGAGAGCAGCGGCTGGGGCGCGGATCCTGGACCACTGCTGGCAGGGCTGCCCGGGGGTGAGCTAATATTCCCCCCCCCCCGCCCCGGAACAGCACGTTTCTAACCGTAACAACCTCTCTGATTTCCACAGCTCAGACGGGCTACTGCAGTCTGGTCGTTTAACCCCATCACTGCCAGGGTGTCTGGGCTGGATGTAACCCCCCACCCCCTCCTCCCGCAGCCTGGTGGTGACACGCGTGGCTTCACCCGACGGCTGAGCACGTGCCAAAAAAGCCTTTTTTCCAAGTAAACTGATCACAGAGCTGTAACAACATGTCCTTTATTTTTCCATCTGGGTTTTCCCATTAATAAAAAAAAAAAAAAATCAAACCTGTGGACCCACCCCCCAAGCCCCAGGCAGCCCCACGAGGCGATGGGGCCTGGGGCAGCAGGCAGCCCCCGTGGGTGCTGCGCCCACCCAGAGCGGGGGGAGCCGTGCCCGGCGAGGGGTGAGGACGGAGGCGACGTGGGGGGCGAACGCGGCACCGGGTGACGGGCTGGGGACAGCGTCTATGTCGCCTTCTCGTAGGTGCGGGTGGAGACGACGTTGCCCATGGTGAGAGTCTGGTGACAGAGATGGGGGGGGGGGGGGGTTAGCTGTGCCAAGCCAGTGCAGCTCCTGGCTTGCCCTGTCCTGGGCAGACCCCCCCCCGATTTAAAACCATCTCTCTTTCCTTACCAGAATTAATTTCCCATCCTTCAGCTCCCGGACAAGCGATGTCTCCTTCCCTTCCCACTTCTGCACATGGATGAGTTTGCCTCCATCCAGCTTGACCAAGGACTGTGGGGAGAGCAAGACCTGCTGTTACCCTCCTCCCTGGGGTTTCTTGGCTCTGGGGGGGCTTTGTCCCTCGGAGGGGACGATGCTGACTGTCCTTGTGCTCGCCTTGGAGCCCCGTGGGGCTGAGGGCCAGACTCTGGGTACCCCGTTCAGCACAGGTCGGATCCTGCTCTGGCTCCCAGCCTGGGCTCCCCCCCACTAACCCCGCTGTGGGTGCTGTCACGGTGACCCTGCTCTCCCTGACACGGGGCCAGCACAGGGAGCTCTGCCCAGGGCCACATCCTGTTCCGGGGCTGCCAGGACCTGAGCCCGGCCGCTCCCCAGCACGGCCGGCTGGCTCGGGGTGCCGGAGGGGATCGCAGGGGTGGGGCAGGTATCGCTGCTTTGAACCACAGCCTCCCCCTGCGCCGGAGGGCCCGGGAAGGGTTTTTGGAGGGGCTGATCCAGCAAACACGCCGCTGTTTGCACAGCCGCTGGTGTTGACTCAGCCCAGAGAGCCCGGCGGTGCCAGGGTTAGCGTGGGAGCTGGCTGGGCACGGCCCCCGGGCAGCGCCGGGCAGGGGGGTGTGCTGGGACAGGCAGCAGCACTGGCTGCCCGGCCCCATCCTGCCCTGTGCCCCCCACCCAGCTCCTCGAGAGCAGGCTGCTGCCACAGCCCAGGTTCCCACAAGGCTTGGGTGCCCCCCATGGCTCAGGGTCCCCCCCACAGAGCTCTGGTCTCCCTATAGCTGGGTTGTCTCCACTGCTCAGCTGCTCTAAGAGCTTGGGTCCTCCCACATGGCTTGGGTGCCCCACAGCCAGAGTATCCCTGCAGCTCGGGTGCCCCACACATGCTGGGTGCCCCACCCATGAATCAGTGCATCCCACGCCGTGGCGTACCCCACCTGCCCCATCCTGGGCAGCCCATGGCTCAGGGAGCCCTCTGGCCCCCACTGCCCTGTCATGTGCCCTCTGGCCACTGGCCGAGGGGCACTCAAAGGGCATGTCCCTGGGCTGCAGGCAGGAGCTCATGGCAGGTCACACGTCTCCGCTGCTTGGGACAGTTTCCACCAGCTCTGCTGGGTGCGAGTGGCAGCAGCGCTGCGGGCAGGGACGTGCTGCCCTGTATCTGCCCAGCGCTGCCGCCTTGCTCGCGCTCGGCCCTTTTCAGCCCGTCCTTGCTCTGTGCCCAGCCCTTGCTCTTGCTGCTTCGGAGCTGGGAAGGGATTTTGTGTCCAACAAGCCCCAAGGTCCCCCCTGAGGTGCCCCTGGGTTGGGTGGGGGGCACAGGGCTGCCAGCTGCTGCGTGGATGAAGTATTTATGTCCCACCACCTCCCCTTGCCTCCTCTTGAGCAAGACCCCAGGCGGGCAGCTGGCGTTTGCAAGCCCAGCTCTTGCACAACCTTCCTGTCAGCCCCGGCCCTTGCTGCGCCCCGGGGGAAAACCCCACTGCAAAATGGGGTGAGGAGGGGGGCAGGGGTGTCTGGGTGAGACCAGGCTTGAGCACCAACCCCGGTGAGCAGTTTTGTACCACAGGCAAAAGGATGGAGCCCCAGAGCCGAGAGCTGATGGCTGGACCCGGCAGAACCCACAGACTGTTTCTCGGGGGTCTGGTGCTGGGGGGGGGGCAGCGCTGGGGGCTCACCTTGACATGCCTGTCATCCGCCGTGGTCTCATCAAACTCCTCGCCCAGCTTGAAGCTGATCTCCGTGTTCTTGAAGGTGCTTTGGGTCTTCACCGTGATCTTGTCGCCCTCCACCGTGATGATGGTGGTGGGTTTGGTGAGGCTGGCCATCTGCCGCGTGGCGAAGCCCACACCTGGGGGGTGCAAGGTTGGGGGGGGCTGAGGGCACGTGGAGGGGCAGGATGCGGCCGTCAGACCCCAGTCCCTGTTGGCATCACCCCGGAGCTCTTCCTCTCCATGATGGTGGGGGATGAACCTCAAAATTGCTCCCCACCCACTGTCTGGAGGGGGGGGGGGGGCCTGTGTGTGCCCACTATGCTTGGGGGGGGCCTCCAGCGGAGGGGGGGGGGGGTGGCTAGGAACGCTGCCGTTGCTCGGGGACAGATCCTGCACCAACACCCACCAGCTCCGGGGCTGGGCGGAGTTGGGGGGCACCGGTGACACCCTCCCCCAGACTGCTCTTGGTGGGGGGGACCCCCGTGCCGAGGAGCAGCACAGGGACAGAGGCTGCCTGATGGGGGCTGTGTAGGGGGCGATAGATGGAGGCTGGAGGGGTCCCGGGCGGCTCCCTGCACCCCAGCAGGACCATCCCCTCCCTCCGCCAAGGGCTGCCCCCGGGGGGGGCAGGGGAAGGACGAGACCCCCTTACCCAGCCCACAGCCCCGGGCACAAAGCCCCAGAGCTCCCCCATAAACCACCCCCACAGGCAGCAGCGACCCCCCCACCGCCTGCAGCCCCCCCCAGAGCCCCGTGTGCTGGAGGGCTCAGCCAGTCGGGGGGGGGGGGGGGGGGGGGGGGCATTGTGTAAAAAAAAAGGGGGGGCATGTTCTGACTCCAGCCTCCCCCCACCCCGCAGACCCTCCCCTACTCACCCAGTGCTTTCATGTATTCATCGAAATTGGTCGTATCCACCAGCTTCCAGGTGCCCACAAAGGCATCGACCATGGTGAGGGGGTACAGGGGGGAGACAGAGCCGCACACGTGTGGGGGGGGGCCCGGGGGTCCAGCCGGCTGTGAGCGTGGCTCTGCACCGCCCAGCTTGCAGCTGCCTGCCGGCCTCGCAGCCGCCTTAAATAATGTCCTCATCACATGATTGGAAAGAGCACAACCGCGCTCCAGAAATACTCCTCGCCAGCGCTGCCAGCGGCCACCTCTTCCCGGCCACCCGTCACCCGCCACTGGCCACCAACCTCTGCCCGGATCCTCTGGTCACGGAGGGTCAGGTTGGGCAGGGTCAAAGACGGGGAGAGCACACTGGGTCAATTGTGTCATGAGTTGCGTATGGTCTCTGCACCAGCGGTGCAGGGGGGGCGAAGGGTGTGGGATATGGGGAAACTGAGGCAAGGCAGAGCTGGGTACGGCAGGCATGTGCCCACCCCATGGCAGTCCCAAGGAGGGGGGGGCACAAGGAGGGGGAGGCAGGTGCTGCCCGCGGTCTGCGGGTGGTGGGGCACGGTCAGGACACGGGGACACCAGCAGTGGCAGTGTCCTTCAGGGTCCTTCTGGGGGCACGGAGGCTGCGCTGGGGAAACTGAGGCACGGGGAGCAGCAAGTCCCAGGGTGGGGGGGTCAGTCACCCAGGGGAGTGTGGGGACCCCACCCCTGCTCCATGTGTGCGTGGGGACACGTGTGACCCCGTCCCTGCTCCATGTGTGTGGGGGGGGACACGGGTGTGACCTTGTCCCCACCCTGCGTGTGTGGGGGTGTCCCCCAGTGATGCTCTGTGTGTCAGGGGGACAGCGGGGACAAGGCCAGCCGTGGGGCCACCGGACCCACCATGTGCCGCCCAGGTCTCCCCCTGCTTCGGGCTCCAGTGGTAGCAGGGCCAGTGCATCCCCCAGTCCCTTCCCAGCATGCGGGGGGGTCACCTGTGGCCGTAAGATTCGGTGTCCCCTGCCCCTGGGTCCCTGGGGACGCGCCTCCTCCTGCCCCCATCCCCCGGGCAGCAGAGGGTCCCAGCGTGGGGATCGGGTGTCTTTGAGCCCCGTGGCTGCAGCGCGTCCCCCCATCCTGGGGACATCAGGGTCAAAGTGACCAGGTCCGGGTGGGACCCGGGGACACTTTCTCCCTCTCCCTGGCCCCAAGGTGTCATCACGGACACCCAAAAATAGCCAGGAGCTCGTGTTCAGCCTCCACCCCCCGGCACCGCCTCCAAGCAGGAGCTGGGGGGGTGACAGGCACCACACCCCACATGATGGGTGTCCCCCCGTCCCCGTCTGGAACACCCCGTGGGACACAGGTCCCCAGGGAAAGACGGATGATTTATTCCCTGGACAAGTCCCTGGGGAGCCAGAGCCCCCACTCCCACCCACCCCCATTTCCTGGGAGGGGACCTGTGCAGCCCTGGCCCCCACACACACCCCCAGCCTCCCCCCGGGACAACGGGACCCTGAAATGTGGGTGTTCACATGTACAGCGGTCACCCACCCACAGGAGCACCCACGCACACAGACACCCACACTGACAGAAACTCACCACGCACACGGGTGCCTGTGCACACAGCCACATGCGTGAACACGGATGCATATGGCTGCCCATGCACATGGACACTCACCCACAGGAGCACCCATGCATGTGATCACCCACATTCACAGAGACCCACCACACGCATTGCCTGTGCACACCAGCACACATCCACACCGACACCCGTGCACATGAGCGTGTCTGCACATGGACACCCACCCGCATGGACACCCACTCATGGGATCACACACACACATGGACGCCCATCACATGTATGCGTGCCCATGCACAGGAGCACACATGCACATGGACAGCCACACACATGTGAACACGCATGCACAGGCCTGCCCATGCACATGGACAAACACACACACGGACACCCACTTGCACAGACAGACACCCACCAGGCACATGGGTGCTCATGCACACCAGCACCCACCCACACACATGAACATGTATGAGCATGGCTGCCCACGCACATGAATCACAGAATCCCAGAATCATCCGGGCTGGAAAAGCCCTTGAAGCTCCTCCAGCCCAACCATGACCCTCCCCCTGACCGTTCCCAACTCCCCCAGATCCCTCAGCGCTGGCTCAGCCCGACTCTTCAACCCCCCCAGGGATCCCGGGGACTCCCCCCTGCCCTGGGCAGCCCATTCCAACGCCCAACAGCCCCTTCTGCACAGAAATCCTTCCTCAGAGCCAGCCTGACCCTGCCCTGGGCAGCTTGAGGCCATTCCCTCGGGGCCTGGCGCTGGGGCCTTGGCTCCAGAGACTCATCCCCCCTCTCTGCCCCCTCCTGGCAGGGAGTTGCAGAGGGCCAGGAGGTCTCCCCTCAGCCTCCTCTTCTCCAGACTGAACCCCCCCAGTTCCCCCAGCCGCTCCCCAGCAGACCTGTGCTCCAGACCCTGCCCCAGCTCCGTTGCCCTTCTCTGGCCACGCCCGAGTCATTCAATGGCCTTTTTGGGGTGAGGGGCCCAAAACTGAACCCACTCAGCGAGGGGCGGCCTCCCCAGTGCCGAGCCCAGGGCTCAGATCCCTTCCCTGTCCCTGCTGGCCACGCCACTGCTGACACAAGCCAGGATGCCATTGGCCTTCTTGGCCCCTGGGCACACTGCTGGCTGAACGCACGCAGACACCCACACACAGAAGCTCTCGTGCACATGGTCATCCCTGCTGACAGGACCCGCCATGTACACGCGTGTCCGTGCACACCAGCACCCACGCACACAGACACCCACCCACAGGAGCACCCACGCGCAGGGACAGCCCTGCTGACAGACACCCACCAGGCACACGGGTGCCCCTGCACACCCGCACGTGCATGAACACGCACGCACACGGTTGCCCACCCACTGCCACCCACCCATGGGCTCACCCCTGAGCACGGCCCCCCGCGCACTGACACCCGCATGTACAGCACCCACACACAGGGATGCCCATACGTGTGGGTGCTCCCTGCACAGAGGCACCCACACGCGTGGGGGCCCACACGCGCGCGACGCTCCGTCAGGGCCGGGGCTGGTCTCCACACCAAGGGCTGGGCAGCGGGTGGCCCGGCCCGAGAGCCTGGCGGTGGCCAGGGCCAGCCTGGGGTGCTGGGGGCGGGTGCTGCTGGGCAGGGTGGCCCCTCGTGTGGCCACCACCCATGCTGTGGCCAGAGTGGGCCGGGCTTTGGGATTTATCTGCTGGTCCCACAGCGACAGCTATAGGTGATCATCCGGGATGGAGCAGGGTCTGGCACAGCGGGCAACCACTGCCCAGCTCTGGCCACCCTGGGCCCGGGCAACCAGCCCCTGGCCTGGGTGGCATCTGGGCAGCCCAAGTCCCTCCTGGCCTCTTGCCTCCCCCAGCCCCCCCGTGCCCGGGCAGAGGGTCCCCGTCCCACCCGCGAGCAGAAGTTTTGGGGAGCACGGTCAGAGCCTGGGAAAGCCCGACCCCATTTTGTGCACATCCCCAAAGCGCCACCGACCCCGTTTGCTGCTGCCTCCCCGCCCTGAGCTTTCCCCAGGGACACGGGGGGGGATCCCAGGGCTGTGGGAGGGGAGCAGACATGGAGACCCATGGGTGGCCCTGGCACAGGGGGCTGGGGATGCCCAAAACAGCATCACCCGGCTCACCCCCTCCAAAATCACCGGCACCCTCCTGTCCCCAGGAGCTGAGACCCCCGGGGCAGGGACCACCCTGGGGGCTCCACTCCTCAGTGGGACCCCCCAGCAAGGTGCTGGCTGCTGGGGGGGGGCTTTGCCTAAGGGCTGGGGGGTGTCGGTGTTGTGCAGTGCTTCCCCCCCACTCTCCTTGACAAAGGCTGTTGCCTCCCCTAGGAAGAAAGGCCAGGAGACAGAGGTGGTACCCAAAACATCACAGTGAACACCACACTCAGCTAGAAACACCCGCGGGCTGCTCCTGCGACGAGGAGAAAGGCCCCCCCCCGGCAAACCCCTGTGCTCGGCTCTGCCAAATGCCCCAGAAGAAAAAATATTCCTCCCCCCCGAGGAGGCAAAAAAATCTGCCCCTCGGGTCCTCGCCCAGGGCGTGGGTGGGAATCGCCCCTTCGTAACGGCAGGTCCCCGCCAGGCGATGCTCCCCCCATGGCGGGGGGGGATGACACCCGACGGTCTCGCCGCGGTAGCACCGAGGAAAACCCAGCGGACTCTGGCTGTGCCAGGAAAGCTGGGCTGATGCTCCGCAGCCTCCTCTTTCCTCCGCTGGTCAGCAATGTCCCGCCCGGAGCGGGGTTAGGACGTGTCCTTCAGCTCGGGGCTGGGGGGCTGCGGAGGGGGCACCTCCGCCGAGGGCGACTGCATCTCCTGGGCGCTGCCTGCGAGTAGAGACGAGGGTATGAGCAACCCCGGTTCATGCTCACCCCACGTTGCCCTCCACCTTCCCCACCACCTACCTGCGTTCAGGGACATCTCGGCCAGCTTGAGGGGCAGGTCGGAGGGGCTGACGCCGGCCGGCGAGCCCAGGATGTCGGGCAGGGCATTGCGCCGGCCTGTTCTCCCGGAGGATGCGAAGTCCAGCACGGGTTCCACCTCGGTCATGCTAACCCTGGAGGCACACGGTCCCCCCCTCGCCGTCAGTCCCTCTGAGCATGCAGGGCGAAGGGGACCTGGCTCTGGTCCAGGCAGGATGCTCTGGTGAGCAGGGCTGAGCCCTCCGCAACCCCCTCTGCCCACCCTGACTGCAGGCTCTCCAGGAGCAAAGGCCACCCTGCCCACGGGACAGCCCCATCCCCAGGGTTGGCACCTCAGGGTGCTGTGAGCTCTGCTGGTCACTGCATCATGGAGGAAGGGGGGTCCTCAGGGGTCCCACCAGCACGCCCACCCCCAGCAGCCTTACCGGGCACCCTCCAGCCTGGCCTGGCACTGCGTCTCCCCTGTGCCCAGGGTCCCACTCCACTCCCTGGCCTGGTGGTTCCCCCTCCCGGCGTCTCCCAGCCAGCGAGGGACCCCACGAGAGATGGGGACTCCTGGCTGGGTCCCCTCTGGCTCCGACCTGGGGGGAGGCAGAGCAGGGGTTCAGCAATGGGGCTGGTGCCAACGGGGTGTGAAGGAGGGAGCAGGGGGTGGGAGAGGCTGTGTCCCCATGCTGGGCACCCGTAGCACCCAGCACCCTCCTCCCGGGGTGGCTACACCAAGCTGGGCTGTGAAGGGCAGAGACCCCACCTCATCCCCGGTGGGCAGGCAGGAGGAGGGGATGGCATTGAGAGACGGATGCAGGGGTGGGGACATGGAGGTGACACCCAGCTGGGAGGTGGGACAGCAAGGGAGGTGGAGAGGGCACAGCGGGACCAGCTGCAGTGCCAAGGACAAGGGCACATCGTCCCCAACCTGGGGACCCCACCATGTCCCTTGGAGAGCGGCTCTTGCTGAGCCAGGGCAGGCAGTGGCGATGCTGTGGTCCCCTCGAGCGGGGGGGGGGGGCTCTCCCGGGAAGCCCCCGGCACCGTGCAGATCCCGCTGGCGTGGAGCAAGCCCTGGCACACGGTGCCTCTGGGACCTTGCCGGGGTGTTTGCTCAATGCTGGTAAATGATTCTGACTTTTGCAGAAGGGTTTTGCAGCTGCAGGCGGGGGGGGGTGGCACAGAATTTTGCAGGGACAGGGTGACCTCCACCCTCCCCAAACCCCCTCTACCCACTCGTGGGGCGTAGGGAACCCCAAGCCATCACCCCAGCAGCCCCGTCCCCTCCAGGCTGGATGCTAGTGGCAATGCTGGGACTAGTGTCCCCAGGCTGGTGGCAGTGGGAGCTTGTCCTGTTGTGGGGGGCATGAACTCACCAGCGACCCCCTGGGAATCCCTCTCCAGCCGAGGATGAGCCAAGGTCCCCGAGTCCTTGGGCACAGGCACCGGGCAGAGCGAGACGAGTGACCCCGGCTGCGAGGAGGAGGAGAAATGAATCATTAACTTGGGAGGTGATTAGTCACGGGGTGGCTGCCCCATGCGGGGCAGGACCCAGGCCCTTTTCAGGGGGGGAAACTGAGGCACAGAGCGAGGCTTGGATGTGTGACAAGGGCAGGTCGGTGGCCCCATGAGCTGAGGCTGTGCCGTGGCAAAGACACAGCGGAGAAGCGATGCTATGGCGCTCTGGAGCTGCATGTGTTTGCTTGTGCGTTGGCACACGTGTGCGCGTTGGCACACGTGTGTGCATGTTTGCATGCATCACCTCTGGCTGGGCTGTTGCATGTGAGTGCACATGTACATGCACCTGGAGCTGAGCTGAGTGTGCGTGCATGGTGCCCTCTGGTACACATGTGCATGTGTGGTGTCCCACGGCACACCCATGTGCATGCTTGGCATCCCTTGGCACATGTATGTACATTCATGGTGCATTGTAGCTCATGTATGTGCATTCATGGCACCCATGGCACATATGTGTACGTGCATGGTGCATTATAGCACATGCATGTGCATTCATGGCACCCTTTGACATGTGTGTGTACATGTATGGTGCATTATAGCACATGTATGTGCATTCATGGCACCCCCAGCACATGAGTGTACACGCGTGGCACCCTCTGACACCCCTGTCTGCATGCTGTGGGCCCTGGATGCATGCCAGCACATGTATGCACACCCATGGCAGTGCGAGGGCTCCTGCCAGCTCCCATTAGTGCCGGAGCTGTCACCTCCAGGTCACAGAGTTTCTCATCACACGCCACATGTTCAAGTCCCTCATCCAGCACCGAGCGCCCCACAGCAATGTCTGCTGGCCTGGTGGGGGCCCTTGGCCCCACAGCCCCTGCTCCGGGCACCGGGACATGGGTGGGTGGCGTGGGGCATCTGTGATGGCATCGGAGCACCCACCACATCACCCTGGCAACCATTTGCTCTGCAGAGAGACCTGGCCAGGCTGGAGCCATGGGCTGAGCCCAACTGGGGGAGTTTCACTGAGGGCAA
Organism: Athene noctua; assembly: GCF_965140245.1. Classification (NCBI taxonomy): domain Eukaryota; kingdom Metazoa; phylum Chordata; class Aves; order Strigiformes; family Strigidae; genus Athene; species Athene noctua. The sequence goes on from NC_134060.1 coordinate 6,701,785, forward strand.
ATGCCAGGGGCTGCCCTTGGGCCACAACAACCCCCAGCAGGGCTACAGGCCTGGGGAGGAGTGGCTGGAGAGCTGCCGGTCAGAGAGGGACCGGGGGGGTTGATAATGAGCCAGAGTGTGCCCAGGGGGGCAAGAGGGCAAATGGCATCCTGGCTTGTGTCAGCACTGGCGTGGCCAGCAGGGACAGGGAAGGGATCTGAGCCCTGGGCTCAGCACTGGGGAGGCCGCCCCTCGCTGAGGGGGTTCAGTTTTGGGCCCCTCACCCCAAAAAGGCCATTGAATGACTCGAGCGTGGCCAGAGAAGGGAACGGAGCTGGGGCAGGGTCTGGAGCACAGGTCTGCTGGGGAGCGGCTGGGGGAACTGGGGGGGTTCAGTCTGGAGAAGAGGAGGCTGAGGGGAGACCTCCTGGCCCTCTGCAACTCCCTGCCAGGAGGGGGCAGAGAGGGGGGATGAGTCTCTGGAGCCAAGGCCCCAGCGCCAGGCCCCGAGGGAATGGCCTCAAGCTGCCCAGGGCAGGGTCAGGCTGGCTCTGAGGAAGGATTTCTGTGCAGAAGGGGCTGTTGGGCGTTGGAATGGGCTGCCCAGGGCAGGGGGGGAGTCCCCGGGATCCCTGGAGGGGTTGAAGAGTCGGGCTGAGCCAGCGCTGAGGGATCTGGGGGAGTTGGGAATGGTCAGGGGGAGGGTCCTGGTTGGACCTTCAAGAGCTTTTCAAAGCTCAATGATTCTGGGATTCTGTGAGCTGGGGGTCACACACCTGGCACGCATGATGCACAAGCACATGCATGTACACTTATGTTCACCCACACACACATGTGCACAGTCATGCGCACACACATGGAAGCACACAGATGCCCATGAGCAGGCACGCATACAAGGGTCCACGCACAGGCGCAGGTGTGCAGGCACGTTTGTTTGGACACGTGACTGCAGGCATGCACACACACTGCACACGGACAATCCCTGCACATCCAGCAAGACAGCAGCCCTGCAGGGCTGGCTCACAGCTGCTTCCCAGCAGCCCCAACTGCTCCTGCTGGCTCCAGTGCTGGAGAAGCAAGCAAAGAACAGCCGTCAGGACCGAGCTGGATCCTGCCCAACTCCTTCCTGCAGCTCAACGCCTCCAGGACTGCCCAGGATGGGGTGCCCGGGACATGGGCAGGGGTTGCACCCCGTGTGTGCTCACCCAGCACACCGAAAAGGCGAGCAGAGAGATCAGGACTTTCATGCTGGCACAGACAGAAGAGCCACCAGGACCCTGGAAGGCACCAAAACCCCTGGGGTGTTGTCACGGGAGGGGGGAAGCCTGAGCACTACTGGGTGCACCATCACCATCACGGGCAGCCCTTCGGGCTGTCCCCCTTGCACCTCTGGGCTCCCTTGGGAGCAAGGTCCAAAGTGCCAATACCCGCACCATGCCAAGCCCTGCTGCATCCTCCTGGTCCCACGAGCAGCAAATACAAACCCAATTCCGGGCAAATAACGTTGCATAAACCCTGGGCCTCTGCCCAGTGAGCAGGGATTTCCCCCTCTAAGCAGGGACTGTTTCTGGGAGGCTTAATATGGTCTCAACTTAAAAGCTTCTGGAGTCACATAGAAGGTCCCTGGGGCTGCTGGCTCCTGCTTTAATGCTCCTAATGGGATATGGGAGGGTAGGGCAGAAATAAACCTTAATCACTCCTGGAGATGGGCTGCGGTGGAAGATACTGGGAAGAGGTGGAGGGAGGACACGGTGCTGGGAAGTCAAGTCCCTCAGGAATCGAGCCAGCCCCAGCACGGCAGAAGCTGAGTCTTGCACAGAGGCATCAGGAGAGCAGAAAATGTCCTACAAGGCCATTTCCAGGCTGGGATGTCACCAATCCTTGGGCATCTTCATGCAACACAACATTGTCCCAACAAGAGACCCCCCTCAGGTCTCGGACCTTGTGGTGCCGCTGAGCTCTGATGCTCTTGTGTCATGTGGGTGAGAACTGTGGGCACACGCTGAGCTGCTTGGTAGGGGCTGGGGATGCTCAGTAGCATAATTTGGCTGCATTAAAGCACAATAGAGGAAGGAGATGATCTGGCTGAAGGCCAGTGAGTGAAATGCAAAGTAATCACGAGATGAAAGAGAAGCGAGATTTTGCCACCCCATGGCAGCCGGGATGTGCCGCTCCCCATCATGTGCTGCAGATCCCTGCCCTATGCCCACTGCCAAGGCTGCCCGGGCAGCTTCTGCAGGATCAGACCTTGCCTCTGGCATCCAAGCTCTCTGCGGGATGTTCTGCTGCAGGAGACATCTCCTAAGCCCCATTTTGGGTGCTGCCCCACTGCCTGCTTTTGACATTTGGGTACAAACCCCAAGGCTGGAGCAGCCCAGGGAGCTCCTGTACCTGCAGGCAGTGGGAAGAAGGGCTCCTGCCCCAGTCCCTGCTCCCAGCTCACCTTGTCTCTGCTCCAAACCTCCTCATCCAACCCCAAAAAAGCCAAAATCCATGGCTTGTGAAGGAGGTGCTACAGCTGGACACCTCTGCTGAGACCCAGAGCACCAGCCCTGGGAGGGAGAGTGGTGTGGGGTGAGGAGCATCCAACCTCCTTTTCCTTCTCCTTCCTCATCATCCTTCTCTCCCAGCCCTGGGCCAGGGAAGCTGCAGGATGGACCCAGCCGAGGGACTGACCTGGCTTGCAAACAGCCAGCCCTTTCCCTACCACCTGCAGGCAGTGATGCCAGACACAGGCAGTGACGGGCAGGGACACACTCTGGCCACCCCGGGCCAGACCTGGGCTTTGCCCTCGATGGGAGAAAACCAGCCAAGGGTGTCAGGAGGAGCTCGGGCCTCTCCTGTGGGGCATTGAGTAGGATGGACAGCAGGGTTTGGTGGTAGACGTCTTCCCACTGACGTGGCATCATTCCTGCTTGAAGGCTTGACCTAATCTCCCAATTCCCTGGATATAAAAGCCCTGGAGGAAGGAAGATGCTGAATGGGCAGAGGAAGGTGTGAGAGCAGCCAAAGAGACTGAGGGTTCAGCTCAGGGTCGGACACCTCCATGGGCAGCATGACCATGAATCCTCCCCAGTGATAGGGGCAGAGATGTCCCCTCTAACACAACAATTTGGGGTACCAGGGGGTGGGAGGGAGCAGACCACACTCGTGGTCTCACCTAAAACAGCATCCATGGCTGCTGCTGGAGCCAGTGCCCAGAGCATGGGAGGCCACAGGACATCTCATGGTCCCCACCGTGGTCACACCATTCCCCCTCCCAGGGCACATCAACCAGACATGCTCTGGGATGTTTAAGACTGGGGAGATGTTGCAACAAGGGCTGTAAAATTCCATTAAGGATTCATTTAACCATAGGCATAAGGATTTGCTTTTTCAGCTTCCAAGTGGTTGATGGGTTGTTAGCTAATTTGGAAGTGTGGGTTTGGAACATTTAATGTTCTTGTCTTTCTTTATAAGGGGGTTCTTCATGCTCATTTAAATCGATGTGTCTGTGTCATGCCCCGCTGATGACAGGCTGGGAAATGCTGCAGCCCAGCGCAAGCCCTCTGAAAATCCACTGGCAACCCCACGACATTGATGTTATTAAGAGACGACGAAAGTGATGAAAAATGGGAAGGATTTACCAAAGCATAACTATAACGTTGAATTAAATGAGCATTGCAAGCTGGGAAGGAAAGAGATGCCCCGGATCAGAAAAGGATGAGGGCATCATCCAGGAAAATCAACGATGAGTCCTCACAGGAGGAAAATCCAACGGGACTGATTTAACCGGAGACCAACCACCACCACACAGACCAAGCAGCCCCTGGAGCCTGGAACAGCAGATGGCAATAATTAAACACAGGATAAAATCTGGAGAGCTGAGAGATCTCCCACAGAGGCAGCAGGTTTGGTCCCAGTGGTTTCGTCTCGAGGGACGTGGCTGTAGGCAGCAGCATTCCTGCCTGATGTAGCGGCAGCGCTGACGGTGCCGGAGCCCAGGAGATGCTGAGCAGGCACCCGCTGCCACGTAGAAATGGGCTTCATCAGCTGTCAGCAGCCCATAAACAGCTCCCAGGATCCAAGTGAGAGGGAAGGATGGGCATAAATATTGTCCCAAACTCATCATCTCCAGGGCAGGGGGAGAAAATGAGAGGGGAAAAGGCTCCAGCGGTGTTGGTTGGTGCCAGAATATTTAACATGGAGATGCAGAGCCACACAGAGAACAGGTTTTGCTTCAAGCCCAGAGCACGGGAAAGTCTCAACCCAAGTGCCTCGAGAAGATGATCCCTCCTGGAGGCGATGCTGGGAGGGAAGCAGCTGCCAGGGCCTGCCCGTGGGGAGATGCTGGCACCCCACTGCCTGCCCTCGGCAGTGAAACTTTGACCATGGACCAGCACTTCTGTCCCTAAATGACCAGGTTTCCAGGCAGGCTGGGAAGGTGCCTGGTCCAGCTCAGATCCTGCCCGGCACCTTTCAAGTGACAGTGACACAGCACAGAGTGAAGCAGCTCAGAGACCCCAGCGAACCTGTTCCCGGATGCTGAGAGCATCACTGAATTCTCACGGTATTTTTTCTCCCATTTTTCCCTGGCTTCTCCTTGCTGTGCAGCCTCAGCTCCTCCCCAGTGCTGTGAGGAATCATTCCAGCAGGTTTTCAGAGAGGAGCTTACACTGGCAGCTCCCCAGATCCGTGTCCCAGCCTGAGAATGTCCAGCACATCCCGGTACCCGTGGGGCTGGCCCCTCCACTTTCCAGCAAACACCATTGCCCAGAAGGCATCCAACACATGGGCTCCCACCGCCTCCCCTCACTGCTGAGCAGTGGATCTTCCTCATTAGACTAATGTACTTACAGCACTAATTCTCGTTACCCTCTAAGCCCCTTCCCATTTTGTCCTGCTTTGCACTTTGACCTCCCTCCCTGCTCTTGCTCTTGCACACACAGCCTCGCAGCCTGACCTGCTCTCCGTCGTCTCCACAGTTTCTGCTCATGCTTGGATTGCCATGTCCATTGGTTTGGGGCACGTTGAAGTGTCTCTTCCATCCCTCCATCACCCTGACATCCCTCTTCTCCCCTTCCCCTGCTCCCTTCCCAGTCCCAATCACTGCCCTGCAGGTGGGCAGGACCATGCCTACACCCAGTCCCACCCCTGCTCATACCCAGTCCTGAATTATTCCACCTCAGTCCTGACCTATTCCACCCAAACCTCTCCCTGGGTTACAAGGATGCTTTTAAAGATCATCCTTCACCTGCCTTTATTCACCCCCTCTTTCCTTTTTACATGCTTTAGAGCTGATGTATTTTTAGGATTTTTTCTCCAGCTGTGGGACTTAGAAATTTCTTTTTCACGCTAAAACCTGAGACGTGTCCTAGCTAATACAAGTTTGGACTGAACACAAAGGCTTCCCTTCCCTGGCTGTGTGGGGCTCATCCAGAGTTGTTAGATATTGCTGCCTAAATTCCCATTCAAGGCAAAGAGTGAGAATGAAGGACTCTGAAATGGGAGACTTCATTCCCCTTAACTCCTGGATGCCAACGGGGAGACAAGCACAAGAGGTGGGTTTTGCTGCTGAAATCCATAGGATGGAGTCACTGAGAGAAATGTAAGGTGCATTATTGCTCCATCAGTCCCGGTCTTATGCTTGGGGATGATGGCAGAGTTCAGCTCTGTTTAATACCCTCACAAAAGCCAGGAGAGAGAAAAAAAAATCCAACCTGAGTCTCTCCAGACAGGATTTCAGGCTATTTGTATAAACTGTCACTTTGGTTTATAATGCTGCAAACACAAATCAGAGCAAGTCCTGCTCGAGGGTAAGAGCAAAACCAGCTCACGTGCTCACTGACATCTCAACCCAAAGTTTCCCCAAGCATCTGCAGGGCAAACCCAAACGCAGCCAACCCAAATCCGGGTGCCTCCAGACCTCGAGGTGCTCATCACCGTGCCCTGCATCATGGCTTGGCTTCCCCAAAGGGTAATGGCCACAGAGAAAATCCTCTTTTGATCCTGCAGACCTGGACTGGGCCGGGAAAGAGTGTTCTGGAGGATTTGGGAGTTTAACCCCAACACAGCCCCGCTGAACACAGCATCTCCTACAAGTCCATACATTGATAAAGCTGAGGCATCTTTTCCTGTGGGAGCAGCACATGGGGCATCCCTAAAAGCACCAGGGAAACCTGAATGTGTGATACCCTCTGGACCATTCTAATTTCATTCCTGGAGAAGCCCGAGTTGCTCTTATTAAAGAGCAAAGATCTAAAAGCTCAGCGTGCAGAGGCACAGGGACGTGAGCTGACAGCGCAGCATCACTGCTGGGCTTTGTTGGAGACTTACCCTGTGCCCAAAAGCTCCCAAAATGCCGGCACAGGAGGGAGGAGATGGATAAACCTCAGCTGTGTTTGCTGTGGGATGTGCACCAGGCCCTGCTCACCCGGAGAGGGAGTAGCCATCTCCCAGGTCCTCTTCTCCATCCTCCCGGAGTCTGGGGCTCCCAGCCCAGCACAAGTCACTGCTTCTCATCCCACCCAACCTCTCCTGCGTTCCCCATTCTTCCCTGGGAAATTTAGAGAGGAAATTTTTTCCTTCACTTTGTGCTAATAACAAGAATCTCTGGCTTTTACCGTCATACAGAGCAGGGCTCCTGTTCCCCAGAACCCAGGAGGTGAGAGGTCCCTGTGCAAAGATGCAGGCAGGACTCAGGGGAAGCCGCTGCTGGCAGGGATGGAGCTGCTTTGCAACATGGCACATCCGAGGCAGGAGCCGGCAGCTCCCTCGTGGGGTCTGACACACGGGCTGGGCAAAACACTGGAGTGGGAGCAGCTCTGGGACAGCACAACCATCCCATCCCTGCGCCGCAGCCACCACCTGCCCCACCAGCCCACCCCCTCACCAGCATTAGGAAGATGAAACGCACCCAAAAAATCACCAGCGATGTTCCGGTCATGGCTATTTACCGTGGGGACGTGGCACATCCTTAGGGCCGGCAGTGCCGGCAGCTCCTGGCTTCCTGGTGCCAGCGGGGAGGTGACAGCTACGTGGCCCAGCTCAGCACCACCATGCAGGAGGACGCATCCAGCAGGAGCACAGCAGCGAGCCAGACCCCCCCCACACACCAGTTTGGGTGCTGATTGGGATCACCCATGAAACAGCAGCTCCCTCGGCTCACACACATCCCTCTGCCCACACGTGAGCAGCCTGGACCATGTGTTCCCCCACCCAGAGCTCCCAGAGGAGAGATGCTGTCCTGCATCCCAGGGGGGGATGGAGGGAGGGATCCCACTGGACCCAAGGAGGGATGGAGGGATCCCAGGGATGGATGGAGAGAGGGGTCCCACCATATCCCAGGAGGGATGGGGGCTCCTCCAGCCGCTCCCAAGCCAGCCAGGTGTTTTCCCAGCCTGTGGGCTGTGACCTTTTCCAGAGCTTCTGAGCATCCCTGCCAACATCCCCATCAGTGAATTACCTTTAATTGCTGGTGTGGTGGGAGGAGAAGAGGAATCTTTTCCTGGGGAGTTTGGGTGCCAATCAGAGACCCTGCAAGGGTGCTGGGTGCTGTGTGGGAGCACTGAGCCTGTCTTTCCTGTGCTCCTCACCCCATGGGTCTGCTCTCAGTCCCATCACCTACATTCAGGTCCTTTTCCAGTCCAAGGGGGGAAATACAACAGCCCCGTTTGCATAGGGATGATGGAAACCCACCCGCGGCCCTCACAGAGAGGCACCTAGCCCCACGGGTAAATCAGCACTTGCTCCTGTAGCCAAGGAAGGTAAACAAGAGCTTCCCCTACCACGCGTCTCAGTTGCAAAGCAGGTGATCTAATGGGAGGTAATTATGATGATTGAGCCCTGGGTAATACAACTCCCACCGTAACCTTTAGTTAGCTGCTCTGACGATGGCACAAACTATAATTTTGCATAATAAACGTGTCACCCACATCTAAATCAGTTTCATTCTTTAGGATTTTCAGGTTGCCTCCTCCCCAGATGGCTCTTCATCAGCGGCTCCAGCCTGAGCATCCTGGGTGGGAGCTGATGAACCCGATCGAGACGGGGACATTGTGGATTCTCCGGGCTGCAGGTGCGTGGGTGAGCACCACGGCGCAGGGCTTTGTGCCAGGGGGAACCCAGGGAGCCGTGAGGATGCTGCTGCATGGACCACGGGCTGCTTGAGGCAGGGGCTGGGAGATCTGTGGTGCGCAGGGTGCCAGCTGGGTGCCACCAAGAGCATGCTGGGCTGTCCCAAGCCAGGAGCGCCGTGGGCTGGGTGGCATGAGGCAGCAAGTGTTTCTGAAATGCCCCGGGCTCAGCTGTGCAATGCAGGAACCTCTTCACCCACCTCCCGGTGTTGGGGGTGTTTTCCACCTCCTGTTCTGCCACAGTCGGGTTGGGGGAGCGATGCTCTGTGTTGCCCATCCCACAGCACCGCGTTAGTGCTTGCACATCTCAGGACACGCAGGGACCCCCCTGTTCACCACCTCCAGGGTTCCTTTATCCCGGGTCCCTACCCCCCTGGTGAATCCACAGAGGGATACTGAGGGATACTGGTCCCACCACAAAGGCTGGACCAGTCACACCAAGGAGAGCCCAGCTCAGCCCATGGATGCTCCTGCATCCAGCTGGGGACAGTGGAGGGGGCAGCAGGTGCCCCAGGGAAGCAGCACTGAGTTTGGGAGAAGCTCCCCAGCTCTGCCAAAGCAGCAGGACAGCTTCAAGCACCCGGATAATTAATTTTGGGGAGTGGAGCCAGCTGACAGCTTCCCAGGCCACGTGCTGCAGCTGGTACCTCCGGCTCCCTGGGGAGCCCCCGGCATGTGCTTCCCCCCAGGTCCCTGGCAGCCGACAGACTTTTCTCCTTCCCACTGCAACTCAACCAAGAAGGGAGGTGGAAATCTTCCAGGGTGTCCTGCTCCCCAGGCAGCATTCCCTCCGGAGGGACCGATGGGCCTCCCCCGTGGCGAGGCCTTGCATGGAGGCAATCCAGATGTTTTCCCTCATCCCTGCACGGATGCCGGGAGCATCACTGGGATTCCCTGACACGGTTGCTGTCACAGCACCTTCTCTGCCACCCAGTGACACCCACCCGGCCCCTGGGGAGCTGGTGGGGAAGGGACTGAAAGGCAAGGAGGGAAGCAGGCTCCCTAGAATCAGAGGCACGGTCTGAAATCCCCAGCCCTGATCGAGCAGAACTGGATCCATCGCCCCGTGGCTGAGCCAGGCACCAGAATGTCCTGCCCGAGGAGCCACGGTCAGGGCAGGGCTGTGGCCCCCATCCCCATTCTCTGTGGTGTCATGTCCCTGCAGGTGACCAGAGCACCCTGTCCTGGTCAGGAATGGATGCCAGAGCTTTGCTGGCTGAACCAGGAGCTGAACCCCAAGGGTGGTGGCAACCACAGCCACCCACAGCCACCCACCGAGATCCCCCAGCTCCCAGCCACCTCTCCCACCTCCCCCTCTGCCTCCCAGTATCCCACTCCGGGAAGAAACACTGTGACTCCCCCAGTTTGAAAAAGTGAGGAGAACCTGGCTCTGCCACCACCTTTCCCTCTCCAAACCCTCCTGCTTCTTGCAGGGAGATGCTGCTGAGCGGATAAAGGGTGGAGACAGTGGTAGGGCCGTTCCCCTGCCTGATACCTCCCATCTCTCCTGCCCAGCTGTGACCAGGGGGGACATCCCGGGAGGAGCTCAGGCAGCCCTCTGTGACAGCAAGGGTTGAGGTGTCCCTTGCTGGACAGCCCCAAGGTCACAGGCTGTGAGTATTTGGGGTGAGCACAGGACATGCTGCTTCTGCCACCTCCTCGGTGGCACTGCCACCCAGCCAGGGGACAGGAGCCAGCTCTGGGGACCAGAGGGACCCAATCCAAGCATCTGCGGGGGCAACCTGCCAAAACAAAGCCCTGAAGGCAGCGAGGAGGGGCTGTCCCTCGGGAAGCCCTTTCCTCTGAGAGGATGCCACCGGGGAGGAGGCACAAGACAAGCGTGTCCCCTGCACAGAGTGATGCTCAGCACCCACGCTGGGTCTCCCTGGGGTCTCACTGCCTGGGACCCCCACAGCTCCCTGGGCCCAAGGAGCTCTAATCTGGGAAGCTGAGGGCTGAAGCTGGGGAGACTGGGGAGGCTGCAGTAGCTGAGATGAAGACAGGGCAGGGTGGAAGGTGGAGGGAGCAGTGGGGACCCCAGGACCTGGCAGGGAGGAGGGGGCAGGGGGTGAGTGGGGCAGGAGTGGGTGCCAGGATGGGACAGAGGTGACACCATGGGGGTTGAAGTGCCCACCCTGAGATGCATGAGCCTTGCTCAGTGCCCAACCACTGCTCACCCGATCCTGTCCCCAGTGGGATGGACACGGCGCCCCCCGAGCCCTCGAGAGAGACCCCACCGCCCTGCTCAGCACCGCAGCCTGCCGCAAACTTTCACCCCCCTCAGAAAAAAACGTGTTTGTCCCCCAAGGCCACCACCATCTCCTGAGCCTCCTGCCTCGCCACCCTCCCTCTTCTCCCGTGCGCTTCCCAGGGCGGGCACCTGGTCCCCAGCACCCGCGGGCACGGGGCATCCACCGCCGTGGCCCAGGGCCTCGGTGCGACCACGTCAGCCGCCCCCAGCGCCCGCCAGCGGCTCACCTGGGCCCCCGGGAGCCGGTGCCAACCTCGGTACCGGTGCCGATACCGGTGCCGATACCGGTGTCGATGCCGGTGGTGATACCGACGCCGGTGTCGATGCTGGTGCCAGTTGCGGATGCCGATGTCGATGTCGATGCCGGTGTCGATGCTGCTGCCGGTGTCGGTGTCGGTGCCGGTGCCACCGGGCTGGCCGGGGGAAGGATGCTCCGCGCTCGGCAGGAGCCCCGGGGAAGCCTCCGGCTCTCCGGCAGCCCCTGGGGCACCCGGGGCCGAGCCGCCCGCCGCCGCCTGCCCAGCGCCGCCGCTCCCCGCCGCTCCCCCCGCCCGCCCGGCCCACGCTCCGCGCGGGGGGGACCCACCCGCCCGCCCCCCCGGCCCTGCCTCCCTCCCTCCCTCCCCGCCGCCGCCCCGCCCGCCGCCTCCCCCCGCCGCCGGGCCCTGCTGGGGGCTGCCGGAGCCGCTCCCCCGGCCCCCCCATCCTCGCCGCCTGCCCCCCGGGGACCGGCCCCCCCTTACTCCGCCGGGGCCGCGCCGCAGCCCCCCCCGCCCCGGATCTGGGGGCTGCCCGCCGCGGGGATGCGTCCCCTGTGTCCCCCCCACGCTGAGACATTTGAGGGGGGGTTGGGGCGCTGTGGCATCGCCCCCCACCCCGACGTTCCGTCTCCCCCCCATAAAGCTCGATACGACGTTGCCCCGCGATGCACTGGGTGGACCCACCAGCCCGGGCAGGGGGCTCGTAGCCTAGTGTGGCCAGCAGCTCCGCTCAGGCCAGGAGCCCAGCCAGCCCGCTCAGAAAAAAAGTGCAAACCCCAGATTTCTTCTGAATTAAGGTCCCTGGGTGCAGCCCTGGGGAAGGAGCCCCATGGTCCTCGCGGGGAGGGGGGTGGGGTGAGGAGGGCTCAGCTTGCCTGCCGGGACAGCTTGGCCCCAACCCACACACCTCCCTGCGCAGTGATTTCAGCCAAAAAATAATTGCCAGGCTCAAAATCTTTAGAAAAAAAATATGAAAAAATATGTGGCTGTACCCCTGTGGCATGTGGTACCCGGGTGGGGGGTGGGGCTGGGGGGGTGGGCTGGGAGACCCTGGATCCAGCCGGTAAATCCACCTGATCGTGTCAAACCCCACGTTTTGCCCAACGCAAGGACTGTCCTCGCTGCAGAAGGACGCTGGGCAGAGCCTGGGCACAGAGCAGGTGCCACCATCTCGGTGGCTCAAGCTGCTCCTGGCCTGCCACCAGCATCTCCTCGAGAGGGGCTGCGGCCAACACTGAGTGTGTGTGATGGGGTTCCTCCTCCCCCCTGCACCCCTCAGCTGGATCAGAACAGTGAGGGAGGGGAGAGGCAGCGATGAACGGAGCCGCCCCCTGGGTGAATGAAAATCACCCCAAATTCGCACTCAGGAAGCGTAACCCACCTCCTCGGGCTGCCCTTGGCACTCCCGCCTGTGTGTGCCACTGGCAAACAGTATGATTTTGATGAAAAGCTCCAAAATGTCCCCTCCTGGCTCTCAAGGTGGATGTTGCCAGGGCTGGGGAAGCGGGGCACGCTTTGGGGACAGTACCCCCCGGGTGACAGAGTCCCTGCTCCCCTGGCCCTGAACAGGGTTCCCAGCAGGAGAGGGGCTGGGGGCACACTCCCAAATTCCTGGCTCTGGCCAACCTCCTCTCCCTGCTGATGGCGAGGGGTGACGCTCAGCACCTGGAGCAGGGTGCCCATCCTGTCCCTTCCCTGGGGGGCTCAGCACTGCACGACGCTCGTGGGCCCAGGGCTCAGCCGGGCCCAGCAGAGGTTGCTGACCCGGGAAGGACGATGCTCTCCTGACCTCTGCACCGACCAGCGAGACAAATTCGGACGTGCCTCTCCGTGCCAGGGCTGTAGAGGGATGAGAGCCGCTGAAGCAGCGGGGATTTGGCTGTTCTCAGCCTGATCCTTGTCTCCGGTATCTCTGTACCCCCAACAGCTCACGGGGGGCTGGAGCCACCCAGCCCCGCCAGCCAGCGGGAGGGACATTTATCCTGCCTGCTCACTCACGCGTGGTGACGGGCGACTGGCAGCTCCCGCGCGGCCGGCGGGGAGGAGAGCCTTCGCCAGCTGCTATTTTTAGCTCCTCACGCTCCGTTTTCTCCTTGACTGTCTCCCCTCTCCGGAGCAGTCTCAGGCCGAGCATCGGTGATGTTTATCCTGCCTGGCACCTGATCGGATGTGACACTGGCTGTCACGGGCGAGGGGGGTGGCTGCTATCCCTCTGCTCTAGGAAATGTGTGGGAGCAAGGGAAGAGATGTTGAGGGGACAGGGAGGGAGAGGAGGGAAGCCCCGACTGGTTGGGGAGGGTCCTGCTGGAGCACCCTGGCATGGGTCTCCCTTTCTGCAGCTCCTGGGTGCCCCCAAGGGATGCTCTGGCCTGGGAAAGCTGGGAGGGAGCGACAGCACGGTCCCCATTTCCACCGAGGCTGAACGCTTCCCTCTGCCAGTGCGATCCTCTGGGGATGGCAGGGCTGGGGGACCTGGGTAAACTGAGGCACGCGAGCAGTGTGTCAGTCCCTCCACGCTCAGCCAGTACATTGGAGGCACCGAATAACCTCTCTGAACCTGCCAACATCCAGGACATGGTGAGCGTCAGAGCCCAAACTCCCAACTGAAGCTCACAAAACTCTTGGGTGCAAACCCCAGCGATGCAAAAGCACGATGGCATGGCAGCTGGGAAAGGAGAACTTATTTCCTTCCTGGGCAGCACACAGATGTTGGTACTGGGCTGTACCGACATGGGAGCAAAGGCTGCTCTGCTCTTCCTCTGCTCTTTCAGCGTCTGCTCTCAGGCTTTGCAGTCGCTGGGATCCTCTTCCCAGGGTGCTCCCGGCAAGGTGAGCATCCCTGCTGATGGGGGACCTAAACCAGACTGTCTGTGTGCTCCCAAGCATCCTTGCCTTATCCATCAGGGAGGCGAAACCAGCGAGCTCAGGGCCAGACCACTCCCTGCTCTGCCACCTGCTTTAAATCCCATTTTCTCCTGAAGAAAAGGGTCCAGAAAAGGGCATGAGAGTGTCTATTCTCCTTCCACCGCTGCTGCCAAGCTGCTTTATCCCACTTGTGCAGGAAGGTCTTTAAAAGTCACCAGCCTTCGAGATGCCGTAGGGCTGGTACAGCCCCCCAGGGATGGAGGCTGCATCCCCCTGCCCAGGGGTGCAGGCAGGGGAGGAGCTGGACTGTTTTCCACTTGCCTGCCCAGTGCGGTGGGCTCGGATCTGGGCTAAAAGCCACCTCTGAGGGAGAGCAGCTCTTTGCTGTTCCACTTTTAGACAGATCTTCCTAATTTCCATCCCGCTTAAGACCCTGATTTCTTGCTGGGTACGTAAGTGATGTGGAGGAAAGGTTATTCCTGAGCAGAACTCACCCCTGGGCTGCGTCAGTCCCTCCGTTAAGGTGCTATTTTAGGACACAGATCACAGGGTTTGGGGACCTGCAGGTTGTTCCCTGGCTGAGGACGGGGACTTTCCATGAGCCTGGGCAGGACATGCCCTCGGGGCTGTCCCAGCATGGGGGGTACCAGCCCTGGAGCAATGGAGGTGGCTCCTTTGGGACAGATCTGCAGATCTGCTCAGCCCTTGGGAAAAACCATCCTGCCTGTGATATCTTGGAGGCCAAAGGCAGCGAGAGCATCTTGTTGCCTGAAAAGATTTAAAACAAGAGGGAAAATGCCAGCAAACACCTCCCAGGGAGGCAATTTGTCACCAGGCAGGGTTGAGCGTCACGCCAAGATGAAAGTCTGGACATCTCTGTGCCACCTCAACAGGAGACGTTCAGGTCACAGCAGATAGCAACGCTCTTCCTGGGCATCCTCTTTGCTCTGGGTACTCAGCCATCTGGATCTGTGCTTGCTGCACCGTCCTTCGCCGGGCACATTGATTATGCAGCACCATGTCCCCCTGGGCACGACGTGAGGGAGGTGGTGGAGGTCTTCCCCTCACTGTGCCACACAGTGGGGCAGCCCTCGGGTGCACACACAGCCCAGTGCATCCCTTCCACGATGGGGGACAGCACATGAGCTGCTTTGTGTATTTCTGTAGGTCAAAGTAGTTTGAATACTTGCAATTACTTGTACAGGTCTTTGCGACTCATCTGCAACTTTGCCCTTCCCAGCAGAGTTGGAAAATTCAACCAAAATCATGATGTCTTTTTTTTTTTTTTTTTTTCGGCAGAAGCTTTTTCCTGACCCAAAGGTGTGGTGGATCACGCAGCCAGATGCAGCCACAGCTTGGGGCTCATCCTGCTGCCAGTTTGTCAAGGGAGCTGCAGTCCCATCAGGGAAACAAGGTCCCCATCAAATGGCTCTAAGTGCCTCTCTCCGAGCAAAGCCATTGAAAAATTCATCACTCGCCCCAATGAACAAGCAGAACATGTAAAGTATTTCTGGGATAAAATAGCTACAGTTCTGGAAACCTCTTTTCCTATGTATTGCCTCCTATATTGGCTTAAATGCAATGTCTCTGGGCAGCAGCTTGGTTCGCAGAGGCAGGAGGTGAGCACAGGCAAGGTCAGGGCAGTGCAGAAGAGCTCAGAGCAACACAGGAGGGTTTGGGAAGAGCTGGGATGTGGTGGGATTCGCCCAGTTTTTGCTTTAAGAAACCAGATCGGGGCGGTGAGGTGAGCCTTTGGAAGAAAGGGGTGTTTGAGTTAACTGAGCATAAAGAAAGCATCCCAAAAAGATGTCTTCATGGGAAAAAAAAAAAAGCGCTCAAATCTATTGTTCATGCTCCAGTAACTTCCAGATGCCTGGATGGGGGTGCAGGGAGCCTCACAGACACCTCCTGTGTTGTGTGAGCAGGCTGTCCCTCCTGCCTGCCACTGTCCCCTGCCCACGGAGGGGGATGCCAGTCTCAAAAGCCCTGGGATTTAACCAAACCCACCAGAATTCAGGCCCCATTCTCCCCCGGCAGACCCTCACTGTCTGGCTGAATGCTGGGATGCTGCAAACCAGCCAAATCACCCCAACCCGGCGGACACTGAGTAGCCATCATTTGGTGCTACCACCCAGGGGAGATGCGGGTGCTGCCTGCAGCCCTGCCTGCCTCCACCTCCAGCAGCCAAAGGGATTTGTGCAAAGCTCCCAGCACCCGGGTTGGGCTTTTTTTATCCCTGGCTGCTCTTACGTTGACATTCTTAGCTGTGCCACTGGCTCCAGCGCTGCTTGCTAACCCCTTTTACAGGCAGCTAAATATAGCCCAGGCAGCTAAGCAAAATCTGTTCGGCAGGGCCACGTGGGGCTCGGCAGCGCTGCCGCAGCCACGGCTGGGGTGTGGGGTCTGCCATCACCGGGGGGGACGACAAGGTCCTCGCTGGTGGCATCTTTCACTCTGTGGTGTTGCATCCCCACCCAGGTGAGCATCACCCGCTGCTTGGATGCTCCCAACGACATCTCATCGCTTCTCCCCGCCTTGGTGGCCCCGTTCCTCTCCCACCCTGGGGTTTCCTGGAGTTCTGCCACCCAAGACAGGCTATTTTATGCTGGAGAGCATCTGGACTTTATTAGCATCCCTGAATCCCCTGAAACATGGTGTAAAACCCCAGCTCGCTGCTGTGCTTAATAAAAAAAGCCATGCGGCTTCGGAGATCCCTGTGGGTGTTGTGTGAAGCAGTCAGTGCAGGGAGCAAACCCAAACCCCGATGAGGCACTGTGTGGGCTCGCCTGCACCCCCCAAAGGATCTGAAAAGGGGGGAATATGACTCCCACCCCACAGCACGCTCACCCATGGGTGCAGTTTCGTTTCTGCCTCTCCTATCAAAGACAGATATTTCCGCCAGAGCCATGAACTCATTAAGGAGACACTGATCTAATTGTCTCCACGACGGCGCTTGTGGGGTTTTCTTTTTTTTTTTTTTTTTAACTGCAAGGAACAAGGGAAAGACTGACTGGAGAAATCTAATTGGATCCCCATGGCTCATTAGCCATTTCTCCGAAAGGAAGAATCGTTAAGACTGAAAATTAACAGTCTCAAAAACTGCCCGCGCCATACACAGCTCTCCACGGGCATCCCAGATTGGCAATCCCCCTGGCATTGCCCAGTCTGGGATGCCCGGGTGGCGCTGGGGACATCCAGTCACCCGGGGGATGTTGGGAAATGCAGGTGAGGGCTTGGGGAGGCTGGTGCTGGAGTTTGGAGGAAAGCTGGAGTCTTTAGGTGCCAGGAAAGCAAGCTGGGGGGCTCAAACCCAGAGCTGGAGTGAGCAGCAGAACAGAAGCACCAGTGGGTTGGAGGCTGAGGCTGGGAATGAAGGAAGAACCAGGTCCTCCTGACAGGTGGACCAAGGACATCTCCAGGTCAAGGTCTCACCCTGCTCCTTCCTCCCTCAGCCTCCCTACCCCACCGTCTCTGTTGACTCAGATCCTGGTACCGTGGGGAGGACATTCAGCTCACAGTGGAGTCACCTCCTCCCCAAATTTTCCACCCCATGAGAGACCCAGTGGTTGTGACAGCGCAGAAACTCCTGCGCGACACTCCCATCCATCACCAGCCAGGCATCTGGCCACCACCATGAGAAAGACAAACAGCATCTGTCCAAACTCAGCAGGGAAATGCCGAAGTTTTTCCAGCCAGTCGCTGTGTCTGCGAGCCCAGGCTAAATCAATCTTCAAGGACGGAGGGTGGCCAGCATTTCCTGGCCTCACAGCCCTTCGCTCTTCTGGCAGGGAGGGGCTCTGGGGAGAAGACCCCAGCCTGCTGGGTGACAAGCAATAGGTTTGGTGATGGCCCGTTGTGGAAACCACCAGCTGTCAGCTCCACACCACCCCAGTGGCCTTTAAGACATCTCAGACTGGAAAAGGTCCTCAAAGAGGGTCCCAAAGGCAAACCCCATTGCTCTGGGTTTCCCAGAAGCATTGCCAGCAGGTGGGATGCCCGTCACTAGATTCAAAGGGTTTTCTTGGTTTCCATCAGGCTCCTCTGTTGGCCTGGTCTCAAGAGCTGATGCCTTTGAGATGTGTCCAGCTGCTAAGCCTGCGGTGTTGCAGGACAGGAGGGTCCTGGTAATCAAAATGGACAAAGGAGGAGCTCAGGCACAGAAGGTTCTGCAGGTACCTGCAACGGTCCTCCTGAAAATCATCCCCTTCATTCCCACTGGGTTTGAATCCCGGCTCCCGTGACCCTGAACACCCTGCCTCTGTCTGTAATTAAAGGCCAAGCGATCACTAGTCCTCCTGTGTCTCTGTTTATTACAGAAGAGCTTAGAGGAAAACTAATTTCCCGACTCAAAGTCATCCTTAAACAAGGGGGGAGGGAGATGCTTCAATCTCAGGACTTTTGCATTTGTCTTTCCCATCCCAGACTGGTTTTGTGCGTGTCCCCCTTCTCTTCTAGGGGCTGGAAACCCCAAGAGAGGCAACAGAGCTGAGAAAATATACTGCTGGCAGTAAATGGGGGCAGCTTCATTCCCGATCTCCTCGCCTGGCCTCCCTTGCAGCACAGGAGCGGCAGGGGGACCCCCCACACTTCCCAGCGTAGATGAACAGCGCCCTGAGATCTTGGAGCAGTTCCTCCAAGCACCCAAAACACAGGGCTGTGATGTGCTTGCTGTCAGCCAAGGGGAAGGATCCTGGGTATCCCAAAAACCCCATCCAGGAGCGGGGCCAGACCCCATGTGCCAGAGGTAGGACAACCCCCCGGACCAGGGGTTTGTCAAACCCCAAATCATCCCCCTCCTTACCCCACACCTGCATTCGCCTGCACTAGATAATGCTCTGGAGAAAAGGTGTTTGATGGGTTTAGCTGGTTTTCCAAATACAGACTTGATTATTAATTATTATTAATTACTGTAATGTAGGCTTATCCACGAATAGCACTGCTCGGGCTCAGCAGGAACCCTTCTGGCTGCTCCCACGGCTAAGCTGGTATTGTCCCAGATACAGTCACATGAGATCATTTGTTTTCCCCCCAGGTCCCCGGGGCGGGAGGGCATCCCTGGCAAGATGCACTTGACCTTGCTCACCACCGGTCTGGTGCCACCCTCAGCCCTATAATCCCCCCGTGGTGGGCAGAAAGTGATACTCTGACCCCTAATGAAGCAGGCACCAGGGGAAGGGAAAAGATGTCCCTTCATGCCTTGGGGATGCTGAGTGATGCAGGAGAAGGAGCGGAGGGGGAGACAGAGCAGAAAAAAGGGTGTTTTATTAGGAGTGTGCAGACAAGGATGCTCCCAGCCCTGCTGAGCAGTGGGACACGGCTGGGGGCTTCTGTTGCAGGGGGGGCTGGAGGCAGCCACACATCTCTGGGCTCTGGCAGCATCCCTCATCTCCCGTTCCTCATCTTCCCAGTGTGCAGGGCGTCCTTCTGTGCACAGGGGACTGTCACCGCTCCATCACACATGATGTTGCTGCCTGCCTTGCTGGGCCTCGGGCTGGCCGGGACAGCTCTCGCTGCTGCCAAGCCACCTCCCGAGAAGGGGACGGCGAGGATGATGTGGGTGGTGGTGGTGGCATAGGGACACCCCTGTGAGTCGGGTGGGGAGTGCCCCCACTCCTGGCAGCCGGGGCCCTGACTGGCCATCCAGGAGCGGGCAGGGACCGAGCCCAGCCACCATCCCCAGTGTCCAGCAGCTATGTGCCCTGGTGTGACACCGGCACTGACACCCGGCAGCAGCATCAAAGGGGATGAGGGGACAGTGCGGGCAGGACTGGTCCCTCAGGGTCCATGGAGCCGGTGGGATTTCTGCTCCTGGCATGCCAGCAGGCTCACGTCCCTGCAAGGCACATGGGGACAGCAGGACCAAGGGGACAGACACCTCTCCAGCCGATTTGCCCTTCCTGGGAGGGCAGGGATTGAAGGACATTCCTGCTGCGGGTGTCACCAAGCTCTGAAATCCAGCTGGGAAGAGAGGGGAGCTGCCAGAGCCTCCACCTCCCACCCGGGGGCTGTGCCTGGAGCCAGCCTATCATGTCCCCGAGGCCGCTGCCTGCCCTGCGGGTGCTGCCAGACCCGTGCCCACACACAACCAGGCTGGGCAGGTCCCCAGCTCGCACCCCAGCTGCCTCCTGAAAGGAAAAGCAACCTGAGATCAGCTGAGATCAGTGAGCAATCTATGGGCGCTGAACTCTCCTGTTGCAGGACTGCAGCCAGCCGGCAGCTTTTGGGAGCCCACAGAGGCTTAGAAAAGCTTTTATAAATTTGTGCCAACTGCTGATTGGAGGCCAAACCCTGGGGCTTTACCGCTGGAGCAAGAAGCATCACACCCTCCTCTTCCTCAAGGGCACAGGGGGCATGTTGGCTCCCCATCTGCCCCAGCCCTGTGCCCCCTAAAGCCTGCCTGCTGCCACATACCCATATACTTTCCCTGCTGTCTAAATTTAGGGTCTGGAAGTGGGCTAGCACATCCCAGTTTATCTCATCCCTTGAATTATGCATACCAGCAGCACCGGCTGCTCTGGGTGGATGTGCCAGACTCCAGCCAGTCAGGAAGAGCAGGGAAACCCTGCCCAGGCCCAGCTCCCACCCTTGGCTCTGTGCAGGTCCCCTCAGCTGGGGTCTGGCCCCTCATGGGTTGTGGGTTCAGGCTGATGGGTGCACTGGAGCTGGGCAGTGTGTTGTCAAAGCCAGCAAGAAGGGCTGCTATAGGTGACAAAAGGGAGACTAGGGAAAATATGGGTCCATTGCTCCACGAGATGGGATTCCATAGTGCCACAGGACACGGGAAAGGCTGAGTAACTGAATGCTGACTTTGCCTCTTTACTTGCAAGATTGATCTGCAGGAATCCAAGGTCCCACAGACCAGGGGAAAGGATGGAGCAAGGAAGACATACCCTTAGTGGAAGGGGATCAGGTCAGGGGATACTTAAGCAAACTGGACATATGTAAGACCATGGGCCCTGCTGGGACGTACCCACGAGTGCTTAGGGAGGTGGCTGATGTCATTGCGAGGCCACTCTCAACAACCTTTGATTGATCATGGCAACTGGGAGAAGAACCTGAAGGCTGCAGGAAAGCACTCACTCCTATAATGAAGAAGGGCAAGGAGGAGCCAGGGAACTATGGGCCTTCAGCCTCACCTTGATCTTGGGAAGGTGATGGAGCAGCTAATCCTGGAAACCATTTCCAGGCATGTTAAAGATGAGAAGTTGTCATGGCTTCACTAAAGGGAAACCATCCTTGACCAACTCGATAAACTTCTACAATGAAAAGACTGGCTTGGTAAAGAAGGGGAGAGAAGTGGGCATTGTCTGCCTGGACTTTGGAAGGACTTTGACACTGTGTCCCGTAAGATCCTCATAGCGAAGTCATTGGTGCAGATGGATGAGCAGACAGTGAGGTGGGTTGAAAACTGGCTGAATGGCCGGGCCCAGGGGTGGTGACAGTGGCGTAAAGTCTAGTTGGTGACCAGTCACTAGTGGGATACCCCAGGGGTCTGTCCTGGCTCCCCAGTCCTGTTTAACATCTTCATTAACCATCTGGATGATAGGGCAGAGTGTGAGCTCAGCGTTTGCAGCTGACACCAAACTGGAAGGGATGGCTGATAGAGCAGAGGGTGGTGCTGCCATCCAGAGGGACATCATCAGACTGAAATGGGCTGACAGGAACCTCATGAAGGGGAAGGGCAAAGTCTTGCTCCTGGGGAAGAACAATCCCTGGCACCTGCACATGCTGGGGCTGCCCAGCTGAAAAGCAGATCTGCAGAAAAGGAGCTGGTGGACACGAGGTTGAAGATGAGGCAGCGACGTGCCCTTACTGCAAAGAAGGCGAATGGTGCCCTGGGCTGCATGAGGTGACACGCTGCCGGCGGGGTGATGGAGGTCACCAAGTGATCAGCACTGCTGAGGCCACCCCTGGGGTGCTGAGTCCGGTTCTGGGCTCCCCAGTACAAGCGAGATGTGGAGATACTGGAGAGACAATAACGAAGGGCCACAAAGGTGTTTCAGGGACAGGAACATGTTATATGAGGAAAGGCTGGGAGCTGGGACTGTTCAGCCTGGAGCAAAGAAGGCTCAGGGGGACCTCAGCAATGAAGGGAGGGTGCAAAGAGGATCCAGGCTCTTTCCAGTGGTGCCTAGTGCCAGGACCAGAGGTCACAGGCACAAACTGAAACACAGGAGGGTCCCTCTGAACATCAGGAAACACTTTTCTTACTGTAGGGTGACCAGGCACTGGCCCAGGTTGCTCAGGGAGGTTGTGGAGTCTCTATGCTTGGAGTTACTCAGATGTTGTCTGACACGGTCCTGGTCAAGTGGCTCTGGCTTGAGCAGGGGCGTTAGAGCAGATGGACCCTGGAGGTCCCTGCCAGCCTCAGCCAGCCGGTGATTCTGAGCTGGTGGGTGTGCTGGGGTTGTAGGACGATGGCCAGGAGTAGCCCAGCACCCCGGGCCTCAAGCACAGTCACTGTCCCCTTGGCAGCTCTCAGCAAGGCCACATCTGCCTGCCCAAGCAGCATTTAACCGTGAAAACCACGGGGCTTTGTTCATTCCCCAGCTGGAGCTGGGTACCAGGTGATGCCGTCAGCTGCTCTGGGGACCGGCGCTGGGGGGGACCCGGCTCGGCCTTTCCGAGGGGACTCAGTTCACGTCGAACACACTCAAAACACCCCTCGGACCCCTGAGCTGCCTTCAGAGTAGCCGACCCCTCCCCGCCAGCTGTTTCGAGGGGAGGGAGAGCCCCGGCACTGCGGGCCCGGGCGTCCCCCGCACCCCCGGGCGCCCCCCAGAGCCCTCGCCGCGGACCGGGCTCCCGGTGCCGGTGGGGGCCCCTCGGCGCTAATCGGTGAAAGGGGGTGCGGGGCTGGGGGGAGCTCCCCTGAGGGCGGGAAGGACCCGCCCCGCCGCAGGGGCCGCCCCGGGGGAGGCGCGACGGGAGCGACGGGAGCGACGCGCCCCGAGCTGGGAGCCCCGGGGAGGGCCCGGGCGGGGCCGGGAGCCGAGGCCGGGAGCGATGGGGGCCTGTCTCGGCGTCTGCTCCCTGCTCAGCTGCGTGAGTGTCCGCCGGGCCGGGGGGAGCGGGGGGGGAACGGGGCTGAGCCCCCTCCCAGCGCAGCAGCGGCGGGCGCGGCCCGAGGGCGGGGGAGTCGCTGCTGCTGCGGGTCCGGGGGGGCCCGGGAGAGGGTCCGGGAGATCTGGGGGGCACTCTGAGGATGGGGGGGCGTTGATGACGCCGGGGGAGTTCGAAGGGGAGCTCGGAGGATGCGGCGCGCTGCCCCCGGGGGATGCAGGGGAGCCCCGGGGGGATGCGCCCCTCTGGGCACGGGGGGGATGTCGCGGACCCCCGGATTAGGGCGCCCCACTGCCCCGGGGGTGTCCAGGGGAGACCCAGAGGGTTCACCCCAGGAAACTCTGGGGCTCAGGAACGTCGTGGTCAAGGGGAGCGTGGAGTCTGAGGGCGCCTGGGGAGGGCGCACCCCGCTGCACTTGGGGGCTGTGGGGGGCTGGAGGAGTGATGCCCTGGGGGACTGGGGGGGCTGGCGCCCCTGCTCTGATACACTGGGGGGGGGCTAGTCCTGCTGCACCCGTGCGATGCTGAGGGGCTGGGGGTCCTGCCGGGTTCTCACTGCAGAGCCCCAAAGCGGGGAGCTGGGGATGGAGTAGGAGAAGGAGCTGGGACAGGGGGTGCAGGTCCACGGGTGGGGGGGCTCTGTGTGGGGTGCCATGGCCCAGGACAAGCACAAGGTGTGTGTTTCGGGGCGCTATACCCAGTGACACGGGGTGTGTGTTTCGGGGAGCTATACCCAGTGACACGGGGTGTGTGTTTTGGGGTGCTATACCCAGTGACACAGGGTGTGTGTTTTGGGGTGCTATACCCAGTGACACAGGGTGTGTGTTTTGGGGTGCTATGCCTGGTGACGCAGGCAGCTCCCTATGGCCAGCGTTGCCTTTCCTGGCATTGCCTCACCTGCGGGCACGGGGCCAAGGCAGGGCTGCGAAACCAACCCGAGAGCTGCCGGCCTGGAAACCTGGAAATGGGGCCAGTTTTGCAACTTGACCTCAAAGTTTTGGAGGTTTAACGAACAGGAGCTTTTGAAACCTAAGATTGGACAGAGGGTGGTCCGCAAGTCTGTAACACAGCTGATACTTTTCCTTATGGGCTGGATTTGGAATAGCTGGGAGTTACTCTGGAGCAGGCCTGGGGAGGTTTCTGGCCTAATTCTGCATTCCCTGCCCCCCCCCCCAAAAAAAAAAAAAAATTCTGGCCCAGGCCATGTTAACAGGGTTGAGTTGCTATAAGGTTTAGTTCTTCTATTCCTTCCAGTGGAGCTTGTTGACTAAAGGGGTGTTGTAGCTCAATTCTGAACTGGAAAACCACAGCAGAGGAAAAAAACCACCCCCAAAACCAAACAAACTACCCAATCTTTGTAAGGTTTTTTTTGTTTGTTTGTTTTGTTTTTTTAATAAGATCTGAACTAACTTCTTCTGGCCAGCCTGCATCATTTGACTCGAAGCGGAGTCAGATTGCTAAGCCATCTCTTCAGTGCTTTCCCATTAAAACTCCACAAGCCGTTGCTGAGTGAAACTTTGCACCATGCAAGAGAAATTTCCCTTTCTCTGCCTCCAGCGATTTGCCAGGCTCTGCCCACTGCTGCTATGAGCAGGGCGGTTGTCTCCAGCTGCCTGCCTTGGGGGACAGGGTTGGTTTGGGCACTCGTGGGGACTATCAGCCTCGTTGTACCAATGCAAAGCCACTGCCGGGCGTGAGAGCCACCAGCCTCCCAAGCCTGTGCCTGGCCCTGTGGGTTTGGTACTGATTAACCTGCCAGGTCATTAATTTAACAGGAGGTAAAGGCAGGTTGCTCAGCATTGCTTTTGGTTGACTCAGTCTCTGGTTTGCTGGGGCAACGGCAGCTTGCACAAGATGTCTTGGTGGGGTGGGGTACTGGGTCTGGCGGTGTTGGGGTGGGGTAGTCGCATGTCCCTGTGTTGGACTGGGTGCACAGTCCTTGTCCAGCTCCAGCCTCACTCTCCCAGTCCCCGGCAGGGCAGGCACAGCAGCCCTTACGTGCGAGTCGCGCTGGAGGTGAGCTGGATTTCATGAGGAAGTCGATAGTGAAACCGGAGAGGTTAATCTTTCATCTGCAGCAGCTGAAAACCGACGCTTCCTTGTTAATCCACTGCTCTTGTGCTGCAGCCACTTCCCTTGGTTGGCTTTTTCCATCCTGCTGCTTGGCTTTTGGCCACATTGACACTTAGGAGCATCTTTGAAAGGAGGTGTACCGGAGTGTGTCCAACGCTGCCTTAACGTGGGAGGATTCTCCTTGCTCTTAACCCATTTGCTTTTCACAGAAAAAGAGTGAATTCAGAGGTGCTGGGGCAGCAGGTCAGGTTAGCAGATGGCACAAGGGATCTGCTTCCTTTGCAAAGGTGCTTAGAGGGGGACGCTCAAGAAGGGCACCAGGAGCTGTGAAAAAAGGCTCCTGGTGACATGGGACTCTCACATTACAGCTGCACAAAGCAGGGCAGTGGGGCAGGGCTGCCGTGCCCTGTTACCTCAGCAGGTGCCTTCTCCTGGTTGCAAGAGGCTGTAAAACCTGAGATACGGCCACGGAGTTTGGCCATGTGAGAGTGTCCTTGAAAATAAACCTCCTGCAGGCTCCAGGGATGCTGCCGGCTCCCAGAAACCTCATATTAGAAACTACCTCATCGGCCTGCAGCTTTCCCAGAGGTCAGCCATGGGTCTGGAGACTGCAGGTGGAGCAGGGGGTCCCCTTCAGCCCTGCTCCAGCACAGCCTGTGCACACACTTTGACCCCCTCCACCCGCACCCACCCTGAGGAAGATGGGGTACCCGAGGCTGTGCCTCCTGCCAGTCCTCAGTGCTGCTTGGACGTGGGGCTGAACCCCCAAATCCAACAGCAGATTCACAGAATCATCTGGGTTGGAAAAGCCCTTGAAGCTCCTCCAGTCCAACCATGAACCTCACCCTGACCGTTCCCAACTCCCCCAGATCCCTCAGCTCCCAAACAACAAACCTCATGACTTTCCAGGCCAGTTTCAGTGATTTCGGGACTGGTGCTTTTTGTTTCAGCTGGCACTGAAAGGAGAGGAGCTGGAGGTATCAATGTGCTTTGAGTTAAGGGTGCACTAAGGTGCTTTGCTAAATCAGGTCAAATGCAGTAATTCTGCATTAAAAGGGATTTTTTTTTTTTTTTCCTCTTTTAATTTGAAGGGGAAATACAGTAATGCTGGCAGGTTTAAATGCATTCTTGTGCAAGTGGTACATTTAATGAGCCTGAAAGGAAGCAATCTCTAATTGAAGGCCATTTTTTTCCTGCTTTCGAGTTGAAAACATGAAGCGACGTCCCTTAGGCAGCTCCTGGAGAGGCAGGATGCGGGTCCCCATGGGATGTGGGGGCTTTCTCACCCATTCCAGCTCCCATGGATACTGTCAGCACAACGCAGCCTCTGGTGGGGCTGGGATGTGTGTAAAGAGGAATAAATCAGGAGGTGTTTTTTCTCAAATAATGCTGTGTTTATGTTTAAAAAAAGAAATTCAAAGTCACCTCTAGTGATTTGGGGACATTAAAGTCATCACTCATGAGCATGCATGAGCACCCCTGATGGGGGAGCTGCAGGTTTGATGTCCTTCTCACACAGCAGCTCGACATCTGGTTTTCTTTTCTGCCACGTCCATTTTTCACACTAGTTTTAGCAATGAGAAATGTGTATTTGAGTTGATACTGAGCAATATTTAATTAAATTGATTGCTGGGCATAATTAGGAAGTACATAGACATAATAAACACGCACCACATTTGCATCCTTTAGTAGTGGGAGAGAGCTGAACCCTTCTCCTGCTTGCAAGTACATCTGGCCGGCTGATGTGTCTCAAGTGCAGGAGAGGAAGAGCTGTTCAAAGGGAAGAAATCAAGTATGGGAAGCAAAATAAATCAATTAAGTTGTCTTGTAAATAGAGGGAAAGTAATTTGCTGAGGACCAGATTCCTAGGAAGAAGCTGGCTCTGAAAAAGGAGTTAAAAATGCCCAGTGTTGCAAATTTTGAAATAAGTGGATCTGGGAATGCGTTTTAGATAGAGAAAAATATTTGGAAAGCAAAGCAGTAGTATTTTAAACAAACTCCAGATATTTAATTCTGGTTGATCTCTGCTTGGGGATTTCTCATTGCTCCCTGGGCCTGTGCGTGAGACAGGGGAGGCTGTGGGCTTGTGATGGCTTCAGTGAGGCATCAAAAAAAAAAAGGAAATAGCCTGAAGTTTCCCTATTTTAGAGGACTTGGGGTGTATTTTGCTGTTGCATTGCTTGGGCTGTCTCTCCCTGCTGTTCCTGCTCACACCATGGGGAGTAGAGCAGAGTTGGGAATTTAGTTTTAATTTAGTTTTGGGGTCCTTTGAGGTTTTATTTAGCACTTTAAGCCATCTCTTTGTTTACGTGGGGTCAGGGCTAGCTCCTGGTTCAGAGCCAGGAGGGCACCTGCTTTGCCTTGTTGTGAAATGTCAGTTTTGCTTCCCCAACCAACCCTGCTAGTTCCTGAATGCAGCATCTTCAGTGCAAACCTGAGAGACACTTTATTCCCTTATTTTTTCCCCAAATATTTAATATGGGACCTTCTGCTTGCAAGACATAGTGAATTAGTGACCCAGCAGTGACAGTCTGTCCAACAATGCTTCTTCCATTCTCTTGCCTGAAAATTTATTCTCCAACTTCACCCTCTTTTGGGAAAATAGGGGGTTTAGGATGTGGGAGCGAGCTGGGAGATCCTGGGGCGGGTGATTAAGAGGATGAAAATCTTCCCCCATCCAGATGAAGGATGCCACAGCCAGGGCATCATGCATTCCTGCCCCATCAAAACCCCTGTAGCTGTTCTTCCTCTAAAACAAATGATTGGGGCACTCCCACACTTTGTGGGTATTAAATAGGTGCGTGAATATCCAAATTGTTGAGAACATTGGTGAGAACAGTGTGTACCAGAGCAGCAAAACTCAGCCCAGCCTGGCTGGTGGGATGCAAACAGCATCTCCCTGATGCTCCTCCAGTGATGGCTTTTATAGTTTAATAAAAATTTCCTTTCTCTCCCTGCAGACCTTATTCTGTGCAAGCCCTGTGCAGGAAAGTCCCCACCCGTGTTTAGCTAGGCAGTGAGGCTGGGTTTCGTTAAGCTAGGCTTTCCCTGCTCTACACCCAGCTCTGGCACGGCAGTGGGAGCCCCTGGAGTGAGGGTGCACCCGGCAGCGCTGCTGATGCTGGAAGGGTGGATTTGGGAATCCAGGACCCACTGCAGACTCCCAGGGATGCTGTGCCTCGGTTTCCCCACCTGTAAAATGGCCTTTGGGGGAAGGGAAGGGATGGCAGAACAAATTAATTTCCCCATGATGCCTATATCTGTATTTTTCCCATCCTGTATTAGATTGAAAAGGTAGCCTTAAATTATTTTACAAGCTTTTTTTTTTTTTTTTTTTTTTTTCTTCTGTAAAGAAAGGACCCTTTTTTTGCATGCAATTTCTGGGAAGCAAAAAAGAAGATGAGGTAGTCTCTATTGGCATCGTTTTCCAAGTTGGTTGGTTATTGCAGTGAGCCTGTTCCCGTGGTTCTTCTGTTTTTCAGCAACTTTCTGAGGAGACTTGGGGCCGTTTCCGCAAGGTCCCGCAGGGTGCAGGTTGTGATGCTGGCTGGTGAGAAGCTTTATCAAAGCCCCTGGCCCAGCAGTGTGGATTCCTGGGCAGATCTTACTCCTGGTTCGACTTAGGCACATGTTTTGGGTCCAATTTCGAGCCCTCTGACACAGGGATGCTCTCGTTACAGGTGTCCTGTCTCTGTGGCTCTGCACCATGCCTGCTCTGTGCCTGCTGCCCCTCGGCCAAGAACTCCACCGTCTCCCGCCTCCTCTTCACCTTCTTCCTCTTCCTCGGCACCCTTGTGTCCATCATTATGATAATCCCTGGTGTGGAGAAGGAGCTGCACAAGGTAAATAACTCCCAGAGGTCGCTGAGCCTGGTCACTATGGGGAAGAGGTTTAGCTCACGGTGGATACGTGAGGGTGAATCAGAACGTGAATTTTTGGGGCATGATGTTGATTCTGTTCCTTTTTTTTTTTCCAAACATTTCACTGGGAGAGGGTATTATTAAGCCCAGTTTTCCACAGAGGGGAAAACGCAGTGGGATGATTTCATGCATTATCTAGTTTTTCTAGATGTCTCCCAGGAAAGTTTCCTACATTCCATTTTTGGGGTTAAATTGGCCAAGTGATCCCATTTTTGTGGAGGTGGGACTTGAGATGCAGGGAGCTGAGGTCTGCCAACTGAGCTAATGGGAATTTTGGGAAATGCTGGTTTCATCCCAGCTTTCCTCTGACCTGCAGGGTGGCTTTAGCTGTGTCACCCCATGGCTGTCCCCAAGCAAGCTAAGCTCTTTGGTGACACCAGGGATCGTGGTGGGTGGGGGATGCTGGGGTGATGCTCACCCTCCCATCACCTTTGCAGCTCCCTGGCTTCTGTGAGGGAAGTGGGTCAGTCCTGGGGGTCCAGACCCACATTGACTGCGGCAGCTTCCTGGGCCACAAAGCCGTGTACCGCATGGGCTTTGCCATGGCCGCCTTCTTCTTCCTCTTCGCTGCAATCATGGTGTGTGTGCGCAGCAGCAAGGACCCGCGAGCCGCTGTGCAGAACGGGTGAGTGTTTGTCCTGGAGGGAGGATGCCGGTGTGGGGGCAGACCTGCCCTTCACAGAATCACGCAATCATTCAGGTTGGAAAAGCCCCTCGGGATCATCGAGTCCAACCCTCAGCCTGACTCTACAAAGTTCTCCCCTACCCCACATCCCCCAACAGCTCATCTAAACGACCCTTAAACACACCCAGGGGTGGGGACTCCCCCCTCCCTGGGCAGCCTGTTCCACTCTCTGACCACTCTTGCTGGGAAAAATTCCTGGCTGGGTTCCTGCTTGCAGACCATGCCTCCTCTCTCTTCCCACAGTTTCTGGTTCTTCAAGTTCCTGGTGCTGGTGGGGATCACAGTGGGGGCTTTCTACATCCCCGATGGTGCCTTCACCTCAGGTGAGGAGCTGCCCCTGCTCTCCTCTGCATCTCTGGGTTAACCCTCAGCACGGGATTAAACCCAGGGCTGGGGTTGGCATCCCCATTGCCAAATTCCATTATACCTGCTTTTAACTGTTTTTTCTCTCCCCCTCAAGTCTGGTTTTACTTTGGTGTGGTCGGCTCCTTCCTCTTCATCCTCATCCAGCTCATTCTCCTCATCGACTTTGCCCACTCCTGGAGCCAGCTGTGGCTGCGCAACGCGGGCGAGAGCAATGCCAAGGGCTGGTACGCAGGTCGGTGCGGCTGGCACCACAGAGGGTCTAGGGAGGGGAAGCTCATCCTGGGGGTGGCTGACACTGAGCTGCTGGGGACTGGAGACTCTACTCCAGCCTCTTTACTTTCTGCTTCCTCCCTCAGCCCTTTGCATCATCACCTTCATCTTCTACGCCACCTCCATTGCAGCCATAGTGCTGCTCTACGTATACTACACCAAGCCTGAGGGCTGTACGGAGGGCAAGGTCCTCATCAGCATCAACCTCATCCTCTGCCTCATCGTCTCTGCTGTGTCCATACTGCCCAAGATCCAGGTGAGGCGGTGGGGGGCACCTGTGAGGCTGGTGGCCGTGTCCCCGTGGGGTACGGGACCAGCCCTGAGTGCCCGCCGTTGTGTTTGCAGGAAGCTCAGCCGCACTCGGGGCTGCTGCAGGCGTCCCTCATCACCCTCTACACCATCTACGTCACCTGGTCCGCCCTGGCCAACGTGCCAAGTAAGCAGGATGTGACCTCGGGTTCGGGAGGGGGGTGCATGGGGCAGGAGCACACACTGGGATGGGTGTTTTGCACCCCCTGGCTCTCTGGGGGCTGGGGAAAGGTGCTGAACCCCCTGCGTGTCCCCCCAGTCCAGACCTGTAACCCCACGCTGCTGGTGAGGAACAGTACTGGCTCAGCGATGGCCACCCAGCCACTGACAACCTGGTGGGACGCCCCGAGCATTGTGGGGTTGATAATCTTCATCCTCTGCACCCTCTTCATCAGGTGAGGACTTGGCTTCGGTTCCCGGGGACTGCAGTGTCCCTCTGCCTGCCCGGAGCACAGAGGCATCGGGATACTTTTAGGGAAAGGCAATGCTGGAGGGGAGGTCACAGGCAGGTCCAGGGTTTTTGTCACTAGGTGCCTCTTGCAAAGCCATCCTGGTCCCCAGGGACAGAGGCAGGCACCCCTCAGGGGTTGTGGGTGCAGCTTTTGGGGTTTCTGCACAAGCTGCATCCCCCAGACCGCCCTGCCTGTCCTGGGGACAGCCCCGCGGAGCATCCCAAGGTGGGTGGGCTTGGGAGGGCTGAGCTCGGGCTGGGGGGCAACCGAGGAGGCAGCGTGCAGGCAGCCCTGAGCCTGCCGTCCCTCTGCCCGCAGCGTCCGCACCTCGGACCACCCGCAGGTCAACAAGCTGATGCTGACGGAGGAGAGCGCGGCCGGGGCGGGCGGCGAGGCGGCGGCTGTGGAGAGCGGGCTGCACCGCACCTACGACAACGAGCAGGACGGCGTCTCCTACAACTACACCTTCTTCCACCTCTGCCTCCTCCTCGCTGCCCTCTACATCATGATGACCCTCACCAACTGGTACAGGTGGGCAGAGCTCCCGTGGGGCCCCGGGACCCCTTGGGACGTGGCGGGGAGCAGGCACCCAGCCCCTGGGGTGCTGTAAGCTGCAGTGGTGGGGTCACGTCCCCTGGGCCAGCTGTGGGAAGCCGCCTGGCTGCGAGCATGGGGCAACTCCACACTGTCCTCCATGCTCTTTGCATTGCACCCCTGGCTTGGTGCTTGCAGCCTCCGTCCCTCCCCAGCACGGCCGCAGGGGTGATCAAGGGGATGGCACCCCTGGTGCAGCGCAGTGATGGTTGCCACCCCCTTGTTTGCTCTCTCAGGCCGGACGAGAGCTTGCAGGTGCTGAGGAGCCCCTGGACGGCCGTGTGGGTGAAGATCTGCTCCAGCTGGGCCGGGCTCCTGCTCTACATCTGGACCTTGGTGGCTCCACTGGTGCTGCCAGATCGGGACTTCAGCTAAGGTGGCCCCGGGCATCCTGCTGCCGGGTTGGAGCCATCGTGGCCTTGTCCCTTGAGCCAGGGGACAGCCCCAGCTCTGCCTTAGTCTGGGGCTCTGCAAGCAGGAGCAGCTCTGCTGGGTTGTGCCTTCTTGTAGGTCTTCTGTTGTAATTTGAAAGGCATGAAGTGCCAAGTAAGGAAAATCAGGAAGGGCTGATAAAAACTTCAGGATGTTTTTAAAGCTCTTACCATCTCCATGTTTGTCTAGTGCCTTTTGGTGGTGCCTCCACACCCTCCTCTTCTAGCGGAGACCACCGCCGTGCCGTGGGAGGGTTTGGTTTTCACCAGCTGCTGTCATTGTGTCACTTGGTGCCCTGGGACCGTGGTGCCTTTTGGAGGGACTCTGGGGACTGGCATGTACCAGGATCTGGCTGGTACCTCCCCAAACAACCTGAAGGAAAATGAATCTTAGGGATTTGTGGCTCGAGGCAGTTGTTCCACTGCACCCCCCAGCTTTGGCAGTGGCCTGGGCTCCTCGAGGGCTCTCCTGCCCAGCCATCCCTGGGGGAGGACGGGTCCCTGGTCCTCGCTGGAGCACAGGTCAAGTTTCCTGCAGGCTGTGCTGGCTTGGCTCCAGCACCTTGTCTTGTTAATAAAGTCTCGTTTGGAATAAAACTGGCAGGTTTGTCCTTCTGGGCTCTTTGCTGATGCATGAGCTGGGTGTGTGGGAGATGGAGGAAGGGGGATGTATTAAACACACCTGACCTTGGGGTCAGGGACCGGGTGGGTGCAGGCAGGGGTGGCAGCACTTTGAGGCCTGGCAGCTGGGAGCCCTGGGCCCGGTTACTGGCCTGTGACACCCCCAGAGTTGCTGCTGGAGGAGGGCACGTTGCTCGCGGGGCAGGTGGGGAGGGGGGGGTGAGGGAGGGTGCCTGGCGTGGTGGGGTGTGCCCAACGTAGGGGTAAGCACCGTGCCCAGGGGTACGTGGGATGGGGTGAGCACTGTGCTGGGGTGTGTCCTGTGCTGGGGTGACCCTAGGTGGGTGCACGCTCTGGCGGGGGGGGCCCTGTCATGCAGCAGCTGTGGGAGGTGGGAGCTGCCCGCTGCACTCCCGGGGAAAGGGGTCCCGGCTCAGCCCATCACCGCGGCCGGGTTTGCCTTGTGCGGGCGGAGGGAGCCCGGGATCGGGCCCCGCGGGGGGGAGGGGGGTGGTGGCGGGGCGGGCAGGGCCGGGATCAGCCACGAGGTGGCGCTGGCAGCACGTGCTGCGGCACCCATCACCCATCAACCTACATCCATCAACCTGCACCACCACCCTGCACCCACCAGCCTGCAGCCATTAACCTGCACCCACCAGCCTGCACCCCCCAACATGCACCCTGCACCCCTCAGCCTGCATCCTGCACCCTATATCCTGCACCCTGTGCTCCGCACCCTTCATCACGTGTCCTGCCCCTCGCATCCCTCAGCCCGCTTGGTGAATCCTCTACCTCACCTCCTGCACCCTGTGTCGCCTACCCAGCCCCCTGCATCGTGCACTCTTCATTCTGCACCCTTCGTCCCACACGCTTCCTCCCGCAGCCTGCGCTGGGCTGTACAGGTGGGCAACCTTGGCTGGGGTGTGTGAGCCAGAAACTCAGAGGGCAGAGGCACTCCCAGGAGCGTGTTTGTGGGTGCCCCCCACCCTTTGCCGCTCCAGCCCAGGCCGTGTAGGTGGGGGAGAGGCAGGAGCCCCACTGCAGACCAGCGGTGCAGAGCAGCGACACATCAGCTAACTCCTACATCCCCGTGTGCACCTTGGCAATGAACTTGCACTTGCCGATGCAACACGGTCCCCAGGGCCTGCAGGAACACGCTCAAACCTTTCCCCTGACGAGCTTTGCCTTTTGCATTTCCCACATTTCAGGAGAGCAGAAGAACCCTGCGCCTGCTGCAGCCAGCAGGTCCCTGCCCGGGCTGTCACCACTGGCCATGGTGCCTCACCGGCCGGCGCCTCCCCATGAAATGCCCAACCAGAGCAAGTCAACAGGAGACAGACCCAAAGCACCGGCTGCACGAGATGTGCCCTCGGCTCCCGAATGCCACCCCTGGCCAGGGAGCCTCTGCGAGGATGAGGATGGCTCTGCAGAGCCGGCAGCACCCACTCCAGTTCCAGCAGTGACACAGCAGCCGCTGGAGGTGACACAGTGACGGGGTGTCCCACTCAGGATGAGTCTCCAGCTGAGCCAGCAGCAAGTCTCTAGCTACCACCAAAATGCCTCGTCCCTGGGATTTTCTCTGAAACAAGAAATCCTTGTTCTTTCTTTCAGCTCTCCAGCTGCATCCAAACAGCTCCAGTGTGAGGCTGCTGGAACAACCCAACAGCGAACATCAATGTGCTCCTGCCCTCGGCTTGGCTGGGAAGGTCACAGAATCAATCACAGAATCCCAGAATCATCCGGGTTGGAAAAGCCCTTGAAGCTCCTCCAGTCCAACCATGAACCTCACCCTGACCGTTCCCAACTCCACCAGATCCCTCAGTGCTAAAGTCTGGATTGCAAAAGGGCCTGCTACAAGATTTATTTTCACATCATGCCTCCTGTTCGTTATTTATTTAAATAAGAATATTCTTCTCTTGCTGTTTTCTTTAGGAGACATTTCAAACCTCTCGAAAATACCTCCCACTGCATTGATCACTGCAAAACAACTAAGGAAACTGAGGCAGGGCAACGGCTGCCAAGCCACGCTGCCTCTGGCATCCTTTGATTTTGGGTTTCAGCAGAGGAAAACCTCCCCACAGTGGGTTATTGCCTCTATGACACAACTGTCCCATCCAACTGTATTTATCTACCCATGTTCATCCAGCTGCAGAGTGCCCCAAGCAGGAGTTCAAACCTGGTTGCTGTTGCAAGCTCTGGCTGTATATTTTAATGCAAGTAAACAACAACAACAACAACAACAACAACAACAACAAAAGATGGATTGATGGCAAAAAAACCCTCAGGCCTAAGCACAACATGATGATGCTCGTGGGCAGAGATGTCACAGAATCACAGAACTGTCCAGGCTGGAAAAGACCCCAAAGATCATCCAGTCCAACCATCAACCCAACATTAACAGTTCCCAACTCCCCCAGATCCCTCCACTATGTCGACCCGACTCTTCAACCCCTCCAGGGATGGGGACTCCTCCCCTGCCCTGGGCAGCCCATTCCAACGCCCAACAACCCGTTCTGCAAAGAAATCCTTCCTAATATCTAATCTAAACCTTCCCTGGTGCAACTTGAGGCCGTTATCTCTTGTTCTGTCGCTTATTACTTGGTTAAAGAGACTCATCCCCAGTTCTCTGCAACCTCCTTTCATGTAGTTGTAGAGGGCGGTGAGGTCTCCCCTCAGCCTCCTCTTCTTCAGACTAATGTCGTGTTCAGTCCGGGCCCTCACAAACCCCTCCCGGTGCTTGTCATGGGAAGGAGGCTGTTCTGCATTTCCTCGTTAGCAAGTAAGGTCCAGTTCTGAGTCCAAATACCCTGTTGTCTGCAGACAGGGCGGATGGGAAGCAGCCCCTTGCCAGCTGGGCGTCACCGCTGTGCTCACCCGAGTCTGCGGGAGCGGCTGCTGGGAGCACCCCGCGGAGGCTGTCGCCCTCCAGCGCAGGGGCAGGTGCTGCTGACAGCCCCGTTACACCGGGCACTACCTGGCCGTGGCTTCACTTCAGGTTCTGACGGAAAAGGGATACACCAAGGAGAGCTCGGAACCTGGGGAGCTGGCTTAGAGTCAGTGAGGGTCTAAAAGCTTCCTTTTTTTTGGTGTCACTTCCAAAGGGAAATGTCCCATGCTGCGCATACGCCCTGCAGCAGCAGTTGTGTGTCTGGGAGACCAGCTGGGTGTTTCAGAAATACACGGCAGGGTCTGCCTGCCCCAGCTCTGCTAGTGAGGACGAGCTACAGGCTCCCTCTGAAGAGTGGCAGGTTTAGACCAGCACCTTCGGCCACCAGGTCCTGATGGCTTCAGTAAACGGCCCATTTGTGGGCGTGGGCCAGCCCATGGCACTCACAGCCACCTTGTTGCAGAAGTGGAGTGGCCCTTTTCCTTCTGATTTTCTGGTTGAATAATTGATCAGCAAACATCTGCCATCTTTCACTCAGCAGAAAACACAGCTCTGGGTTGGGTCCCCTCCCTGCTTGTCTCTCCCCAGGTTGCAGCCCCAGCCTGGAAAGCAGGATCAGACCATGCACATGCTGGGAAATCCACACTCCAGCACTGCCATTATCTACCCATGTGGCTTTAATTGTTTTAATTTGCTCTCCCTTGGGGGGAGGGGGGAGGGATGGGACACACACCTCAGAATGATGGATCCAGGGGAAATAGGGCTAACGTGGGAAATCGGGGAACCCAGACAAAGACACTCAGCAGTTTGCTTTACAAGAGGTAATTGTGATCACTGCACTGCAAAATTAAACTGAATTTAAACCCAGGGGTGGGGACGGTACCCCCCTGGAGCTGCTCAAGTCATCAAGGGGTTTAGGACTGTGCAGGGTGAGGATCCCCCCAGCAATGCCCAGGGGCAGCCGCAGTCCCAAAGCGCTCCCCTGCCCGCCCCGGCCCCCAGGTGATGCCAGCGCTACCGAGGGGCTCCGCAGCATCATTTTATTCTCTTTAATGCATGGTCTCCCTTGTTTTTTATTTTATTCATGGGATTAACACATCGGGCAGCAGCCGGACTGGCTTTTGCTCAAAAGAGGAGGGGAAAGCGTTTACATAATTCATTTAAATGAGGCACCCGGGGAAATCCAAATTGGACTTCCAGCATGTTTACAGTGCCACGCAGAGCCCCATGATCCGCATCTGGAGCCATTAATGCCTCCCAGATGGACCACAGAGCATGTATAATTAATTGTGGAGCAAAGCCATTGCCCAGCCTCCAAAGATAACGCTCAGAGGCAGAGGCAGCATCGCCCAATGCTGAACACCCTGGGGCGCGGATTTATTTCAGTGGGTCTTTTCTCTTTCCCAAGATGTTCAAACAACCTTCCTTGGGGTGGGAAGATGCTGGGGAACCCGTGGGGCTAAAGCAGCGGGAGAAATAAGCCAAGCTGGGCTGCAAAATCATGACTACTTGGCTGGGCTTGCAGGCAGGCATCATCTGGGAGGAATCCTCAGCGTGTGTCTGAGCCCTGCAGCAATGGGCAGGCACCAGGGCTGAGCCCTGCCCTGGGGAAGGGGTGAGAGGGACTCCTGGGGGGGGACAAAACCCACATTAGTGGGAAGTCAACGGTCCAGAACCAGTTAGCCCCAAATACCCCCATTTTGTTTTTCAGATGCATGCCCTGGTCTGATACGTGGGGAGGTTTGCTGCTGGGCGAGACACCGGGGATGCTCCAGGGGACCCGGCTTCGTGCTCAGCACCCTCCCTGCCCTCAGAGAATTGTTCCCTGTGGTTTCCATCCAGAGAAACAGGGCTGGCAGCACTCCCTTGGGTGCTCCGCAGCTGCAGCGCCCAGAGGCAGGGCCCGCTCTGGCCTGGGCTGGCTGCCAGCCGTGGTCTGGGGTGGTGGTTTGTGGGTTTCTGAGAAGGTGCCCCTGGCCTTGCACGGAGACACAGGGGCACCTCAACCCACTCAAACACTTTATTTCTAAAACCCCGGAGTGGGGAGTGACTCCTTTGCCTCCCTGCTGGTTTCTGGAGCTGCTTTCTCTACCTTCAGCATTGCTTTGAAGAGCAAAGGAGGGATGCAAAGGAAGACAGGGAGTAAAAAAAAAAAAAAGTCAGGCTTGAACCCTGCTGCTAGAGAAACATCTGTATCTATAAATATCCGCCGATGTGAGTGGGAACAGACTGTATCTCCAGCAGCTCCCTAAGGCAGCAGAGCAGCCTCGCCCTGGCTAACCTCATTCCAACACATGCTCCTGTAACACACACAAGTTGTTGCAGCTTTGCAGGCATTTTCAGGGATAAACCCCCCCAAAACTGGTCTTTAAAAAAATAGAAAAAGAATGAGTGTCGTCTTCTGGTTCGCAGCTAGGTCAGAGGGAGGGTGAACTGCGGCCCTGGGGGATGTGACTGGCTCCCTGGGGTGCAGCGGGGCTGTCCTGCTGCTCCTCGCTGGGACACAATGTCCTGCTGCTGGTCCCCACCCCGCTGTCACCCCTTTCGGTGACCTCCTCCATCCCACCACGCTGGCTCACGTAAGCTCAGAGAAACCCCGTATCAAGTGCAGACTCGCTACTTCCCCACTCACAAACCCTCCCGCAGCCCTGGGGCAGGGAGATGCTTACCCAGATGGGAAACTGCTGAGGTGCTGGATGGATCCATCCCTGCCCTGAGTCTCTGCAGGAGCCCAGCACCAGCCCCGGGGCAGGCAGGGTGGGATGGTGGCTGCGGGGACACAGACCTTTGTGGGCTGGAGCTGGCCCATGGACATGCCGGTGTTGAAGAACTTTCTCAGTGGGGTTTGATCTGCAAGTGCTGGCCATCACCGCTCCAGGTTGCTCCCACTGGGGACATGTCCCTCACTGTCCAACCAGGGACAGGAGAGGGCTGTCGGAGGCCACCACCACTGCTGCCACCTGCATTAATTGAGATTTCCCATCAGAAGTGCTCTGAAGACATGTGGGCGTTTCCCACACCCCATACAGTTCACACCGTACAACACTCAGCAGCTCCGGGGGTCTGAGCCCTTTCCAGGCGTGTGCGTGACCTCCTGGTGCCCAGGAATCGTGGCTGCTGGTGCAAGAAAGGGAATGAGACAGGGACCTTTCCCTGGCATGGGAGCTGCTGAAAGCTCAGCTGTGAAGTCCCTGCAAGCTCTTGCTGGTGCTGTGGCAGGTGGGGTGGGTTTCCACTGGTGAGGAACATACCATGCTGAGGTTTTCCACATCTCAGTCTAGAACTAATACTGGGCCCAGAGATGTGGAGCCAGCTCTGAAAACCCCCAAATCCTTGTTCAGGCCAGAGTCAGCAAGGGGGAGATGATGTTGCTTGGACTCTGCAGCCTTCCCCATAGCTCATGCAGCTGGTTGGGCGAGTGGGGTACAGATGGGGCACCCCAGAGCTCCTGTAGGCAGCAGCCACAGGGTCATCTCACAACTGCTCAGCCCCCCATAGAATAAACCCCATCCTTCGTCCCTCCTTGTTAGTAGGACCCTGCATGCACATGCACTTCAAGAGGTTCTAGGGTGTCTCCTTTTCCATCTACAGCAAAACTACCCCCTTGCAGCTACATTCCACGGTTCTGCTGCCTGCCCCAGGGCTGTCCAGTGACACTCCATGGAGTGGCCCTGCCGGGTTGCTCATGGGAGGCCACTTCTCCAAGCCACACAGCACTGCTGTTGTGCTATTTTCCTGGCATCATCTATGTTATCTGTGCTTGGATTGGGGCCATAAGCCCCCAAGCATTCCCTCAAACACAGCGTCATTTGGTTCAAGGGAGGGAGGAGCTGAGCCCCCCCAGCTCAGAAGATCCCAGAAGACTGAGCAAGGAGTGGAAACATTTGCTCTGACAGATGCTTGCACCTTTGGCTCTTTCAACTGGGTCCAATTTCCACTTTTTTTTTGGCTTCCTTCTTCCCAAAATGCCAGTGAGACGACACATCACGTCCCAGCTTTACAAGGACTCAGCTCGCTCCACGTCCTGGAGAAAGCCCATCCCGGGGAGCGTCCTCCCACCCTGCCCGCTGCCGCCCGTCACGTAGTGCTGCCGCAGATGGCCGCGCCGGAGGCACTGGGGACCCTCGGAGCTGGCGTGTGTCAGCGATGGACACAGCGGTGTGGGAAGCACAGGCTGCCCTTACGTCACCCTCCTCCATAGGGTCTTCTCAGGAGCACCGGGACAGTTTTGGTTTGTTTTTTCCTCTTTTTTTTTTTTTCCTCTTGTTTTTTTTTTTTTTTCCCCATCTCCCTGTAACAACTAAGACTGTTCATAAGCCGCCTCCCTCCCCCTCTTTTCCTCTCTGACTCACTCCCTTCTGCCCTTGCAGCCGGGGATGTGCAGCTCCCCACGTCCCACAGCAATACTCTCCCTCCAGCCGGGTGATCCGCAGTGGTGACACTGACAGCGCAGCCCAGGAGGGGCAATCCCATGGTGAGGGACAACAAGGGACTTAATACAGCAAAATGAACCTTTTCTTCCCCTTTGTACTAATTCTAGCAGTGAATTTCAAAGCAAGAAATAAACACTTGTTCGTCTCAAAGCTGTTTGTAAGCAGAAATCCCCCCCCACCTTGGCAGCAGAGGGGTTTTTCATGGGGCATTAATGCAGCTGGGAGATGGGGCAGTGTTGAGGCCAGGCTGGTCAGAGTGCGGCTACCCAGTCAGGCTGCTGCTCCAGACCGCGGTACTATTCTGTGCCATCCCCCTTTGAGTCCCGCGGATGGCCTGGGAGGGTGCGGGGTGTGTGGCCTGAGGTCCCACAGTCCCTGCTGGGCTGGGAGAGGGGTTGGCTGCTGATACCTGGAGTGGTGGAGGTGACTCCTCAGTCCTGGTGTTTGTCCCCAAAACGGCAGCCTGAGCTCACTGGCAAGTGCTGTCACACAGCAGCCACGTGCTTCATCCTTTCCCCACGCCGGTGTTCGTGACATGCAAAGCCTCCGAAACAAAAGCACCTGAAGTCTGCTGGTCCATTTTCTGCCCCCAGGGCCCTCCAGCCACTGTTTGCAGTAGTTTTACTCATGCAAAACAGTAGGGAACAAAACTCCCCCAGCTCACGGCCTCTTCCACCCACCTCGCCTTGGCTGTAAAGAATGCAGTGCTCCCCAGACCCAGTTACTGACCCCTCTTCGAGCATCACATCCCCATCCCACCTCTAATGCCAGCACCCCACACCCAGTAGCCCTATAAAGGGAGCTCATACCCCGTTAAAGGGGGTTAAACAGCCTGGAAAAGTGGCCAGTGCTGCGGAGAAATCCAGGCCAGCGCTGGGGTTATAGAGTGTATTTGTGACACCCAAACCCACATATGGAACATCCCTTGCTGTGGTGTAGCTCACCCTGGGGCCGTGCAGTGGGAACACACTGAGCTCTGCATTGAACACATGTGGGTGCATCGCTCCTCAGTGCTTCAGTCCCATCCCAGCCTCCAAATGCAGGTGGGCTGTTAATAACCAGTATGATTTGGGTCAGTAATAAATAAGGTAATATCACAACTGATGAGGCTGTCACAGGAACACTCATGGCCAGCAAAGAGCCCGTATTGTGCTCAGGGCAACATCTGCAGCACCATTTCTTCGTGCTGCTGCAAACAGCTTTCATGCTGAAAAATCAGATTCAAATGGAATTGTTGCAGTTTCCTTAAGTTGGAGGAAATTTAATTAAATATACAAATAAAATGGCCTTTCAGCTGGAAGGAATCACCACACATGCAGAGGTCCTGCCAGCCAGGCCTCCCAGATCCCCCTTGCAAGGGAGGAGGGGACCGAGCATGGGCTGGTGGCATCTCCCCATCCTGGTGCTCTCCATCTCCACATGGACCTCGGGAAGTGGGAATCCCCCCCGGCTGCTCGGTGCTGCTCACCCTTGCAATCAGACCCAACATGAGTTTGCGCTTAATTAGCACAATTTGTTGCTTGGGTCGAGTAAGGCAATGCCATGTGAAGGAGCAGCTGAGCACACACAATGCCACTAATCCATGTGAAGGAGCAGCCTCTCATTCTATCTTCTCCCAAAGGCTGGTTACATCACCTGCAGGGAAAACCCAGTACAAGGGCCAGGGCTGTTCAAACAGAGAAAAATTGGCAGCTGGTGAAGAATTCCTCTGTCGTAGGGATATAGAGGCACGATGGAGCTGGGATGGCAGCTGCATGAGAGAGGTGTATTAGCACTGGAGGTTTGCTAGGGGCAGGAATGGAGTACGCGTACAGAGACCAATTTCTGTGTAGCTCTGTGCCTTTTCTGTGATTTATATGGTTTGCAGGAGGTCAGGCTGGGGAATGGGCAGGAGGTACAAGGGCAGGAGTTGAATTAGGTCAAGCTGGAGGTTCACATAAAAGCCTGGATGTATCAGAGTGCAATACAGTGACACTAAATGTGCAAAAGGGTTTGGGGGCAAATGCAGTAGGGTGTTACAGGAACGTAGTTTGATCCCTGTGCACTTGTGTCTTGTGCTGAAGTCTTTATTGGTGCTTTGGAGAGGGCAAAGCTCCAGGCTGCCTCCCCGATGCACAGGGAGGATGAACCTTGGTGCCACTGCAGTGCCCGATTCTACAAGATTGCAGCCTGGATTTGCAGAAGGATTTAAGGGCTTAGCTTCCACTGCTCAGGCACCAAAGTGCCTTTGAGAGTCTGGGCTGGAGGATTTACATGCCATTTGCCACTGTCATTTGGTTGTTTCTAGTGGAAACAGCTGGGAAGTGAGGAGGGACGAGGCCTCCCCTCGCAGCGGTGCCCTGGGCTC
The DNA here is from genome assembly GCF_965140245.1 of Athene noctua. NCBI lineage: Eukaryota > Metazoa > Chordata > Aves > Strigiformes > Strigidae > Athene > Athene noctua. Next base: position 6,743,705 of record NC_134060.1, read on the forward strand.
TCTGTCCATGCGCTGGGGCTGCAGCCGTGCCCACGGTCCCTTCTGGGTGCTGCGAGAGGAGCCCAGACCTGGCTGCTGATGGTGGTGGCTTTGTGTTGCTCTTTCTCGGTGCCAGATCGCTTTGCCTCCTGGATTTTGGGGGAGGAGGACCTCTTGCCAAATTGTTTAAAACCCTGCAAATGCACATTTGTGTGCTAGAGACCAGGAAAGCCCCCAAATCTCTGCTGCTGGGACGCAGCTGGGTGGATGCATGAGCAAGCTGTTGCCCAAGGAAATCAGCTGCTGTGGGAGCCGAGGTCCCTGGGGGGTGACACACACAGTGCCCTGGGCGCAGCGGCAGCACTTCAGCCTCTGCCACCCCCCTGCTCTCCCCTGCTGCCAGTCCTGGGCAGGGCGCAGGCTGCAGCGGGAGGCTGGGGTAGTGGGGGGGTGCATTCCCACCCACAGTAAACCATCTGGGGCTGCAATGAGTGAGGCTCAGCTGATAGCGAGCGACGCTTCCAGTGACTGTGGGCGCGGGGACTGGGGTGAGGACGGCTCGTTTCGGCAGCCCCCACTTCCAGCGATGCTGCTGGGGGTAGCTGGGGTTGGGAAATGAGCAGACGTGTTTTTTTTCCAGGAGATAAGGGCTAAGGAGGAGGTAGGGGAAGGTGTTTTATTAGACTGGTTGCTCCAGGCAGGGACCTGAACAGGGAAAGAAATCTGCTGGAAGAGCCTCTCCCCAGCACAGGGTGCCCAGGTGCCTGTACCCCCATCTCCCTGGGGATGGCAGCTGCTCAGGCTGCCTCTCCCTTTCTCACAGTCTTGCACTGTGGTTGTCATGAGGATATCAAAAATAAATGAGCAGCTCAAGCTCTTGCCTGCAGAGTTGTAGTCTCCAAGGCTGGATGCAGCCATGGTCACACCCTGTCTCTCCAGTTCCCCGTGAAGCTGGTCCAGCACAGGAGCATCCAACCACTTGTGATGGAGCACCCTGAGCATACCCACACCCTGGGGACAGACGGTTCTGCACCTCGAGCCCATCCTGGATCATCTCCTGTGTCACGTCAGGGCTGTCTGTGGCTGCAGCAGGCACAGGAGCACCGTGGGTGCGCTGGGTCCCACCCCGCTTGCGCTCAGCTGTCCTGGGACATTGCCTAGAGTTTGCTCCAGGAGCTCAGGGGTGTATCTGTGGACGCCCGTGAGCCCATGATCAACCCTAAGTACATCATTTCTGACAGATGTTTCTCCCTCTGGACCTTAAATCCCCTGGGGAAAAGTTAAATCCCTCCAGCCCTGGGGATGCTGCATCCTCCCCAGGCAAACCCCTCTGACACTGGCTGTGGGGGAGCCGTGCCCGCAGCTCCCTCCCTGCGGTGGCCGTCCCTGTGTTTCTTGTGCAGCTCTGCAGGCACACGGCAAGGACGTGCCCTTGCCCCTCTTACCCCCATCATCGAGCAGCCCGGTACCTTCCTGTGTCTCGCAGTTATGTTCCTGTTACACGTCCCAAAGCGCTGTTTATCAGTTGTGACAGCTTGACATGGCTGATTCATGCGCAGCTTGTGATCAGCTTTAACCCCCAGCTCTTCTTCTCGCTGAGATCCCACCAGCCCCTTGTGCCTCTCGTGTTTGTCCCGCCGAGCAGCTCAGCCTGGGCATGGCGGCTGGTGATTGTTCCTCGTGTGGGGCTGCCTGGTTTTTCACATCAACCTCAGAAGTTATGGGAGTGCTGCGAACACCAGCCCTGTCCTCCAGCGTGTTGGTGGGACTGCTTTGGTGCAACCTGGAAAATATTCCTTCTCCTGTACTCATGAACAGGAATGATGAGCAGCACTATTCAATGAAGAGCATTAATGAGCATTATTTAGTGAAGATATTTGACTTCCATTGTCTTTTCTTTGTCATTATTTACCGAGACACTGAGGCATGATGACTTTTTCAAGGACATCAAGAAAGCCTGTGTAGAGCAGGCAATAGGGTGTTTTGGTCCCAGACTGATGCTCTGCCCTCTCTTGCATGCTGCCCTTCCAGCGCTCTGCTTTCTCTTCTCCTTCCCACATTGCACTTCTTGGCCACAGGTAGGACCAGAAACCTAAAAAAACCAGCTACTGTCTGAGCCTGGGGGGTCTTCTTCTGGCATCCCCCCACCAAATATCTGCATAAACCCTTTTTCTTTAAGAAACCAGAGTGACAGAGTTCACCAAAGAGAAATGCTCACCAGCATTGCAGCCTGTCACAGAAAAGGATCCAGGTGAAGATGGTTTAATGACTGTTTGTTTTCCAGGATTTGCTCTATGCTCTGCCCCCTGCTCTGGTTACCAGCCAGCTTCAGGTGGGCATGTGCTTGGGTTTTTTTCCCCTGAATTTTATGAATTGAGCAGCTTGATCTGTGCTGAATTGCAGCTTTCCATTTTCCTAAGCAGGTGTGAGCCATAGTCTCAGTGAAGTAAATTATAGAGATTCAGCCCCAGAAACAAACTCTTGGGGCTGTGAGCATCAGCCATGGTCTGCCAGCTCCCAGGCTGCAATATTCCTGATGTGCATTATTTTTAAGAGAGGGTGAGATGGGCCTTAATATGGTTTTGAGAAACAATGCAAGCTGGCAAGCTCATTGCTGGATTTTAATTGCAACTGTGCTGTGCCTTGGGCCATTGTGCGAGGAGCATGAACGTGGCCGTAGCAAAGCTGCTCTCCTTTCCAGGGACACCCTGAGTCCCTCGGCAGAAGTCCCTTGGCTGGGCTGTCCAGCCTGAGGGAAGAAAGACAAGCAAGGTCTTGAGAGCAAAGGAGGCTGAGTGGAAAATGAGATGCAGGACAGACTGGGAGGTACATGGGAAGAAATCCTTAAGGATTTGCATAGTCGATAGTTGGGCTCATCAAAGAAAGGGCTTCGTTAAAAAAGACAGTGGAAAAGACCATAAAGACACGGCTTAGAAAAGCTTTGTAAAGGCCAAGTGTTGTTAAATGAGCTGAAGCAATATAGAAATCATCCTTTCTTAGAATAATAAAGGGTTTTTCTGTGTACAGGGACTGTTGAGAGAAGCAGCAGTCTGGATCCAGCGTGACCAGTCAATCCAGCAACGCTCTCCTCTAACATGAGCGTGCACCCCGTGTTGGGGTGATTTTACGGAAGCTGGGGTGCAGTTGAACCTGCCAGGCTTTCTTATGGGCAGCTCATAGGTCTGTCTCAGGTCGCAATCAAAATAATTTCAGCATTACGGCTTTTTTTGCCTCACAGGAAGTGTGGCTGCAGGATCTCCTTTGTTCACCACATATTTTCATGTTCTAAAGCACTCTGAATGAAAAATTTGAGGGTGAATCATATTTTTGCTTTAAATAAAACCCCTTCTATACTTAAGAATGTGTTTGTCATCGATTGTGTGACTTCTGTGATTGAGCAGTGGTTAGAAGAAATAAAGCAGCCAATAATTATCCTTAAACTCCACCAAGGAGTGCTTTATTGAGGAAGACATAATGAAAGAGGCAGTGTTTGTGGGAAGAAATAAGCTTTTTGTTAAATCAAATTATATAGCTGGAAAATAAGGACTAGCTTTTAACCACAAATCAGAGTATGTCCATGGACAACAGCAAGTATGTCCATTTTTTTCTCTAGATGCTATTTAATCTAATGATGGTTGTGACTCACCCCTTAGACTTGCCTCCCTTCCATCCTCACGCAGGCAGAGCTGTCACAGCACTGTTACACCTCGACAATAAAAGTCATGTTCTCATCTGCCAGGTGGATGAATTTGTTAAATGATTTTTTGGAACAGGTCTAGACACACGGAAAAAAAAAAACAAACAAACAACGTTACATTTCCTTGCTGCTTATCCCACCTTCATCTGGTCATTTTTCTGCTGACTCCTCAGGATGCTGTTCCAGGAGACCAGGAAAGTGTCGGGTGGTCCCTGCAGCTGGGGCTCTGCTGGTGTCTCATGCGACGTGTGCTTTGGTGGCCTTTTCTCTGCTAAATGTCACAATCCTTTTAAGGCAATAAAAAGCAGTTTGGAGAGCTAGCCTTATAAGTTAGAAAACTTTCTGCAGTCAGTTGCAGGGCTCAGCATCACTAAGTCCAGGCTGCGAGAACCAGCCCCGGGGAGCTGGGCACTGGGGATCCCTCTCTACGGGAGACCCTTCTGCACGATGCTCTGATGGGCAGAACCTGTTTTTTCATTCATCTTCCCATCTTATACTGCATACTCCCTTTTTTGACCCAGCTGAGCCATGCCCAGGGGCTGTGCCTGGCCCCTCTCTGCTCTGTGGACCTGTGGAGGAGGAAGAAGTCAGGCAGGGAAGGAGGATTTTGGTGACAGCTCACACACAAATTTGGGATCCCCTCCTGGATCACAAGAGAGGGTCACAGTCCTCAATTAAGCTTGAGCCAGGAAAAGATTAAAACACTGTAGCTTCCCCTAAATCCTTGGAGTCATGGACACTGGTTCCACAGCTGCTTCAGGCTCCATGCAGAGATGGAGAAAAGCAGAAAAACAGAAAATAGGGAGAAATGGATAAAGGTGCCTTGTCAATCCTGCAAGGATGCTCTGACCTAAGACAGATTTCTCTCCCTGACCTATTTCTTCCTTCAGTCAGTAGCATGGACACCCATGACTGCTGCAGAGAGCTGGAGATGGGCTGGGTCTCTCCACACAGAGCCTGGATCTCTTCCTAGCACTAACTGCTGGTTGATGCGAGCCCACCGAGGAAAGCAGACGCATCCTGCCTCCCCCTCTGGGTGCTGTGAACAATGCACAGATGTGCCAGGACCGGTGTCTTACATGGTCGAGGCATGACGTGCTGTTGCAGGACTAGCCCAGGGCTTGCCTGCGTGGAGGTGTACCTGTGGATGCATTTGTTCACGCAGAGCTGAACCACATCCACGGTGCTTTGCTTTGGGAAACTGAGGCAAGCCCATGGTTACCTGCTGCATCTGCAGGGATCCAAACTGCACTCTACAGACCTTGGCATCAGCCACATGGCTGATGGGGCAAATATTATGTCTTACAACAGCTTATGGGACTTGAAGACATGCAGTAATTTAATACCCAGTATCCCTTCCCTCATATCCCCAAATACATCTGTAATTTGTCCCCGCCGTTTGAAGCTCATGTCAAGTGTAGAGGACGCACAACCATGAATGTTTAGCAGAGCCAAGAAAATGACTGAAGTGTCTTTGAAAACTGACTGGAATATGAACTGAAATTACAGCAACATATTAGGTGTAAGCCTGGTAGCCAGCAGACTTGACAGAGCAGGGATTTACCACGGACACCTGTTGGGGAGCAGGGAAAGAGCAGCCTGGACATCTCCTGACATCTTGTACGGACAGGCAGGAGATGCTCTGCTGGCACGCTGGGGCCAGCTGTGTGGGCCAGACCCCATTTGCATGACTGTCGCTTGGGACAAGTTAAAAACAAACCCAAAGTAATACGTGGTTGCAAATTGAGGGAACACAACGTTTGTATTGGAAACATCTGGAGGAGGGAACAATGTCTTCATTCCCTGGGGGCAGGGGGGTGCCAGACAAAATCTATGCAAGCCTGCATTATGTTCCTTGGAAGAAGAGGTCATGGGGACCCTCTGGAGAGAACAGAGATCCCTCCTGAGGAAAGAGAGTGACAGCAAACATTTGGGATCTTGCGGAGGTCTTGGCAGCTCCCACTCCAGCGTCTCAGGGAAGGCACTGAAGCTTATTTATTTGAATGAAAAGAAGACCAAGATGGCACCTAACAGCAGCCTCCAACTCTTTGGAAGGCAGATAGAAATGATGAATGATGGAGCTGAATTCTTCTTGGTGTATGGTAAAACAAGGAGCAGTGTACACAGTCATGACCTGGGGGGTACAGGAGGTCCTTCACTGGAGGGTGCTGCAGCCCTGGGGTAGACTGGTGGGGGTATCTCCATCCCTGGAGGTTTTCAAGGCTTGGCCAGACAAAGCCATGGCTGACCTGCTCTAAGGATGGTGATAGTCCTGCTCCAAGGGGGAGGAGGGACTGGAGATCTCCAACACCTCTCCCAACCAAGGCTTCTGTGATTCTACCAGGAGGAAACCCAGGGATCTGAACCTCACCCAGTGGCGATGCTGAAGGGACAATACCCTGGTGTGTCTTGCTGTGAGGACATAAACCACAGCAGAAAGTTGCTTGAGTTCTCCAGTCTGAGCTATGCTCACTTAAAAAGCAGAGGTCACCTGGATCCCTTGAGGGGAGGAGGCTGACATGGCAAGAGCCACCAGCAGGGCTGCAGGGGTTGAGGAGGGATGTGCTGGGACCAGTGGGGCTGGCCAGAGCTTGTTGTGATGTGTAACGTCCTGGGGACAAGGTTGCACATGAACCTTTATATCTCTGTTTTGTCTGACTAAACTACTCTGTGCTTTCTGTATTTCAAAGCAAAGATCTTAATTTTGCATTTTAAATAGGTTTTTTTGTTGTTTTTTTTTTTTTTTTCATTTTTCCTTTCAGCTAATTTAAAAGCCTTTCTGTCACTTTGGGGAGCTCTCGATGGGAAATGGTCTGGACAGAGACCCTGCAAAGACTCCCCCTTCCCACCATGGCAGCACACAGCAGGAGTAGTAAGGAGAGGGAAGGAAATGGCTCCCACCTAGTAACATCTCCTGGTGGCTCCAAGTCCTCAGTCAGGCTCCTGCAGGACGCTGGATTTCCTCTGGAGGAACTGAAATTTGATGTGGTTGTGTGTGTCCAGAGCAGCGATAGCCAATGCAAGGATGGGAAGCACTGAAGGGCGACTGGTAGACCCATAGTCACCAAAAGCCATAGCCTGGAGCAGGACCTGCAGCACACACCTTCCCACCCAGCACCCGGGCCAAGCCGAGGGTGCAGAGTCCCTGGAAATCACCTCTTCTTGAAGGCTGAGAGACCAACCTGCCCAGCAGCAAGACTCCTCCAACCTTGGACAATACCAGGAGTGGTGGACTTGGCCAAGGAGGTGGGCAGGACCACTTGCATCCTGGAGTGATGTTTGCTACATTTGTCCTCTTGACCCTGTGGAGCACAGGGTACGGCACAGCCCTGCGTACCTGGGCATCTGGGTTGTCTTCTAGGTGGGCAACTTTCACTGGGAGCTTTTAAACTTTGAGCAGATCTTTTCACTGCTGAAGAGTGTTGGGCAGAAGGGAAGGAGGAGCTGTACCACAGGGGACTGTGCAGTCACTTGTACTAACACACACCCATAAATATATATATGTACACATATAGATATGTGTAGAATTGTATAAGTATGTAAGGCAAATAGCCTGCTCAGTGAGCACGCACTTCACCAGGGACTTTCTTCCAGCAGCCTCAAACCTGGACATTGTCGAAGGCTCAGTGATCTGTGTGTTCCCCCATCCAGTAAGGGTGAAGGATATGGGGAGGGCCTGTAGATGAGGCACAAGCAAGGTCCTGGTCTGGTGCTTTTTCGGGAGCTGACAGGACTCTGGGAGGTGATGTTGTGTTGACCTCTGGCACAAAATGTGTTGAGACGTTTGTGTTATCAGTGCCATGGTTGTTTCCAGGGCCATGTGTGTCCTTTCCAGGCCTCCTCCTACCTTCCATGCTATGGGGTTGCTCAAGGAAATCTCCTTTTCACCACCCATCTTCATGGCTCCCAAGTTCTCCAGACATCTCCTCTCCCAGGCTCTCACTCTTCCCTCAGCATCTCATCAGCTTTCTGATGAGGGTGAAGCCCAGGTTTTCCCAGCCGTAGGACAGCTGGGTGCCAGGACAGGATGAACAAGCACAATACTTGTCTATAAATCAGCAAAAATGAATCCATTGTCTCTCAGACAATTTTGGGAAGCTGTTCTGGAGTCTCCGCTGCTGTTCAGTGCTGGGAAAAAGCTTTGGAGTCTCAAAGGTGGGAGGCTCATGACTGGAGGTCGTCTGCATCCCAGTGGAAGGGTCTTCTCTTCCCAGCCTGGCATCACTCTGCTCATGACTTGGGAAATAGGACAGATTTGGGACCATCCAAAGGTCCCATCACCCTTTGTAAAGACTGCTCAGCCCAGTGTGTCCAAGCCAGTGTCTTTGCTGCTGCCACCATGCAAAGGGCAGCTGTCCCCGTAGAAGCAGTGACACGTGGAGAGGTGGCCAGAAGAAGGAGGTGAGGAAGCATCCTTCCTCGCTGCTTTCCTGCTGTCAGGCAGCTCAGCCTGGGCAAGCCCTGCCCCAGCTCTGCCCAAGGCTCACAGACAACTCTGCTTCACAGGGTTAACAACCTCCTCTTCCTCGTCCTTCCTCATCCCCCCCCTCCTCGGTCCTGCTGCCCGTGACCTCCATTGCAATGCGATGCAGGTGTCCCGCCGACATCCTCCCAGGAGGCTGCCATGCCCCATGCAATGCCTAATTAGTTCTTACAAACAGCATCCTAATTTCCCTCCAGTTTACTCTGTTTTTTGTCACTGACATGTTTTTAAGCTATTAATGACTCCCATTTGGGGTTATTCTTGGCTCTTTTGGTAGAAGCTGGGCTGTCAGTGAGCGACCAGACCTCAGAGGCAGTCGTGCCAACACCATGCTAATGTCAGAGAGGAAATCAAGCAGAACCCACTGTTTTTAACAAGTTATCTGAAAAGCAGTTGCTTTGCCCCATGACATTCTTCTTGCTTTTTCTGCCCCTTGAGAGACTCTTCTGCCCTGCTGTAGGGTAACTACAAACTCAGGGACAGCAGCTACAGAGTTGGGGACAGCCTAAGTCCCTTAATTCCCTGGCCAGACCTGGGAAAAAAAAATCTCTCCCAGCAATGTACTTTTCAGCCTTATCTAAATCAGGTTGTTCTGGGAGAAAAAAGGGTTGGTTTTTTCCTGAGTATTTCTCTGCCCTCCTGCAAGTTCTCTCCAAGTAACCTGCAGAGGATTTTCTCCTAACCACTTGTGGTGTGAGGAAATCACGGAGCCCCTTGAACTGAGCTGTCACAGTGCAGCAAGTTGGAGGTCACAGGGCCACCCGGGACCTTTGCAAACACCCTGTCTTCGTGCCCAAAACCAGGGTGAATCTTTCTAAGTAAGTATCTTTCTCCCAAGGTCAGTAGGAAAGAGCAGGTGGGTGGGAGTGATTCCTCCCTGCCATGGCTCAGAGCTAAGAGCTCCCCAGCAGACACTGTTCCTACCCAGTAAATGGGAAGAAATCAGGCATTTGAGTGACTTGCTTGACCTCCCCATTCCCTGTTAACTGCCCTAGAATAGCAGGTTTCCACGTGGCAAAAAACAACCTGGGATATGCACATAGTTCCTATAAACATGATTTTGCTCTGGCACATACCACAGGCACCCTTGTTTCAGACACTCTGGACCAAATTTCCCCTATGGAAGGGGCAAGGAAGGAAGTACACAGCTATTTTGCCAAAAGATGAACCAAAAGCTTGACGTCTCTCTATACTGTTGATCTCCATATATATCTTTCTCTCCCCATACTGATCTACCCACATGCAATCTGCCACTCTGCAAGCTATCTAGGTTTCCATGAAGCCCCTGGGGCGATGCTGAGGGAGCTGTTCTAGTTTACAAGCATGCCAAGAGCCTCTTTTATAGCTGGGTTAAAATCTTTGCTGCTCCTTCTCCCTTCTCACCTCCCTATATCCTCCAGGGAGATTGGGGGAACCTTTCCAGCCAGTGAGGAATTTTCCACCTAAACACTTTTCTGACCTAAAATCACTTCTTATCTCCTCAGCAGAAAACACTATTTCCATAGAAAACGACTGCTCACTCAACAAATAAAAACCTTGAGTTCTCAGCTTCCAGAAAAGAGGGGCTTTATCCTGCTTGCTGGGCAGCAATGAACATTTTTAATCAAAAAAGCCCTTTTTTTTGCAAATAAGCTTCCCCATTATCTGTCCTGAGGGGCCCATCCCCAGAGTTTCCAAACCCCCCAGATGAAGGCTGGGAGCCAACAGCACATCAGCTTCCTGCAGAGCTGCTCAACTTCTTAAAACCACCAGCACTAAGAAGGAAAGCCAATGAACCCATCAGACCCAGCCAGCAAGACTTGGCTGCCAGGGATGGTTGAATGCTGAACACAGTTCTGACGATGCTGTTGGCAGATCTGCTTCCCTGGGCTTTGCGGACCCATCCTTGGAAACGCTGTTACTGCTTAATAGCAAACATGTGGGCACCTCGGCCCCTTCCCCTGCCAGTGCTGGGGTGCAGAGCGGAGGTAGAGGGCAGTGATGCTTCATCTCTCCCCTCTGCTAGAGCAGCTCATCCCGGCGGGCAGGACCAACTGTCCTTGCACAGGGCTTGGCAACAATTCCCAGCCTTGGCTTCAGTGCTAAGCTGGCGGCAAAGGAGCCTCTTCCAGGCCAAATGAAGGGAGGGTCAGTGTCTCGCTGCGGTGCTAAGGGCTACCATCAGTGTAGTGGAGAAACCTGGAGGAGAAAACCTCAAGACCCTTCCCTTTGCATTTGCTCCCTCTTAGTCCCACCTTCAGATGCCCCTTGTGCCCCTGGCATTAGCGTGGGGTGTCTTCTGGGGCCGGGAGCAGCTGGAGGGGTTTCCCTTGCAGATGGGTATCTGCTCCTTCAGTGCTTGCCTGCATTGCCTCATTTTTGCCCACAGTCACAAGGACTGGCAGATTTCCAGGAAGACTGTTCCTATCCCAACAAGTGCCTTGAAAATTCCCCTGAGGAGCTGCTGTGGGGCTTGTGTAGCAGCTGGGGCCATCCAAGCAGAGATGGCCGAGGTGTGAAACCTGGCCACTGCTTTCACAGCACAAACCCTGGCAGCATTCATAGATTGTTTTCCGTGGATGCATCAGGGAAGTCCATAGTGCTAAAACTTTCCAGTGTGGCTTGACAGCAAGGACCATTTCTAACACATTTTTCCCAGTCCTTTCCCCAGCCTGACTGTCCCCAGTCTCCCTTAGCTTGGCTGGTAAATCCCAGCACCAGCACAGCAGTGCTAAGGCTTATCCTGCAGACCCAAATCCTCTTGCAAGGAGGTCTGTGACCTGCCACAAACACCAGGGACAGCACATGGGTTTCTGCACTCAGGGCTCTTCAAAGGCAAACCAAGCCCTCAACCCTAAATACATCTGCACAGACCTTTGCATCTGTGGTTGTCCAGAGTGTAAACGTGTTCTCTCATTTTCCTCTTAACTGGAGTCAGGTAACTTTTTTTTCCTAAAATACCACCTGTGATACACTTGATAGATGCATTTACTGGCAGCCTTTGAAGGAGAAAAGCTGTAAGTGAGTTTCAGAGATTAATTTTCAAAGAAGAACCTGGCTACAGGAATGAGGTAGACAAGTGCACCCCACAAATGGGTATACAGGGGAAAACTGTCTCTGAGGTGTGGGGCCGCACACTGAGCTGGGATTGGGATGTGGTGGACGTGTTCCCTCCAGCAGCGTCAGACTATCCCCGCTTCAATCTCACCGGGGTGAGCTCAGACATGGAGACAAGGAGCTGTACTCATAATGCTGGGACTCTGGAGAGGGACTGGGGCTTTTTCCAGTTAGGTTTGTTACTTTGAAAGCAGCTTAAGCAAAAAGCAGAGATGGCCTTGACCTCAGCTGGGAGCTGTAGTGGAGCAGGGTGTGTGGTGTTACCAGTCAGCTTCTGAGCTGACGTGAAACAGCTGCTGGATGAGGACCTGGCAGAGGATTTTCCAAGACGGACATCCATATCTGAGAGTATCTGGAAAAATTATTTCTCTTACCTGCCCCATTTCTGTAGGAATTGTACTTAGTTTTCATGGTTTCACAGCATTTAAATTCTGGAGTTGTCCCTTTTCCCCAGGTAGCGTTTGGGAGGGGAGAAAGCCAAGGCTGTAAGTGATAGAGAGTCCAGAACAACTTGGGCTTGGTGAAAGGCGGGAAGGCCACAGCTTTACTCCTGAATGATCCGAGGAGGACTGGAAATTACTGGGCTGTGTCAGGCAGGTCAGGCAGCTCTGCTTTGGCAAGCCCAGAATTCCTACAGCAGGGCAAAGTGCTGCAGGGGGATGATCTGTGGGAGGTGAGAGGGATGCTCAACCATCAGTGGAGAGAGAGTGGGCTCAGGGTCACAGGGATTGGAACGTTACCCATGTGGAAGCAGAAGGCTTCCCCAGAGCATGAGGCTTTGGGGGTTTCCCTTTGCGTACATAAACCACAGAAGGAACAAGACTTTGGAGCATCAGTAAGAATAGGTTTTTCAAAATTATCTTTCTCTCCTGAGATAATAAGGTCTTCTGAGAGGGGTCTCAGCTGTCCTGTCCTCGCTGAGCACTTGCAGACACCAGGGACAGTAATGATTCACTTAAACACATCAGAGCCTGCTCCCTGGGATCCATGTTCGGTGTCCCAGCAGGTCCCTGGGTTCTGTAAACCCCTCCTAATGCCACCTCAGGTGCCTAAGGCTCTATTGCATTTTAACCTTAAAAACATCCGTTGTCTCAGCTCCCCACCTGTAAGATGAACTGCATCTTGCATCTTGTCTAAATAGGCTCCTGGGCCCATCTTCTGCTGCCATCCTGGCATCCCAAGCTTGAATTACACCCCTGGACATGGGATTATTGTAATCATATGATCACATTAGCAGAGAAGACAGCTATGCTCATGCTCAGAAACATCTGCAGAACATGCTGACCATGTCTTATAGGAAAATAATATGGGACTGATTATTTGATTGGAAGCACGGAGATAATATGTTTAAAGGGTTGTAAAATCTGACCTGAATTGCTTTTTGATTATTATTGCAAGTGGATTTAAGCTTGGAGTTGCTGATATAAAAACATAAGTAACATAATTAGTAACAAACATCAGTGTGGTGAGGTTTCTTTTATTGCTTCATAATTTGAAACAGAAACTGTTTGTGGTATCTTCTGGGATAAAAAAAAAAATAAATAAATGCACAGAACGTCTGCTCCAGACAGTTTGAGACGAATATGCTGGATTTGATGAAAATGACGGAACAGACTCCAAGGCCTGAAGTTTGTTGATTTCTCTGCTGCTGTTATTTCCAGTTAAAGTGTCATCTCACTTGAATTTTCTATCAAAACTTTTTTAGACAGATTTGGAAATGTGTGAACCTCAGTCCCATCAGGATCTGTCTTGCACAGTGTGTTCCATGTAAGGTAGCAAAACCCAGCAGCGTGAGCGCATGTCTCACAGTTTTTCCTGAGACAGCTGCTGGAAGTGGGTACTTTACACGTATTTATTTTTGCCTAGAAAGAGCCCATCAATAAAAGAAATCAACCCCAAACTCAGCACAGCAGCATATGCTCCTCCAGATGACCCCGGCCCTCTCCGACCACACCTGGCTGGTCGCTGTGGTGGCATTGAGTTGAAGAGGTCTCACATCTTTAAAGGAAGAAGAGATTCCCATGACCCATGACATCTGCAGGGACATTTATTCGCCCTAATTTAGTGTCTAAAAATCAGACTATTAAATGTTAACCAGTCCCCTTGGCTTCCTCTGAAGGCAGCGGAGGTTCTCTAAAGAACAATTCATCTCCGTATGGTGGCCTTCTCAGGCAGGGCAGATGACTCCCCATCTGGAGGTGCTTGTTGGTCTCTACAGGCTATCTGGGGAGTTTAAGGTAACATTTGAAGCTTAAAGCTAGGCGAGAGGACTCTTACTTTCAGGGTTTCTCAGTTACAGGATTTAGCACAAGAATCCTGCATTTTCCAGCCTCTGTTGTCTCAGTGAACCGAAGGAATGGGAAGGAGGAGCAGGGAGTTGGCAGTTACTCCCATGTCCTTGACAGAGTGTCCTAAGAAACGTCCATATCGGGGAGAAAAAAGGCTCTAAAGAAGATACTGCAGCTGATGAGGTAATTGTTGGCTCTTTAAATGATGATAGAAAAATCTAGTGCCAGTGCATCCATCGTGTGAGGTACCAAATGTGGACACATGCAGGAGAGCTGGGAGGATGTGGAGCAGAGGTTTCTTGGAGGACATTTCCTTGGGAGAGGCACGGGCATATAAAGCTCACTGGGACCAGTCTGGAAGATATTCCTGGAGAGTCAAGGGCTCTTGAAATAAAAGCTTGGTGAAGCCTCGGTGAAGCCAGGCTGAATGTGTTTGGTAAGGATCCTTTCCATGGGTCAAACCAGTGCAAGACTGTATTCAGACAAATAAATGGTCTGTTCAACAGAAGGCAGCATGGATAATAAAGGGTATAGCAGGAGGGGATGTGAAGTAGTGTTGCACAAGGTCATCAGAGCAAAACTCATCTAAAAACTTTCAGCAAATAAGCATATTCCAGTAGTGTGAACTGAAAATAACCCCCATGAAGATGTGAAAGACCTTGGTCAACTGCTACCTACCCATCACAGGGAAAAGCAGCAAGGTCTGGAGGCAGTGGGGACTTGGATACTACAGGTGGAAAGCAGTCACCTGAAGAAGGAACATCTCTTAGAGTTTTGCGCTCCGAACAGTTTTGCAAGTTAACAAAAGAATTCAGTATCTGTGAGTCACATCAGGACAGCAGCAAGGATTACGGATGCAGCTTTATTTGCAGGTCTAGCAGGGAACTTTCACTTCAGTCATGTTGATTTCTCTGCTGCTCACCAGCACCCAGAGGATATAATGTGTCAAACTGGAGGTGTTTGTAGATGAGAGATAACAACTGTTGAAAAATTAAATTAAGTGTCCTTAGAAAGTGTTAGCTGAGGTGCAGAAACAAAACAGCTGTAACTGCAACACCTGGGAAGTGGAGTGTGAACTTGGGGAATGCAGGACGGTGATAATATCTTGCTGTTTCACCCAGCAACAGGTCCTAGAGGTAAATTGTCTCCTGGCCAGGGAGAAGGAAGCGGCCCTTGGAGACATAAGAAAGCACGTGGGCAGGTTTCAAGAGGCACATACAGTCTTGCCAGTCCTTTTATCTGTGTTTTCAATGCATGTGCTAACAGTTACATTCCCAGGGCCAGTCATGCCTTCGTTTAACCCTTTTGTTTTGACTCAGGTGCTTGGATCATATCTGTCAGCTCAGGCAGAGGCAACAGGGCATTGGGGAAGCCTCAATGCTTGGACCAGCACTGTTGGGTCCCCCCATCCTGGTCAAGCCAGGTGAGTACAGGAGGAAACTGTCCTCCGCACACAAGCAAACACATGACAAACAAATGCATATGGTTTCTCTGGGGTGGCTGGAGAATTGGCAAGAAATCCTGCTTCTATGTTCAAGCCCCCTCTTGCCCAGATGATGGAGGTGCAATCTGGGAACGGATGGCATGGGAGGCTGCGGTTGGCACATACTGTGATGCAGGACATACTTAGTCCATCTGGAGCCCAAACACGTGCTGCAGACACAAGGCCACATTTCTGGGGGCGAAGGCGGGGTGTGAGGTTGCAGGGCTTGTGAAGATGATCCAGGCCATAACGCAAATGTGGCCTACACCAGGGATGTGACAATGAGGTGGGATGGTACAATGGAGAATCTGAGTGGCTGGAGGTTCTTCAGGAATCTGGGATTTGGAGTGTTCTTTGCAGTGACAGTGCAGATCTGCCCACACTGCTGAAGACATCTCCAGATACTCACCTCTGCAATGCTGATTTCCTGCCTATCCAAAGGGAACTGGCACAACAGACTCAGACAGGGTCATTTATCTTTTTTCTCAAATGGAAGCAGAAAGACAAACTGGTTCTTTCACTTTTTCCAGGCAGCCCAAATCAGACTGTTATAGCAATTTCAAGACAACCATCCTCCCAAGTGATTCTCAGCCTCACAGTCTTGGCCAAAGGGCCACACAGCAGCCTGTACCGACAGCGGTTAAGGGAGCTGGCAAGAAAGCTTCCACGTGCACAAAATGCTGGTAGAGAGCAAAGCAAATAGCAGTTTTTAACTTCTGTGTTAAACCCTCAACTCGACAAGGAAATGTTACGTGGGTAGACAGCACGGAACAAACTTGACACCCGTATATGTGGCCCATCAGCTCTGCGCTGCACCAACATAAACAATATGCTGTGTTTGTGTAGATGAGTGATCAGCTTGTGATCCTGCCCATAACCAGAGTCTCACAAGCAACATGATGTTAGTCTTAGCTGGAATTACAAATTCTGCTATAGCTGAAGAAGTAGAGGCCCATGATGTCCCAGCTTGGGATGTCTAGTCCCAGCTTGCTCAAGTGTTGTGAGATTGATGTAATAAAAGTGAGTGTTGTTTGCAGAGCGCAGATTTGGAAAGGAAATCTTGGAAAAGCTAAACCCAAGACTATCAAGAGAGAAGTGGTTTCCTTTCCCTTTTTTCTATCCATCACACCTGCCAAACAGTAAATGCAACCCCAGGAGAACATCTCACATTCACTTATGGAAAAAAGAGTTTCAGGTTTGTAAGGGTTCTTCACTCACTGCCAGTGGAAACAAAGCAATGAGAGGACTTTTACTATCCAGACGTGTGAAATGTGTGGCACGCTGCACCTTAATTCTGGCCATGTTAGAGCAGTGACCAAAGGAAGGCTCAGGCTTGCACTGTGCTGGTGGATGGATGCTTTGAGAGGCAGCCCTGAGCTCTGGGAGATGGATGGTTTGTAAACGGGTCGTGCCTGCCCTGTCTCGTGTGGTCCATACAAAGAGCAGATAACCAGTGACTCCCACACTCCAGTGTTTCTGAGCATGCTCTGGCCAGTTCCTGATTTCACACCCATGTGCAGATACACCCGTGCCTGCTCCAGACAATCAGATGACCTCAGCCTATGCTCTGCTCCAGCATGTCATCCTTGGCAAAGAGTTTTTCTCGTGTCCTCCTCCCATCCTTTGAGTGCCTTGACCACAGAGCCTGTAAGTCCACCGGGATGGAGCATTTCTCAATCTGTGCACAGAGTATCCATCAGGACAAAGCTCCCATCCTTGCTGGGGCCTCCAGATGCTCCTGTAATTAAAGCCCCTCTTAAGAAAGCCACAGAGAATGTTCATGCCATGGTATAATGGTCCCTCAAGATTGATGAGGGAGCAGAGAAATGCCCATTGTGCAATGGCTCCTCAGCCCTCCCCAGTCAGAAGCTAGGTCAGGGCCAGGCATTGGGCACACAGCTCCTTCTGACACCTAGATTGGCCAGTGCCGGAGGCAGTGACCACGTAGAGCTGAGTCCTTGTTCCTCACAATCTCCAGGTCGAGTCTGGATATTTTTCTGGTTGAGATGCTTTAGTCCAACAGAGGTAACTGGGTGAAATTTTATAGCCTCTGTTTTCTGCTTGAGGCCAGATGAGCTGAGCTGATGGTCCTCCCTGGCCCTGAAGATCACACGTCCAGGGTGGTATCATGCACAGCATCCAACCTTGAACACCCCAGCGGACAGAGATTCAGATGCCAATTGTGCAGTGATGTGTCCGGATCATCCCATGTTACGCCTCTGCAGAAAAAGCTGCCTTTCCCTTCGTGAATAAGCAGAGAGAGCAACACTGGTCATCATCTTGGCCAGTCCCTTCTCAGTCAGTGGTGTTTGTCCCTGGTTTCTGCTGACAAAGAATTTCAAATGCTGGATCCATGCTGTGTGCAGAATTATTTTCTGATACTTTAAATTTACTGGCAATTAATTGCCACTGCCAGAGATGAGGATAAGGGGAATTTGGAAACGGTCTTCAGAAAAGATCCCTTTGGACTTCGTGTTTAATCATGCAAGCAGACCCCTCAGATGGGCAGCAGTATGCCCTCCGGAGAGCCACATAGAGCCTCCAGACCCTGCCAACGGGATCTATCTCTGTAAACCCAAATCAACCTACAGAAGTAGTTGGTTTGATAGGATCACATCACTGTGAGGTAGGTACAGGTCAGGTCCTGCGTCAGCAGAAATCAGGGCTTTGCCTCTGCAACTCCCTCCTTCTCCACAGTCCTAATAACCTCCCTGGGTTAACCCCACTGGCATCTCTCTCCCCCGGAGCTCCTCTTGCTGAGGAGCAGGAATTGCCCAAAAAGTCACAATCGGTTTTGCCACCAGGTCCCTGCCTCTGTCCTAGGATGGACCCTGCCACGAGTACTTGCCACCTCATGAGTGAGGGCAAGAAAAGAACCCTTGGATTTTGTAACTATGAATTTAACAGAAATATGCCTTTCCTTAGAATGTTTATTTTCATGACCCAATGGGTCAAATGGCCCAAAAGCACAGAGATGTTTTCTCAGTAGGCTTCAATTTGAAGCAATCCAAGAATGACGGGAATCTTCCATGGAGTCGAGTTTGACGTCTCAGTCCTGGGCTAACAATACAGGATGCGGCCGAAGGTCTGCATGAAACATCCACCCTCCACATCTGTTTGGTTTTAATCGGAGATTTATTATGAACAAAGGCAGCTCTTGGAAGAGTTACGCTTCTCTGACATGCCTGTCTGGCCTGTTGGACCAGATGGACAGAAATAGTTTCACATATTAGTCAAATTCTGGATGGCTACTCACCATAAACTACAGGCAGGCATGAGCAGAATGGACATTATATTGTCATTGATTTATAGACAATCACAGAAAATAAATTCTAGCCTTGTATGGGGATGTTAGCCACTTAAGTTTCAGTATTGATCTCCAAGCCAAGAGACTGAAACTTCAGGTTCTTGTAGCCCCAAAGCCAGTAGCAGTAAAAGTTTATATTATCCCTGGTGAATTTGTGCTGCACATTGAATTGGAAAACTGATCTGAGAGGCAGAATAGTAGATTAAATTGTTACACTGGAAACCAGGAGATGTATTTCCTAGGCTGCAGTTCCAGCACTTTGCTTCTTACTACCTGGTTTTGAACAATAAATATTTAACAAGGCAAATTTATCCTCCTGCACTCATAATTAAGGGGAGATGAATTGCATTCCTAATTATTCCTAACAAAAGGAAAAGCAATTTCCTCCAAGATCAGTGAGTATTCCCACATCTCCTCAAGTGAAATAAGAGCATGTAATGCATTCGGTGAGGTACTGATATAAACCGAAAGAGGACATTTAGCATCTGATGGAAAATTAAAGGCAGTGCTCATCTCTACTGGATAGTCTTACCCAGGGACATTGGGTTAACAGAAGGGATTTCTGGGCTCCATCGCTAACTTACTAAGGGACTATGGGAAACTCCCCATCTCTAGGCCTCAGTTTCCCATTTACAATATGAGGATAATGCTGGCTAGACCTCACAAGATCTTTCCTGCTGGAACACTTTTTTAATGCCAGGATATGAATTGCAACATCTCATGGAAAAATACTTTTAGAGTATATTTGTTGTTGGAAAACATTAATATTTGAGTTTGGAATTTTCAGATATTTCTTCATATTTTATGAGAATTTTCCACCATAATTATTTTTATTACTTTTAAGAGGTTTTCCTAACACACCCCAACTGTTAACAAAGTGGTTTATCAACATGACATTGCTGATAACAAACAAAGTAAAATGCAGATTAACAGCACGCACAGTCACATGAGCACAGAAGTGGCATCCAGTCCCACTCCCAGTATGGTGCTCGAGTAGTGCTGCCCCTAGTAAGAGTGGAAATGCTGCATGTTGACAACCTCCACTGCCCTCAGATAGAGAAAGGGATAGGGCTTGGAACTCTCCTGGTCCTGGCCTGGTTCCCTGTAGCATCACGTGGGGAAGCCCACCCTGTTACCCACTAATTATCCTGTGGAGCTACATCCTGCCCACCTCTGTCGCATGATGCCTACCCTGTCCTCTCCTCTTGATGCTGGAGCAGCTCCTACAATCCCTGGCAAAGTTCGCACCCTTCAAGCCACGTCTCCCACTCCCAGAGCTTCTCCCAGTGCAGCACCTCATCTCTCCCCATCCCTTTGCGCAGTTGATCCCTGGCATCCTGCGAATCTCTGGGTGGAGTTTCCTGTTCCATCCCACCAGTTCCCTGACCATCCCCCCCTGCTCCTTTCCAAATTTCAAATCCCTTTGGCTTTTCCTGTATCTTTATCTCTGTTCCCAGTTTCCATGCTACCCCTACCCGGGGTCTTATCTCTTCTGCATCTGACACAAGAAATTTTCCCCTGCAGGACCTCAAACTGGTGAATCTTAAGGGCAGGGGGAAGCTACAGCTTTGCTGTTGACTGCAGCTTCATCACAGGCCACTTGAGCAGAGATGCAAACACAGAGGGCCCTGCTCACACATGGACCAGCCGTGGCCTGTGCAGTTGGAGCTACAGGGGCTGGATCCCTACAGTGTACAGCTGAGGTCTGATATTAAACACAAGCCAACATCACCGTGGGCTCTGGCAGCCTGCTTCCCCTGCTCCAAACCCTGGCACCACGCACGTGGCCCTTCCTTGCATTGCTCTGGTCAGGTACCCGCAGGTCAGCTCAGGTCACTGACTGGTGGAGGAATAACCCCAGCCCTGTGATGGCTGAGCCCGGCATGGTGGGGGTGGGAACTGGGCGCATGGGGAGCCCGGGAGCTTAATGACTCGGGCGTGGCCAGAGAAGGGCAACGGAGCTGGGGCAGGGTCTGGAGCACAGGTCTGCTGGGGAGCGGCTGGGGGAACTGGGGGGGTTCAGTCTGGAGAAGAGGAGGCTGAGGGGAGACCTCCTGGCCCTCTGCAACTCCCTGCCAGGAGGGGGCAGAGAGGGGGGATGAGTCTCTGGAGCCAAGGAGCCAGCGCCAGGCCCCGAGGGAATGGCCTCAAGCTGCCCAGGGCAGGGTCAGGCTGGCTCTGAGGAAGGATTTCTGTGCAGAAGGGGCTGTTGGGCGTTGGAATGGGCTGCCCAGGGCAGGGGGGAGTCCCCGGGATCCCTGGAGGGGTTGAAGAGTCGGGCTGAGCCAGCGCTGAGGGATCTGGGGGAGTTGGGAACGGTCAGGGGGAGGGTCATGGCTGGGCTGGAGGAGCTTCAAGGGCTTTTCCAACCCAGATGATTCTGGGATTCCGTGATTCCAGGGAGGTGGCAGGGACACATGGCCAGGATGTGACATAGAGAAAAGGTCTCCCTCTGCCACCAGCATCCAACCAATTCAGTTGATTAAACAAAACTGCACCAAGTTGCTTTGTTGGACCAAGGCCTTACGGTATTTTTTTTCCATATAATTACAAGCTGGATTTTCTAGATGGTAGCAAATGGTGTAGACTTCACCCAGAAATCACCCTGCAGCCCCCTGTTGGGCAGCATGAGGAGGTCACAAGTTTTTGTACAAAAGTTGGCCAGAATTAGCAGACTGGGGAAAACAATGGGGTTTGCTCTAACTTTGTTCTTCGAAACTGCTGAATTGTTTTGGCTGAAGTTCACTCCCTCCCCTCCCCTTGCCCCTTAAAAAGAAAATCAGCCTGAGGTGGATGCTCCATTATAGAAAATTTCAGCACAAATGATTTAAATTAAAATTATAACTCCAAGCAGAGTCTTACAAGGGGAGTTTCAGACAGCCTTAATAGGCAATGATGCTATAGATGGGGCTAGTGATTCACTCCTTTTTACTGGATAATATTAATAGGGCTCTTTGCACAATTATATCCAGAAACAGCAATTAAAGTTAAAATCAGAAAGGGTATAAACTCTGGGCCAGATCCTCAGCCAGCACTAATTGGTACAGCACACAGAAATCAACAGACGTAAGCAGATTTACACCAGTTTAGGACTCCTCTGAGGAATTAGTGATTTCCTGCCACCCTCCTCTTGCATTTATCTTTTTTTCTCTTGAAGAGCCAAGTGCACAATTAGTTTAACCCGAACCATGGAGAGGAAGGAACCTTTTCCCCACCGAAAATGAAAAATAAGGCAGCCCTGGGATAATAGCTGATTTCTTCCAGTTTGGTAGGGTTTTTTTTTAATAACATGTTTGGGGTTTTTTTAATAATTATAGGTGTTACAATTATATGCATCCACCAGGACCTTTCCTCTCCCTTGTACCCTCTGATGAAGAAAAAGAAGGTAATATGGGACAGTTTAAAAATGAGATTTTTGTTTCAGTTAAAGAACAGGGATAATGTCCTGCCCTGTTTAGCTCTGGGATTCAAAGGACTTCACTTGCTTCACACGTAGAGAGATGGGATTAAGGCAGATGAGAAGTGTCCCATCGAAAAGTGTATATTCTCTGTGTATTAGGGATGATACCTGCTTCTCTCTAAACCCTTTCCTGAGCACATACAAGCAGAAAAAAAAAAAAAAAAAAAAAAAAAAAAGCAGGAAAAGAAGGTATGGTTGTTTTTCCTCTCCTTTTGCTTTCTTTGGGTCCAAAATCTACATTTGTATTCAAACCATTATGAGAAAACAAACAATTGGGGAATTTCTTATGAAGGTCTTTTTCTTATTTTATGCCACTTTCTGAGCAGGTGTTAGATAACAGCATCACATCATTGGCAAATTTACATGTCAGCCTTAGCAACTGGGAAGCTAAATGGCCCCGAAAGTGCCTTAAGACAATAATATTTTTCCATCAAATTTGGACTACAAGAAAGGAGCATTTTTTTGAATCTTCTAAAGAAGATGACAAACAAGCTGCAGAAATGAAGGGGGGAAGAAAAACTTTAAAATGAAGTCAACATCTGGATTTGGATCTGCCTGGATCCATTTACCTAGACACCCAAGGAAAGCCTCCATCTTTGCCAATACGTAAAGACTTGGGCCATGAACTTCATCTTGCTTCATCTTTTGCTTTTTTGGTCTTGCTTCATCTGAGAGCCCAGGAAATCGGGCAGAGGGGACAGAGGTGATGCTGAAATGCCTGGTGGGTTTGCACACATGCACTGCCTAGGAGATAGGGAACAGCCAAATCGCTGCAGAGAAGCTCATCTCATCCCCATCTTGCAAACACCCCCAGGGGGTTGACCTTGGGGCAACACCCCTCTGAGCTTCCTCCAGCACTGTCAAATAATTATTTCTGACCTCCATGCATACATTCATTAATTTTTCTTGCTCAGTGAGTGAATAAAGAGTATGGAAAGCCTGGTAGACCCACCTGTGAAGGGAGAGAAACCCCCTGGAGCTCATGTGCTTTGCTGAATTGCAAAACTCTCAAGGGGACATCAGTTGTCAGGGAGAGGCTGAGCATCTGCAGCTCTGTATCTTCATGGGGTGGTTCTGGCTTGATGCCCCAGCCCAAATCAAACCCCTGTCTCTGCTCCGCAGGCTGGCAGGGCGGGGAGATGCAGGAGCCAGTGGTGCTGACAGGGATAGAGCTGGGGGAAGGCAGAGATGCAGATGGAGCACCAGGAAAGGGGTGCTCTGGTGTCACCATCACCTGGGACATTCACTGGTGTCAGTCAGCAAGACGGACTGCTCTGTAAAAGGCTGCTCCTTGACCAGGATCTTGCCTCCTCTTTTAGTGAGGATGAAAACAGCCCTTTTTTAGCCCATCACCTAAGGACAAGAGGCGCTTGCTCTCCAGCCATCTGCTTTCTGTTAGCCCCTCTGCAGCGTGGGACCCCAGGGAGCCAGTCTGGGCGGTGAGGGCCAAGCTCCTGAAAACATCTTGAGAAATGAACAGGGGATGGAAGAAATCCTTGTGACCATCCTCAGGAAGGGAATGGCAGCAAGAGACACCCATCCCTACAAACCCGGCCTTTGCTATCCCTGACTCCCATGGTGACAGTGCCACCATCGCCCCTCAAAGCCACAACCTTGGACCATTCACGTCCTGTGCTTGTCCCCTCCTCACGCACTGTCAGCTTGGCCAGTCCCAGCTGCAAACTGCTGCTGGGGCCAGTGCAGTGAGCACAAGGCTGGGGGCAGAGCCATGCAGTCGAGGGATCCAGCTTGACCCACTGGGACCAAATGATGGATGACCCCCGACCGCCATGGCAGAGACCTACAGCAGCACACGGACACAGCCCAGCACCTCCAGCCAGCACAACTTACGCCTGTGAGATGGTTGCCTGGATCCTCATTTGATGCACAGCTGGAAGGAAATGCCAAAGAGAGGGACAGGCTCCTTGGTTTTTATTTCCTTGTTGTATAAATGATTAAATATAAATTGATACAGAGTTTTCACCCGTGTTACACAACCCCCCCAGCACAGTGACTGGCTGTGGAGCTTATCTACAGAGAGGGATGGCTTTAATGGGATGGAGCAGGGACAACAACAAACCTTGCTGCCTTCTGCTTAGAGAAAGAGGCAAAAACAGTCCAAGCTTCAAATCAGACAGAGAAAAGATTCAATCTCAGATTTTCCAGCCCTGCTGGGTTTGCTTTCCCCGGGGGGGAATGGGAACAGCTCAACTCGCGCAGATATCTTTTAGGATGATGACCTGGTTTGGAAAGGGGCCACATCTTGTGAATCCAGCTGGGGAGGGCCGCGTGGCTATGCCCCATCGCAGGATTTCTGCATGCGTTTAGCATGTGTAACGTTGCTGCACGGCTGCAAGACAGCAGTGACAGGCTCTGCTAATGTCCACGGCATGGCTGGCAATCGCAAGCCAGGCATCATCCCCTCCTTTTCATCACAGCACATAATACTCTCGTGAAATACAATGCTTGGCTCTCTTGCTGACTTTCTTAAAACCCTCTACAAAGCATCAAAGTATTTAACCCTGCAGTAAATTCACACCAGGAGAGAAGTTATGAAAATTATCCTCCTCTTGCCTTTTTTTGAGGCAGAAAGAAGCAAAAATTCAATTTTTAATGCCAAAAAATTCAGAAGTAATGAGTGAGGCACACTCCCCCCCTCCTTAAATATAGTAGGATCAACTTAAAAGTCAAGATCTTTGTTGCTGTTAAAAATAGCTAATGAAGTGACAGTATTTGCTCAGAGGCTGGCTCTCCCGTGTGAGCGCGCTGCCAGCCACCGCCAAGTCTCAGATCATCAGGAAGTTTAGAAGCAACATGTACAATGGCAGCAACCAAGTTTTGTAAGCACAATCTGGGAGAAAACAGTGATTATGCAAGAAAATACAGCAAAAACAACCATCTGTTTTATTTTCTCCTTTTGTTTGCCCATTGGGTTTTGAGTCCGTAGGGCTCAAGTTTTCCACATTTTCTCCAAAACAAATAATTGGCTTTTTCAATGAAGCTTGAGATTATCACATAATCACCTCCTTCCTAGAGGTGTGGCTAGGAGGCAATGGCAGAGTCCCCAGCACAGCCAGAAAACCCAGCAGTGCTCAGAAATGAGGTGTCTCTGGACACACAGAGAAGGAAAAATCCAACCTCCCCATTTCTAGACATGTGTGAGAACCAGTGAACCTTTCTCCTCTCTTCTGAGACTTACAATTGCAGAGACTTGCCATATAGCCGCGTAATTAATGTAGCGGATCCAGAGAAATAATAAAAGCCCCGGAAGAGGAAAAAAAAAAAGTTTTCCCTTTGCATGCCAAAACATATGCCTTTTGTTACACCTTTGGCTTGTGCATCTCCCATGTGCTGCAGAAGGGGGAATAAACTCCAGTGATTTCTCTGCTATGCCTTGGTCATGCTTCTGTTCACAATTGAGGAGTAATCTCCACACAGATAATGCTGGCTTGAAAAGCATCATGTGTGCCTGAAAGCCACATGGTTAGAGAGGGGAAAAAACCAGCCTTGCTGTTCACTGGTAGTAAATTCTCCTTCCTGGGAGATGCCGGCATTTCTGGGTGCTGTTTGTCTTCAAGGCAAGTGTTTTCTCCTTTCATCTCGGAGGTGCTGGGAGCAGCAGGCAGCATCAGCTGCTGCCTGATGAAGGGCTCCCCTTTATCAGCCACAGCTGCTGGGAGATTCCTCTGCTTCATTTCCCTATAAATCATATTTAAAGACCAACAGATCATCCTGCGCGCACACACACACACACACACACACACGGATGGTGCCTGACTGATGAACAGGAGAGTGGAAAAAGAAGTTGCATTAAGAAACATGAAGCCTCGGGCAGCATTTTAGAGGTTTCCCCATTAAATCGAGCTCTGGCTGTTATAAGAATGGGGTGGGTTTTCCTACGGAGGGCTAGACAGGGTGGTCAGAGGGGGCCTTTTTGACACAGGGCTGCTGGGGAGACCTCGGAGAAGGGGGAGCGTGGCAGTGAGTGAGCCAGGTGGGACCTCTTAAGCCAGACCAGCACTGTGGTGGGAGGACAGATGGCAGCTGCCCTGGGAGTAGAGAGCTCAGGCCATACTCTCCAATTCCTGCAGCAGCAGTAGAAAGAACAGTCAGGCTTTTTTGTTTCTTTCCTTTTCAGCATCCCCATCGCTCTCTTGGTTCCTCTCTCCAGCCGCCTGTTCCCGTGGCTGTGAGGGAGGCTCTCGTGGAGGTGTTAATTCTATGTCTCCATCTCGGCAGGTCCCGTCCTGCTCAGTAGCAGGTGAGATGCTTGCTGCACACATCCCTCAAGCTCTCTGCCCAAAGACGATTTTAACCCATCCCTGCACCTATAAACACACTGCAGAAAGGCAGGGAGCCAGTGCATGCCCAGAAACGTGATCTTTCTCATATTCACACATCAGACTATTAAGTCACCCAGGCAGGTCTTCAGTGCTACTGGGCCTAATCCTTCACCCAGCTATGTATTTTGAATCTAGTAAACTCTGTTTAATAGCATCTTCCTCAGACTATAAATCTGCTCTAACGGAAGGGGTGGTGTACCTTCTTTCCCTTTTGCATCTGTTGGTCAGCTGAGCAGAGCTTCACAAATAATGAAGGTCTTGAGAGGTCCTTAGGAATCAGCAGGGAGACAAAGGAGAGAGACTTGAGCTGATGCTCTCCCTGGGATGGGTGCAGGTGAATCGGGGCTGTAACATGGCTGACGTGGCAGCAGGTGACTGATCAAGCAGCTCATCTCATCTCATCTCCAGAGAGAGGGAGGGTGAATGATTTACGCTGCAGTTCCTGGTCACAAGCAGCCACCATCCTCCCTACTCCACCATGTCCTTCTTGGGCCAAAGCAGCCTGAGGCTGCACTTCTCACTGTGCCCAGACTGACCCAGGGCTTTGGGGATGGAGATGCCCTGAGATACCAGAGCTGGTACAAAGCTGAGCTAGAGGGATGAGGCCAAGTCTACCCTGAGGCAGCATTTTACTGGCCATGTTGTTGGGCATCATCCTGCCTGTGGATGAGGGTGTGAGGAGGGGAGGCATCACAGCAGATGCAGATAATAATCACAAAGGTTTAAGCTAGTAGTGGGTTTAGTGTTTAAAACCCTAACCAAACCTCTTCAGGTTGCTTCAGGCAGCCTCTGGATCAGGGATTGTGGGGAATAGTTCTTCATCTTTCAGATTAACTGATCCCATTCTTGTCCCCTGCAGAGCTTCAAGTCTATTAGCAGCCTCTGAAAAAGCAGAAGCAAAAGGAAGAAAGAAAAAGTGTCAATTAAATGACTAACTCTCACATCTGCCACTGGTGTAAATCAGCACAAGTCCATGGTCGTCAGCAGAGCTGGGCTTGCGTGGAAGCCCTGAGCATGCAGCCCTCCTGGTCCTTGTTGCCAGCCAAACCACAACAAAGCTACATTAAAATATTTCTGGGTGCCCCCACGGCCCTGATCGGTAGCAGAAAGCTTGGGGATGATGTTCCCCCAAGATGTCTTTTCTGGAGGCAGGCTGAGGATAATTAACAAAAACTTCCTCGGGGGACTCATCGCCTGAGCCAGCTCTGGGGCATGAGGGCTCCCAGAGCTGAGCTGTTTGCTGGGGGTGCTGCAAGGACACGGGGGATGTAGTTTTACACTAACGAACAGTCCCATGTGCTAATCAGAGAAGTGGCTCTGTGCCGGGTATGGTGTTCCTCTGTGCCCGTTGAGTCGTGTGTCTTTATTTGCAAAGCCAACGCTTTGTGTTTGTGCAGAAGAAACAACTGCTGCGTGCTTGTGAGCGCCAGCAGCCATGGCTGTATTGATCTAATTAGCCCTGTGAAGCATGGTTTGGCAGCCTGTGTCAGTGTCCCCCGCCACGATACAGTCATCCTGTGACAGGCAGCTGCGGCTGTGAACCACGGGAGGAGGCATGGTCACGGTGTACAGTCTGCAGGCTGTTCTTCTCCAAGCGGGGATGCCCAGGCAGGACAGACTGTGTTGAGCTCAGCTCCATTTCAGCAGGTGGCTGCACTTTATTTTTGCCAGTTAAAAATCAGTTATTAAACCAGAGCAGCAAAAAAGACAAGGAAACTAAACTAAAGAAAGGCCTCAAAGGGAAAAATAATCCCTTCTGCTGGAGGTGAGATGTGAGCACTGCCCAGGCAGGCGCCCGATGCTGCGCTGGTAGGGTGCTGTCCCAGCAGGTCTGGGGTGCCTGCAGCCCTGCCCGGGGTATTGGGCAGAACACAGCAAGTGCCAAACCTGTGTTAGGGCAGTTTGACTCTATCCAGAGCTGACTTCAAACATGCCTGCAGGTCTAGGAAGGGACGAAAGCTGGGATGGAACCCAAGAAAGCCAAAGCTGTGCCCTTTGCTTATGCTCTGCCAGTGCCCTTTCCAGAGCTAAGAGCCGTGACAGCCTGAAGACATCTGTCAGAGCACAGCGATTTACTCCAGCCTGAGCTCCTCGAACTGGCTCCCAATGCCCCATCCAGGGGGAGAGGGGAGAGCCGGGGGGTTGATACATTTACAGCCCCAAGGGTGCATGGTGGTGGAGGCAGCAGAGCTCGTGTCCGGCTGGTTTGCCCGGGTCTCTCTGGTGATGTGGGAGCGACTGGCTTCAGGATTCAGTGGAACCAGTGTTGGTCTTTGCTCCCTGACACCCACGGGCTCTGCAGGGCTCAGAGGTGGGGGGAGACATCAAGGGACAGCAGGGACAACTTTGACCACAGGTTGCCCTCCCAACATCAAGGGATGAAATAGAGTTAGGAAGGCTCCTCTAGTTATTCCCCCAATAATTAAAATGTAGAATTTATTCCTTCTACCAGTGAGCCTCATGCAGAGAATTAAACACAAGATTAATGAGGTGCCTAATAGTTTGTGTAGCTTCACTCAGAAATAAAGCAACTGTTTGCTCCTTGTGTGATTGGGTGTCTGAGAGCAGCCAGTTTCTCTCCAGATGATGTGCACTGCTACCAGTGACAAGTGTGGATGGATG
Organism: Athene noctua; assembly: GCF_965140245.1. NCBI lineage: Eukaryota > Metazoa > Chordata > Aves > Strigiformes > Strigidae > Athene > Athene noctua. The sequence continues at coordinate 6,772,463 of NC_134060.1, forward strand.
TTTATGCTGCTTGCCAAGCTGCTGGGAAAAGCACTGATGCAGATCTGAAGGAAATGCACTCAAACATGCTGTTTTGAGTCACGGGTTTGAGAACAAACGCTCAGAGAAGGAGCAAGACCCAGAACTCAGCTGCAATTGGGCTTGCTTGGACTTCGTTCTCTCGGCAAGCTTACTCTGATCCCGTTGGGATTACAGTTCTTAAACTGAGATGCCACAAAGCTGCTGGTGACCCATCGCACTTTGTCACCCAGAGCCACAGAGCCATGGGTGGCTGTGACAAACAACATAACCCCCATGCAGGTCTGCCCACATCCCTGATGAACAATAAAAGCTTCAGTTGTATAATCACAGCATGTGCTCCAACTGGATGTGTTATCTCTTGTTCTCTCTCATTTATTTTTTTTAAGGACCACCCAGTTAAAGTATTCTTTTCCAAAGCACTTGGCCTCCACGTCAAAACCACAGGCTCTCCCCAGGCCTCTGAACACGGGTTCTCCATGCTGGTTGCAGACAGAGATGCGTTCTTCCAATGAGGGCTGGGAGCAAGGGTCGACCCCGAGGGGTGCCCTACCACAGCTGGGACCAATAGAGACAAAGCAGGAATTAGAAATGCCAGCCTCTCCTCTTTCCAGAAGTTTTTGATGTCTTTTCTTGCCTGTATTCTGCAGTGTGTTGCAGTCTGCGCAGCCAGCCAGCATGGTTTCAGCTGTGCCTGCCAGGACGTGCATCGTGACACGCTCTTCCTCTGCAGCTCCCGCTGCCTTTCCCCTGTCAGGACACGTGGCGAGGCTGAGGCTCGGCAGGTGCCCGGTCCCTGCTCCTCCTCTTGATCCCTGGAAATCTGCTCAGAGGAGGAGTTCAGGGATCTGTGACCGTGGTCTGGTGTTCATGGGCATCACAGCGGTACCTCGTGGGGGCCAACCTTTTCGAAGAGGAGCTGTGGGCTGAAAGATTTCCCCCCAAGAGCAGGAGGCTGGAGAGCACCCCGGGAGGTGGCATCAGCCATCCCCTGCCAGATCGTGCCATCCCATGGCCCTGGTGGGCACCAGCTTGGCCGGGCCCCCCAACTACAGGTAAGGCCCCAAACCTCCTCCACTGACAAACTTGGGACTTCCCTACTCTCCCATCAGGGCGTTCTTCCTAAATTACTCTAAATTACCTTTCCCTGGTATTCAGTGACAAGGAGAACAGTTTATTCCCTTCTCTCTGCAGCAACTTCTTGCATAGCTGAGAGCTGTTATCACGTCTCCCCTTCATCGCTTCTAGACTAAACAAGCCCAGTTCTCGCAGCCTTTCCCCACAGGTCGTGTTTTTGAGACCTCTGATCACGTTTGCTGATTGCCTCTGGACTGTCTCCTGCTGATCATCGTCTCTCTTTAGAGGCGGTGCCTGCTGGACGCAGTTCTCTGGCTACGTGAAGCAGAAGGATTATTTTGCATTTCTTATGGACAGCCTTTGGATTTATACCTCCCAAGGGAGAGTAGAGGGGAGAAAGCCAACCTCTCCTTAGCAGCTCCACTAATCACCCATATATGATACTGCCTCACAAATCAGGCTCCCAGTATCCAAGAATCACAGACATAGCATTTCAGGCATTTTCTTCCTAATTCCTGGTGTCTAAGGAACTGCTGGTTTGACCTGTTCTGGTATTTCCTACACCTGGGAAGGCTGGGATTGCCATGATATACCCCAGCATACAGTGTTGAGAGATTACAAATGGACAGATAATAGCGCTAGGCAGAAAAAATACAACTCCCATCCTCTGGAAGAGCATCAGGAGAAACTTAACATTTTTCTCATACAAAATCAAAATTCTGAGAATTCTGGGCTGAAAACTAATAGGGGCTTTTTTCTTCCTTTTTTTTTAAAAAAAAAAATAAATTCCAGAAATGCTTTGCATTGGACCTTGCTCTCTGTTCTCTGGCCAAATCCCATCCCCCAGGACACTCCACCGCCTGCCTTCAGCTGACCACGCTGTTCCGTCATGGAGGAGTCTCCATCTACCCTGAGCCATCAAAGATGTCATTCTTTGGCAAAACGCAATCCTTTTTTTAAGCAGACAAAGCAATCTATGATCCAAAAAACCCCTCAGTGTCCCAAAAGTGTCAGTAAACCCAATGCAGAAGACATAACGTTCAGCAGCAGATAGCCAGGTGCACTGAGTGCTTTTTTTGCAGCAGGTTTTACCAGTTTTGATAAGAGAGGGATGTGCTGATCTAAGAGCTGTATGGGAAGGAAGGTCCAGGCTTCATGAAGAAGCAGTTGCATAGGTGGGAGAAGAGCATCCCCATCCAGACCTGTGTCCAGCAGCAAAGCAGCATGAACCAAATGAGCGGCTGTTTAGGCCCTGGTTTGGGAGCTTAAAATGACAGAAGAACTGGGGGTCTCAGCTTTGCCACCTGTCCAGAGAGCTTCAGGGAATGTTAGTGGGACAGGACCGGGCACAAGCTTAGATGGGAACACATCCCCCAGTACTCATCAGTATTTCATCTTGCCCCACCTCCTGAAATGCAAGTGAGCGGGAAACGGTCCGTCCAAGTGCTCACGCTGTAAATCCACTAGAAGCTGTATTTCCTAACCGAGGGGCTTTTACAGTCCCTTACAGTAAGTAATAAAACTTCAGGAGGATTTTCTTGTGGTTAAACACTGAGGCCTGTTTTGGCCAAGCAAAGTGGGCTCTGCTCTGTCCTCCGGATGGAGTGGAACTGGATTTATTGTTATTTATGTTTCAGTTTAAGCATTACTCAGAAGGTAGCATTAGTCATAAAGCTGGCTCCCTGCACAGCTACCCTTGTTTTCCTTGTGTTCCTCTTCCTGCCTTTAGCTGAATTCCCTTTGACATCAGCCATCAAACATTAAACTGCACATAGATCACGTATTGTCAGGGGCTGGCAGGGTTTCTGATTTGGCCTCTCTCCGCTCTACAGCTGTTTGGAGAGCTTGCTTTTCTGGAAGGAGGGTGGTCTGTGTCTCCTGTCCTTTGAAGTCCAAGGAACCCCTAGACACATGCTCAGACTCTGATGTTCTCTCAGCTCGTCCATGTTCAAATGTCAGCTGGACTGTGGCTGCAAAACTATCTCATCGGATGAGGCTTTGCACTGTGAGGGAAAGAGCAGAAATTCAACACCCACCTTAGATGCTTCATCCTCAGACTCCACCTGTAGCCAAGGGAGAGAAACATGGATGCCCATGGAGCTTCTCCCACCCAAAGCATAGCCTGATGACTGCCTGAGCTTTTGCCTCGACATGGAGGGAGCTGAGGGGGGCTGGTTCTGATGTAGGTATCCAGTTTGGAGAGGTCTAAAATTATTGGTGCAATCCTACCCCGAGCTCCTTGCTGTGCACCTCCTTCCATTTCCTACATAATTTCATCTTCCTGACCACAGTTTCTGCTACACGTGGACAAGTGCACCTGCCGTCGATGTGGTTTCAGGTTGTTCCTCTTCTCATCTGCTGACCCCAATAACCTTTACCCTTAAACTCACTCTTTTACCTCCCCTTCACTCAGAGCTGCCCCCATGCGAGTGTGCCCATGTGGGACTTCTCTTTTGGAAATGCCACCAAATCTGGCGGGTGCAGTCATGCCTCTTCATCAGCCACAGGCTTGCTCTAGCAGGTGCCAAGGACATGGCAGTGTCAGTGGATGGAGACCAAGGTGAGTGATACACCCAACTGAGATTTGCACTGTGGACTGAAAATGCCCCAGCAAACCTCTGCCTGCCACCGTTCCCATCCAGTGAAGGACTCTCAGCAGGTCCCTGGGGGCTACGATCCGAACCACATGGCTGGAGGCTGCCTTGGAGGTGCTCCCAGCTCTCCATCCCCACAAGCCCTCCATTCCCAGCAGCTCTCCCAACCTCAGACCTCCTTGAAGCTGAGCTCAATGACTGTGTCCGTGCGTCCGTCTTGGCAAACGTGCTCAGCTTTCCTCCCACAGCCTCCGCGCTAGACGGTGTCTCTAAACACTTTTTCCAAAACATTATTATTTACTCACCCAAGGCAAAGAAAAATATTCCAACACGAGGCGGCCTCCTGCATTGCTCTTACCCAACCCCTGGCATATTCCTCTCCGGGTGCTGTAATTTAGGACGGGGAAGGCAGACAGCCTTGATGTGGTTTTTTGTTCTCCCGGAGCTTCTCCAGCACACTCATTCCCGCCTCCCCATGCCAAGTAGCTCTCCTTCCCCTCTCAGCCAACATATAATTGTCCTCTGATATTAGAAGCTAAATGAAGAAACAGTCTGTTAAACTACTTGGAGCTGGGTAAATAGACTTTTTGTAATTGAGGGTCCCAAACCTGTGCCCTGCCTGGTGGACCAAGCTGCCCTTCACCATCATGACTGCTAGAGATTTTGGAGGGATCAATCCTGCAATTTAAAGATAACTTTTCACACAGCATCCACAGCACTGCTGATGTCCTCAGGGGTGCCTGGGATGGTGATGAACTGCACAGGTTTAGGAGGTGATCCTATTTTACTATCTCATCCCTCTGCTAGCTGAAAGGCCTGATCCAAAATACCAGACAAACCCCAGCGTATGCTATTATTAGTTTTCAATTATAAATTAGTAGATTAAAAAGTCATGCTGGTTAATTACAACAGGCTAAGGCAGTAACCTGGCTTTACAGCAATGTTAATATGTGATCCAAGAAGTAAAAACAATGGGATAAAGTCAAGGAAACAGAGAGAGCAGCTAACATTGGAGGGTTGCGGGAAGGAGGTTGTCATCTTTGTGTTTTCTGCTGAAAGCTGTGGCTTCGTCAGCATGGACATGCTGCGATTTGGAGCTGAAAACTGGAGCTCCCATCCCACACCGATTCCCAGAGGACCTGCATGCAAACCTCAGGCTGAGAAAGCAGCATGACAAGTCACAGTGCTGAAGCAGAGGGATATCACTTCCAGTACCCACTTGCAAAAGCCATTCTGTATTCTGCACCTGTCCACATGTTTTATAATTGTTGATACCAAACTATAAATAAGCACACCCCAAATTAACAGTGCCCTCCTCCGGCTTTAAATTATTTTCATGAATTCTTCTCTTGAAATCGCAGCAGACTTTTTGTTCAAAGCTTCACGGAAAATAAATTACGCAGGGAAGGAGATGGGACAGGCTAAAGTCTGCACTCCCGCAGCTGAGTCTATAAAACCCTGCTGTGCCACTTGCATACGTAGCGGTTTCTGAGTGGGATGGCTCCTTCTCTCACTGATGTCTGCAAAAGGCATCTCGCCCCTTGCAGAGCAAGCTGGATCTGGCCCACGGTTTCTCTAACACTTGCCTAAAAAAGCAAACAAGCCCCAGCAAATCAAGCAGTGGCAGCCGAGTCATTAACAACCCCCGTGATGCCTTCTGGCCTGTTGTTGGGTTTCACCACGTCTACCAGAGGTGACTGGTGGGGACACGGGGCTGTGTCCCAGCAGCTCTAGGACTTTTGGTGCATAAACTCAAACCCACCCCTGAAGGCTGGGTTGCACCTGGGTGACCGAAGTGTCAGGAGAGTGGGTGCAAAGCCGTGCTGGGGTATGCACAGGGAGGAATTTCCCCTCCAAGTCTTGTGGAAAGCTGCCGCCCCAGGGTAGGACCATGCCTTCCCAGTTAATGGTCTCCCTTTGGCTGCACCAGAGCTGGGAATTGCCTGGAAGAGAGAGGCAGGGCTGCCTTTTTACTGCTGCTAATGAAAAGTGATCCCTGCCTGACCCTCACATCACATGAGTCTTGGCATGGTAGGTCTGGCTGCGTTTTACAGGGCAAAGCCTGTTAAAGAGGAGAGACTGAAGTTTATTGCCCTGTTTGAATTCCACATACCTCTGGATGAAAAACAAGCCACTTAAAATGATAAAAGGGCCTGCCTTTTATTTACTGGAGTGGCAGCAAAACTCCTAGCTACATGTCTCTTGTAGATTGTATTCATGCAGATCAGACACTACCAGGCACACAATCTTGACATAAAGCAACTGTCTGTTTGCAGGAGAGATTTGAAGGGTGCTGCAGAAATGTCTGCCTACCTGCTAGTCCCCTGCCTCTGTGGCTGAAGTTGATCCATCCTTAAGTCCTTCCCTCCCAGCCCTCCTGCCATGGCAGCATCCCTGGGCTGTGCAGGAGAGAGGCGGGATGAGGGGAAGGGATGAAATCAGTGGCAGCTGCCCCAGAGGAGCAGTCACACAGGGGAAGGAAGGTGTTGAAAAGGATGGGAAGAGACAAGGTGTGCTGCAAAGGGTCAGGCCAATATCTGAGGGGGGTGGAGAGGGTCTGAGACAGGGAGAGACTCCGAAAAGCTGACGATGATGAAGGTAGAGAAGGGGAGGAAGGAAGGGTGGGGACCTGACCTTGAGAAGGGAGAAGAGGGAATAGCAGAGAATGGACACTAAAGCCACAGACAGGGAGGAACAGACGTTCCTCAGCCCATCGGTGGGGTGGAACAGGAGAGAAAGGGTGACATCCGAGCTTGGGAGAAGCACTCCCTCCTGCAGCCTCAACCCAGGCCCCACAGCTCCTCCCTGGTCCACCAGAGACCGGGCGGGAAGGAGGACAGCAGTGGTAGGGTCTTGGGGGAATGCCTGACAAACAGGGTGAACACAATTAGCAGGGTTGAACCAGACCACGGTCTGAGAGTTTAACCAGCTTAACCTACGTGAGACACTGCTTCAGCTTTGGTGAGTTGCAAAAAGCCCCATTTTTAAATGGTTTCCAGGCTCCCAAGTCCTACTGATTTCAGTGAGTTATAGACAGAGTGTGAGATCCGCAGTGCCCCAGGGACAGGGGCTGCAGGAACAGGCAAGGTGAAGGTGTCTGAGCAATAAGCACTTTACAAGGCAGTTCACCCCCCGCTATCCCTGCACGTGTTGGCGTGATGCAGATGCAGATGTCTCTGTCGGTACATGTGCTCTCTACAGCATTACATCATTGCAGTGAAACAGCACCAGGTAGCAATGCAGCATACTGCAATCAAGTGCCAGGGCAGGCTTCTTGCTTCTCCCTCCAAAATAAACCACAACAGCACCTGGTGGGAAAGTGGAAGCTTTTGAGTGGAAAACGTTGAGGTTTTGACCAGCCTCATCACCAAAACACTTGTGCTATGGTCCTTCAAGGAAGATATGTCCATCCCATTTAGGAACCTGGGTGGATACACGTGTTGCAGTGATGGGACCCCACAATGCAGCCTGCTACCGTGATTTAGAGGCTGCTATGGGAGAAACAAAAGGGTCTGTTCAACCTGCCATCCTTGGACGGAGAAAAAGCTGTCATGGCAACCATATCACTGTCACTCCAGTATCAGGACATACATTGCAAAACAGATATAGCTTAAGATGTCCCCCCTCGGAGGCAGAGAGGCCTGATGGGAGCTTGTATCCAGATCCAGGGGACAGGCTGTCCCCGCCGGACGTGGCAGTGAGTGGATACTCACCTCTGGAGCCACCTATGAGACTATTTGCGTACCCTCCTCGTCCATATAGAAAGCATGCAGGAGCCTCTGTCAGTCCAGGAGGGCAGGTGTGCTGAACCTTTGACCAGGGGGAGTTATATTAGTATCTGAATGACAAGAGATAATCTTAGCATTTGGGCCAGAGCTCTGAGCTGCAACGTTTGTGTTGTTTCACGGATCACACCGGTTGCAGAGAAGGTTGTGTATCTGTTTATAGACACTTCATTATCAAATTGATGTTGATAAATTGGAGCAAATTGCTCCAGGGATTTTTTGAGACATGGCTTTGCAAAGGAGACTAAAAGGACTAAATGTGCTTAGGATTTACAAAAGGGCTCAGATAAATAACAACATGCTCTCTGTCAGGTAGAAATGCCAACTACCTTGAAGGGGAACCAACCATTTGGATAGTTTGCAGCGGTAAAACTTCTTGGGATGAATCTAGGCAAATGAAAATTTAGGTTGGGTCTTGGAAAGTCTAAAAAGATGTATCAGAAAGACTTGCAGAGGTTTTTTGAATGAGAACATAATAGAAGATCAAAAAGTTACTTTAAAAGGACTGGCTTATTTTCAGATGAGTTATATGGTTGTCACCATACGTTTCCTTTCTGCAATCTTTAATGCAGGTACAATAACTGCTCTGTTGAATGAAGGGCTTGGTCATTCTTCTAGACCATCGTTGTTCCACACGCATTCTTACTCCTAAGAATTTTAGTCAGGCAAATAATTTGCTACGTGCAGCTTATTACAAAACAGAAACCCTTTTTTCCTGTTTCTGTACTGTAAACACAGAGCAGTTTATGTGACTTTCTTCACTCTTCGTTTATTTGGCAAGTGCAAACAAAACTTGGTTCTGGTGTCACCCGCAAAATTTTTCCATCATTATTCACAAGGTGTGTGTCAGGCAAGATGTGTAACTGGCTTGCTGAAACCAATTACGCTATTTCTGATTTTTGGCCAGCATCCCAAAACTAGCTATACAGGCATTTTTGGCATGACATTTTGTCATCCTTATGTGGGTATTTGTTTTCTGAGAAGGGCAGTCATATCCTTACAAATAAAACCCCCCTGCTTCCACAGATGTACGTGTACAATGAACTGCAAGCATCAGTGGTATGTTCAAAGAGAATTGACCTCAGACATCACCGAAAGATTTATGATTCTGTACTGTTTGTCTGAGCATCCATTTGCAACCTGGGAACAGGAACGCTGCCATACCGTGCTCAAGACACGGTCCTTTTCAAGTGCATGATTATATTACAGCTATGGGCCATGCTTGCATGAACAGGTTAGCATGACTGGCACGACAGAGGAGTTTGTTCGCTGAATCCAGGAATGACACCCGCTGGGAGAAACTGCGAACATGTTGGAGCACAGGATTTGAATTCAAAATGATTTTGACAAGTTGGAGGAATGGTCTGAAAAAATAGACCTCAATTCAGTAGGGACAAGTGCCAGGCATCATAGATACGTGGTTTCACCAACAAGGCACAGAAAGAACTGTTTGGGAAGCAGATGCAGAGGAAAAGGAATAAAAAAGGAGAAGGGGGAGCTGGTGGATTGTAAGCTGAACACAGGTGGCAATGTGATTCAAGAGAAAAATAAACCAAAGAGAGAAAAGGATGTGAACAATGAGAAAAAAACAGAAATGTAGAAAATATGGCCTACAGGGAGGGAGTGGGGGGCTGGAGCTGCTGGTGCCCCAAGGCAGATGGGACACCCCGCAATCTTCAAACCAAGCGTCTGCTGAAGGGAGGGAGGAGCAACCTGCAGCCCATGGTGAAGAGCACAGAGATGAGCCCGAACTGCAGCCAGAAGAAGATTCAGACCCACTTTAGGACAAACATTAACAGCAAGCAGGCTAGAAAAACAGATATTGGGAAGAAACGTCTTCAAGGGCTCTTCCTGGCTGATTTTTTTCTATATTTGTGCAAGCTGATTTGAGCATCAAAGCTACTGGTACATGGAACAGTTAGAAAAGGCAAGGCAGTCCTACCCTAACTGCAGCAAATTCCTCCCTGGATAAATCAGGCAGTAAGCTCAGAGTTTCCACTGCCGGCTAATCCGTGCCCAGCCTGCTCCGGGTACAGCTGCCTCTCTGAGATTAGCTCCAGGATCATGCCCTGACCTTTACCTCTCCTCCCTTAGCCATTTTTGTTTACTTAATAAAATGATTTTAAATTCCTACATATTTGAGCACCTTAATGTACTTAGAATTATGCAGTACCTGGCGAGTGACACCAGTAACCATGAATGCAGTTGTAAGGACTTCAGAAATTGCTACTGATTGCTCAATAACCTCAGTTAAAAGGGAAAACAGGTGTACCCCATGAGTTCTGCATTGCACAGGGCAGGAGCTGGCCATGCTGGCAAAAATGTTCAAAAATGGTGTGAGCAATTTGTTTTGTTAGGTCAGTAAATATTATGTGTTGGTTTTATTTTATTCGTTTTTTTTTTTCCTCATTGAGGAGTGTAATTAGTGACTCTGATGAAGCTACAGTTCACCCGGGGAGTTTTAGATGAGGAAAAAGACAGGAGTGCACAGGGTTAAACCCCTGGGAAAGCATGTGCTGCAGCCTGGGAAAGTATCTCACCGGCCTGAAAATGGACATCTTTGATTTTCACGTCCCATTCCGTATTCTCAGGGGGAGCGGTGGGGTACGGTTCCCTCCAGAAAAGGATTAGGTCCATCTCAACATTAGTTTATTTTTTTATTTCCTCCTGCTTGTCTTAAGTTAAGGCTATTTCTGCTCTTTGTGTTGAGAACAGCTTCATTTGAAGCTTAATTTTTTAAGGGAAAACTTATAGCATCTATAAACAATCGCCAGCAGCATTGGGAACAGTTTTCCTTCCTTATCTGACCGTGTTCCCAGATGGCTTTCCCACTCCCTTGCCCCACTGAAGTTTTGGGGCAGGACATGCCCTGGATGCCCGGACATCATGGGCTCAGGGAGCAGCACTCCAGGGTGTGACAGTGACAACAACGCCCGCTCTGCCCTCCCCGTGCAGAGAGACGGGTGGCAGAGACTGGGCTCGTGGGGATGCTGCGTCCATGGAGGCACTTTGCTCCTGCAGAGTTTATGGGCTGTTTCCAGCTTCCTCAAAGCACTGCTCTTCCCACTAACTTCTTTGCACCTCGTCTCCTTGACTGTGGGATTGGGGATGGTCTCTGTGGTCAGTGCACATGAGAAATACCAAAACCTGCCTCCTTATCAGACACTGTGAGGGTTGCCGAGGTAGTGTAAGTGAAATACCTTAAATATCAGGACCCAAAGTCTTATTGTGAATGAAGACAGCAAAATACTTGTCCCGTAAACCCTACATAAGTACGAATCATCATCCACAAGCTGTAGGGCAGCAGAGTAGATGTAGAGTCTGAGCTGTTACTTCATTAAAAGAGTTCTAAAAGCTGGAAGGTATCACCCAACAAGTTTGTTCTGAAAATCACCACCGGCATTTCATTTTGCCAGCACAAGTCCCTGGTGTGGCTCGTGAGCAGCCAGACCATGGGCTTGCACAGCCCTGACAGATGGGCGATCGTTGTCTGGGACCGAGCCTGGCCTGTCACCCACATGTTTAGGGTGCTGGAAAAGAGAAGTGCTGTATTAATGCAGCTCAAGCTGAGCTGAATAGAAATCCAAAATTCAGACAGACATAACTCAGGAAGCAGATATTCTTCATTTACTTCTCCCAGCAGATTCAGAAGAGGAGTAGGTAGTGGAAATGCTCTATCTTTTTCCCCAGACATTAAGCTATGACTTTTCTGCACACAAGTGGACCCCGAGGGACCTGGGATTTGGGAGAACATAGCACAGGTCTGCCCCTGGCATGATCTTGTTACGTGGTGCTGCGAAGACATGTCACCTCTGTCCTGTGCGTCTGCTTTGTCCGACTTGGCAGAGCTTTACCAGGGCAGGTTGCTATATTTTTGTTCAGTATTGGGGACTCGGGTTGCTAAAGCCCTGGCAGATCCATCGGATCCTGGAAATCAACAGCACTTTCTTAGAGGGTCCTGCAATGTTTGATCTTTCCTTTAGTCTCCTTAGTGGAGAACAGAGAAGACTGACAGCTTCTTACCTAAACTATGGCTGAATCTTAACAGTAAGACTAAGGTTTAGTACAAGAGCAAGCAGCAAACCACGGATGTTCAAGTCTGTCTTACCTGGGATCTTCATGAAGGTCTAATTTCTTCAGGCACACGAGTGGGTTTCTGGGTGTGCCAACTGGAACAACTTCACAGCGGCAAGTGCCCTAAAGTTGCTGGTTTTTCTTTCCCTCACATTCCCCTTCAAGGGAGAACAGCCACTTCTCACCCAGCTAGAGCACTTTGATCCCCTGGGCTGTGGGATTTTTGGCTCTGCAGCCCATCTGGTCGGCTCCAAGTGGGGTGCCTGCAGGCCAGAGGATTTCCCATTGTCCTGCAGTAACCACCAAGCTTTGCTGCAGGGCACCTTATCATTTTTCCTTCCTCTGCCTTTGTTTCCTAACTTGGATATACAATAACCATCCCAGCAATCAGGTCAGCACACTGTGCTCATAAAGCAGCATAGGAGCTCGGGGGTCACTGCGCTGCAGAAGGGTGATATATCAGAGCCATGGGTTGTAGCTGCACTGTTGATGTACGGTACTGGTGCTGTACCTGTATCATCTCTTTGTACGTGCCACCGAAATGATGCTCCAGGTGCTGCAGTGATAGCCATAATGCTACTCTTGTTCCCTACCCTGAACCACTTTGCTGGTCCTGCCTGCTCCATTTTGCCCTGCCTGGCCCTGTTGTGTTTTCCTCCTCGCCCCACTGCCCAGTGCAGGCACGGGTTGGTGTCACCAGTGACAGCAGGGCTGCAAGGATGGGAGAGGAAGGACACATTGAGAAGGACAGATCTGAGGCATCACCCTTTCCTCCTTCTGCATCACAAACCATGGAGGAGGACCTCCATGCCAACACAACCCCCCAGCTCCACTAGCGTGGAAACACTGGCTACATCGCACAGGGATTTTCTCTGGTGCTTGGACCATGAGGTGGCCCACAAGGAGCAGTGAGATGCTGAGCTGAATCTCTCCACCTCCCAAACGATGGTTATCTCCCTGAGCGTGCATCTTCCTGCACAGGTGACACATGGGGACAGCCTACCCAGCAGGCCATAATGTGACGTTCCTGTCCCCTTTTGTAGGACATATTTTACAAGCAATCTGCAAGCACCAACCACGGCGTTTTCTCATATGTAACATCAGCAGGCAGGAGCACGGCAGAGCTGAATTTAGTCACATAGCTCTCCCGATGTGTCACTGCCGAAAGGTCACCGCATCTCTCCTTACCCCGCTGGCGCAGCGCCCGAGGGAGCAGGCGGCATTATATAACCTAGCCTTGTCAGGATCTTTTTGTACTTGGCAGGACAGCCATACCTCCGATTATTATTTCCTGCAAACAAACAGCCTCGGTGCTTTGCAGCACCCTCAGAAATCCTCCATGCCATGGGGCTGGTGTGCAGCTGAGCTCAACATGGAGACGATGCTGCTGCTTGATTGCTCTCCATCTCCTCCACGGCTCGGCTGCTGCCACCACGCTCCCACAAGGCCAACCCTCTCTTCTGTATTTTGCTTTTCTGACAGCTGTTGACATCAAACCTTGAACCTGGAGAGCTGCAAAAAGAAGAGTCAGGCATGCCAGGAGAGGCGGCATGATGGCAGAGTAGGGAGCAAGCAAATAAGTAAAGGCAGGCAATATAGCACCTTCTGGTCATGATGCTGCAAAAATCTTCAGCAAGCAGCACAGCTAGGGCAATAGCCTGGGAAGGGGACTGATGTGCTGAACTTAGTGCCCAAAGTCCCCCAGGGTGATGGGTACAGAGGTGGGAGTGTGTCGTGCTGCAGCATGTGGCTCTGCATCATATGCTGCCATCGCACCATTTGTGCTCATTGTAATGTCACACCTGCCTTCGGTCTCTTGACCTTCTGAGCTACCCAGCCTGATCTTCTCTCTCCCCACTTCATGGCAAAGTCTTTCCCCTCCAGGATCCCAGAATAGACACTTTTATCTATCCCATGAACAAACAGCTGGACTGGGGGGCAGGGACTAAATTTATTCCTGAAATAATTTTGTTGATTTGTGCAGTTGCGGATTTTGCCCTAAAGTCAGGGGGTCTGCTGTCTTTCCTCCCAAAGCAGCCTGTGAAAGCAGCAGAGCTCTTGGTGGCTCCAGAAATCAGATCAGGCGGATGGATCGGAGGCCATGAATGCGCCTGGAGCAACCAGGTGCAAGCGGTAAAGAAAGGGCCCAGCACGGCAGGGCAGGCAGCAGAGAAATGGAAACGGCTTCACGTGCTTGCAGCCAGTCCTCAGCACTGCCCTTCTTCCCCTCTCTCCAGCGGGACCTTGGCCACCGATGCTGGGCGAGCTGGGTCCCACCAACGCCCATCTGGAGCTGCTCAGACTTCTCCAGGGAGGGGAGCGCCGGCACGGCTGCCCGTGGAGCTCTGAGCTCACCCAGCCACAGGCGCTGGCTGCTCCCGGAGCGTCCCTCCCTGATCCACATCACCTCACGGGGACAGCAGCTCACCCCGGGGACGCGACCGCAGTGGTGGGAGCGGAGCTGCTGCAGACACTCGCATTCCCAAACTCCTGGGAGAGTGAGAGCAGACCTGCCTCTTGGGAGGAAAACGCCGGCACAACACAAGCCCTTGGATTGCTTTGTTCAGAGCAAGAAAAAACAAACATTTTTACTTCTTAATTAACATCCTTCAACCCTCAAACACGCCAAGCAATTATTCCTTCTATATGTCACTCAGTCTAATGACTAGTTAATAATAAAAGCCATGCTGGTCTGCAGCCTTCAAAGCCAGGAAGCAGATTTTAGAGTTAATCTCCTTTCACAACAAGCTTCAAAACATGTCTGTGTTTATTCTGGGACAAAACCATTGGGAACGAATAGGCCTGAACAGGGCAAGCAATACTTTTCTGTACAGGATTTTTTTAATATATTGTTATTAAGAAAAGTGAATAATAGAGGAAAGTGCTTTGAAATGACAGCTGGAAGGTGGCACCAGGTAGGGTTTTGGGCCAGTGAGCCTGGAGTATCTCTGAAAGCAAAAGCCCTTCAGCTGCAGAGCGCTAGCTAAAGGCTGTGCCACCCTCACCCTGCCGCGAGGCTCTCCTGTCTCCTTCAGCCTTTCACTTCATCTCATTTGGAGTTGAGCTTCAAACCCATCAGGCTTGCCCACAAAACCACCCTCACATCCATATTCTTCCTGAGCAGCGTTTTGGGAAGTTGCTCATGGTGCTGGGGTAGTTTAGCATATACAATGCTGAACCTCTGCCAGGCTTTTGGCTGTCCTGCTGTCGTGGCCCCAGGGCTGTGAGTCCTTCTTCAGGAATGATGGCCCTAAGCCTACTTCTTGGTGTCAGGATGGAACATCTCCGGGCCACCTGTACCATCTCTTTCTCAAGTATGGATAAACCAGACTGCACCAGGCTTGCTGGAGGTCAAGGTGAGCTGCAGCTCCTCCTGGGCCATGAAGACGTGGGTGTGCAGTGAGGGGGACATGCCTCAGTCCCGTCTCGGCATGCAGTCAGGATGTGGGCAGCCAAGCATCCGGAGCCAGAAGCTGGGAAGATGCCCGGTGTGGACTGCAACAAGCATCAAAGTGCTCTGATTCACCCTGGGGAGAGGCCTCTTGCTGGTAATTACATTTTTTCTTCAAGGACTCCTATGTTCCTTTCTCAGATCTCCATATCCCCATGCCTTGAATAAGACAATCCTTTCCCAGTGCAGCAGGCAATGGTGGAATGGAGAAACTTAGCCCAAAGCACTAGAGACATCAAAGTGAGGAAGCTCTGTAATTCATGATCTCTGTGAGGCAGGCTTGGAGAGAAGAAGAAAAATTCCTTCTCCAGAAAGATGTGGCAACATGAGCAATACGAGGGGAGGAACACTTTGGGGAGACATGGAGCAATTATTATACATCTGTCTTTCCGAATGAGGAATCGGATATTCAAATATGGCAGACAGTTTGAAATACAGAAGGAAGTAAAAAAAACAAAAAAAGCAGTTGCACTGCACAAAAATATCGGGTCTGGACATGGTAGTGCAGAAAGCAAGGCAGGAAAGACAGAAAGGCCAAGCCAGCTTAGGGAAGACAGTTTCCCACAGCCTGGGGAATGAATCAAGGCTCCAGCCCTAGTTCAGGCTGCCCGCGGAGGGGCTTGCCCGCAGGCTCTGGGCTGCTCACATCCAAAGGGGGTTTTAGCACACAACGCCAGGGCTCTCAGAAGGGAACAAGGCACCTAAATACTTTCTCAATTTGGCGTTCAGTCTCACTGACTCTTGGCACCTCTAAGTGCTACCTCCACCCTTTATGGAGGAGTGATGGGGATGGAGACTTTCCACTTTGGGGGGCTTGTGCGTTGTGTACTGGGTATCTCTGGCAGCTTCCTCGATAGCCTTACTGAGAGGGCTGGACGAGGGTTAACAGCACTCCCATCTGACAAATTTCCCATTTCTGAGGCAAGTCTGAACGAGGGACAGCTTCCACCTGCTGCACGTAGAGCATCTGGCAGGAGAACAATAACCACCACAAAAATACCTATGCAGGTGTCACTGTTTCTTGTGAGAAATGTGTCCCACTTCTTATATTTTTCAGGAATTAATTGAAAATATATTTGCGGGTTTTGTTGCAGTGGAGGTTGCCATGGCAACTGCTACAGATACTCAGGAAAAAATAGGAAGGGCTCACACTGTCACTGGGGCCATCTGTCCCTTCCATGGAGGGTCATTATGAAGCCACGTACCAACCTTCCTGAGCCTGATCTTCATTTAGGCTTATGGTGCTAAATGTGCTTGGTACAATTTATTAAAAAGCTTCTCTCCTGAATCACTGTTTCTTTTCTCTGCACTGACATGATAATTTCCTCTATATCGGTGCAAATTAAATTCTAATGAGGAAGCTTCGCATTTCAATGTGATGGAGAGCTTATCTTCTCTAAGACGCACAGAAGCATCGCACCCATTGTGGAGGGAGGAGAAGGGATTAAATAGGAATCAAGGTGCGCGAGACAAGAGCACGTCTTTCCTTGCCTATGTCTTTGCTGCTGCCTCCCAGCGTTAGAGGTGCAGGAGCCCTTCAGCAGCCTTGGGAAAGGCAGTTTTGCTAAGGTGTCTTATTATTATTCGCCTTAGTGCTATGGCCTTATGTAGTCTGGGAGGCTGCTTGTTCCTCTCTGAGCTGAGACCACAAAACCCGCCGAGGATGGAGGCGGGGAGCAGTTCCTGGAAAGGCGTCTGGGACGCAGCGGTGGGCAGGGCTGAACTGCCCTGGGCAGAGGGAATGGAGGTGAGCACAGGCTATGAAACCGGGGGCTGTCTCAGAGTATTTTGGGTGACGTGTGACACCAGAGTCCTTGCTGCAGCAGTGCCTCCAGATACCCCAGGTCCCACAGGGGAGGAAGGGGCTGCTTCCACTGGCGCAATTTGATCCAGAGGGTATTTTCAGTTGCGCTTTCTCCGTGACACTGATACAGAGGGGGCACCCCTGCATCTCAGCAATGTGAACTATCCTTTCAGCTCTGTCATCCCCATCGTACAGCCCAGCTGATGGTTGAAGGCCTGGGGACCCCTTGGCAGGGAGCAGGGGGCTGTGCCAAGGGCTCTCTGCATGCAGGACAGATCCTTGGCGGGGTATTAGATGGGGAAATGCAGACATAGGGGGGCTGGGGGCTTCCCTGCCCCATGTGTCTGTACATGGGTACTGGCGTGGCTAGGGCAGATGAGAAGAGCTCACTCATGGGAATCTGCTCTCCACAGTGCAGGAACAAATCCGAGCCCCACAGGAGAAAAACATGGTGGGGAAACTTCAAAGGACACCCCCACCTGAAGCTCAGCAGAGTGACAGCTTTTCATTTGCATCCTCTCTGGATTGAGAGGGTCTTGCTTGAGGCACAGGGAGGCTGGGTGGCTCCAGGTTCAACTCCAAACGACTTATTTCCAGGGTCACTGCAAGCTGCTAAATCTTCTTCTGCCACAGATTCCCCGTCAGACACAGGGCGTGCCACCAAATCCAGAGCTTCACCTGTGAGCAGGAGGAGACTAAACCTAATTATTGGAGACACCGTTCCCTGGGACTGCTGGGACCCTGCCTGCAGACCGACAAAGTCTATATGAATTTGACATTCAGTGTAAAGTCAGGAGAAGTCAACTTCAACCAAAACTGCACTGGTATTAGCTTGACCCCTGTAATGTGAATCTGCTGTGCCCGCGTGATGCTGTGCATCAGAATAATCTCAGAATAATCTCTGACATCTGCTGCCATACAGGGCCAAAGCCACTCTTGTTGGAAACAGCAGGACTTGATTTGACTCAGTGGCCTTTAGCCCAGGGTTGCTTTTGGCCCTGGGAATGTAAGTTGTTGCCTTCACAGTGTTATTTACTAGATGCCTGTCTACAGTTGTAGCTGCAATTTTTTGGATGGCAACTTGTATCCTATGCTTTGGAAGCTGCTTGTATGGAAACTTTATGATGAAACTCAAGCCAAAAGATATCAGAAAAAGATTAGAAGCCCTGCAAGAAGGTGGTCAATCTGAGCCATTGTTTTTCTAGTAATTCCAAGTAATCTCAATTGTAAACAAAGTCTGCAGCAATCACAGAAAAAAAGAAAAGTATGTGAATGAACTTTATCCCTCCTTGGGATATGCAGCTGCTAGGTTGTCCCAGAAATCTTTTCCTGGAAGTAAATCATGAGTTTTTCCGGATAAATTGCTTAGAAGTTACTTGGAAA
Organism: Athene noctua; assembly: GCF_965140245.1. Classification (NCBI taxonomy): domain Eukaryota; kingdom Metazoa; phylum Chordata; class Aves; order Strigiformes; family Strigidae; genus Athene; species Athene noctua. The sequence continues at coordinate 6,790,649 of NC_134060.1, forward strand.
ACCTGGATGTGAGAGTGCTGCAGAGTTCTCAGCTCTGTCCTGATGCTGAGGAGACTGATATCCCTTTGGCCACACGAAGAGCAACAGAGCCCTCAAGGCTGCCCAAGGGGTGTTCAATCCATGCCCTGTTGTATGTGTACACAGCACTTGACTCTTTGTACAATAGGAACCATCTGATTTCCATGAGACTATTAATCTGTACGATTTACGGAACACCATGACTGATAAGGTCACTGGAATGAGACAAAGCAAAGCTCTTCTGTGCTAGTATGTGCCATGACTGTGTGAGCTGAACATGACACAGGCATGGGACAGCCCTGGGAGAACCCTGAGAGCCACGGACTAGCCAAACATCACTGAACTCACATGTGATATGTTTAGAGTGAGCCAGTCAGGACAGGTCAATCTAAGCACAAATAAACTTTTGCATAATGGCCCTGCACATCCAATTTGTAGAAAAGCCAAGAAAACCAGTCGGAAAGAAAAGGAACTGAGAGGAATAAGGGCAGGGGAACAACAGTGCAAAGCCATCAGATGAAAGGCCCACGGGCCCAGGCATTGGTGAGTGCAGAGGAAGGAGTCTGAAGGGGTCAGTGGAGGACACTTCCAGAACTCCGTGTCCTCCTGTTTTATCTTTTGGGAACTGTTTAATCTTTTGGGAAGTGTTTTATCTTTTGGGAATGCCATTCCCAAGATTGCAAACAGAAACTTCCTGTGACTTTAGAAGTCCCTTCTTGTTGTTTCAAGACTCAAGTTCCTCTTCCATCGGTTGAAGAGGGATGGAAGTACTTTTTGTTCATTTTCCCTCAGTTGTCATGATTTCTAGTGAAGAAAGGCGAGTCAGGAACTCTGTGCATGCTGGAGCTCCTGCGTGGCCTCATGCACATTGTGGTGCAACTTCCCAGTCCAAGAATTAATGAAAAGTAATTTGCCCACCCTGCTGTGCTCCGTCCCAGGAGGGCAATCCCCTGGCTGGGGTGATGCTGACACATTTATCCGAGACGCATTGCTGCACGCTCAGCCTCTAACTTGGGAAAAGAAAATGTGCTTTGGCACTCCTCTTGGAAAGGCTTTGGACACATGCTTCAGGAACAGAGCTCTGCACAAGCATGTTCCCTGTGCTCCTGGAGGCAAGCTCCACGTACCTGTGTGCACGGCTGTTGTAGGAGCAGAGCAATACACTGTTTTTTCACATGAGGACCAAGTAAAGGGGCCAGGCTTGTTCCCTGACACCTGAACCCAAACCAATAACCTGGCACGAGAAGAAGGACTTTACTTATGTGAAGCCAGAGTCGGTGCTGGTGTAAAGCAGAATAGCTGCAGTGAATAACTACCACTTACCCACTTGTGAGTGTAATGGGGGCTGCAGCAAGGGAAAGTCTGATTTTTGATATCCCTGGATTTGCAGCAGGGCTTCACCCAACAGGATGAATGATCTATCTTCTGAAAGATTTATCTTCTAAATGATGTCATTTTTTCTGTTTACCTTCACCAAACAAAGAGCTGAGCTGGTGACTGCTTGAGGTCTATTTCTGATCTGCGTTTCTTAGTAGCTGTTTTGACTGAATTTTGGAAAGCTGCTAAATATGTCTCTCATATAAAATGAACAAATGAAGCAAATTTTTTCATTACTCTGCCCAGTTGCTACATTGCCTCTCCTTGTTCTGGGACACTAAAGCTTTACAGCCTGTCCTGGTTAGTACATATTACAACAAATCTCCTGCCCCCTTGCTGGCCTAGGCACACAGGGATAAAATTAGAACAGTCATTGTCCATGTTAATGTGAATCATTGTTTCGCATTTATTTATTTGTTTATTCATTATGTTGCTTACAACAGCATAATCTTACGGGGTAGATGTCCAGCCCACAGAGCAGGAATGCAGGAAGCGGAACAATAAATGCATAAACGCTGCATAACTCATCAGAGAGAAGTGTGACACAGGTAACATTTGCTTTTGATTTTGCCAGCTCCATGCCTTTTATTTCCTACTTTAGCCTATGTTTGGGGCCAGTGAGGTTTCCCAGAAGGCCCAGATCCTCAGTCAAACATCTGAGTCTGACTGGACATCATCCCAGTCTGACTGGACTACCCTCGCTGGTGTGTGCCGTCAGTGCAACCAACCAACACAGCTCTGTCTCCTTTCTTGGGGATTTTGGATGATGTGGGAAATTTTCCTCAGATCCAGGCCCATCGTCAGCAGATGCTAACAGTGGAAAACAAGAAAGCAGATCACTTAAGTCTGGCGGTCACTTGGGAGCACCTGCCATTTGCATCTGGGCTGTAACGCACAGGTTGCACACATTAATGGTGGGTCTGTTGCCTTCCTTTTCATGGGCAATGCCCACCTTGCTGGGCTTGTCACTGCAAAGATGCAGGACTTTGTCCCATCCTGTTCCCCTTCCCCTTCCTCATGCCTGTGTAGCTCCTACATCTTTGCTCTCCTGTTGATGCTGTTTTGAGCTCTTTCTCATACACAACCTTTGCTTCGTGGGTCAGCCTCTCTGTGACTTTCCATCTGACTCACTAGTTTGCCTTTCTAAATCTCCTAACAATTTCTCCCTCACTGCACCTCTTAATTTATCTGCTGACATTGTTATCTTCTATTTAGCTCTGAAAACCATCCAGAGTGGAGGTTATGGGAAGGATTGACTCAGGAATGAGCCAGACACAAGGCAGTCTTGTCACTTGGGAGAAAGTACCTCTAAGAGAACTTGGCTCTCTAACTCCTCTGCAGTTTTCCTGCAGTTCCTTAGAGATATTTTTAAACTGTGAGTGAAGATGACTGAATTTAATATGGCAATGCTGAGGATGCAAGTAAGTTTCAAAATTCAGCTGCTCTCATTCTTAGGAAAATGAGAGTCCAGAAAACTGATCCCTATGCTATTTTTTAAAGACGACAGGGTTTGATTTTCTTCCAGTCACAAGGAAGAAGCTGCAGACACAGGGATGCTCAACAGATAACTCTGTCTTCATGGTCAGAAAGTCCCTACCTGAAGTACCCCAGGCAGGCATGGATGCTGTGAATGAAGGGTTGGATTCTCCAGATGACTGAACTGTAATATTTTCAGGCACTTGAAAGACAATGAGATCTTAAATAAGAGATCTGTGTCTTGAAAATACCAGACAGATACCTGGGTGGGGTGTTACTGCTACACTGGGTGAATATGCTCCCAAGCCTTGCCTCAGCCCCCAAAACTAAATACACCTGCATTTTCCTTCATGCCTGTAGGAAAGGAAGGAGAACTTGGCAACTAGCAAGGTAGCACCGTAGCCCTATCTATGATCAGCTGGCAAAATGGCCGTTTCCCAGTGACTTGTAGACTCAGTTGATTCAGATTATCTGGAGATGGTTAATGATATTGGGAATGTGTGGAAATTTCAAGATGTCATCACTGCTGTTCACTCTGTAAACAATCCGTGATGGATGTAAATGCAGTTCTGAACAACAGTCCAACATGTCCACAGGCAAGAGGCTACCCTATGAGAAGAAACCAGAGCTGCCAAAACCCATGCTGTTGGTTTGATGTGAATGGTGATTTAGTTTTACCAATACCTGCAGTGAAGTTACCATCATGCAGGAAGAGGACTTAGAATGAGTGAAAAAAGATGTAATTTTTCATTTCATTAACATTACATTAAACCACAACTTTTGCATATGATGAAAAAAAAAAACCCAAACAAATGTTTTCAGGCAACACTTTGACATTGGATCTCTGGAAACAGAAACCAAGGAGCACCACCTCCATTCCCAATACCAAGCTTTCTGCCATTACAACTCCTTTGAAGTGTCAAGAAAAAGGTGAAGAAACACCCAACTTTCAAGGCCTTTTATGTTCCTTTTGTGTAAAGTCTTGGCAGAAGTTCTTTGCCGACACTCCAAAAACTCAACAGAGCTTCCTTTAGGAGTGTTGCTGACTCAGATGAGCATCTTCTGCTTACTGGTCCTAAATGGTCACCAGAAGTTTCTGGGAAGTATTTTACTTGCCTGAATACATATATAAATAGATCCCATGAGATAGAAAACAATATGAAGAGTACAGCTTCTCCATGAATGAGCTGAAAAAAGTCCATCCTACGTAGTCACATGAATTTTATAAGCTTGTGAAAAATTCTTGAGCTGTCTATATCTGTATTAATATATATCCCAGTTAAAGACACACAAGAAATTAGAGGACTTCAAAATTTCTTGTTCATACTCCACTGATAAGAACGTATTTTTGGAACATTTACATTTCCAAATAAGGAAAATGCTAATAACAGAAATCTGTAAATTAGCCACTGTTCTCCTAAAGAAGTCTTTTTTGTCCTTTTTTTTTCAGCCTCTTTGTTCCACAAGGGAAGCATAGCAATTAACGCTGATTATGTGACTGGTAAATTATCAACTACCAGCTTCCATTCTACAGTGCACTTGAAAGATAGCTTTGATTGTAGAGACCAAGATCACAACTCAGGATGTCTGGGGTCCAAGGGATTGTACAAAGCCATGCTGAACATGGAGGAATCACTAGCTTTCTGTGAGGTTTTCTAATTTTTGGGGTAATATATATTGGTTAGTATTAGTGAAAGTAAGTGTGAAGACATTAACTTTTGTTGTTGTGTAACTATTAATGTGATAAGGAAGGACTGTCCTGAGATGTATAGTGAATCACAGCTGCAGAAATTTGTTTAGATCATTCGAGGGAGAGGAGAGGAGAGGAGAGGAGAGGAGAGGAGAGGAGAGGAGAGGAGAGGAGAGGAGAGGAGAGGAGAGGAGAGGAGAGGAGAGGAGAGGAGAGGAGAGGAGAGGAGAGGAGAGGAGAGGAGAGGAGAGGAGAGGAGAGGAGAGGAGAGGAGAGGAGGATACACCTGCTGCACATGCAATGACATCTGGAAGAAGCTGCAAACATGTTGAGCTGAGGGTTAAGACTCAAAATGTCCATGTTCAGTTGGAAAAATATCCCAGAGAAATGTAATGCTGTCTGATAAAGAGTCATGCAAAGTTTGGCACATAGGGTGAGAATAATCATATAGATACAGGAAGAAGAACATCAGGGCAGTTCTACAAAACACGAGATGATAATGGTTTACAAACTGAACCTGCAGCAGTAATGTTATACTGCCACAAAAAAAAAAAAAAAAAAAAAAAAAAAAAAAGGGTAGTTCTGCAGTTCAGCAAAGGTACAGGCTGATGGGAAAGAGAACAGAAGAGAACGAGAAGGACCATGAGCTGACATGTCTAAAAATTAAAAGGTTGAGGGAAGGCACAGTAGCAATTGCCTATGCACAAAGGACTACCAGAAAGAGAAAGGGTAGAACATGTGCTCTGTGTTCAGGGCAGATAGGACAAAACGTAAGAGTTGGAATCTGCAAGGGGAGACTGGGAGTTAAAGTTTAGGAAAATAATTTAATAGTGAGGATTTCTGAGCACAGGGAATTGCCTGGTGTGGCTGTGGAAGCCTTGTCACCAAAGGTTTTGAAGGACAGCATAGACAAAGGTCTCTCAGAAATAGGTAGTCACAGATAAGCCCTCCTCTGACAGGTGGATGAATGAAATGACATTTCAAGATCTTCATCAGTCTTATTTTCTTTGGTTGTCTAATAATCCCTGTATTTGACAAAAACTCAAAGAACATAGTTAATAATAGCACTGGAGAGAACTGCTTGTTATTTTACCTTATTTGGTGGATAATAGCAGATCTATTCTTTGTGACAAGGAGGAACCTTGTCTAGGAGCACAAGGTGTTCACAGTGTGTCTGCGGCTGCTGATGCAGGCAAGAGCCCGGACTGAGGATCCTGGTTTTCTGCCGGGTTCTCCATGTCCTCCTGTACAGGAGCTGCAGTTAAAGCCAGTGGTGTCATTCCCCCATTCTTGGCCTTTATATTTTTTTTCTGCTGTGCAACCTCAGCCACACATTTCATCTCAGCAAGCTGGGGTGCCTCTTGCTGTGCAAAAAGGAGATCCACCAGCTTGAATCTCACATTGGAAATTCTAATTTTTAAAGGACTTCAAGATTCCTGAACAGCAGATGCAGAAATATGAAGAAATTAGTGGGTTTGCCGACAGGGAGAACCCTGCATGCCAAGAAACCCTTGTGCTCACTGCAGAGCAGTAGGAAGATCCCTGTAACATAGGGGAGAAAGGCCACATGAGACATCCAAGCCCATCTCTCAGAAGCATGGACTAGACGTTCCCTTTTTCACCCCCCAAAAGTCCTCACACCTCAGCGTAACACATCAAATTTAAGTCCCGTGGTTCAAAATACAATTTACACAAAGAAGCAATCAAGACAGCCAAAAGATGCTATCAGTGCCAAGATATCTCATCTGTCCTCAATGGTGGAACAGGCACCGTCCACAGAAGTGCTCCACAGCTTTAGGAAAGGCTGGATACACAATTAAATTTCCAAGGCCCGATCAGAGTCTCATTGATATCCGTGTAAATCAGGGCTATGGAGCTATGAAGGCATGAAATGAGATCAGAACGAGCCCTGGAGCTTTCTCCCATGCCCAAGACCTATCCCTGGGTTCCCTGTCAAACTTCAAGTGAGATCTCTCTTGCAGAGTGTGCTCTCATTGGCATAATGCCACCATCAGACTTTCTGCTGGAATCAGCCAGCCAGTAACTCATTACTTCCAAATCATTAAATTATTTCTCTCTAATCCAATTAGTCACATAAGCACAGAACAATCGATTCTACTTTCTCCTATTGGATATTTAAGCAGGCAGCTCTGTTATTCATTTACGGATGTCCAGAGCATTAGCTTTGGAGTGATGGGCAGGCAGACTGCTTAGGTAAATGCAGGCAGACAGTAAGTTGCTGATGGCACGGTGTGGTTATAGGGTCAGCTGCAACATGAAGTACCTTAAAGATTCAGACATTTTGTAGTCATTTCCATGATTTCTCCATTTCAAAGGGTCTTTCTCTTCTGTCTTCTGGTTAAGAACCAAACACTGCTTTTTTGTCCGGTTTGAAAGGCGCCTGCACTTTGTGCTCTCAGCAGGGCAGAGCTATCAGTGCAGGACACACATGACGTGTGGTGTGCCAGCACGTGGTGTGCCAGCACGTGTGCCCAGATGCTCATAAGAGAGGAGCCAAAGCCCATAGCTCTGCCTGGAAATCTGCTTATGAGTGCAGCTTGATGGACCTCTGCTGTGTCTCCATCGTAACTGAGCTGGGATTACAGATGAAGAGATATCCACCCAGCAGGGAGGTCCAATTGCACGGGGTGCGATGCAGGGGGTACCCCAGGGCTCAGGCAGGCTGCAATGCTGCAGCAGTGCCTCTATCATGCCAGTTAGTGCCACTTGTGCTACCCCAAGATGCAGCAGAAACACATCCACAGGCTGGTCCAGCACCAGGTGGTGGATACCAAGCACTTTTCTGAGCCTATGAATGCCCCCGCAGCCTTCAGCCAGGGAAGTGTTAGCCTGGGCCAAATTCCAGGCTAAGGAAAATATCCTGGAGTCCATAAATGCTGAATCTATTTCAACACCTGGCACGGCACAGCCCCAGCCGTGCCATGGGACTGCTCCGGGGAGCTGGCACGAGGCACATCTCACCCATGAGAGGGAGAGGCATTTCCCAAGGCCTTTTCCAAGGGACCTCACACTTGAGATAACTCCAGACACCAGCGGGTGAAAAACAAGCAGTATTTTTCCCTACATGAATTTTATTATTTTTAACGTTACACAGGGCTTCCTTGCCCTTCCCCAGATCCCCTGTGATCCTGTGTAAGCTCCAAATAGACACCCCCACCTTTGCTAGTGGGTTTAGTAATTTCTATCTATTTTCACCAGATGCTCCTCATTTCGCTGCTTTGTTCCAGCGTCTCTGCAGTCCTTCCTCTGACCCTCTCCCTCATCAGCAGCTCAGAGAGGATTCAGGCAATGGCAGTGGAGGGAAACGGAGGTGAACGGCTCCCAGGCGGAGTGAGGAGCTGCTGGAAAACCTCCAAGCACAACTGGGATGCTGTGAGTGCTGAAAGTTCACATGGGTTAAGAAGGCAACTCAAAAAATTCACAGAAGGAGATACATTTAGGGTTGGTAACTGCAAAGGGGCCACCTCTAACTTGGCAAATCCCCGAGGTATAAACCAGCAGGGAAATTAATCTGGGGAACCATCTCCCTTTCCCTCCCCAAGCTCCCACACCTGCCTCCTGTTGCAGGCATTACCCTTGGTCAGACCCTGCATTGCTTTTCTTGCACTCTTAAGAAAAGCTATACCAATCAGAGAGTTTTTAAGGAGCCAGAGCTGTTCTCAATAGCCGCAAGGCTGGTGTATAATGAGCTTTCAGCTTATTGTTACTAAGTGGAGAGGCACAATTAAAACCCATTAGCTACCATGACATCACCAGTTTGGAGGAAAGGCTCTGTGCCGGGCAGGAAGGGGGCAGGATGGCCATGCAGTTATCTGCAGCCATGCCGGGGGAAATGCCGGGCCTGGGAGGTGATTTCTGTTCAGGCAAGGAGGTTGGCGACAGCCCATTTCCAAAACAAAACTCATTCCTTTCCATAAACGTGCTGGAGACATGCACAGATTCACCAGCTCTGACGCCTCAGAGAGGTCGTGACACCTTTCATCCACAAGGCAAAAAGTTCACCCCATAACTCATGAACCAGATTGCAGAAAACAGAGTAACACAACGTGTTGCCGTGATGGAGGAACATCGAGCCTGCCGGGTTTCCTTCCCAGGGCAGGCACGGGCAGCCGGCGGCAGGACAGCACCCGGCGGCTTCGTGTCAGCTCGAGCAGCGGCCTCGCTGCTGGCACCCTGAGCCCCCGCGGCCGAGCGCGTGCCACCACCGAGCAGCAGCACGGAGCCCCGCCGGGATTTCTTGAACTTTGGCTGTCCTCACTCCTCTTGCTAAAGGGACTTTTTTTTTTTTTTTTTTTTTTCCTAGGGTCATGTTTCTCCAGGGCAGGGGGGACAGCACTGCTAGGGGAAAGACGTTTGAGTTGCGGCAGCAGAGCGGTGGTGCTCTGTCCACAAACTGTTGGAGCTGTTTGCAGTTTTGGAGCTGTCAGGATTTCTAAGCAGCAGCTTGGGACTGGTCTGAAATAAGACACGATGCGTGCTGTTGTCCTCAAGGCGTGCAGCCAGCTGCTGCGCGGGCGTGCGGCACGGCTGGCATCGCAGGGCACAGTCACAGCCCTCCCAAGTGCCACAGGCACACGCACAGCTCTGCTTTACGGGTGTCAGGGATTGCCTTAAAAAGTCATGTGAGCTGGGGAAAGGGTTTGGACTGGTTTTTTTCATGGATTCATTCCGAATTCTTCAGTTCATTTGCACTGAGGAGCTGCTCTCCTGAGTCACTAGGGTGCACTTCCTATTTTCAGGCTGGTTTTTTGCAACTGTGAAAGTATTTTCTTCTTTCCTTCCTTCCTTCCTCCCTTCGTTTTGTCCTCCCTTTGCCAAGTGAAGTGGAACCCCCTCATGAGCAGCTCTGGCTCCTGCCTCCGGGGGGAACGGCATAAAGGCAGGAGATTATCCTAACAGCTGGGAAGATTTTCTTCCCCACCATGGAAAGATGATATAAGTTTTGCAATCCAGCAAGCTCGGGGCTGAGGGCAGTAAGCCAAGCCCCACGTAAATCAAAGGGAGTTTCCCCTTGTTTCCATAGGGGCCAAGATTTCACCTCAAGAAATTTTGCAGTTGCTTCTCTGCTGCGGGTGCAAAGGTTCAGAGCCCTGATGGTTTTTTGTCAGAAGATTTGCAGCTTCTCCCAGGCTGAAAACGGGCTCTTCCCACACCTCTGCCACCAAGGCTCTGGGTTCAGAGTGGGAAGCAGTCTTTGTGCCGGGAAGCTGATGGGGTGGGAAGCAGTCTCGCTACTGTCGGGGCTCTGCTGGTCTTCGTGCTCCCAGAAATACAGTACTTTTCTTGCAGCAAGAGAATAGCTGGTCTCCTAGATCCTCACCTGGCATGTGTAAAATTGATGCACTCAACGCAGGGCTGGAGATCTGAGACTTCCAACTCTTGTTCCTAAATCTTGCTAGCCATGTTGCCCTGTTTAAGTAATGAATTACGTTCTCAGTTGCTAGAGAGGGGCCTCAGAAACGTTGTGCGGGGATCTTAGTGTCAATTTTTAGATGAGACATTATAAACCAGCAGAAAATATTTAAGTGAGAGTAAGATTGCGCTGGTCTCAAGAAAAAGGAGTAGGGGATACCTGTTAAATATTTTCCATCCTCTCCCACCAGTGGAGGTACCTCCTGCTGCACAAGCAGAGCTGCCAATTTGTGTGACACATGGGAGATGCCACAAGCTGGGCAGGGCAGAGGAATCCAACATCCAGCCCTTCAGACGCCATGGGCTTCTAGCTGTGAAATGCCTATAGCTGGTGAAGAATTTCTAAGATCCCATTCATCAAGGAAAAACTTTGCATCGTCACCTTTCACAAAGCCATGTGGAGTTTACACAGGAAAGTGTCATAACTTCTCTTGTCTGCATATGACCCTTCTTACCAAGGAGGCACTGAGCCATGCACAACACACACGGAAGTGAAGGATGCATTAAAACCAAAATCTGTCCCATTGCAAAGGGATCATTATAATCCAGGATGTCACTTACATTTATGGGAAGGCATTCAACGACTCTGGCACGAAATGAGTCTCTGTTGGGCAGTGAAGACAATTCATCTTCGATAGTTAAAAAAAATGACAAGATTCCTTAAAACTGAATTCTTACCATATGCGTGGAGCACAAAATTAGAAAACCACACTTCTTGGAAAGCTGAAAGGAAGGTCAGCTTTCCCTGGGGAAGAAGTGCTGTTACATGTGAGTGAAATCAGAAGGAAATGGAGTTATCTGATAGGAAAGTAAGCTTCAGAAAAGCCAAGTTTGTTAGTAAATGTTTAGGAACAGCAGGACAGATGTGTCCCCAGGTCTGCTATGGGTGACTTGGAAAAGCTATTTCACTTCTCTTCTGCCTTTCAGCATCCTCCTCTCCCAGTAATGGATCCTTTACCGGTATTAATAGCTGTAACCGATGCTTGCAAAGGATTCTGTGATCCAAGATGCTTGAGGTGTGTGAATGCAGACGGACAAACCAATTTCCTCTGAAGGGGCACCTGAAGGGAAGGGAGCAGAGGAAAGGCAGGAAAGGGTTTACCTCTCAGTTACTGACTCACCCCAGAGGTGTGATGCTCCCACATCTTCGGGGTTGGGGCCACTGGTGGGACACATCACACTAGATCTCCTGCAATATCCAGTGCATCGCCTCCCAGCAGCTCGGCCACCTTCACCCATAGGGCCTGACACACCCTGTCTCATTGGGGTCTGATGCATGTCGCTGTGATTTCTTTGTCTGTTTTCTCAGTTTGGGGCTGGAATACTGTGAGAGGTGCCATGGAGCCTGCGGGAGCTGCCTCTGCCCGACACGGCCCCAGTGGTTTATGCCTGCACTGGGGTGTGATGTGAGGCCATATGGGATTACAAGTCCTTTGGGGATATTCTTGAAGGTGGTTTGGTCCCATTTACACCGCCTGCATGGAGCAGTTCAAGGGGAAAACTATCCTGCCAGCCATTCCTGGCTTTCCTCTTGTAGGCAACAAGCTGGTTGGCTCTAGAGAGCTAAGAACAGAGCAAGATACACAACAGGGGGGGCCCAGAATCAAAAGCGGGGATGAGACAACATGGAATGAAAAGACATCCCTGGATCTGGGCATGTTCTAAATCAGGTAGTCATGTCAGAGTCCCCCTTCTCAGGTCCCTGTGACTTCTGCAGCCCCACTGACTGTGCTGGGGGTCCTACAACCTCTTGAGAGCCTTGATTTTCAAGGAGTGCAAATACCCAGTGAACACTAGGCTGCCCCGATTCAAGAGATGTTTTATATTTAAGTCCTGTTTTAAAATGGGTTGTAAGGAGTTAATGATTAAAAGATGTTCTGACCACATTACAGACATGTCTGTGTTAGACACATTTTATGTGCTCATCTGAGAACAGCATTAGAGATCATTTATAGGGAGTCTTTGCCCTGTTGGATTCTATCAAAAACACTAACAAATAATTATCCATGTTTATTAACACTTTGTAAATTTATTAACACTTTGTAAAATATCTATAAATGGAACATTAATATATAGTATGGCCCAGAGCAGCCACCTAAATAAAAAAGCATTCAAAGTCCCAGTCACTTCTGCAAGCGTTGGCAGTGGTGTTTGCAAGTCTATGGCATGGGGCCAGATGTTGTCAGGGCAGCTCTGGGTTTTCTCTGAAATGTAGCACAAGGCTTGATGAATGCTGCTTTCTTTCTGAATTTGAAAATATTTTGTTTTGAAGGAGAAGGTTTGGAAACCCAGGTTTTCTTCTTCCACGCCGAAAGGAGAATACAATAAAATTGCAAAAGCCTTCTTTGCGCAGCACCGTCACTGTTGTTGCGTTTGAATGCATCTACTGTCTTCAACTTAACTGGGAGCTTTACCCTCGCACAGGACAAGCTCTCCCTGAAGGTGCAGTGGGAGCCCTGCCTGAGCTGGGGCTGCAGGATTTAGCTCAGAGTTGATTACCAAAAATATGAGAGAGCTGTAATAGCTTTGTAAGCTGAGCCCAAGTTATGCAACCACCAAATTGCACATCAGGCTTCATCTCTTGCAGTTGGCATTTCCTTAAGAGTCAAGCTTGAGCCTGCAAAGGTCTGAGCTCTGTGGCCTGGGAGATTTTTGGGAGCTGTGGGAATGCTCAGCTCCATAGGAGCCGAATACTTCAGCTCCCCTCACTTCCCTTGAAATCCCAGCCGGGAGCCCTCTCGTGAGCACAAGCACGCAGGCAGCGCTGGGCTGTGTTCAGTGGGGCTTTGCAAAGAGGCGGTTTCTCTTCCCAAACCACTGTGATTTTAACAGGTTATTCCTCTGGAAAAGAAGCGATAAAAGCTGATCCACAGGAGGAGGAACACCATCTCATTGGCAAATAATGTGCCAGAGGCTTATCTCTGCTCCAATTCAAATGTTTACCATCTTTTTTTTTTTTCCCTTTGCCTTTCTCAGTTCAGTTCTGTCCATCTCCTGATAGTTCAGACTCACTAATCACATGTATTCAGTGGTGGGTTTTCTTAAAAAACTGTCTAGGGTGTTGATATGATCGGGTTGTGGACAGAAAAGTATCTAGTGATTGTCCAAAGATAAAGCATTTTCATGTTTCAATATGAAGCAGAGAACTGCTTCTATTTATAGAGAAAACAGCGCACTATTGCTAAACAGTATTTTGCAAATTTACATTCCCATGGTGTCTCCTTTCCTGCAAGCATTTCACATGTATATATCACTATAATTTCGAAACCCCTTGACCCTACACATTTTATTTTGCTTTGCCATCATTTTGCCCCCCTGTTCCAAGAGCAGGAATTTCCTGCCAGCTCCTGCAGAGCAGAGCCAGCAATGAGCACTTCTGAGTTTTTGCACAGAAACCGCCTTTTCAGACCCAGCTTCTCTCCTCATCTCAGCTTTTTCCAGCACCCTTTCCTCGCACGGCAGCCAGAGTGCACCGCCACATTAACAACTAATAACAGAGCAGCAGTAAGGAAAAAACTTGACAATAAATTTGCTTTAATTGGACACGAATGTTGCCCGGTAACCTCCTTCCCATTTTCTATCTGGGTTCCTCATCGCTCAGCGAGGCTCGCCCCTCTTTGAGGGCAGCCCTTTTTCCATTAACTGCTCCAGGATTCTCATCTTGGAGGCTCCCTCCATCAACACTTTTGGTGTCATCTACGCATCGGATCAAGGCTGAACCAACATGACATGCACCTAACAAAGATTGGGAGCACAGAATTGAAGAACAGTGAAGGGCTTTATTAATGTGGTAATGCAAAAAAAGCATCTGGAAACCTTGAAATAAGCCCAGACTGGGCTACAATTACTGCAGCAGGAAGCGTCACCGGTTGGGAACCGGCAGATGGTTCATCATCCTGACAGCAACAGCTCGGCGGGCTGCAGCCGAGAGGTTTGGCCTGCAATATAAACACTGTGAGATGCTGAAAGCTTCTTGAGCAGTGCAGAGCATCCTGGCTCCCCGCTGGCTTCAACAGAGAAGACAGCACATGGCAGCAGGCAGCGGCGGGTCCATCCCTGAAAAACCTCAGCGTGTGAATTGGGTCATCCCCTTCAGCGTGCCAGCCAGCACACCAACACGGTGTGTGCAGGCTTGTTCCAGACCTGACTGGAGCCCAGATGTGTCAGTGCAATTAAACCCAGCACCATATACAAGCACAAAAAAAAAATCTCATTTTGTTAGTTGATAAGACACGTGCACACAAAAACCCCTCATCATGGATATTGAAACCAGAACCTCCACTGCCAAAAACCTCGGTCCCAACCGCTTGGGTTACAGAAAAATCCCACCCGTGGAAGTGACTGACCACCCAGTTCAGTGGGATGTGAGCACAGGTTGTGGAGCAGTTAGCCACACTGATGGCAGCAGCTCTGCTGGACTCCCTGGCTTAGGACAGGGATTTGTGATCTCAGAACAAAGTGCCTTAAAATATCATCATTGTTTGTGTGTGGGGATTAAACAGAGCAAGTTTAGTCCTTTGAGAAAAGGGGCCCAGGCTCTGCCCCTTAGGATCTGGCCCTTTTTTCTTAGCTCACTTTGAAGATCCCATCGATGGAGTAGGAGCAATTAGGAGTAATTAGTGTGAGATGACTGTTGTGGTCACCAAGACCATCATTAGCACTTATTTTGGCTGGGAATATTGCCTCAGCAGCTTCTAGAAAATAACTTCACCCATCTTCTGCCTGATTCACTTTCACGTATTTCAAATGTCAGGTTATTGGCATAAAAGAAAGGCAGTAATTATGCCCTGGGTATCTGGCACCTCTGTAAGACAACAGGCCAGAGCACAGTGTTGAATGGCAAGTGGGTTGTTTGGACCAGGCTTCATCAACTTTCATTTTACAGCCTGCTGTCAAAAAATGACCTTTTCCTTCAATAGAACAGACAAAGGCAGAGTAAGAATTACAACTCCACCAATGTAATCCTCTGCAGTGGATAACGAGAAGAAGGAAAACAAGACATTTCTTGGAAATCTCTTACTTTACTGATACCCATAATTGCCCAGTGCAGAATTGCTGGGTTTTTCTTTCTAGTTAGGCATTTTCCCTGGGTTATAAATACGTCATAAAAGTGCCAGGTCATAAAGTTTACAAGTTATGTGAGGGCCGACTTACTGTATAATTACCTTGTTTTTGCTCTCGGGCATTGCTGTCTTCAACTGTTATTCTGCAAGATCTCACGGGCAGCAGGACCAGTCAGAAAAATAAAAATAAAAGCAAGAAAGAGGAGGTGTCCTGGTATTCAGTGGCTCAGTTCCGACATAAACACTGCCGGGATCAGGCAGACGTGCTGGAACGCTGTGGGACTCAGGGTCAGAGCGAAAATCCCCTGGTTTTCACATTCATACACCCCAAACCACAAAAGTGCAACTTTCCCATCTTCAGCTTGAAACCTCAGAGCTCTTGTAGCCAAAAATGGGACAATTGACAAATAGGAACTCCAACCAAAAGCTGCTGCAGAAAGACTGGCCAGAAGAGAAAAAGCGAAACATTTCCAAATAGAGAAATGTGCAAAAGCTTCGCTGCGGAAGACAAGGATAATATTTGCTATGTTATCCTAACCAAATATGCCACTCAGCACTCTCTCCTTTATCACAGTTATTTTAGTGGTGTTGAGCCAGGGTCAAAACTAAGTCAAAAATTCAAAATTTTGCTTTCCAGACAAGGCTGTTTTCCCAATGAAATACAGACTTCACTAGATGTGTATTTCTACAAATCACTCGAAATGCAGAGGCATCATTAGATTCAGCGTTTGTTGTTTGCTGCTCACTTTTTCACCCTCACTGTCTTGTTAATAATTTCTATGTTATTTTTTATATGTTACATAATTTGTATATATTTTATATATATATATATAAAATATAACTTATTAGTTATTTTATAAAATAAATGGAATCCTACCTCCTGACACAAATCCCATTTGACATTTCAGGTAGAGCAGCTACATTTTATGATCAGGAGCTGTGAGCAGTTTTGGCCATGAGGATGCCATCAGCTCTGTCACTAATAAACTGGACGAGGCTGGGCGTAGGTACAGTGTTTTTATGCAGAATAATGGGTTGCATCTACAGGAAGAGCAGTGTTGCACAGAGAGGCATAAGAGATCTCCACAGTGCTATTAAATAACAAAATGACCATGAAATCAAAATCAGGCACAGCATGCCAGAGCCTGATGCAGCACCTATTAAAACCAAGAGAAACTCTTAATTAAGGACAATGGCTGGGGACACTGATCCTGCAACTCATCTCAGCAACACACCGAGGAAGTGCTTAATTTTATGATCAGGTTTAAGTGCTGTCAAATTCAGGGGGACATTAGCACATGTAGAAGTGTCTCTGCAGCAGATAAATGGATGTAAGCACAGGCTTAAGTCCTTTGCTAAACTGGGGCCTTGGAGTGATGTTTCTGGGAGAAAGAAGTATGTTGGTCTTGCAAAACAGCAGGGTCCTTCTGATGTCTCTATGTCCTTGAAAGGCACCCCATGGTGAAGAGGTTCTATTAGGTTTGACATGTTAGAGCTGTTACAGGGCTGAAGAAGCTTGGTTTTGGTCTTAATGAGACCTTTTAAACGAAAAGCAAACTCTTAGTATCACATTTTATATCACAGAACTGCTTCAAGGTTGGAAAGAGACTCGTGAATCATAATTTTAGAGTTGCAGAATAGGATTTCATACTTCCCAACTAAAGTTTTAGAGCTCTCCAGAGTAAGAAAATATTGCTATTTTTATTTACACTTTAAAATAATAGCGAGGCTTTTGGGAATGAAGACATTTTTCAATAACCTTTTTAGAGCCCTCTTTGCAAATGTGTGGCTTCTACAAATCAATTTCGCAGCCTCCGTCTTGCAGTGCAGATCTTAACGGGAGGCACAAAAAGAGTCCCCTTTGACCCACGTTTGAACAATCATCTCCCAAAGATTTGGGGCCCACACCCTCAGCGCCCTCCCCTTTGCTTTGCTAACACATTTTGAGTCTGTAAAGTTTTTAAGGTCATGGAAGCTTATTCGTTAGTCATTTTGGCTTTCTATCCCTGTTCTTCCTGATTTGGGCTGGTGCGTAAGCGAGGAATGGCACACAGAGTCCATCCAACAGCTCGGGCTAAATAAAGCTCCCATGGAGCTGCAGTGGATCCCCAAGAGCAGCAGCGAGTGATTTGCATCGAACAGGCACCTTTGATGGACAAAGCAGCCCCATTGCAAACATGAGAAAGATACACAGGTCTTTGGGCAAACTTGGTTTTGGACTGGGAAACTGCCCTGGCCTCCTTTGTTAAAGGCTTTATCTTTTTTTTTTTTTTTTTTTTTTTTTTCTGTTGGTGGGATATTACTTTTTTCAAGCAGAAAAGTGCTAAGAGGGCAACAATCCAGGGAATGGATGGGGGAGATGGGCATCTTGTGGACCTGTCTTCCTTCCCCTGCCAAGCTGGTGACACATTTTCTGAGCAGAAGAAAATCCGTGGAAGTGAAGGGCTGAGATTTTCGAAGGACCTTGATGATGAGGAGAGGAAGGTAGAGACCAGGTTAGGGCACTGTCCCCCTTCTGTCCCCACGGCCAGGACCCTGAGTTTCCCTGTGCCTCAGAAGCGACCTTTGGAAATATTGAGATTAATTCCTCAGGAGGGAAATGTAGGAAATGCTCAAGTATTTAAGTCCGCTGAAGGCAAAGGAGATTTTCACAATCTGAAAAAATATGCCAGTTTTCAAAATAAATGAGAGATTAAATAAATATCATGTAACCTATTAATACCTAAGTTATAGCCCTGCTGCCTCTTTGCTTAACACCAGTCACCTCATTCTCTGCACCATATGGAATCACAGAAACAAAGAAGTTGATTTATATTGTTCAAAATTGGACTTACAGCTTACTTGTGCTGGATACTGTAGGGAATAGGCTCTTGACTGTATATGCATTTTCATCCAGGGGGAAATAAAATCCAGTCTCTGGTAAATACCCAAATGAATGGAAATTCTGCTAGAAGTTTTAAGATGTTATAGGTTTTTGTTTTTTTTTTTTTTTTTAAACTTGTAAATAGAGACATCTTAAAGTGCTCTTAAAGCTGCTTTACAACAATTAAGAAAGAGATTTTAAGAGACCACAGTTCCAGGATGTCAGCCTTAGCACTTTAAATAAAATTAATAAGTCTCACAATTATAGACGTCTTCCTGCTTGAAAAGCAAGCGCGAGCCACTCATCATTCTGAAACCCATTAGCAGAGATGATTAAGGGCCTTTTTATCCTGGCGCAGTGGGGCCATAGCACCCTAATTCAAGTAGTAAAACTTTGCTTTACACCCTTAGTGGCACTGCAGGAGTATTTGGAGCTGCCCTCCTAATTAACTTTATATGATCTTGATCAATGACTGAACTGATTTTCTAGCCTGTGTGAGTCCTTACAGGTTAAGGTACCACTTCAGCTTGAAATTTGCCTTGCATCATTTTAAGGGTTTAATGCAGGGAAGTGAAGTTGGGGCCTCACAGAGCTCCACAGTTGACCATGTGAAATGATATAAAAAATTTTTCAGTCAATCCTTCACACGCTCCCCTAAGATCAGAGGGGATTTTTTTTTTTTTTAGTGTGGTCTCTGACTTCTTGTTACTATCCTGGAATAGAAGCAAACAGATTAATGACTCAGATGACTTCATTTCCCATCATATATGATCTGTTGTAGGTTGAACTATTCATTAAATAGATAATTCAGGCACCATGGATTTGACAGTGCCATTTTAGGAGCAGAGATGTTTTGGTCCCTGAGTTGTTCATACATGTACAAGTGAAATAAATGCAAAACTTCACACAATAAAATAATACCACAACATTTTTGGCTCTATCTCATCTTCCAAAAAGGTAAATGCATAATAAAACATACATTTTTAATATATTCTGTGGTTGTGTATTTGTACAGTATGATTACTGTACAGGAGTACAACTGTTATGAAGATGTATGCTTTCTCTCCTGCAACACTTCAGCCTACAATATTAAACTACAACTGTATACTATATATGCTAAAAATATGGCAGAAATGTTCTTATTAAACATAATGCACCAGCTGGGAGGAGGCAAAGCAAATGTACCTTAGATCTTGAAAACATCCAGCACAGAGGGGGCTGGGCACATCCTCCTTATACTGAACACTCAAAGAGCACTTAGCAGGTGCTAAGCAACTCACCCTCCCAAAATCCCCAGCGAGGAGGGTATTAGCAGGCCACATTTTCAGAGGATGGCTCAATTCTTCTCTCCCTACATCCTCAAGACACCAGTAATTGTGGGGGATTACTACTGATCTGCAGCAGCAGGAGGAGGATTAGAATCAGTCCCCAAAAAATGAGGTGTGGGAGTAGGTGAACTCTCTGTAGGGTAAGGACATATCAGAATGCTCAAGCTCGTGGTTGTGTCGGGCTTGCTCAGCCCTGCTGACTCCAGGGAGGCTGTGGAAAGCTGCCTTGTGAAAAAAAAAAAATTATGTTCGTTCTGCACAACTGGAAAAATATTTCCATTCAGCAATGCCAGTGCAAACGTGGCTTTTCCTTCGGGAAATGGTGTCTTCCTCCATTTCAGCAGCTCTGCACATACACTTTAGCATGTAATTAATAACAGCAAATGAATGACAGCACTTAAAAAGGCCAGGGAAAAGATTGCAGGTGAAATACTGGTTCCACTGATTTCCCCTCCATCCACAGATTGTCCAAGAGCAATGACTTGTGGCCTACGATTGCAAGATTTTAATGTAACACTATCAACCTTTCTCAATGCACGGATTACGTGCGACCCATCTCCCAGCTGGAGAAAATACAGAGCTGCCTAAAGGTGCCCATGGGACACGGGATCTTCTGTGGCTTGGGAGCGCCGTAGCAGCTGGTGCCTCCATGGAGAGGGTTTGTGGTGGGCAGAGCTGCGTGGTCTAAGACACAACTTCACAGGAGTGATGCTGCTGCGCAAGGAAACAGCCTGAATCCCAGACAGCGGGGTCATCCCTCCTTTCTCCCAGAGGGAATAAAGCCCATGAGGTTTGCTGCATGGTGGACGGCCCCTGAGATTCTGGGGCCATGAGCAAGTGGTGAGGACAGATTTGGCTGCAAAGATGAACCTTCAGCCCATAAAAGAGAAGGAAGGTGAAGGTGAACCTGGAGCACACAGCCATGACTCTGTCCCTTCACAGAGTTTCAACATGAGTGAAATCATCTTTGGATGGCTCCTGGGGAGCCTGAACCAAGTGGGGGATGTATGGTCTGGTCTGATATTTCAGAAATGATTGTCTGATAAAATCAATTATTGGCATCTTAAAACTGAACCTTATATGATGTATTTCGTGCGTTTCCTAAAAAACATATTTCTGACGCAACCTTTATGTATGAACAAATCCATGTGAACATAGATGAGATGCCACTGGCATTTTTTGCAGTCATCAGCTGTAACTGGAGAGGAGTGTGAAATTGTGAACTTCAACACAGGGAGATGCAGGGAATTTCCCCACCTGCGATGTAACAAAAAAAAGGAGAATCCCTGGGCTAGAGTCAGGCAGGGCTAAGGAGTGTGCAAGAGATGAAAGCGAACTGGATTTGGTTCGTTCTCCACAGACCTTTGTGGCATCAGCTCTCTGGTGGCCTGTGTGGTTTTTGCCGTGCCATGCACCTGGGGCAAGCATCTCTGCAGGGGCACTTTCTAAGTGTCACTGGTGCTGTGTGAACAACACATTAATTTACAAGCAGCGCGTGATAAAACCACTGCAGTGCTCTGCACGGCAAGCCCGAGGAAGCAATGGAGAAGTACTCCCACAGAAGTGAGAAAAGACATGGGAAAAGCCTCTGCACCAGCCTGGCCAGGGTCTGTTGAACGTGTTGAACGTGCAGATGGGGAAGGCAAGTTTCACACCAGCTTTGAATTTGCCTGGTTTCCCTGCACCCATATATCACTGCTCTTGCCCTGAAGGATCCCATTAGATTTAGCTCTGTGTCTGCTGCTCCCCACACAGCGTCTTCCCATGAGACGGAGGAACTGGGTTATCCTTGCTCCACTCAACCACCAAATCCCCTGGGCCAGCCCAGGGCAGAGCCCTGGCAGAGCTCCTGTGCCGGCACACGTGTGACCAGGACAGCACAAATGTGCTCAGGACTGTGGGGCACACCCCTCCAGCTGCAATGTGGTGTTGCACACTCTTGCTGTGATTTGCTCAACATCTGCCAGGGCAGGGGAGAACATCTTGCTGATGGGTTCATTAATGTTTCGGGTCATGTTACAGCGGGTAAAGATTTGCGTTCAATAAATGGTTTTGATTATTTGCCCTGTTTGCTGCTGAATAGATACTATCCCTGACAAAAGTTCAACAAACCTTTGTAACATGACATGTATCCCATAAACACAGCAAAATGCTATTTCCGAAAATCTTGGCACAGCCCCTTGGAGGAACATACCAAACTTGTGTTTCATAAAAAACGATACACAGACTAATGAAATCCTGTTGCAGCGCACAACAAAATCATATTTCAGTCATGGTGTTGAGCAGAAGCATGAGGCAACCCTGCCCTGGTGACTCCAATCCTGCCGGCTGCAGAAGTGTCTTTCCTCCCTGTCCATAGTATTCCTAATGTCTCTGTAGAGAATAGCAGCTATTCTTTTATTTTCATTAATATTAATAATAATAATTCTTGCAGCAGCAGTTTCTTTGGAGCATTATTATAAGTGATGGGCCAACTCATTTACCTAAGGATATTTACTGTGAAAGGACCCTCAGCTTATTTTATCCCCAAAGAGTCATTTGAAGGAGGCTGAGCTATTACTGCATCCATTTCTCTAAAATAAATAAGGAACTTTTTGCTGTTCTCTTCACCTTCAGTCTCAAGGAGTTACTGCAGCACTTGTAGCAACACCACAAATTTATAGGGCAGACTAACATCATAAAACAATCCAGAATAAGTTCATCCTTGAATGGGTTTCAGACCACAAGAATTTTGAAGTCTTACTGTGCTAGCAGCTCAGGCAGCTATCAGGGTTTTTTTTAAAAAAAAGCTTGTTCAAAATTAAAGGCATTTTCATGCCAATTTAAATAGGGAGTTGAAGATAAAATTCCAGCCAAAATATGCTACGTCTCTATATTCCCCAAAATAGGTTGGTTATTCTAACTGAAAAGGCTACGTGTTAAACGAGTTAGACTTGTGTAGAGAATACTTTTTCCCTGTACCAGACTAAACATTTAAATACAGCGAGAATGTTTCTATATAAATTCCTGTTAAAGATTAATGTTAAGTGAAAAGATAATCTTATAGTGCACCAGAGGGTAGAACGGAATCAGAATTTAACCACTGTAAGGAAGAGTGTATTGGAATGATTATTTTGGGGGGTATATCTTAGTAAAACATTACTTTTCTTTAGAGACAGTTTTCCAGAGATATCGTAAAAATTATCAGGAGCTTCATGGAACAACTTGAAGAAAAGTTGGAAGAAGACACGCTTGTACTCAGTGTGAAAAAAAAAAAAAAAAAAAAAAAAGAAATCTTATCGTTCTGGTTCTCTACTTACTCCTCTATGGTTTGTGGGCGAATTATACCCGTGGCTTTTGCCCGAGACCAAACCCACCCCTGTCCCTGTGTGGAGCAGGACCCACAGCCCCGTACTTGGGTGGGGGCTGCAGCAGCTCAAACACCTCCTGCCCAGGGAGGAGGTTTCTCTGTTAGTCAGAGGGAGCTATAAAAGCCACGCGTGGGCTGCCGGGGCTGTAGGCAAATCCACAGGTGCTTCTTGCTCCCGGGGCCCTTCCTGGAAATGTCTGGTGCTTCGTACTGCATCCTCGCCCACAGTGGGTGTTCACACTGAGACATCTACGTCCTCCAGAGCCTTTCTTCCCAAACCTAGGTCTGGACGAGGAAAACCAACTCGTTTCCTGGCAGCTTCATGGCAAGTGGGCTGCAAAAAGGGAGGTGCTGCTGCCTGTCCCCTACAGCTTCCTGACCACTGCTGGACGGGTGAGGAGGACTTTGCTGCTATGCCTCTGCCCCAGCCCCTTCTGCTTCACCCAGTCCTGAGCTTTAAAGGTCAAATGATGCCAAGAAGCTAATGCAAACATGACTGTGACCCCAGCGGAGAAGCTGGAAAGGCTTCTGGGGGCGGCTTTCTGCCCTCCCAGGGCTCGTTGAAGCTGCAGTGGGTTTGCAGCGAAGTTGCTGGACATCACGGGACACTGGGGGTTACATTACATTTGGGGTGGCAAGGAAAGTCTCGGGGTCCCCAGCTAAAGCTTTAGCTTCTTTCCCATGGGTGGAACAGCTTTGCTCTCCTCCTACCTGTCTTTGGGTGTCTCCATAAGCCAATCATTTGCATTTTCTTGTGGGAAGGAAGGGTACAAGGTCATTTCACAACCCTTCCCATCAAAACAAAGATTTCACTGTTCACTCTCCCCTCAGTGACTCTCGGAGCCATTAATCACTGGGCTGAGATAAGTTAGGAAGCACTTCCAAGGGCACTTTGCTGGGGCATGTCTCATGGAGCAGGAGGCGGAGAAGAGGCTCCACTCGGATGATCAGTGAGGGTGGGTGCTTTCGGTTCAGTCTCACAGGGTTAGTGCTGGAGAAGGCTGCTGAAAAGTTGGTTTCATTGGTTTCCCTTCTGTGGGGTGTTCATGAAGGCTCATTGTGATAATTTTTGTTGTTGGGGAGTTTTGGGGGCCAAGAGAAGTGTTTTCTGCCAGCCAAACTTTTTTTTTTTTCTCTTTTTCTTTAATAAACAGTATTTGTCCCCAAGCAATGCAACAAGCCAACTGTGGGGCAGGAGGAGTTGCAGCAGAGACAGCTTTCAAATTAAGTTTGTTTTGTCAAATAAAACCCTTCTCTTCCTCAAAATAAGGAAAAAAATGAAAACCATATATTTAGATTGTGGTGCAGATACTTTTCATGATCCGAGGCCATATATTTAGATTGTGGTACAAATACTTTTCATGATCCAGGGCCATCAGGAACAAAACATTATCTTGACTCTTCTCAACAAGCTGATTCAAATTTTAACTCTTGTAAAGTTAGCTCCTCTGTACAAAATATAAAAATAGAAAAGAGGGATGATTCTAAACAGTATAAACAAAAATGAAACCTATCTGGCTCCTGCTGCCAAAGTTAAAGACAACTTGACAGTAGATGGAGTGTTAAATACTTTTAATAACCTGTAGTGTTCTATTAATTGTTCTCTTTTTTTTTTCTTTTTTTTAAATTTCTAAATCTCAATAGAATTCTGACCAGATAGCTGACACTGGTTATTACTTCAAATGCAAGTATTACATGTGAAAAATGGGGAGCTATTTGTGTACGAACCACTTAAGGTTAATCAAGCTTTTAACTTTTACACTTTTTGACTTGTGACTATTCTAAGTACGTGACCTTAATGTTTCATTAACACTTTTTTGCACTTATTGCCTACTGCTCTCTAAAACTGCTATTAAAGTGGAACTGTAATGGAAGTGTTAAAACCTGATTCTTGGGAACTCCATGTGCTATTTCATTCCAGTAATCTGTGATCAGAAAGTATTTTGACTCTGCGTGAGCACAGGATTTTTCCCCTTGTTTAGGGCTGGGATTCTCCCACTTATTAAATCGGATGGACCCTTCTTGGGGTGCCAGTCTTTGCCTGTGTCTATGCCTCTGCTCCCAGACCTGCACGTGCCAGCCCTGCCCTGTCTAAGTGGTGGCGTTTGTTCTCATTCATTGCCATTCTTTTTGGCTCCAATCTCTATATTTACATTGGAAGGGGGTTGCTGGGAAGGGGTTGCAGAAGTGGGGATGGAAAGGCTGTAGGAGACTTTTCTTTTCCTGGGATTTATGCCATAGTGTGTGCTCCCCCTCTAAGTTTGAGGAAATGAGTCCAGGAGACTGACTCCTATCTGATGTAGTTCTGGGAAACACCAGACTCTGGAATTTGGTCACTCTAAATAAGGGCTTTAGCTCAAGATTCATTAACGGGCAGGAACAGAAGGATGTAACCTCTAAAAAATAGGCACAGGCTTAGGGTGTCCTAACATCTCCCAGAAGTGCAGGTTTGGTCCTGCTGCAAGGTTGCTCAGTCTTGTGAATCATCAGCATGATTTTCTGCAGTACCTCTGTTTTACTCAGTTTCTCTTCTGTGTCTAACCTGAAACAAGATATGAGATGAAGTTTAATTTAACTGTCCAAGTTAATTAGAGTATTCTTCAGCCTCCTCTTTGGTCAAACCCTTGCCTCATTGGTCCTTCCCTGCAATCCAATACGATCCCGTCTCTTGCTCTTGAGTTGATGCACCTCTTGGGTAGGATCCAGTTTAGTACGTATCATGTTGTTTTTTCCCAGCAAGGGGTTTCTTTTTTGTCCAATTCACCTTTTAGGTCCTGAGTTCCCCTTCCCTACCTGGTCCAAGACCATTTATACTGAAGGCAGAGGTGCAGACTTTGAATACGCATCATACACCTTGTCTAAAATTAGATATGATGAACCTCAAGCACTAGTTAAAATATCTGTCCACGGAGGGTCCTTGAGGAAATAAGCTTCACCCTGTCCCTGTTACAGCAGGTGTCTCCCAGGATGAATTGAGGGACATGGCAAATGGTTTTGTGACAGAAGAGTTGGGCCGTGCAGTTGATGTCAATGCTGTGATGAGAAGTGACTGCCATGGGACCATGGGGCCACCCATGATGGGGATCACCCACAGCAGCATGGACGTGGGCTGCTCAGGGACATCTGCCCTGGGGAGTGGGGATCAACATGCAGTGCTGCTTCAGAAAATTTTGTGTTGGGCTCAGCGAATGGAATTTGCTCTGCCATGCAGGTTCTAGCACTTTCATTCTCTTTGGCGAGAGCTAATTAATTTGCAAAGGGAAACTGCAGCACACATGTTACTGGGGCGCACGTGCTTTCGTGTGAGTTGGCAGCGGGAACTGGTTTGAGCCCTCAGCTCTTGGTTTCAGCCGCGTTTCTCCTCTTGCCAGCCCCGCCTTGCTCCTGTGCAGGAAAGGCAGCATCGCCCTGTGCAGACATGCAGTGCCTGCACCACCACAGGGGCCAAGGTCCCGCACACCCGGTGCAGCTCCGGTGCAGAAGCTATCATGTGTATTTTGCTCTTTTCCTCAGAGATTTGCAAGATTTTTTCAGTCTCCTATGCCCTCACTTCAACTTGTGTCAAAAGAAGAGATGAAAACTACCCTTATTTGGCATGTCACATAATTAAAAATATTTGTGGAAAATAAATTTTGTTTTCCCCATTGAGCATCTTTCCCAAAATTTTCTCTCTTCATTGCTCTTTTTTTCAAATCAGGGTAACTTTTTAATGCCACTCGTCATGCTTTTTGCTTTCTGCTCATGTCTGTTTAAAATACAACTCCAGCTTGTCTCTTATAAAGTCAAACAAACTGACACGTTGATTCCTCCTCTAACCCATCCTCCTCTGTGCGATCCCAGTGCTTGGCTGGGAGCCTCAGGCTTGTCCCAGAGTGCTGGGAAGATTACACCAATATCACAATTCATTTTGTGAAGTTTATCTTTGCAAACTTTTTTCCCTTCATTTCTTGGAGTATGGGTTCTACTCCTTCAAACAGAAATATATTTCCCTTTAGGTTGCTAGCCACTGTTTGAGGAATAAGCATTGCTTAAGTATTTGGCTTATTTTTTCCCCCTGTTGCAATATAAACTGAAATTAGAACTTTTCTCTCATGAAATAATCTGGTAATTTAAAAGGATATTTTGTTCTTTTATCAAAATGGTAACTCCAGTGAAATCAGACTCAAACAAGTTGATTAATTTTTTTCCGATTTTAGCGTGGGATGAATAGTCCCGGATATGGAACTAACACACTACTATGGGTAGCAGTAATTTTGAGCTGTTTCTCACTGAAGCATTCCAGTCCTTACTAGAAGATATCAATAACAGCAAAGAACATGGATATCAATAACAGCCAAGTAAACGGCATTTTTTCATCACCCCGCCACTTTCCTCTGGTGATATTGCTGTGTGTTGTGGCACTCAGAGTGTAAAATAAACAACCATCATGCTGGAGGCAGCGTAAAGGCATCAGACCTCCTTGCGCTGCCCAGTAAGTGCTGCCTGCTGCCATGACTTTTAGTCACTGGGTCTGATGTGTCTTGGTAACCTAGAAATGAAAGTCTCCTTAGCTAGTTTCCTAGGCGGTAGATCTTGCTTTTGCTCTATATTTATTGAATCTGTTCTCCGGCTGGGAAGCTGAACAAGTCTCTGTTTTTGTTTTTTGCAGTCACAGCTTGGCAGAGAGTGTGCTGCTGCTGAGGTTACCACCAATTCCCCACCTCAGAGAAGGGCTCTGGTTTAATCCAGCACCACTTGGGCCCCCTGAGCAAAGCCAGCAGCAGTTCAATGAGTTTGTTAGACCTTTTGGCAAATCAGTTGAGCTGCTCATAGGAAACCTCAGTGCCTGCTCCTGCTCTTTGTGGAGCTAGTTTTGCATTTTTCTCATCTGTGAACATTCCTGATGTCAGCGAAGCTCAGGTGCTTTCCTCTAAATCCATACTGAGGCAAACCAGACAAACAGAAACCAATAATTTCTCCCAAGGAAATTTAAAGCACTGAATTAATGACTTTGCAAGTCTACAGGGCCTTGTGGTGAGCTAGACTGGCCACCCAAGGGACACCAGGTCTACCCAGGGGATTGCAAGCTGTAGGCTACTGCTGCTCTTCCGTTGATCATGCTTTGGAAGGGCTGTTCCCAATAAAAATGCTTCCTTTTGGTTGAAGCTCAGCGATTACTTGGTGGGACCTCCGGTCTAGATAGATGAAATAACTATTTTTTACTGTGGGCAAGCTGAATTTTTGCAGCTGCTTGTGAACCGCTCTGGCCAAGATTGAGCAACTCTGGCCTGAAGGAGAGTGTCTAGATGTAAATGCAAATAAAAGCAATCAGATCAGCTTCATTTCTCCTCTGCCAGGTTGGGGCAATTTTATCTTCTTATAAGAAGAAGTCTTTCGCTGAGCAGAAACAGGATGTGCCCCCAGGGCAAAGAGTGAATGTGCACTGTAGGATTCGCTATGCAAACAGGTATTTTGTTGCAGAGGAATAAAAAATACTGGTTTTATGTGAGTTTTGATCTCCTTCTTAAATAGAAGAAATCACAAGTGTTATAGGGGTGGGCAGTAGCCTTCTTAATATACTCTTAGAAACCAGTGAGGTGACAACACAACATATGCCTGAAGTATTGAAACATGCTGTAGTTCAGTTTTCACCATTTTCTTTCCAGAGACACAGAAGTTAAGCATATCCCTTACCTCGAATGACCCTTGCAGGAGGCTGAATCATTTGCATTTTGATGCACTGGCATTTTCTAAACCAAAGAGACATAAGAATTTTTATCACCTTCAACAACTGCGTTGCCAGGGGCAACGCTCATAAATCTGCTTACCAGCATCAATCCCTGCATGCAGCAGAGGGCGGTGTTTGTGTGTGAAAAATGCATATTTATAGAAAAAAATGCTAAAATCGTTCTTGAACCTTGGGCAAAATTTGGGGTCTGGGACTATCGCGTTGCTAATAGCCATGGCAACAGTATCAACCAAAGGCACATGTTAATGTGTTTGCAGACTCCCTTGCATCTGACTGTGTGTTATTGGTAAAATGCTGGCGGTGTATTTTAACTTATACTGGATAATCCCTGTCCCAAAGGACTTGTGATTTAAAAATATACCTCCTGATGCATTGCTGCTGTCCTCCCTGATAATAGAACCTTCCCTGGCTCCAATTCCTACGATACTGTCTGCCCTGTTCTACAAAGAAAGCTATGCAAGGAAAAACAGCCCATTAAGTATTTGCTATGGTTGTTTAGATGAGAAAACCGAAGCACAGAAAAACTCTTGACATCCATTTCCTTAGCTGAACTTTTTCAATCCAGCTTTAACCTAGTGTTAGACTGTGCTCTGCTAACGGTGCTGTTGGCTTTCTATTAGCATAGAAATAAAAGTTATTTAAATTTTAGTGTCCATTTTAATGTGAGAATGAGGGAGCCATGCTGTGTTTTAGGGGAGTCCTTGAGTCCTGCTCTGTTCTTGCTAACCTCTGAGGAGACCTTCAGGACATTTTGTCTGGTCTCTCACTTTCGACATCTTTGTAAGGATGAGGCTGATGGTTTCCCATGTTCTAAGGCATTTCTTGTGGAGGAAAGCAGAGTGATGCCGAGGTACATCTCTCTATCAGAGGCTGCTAGGTGCCTGGGAAGGAAAGTAGAAGCCAGACTGTTAAATTTTATGTTTCTGCATTTAAGAGGAAACTCTGACAAATCAGACAAGAAAATGACATGTTGCAAGAAATAGTGAAGCCGCTGGTAGGCTGATGGTGTCCCTATTTAACTTCTTAGCAGTTTTTTGTTTAGTTTTGGTTTGGGTGGTTGTTGAGTTTTTTTGGCTGGGCTTTGTAAGAGGAAAAAAAAAAATAAAAAAAAATCTCCTGCTTCTTACAGAAGAAACAGCAGGAGCGAGCTCCCCTGCAGACAGATGCTCAGTGCAAATCTCCCCCTGTCATGCAGTGACTTCGGGCTATGTGTTACGGACCCTTAATTACCTGAAATCTCTTATTAAGAGAAAAAGCTATGAGGATAGCTTGCTTTCAGGCTGTGCTTCAGCTGGGGAAGTGATAATGGCTGATGTATAGGAACTTATGGGGCTTTTGTAGCATCATTGTAGCTCAGATCCTGCCCCTGTCAGGACCCGTATCTACACGATGGGTCCCCGAGCGACCGGAGCACAAAGGTTTTGCCTTGTGGCTACGAGCAGTAAACTCGGCAGTGAGCTGTAACCTGCAACAGCAATGTGAGCTCATTATCTATTTTTTGTTGAGTAAACATCTTGAATAACTTCATTATGTTAAGTAGGAACCCTTACAGTTATGTGGTGTTTTGGTTTTAAATAAACTTACTTGAATGAAAGGGTAGAAGGTGGTGGGGTGATAAAAAGGGTGCCAGGAAAACCAAAACCTTCTTGGAATAAGAAGGGGAAAAATTGTAAAGGAGAAAAGAGAATAAAAACAGTAGCTAAAGCGCTGAATGGTCTATAAATAACAATAAAGTCAGATTGGGGAGTCAAGTACCAAATGGACTTTCACTGCTGCTGACAATTAACCTCTTGCAGAGTCCCTGGCTATGGAAGGAACTTCACGATACACCAAATAAGCTTCTCTACGTCTATAAATACACACTGACTCACAGGCTGCAGTGTCCAAACCCATGTGGTTTGGCTGTCCGGACATCAGGTGTCCATGCAGCCCCTGAGACAGGAGTCTGTGCTTTATTCTGGTACTGTCTGGGCTCTGAAAGAGGGGAGAGACATCAGCACCGCTGCTGCCAGAGCCAAAGGATGTAAAAGCGGGTCCAGTGTCAGTAAAACTTACTGAAAGCGAAGATAGACCCTGCTCTTTTTCCAGAATGTCTGCAAGTGCGTGTGTGTATATTGAGAGGGTCAGGTTTTCTCGCTGCCCTGAGTTTCATGCTGTTTGGGGGGCGATAGGAATGCAGCTCAGCCTCTGGGCTGAACACACAGCCACTGAGTGAACACATGAGTCTGATTTAGGTTTAGACTCTTGCATGGGTAAATCAGGGTGTGAGGGACAAGACAGTGAGACCCAAGTTACTCCTGGATATTAAGAATCCCCTCCATATAAACATCAAGCAGTATGTATGTTACAGCCCCCTGAAGGTGCTCGTTGGTTTGAAGGGCAGGTTTCCCAGGGCCAGGCTATGAGGTCACTCAGCATCACAGGGCTGAGGGAAGCAGCCTGCTCTGCCTTACCCCCCCATCAGCACTGAAGCTGTAACAGACTTTGCACTTTAATATGGATTTACCACCTTCTTTTTTTTTTTTTTTAAAAAAATAACTGCACCTGCAAGGAAAATATTTCATCTTCTATTCAACCTTGATCTGCCATTTGCTGTGGTGACTTGGTCCTGGGGCACAGTGGCTGCAGGGCTGGGCCACACTGTCCTTGTTCTGGTCTCAGCTGAAGGCTGGTGAGATGTGTTTTCCCCCTGATGTGCTCTCAGCTCCTTGTGTCCAAGGTGGAACTTAAGTGACACTGCACCAAGTAACGCATGTGTGCAATAGTCCCTGTAGGTCTGTCCCCAGAGGAGAGGTGTCTTTGAGCTTTACTCTATCACCTTTTCTTCTCTCAGGACACTTCTGTCATGAAATGACTAAGGAGCCATCAGCTGACTGAATTTTGGTGATACGTGTTGAATGTGGTTGCATTCTCTAAGGGGCTCTAATGTTCCTTACCAGAAAAAAAAAAAAAAATCCTGGATGGTTCTTGTTGTCTGTGAGAACAATCTTGGGCTGAATGATCTGAAATGAACAGTATCCCCATTTCACCAGCCCTTTCTCCCAGAGGCCAGCCTTTGAATGCCAGGGTAGCGATGTGTCTGTAGGAGACCCAGGATGAAACCTTCCCTGTAGCTGGCTAAAAAAATGCTACTGAAATGCTCACAGGTACTGGCTTATCACATTAATTTATGGACTTCTTCTTTCTAAAATGCTTTTGAACAATTGAGGAAGTGAGAACTGATGCTTGGATTTCCCTTCCTATGGTCATGCAGGCTTCCAATAAAGTCCTCAAGGACTCCTCTCTTTATTTTTTTTTAATGCAAAGTGTAAAGTCATTTTATTTAAGTGTAGTTACGTACAGAAACTTAGGGCAAAATCATATGACAGCATAGTATGTATATTGAAAAGGATATGAAGTGTTATTGGAAACTCCCATGGAAAAAACATGAGTTAATTTTACAAGTCACAGGTGGCATATTTTATTAATGGATGTCATAATCTCTGAATAACTCATAGAAAATCTAAAACAATTGCTACACTTCACAGCTGCTTAAAACACTGTAATTTCTTTCAGCTTGCCAACACACGATTAGGAAGGAGCATTTGAGAAAATACCACTTGTGCAAACTGGCTGAGGTTTTCAGTGAGAATCTTTAACCAAAGGTTCTTTAGTTCATGTAAATTAAACTGAAAATTATTTTGGATATGTCTTTTGGACTTCTTTTCATTATTGAATGGGCATGACATAATAAAAGCTTAATTTTCAGGCTAATCTTCGTGAACCGTAGAGTAAAATCTCTCCTATATGGGAGAGCCAGGCTGAATAGGTTCAGTTCCATTGAGAGCAAGCTGCCGGGGCAGAAGGGTCTGTTTTCTGCAATATTAAGGAATGTATTTCAAATCTGCCTGACATTTCATGGAGTCTAGCTGCTGGAGGTCTGTAAGAGCCATTTCCCATGTGAATCCCCCAGTGCCTGGCTGGATGTGAGTTCACCCCTTTGCTGTACAGGGTCTCTCCCCTCCAGGTATTTGCCCATTTTGCACTGAAAGAGGAGGAACACAATTCCCTTTACACTCCAGTCAACTTTGTTTGAATCAGTCAATCAGTTTAAAAGCCATAAGGAAGGGAGAGCTGTGCAGAGGAATGATCACACCAACTCACTGAGCATCTACTTGTTACTCCCTTAGGAAACATTTTGTGCCATTATGCTAAAATACTGCTACCACCAAAAAAAAAAAAATCACAGAGATGCAACGCAAAGACTATTTTAAAGTTACTTTTTTCACCAGTATGTAAACTTTAGTTGGTTTTATTTTTTTGTTTGGTTTTTTGGTTGTTTGGTTTGGGGTTTGTTGTTTGGGTTTTTTTGTTGGTTTTTTTTTTGGTTTTTTTTTTTTTAATATGTTATAGATAACTTTCATTAACAGTTTAGGATGTGGTCAGTGTAAGAAGGAATCTCTGTACGCCCTGAATGGCAGCCTCTGAAAGGGTGAGATGGGCGCTGAGCAGCTGTAAGAGGAAATACCTTGAGTCTCAGTTAATATTACTTAGGCCTGACAATTTACCCCTCAGTGAGGAACCTCTAATTTTGTTGCTAATGGGATCAAATGACCAAATGTTATCATTGCAGTCACTTGATACTCTTCTTTCTTTTAAAATATAATGTTACTGATTCATTAAATACACATGCTACCTAAGGTCTTAATCAAATATCTGCTTCAAAATCAAGTATCTGTTAATTTGGGAATTAAAAGTTCCTGCTCTCTCTTGTAGATCTTGGGTATGATCTTCTCCCTTTCCTCTTTTTCTAGGCACCGTTTTATCACCCCAGGTCAGCACTGTTGCAAGAAGTTAATAAATCTCTCTTACAAGGCACTAACACTTCCCTGATTGATTTTTGAATGAAGTACTACATGCATATAGTG
Source organism: Athene noctua (assembly GCF_965140245.1). Taxonomy (NCBI): domain Eukaryota; kingdom Metazoa; phylum Chordata; class Aves; order Strigiformes; family Strigidae; genus Athene; species Athene noctua. The sequence continues at coordinate 6,823,881 of NC_134060.1, forward strand.
TGTTAACCTTGAAGTCCAGCATCGACACCTCATTATTTTCAGCCTCCTTGAGCAGTTTTCAGGGGCACCCTGTACCTGGAAAGCCTCACTTCTCTTTCTGAAAAGGAGGAAGACAAGCCAACTGCAGGTTAATTAATTAGAAGGACTGGTAAAGAGAACATTGAATGAATTTTTTTTTAAATAGATAAATAAGACCTTAAGATTTTAATGGTAATGTAATGATTTTTATGGTCTGGTTCACTGTCTTTGAATTCTAGGAACTGGCCATATGGAGAAGCTTAATCTAAAAATATTAGGGGTCAGAAGTTAATCCTAGTGCCTGAAAGGGGTGATGCATTGGGAAAAACCTGAGAGATGCCTAGGGTCATCCTGGCCCTCCCAAACCCTCCCTGACACTGTCGTATGAGACTCTCACTCTGTGACCCCATTTTGTGCTCCTGCATGGCGAGGACGTACCACTCCTCTTGGGTTTGGCACCTCCTCACCAAAGCCACTGTGCCCTCGTCCTACTCTTCCTTGGGGCTACAGAAGCCAAAACATTAACAAATGAATTGAGCCTGCAGACCATGAGCCTGTCTTAGAGAAAATACAGCAATTTTATATATTAAAAAAAAAAAAAAAAAGTCTTTTTACATGACTTTTGGGTTTTCAGCTTTTTGGGGGCTTTTCCTACAACCACCTCCATGTCTTGTCTCACTGCATGACCAGGACAGAGGTGTACACACCTGTCCCACCAGGATAGGGACTTGGAAAACTAATAAATACTGAGTCCTTTCTTACTTTAAAAAAATGCACAAACTCCTGGTTTTTAACACAGATTATTCCAAAGGACAGGGCTTTAAAAAAGGCACAAGACTTGATTTTCCAAAGCTTTCAGTGATACGGTGTGAGATGGTCATGTGGAGAGTGAGAAATGGAAATAACACAGTGTAGGAAAATCTTCTGGTTCTCAGCATAATCAGGATTTGCATAGTTTTGCTAAATGCAGCACTTTGTTATTTGTAAACTGCTTGTTCTTGGGTGATGTTAGTCCGTGGCAATCCCAGGTCATAAGTGAAGATTTTCACTGTTTTTTGGGGGATTCTGGCAAGGAGTGACTATTGGCATCCTTTTTTATTTCCTGGTCCTTCAGCTGCCCCAAACCCTCCTACACTAGAGGCATGAAAACAGGCCTTTTACAGAAGGCTCTAGCACTCAGATACCAGCAGGTCTCATTAGGTGCCGTGCAGGTATTGCTACCTGTGTCTCTTCTGCTCACATTTTCACGGAAGATCTGGTGAAGTTATATAGAAGTGATGTGGAGGAATGCCAGCTCTGTGTGTCTTCAGGTAAAAATGCATCAAATTAAAGACAGGTTTAATTTTAAGAGGTCAAAAATGAACTTTTGGTAGGAAATTAGACTTTTGTTTATTGTTTGTTTGTTTGGGGGTTTTTTTTAAACATTGTCAGCAAGGTTTTAGAGTGATCCTCTAACAGGAGCAAGGGAAAGGAGAAACCTATGGCTGGAGTTGTAGTTACCCATGATAGCACAGTACTAGACCTGATAGCCCACAAAGTCCCCTCAAGTCTTACAGTCCGAAAGAAACCACACTCCTTAAAGGGAGGCTTTTCTTGGCAGCTTTGTAGAAGCAGTGAATGTATTGAGCAAATCCTGAGTGATTTATTTCTCTCATAGTACTATTACTTGCTGTTTGAATCAAGAGAACGGTGTCCCTGCTGCTTGAGCTGCAATCCAGCATCATTAATAAATAGCACTGGTAAGAAAGTGAAGTGGCTAAATTGTCAGCGCCCCTTTGGAAGCTGCCCTGATTAGAATATCCATTAGTATAAATTGTATTTTTATGGTTAGCCCACTGTGCTAAATATGAAACTGCATTAAGCTATTACACTCTTCGTAGCCACTAAATTGAATTACCTGGTGCATCTGTTTAGTAAACTGCGAAACCTGAAGAGTTTGGCAATCATTATTATTTATTTTGTGCATTTTAAGTCTTTCCTTTGACTAATACATAGGCACGGTTGGGCTTTGGTTCAATATACCCCTCTGCATTTAAACATAGTTGCAGAGTACTTAAAATGGGGTGTTAAGAAAATTGACTTTTTAACTTTGCAGTGCAGTGTCATAATTTGCTTTTACTCCGTATGCTCTAGTGCCAGAAGACTTGGAACTCTTTTTATTTATATGAAAGATGATACATTTAAAATGGGCAAAACCTGCATTTCAAACTTTCATGCCTGTTCAGATCAATGCTGACAGCTTAGTTTACGTTGAATGATTTAATGCATTCCTCCACCTGCTAACCAAGAGAATTACTTGACCCGAAAAAATCTGCGCACGTTGAAAAAAAAACCTCTTTAAATCTCTTTCTGACTCACGAGGAAAGTGTGTTTCTCATTATTGCTGCAGGGGCATGCCGATATTAGGGTAGCAGAAAGTCTTGAGCTGGTTTTGCCTGTGTGGAGGCTAGGACTGGGGATGGAGGGGAGTGTGGTGCAGGACCAGCGGGTCCAGACCTAGAAGGTGTGTTATTCCTCTTGCTTTGCTCCTGTATCGGCCCTGGTGTGTGAAGTCTTTGAAATGCTTTGAACAATGTTTACGGGCTGAGGTCTCCTCTACCTTGGCCATGTCTGTGCTGTAGTTCCCTTTATGGTGTAGACCCGCTGATGTCCCCACCTTTGTACCCTCATCTGCCCTGTGATTTTTGACTCATTCACAGGGTTCTCCCTCCTGCTGCTTGCTCCTGCCCTTCTCCACGATATGAAAGGTAACAGCTCTTGCAACTTTTCTGTGACTTGTGCAACTTTTTCTGAAATTCTCAGCTCTGCAAGCATGTGGCTGTGGGGATTATCAGTTCGCAGAAAAGCAGTACTTGTTTTTTTCCGTAACCTTGAGGGCAAGAGCTTACTGACCTGGCTCAGGTTACCCTCAGGGCTCTGAAGCTGTGAGGAAAAAGAACCAAATGCTTTTTGAAGTTTTTTATTTCCTGACTGCTTGGGCTTGGTAGTCCCAGAGCATCACTCCCACCTCACCTCCTCTCCTTGTTTCCTATGCTGTTCTTGGCCCTTCTCCAGACCCACTGTGCATCCCATCAGCTGAGGGCCTGGTGGGAGGGGGCATCCCAGCTGGTGCATGATTGCTTGTCCCCATAAGATCACAGGGAAAGGATCTGAGCCCTGGGCTCGGTACTGGTGAGGCCGCCCCCCGCTGAGGGGGTTCAGTTCTGGGCCCCTCACCCCAAAAAGGCCATTGAATGACTCGAGCGTGGCCAGAGAAGGGCAACGGAGCTGGGGCAGGGTCTGGAGCACAGGTCTGCTGGGGAGCGGCTGGGGGAACTGGGGGGGTTCAGTCTGGAGAAGAGGAGGCTGAGGGGAGACCTCCTGGCCCTCTGCAACTCCCTGCCAGGAGGGGGCAGAGAGGGGGGATGAGTCTCTGGAGCCAAGGCCCCAGCGCCAGGCCCCGAGGGAATGGCCTCAAGCTGCCCAGGGCAGGGTCAGGCTGGCTCTGAGGAAGGATTTCTGTGCAGAAGGGGCTGTTGGGCGTTGGAATGGGCTGCCCAGGGCAGGGGGGGAGTCCCCGGGATCCCTGGAGGGGTTGAAGAGTCGGGCTGACCCAGCGCTGAGAGATCTGGTAGAGTTGGGAACTGTCAATGTTGGGTTAATGGTTGGACTGGATGATCTTCAAGGTCTTTTCCAACCTAGACAATTCTGGGATTCTGATCCATATAGAGCTCCAGTGAGCTGTGGGGAGCTTACAGGCACAGGTGGGTGCTGTGCTAGTGAAACCCTGAGCGAATGATCCTGCCTGTGCCTTTGCTCCCTGTGAGGGGCTGGGGGGCTGGGGCGGCCACGGTCTTGGGGCTTGCAGACACGCTGCTGCTGATACTATGGCAGGAAGCGAAAACAGCCGCGTCGGCTCCATCTTAGCCTGAAATTCCCAGATGCCAGCAACTTCTTGAGATATTCACAACTACTAAATTTGCACTAAAAACAAACAAAAATGCTGACAACTAGAGCCTGATGATTTTACTGCTTAAAACACAGTTTTACTTTCTTTTTTCCTCCCTTCTCCTAAAGAGCTAACGCTTGATGCAGAGAGCTGGATCTGTCTCGACTCCTGAATCATCACTAGCATTGTTACCCACACCAGCTGCAGAACTTCATGCTGTTGATGATCCTTAGCCAGTTCATATTCACTTCTCTCTGAGCTTGCAAGGCTAGAAGGGAGAACAACTCAACCTTTTCCTTGCAGACTGAGAGATTATCCTGTCCAGTGTGTCAAGACTTAAAAAAAATTAAATAATATTTCTGCTTTTAATCATATCTTTTCAAAGTACAGCTGCATTTCAGCTTTTTGTTTAACCTTTCTTGCTTAGTGCTAGAGGTGGCAGGACAGGTTTGGCTCTCTAGTACAGCTAAATACAATGGGAAGTCAGGAATGGGTTAGGAAATGCGACCAAGCTAGCTCATTTGTGGTGAAGTTGAACACTAGGCATAATTTTAAGTTAATATGTCCCTTAGACATCTTAGGCATGTCACAAGTATAGCAGTTATATAGCATATGAATTAGCGATTAAAGATTCAAACTGCAACACTTGAAGTTACTCTAAGCCAAAGGTCCAAACCCTGCTGAGGCAAAGAATAAAAGAGAATCACAGAATCATCTTGGTTGGAAAAGCCCTTGAAACTCCTCCAGCCCAACCATGACCCTCACCCTGACCGTTCCCAACTCCCCCAGATCCCTCAGCGCTGGCTCAGCCCGACTCTTCAACCCCTCCAGGGATCCCGGGGACTCCCCCCCTGCCCTGGGCAGCCCATTCCAACGCCCAACAGCCCCTTCTGCACAGAAATCCTTCCTCAGAGCCAGCCTGACCCTGCCCTGGGCAGCTTGAGGCCATTCCCTCGGGGCCTGGCGCTGGGGCCTTGGCTCCAGAGACTCATCCCCCCTCTCTGCCCCCTCCTGGCAGGGAGTTGCAGAGGGCCAGGAGGTCTCCCCTCAGCCTCCTCTTCTCCAGACTGAAAACCCCCAGTTCCCTGAGCTGCTCCTCGTAAGACCTGTGCTCTAGAATAAGACATGTTCTCCAGAAAACAAAGTTCAATGCAGACATATTGGTACACAGAAACCTGTTTGATGATATATTTTTTAGAGCAGAGTGGTGTTTTCTCCTGGGGTATTTTTTTTTAGAAAAGTTATCTTTTACAGTGTAAAAATTTTCATTATCTCTTGCAAGAATGGCTTTTATTCACGCTTCTTTTGATGAACAATATTGCTCTTGATAGTTATTTGCTGATCTACTGAGATGGCTGCAGCCATGCTTCACATGGCTAACAGGAACCTTCTGCACAGACACTGAAGGAAAAGAAGTCTAGGAAAGCAGACTTATGAAAGGTATGGAGTAATTAGTTGGCTATGCTGTATTTAATACAGAAACAAAAGGAAGCATTATTCAGAAGTAAATGTCTTTTTTTTTTTTTCCCTGCATCTGCCACTACTGAAAGGATCATCTACAGCCCAGTGTCAAACATTATTATAAACAGCATTGACAGGAGAGGGTCTCTGGCTTGAATGAAGAATAGGCTAGAATATATTAGATAAATGTGGTGGGGTTTTTTCTGTTACCTTGTGCTGATGAACTTCTTGGTGTACTTAAATATAAAAAACCAGAAGTTCAAGCAATCACCCCTGCCAGTCTGACATATAATGAAGTACAGTTGCCAGGTAGCAAGTTTTGCAGGCAGGGAAAAAGTGGTAGATGGGATGTATTTAGAGTTTTTCTTTATGGTTAATTTAGCTGCAGATGCATGTAGGAATGTTACAATTTCCCTAACTTAGTGTCTTCTGCATCTTGATGAAGCAATTACAGAATGGGCACAAAGTTGGTTAGACAGCCGTATCTGCAAACTAATTACAATTTCCTGTCAAAATGGAAGAGTGCATGGAGTGGGGCTCTATGAGGGCCTGACCTGGCTCTGGTGGCATCAATTATTTTAATTAATGAGAATATACTTACTAAATTTGCAGATGGCACGAAGCTGAGATGGGCTGCAAGGATGTTAAAGCACAGGATCAGAATTCAAATTGATGATGACAAAGCGGCCAAAACGGAATGTAATTCAATAAGGGCACAAATTAACTTCTAAATATAGACAGGAGTGATCAATTGTGCACGTGCAAGGTTGGAGCTTGGCTGGCCAGGTTGTGGCACAGCACCCAGGGGCCAGGAGCTGGGCTGGGCTGTAACCTGCCTGTGGGCCATCAGCACCAGGCTGCTGGGGTGTGCATGGTGCAGCACGGGGAAGTCAACTTGCTCTGCTCATCATCAAGGGCAGTTGTTGGTACCCTACAATTTAAATAAATTAAAAGTGGACCAGGTGAGAGAGAACTTAGAGATAAAGAACAGGACTGATTAGAGGGCTGGGAAACTGGACTAAAGAAAAATGAGGAATACTTAACCTACACTAAAGACTTTCTGTACATGTCATCAGTCTTCAAATTGTAAGATGTTAGTGCAGAGGTTAAGGATATGCTGAGTATGATCTGACCCTCATGGCAGGGTTTGAAATGATGGGAAACAGTGGCTAGACATTAGAAATACACTGTTTCTATAGCTCCTGCTGCAAAAGTAGGAAGGCATCTAATGCAAGAAGTGGATGCCAAAGAAGGAAAAGTGTTCTTCTGATTTCTGTATTTTTTTTATTTGGAAAACTCAAGCTGTGTTGGGTTTTTGTGTGTGGGCTACAGGGGTAGGGGGCTACAGAGGTGACCCGTGTGAGAAGCTTCTCAAAGCTTTCCCAACTCCAAGTTGGACCTGTCTGTGGCCAAGTTCGAGTCAGTTAGTGATGGTGGCTGCACCTCTGTGATAATGTATTTAAGAAGGGAAACATGAGAGGAGGAGGAGATGTGAGGGAAATGCCTCTGCAGGCACCCAGGTCAGCGAAGAAGGAGCAGGGGAGGTGTGGTGGAGCAGAGACTCCCCTGCACGCATGGGCAGAGGGCAGGCTGTGCCCATGGTGATCAGTGGTGGAGCAGGTGCCCCCCTGCAGCCCGTGGAGGACCCCACGCCAGAGCAGGGGGTGCACACAGAGAAGGCCGGGACTGTGAGGGCAGCCCGCACTGGGACAGTCTGTTCCTGGGAGGCTGCACCCCGCAGCAGGGACCCACGGTGGAGCACTTTGGGAAGAGCCGCACCCTGTGGGTGGGAGAAGTTCCTGGAGGACTGTCTGCTGTGGGAGGGAGCCCACGCTGGAGCAGGGCAAGAGTGCGAGGAGTCCTCCCCTGAGGAGGAAGGAGCGGCAGAAACAAGGGGTGATGAACTGACCACAACGCCCATCCTCTGTCCCCTGCACTGCTGGGGTGGAGGAGGGAGAGAAATAGGGAGCCAAGCTGGGCCCAGGAAGAAGCAGGGGAGGATAAGGTGGCTTTTTTGTATTTCTCACTGTCTTCCTCCAATTTGATTGGTAAATTAGTGGTGATGGTGTTCAAATTAAATGGATGTGGGTTTTTTTCCCAGGTTGAGTCTGTCTTTGCCCATAACCATAATGAGTGAATCATCCCCCCATCCTTGTCTCGATCTCCCAGCTTTTGTTGTATTTCTCCTCCCCATCCCTGAGGGGGAAGGAGTGAGCAAGTGGCTGCATGGTGCTCAGTTTTCCTCTGGGCTTAAACCACGACACAAGTCTAACCCCAAAGTTTCAGTATGATTCTGAATGTGTCACTTAATTCTGCATCTTTTGATGTTGGATAGGTCTTCTGCTTCATCATGGCTAGTGAGGGCCTTACCCAGTAGCCCTGCATGTGCCCCTTGGCCAGAGCTTGTTTTACAAACGTGTCATAGTTGGTTTGCATATGTGTGGGAGATCTGCTGCTTCCTCTCAAATTGGTGAACAAATTCACAATTTAATATGCGGGCCAGAATTTCTCGTTTGGAAAATGGAGATGATAACAGAAGGGAAAGAACAGAAATCCATTAATATTTTATAAAGCATTCAAACACTATAGCAATGAGTGCCATAGAAAAGCCTCTGAGGAAATAAACAAATTTCTGTCTTCAGAGCAGATGTTGAAATAATTATAGTAAATAAGGCACAAGGCCACACACTGAACAGCGAGAACAGAATGGGCTGCTGAATCTCTGCTTGCTGCCTGCACAGCAGCTCCTCAGTGCACTCAGGGAGGCAGAGAGCCCATGAAAGAGTCATCTCAGAAAGGCTGCAGCAAAATTCATATGTACAACAAGGTTCATTTAAGTTTGGGCAGAAGAACCTGGTTTTCATATTTCCAAGCTTTGGAGACCTTGACTTTGACATCCTGGTAGTTGTGTAAAGTACGCCATAAGGTAGATTGTGGTGTAGGGAAAAAACAGACTGTAAAGCGAAAATGAAATATTCTTGGCTTTAAGAAGAAAATATCACCTGTAGCAGGAAAGATGTGATGCATTTTGGCAATTTAAAGGATGGCGTATATATTCAGAATAGATGGCTAAATGTTGGGTAATTTTTGTGCTCTATAAAGTCCAGCTGTAACATTTACATCAATATTACAGTACTTATAGAAAAAGTCTTGGGCATCCAGACAGCATAAAATAATTATTGTCAAAGTGACAGAAGTTAACCTCTTTTATATTTGTGTCTCTAGGAACAGTTTGAATAAGCTTTGAATGTTTCTACCATTTCCTTGCTTCTCTTTCCCTCATCCCAAAATCCATCCTACACTGAAGACTAAATAGCCCCCTATGCTGGCAGCCTGGCTGAGGTGAGCCCCGGGTCCCTGCTGTGGTTCAGCACTAGAAATAGGAACTTTTTAAGAAATCTTACCTGTTCTGTGATACAGTAGCTTGCACGAGCTCTGTCCTCATGCGTAATGACTGCGTAACACTGCTGACATTATAAGCTTGCGATACAGGGGACGGCAGCATCGAATTACTAGTAGAGAAACTTATTTCAAGTGGTGATTGTATTCATGTTTTGCATAGCAATTTGTTTTCTAAGGACCAAAATACTTGCGTACTGAAATTTATAGAGTTGGTTAAATTCCCCCTTGCTTTATTTCTTCAAAATTTCTCCGTATCATTGAGGATATAATATAATTATATGATTATATTATTTAATCATATAATCCATCATCTTCATGCCAGAAGCTGAAGCTATGAACTTCTGCCTTGTGACAGCATTGCTGATTTCGCTCTCTATTGCATTTGTCACGTGAGAGTTGTTCTGGCTTAGCAATGCTGCTTTTCTAGAGAGAGAAAATAATTGCAAGAACAGCTCAGATGAGGTATGCTTTTCTGAGGGTTTGAGTCCTTTGGTCTCTAAACCATTCGTGGTGCTCCCGCTGCAGTAACGCTCACGTAGGGTCCCCCGTGTCCCTGACATGGTGCTGGGGACAACCTCCAGCCTGAGGTACCATCTCCATGGTCACTTCATGCTGGTGGGCCCACTGATGACAACCAGACAGATCTATAATGACTTAACTCTTGCTGCTTTTTCCATATGTTGGGGCAGCATTTGTCCACCTACATCTTTTCACCAGTTTTTACACCTTACCTTTGTAGAGACGTAATTCCCTGAGTTTTATACCCATATTTTGAATTTAGCTGCAGTCTGGGTGTGCAGAAGTGTGACTGTATAAACCTTGTTTCCATAGGAAACCTTGCTAATAAATAGCACTGCAATGTATAGAAGTTCAAAAAGCCACCAGAAGTACAAACCCACATTTAAATTCTGCCTTTCACCACTGTTGAGGGACTTACTCAGAGGTTGCAATGCTCACCCACATGTCAGAGCACGACGCTGCCCTGGGCTCCCAGATTCTGCAATGCCAAGTAATAACGAACAGAAGAAACACAGGTTGTTTGAGATTTGCCTCCTGGGTATCTATACTCCATAAACATAAAAATGCAGACACAGTCCAAAAAAAAAAAAAAAATCAAAAAGCCGAAAGTTCTATAATTAAAACAGTACTAATCTAGCATTTGCTTACTGGTTGGACTTGGACCTGGCTCTCTGTGTTGCTGCCATTATGCATGTATATATGCATATATATATATATATATGTGCATATATACACTGCCAGCAACTGTTTCCTTTTTCAGCACCTGTCTCCCTTCCGCCTCAGCCACCCCAGTGCAAGTGCCGCAGACTTGCTCAGCTGATGCTCAACCGCCTGCACGGGAGGGACAAGGTTTGTGGCTCAGGTCCCAGCTGTCCTCAGATTAACCTCAACAACTTCTTGTTGTTTTGGCACGCTGAACTCCAGTGTTACATCTTTTTCCATGCGTGGACTTACATTTTCTCTGTTACTCTAGAAAAGAGCGGTGTCCCAGCTGTGGACCACTTCTCCCTGTTTTAAACGAGGCTGACACCCTTGCTGTGGGGAAGCCTTGATGTTCAGCGATGCAAACCGTTCCTCTGATCTCTCAAAACTGCTTTTGAAAACGTCTCTCCAGTTCTTTTGCTTTGGCTACAACCACCTCGGTTTCCAACTGAGATGTCCCCAAGCCATAGCTGGTTAAATTTTCCTGCAGCTCTCTCCGTTAGTACTTGAAGCACCTTTGAGCAAGGTAACAGAGTTATAGTACAGAACATGCAATATCTTTCTGATAATCACTTTTAATTCTGATTTCACTGTACTCAGGAACACGGCGTACAAATATCCGTGCAGGTCTTGAATATTCGTCCTATTTTAATGCACAAAAAAAATGATCCTAATGAGCTATACTGGCATTATTGAAATCTTCTACAGTATCATGTAGGGCTTTGTGCATTGTCTTTGTTAGACATAATTAGCACTTTGAATGTGCACACATCAGATGGTGGTTGAATAGGAGAACTCGTTTAACACTTCAGCCTCCACATCGCATCCCTCTGTGTGCCCTGGAATGACATCACCAGGAAACGGCAGGCAAATTTCTGGTTTCAGTGGCATGCTTTGGAGCTCGGTGTGGTCCATGCCCGGCTCTCCACATGTGGAAGTAGGCAGTGGCAAGACTGATGTTTCTTAGGCGTTTTATATTAATTCCAGCGTTGAGACTCTTCTTTCTTTTATGTCTTTGTGCCACATCTAACAATGGTAGAATGAGTTTAAACATCCCTAGCAATACACAGGCAGAGGAGGGCTTCAGTCGGGTTTTTTTGAAGTGGCTCAGGTGGGGGGGGGTGTGGGGTGATGTTAGCATGGAGAAAAGCTGGTGCTTTTCTGCTGAATTCAAGATTTAGCTAAACAGAAAGAAAAAAACCTCTTGATTTTCCAGTTAATTTACTTTTACTTAAAGGAGTAGAATTTTAAGGTTGACAATGAAAATCCATATATACGAGCTTCAGGCTGAGCAAAACACAGCCTGAATAAACAGGATAGGGAAGAGAGGTGCCCTTGGTTGCCAGCAGTGGTTGGGCACACCGCTGCTCACCTTCCCGTGGGAACTCCTCCGCACCTTCCACCGTGCTGGGCCGAGGGGAGGTTTCAGCAACAAGCACATCCTCTGGCATCACTTACCCAGAAGGCATTCCCAGAGGAGAACCCTGTGGAGTGGCAGAGGGTTGGGGAACCTCATAAAGGTACCCAGCTCTGAGTAAGTCTGTGCCATGTGTTGGGCTGTTCTTACAACAGCCTGTGGAAAAAACTTGTCTATGGAGTGATAGTGATAGCAATGCGAGAAGTTAAAACTTTGTTTCTTGACCTTGACTTGGTTCAGCCTCTGCATGGGGATGGCTTGGCTTCTCCAGGACTCACCCAAATCAGAAGTAACCCCTGCCTGGGTTGTGAAGAGCGGGTGTGCAGCTCTCCTGTGCAGATGCACAATGTGCCTGGTGGCACAGGCCATGTCTTGTGCTGTCCTTTGCCCCAGGTTTACAAGCAAATTGAAGCAAACTCTTGTTTTTCTCTATTCCTTGGCTCAAACCTTAAAAGGGGTGTTTTTTTGTAAGAAATTGAGAAGTGATTTGCATACTTCATTTTCTTTACTCTCACAAATCCAAACAGATCCCTTCCCCTCTCTCTCTTTAGACATCTGTTACTGGATTTCTTGTTTTGTCCTTACCGAATTTTGTCTGTTGCCTGAGTTTCTGGAGCCTGCAGGGTGTTCCCAGCAGAGCACGGGAACCCAGGCGTGCGACCTTGTCCCGCCAGCATCCGCTCTGGCTGGGCTCGCAGCACCACACCGTTCAGAGGGCTCTGACTTTCTGCCGTTCCTTTTGATCTTTGTTAATAATGGCTGAAAATAGCACGAAGGGGCCCTCCTCCTTCCTCCCTCTTTGTTCATCTTATTGCTATATAAGAAAGTTGAGGATCCTATTGGAATATGTCATGAGGTTATCTTTTATTTATTCATTGTGTGCTCAGAACCATCTCTGCATAGGAGGAGGCACTGTGTTTTAAAAAGGGAAGGCATGAGCTATGCATGGTCTGTCCCAGGATTTATGCAAATATGTATATTTTTATGCCAATTTACAGTCAACTGTCTGTCTTGTTAGGGAAAAAGTGGCAAGTCTGGCTACAAGCCAGTCATTCTCCTGCGCCTGCTCCCTTCGCAGGGAAGGGGCTCCCGCGGATGCTGTGCCAGGGTGAGATCTGCAATGCTGGGGCCGGGCCATGGTCTTTGGGGTGAGGGTGCGTCCCGTGGGATGGGAGGGGCAGGTGAAACCCCAGGCTGGGGAGTCATTGCCTCGTTGCATATTCCCCTCCGCCTGTTGCTGGGGTTTGTCTTGGCTCGGTCACTCTGCTCCGGGATGTTCCGTGTTCTCGGCTGCAGTTACCATCCACCAGCTGCCCCCAGCCCCAAGTACCTGCACTGCCCAGCACTAGAGGGGAGGCGAGGAGCTGCCTCTCATAGTCCCACCCTGCTGTTAATTTTTCCTAGACGTCGCCTTTATCAGCATTTCGTACCTTCGAGCCTTGTTCATTGGTGAGAAAAGCCGCCAAGAAATCCGAGGCACGCTGGTCTGAGCTGCTGCAGGAAGCGCTGAATTATGTGTGAAGCTGAAAGTCTTGCAGCTGTCTTAGACATGTGAAAAACTTTCCATAAACATTCCTGGATGCTTTGAGGTTTTAAATGAGATTTAAAAAAAAAAAAAATTTAGAAGAAAAAATTAGTACTGGGGGGATGCCTGTTTAATTGGAAATTCTGAAAATCTGTTTCAAGTTATAGTTTACATCAACTATTTTAAATAACTGCTGTGGAAGAATCTGTGAATGGGACCTCTTTGAGATTTACGACATTAAAAATATTTCTCAAGTGATAAGAGTTATCTTCAGCATTGGAAGTCAGCTCAAGCTTACTGCATACATATTCCATACATTTATTAAATCTGTGGGGTTTTTAGTCTCCATGAATGAGGAGTACTGGGGGAAGTTCTGATTTTATTTCAAACATAAGTTTCTCGGAGTCCATGCTCTAAACTTTTTGCTTTTGTCTCTTTTGTTTTCAATTGAATATTTGGGAGGGTTTTCTGTTTTATTTGGATTTCTTCATGCAAAACTGAGCAAAAGGATAAGACTTAGAAAAACAAGAAAGATTGTTCCAGTCAGCAATTGAAAACATAGGGAGGGATGGACTCTGCTACCTCCCAAGTCTTGGAATCAGACTTTCAAAGCTGTTTTGTTACCTAAAAGTCTTTGAAAATCTCAGTAGATACCTGTAGAGGCTGGGAACTTAACTCCTCATTTCAATGGTACTTTGCTATTTACTTTTTTAGGTACTTTAAAAACTCCTGCTAGGTACTTTATGTGCATCTCAGGGCACATAAATGTGTTTGAAAAATCACATGTTAACCTGAAAGAGTCAGCTCAGTAACTACTGTTAATACAGCCCCTGTAGAAGGCACTTAGTTTTATTTGCAAAATATGCTTTAATAATTCATTATTTATGTCTTTCCAGCATATTTTAATTTGATTTACTTAAATGACAAGCAAATAAAAATGCTGGGTTTATATAATTTCATCTGAATTCCAATTTCAACTCAGCTTGACAAAAATTATTAAATAAAATAATTGAATATTAAATATATGCCATTCTGTATTTCCTAGAATAATAAAGCATGTAAAATAAATTAGGATTTCAAACATAGCTACTGACTAAGAGAATCTGAGTTATAATTGCTTGGCAACACTCAGAGAATATTTTGCGTTCTCTAGGTAGCAAAAAAAAGTACCAAATTTAACATGAAGGCTAAATTACTATATACTCATTGCTGCACTCGTTAACAAGCATCAGGCTGTCTTCAGGAAAATAGCTAAAACTAGATAAAAATCAATTTTTAAAATTAAAGTTTCTTGTGGTTTTAAATTATGCTCAAAATTGTTGTGTTAATTAAATCTACTCTGGGTTTGGTATAAATTAAAGGGCAGGGAAGGTAATTCTTGCCTAAATTTCAGTTCTGTGTTACAAAATACTTGTATTATGCTAACAAAGCATAACAGTCACACAAGACCAGAGAATAAGGTAAACAAATATAATAATATGGGTGCTTGCAATGCAGGAAATTTCTGCATTTCCGAGAAGACTGGACTCTGTAGCCAGCCTCTGGGTAAAGGAGGAATACAGGTTTGAAATCTTCCCTTGCCAGCCAGAACAGAGGGTTTTTCCCCTTTTGCCCAGATTTCAGCATTTCAAGTCAGATATCTGTGTGTTTTATTGATGTGGTAGAAAGCCCACACTTTGGCAAACTTAAAATAATTAAAGGCCACTTGAAGGTGTATTTGTGACAAGCCAGGAACAACAACCTAATGCAGTAATTGTATTAAATCCTTCGCAGGAGTCCATCAGGGAGGTAGTTATTATCCGTGTCAGGTTTCTGGGCTGTCATGCAAGTTCAGCCTCCCCGGGTGCAGCTGTGGGATGCCCCATCCCTCTCCCCTGCATTTCGAACGCTGTGCTGATGGCAGTGCTGGGTGAGGACGCAAAGCTTGTCCCCAACCTTGGCTCTAATTGCTTTGTGAAATTTGGATTGTCTTGATACGGGGGAGTTAGCAGGGAGGCAATGTCACCGGTGTACATAAGGGAAACCTCTCAGGGAAGGACCTCAAGGCAGTTGCAAGGCAATAGCAGAAGGGTGCGTGGTGAGGGTGCTGCTCCCAGCCTGCACTTACGCCCCTTCAGCAAGACAAGATGAAATGTTTCACAGTCACACTGAAGGCTGATCTGTTTTCCTGTCTTTCTCTACCCCCTAAAGAATGGTGATAGTCTGATGGTGCCCTTTTTCACAGACTCACAGGCAAGAAAGTGTTGCTAGAGCATCTCACAGACCCGCAGCCCTTTAATAACCAGTTCTGGACAAATGCTGCTTTCAGAGGTGGTAAAAACGTAGACCAGCAGGGCCTCAGCACTGCTGTGCTGACCTGCAAATACTGGGGGTGACTGAACCAGAAAATGGTGGAGAGATGCCACCTCCAAGTCCTGGAAGCGGATGGGTCTGGCCCCAGCCTGCTGTTTCAGCTCCGATGTTCGCGTCCCTGATCCAACGGGCACTTGGAGGAGCTTTCAGAGGGAAGGTGCTGGGATGCTGCAGGCAGAAAATCCAGGTCACTGCAAGAAGGAGCGAGGAAATGTCACACCCAGCATGCGCCGTTCTCCGGCACAAACAGATCTTGCCGTGTGCTACATCCACCTCCCTCGCGACAGCGAAGCCAAGCTCGCCTCCATCCCGGCCATAGCCGAGAGCCAGCTGGGAGCAGGGCTTCCCTGTGCCTCCCCACTCCTGGGCGTGCAGGAAAGCCTTCCCCGCTGTGCTTTTGTCTTGCTGGTAGCAGCTGCAGCTGGTTCCTCTCTGCTCCTGTGATATCTTCCCTCTGGCCGCTGCAGAGCTTTGGAAAGGGCAGGTCAAAAGACGCTGGGTTGCTTTTATTTATTTATTTAGGGGGTTAAATTAAATGCAGATTTAGTCTTTTCCTGTGCCTTGTACAGCAGAGAATAGAAAACCACATTTCCTTACTGTAGCCCGAGTCCTGCCCCTTAGAAAATTAACTCTTGGGCACGGTTAGGATACTGTTTTCTGTGAATATTTGGATGTACTGCAGTGACAGGCTCTGAAGCTGTTCCCATCCTACACTAAAATAAAGCATCTGCCAGGAGTCCTTGTACTTCTGCCAGACCACTGAACTGGCCCATCCAGGACAATTCTGGGATGGTTCTTTTGCACCTCATAAAACCCTGTTAATGCAGATGTTAGACTATCCTGACCTTTTCTTTCATGTGGCATTTCTGAGGATTTCAGTTGTATTAATGGTTACGTGAATGTATGCTTTGTGATATGGAGGGGAAAAAGAAGTCCAGTGGGGACTAGAAGGAAACTGAATTACATCCTGCCTGGGCTGTAAGTGAAAATTAAACTGAAATTTCCCCAGGTGAACAGCCAGCAAAGTGGCTGTGCAGCTGAGCATGGCTGGGCTCTTTTCGTCTGCTTTTTCACACCACTTCTTCTGCCTGGAGTCATTACAAGGCAACGCAGTTTGCATTTCCATTTTTATAGGTAGACCCATGTTTATGTGCTCTTTGAGTCTTTGTTATTGCTGTTTGGGTGGCGACTAACTGCTGGAGTATAATTAAGACCTGGATGATTATGTAGAGGGGAGGGGAAAAAAAAATAAAATCAAACAGTAGCTGTGACATTCATCAAACTCTGAAATTTATTATTTTAAGTGTTGGTGAAAGGTAGCAGGCAGCCTGAGAGAAGTCCTGTGTGTATCCTCCAATTAATGTGCCTTATCTCTGGTCTGGAAGAGCAAGTGTGTCCCTAAGAGGCCACATTGCATAGAAATACATATTTTTGCTGTATGTGTTCACTCTGGGGCCATTTAGGAGCAGTCCTGGTTCCTGGGAGGGTGAGAACTGAGGACCACCAGAGTGTTGATCAAATCAGCATCCTATTAGATATTTCTTCCCCCAAAAACTTGAACTGATAACAGGATGAAGAGTTACCAATAACTAAACAACGATGAGAAAAGATTCCATTTGTCTTTGTCTTCCCAATGCAACTTCTCTAAACTGTGGCACTAGCGTAAAAGAAAAAAAAAACTAAACAAACCCAAAAACCAAAACCACCTTACGGATGACATATTCTACTCTGTGGGCTGATGTTTGTGTTGCTGTATTGCAGAGACAGCACATGCGGAAGGAAGAGCTGGGTTAGATTTAGGCTTGTGCACCAGCAAATTGCTAACCAGGGCTGAGCATGTTTGTGGTTGATGGTACGAGAGCCAGAGAGGAACCAGCCTGAGCTGCAGACACCAGCCTGTGTTTTCAGGGCTGTGTTTTTTTCTTAATGGCTAACATCCTTTCACTTGTTGATTGGGGAAGCTTGACGGAGAACCTCACAAAACCACTCTGCTCTTGCGAATCTGAATGTATTTTGTGGCGCTTGACATGACTTAGTAATCTGATTCAAAAAAAAACCTGAAATACAGCATAAAGAGACATTCCTAAAGTTCATTAATAAAAAACGGAGGGATCATTAAAGCACCTTTCCTGGATGAAAGCCCCTTAATTTCAGAGACACAGCAGATACAGAGGGTATGCTGTGTTACTTCCCTCACACCTCCTGGTAAATTAATGTTTCAGAGCCCTGCAGACTTCATGGCTTCTGGGAGCACAAACAAGCTAAAATCGTTATTTCAGGTTAGGAGAAATGCTGCATGTTGGAAATTAAAATACTTCCTCTGTGGTTTGCGTATAACTTGTAACTTATGTTTCTCCTGACATCCATAAAAACGAAGGCTCTAGTTACTGTATTTAAATAGCAATATTAAAAAATGGAGCAGTTTAACTAAATTACTCTGTTAAATGGAGAACTACTTATTTCTCTTGAGAAGTGCAAGATAAAGACCAGCCTTCACAGGTACCAAATCTCCCTGGGCTGGTGCCTGGGTTGTCCTGGGAGGTCCTGGTTGGTTTGGGGTTTGAGGAAGAAGCCGTGCTTCAAACCATGCTCATGGCATCATGCTTCAGCTCAGATACAGTTGACAAGACTTCAATCATCACATCATGCCAGGTGTTGTTTGTATGTGTATCTTAAAAGGAATTGAGGTGGCGGGTTTTTTCTAGGATATTAGTAATCCATCTATTAATGGTTGGTTATCCACTTGATCCTGCTGCATAAGGTTCTGCAGCTCCCAGCTGAGCATCTTCCAAACATTTACGCCATAAATATCATAACTAGCATGCCAGGATGCACAATTTGGAATATGATCTTTACTGAGGTCACAAACCCCCAGGTATGTTAAAGTCTCCCTGTGGTACTATCATAGTTAGGCACTAAAATATTTTTCTCCTGAGGCCATGCTCTGACTTGAAGGCTTCTCCATGGTAAGGCTGAGCCATCAGGTCTGTATTCAAACAGAGCGGGGTGAGAGATTACACACTGAGCAACTGACCCTGGTGTCTCTATCAAAAAAGTTTGAATTTTGGTAAGTCAGATACTATGTACTTTGATAAGAGAGGCTGTCATTAGGCAAAGTTAGACAGTTAAAACTGTGTATAGAGACTGTGCATAATACTTCCGTGCTCATCTGGAATAAAACGTCTGCAGTGGTTTTGTTAATACAAAGGTGATGGTATTTAGACCCAAGAGAAATTGGAGCTATAATATCTGTGACACATACCATCTTTTGAAGTTCCTTACAAACATTAGGTAGACATCACTACTGCAAACTGGGGATTATTTCCCCCCTTTTTACAGTTAGGATCCAGCCCCAGTTTATACTAAGCTCTCCCTTACAGGAAGACAGAACCTAAACCCAAGGTGACACATCACCATGAGGCAGGCAGGATCACTCATTTTTTGCTCTTTCAGCTAATTTCAGCCAGGTGTTCTGGACAGAGAAGGGCTGAGCAACCTACTCACAGGTACTCCAGGCTTGACCCTTCCTAAGTATTATTAGATAAGGATGTTTTATTTGGGATGCAGCTGGTTGATGGCCAGGTTAGAAGCTCTCTGTGCTGAAGCTGATCTCAGATCTGTGCAATGTAACCTGATTATCTTGGCAAGGCTACAGCTGAAAGTGTAATTAATATATTGTGTAATGTATTTGTAATAAACGTGTATTGAAAGCTATAAACAGCAGTTATTTCTCACTTTTTTTGATGCGCACTCATTCCAGCCTGGTGTCATCTCAGGGCACCTGTGGGATACCAAACAGATCTTTATCCTTTCTTTTTTTTTTTTTTTTCCTCCTGTACTTTGATACTAATTATGAGTGATATTTCAGTTGGCGAAGTATTTGCAGTGATGACACCCTGGATAATAGACATAGCAAAAAAAGCCCAGGAATAATTTTCATGTTCCAGACTAGAGTCTGCAGCACTGAGAAGTTAAAAATAAATAAATAAACAAAAAAAAGCAAATTTGGGAATTGCACACTGAGTACATTTTCTGTGGAATTACTGAGAAAGAAGCCCATGAGGTCAATTGAGTAGAAATGCAAGTTAAGACAAAACAGTTCTAAATTAGTAGCTGTCAGGAGAGAGCTAGTTTGGCAGAAAATGTTAAACTGGAAGGAGTCTTAGCCAAGAAGTTGTGAGTAGACTCATTAGCACATGAGGAAAATGGGTTTCCAGTTAAAGGTATTTTTAACATGGGAAAGAATTAAGTCCTTCTCCTCAAATTTAGGAATTTGAGGGTCAGATTTCTGCCCCAGACTCTGGGACATCACTAAACTCAGCTGAAATGCATGAAAAACATATGAAACATCTCAAACATTGGAACAGGCTGCCCAGGGAAGTGGTGAGTCACCATCCCTGGAGGTATTCAAAAGACGTGTAGATGTGGTACTTCGGGACATCATTTAGTGGTGGACTTGGCAGTGTTGGGTTTACGGTTGGACTTGATGATCTTAAAAGGTCTTTTCCAACCTAAATGATTTTATGATTCTATTCTATGAAATGAAGAGTTAAAGAGACTGAGGGTTGGAAAAGAAACAGAGATGGGTAAAGTCTTGCTTTAAATGACTATAGAAAAATGTACTGAATAAGGGTATAGTCATCAAACCAACCCTAGCCTCTAAAATACCTGAAACCTTTTGGAGTATGCATTAGTATTTGCTGGCAGCATCTTTAATTGCAATAGGAAATCAGTTTAGTGATGATTTGGACAGGAAGATGGTATTGCTGGAAGACAGAGGGATGATTGTCTTGACTTGCATATGTGCTGCCAGTCATAACTTTTGCAGAATGGGAGCAAAATGCAATTTAATGAGCATATTGGTGTTCTCATTCATGTTTTCACACACTGGGTGGCTGTCCAAGTGTGTGAAAAAGAGGGCCCGAGAGGAGAAACAAGGTTCTGCAAGAGACCTGGGGCCAGACCATGCATTCTTGTGGTGCCCCATGGTGATGAAGAGGTGATACAAGTTAGGGAGAAGAGAAATCATTCAGTGAGAGTTTCAAGCCATCATTGAGGCCATTAGATCCTCTAGTCCACCACATGACAAGCCCTCTGTCTTGGAACTAAAGACTTTACCTGGCCTCACAGGAGATGATGCAGTTGTCTTCTTCTGTCCCTCCTGTCCTCTGAGCTGTAGTGCCATCAGCTACCAATGTCTGTTCACAAACAGCCACAAAATAACTTGCATCCATGAGCATTTTTGCAATAAATACCTTTTTTTTTGGTCATACATTAGCAGTCATTTAAAAAGCTGACGCTGCCCCAAAGGAAGAACCGAGATCAACTGGCCCAGGTTAGGGAGTGAGGCTGGCCTCTGCCCATTTCAGATGTGCAGACATAAATCAATTTATACCAGTTGGGAAGCTGTAACCTCAGATGAAAGCATGTCATTTGATTAGGTGACAAATACCTAACTGATCCCAGCAAAAGCCCATCAGGGCTGTGTGTGCTTGTGGTCGGACTGGCTGCAAAAAAACCCATACTTATGTTTCACAGAAAGTCTCAAAAATGTGAATCTGAGAAGTCCAAAAGGCAGATGAAAGGAAAGCAAAGCTTGGCATTCAGAATAGCTCATCGTTTCTGGGTATGGTAGCCCAGCCTTGGCACGTGGGGCTGGGAGCAGCAAGTGTGGTGTAGTGGCCTTGATTGTGTAGCAGCCACCTGCTACACACTGTTTTACTGAATAACACACATTATATAGAGATATATACACATATCTATATATACACACGTCCGTGCCTTTATGTTGAGCCTATATACGTATATAAAACAGCCTCTGTTGAAAAACCTGTTATAATGAAACAGAATATTTGAGAAATTCTGACATGCTATTGAGTTAGGAGCAAGGGCATGACCGGTGGTGCTCGGGACGCTGCTGCCAACGACGGGAATCGCTGCACGCAGCAGCCTGCGAGCCAGAGCCAGCAGCCAGCAGCGCAGATGGGTCCTGCCAGGCTCAACGCAGAGCCCCCGGGCTCACAGGCAGCCTCTGCAGGGTTTTGATGCCACTGCTGGGGCTTCAAATCAAGCCTGAAGGAGAAAGAAGGCCAAATTGTTGCTATCCAAGGGCTTTTAGGTGGCCTGAGTTGGAGAAGCACTGTCCTTTTGTACTGAGGGGGTGTCTGCGTAGCATTTACAAAAACTTGCCAGAGCTCCCCTGGGAGGGAAGTGGCTGAAAGAGAAATGGGAACAGTCTTGACCTCTGCAGATGGAGAGGAATAAAGTGGTTGAATGTGTTGCTAGAGCAAACTGTTACATTAATAGTTTGTAAGTCCGCAATTTTCCTTGGATCAGACAAATGCAACCATTGCTTTCTTCTAATGTTTCTCACACCTGGGCCAGGACAAGGGGAAAAAGGGTGAGGGCATGATTCTGAAGCTTGAATATATTTGAAATGTCAATTTTCCTGATGCTTTGGTCTTTTCCACTTGAGTTCCATTTGGGGCTGGCAGCATTGCCTGCAAAGTCAGGCAGGTCCTTCAGACAGAGAAGCATCCGCAGCTGCCTCCGGAGGGTGGTGGCCAGTTTTGGTTTTGTAGGCGGATGCTTCTGCAGCAGCTGCTGGAATGAGACTGTGAACTTCTTGGGACCTAGATGAGGTTGTCATGGGCTTTCGTCTGTGATGTGTTGTTCATGACATAATAGGAAAAAAATGTTATAATAATTAATATTATAATATAGTTAATACTATTTGTATGATAAATTATGATGTCATGGCTATTACAAAAACATGGTGGTGTTGATTGACAGCCAGCTGAACAGGAGCCAGCAGTGAACCCAGGGGACCAAGAAGGCCAATGGCATCCTGGCTTGTGTCAGCACTGGCGTGGCCAGCAGGGACAGGGAAGGGATCTGAGCCCTGGGCTCGGTACTGGTGAGGCCGCCCCTCGCTGAGGGGGTTCAGTTCTGGGCCCCTCACCCCAAAAAGGCCATTGAATGACTCGAGCGTGTCCAGAGAAGGGCAACGGAGCTGGGGCAGGGTCTGGAGCACAGGTCTGCTGGGGAGCGGCTGGGGGAACTGGGGGGGTTCAGTCTGGAGAAGAGGAGGCTGAGGGGAGACCTCCTGGCCCTCTGCAACTCCCTGCCAGGAGGGGGCAGAGAGGGGGGATGAGTCTCTGGAGCCAAGGAGCCAGCGCCAGGCCCCGAGGGAATGGCCTCAAGCTGCCCAGGGCAGGGTCAGGCTGGCTCTGAGGAAGGATTTCTGTGCAGAAGGGGCTGTTGGGCGTTGGAATGGGCTGCCCAGGGCAGGGGGGAGTACCCGGGATCCCTGGAGGGGTTGAAGAGTCGGGCTGACCCAGCGCTGAGGGATCTGGGGGAGTTGGGAACGGTCAGGGTGAGGGTCATGGTTGGGCTGGAGGAGCCTCAAGGGCTTTTCCAACCCAGATGATGCTGGGATTCTGTGATATATGAATGTGGAATTATTTGGATATAGCTGAGTCTTAAATATCTATGTATACAATATGCAGAAGAGTGTATTGCACATTCAGGCTCCTTTGCGATTCTGGTGTCTTCCTGCAGAACATGGAAAAACTCTCCAAAGTGCTCACGAACTGTTGTGAGTGGTGGGGCACAGGAGTGGGAGCTGGGTGCTCCCCTGCTGTGGGCGCTGCCTGGGCTGGGGGTGTTTCTGCAGAGCCGCCCCCTCAGCCCTGCAGACCCCAGCGCCGGCGGATGGGCTCTCAGTCAGGGTCTGCTTCCAGCTGCCGTCTCAAAAGTGGGGAAGGTTTCCAGTCCTTTGGGACCAGCGAGCGTTTCGCAGGGGAAAGCTTCACCCCCTGGCTCCAGTGGGTACAGGTTTTTCCCTCCTGTCTGCAGAGTAAGGTGCAAAACAGGCTTTTGAATGTTAGATGAAAGGTGAATTTTTTCCTGTAGTTGGTCATGCCTCTGAATTGTGGATTTTAGTAAAGCATCAAATTTTGTGACATTCTGGGTAAAATTTGAAGTTGTGACTCTGTTGGTATGTTCAGCTGACTTCCCATTCTTCGCCACTCTGCTACCAGTTGGCTGAAGCTGATTTAGTCTGCAGAAAGCACAAAAAGCCCATGGTGCTGTGAATTTTTTTGGCATTTATTTTGAAAAATAAATTCCACTGATCGTTGACTCCTTTCTGCTCTATAATTTAAAAAAAACCCCAACCTAAGCGTGTGTGTATGTATATAATGTTGACAGCAATGGATTTCTGCTTTAGGAGATGTGTTTGTATTTACTTGCTCAAGCAAAAAATGGGGCGCAGCTGAAGATATTTATCTTTCTTTGTCAGAGTGATCTGGTTTTATTGCCCCAAGCCAAACTTCATGTTTTAACATACTACTTACAGTAATGGTATTTTGAGGGTCTTCCCATCTGCTGTCTCCAGCAGGGACGACAGAAGCAAAGTTGGCTTCTGATTTCTTTTTAGTTTCATATGACAAACTTATTCAGAGGAGATGCTTTAAAAAAATACTTTCCAAACTGGGACATTGCCTCCTTTTTTTTTGCTGTAACTGCTCAGAGGATTTGCCATGGGGTAGGTGGGACAGAGGGAGCTGACACCCCCTTAGCATGTTCAGAGTAATGCAGATTTTAGCTGGAAGGAGAAGTGTGAAACCTTTCATCTTGTAATGAAATTTTTTCTCATCCCACCCTGCCACCCACCAACAGAAAGTTTTGGGTCTTGCCACTGGTACAAAATGATTGGGGGGCTTTCCAGTGTTCATTTTAAAAAGATTTTTCAACTTTGAATACTGTGCTTGCTTCAATGTATGAAGAAAAAAGATGAGTAGTCCTTGCCCCAAGGAGCTCACAGTTTCCCATCCTCAAGGAGAGTTCCGTGTGGTCTCTGTGAGATCAAAGATTAGAGGATGGGGTTGTGGGCTCTGGTCCCAGGAGAACAGCAGCCTCCCTGGCTGACCAGAGCTGAGCTTTTCTGCGTCTTTTTTGCTTGCCTTCCCCAGCACCAGCCAGACCTGCTGGCGCTCGTGTACGTCCTGCTGGCAGGGGAGGCGGGCATTTGCTGCTGCTTGGAGACCCCCGGGCAGATGACACGGATCAGCTGCTGGGCTCCAGTTATTAATAGTTTCAGGAATTCCTATTAATACACTTGGAGCAGCAGCAAGCCGTACTCCTGCAACATGTGACAACACGCTAAGTTTAAACAGGTTAAATTAATTTCAGCATTAGAAGTAATTTAAATTCAATTATTCATTTAAAAAGTGTGGGACCTGCTAAGCGGCTGCCCATCAGGCAAAGCTGTCAGGTCTCTGGTTCCTCCTCTTTCCCACGTTGCTGCTGCTTTTCCACGGAGGCAAGAGTTCTTCCCTCCCCAAAGCCAACGCGCCGCAGCTTTGGGCGCCCAGAGACCAGAGTTTCTGACTAATTAAAAGTTTCCAATATATGCATTTGGTGTTTGGAGAGGAGCAAACCACTGGCACAACCATGCCAGCTCTGGAAAAGATGAAACAGTAGGGAAAAAATTAATATTTTAGTGTGTGTGTGTGTGTGCGGGAGGACCTTCCAGCACCCGTGTGTAGGGACTCAAGCTTTGAAGTGCCTTGATGGATCTTTGCTTGTCATCAAGCTCTTGTAACTTTAAAACTTTATTATATTTTCAGTTTGCCAGCAGAGGAGCTACAGTGAAGTAGGTTTGAGCTGGGAAGGGGAGGATGGCGTCTGAATATAAGCAGCTGGTGCAGGACCCTGGAAAAGATTTGCTGACACGATGGTGATGTAATGTGAAGTCTGAACGGAAGTCCATCAGGCTTCCCTGCAAGGTCCTCTTTTGCCCAGTCACTGCTGTCTTGCCCTATAGAAACAAGTATTTAATTCACTGAAGCCAGTGTGTATTTCAAAACCTATCCTTCATATTTCTGCATCCCATTTACTTTGATAAAATGCATGAGATACCTGTCAAACCATTGCCTTCATTTTTCATGTTTACTTGTCACTTGCTAACAGTCACTTGTGTAAGTTTATTGCCGAGACAAATGGCTGGGGTAGCAGCTCCCATCCCCTTCCCTTGTTTTATTTATCGAACAGTTAAAAGTTTTTCTTTAAAAAAACCCAACACACACACACACACACTCAAAAAAAAAACCCCCTGCCCTGAGGCATTTTTCCCTTTTCACAGAAGGTCACTAAATACAGTTTGGTTTTCCTCTTGTTCAGCTAATACTCTAGAGAAGTTTATGCAATTACAAAGAAAAACTAAACATTATTGTTACCTGTGTTGAGAAATGAAAGGTGTGATGGTAACCTGTAGGGAATTGCATTTGAAGCTGGGAAAAGTCTTGTTGTTTTATCCTTATTACTTTTATTTAGGGAGATTAATTGCATTATGAGGCATTATTTTACTGTGAGACTGGTCCTGCCAAGCCCATCTGTGGCTGCATCCAGGCTGCTGTCTTGAAACCATCTCATTCTCGTGACTCAATATTGCAAATCGCTAAGTGTGTGTTAATCATTTCAGAAATCCTGTTGAAACGACTTGTCCAGCAGATGCGAGCCATGTTTGGGTGTTCACACGCTTAACCTGCAGCTTCAGTCTAAAACTGCCCAAGTTCCTCCTCTACCTCCAGCCTTTTGGGTCATTTTACTTGTAACCCGGATCAGGTGAGCAGTCAGTTTATAGTGGGGTAGTGACCAGTGGCACCTCAGTAGCACGAGTGCTGACACAAGACTCTCCTTAGCTACCACAGGCAATTATCTATCGCTTCTTGATATGTCATAATTCTCTATCCAGTGTTAAGTGGTAAAGGGTCATTAACTTTCATTGATTTCCCATCTGATAGTTGTGTGTTGATTTTTTTTTTTTTTTCCAGTTATCCAAACTGGGAAAGATGGGATGACAGAGAAAGTATGTGCAGAGATTGTATGTGAGAATTTAAAATGTCTTCTTGGAGAGATCCTCCACTTTCAAGAGAGCTTATTCTTAACCTAAACCAGCTGCTACTGTATTTTAAGAAAGGTGTGAAGTGAATGAAAACCTCCTGCCTTGGAAGATCAGAAGGTTAGGGTAGATGGTGTCAGTGCACTTCTAATAACTAAAACCCAAACTTTTTTTGGCTGTTGATCTCCTTGAATTTTAAACACAGGATTGGGTCAATATTTGCATGGGAAACCTCTAAGAGGATCTCCAATAGCTCATTAAGCACGTGGCTTCCTATTACATTAAATGCAAAGGAGTGGATAGGATGGGTCATTAAACTTGCACCATCATAGTGCAAAGAAATATATTTTTTAAATCTTTGGATTACTAAACCATTAGAGTGCAGGAAAATACTGCATACAGGTGTCTGTGGTTTAAGCCCAGCAGACACCTGAGCACCACGGGGCTGCTGGCTCATTGCTCCCCCGACCCGGGGATGGGGAGGAGGAAATGTAACAAAAACCTTGGGGGTCGAGACAAGGACAAGGAGGGCTCACTCACCAGCTCCTACCATGGGCGAAAGACAGGCTCATTTGGGGAAGAAAAGAACATCAATTTAGTTTAAACAACACTACCAACAACACTGAATTTACCAATCAAAGAGAGTAGGACAGTGAGAAATACAACTGCATCTTAAAAACACCTTCCCCTACCCCACTTTTTCCCAGGATCAGCTTTACTCTCCATTTCTCTCCCTCCTCCTTGCAGTGGTGCAGGGGCAGGGATGGGGGTTGTGGTCAGTTCATCACCCCTTGTCTCTGCCGCTCCTTCCTCCTCAGGGGAGGACTCCTCACACTCTTCCTCTGCTCCAGCGTGGGCTCCCTCCCACAGCAGACAGTCCTCCACGAACTACTCCCACCTGAGTCCTACCCACGGGGTGCAGCTCCTCCCAAACTGCTCCAGCGTGGGTTAACCCTGTGGGTCACAGTCCTCCCAGCACTGAAGTACAACCATTGTGCTGCCCTCACAGTCCCGGCCTTCTCCGGGCGCAGCCCCTGCTCTGGCGTGGGGTCCCCCACAGGCTGCAGGGGGGCACCTGCTCCACCACTGACCACCACGGGCGCAGGGCACAGCCTGGCCTCTGCCCACGGGCTGCGGGGGTCTCTGCTCCACCACACCTCCCCTGCTCCTTCTTTGCTGACCTGCGTGTCTGCAGAGGCATTTCCCTCACATCTCACGCCTCCCGCTTCTTCCCCGGCCCAGCACATTTTTTCCTCTCTTCAATTCTTTACTTTCTCATGTTTTAGAACTGGGGATGAGTCTCTGGAGCCAAGGAGCCAGCGCCAGGCCCCGAGGGAATGGCCTCAAGCTGCCCAGGGCAGGGTCAGGCTGGCTCTGAGGAAGGATTTCTGTGCAGAAGGGGATGTTGGGCGTTGGAATGGGCTGCCCAGGGCAGGGGGGAGTCCCCGGGATCCCTGGAGGGGTTGAAGAGTCGGGCTGAGCCAGCGCCGAGGGATCTGGGGGAGTTGGGAACGGTCAGGGGGAGGGTCATGGTTGGGCTGGAGGAGCTTCAAGGGCTTTTCCAACCGAAACGATTCAGTGATTAATATGTTATGGCAGAGGTGCTACCACCATCACCGACTGGCTCAGCCTGGGCCAGAGGCAGGTCCGACTTGGAGCTGGGGGAGCTTTGAGAAAACAAACCTCCACAACCAAACCCCCACCATGCACCACCCCAGCAGTCGGGCAGAGGGTCTGCAGGCTCCAGAAAGTGGCAGCCTGGGCGTCTGACTGCCGCTCAGCAGCGGCTGTAGTTGAGATGACCCAGCGCTCTGCCAGTCTTCAGCGACCAGATTCCTTTCAGACTGCTTAGACCTTCTTCACCGCTATGTGTGCACTGGTAGATAAAATTTTTAACTGTATTGATAAATTAGATTTGGCCTGCCTTTAACAATGATTTTTGCAAAGAGAAGTGGCAATGTAAGGAGGTATCTTTGCGGAGTGCATTTTACTACCGTGCGGCCATGCCTTAGTGGTGGGGATGGCTGTTTTTATCTGCCATCACCAGCTCTGGTGATAGTTTATTTATTACATGTTGGCTGCTTCTGTCTGGCACAGGAGGATCCTTTGGGTCACCCAGAAGCTGGAGTGGGAGCAGTGACGAGTAGTGGCACACCAGCCTGTGAGAGCACCTGGAGCAGGAATAGGACATAGTCCTGGGTCCAGAGCACCTTTGTACAGCTTATACCCCCTCAGAAAAGAAACATGGGTTTCTTCACGCTTTCCTGCTAGATTTCCTTTTTTTTTGGTTTGTGGTTTTCCTTCTATTTTTGAGGTGGAGGGAGATGAAGCACCAATTTGAATGTCTCTTATTAACTGTGATTTGACCTCTTCCTATGAACAGCACTGTATAAATATTATTACTTGGCAAATGAACTGAAAAAAATGGCTGTTTTAAAAGTAATTTACAGAAAGTACTCTTACAAAGTCCACAGACTGCCTATTTCAAACTGACATGCACGATTTCTGCAGGAGTGTGTTTCCATAGGGATGTGCACAGGGAGGAGGCAAAATGCAGTCGCTCGCTGCGTCTCCGCAAAGGGGTGCAGACCCCTGAGCCGTCAGCAGGGCTAAAAACTCTTCACATGGGGACAGTATCCCAGATTTATCTGACTGCAGGTTGTGACCTCTGTGCTCCTCAGTGTCATTTTTCTCTCCTGTACCTGTACAAAGTTCTCTTCGGGTGTACCAATGTCACATAGAAGAAACAACAGGCACATTTTGTAACTTTGCTGCAGTTGTATTAACTTGATTTTTCTTTCTTTCTTTGAAAACTTCCTCAGGACTGTTAGAGAAATCTAACAAAGAGCTCTGATTTTGGACCAAATTTTGGCTTTCTCATCTTCTCCAATCTCAGAAGCATCTATTATTCTGACAGTAATTTAGTCAACAGAGAGGAACCAAGCCATGACCCTGAACATTTTCTTACTAAAAGCCTAAGTATTCTTTGTATACAGTTTTGAATTATAGTCATGAATTATGTCAGTGGAACTAACAATTATTCTCAGTAAATCTCACTTCTGTCAGAGGTACCTGAATAAATTTTATAGCTGGATGCATTTAAAAATACTTAGTAACACTTATGGCAGTATTAGAAATAAAAATATGGGTAACAAATTATAATTTCCTCTCATTTCAAACACATATAATTTGTAAATATCTCATACAAGAGACTGGAATTAACATGGCATTTGCAAATGAAACATTTGTGCCAGAGCTAAGGGTATGATGCAGTCTGTGAATTCATTTTCATGTGCAATTTGCTGTAGGAATCTTGCTGTAGAAATTATGTAGGATGGTTGGCTGTGTAGTTTTTATATTTTATCTTTGTCATTCTGCTTGTGCCCCCTTGTCATCACCCCACCATTTGTTGCTTATTGTTCAAACGCTGTTTTGATGGCAGGATTATTAATTTATTCATGAGCTTCTCTGAGGTGGAGATACAGCAAGGGGTTAATCTTCAGCACAGTCCAGCAATCCAACAAGAAATTGCTGCTGCTGCTGTTACTATGCTTTGAAAGAACGAGGAGCAAAGAGCAATGTCAAAAATAAATATCCATTTTCTGGGGATTTTTAATGACATGTTGTTTTCAGAAAGAAACAGAGCACGGCTGCTGTGCACTTGAGCTGGAGCCTGCAGTCAGGCAAAGGCGCTTTAGTCCAGGACCTCAGAAATTAAAAGAAAGCTCCATTGGAGGGCCAGAAGTGAAAAGTTTGGCTTCAGCGACTTCTAATTCCAAACTCGGGCCTTCAAGGTGAAATCTAACTCCAAAGCCCATAAACTAGTTTTGTTTTTTTTTTTTTTTCCTTCCTTCCTTTTGTCTCCTAAACAGCACTGCTAGCTTCACCTCTAATAGGTCTAATGCAACACTTGCAAGCTCATATTTTATTTGATTTTCCTTCAGCCACAGCTGGGCTCACCTGGATTAGGGTCAGACAGGAGGAAGCATAGATTTTCCATGCTGTAATGTCATTTTTGACTCGCAGATGTGCTTCACTGCACGCACAGTAGGAAGTATGTCATCCTCTGACAAACCACTTGCTCACAGCCAGTGCTGGGGTAGATTCCTGTCTGGGCTGTGCTGGTTCACTAGGCTATGGGGCTGGGGCTGCTGGCCATCACATGAGTTGGATGTCACTTTCATGGAGTTTGCCTACACTAAGAAGCTGCAAAATGTTATCAGAAGTTGAGATAAAAAATGCAAGCTGGGTCACTGTTTCCAGTGGTCAAACTCCAGTGAATGTCAAGCTCAATATTGTGCAAATACTGATCTTGATGAATAGTGGGATGCTTGATATAGGTCTGAATTTAATTGGAATATTTTCTTGATCCAAGCAGGATGTTATGTGGAATAATAAGTGTTGGACACAAAGGAAACTGTGTAAAATCTCACCTAAAATATTTAACAGAATTGTTATTTTATTCCTCCTAAATCAAACAAACCAGTTGAACTGTTTATCTTTGACCCATGCAGAAGAAAAGCGGAAGCCAAATACGGTTTAAATCTTCTGTTTACACCAAGAATCTGCCCTCTGAAACACTCGCTGAAGAAAACAAAGCCTCTTAGCTGGGCTCTGGATCGGGGTAGTCCAATTGATCTGTCTTAGCTGCAGGTTTGGATTTGGTTTTGGCTTGGCTTGGCTTTGGCTTTCACAGCAGGCCGGTTGCTTCCTGCGCCACAGTCGATGTTTATTCCGGACAATCTTTTTGAATTTTCTCGTTTCCTCCTTGTTCCATTTTTTAAAATATTATTTGCCTGGATACAGTTATGTGGGGCTAAGTTTCAGCCCTCTGCTACAAATATTGTTTATAAAGCTGTGGAGGAACCATGCTCATGCTCCTGGTTTGCTGGAGATGATGAGGACAGCACGTCTTGCTGCCTGCTGATGACTGTAGCTCATGATGGGGCTTCGCTGTGAGCCCGAACCCTGGTGCAAGCAGGTGGACCCCTGAGGCTCAGCTGGCCAAAGCCCTCCCTGACCCAGTGCCAAGATTTTCCTGTGGGTTTCTTGCAAAGGGACCAGGTTTTGTCTTGTAACTTCTTGCCTTTACTCTTGTAGGAGAGAAACATTGAAGACGATGCCAGACTTCCAGACTATATTCAATCCTTGGCTGTGTTATCTCCATTTGATCTTGTGCCAATATTGTCCTTGAAATAGCTCTTCTCTCAGCTTGCATTTTGCTAGGTCAAACAAACTGTCCTCTTTTAGTCTCCCCTTTTATTATGTTCTCCATTGCTTCAGTGATCATCGTTACAGTTCTCTGCATCTTTGCTGGAAATAATTTCTCTGAGATGTGATTAAAAGGATTTCAGGTGAGGCCACATCAGGGACTTGTACAACAGCATGGATATCTCCTGTTGAATGTATCTTGCCAGATATGTTTTAACATCAGATTTTCTTTTTCTGCTTCCTGTCGGTTACCTTCCCCCTTTGGTGCAATTGAATCTCTCTTTCCAAAGCCTGTTTTTCTCACAAAAGACCCCTCAGCTAACTGCAGAATTATTTTGTCCCCCCTGGTCGTAGTGCTCCAGTCTTCAGAGCCGTTCCACTTTCCTGGTGCAATATTTCGTTTTCGTTCACTGATGATCCTTCCTTGCTTCATATCATCAGTGACTTTACTCAGAATCCTCCTGCTTTGCATTATGAAAATATTACATGAAATTGGTCTGGAGACCAGTTCTGGAGCAGTTCCAGTGGTGATCCTGGTTTAATAGTCCCATTATTGGTGAAAACTGTGGGAGACTTCCTGCTGACCAATTTCTTATGTTCTTTACAATTCTTCTGATTGCCATCTTTCCAGCTGGATGCATGATTATGTGGCATTATAGCAAATATTCTAGTCCAGTTTCAAAAGACCCTGATGCTGTGTGCCACAAAACAAGATGAGACTCATCAGCAGCCTGTGCTCAGCTTACTTTGATGCTTTCCACAATTTAAAAATAACACAAAGTCTTAGGTGTCGCAATTGTTTCGATTCAGGACACTTCTTGGACCTGTGTACAGCCATCGATTTCTGAGTTTTGTTTCAGCCCTTGATGTGATCATCTCCTGTTTAATATATGTGTTCCCGTTGGTCATCCTGCCTTTGCCCCCTTTCCTCCTGAAAGCTGAAGCAAAGTATTGCACATTTTGGAGCATACTTAGATTATCTTTAATCTTGGTGCCACCAACAGTGACCTTTTTTCTTCTCTTATTTTAATTTTCAAAACATTTTATCATTTTAACCAGTTGCTTTAATTTCCTTTGTAGACCCTAATTCAGTTTGACTAGTGCTGTTTTTCACTTTTCTAACATTGTTTCTCAAATTTTAAGACACAGCTTTCTTTGGGATGGTTTCTTTTCCTCTTTCTTTGCATTCTCTCTGCTTACTCCTAGTATCCTTTGAGATTTAATTATTCAGTTAGCCTGGAGCTTTTCTTCATGATTTTTTACAACTCCCTCTTTGTCCAGGATGCAAATTCCTATTAATTTTTCACCCAATAGCTGAAGAAATTCCAATCATCCTCTCTCTTCCCACTCCTAAGCTTATCTAAACTGATTTTGCTAAATTCCCTTCATTTCTAAGAGGGTTTTTTTGTCTTAAATCAAAGGTGCAATTTACGGTTTTGATAGTTGCATCCTTGCAATTAACTTGATAAATTTAGCCACATTTTCTTCTGTTAGGCATCTGGGACTGGATATGCCCATGGCAACTGGCCATTGCTTCCTTGGGGGGATCTTCAGGCAGAGAGGAGTGATGCAGCTCTTACTGCTGATCCAGAGGTGCTCGTTTGGTTTGTGAGGGCTCTCATACACAAGATGCTTTCCTGCTCTAGGAGCTCTGCTTGTTCCCTGTCCCATAGCTAGTGCAAGTAAAACTCATGTTGAGACCATCAGGAGTGACACGCAGGACCACGAGGCGCCATAAGGTTTAATATATTACTGAATATGTAGTGAAACATGTATGTGCATCAGAGTGCATGCAGCTAATGCTGTAAATTGTGCTCTGGTTCCCATGCAGAACTAAAGCTTAATTAGTAGCTGCTAAGGGTCACCAGAACAGCTCTGTTCCATAGGTGCATCGCAATCCTAGCTGTCAGCTAAAGAAGCCAGATTCACTTCTGTGTATGTGTTGGCCCTAATTTCTAATTTCCTGCTCTTACTGGTGTGCACACCAGGCCTCTCTTGGGCGCTGAGCCTCTCCATCAGGTCATTCAGGACTTGGTAGTTTTGCAGCCTGGAAGCAAGGACTTGATAGCCCTCATGCTGATGCATGCGTGGGCAGGGCTCCTCCTGCAAGGTGATCATAAGTATTACCCACTTGCTAAAGAAAAGGAGGGGAAGAAAAAAAAAAAAAATGCAAGCAGAATATTCTGTAGTAAAACAATATATAGCTTTGACAGAGGTTTCAGCTGGCAGATCATGTGACAGAGCAAAATCTGCCACAAAACCTAACCAAATGGGTGCCCTGGGTTGTAATTTGGGAGCAAGACACGCAGTGGGTGACCTCACCAGGACAAGGGAGACAATTTATCCCACTCTGGGACTGAGTCAGGCCAGCATATGCCATTTCCCCTGAGTGTGATGGTCTTGAGTTAGTTAAACAACCTAGTTGTTTCTGCAATGGATGTTTTCATTAATTTCTTCCTAGTGACTGCTTCTACAGTCAGCCTGGCTGTTTAGCTGGAAATAAAACAGTTATCCCCTGATAAAGTCGGTAATAACAGGCTTTCCAAAAGCCTAAGTGTAGATTCTTTGTGTGTATTAATGACATGGTATTTTGTTATTGCCATGCTAGTCTAAAGGTATTAAAGGAGTTCATAAGGACTGGTCGTATCTTTCAGTGGACCAGCTGGTAAGACTGATAAAAATGAGCAAGGTGTTAAGCATGCTGGTCCATTTATTTCAGTTCCAGTCAGTTTAGTTGGTCTAATAAAAACACAAAAATTCTTACCTGCTTGAATTATCTTGTATGCTGGTCACTTCTTGGTATTAATGTAAAATGAGTAATTTTTAATGTGAATGATCAACATTATCTGCCTATCTCTAGTAAAATCTATGAACCCAGTGTTTATTCAACATTTTAAAAGACATTTTTTGAGCTACTACCTGCTACTACCTTTCAGCTCATTGCTGAACTCATTTTCTCTAGGGTTAATGAGAACAAATCCTTTGAACTCGCTAGTTATTTCTCTCTGATTTGGTGCAGGGCTCACTCTGCCTTTTCAGTGAAATTGGTTATATAAATTATCAAGGGCTAGGCTATGAAAAAGTTTGATTAAGTTAATTAGAAACTCAGAGCTTGGCCTTTGGCCAAAATGTAATTTACTTTCCCTAAGCCCAATTTGAAATGAAATCTTACTGCAGGTTTTAATCTAAAAATTAACAAGTTTTCTTAGCTCTTATTTTCTACTGTTTATAAAACAACCCAATGAATTAAATGTGTAGAAGTATCTAAATAAGAAAATTAAACATGGACAAATTCTAAAATCAGGGTGGGGACTGTTGCCCCTTGTTGTACAATGGAGGGCTGCCTCTGACAGGTGTTTATCACCCGAGGTGTGTTAGTTTAGGGCAGATGAAAACCTCAGAATCTTTCAGTGGGTTATAGATGGGTGTCCAGTGCGTGTGCTGGTACCCGTGCTGGGTTATGGACCACTAAACAGCATCTGTGCTGTTTAGTTGTCCCTAGCATGGTTTGGGTCTCTCCTGCAAACCAAGCCTGGGCTGGGTTCAGAGGAAAGCGTGAGCCAGGGACCACCCTTAGGGTGTGATTCCGACCTGCAGCTTGGTCTGCCCCAACCTCCAAACTGCTTCTGGCTTTGGGGTTACCGGGGGACCCTGAAGGCTCTGACCATCCTTCCTCAGAGTTGCACCTGGATACGCCCATGTCTCCATGAGACCAGGATGTGACCAATGCCAGCGTTCATCCTTCTGAGATATTGCAGCCGTGAGCTGGCAGCACATCCCCACTCTGGGCAAATGCCAAAGTGGAGAAGCGCACTGTACCCAGTTTTCCAAACCCGATGAGTAAGGAAGTCATCTTTGCTGCTCTGTCAGAAACATGTTTACCTCTGAAGCAGAGCAGAATTTGCACCTATACCCACAGAGCAGTTTTGGTAGCGTCTGGGTCTCTTTTTCTCCAAATAAAGTTTCTGCCCTAGGATTTTGCTGCTTGGCTAGCAGTTTCTCTGCAGGGGTGTGCTGGCACAGGCCAGGAGGCTGAGCTCTGCCGGAGGATGGAAAGGCAAATGCTGCACCACTTGCAGGTCTGTGCGCTGACTCTTGCTCCAGCACAGCAGCAGAAGATAAACACACTCCCCTGCTGGGATTTACAAAAACCTAAAAAAACCCTAACAAAATACCAAACTATTTAAAGGCCAGGTTTTTTCAGAATTTTTAAAACTGGATCTACCTTGGTGATGGCTCTTCGGGATCCACGGTTACTCCAGACCCAACCGAGCCACTGGGACCATGGGCTATCCAGCCCAGTGCTTATAGCAGAGAGTTCACAGTCAGAACCTGTAGACTCTTTTCTTGCTAACTCAAATTACTACTCTCCACCACTTACCCTCTCCATCTCTCTGCTTGCATATTTTTGAACAGACGATTCTGTGATGACGCAATGAGGTACCATTAACGTCTGCAGTGTGTTTTGATGTTCACAGGGGAAAGTGATGGCAAAGTAAATGATTTTGTTGGTGCTTCTTTATAATCATCACTGTGTTGAATCCAAGATGAGGGACCAGTATTCTTGATGATACAGGATGATAAGGGGGGAGAGGGATGTAGAGCCCCAGGTAGGTACTGCAAGGCTGGCTGCCTTCTGTCATGCTTAAATCCCCCTTGGGACAGGAAAGCAATACACTCACTATTCCACCTAAATGATTTTATAATCACCCCCAGCCTTCATTTTATTCTTCTGCCCATTCACTATTTTAATTATGATTTTTTTTTTTTTTTCTCCCTGGGCAGTAAAACTTCTTGGATTTTGCCTTTTGGTTCAGTTATTTCGGGAACTCATTAAATGCCTAAGTCACGTGTTCATTATTAGAAAGTGAAAACAACTCTCTAGCTGTGCCATGGGAGAGACTTCATGGTGAATTACCGTAGTTAAGTAGTAGCTTAACAGCTTGAGACTCTTCTAACATCAGGCAGGGTTTTTTTAGACCTTTAATGCATGGCAGATTATGACGCTTCCTGTACTGAATGGTATGAGGTTATTGTCTGTGGTTGGTTTAATATGGATCCTTGTAGAGGGATAACGCACAATCCTGTACATGCTGTAGAGGAATTAGGTAATGTTCTCTGCTTGATGAGGACAAGGAATGATTTAAATAAAAGGAGGGTGAAAAAAAAACCAACAATAAGCAAAACCCATCCTACTGCTTAGCTACTCTTACAGCTCTTGTTTAATAGGATTCAGGCTGGAACCAAAGTTGAATCATGATGTGATTCATCAAACTTCAAATTTCACTGTAGTGTCATACCTAGATAAATCATTTCTTCTGAAGAAGTTGGTTCCTCTCATCCCTCTACTCCCGACAGTTGAGATCATCAAAACCTTTAGTGCAACTGGGAGTGCTAAAGAGCCCCATAATTTGCCCTGAGAAGCATCGCAGTCAGTGGTGAGACAGCGGAGCCGAGGAATCGATAGTGTGGGGCTCTGCTGGCAGCAACCTCACGGAGACTGACGGGGAGTTAATGCCTGTGTCCCTGAATGTCACTTTGGGTGATAGATGCTGAGGTGCAAGATATTGCTGTTTAGTGACTGAAACAAAAAAACCCATGAGAACAAGACTACTCACTCATGAGCTTTTATGGCTGTCCTTTCAGTGCTTTGGTATTCTAACAGCACAATGGCAGATTGTTTTTTTTTATACCAGTTGCTTAGTTAATTGGGCAAAAATGTCTGGTCTAAAAAGTACTAGGTTGTGAGCTCAGTAAAAAGTCAACAGGAAAAACTCTCCTGAATATCAACTAGTTTCCTAATCTGAAACTTGAGTCTTTTGGGATTCACCCGTTGTTTGGTATTGGAGGGTAACTTTGGATCACAGAACTAGCCAGAAGTAATAATCCAAATATTTGCAGATGTTTGTTCTTCTTTAATCGGTCATAGTTAATGTGTGTTCATTCTGGGTGTACAGACAGGCTTAGAGAGATATATCCTAAAATGAGGACAGATGATGTAATGGGAATCCCAGGCAAACGTGTGAATACTCTCTGCAGATACAGTTTGCTGCATCAGAGAACTACCATCCTCTTGTAGGAATAGGATGAAAGAAAAAAATTTTTAAAAAGCCAAACATCTTTACTGAAATTTGAGAGACTGGTAATGACATGGGCCTACGTTTGCTCAGTGCTCCTTATTTCCCCTTACTAGACTGTACCCCCTTCAACCCAAAATGAACCAGACTGGGTAAGGTTCCTCTGTGCAGGGTTTCACCCACAGATACTTCGTGTGGCCCCTCTCCCCCTCCTGGCAATGTCCAGGGCTCCCGTCAGGACTGGCTGTGGGGCAGGAGGCTGGTGATGGGGAAAGGGATACAGAAGGCTCCCACCCCCATGCACGCTCCATACACTCCTTGTCCACATGCTCTCATACTTTTTTGTTGTTGTTGTTGAATTAGGTTTTGGTTTTTGGAATAAGTTTCAAGAAAGAGTTAAATGGCACATGGCACTTCCCATTCTAGGACCAGGCTGCTGGGTTACGCAGGAGGCAGCAACTCCCGGAGATAAAAAGCCACCTGTGAACAGCAACCAGAGGCTCCTCAGCATCTTATCCTTCCCATCCTGCTCCCCACTCTGCTCCTGCACAAAATCCCTCAGTTTGCAGTGAGCAAGACGGGTGCTGAAGAGGAGGTGGGTCAAAACCCAGCTGCTTGGTTAAGGCACAGGCACTCGGGGCTCTGACAGCACTCGCAGCCCTTTGGTCTGTTCCCCTGGTTACAACTCGTCCCTTCTCCCTCTACGAGCTGTTATCTTCTGCATCTTCCTAAACCACAGTATGTAATCCGAATGCAATGCATTATGTAGTGGCACCAGGAATCCTATTTGTTTTGCTGTATTAGGTCCCAGGAAGGCAGTGGCTGCGGAGGACTTGAAACCAAAGCCATGCTTTGCCTTTGTATCTTTGTTACTTATATGCAAGGAGAAAAACAGAAGAACAACCTTGCCTTTTTGATCTCAAGAGCACTAGTGAAGCTAGCAATTAATTAAAAAGAAATGCAGCTTTCTGCTTCTAGTTGAGCAGGCTTGATAGGTAGCTTAAAAAAACAAAAGGGCAAAAAATACGGAGTCGCACATGCCTCTGTCATTTTTCACAGGAGAATGCCCATTAAATGTCAGAACCATGAATTCCCACATAAGGAGCTGAGACTCATCCTGCTGTGCTGCACTGTGCACAGCACGTACGTACCATTATAGACGCACGGGACAAAGGGGCAGTCTGCCTCTTGCAAATATCCCAGAGTTTTGGACAAGCTCTAAGTCAGTCCTTTCCTCACCTACTTGCTTAGGGTTAAGCAGGTTAGTATTGTCAAGAGAAAAGAATCCACAAGGTAGCATCAAATAGTTTTGAGGCAAGTTTTGAGCTCTGTTTTTTGATTATTTTCATGGGACAAAAAGGAGAAGGAAAGAGCTACGGAGTGGATGTCTTTGATCTCAAAAATACAGCCAGTAGCTGGGGGTGCTCTCAGCGAGTCCTGCTTTAAAAAAAAAAAAAAAAAAAAAAAAGGTGGAAAAATAATAGCTTTGACTCTTTCTTTGGCCCATCCCACCACTCCTGCCCCCTCTTGTCACTGATTGCAACCAGCTCCCCGCCCTGGCTGCGCAGCAGGATGGTTTTGCAGTCATGCTAGTTCCCAGCAAGACCAGCTCCAGCATGGAGCCCAACTAATAAGCCCCACAGAACTTATTAGCTCAGGTTTTGTGGAGTGTGTCGCCTCTAATGAGGGTGTGCTTCGCTGCGCAGGGAGCAGTGAACTAATGCACCCATCGGGGGTGGGGTCTCCCAGGTTTCAGACCCTGCTCTGCCTGCACAGCGTGCGAAGAGGTGGATGATTTGTAATGCAGGGCTTTCCATTGCTATTCAGGGAGTTCTCCCTGCTGTTAATGTGGATTTATAACAAATTTTGAACTCCTGGGAAAGTTTCAGAATACTGGAGGAAAGTTGAATTTGTATCGCTGTTAAGAAAAAAAGGGGGGGTGTGTGAAGAAAGTGCTAAGGTAATTGTACAAAGCACTTGCATGGATGCTGCATGCATGTCATTTTCTGTAAGAAAGGGTGATGCAGCTTCAACATGACACATGTGAAAATGATTAAACTCTAGTTAACTAAGTTTCAGGATGATTTTATTGATTTTTGTTTCTAGGGGTAAATCAGGTGGTTGTAGTCTGCTGCAACTTCTGTGCTGCCTTCTAGTAAGTGTTCTTCTGGAAGGATCTCCTAAAAATTGTGTGGGGTCAGAGGGAAGCTTGAATGACCATATTGTGAAGAATATGCCTCAAAGCAGAATTGTTCAACATCTTTCATTCTTCCCTTATGTAGATAAGAGTAATCCGGTAATGGTCTAAAAGAGCAAAATGGAGGGCGAAACTGGTAGGAGATCATCTCTTCTAACGATTTTGGGCCTTCTTATTGAAGTTTCATAGGGAGTAAAAACAAGAGTCTGGCTTTGCTTGGTGTAGCTCAGTTAGGACTGACTTGTCCCCAGATTGGGAACTGAAGCCTGGTAAATGCAGGCTGGTGATAAGGCTCATGTTCAGCTGTGGAGTAATTTTTAAGCCAATCGTACATTTTCCCAAAGAGGGTCTCTTGTTCAAACAGGATTTCCTTCTGGGAAGTGTGGTGTTTTCCTCAGGAGGCTGGACTATGTGCTCCTGCTTGCACGAGGCTTTCAAGCACTGGCTGCCCAGCACTGCATCATGAGGTGATGGTCACGCTGGTTTTGCTACCAGTCATTTAGGTGTTCAGATGTCAACTCTACAGACTTCAGTAAGCTCTGCCATGCTCTCTTGGCATTTTTGCATGTGACTTGTGGGTGTTGAAAGAGAGGCCCGCGAAGACACGTCACTTCTCAAGGTCTATTTGGTAGAGCGTGGCAGCACGTGGAGATCTGAGCTCACGTGAGGGTGGTGATGTTGGTAGGAGCACCATGCCAATGTGGTGACACCACTTCTATAGCTCCATTAATTCATCCAGGTGCTCATGCAGGGAGCTGCATGGCATCTTGCAGACCTACCATGACAGACTTGGGTCATCTGTCACATGAGGTCCAGGCTAGTGTAGGTGATGAAGTGCCTTGTTGTATGGCTTCCTCTTGAAATCTGGAAGGGGAAGAACAGCATGAAGAAATGTGTCCTGTTGCTCTGGAGTGACACAGTGGGTTTTTTTGCTTAATAGCCTGATTATCTCAGTTTCTTCCCTCTTACTGCACTTGTTTTAATGCCTACAGTGACACACAGTGGTGATGAGTTTCTGCTGTGCCAAAGCACCTGCCTTGACACAGGGAGGGAGAGGGCATTATAGATGGTGGAAGTGGTGGCTGCCAAGCTCCCCTTGCAAGAGCACACTGCTGTTGGCTGGATCCACTTGCTGATGTGGGCTGTAGGCTGCTCATCAGATGGCCAGATAAGGAAGCTTTGGAGGTTTTTACTCTTCCGTCCAATATATTGCCCATTTACTACTGAGTTTTTTCACAATCAGTAGAGAACTGTGGGTTTCATAAGCTGATTTGTACCATAAATGCCGTGCTCAAATCCTCTTTATTTTTTGTGACAATGCAATTTTTTTTAATCCTTGTGTAAGCAGCCACGAAATAAAAGCTAGCTTTTGGCTGCCATATTTCCCATTCCTTATGCTCCTGTTGTGCTAGGGACCCCAGCAGGAAAGTGTGGCTAAGTTGCTCCTTAGAAGAACGTTTGTCAGTGTCACTGGACGTGTTCACCTTTCATTTCTAGGTGGTGTGTTTGCAGGGGAGGTAGATCACAGTTTTCATCAGGATTATTCCATTCTGCTATTCCATCGCTTCATTTCCCAAGAAGATTTTTGGATTTCTTTCCCCTGCTTTGAGAAGAAGAATGATGAGATGATGAGAAGTCTTAGGCTGTCTTCTTACTTGAGCCGTTGCTCCACTAGGTAGCTTCAGGCAAGCCCCTATTTCCTAATCCCAGCTTCTCCAGCTATTAAGACGATAAAGAAACATGCTGATGGGTCTTGTTTGAACGGTCTGGAAGTGGGGGACAAGCTGTGAACAAATTCACCGACTTTGAAAATGGGTGAAAAAAAGAAAGCATCTATTTGTCAGGCACTGTCTCTCCCCCAGCTACGGTACCTGTAGTTCTGCACGCGTGGAGCTGGTGCTGGAGGGGGGGGGGGGGGGGGGGGTGTTGGCGTGGCCCCTTGGCGTGGCCCGGTGTGGAGGGAGGGAGCTCTGTGGAGCAGAGCAGATGTGCTGGGTCTCCGTCATCCAGAAAAACGCTTCTTGTTGGCAGCGCAAGGCAACCGTGCGGGTCAAGGTCAAGTTGCTGGCAGGCTGCATCCCTCCGGAGCTAAGCCAAAGTCGTGTGGAAAAAAAAAAAAAAACAAAACAACAACAAAAAAACCCTAAACAACAAACAACCCCGATCCCTAAAAAACCTTTTTCCTTCAGTTTTGATGGCCAGTCCTGTGCCCCCCTGCCCCGGGCTGTGGTTTGCAGAGTGGGGAGCCAGGGAGAACGGGCGGCCGCGGGCAGGCACCGATGCTGGGCTGCTCCTGACATTTCCGCCTGCGAGTGCCCAGCCAATTGGCGAGGCTGGAGCAGCGACACATGAAATATGATGATTTTCTGCTGAAGAGGAGGAGGAGGAGGAGGAAGGGCGGGAGGAGAGGGTGGGAGGACCGCTTGCTCCTGATGGTTTGCATGCCGGGGGCTGCGGAGAGGACTGGCCAGAGAGGAGTGCGGGGTGTGGAGCTGCAGCACCCCGGGGATGGCCCCT
This sequence comes from Athene noctua, assembly GCF_965140245.1. Classification (NCBI taxonomy): domain Eukaryota; kingdom Metazoa; phylum Chordata; class Aves; order Strigiformes; family Strigidae; genus Athene; species Athene noctua. The sequence goes on from NC_134060.1 coordinate 6,866,113, forward strand.
CGCTCCCTGACCAGGAGGATGCGATTGCCACCCAGGTGGGCCGGGCGCCGATGGCACCAGGAGAGGCGCGAGGCTGCCGGGGGACGCTGCCGGGGGGTGCCAGGCCTTGGGGACCCCCAGCTTTGGGGGGACCCGGCACCCCCCGGTCCCCGATGGGAGAGCTGGCTCCGCGCTGTGCTGCGGGGAGCTGTGCCACGCACGGGGCCGCCGGCGCTTTGCGGTGCTTGTTAGTGGAGGGCTGAGCTTTTCGGGGGTTTTGGTTCGGTTTTCTAAAAAAACCCGAAATCCCACTCCTGGAAGAATGCTTTATTGCTGTGCCAGGGCTGCTCGGTTCAAACTTTGCAGCCTGATCCTTAGTTTGATGGGAAGCACTTGACAGAGCTCCTCTCTGCATGTCATTAACCCTCTCACACCACCGGCTGGGATGGAAACTGTTAATACCTAAAATTCAGTTGCAACAAATTTAACCCTGATAAGGAGCAGCCGTACAACTCCCTGAATCGCGTCCAGCAGCTGTTCATTTTTATAATGACTATGCATTTATCCAAGAGCTGGGTGGCAAGTTTTCAGTTTATTATTATTCTCCCAAGGGGTGTGTGTGTGGGGGGGGGGGTACCCTATTAAAAAAAAAATAAAATCATATAATAATAATCACGAAGAAAGACTGCTAGTGCAAACCACACCTCCCCCTGCTCCGACTCTGCCTCTGCTGCTGCTTTATTAATTTATTTGCGCTGTGAGTGACAGTCCTCCAGAAGTGATAATTGGTGCACTGTATCTTTAAAAGGTTAAAACCCTTTTCAAAAAGGCCTAGACTCATAGTGGGAAAAGACAAGAGAGGCTTTGGCTGGCTTTGGATCCAGAAAACAGCTGCTGATTAGAGTCTGCGTCTTCGGGCTGAATTTATTACATATTTTTCAGCAGCAGGGATTCTAGGAGGAAGCTTCCGTTTGGGTTTCTTGATCGTGGTTTATTTTTATTCAGAGGAATAACAGAGGAAGGATTTGTTCCGGCTGGAGCATGCTCACAACCTACAAGATCTCCCATTATTAAACTGCCTAGTTTGGGCTTTAATATACATGTGGTTTTTGGTTGGTTTTTTTTTTTTTTTATTAGCGTTATTATTATTTGGCAGCGTGCATCTCTTTTTTTTTTTTTAATAATTTATTTTGAAAGGAAGCTGATCTCGTAATGAGCTTTCTCCTTCCTTACTTGAAACAGGTGCTAATGAAAGAATGCAAATAGCACCGGCTGAGCTGAACATTTCATAAAGAAGGGAACAGCCACCGACCCAAAACGGTCCGGGATCTGCCTGCTGGCACCCAGCAAAGGTAGGCACCGGGGGGTTTGTTTTTTCTGTTGTTCTCTGCGTGAATATTCGCAAATGGTATATTTTCTCCCCCCTCCCTTGCTGCGGGTGCACAACCGGACGGCGAGATTCCATTTTGCCTCCCGAAAGGTGTCAGGTTGCCACCGAGACGCTCGCCCGCTGCACGCCGTGTGCCTCCGTCCCCGCGGGTGTGTGTGCTCCCCGGGCGGCCGGCGCTGCCTGCCGTGCATGGCGCGATGGGCGAGCTCCCCAAGCCCGAGGTAACCTCAGCGGTGTCAGTCAGCCCCACCAGCCTGTAACCCTGTCCCCGCCGTGCTCCCAGCTACTTCGCTGCTTGCTCCTGCTTAATTACCCCTGGCTGTCGCATGAATTTATCGTCGCTTGACAGCAACTTCATTTTCTCCCGAAGTGCATACATTTATTTTTTTATTTTATTTTATTTTTTTTTTTCCTCGCTGGTGGGAGGCAGGACTGGGGGGCGGTGGGAGGCGAACGCCGCATGTGTTAGCGACGTGCAAGCCCGACACGGGTGTGCAGAGGGACACGCGTGGCCGCCGGGCACCCTGGCTGCTGCATCGCTGGAAAAATGGACATGTTGCTCCGTGGGGAGCCTGGGTGACGCTGGGTGCCTGTGCCAAGGCCCTGCTCCGCTTCCATCCTGCGTTTATACTCCCTGCGGAGTAGAACCAGCTGTTACCTGATGCTACAGCGTGTATAAACATATCAAAAACAAAAATAAAAATTCTAAGCCTCATTTTAACAGCTAGATCCCTGCCTATGGCTGAATCCCCTTCTGCCTGCACAAAGCCTGGGCACTTGCTTTTCTTTTTCACCCTGCCTAATTTTATTTACGCGCACTTGAGGCTCGCATTTGGGCAGCGCTGGGATATTCTGCTCGGAGGTTTGTCCTTTGCTGGGGAGCTTGAGTGTTCCGCCGTGCCGGTGGGCTGCCGAGGTGGGGGCCGGTGGAGGCGGCCGCAGCTGCCGGGCGGCAGCCCCATGCAGTACCTGGCCGCGGCTCTCGCTTGGGCTCCCAGTTTCTGCCGTGTTCCCAGAGCTGCGAGCCTGGGCTTGCAGCAGGGACTGCAGTGGCCTCTCCGAGGGCCAAATCCAGCCCTCGCTGGGATCATCCAGCTCCTTCAGTTATAGGAACCTCCGAGGGCAGAATTTAGCCCTTTGTCTGGAAGTTTGTATTTATATTTTGGTGTGTTTGAGACTGTTTCAGCAATATATTCCTTCTCTCTGTCTGCATGCAAGATTATTTGTAGTTTTTTTGCCTGACTGTTAAGGAAAGGATCTGCAAAAAGTTTACCCCAATTAATTATACAAGCCTGAGGGTGGACAGCACATGAAATAAAATACTTATTTTATATAAACAACCCCTTGAGGCTTCCTAGAAAGAGAACTTGTGAATATCTAACCTGACGTAAAAAGTAATCAAAACTGAATATGCGGTCTGGTGTGTCCCTCCCTTTCAAAAGCAAATAATTTTTAATTAGAAGTTTGATATGGGGTTTAAGCAGGAGAATACGATAGAAATATGCTTTGGAGCAGCAGTAGGGGAATACTCCTCTAAGCCTGGTTTTGGCTGGGTAGAGGGCTGCGAGTCCCCTGCCCTCCTGCTATGCCAGAACTGGCAAATCTGAATGCTGACGGGTGCTTGCGACCCCCAGCCTCGTGCTTCGGGATGCAAAGAAAACAGATGTACGGATGTTTCCCCAAACCTCACACTCTCTCGTGCCAAGGCAGAGATGCTCGGCTTGCACCGGGGCTGTGTGGTCCTGTGGGGATGGGACTTCTCTGGTTTTCATGCTGTGCTAATGAAGGAGTGTGCCCGATAATTATTTTTTTTTTAAATTATTTTGGAGACTGCAAATCCTCCCAGCTGCAACAAAATGGGGGTGGGGTGGGGGTGAGGGGGTCAGTCTTTGTTTTTTCCTCCTTTTGGCCAGCTTGCTTGCTTGGTGGGATTTCAGCAAAGCGGTGCCATGTGGGAGCTCACCGCTTGTCTCCAGTCCCGAGCTCTCGCTCTGTTCAGGCTGGTGGGGAACATTTTGCATAAGAAACCTCCCGAGAAAGCCCAAGCAGGTGGTAACTAAGAAGAAGGAGAATGGGAAGGTGGTGTTTTTCCTATCAAATCATCTCCTGTATAGGGCACGGGCTTCCTGCTCTGCTGCCTCTGGGGCCATGAAACCCTTTGTATGCTGCCCAGCCCAGACCCTCCTCCCTGTTTTGCACACCCTCCCAGTGTGCTTCCCTGCAGAGCTGGTGGCATCTCAGTCCTGCCGGGAGTTGCTCTTTTATGAGGTCTCTGTAACACCTTGGGACTGGTGGGTGTTGGTGGCCCTGAATCACTCTTAACTTTTATCCCTTCATCACCTCCTGAGAAAGGCAAATGGAACTGTTGCTCTCCAAGGCACCGGAGCCCAGGTCATCCAACAGTATTGTGCTTGCAAACGATGTTGTTCATTATTTTGCTTGAAACTGTTATAAAACTCCTATAAATGTTCATGACGTGCAAGGTCATGGCTTTGAAATGGCTCTCTAGCTTGGCTCATTTCTGGTAAAGATTGTGGCTGGTCTGTTCAATTGAGTTAATGTAAATGGGGATATTTGCTGGGAATTGAGATAGCTGTTGATGGGCCAAGAAGTTTTATGGACCCCTGGAGGAGTCCAAGTTCAGAGTACCTTAAAGGCCTCTTCAGGTGCACTTTAATTCTGGATTTCCACCTGGCCCTGGCCCGTTCCAGCAATTACCAGAAATCTCAGCTATCTCTGTTCATGACCTGGAGCTGGTGAGGAAGGGATCAGTGCCAGGAGAGCAGGAACATAATATTGACCTAAACCCATCATTTTTAATTGGACCAGCTGGGAATGAGTCTTTCTGCCTTGTGCTGGTAGGAGCACAAACCACTCTAGACTTGTTTGAGGCTAAAAAATATCTCATTTTTCCATGTAAAGCTAAATATCTGCAGCTGGCTTAGTTAAGGCAGATGTATAATGTGGGTTAGTATGGATGCACCAAGGAATAGTACATCCCAGCACGCTGATTTATTTGACTGCTTAAAGGTGCACATTGTTATCAGAAGAGGATCTCCAAAAATATCTAAGAGGGCTGGTTGTTGCTTACCCATATTTAAACATATTACTGACCTTACTGCAAAAGGGATGTCAGAACTCAGAGGCCAAATCTCTTCATTTAGTTCTTTAAAAAGCTCAGAAAGTTATATGCCAAGAATGGAAACGCAGCAGCTATGTAAGTCATGGATTTGCTCAACTCTGATCTCGGTGGTTAACTGAGGTGGGGGGAAAGAAAGCGGCATGGCCTTTTTTGTTCCCATTTAACCTTTCTGCGTCTTACTTTTTCTTCAGTGTGGGAAACAGGGAGGAGGGAGGGGGAGCCATTTGGCCAAGATCTCAGTGTGAGTCCCTGGCAGATTGAAAATACAAGTAATAAGTTTTGACTCTAAGCTCCAACTGCAGACAGCAGAGCTTGCTATTTTTTTTTTTTAGATTATTATTTGCTGGACGGACGGACGCTGGTGCTGTAGGGAAATGCATGGGGGAACATATTTTAGGGGATGGAGAATCCCTGTTGCTAGATGTGTTCTGTTGCATGGATGATCCTTGCTGTGAGAAGCAGGAGCAAGCCCAGCTCCTGGGGGTGTGGGTGCTGTGGTGGGGTCTGGGCTGTTTGGAGGTGAACACCACACTGGCTGCTGTTACTGATGACTTGAATAATTTAACGAGGCACGTTGCATGCAGTGTAGCCAGCTTGGGGTCTCAGGGGACCGCGTGTGAAAGCCCTCGTGGCCAAGGGACACGGGATGCTGCTGGCATCCCCTGGGAGCAGAAGGAGGGGGAGCCCCAGAAATAGCTTCTGGGACGGTCCCCAGGAGGAGCCCAGCTGCTGGTCCCAGCCTGGGGCTGGTCTGGATGGTTTGTTTTGTCCCAGGACACCCCTGACCCTAACGGTCCTTGCTATCTGCCTCTCCCTGCAGCTGGGAGAGGAGGATCCCAGAGCCCTGCCGCTCCAGGACTACTTGCAAGCTCCTTGCATGTGATTCTGATGGGGCTTGAGACCTTCAGATGGGTTGTCCACCCCTCAAACAGCCCAGATTTTCAGTGCAGTGGAGAGAGCCACTTGCTTATGTACCCTCCCATGTGCCATCTTGTCACTCTGGCAGCTCTTGATGAGGGATGCATGGGCATCTTTGAAAGGAGCTTGGTCAATAAAATCCAGTGGAGGAGCCAACCGCAGGTGGCTGGACCATCTCCTGTGTCTCTGGAGGAAGGGCCCAGGGCTGCTGCTGACTCACGGCCCTGGTTTGGGGGCTGCCAGCAAAAAGAAATGAGTAAACCCTGATGTAACAAGTGATCTGCTGAAGATAAGTCACCACAGAATTTATCATTCTGTTAAAGTGCGAGTGAGAAAGGCGAGTGCCACTCGTGATGATGTCAGAGATGATCTCAGAGTCCTTCAAAATACACCTCTGCTACAAACAAAACTTCTAACTCACTTTTTTCAGTTGCCCTTAGAGTTTAAGCATATGTTGTGTATCCCAGTGGGTGTTACTGCTAATTGATGGATTTGAAATCAAAAGGCCTAATATGTTTGAAATAACCAAAGGAAAAATTGATAGAGGTGCAATTGGAGCTCATATGGTCTTTTAAATAAATGGTCATGTGCAAAAGAGCAGACTCCTGGGATGGGCTCAGCTGTGCAAGCATCATTCCTGTTCTGCTCCAGTCTCCTCGTCCCTCTAACCCGCATCAATCCTATGTCATCTGTGTTTCAAAAGCATTTCCAATCCTCACCAGCCAGTTCCCCTTTGCCTGTGTGTTTTAGTCCATGAAAATAAATTTATCATCCCTCATCTCTCTCCTTATGGCCTTTACCCGATTCTGTGTTGGTTGTCAAAGTCACTGCAATCCTGTATATTGCAGCCATGTTCCCATTCACCCCATTTTTGGTTGCTTTAACTCATATTTTCAAATTACAGATTTTTTGTGGTCCTGCCATCATAGTGAATTTTATGGGAGAGTGAAAATTGCTGAGCCAAACTGGTTGTTCTGCTTTTAAGAGCTGTTTAAAAGCAGTTTGGCCAGGTTTTTTCTGAAAATTCTTTGCTGCAGTGAATCTGTTGCTAGAATTGTATTCTCCAGATGACCCTGTGCAGCAGGGACGTCTCCAGCAAGTGCAGGCAACGTCTACTTTACTGATAGTTGCGTTTGATTATAACTTTGATTAATTCATTGAGCAGTAATTTTATTCAGTGGAAAAAAAATCTGCTACCTGGCAAGAGAAGGACGTATACTGTGCACCCATGGCAGATTAAAGAAAAATATTTAGAGTGGCTTCATGTCTCCAAACAAGATGTGGTGCCGTGCCAAGAGAAAGCAGTGTGAAAAGTGGCTGAGTGGGTCAGACCACCCAGTACAGGGCGTGAAAATTGCTCCTGGGCCAGCTTCCACAGCGATGGGAAGGTGGGTCAGTGTGTGTGCAGCGTGTGGGCTGCAGGGTGCATGGGGACAGTTGACAGCGCAGGAACCACAGACTTGAAATAAATAAATAAGGTAACGAATGGAAGATGTTGCTGTTATAGCCAAGTGAGGGTTTTTTTTGAGTGCTGAATATATACCTGGCTTGGTTGATGCTGAAGTACATGCTTCTCAGTCGGGGCAGAAATTGTTTTACTCCTCAATAATGCTGTGGATTAAGCATCAGTGGGTTTTAGTTTTGCCTTGTAGAAGCCATGGGGACCTGGAAGCAAAAGTCATGTTGAAGGTTGCACTCCTGAATTGCCTAGCATATGAAACTGTCTTCATCCAACGCGTGCTCGTGTGTCCATGGAACAAGGCAGGGGTGCATGCTTCCCCAGCGCATGGGGATGGTTGATGGTTGGGTTGATGCTACCCAAGGTCTCTTGCGTTTCCCTGCACTACCGGCAGTTTAAGAGAAGAAAGGCTCCTTGTTTCTGTTTTTACAGAAATGTATCACCCCATAAGTCAAAAATTTTGTTCCTTGGCTTCAGTTCCTTGCTGGCACCTCAGCAAATGCCAGTGCTGTGGGCATTTGGGTGGCATGGGTGTAGCTGGCATGCTGCTGAGCGGGAAGGTGCTCTTGCTGTTTGTGTAGGGTCCAGCTACGTGGGACCATGGTCTTGGTGGAGATTTCAGGGTGCGAGGTCATACAGAGTAGGTGATAAAATTGGAAAGTAGATGCCCTTCAGTGAACTGTGCAAAGCCAGGGAACTTGAGCAGTGCAGAGCGGGCGGTGTGTTTGGTTGACCATGGGCCATGAAGCAGAAGTCTGGGCTGTGTTCATGGGGATGCTGCCGAGAAGAGCTCGTTCATCTCTTATTGTATTTCCATGCTCCAATTTCAACACCCCTTTGTCAACTGGCAGGGATCAATTATGCAAATAACAAGGCATTATGGTAATGTAAGTAACAGCAGGACTCAGAAGTGTTCTAGAAAACTTGCACAGGGAATATCAAGAAGGTAACTAAATTCCCAAAATAGATAATTTAGCTGGAATTTGGCTTATTGATGAATGCAGGAATGTGACAAGTTATGATAAAGCTATACAAAAACTCTGTGATTTGTATGCCTGCCAGCTGGCAGGACCTGTATTCCTTTTGCCATTGAAATTTTGGGGTGCAGTGGGGACATGTTCCCTCCTGAGTAAATCAGTGTATCAGTTCTGGCGTTGCCTTGCACTTCCCAGCGCTGTCTCCTGGTGTGATGCTATCGCTTCTGAAGATTTTGCAAGTCATTTATGATAATCCTCAGATAGGGAGGGCTCTAAGGAACCTGTAGTTAGCCTGTATCCATAGTTATTCTGCACTTTGTTTTGGGATGCTGTGTACACTTTTGAGGCATGAACTCATCCCTGAGCAGTCTATTGTTCCTTACAGAGGAAAAGGTTGGGTAAATTGAAAATCAAGAGGCTAATTTTCTCAGCAAACTGTACATAACAGGTTTCTGTTGCTTCTGTTGCTATTTCTGTCAGCATTTATGTATTTTTTTCTCAGTCATTTGGATTTTGCTCAGCGTTTGCCATTGCAGAAGCTGCTCAGGGACTGATGCTGTCTGAAGAAGCATAGTCCCAAGTCAAAAATGCATTTTAGGATAAAAAAATCTTGATTAGGAGGAAAACTTACTTGGTTCTCCATGACAGAATAACCATAAAACGAACTTGGTACTCAAAGGCAAACTGCAAAGGTGGAGGAGGGGGAAGAGGATGCCTACATTAATACCGCATAAAGGTTGCAAAGTTAAGCAATCAAAAGATGGAATAAGAAAGCGTTAGGTTGAATATGTAATCGTAACTTCCCTTTGTCTGTGTGGTGTTTATCAAAGAGAATGCAATCTTGTGTTATTTACAACTTTCAATAAATAGATATTTAAGATAAGCTCGATCATGTAATTAAAGACTTTTGACACATGGCCAGATGCTCTGCCTTTATGTTTGTGTAAATGAGAGCAGAGGGTGGCTGCGAACCACAGTGCCTGTGCTCAAGTGGCTAAAAAAAAAAAAGGCTCTTTGTCCCAATGTAACTGCATTTGCTGCATCTAGATGGCATGGAGGGATGGGACTGTCCCCTCTGCAGGGCAGAAAGGGAAGCTGAGAACTGTAGTGATCTAACTGGCTAAAGGACAGTAGATGTGTTTCTGCAACTGTTTATAGAAGGTGTGCCCCCAAGCAGGAGACTTGCCCTGATTTTCCAGGCAGCGTTTCGGGAAGGAAATTCAAGCTCCCCAAGGGACGGGTGGTGACTCCGTCCTTGCGGCTGAGTGCTGAGCTCCAGGAGTGGCGCCTGAGCTTTGCTCCAGGCTCCTCATCTCACGGGCAGGGTGGGACCGAAGCTTTGCTCTGGGGCTGAACCCCAAGGTCTGGAGCAGACGTTGCCCCAGCAGCCTGCCCATGCCCTGTGAGAGGGTGACACTGCAGAGCTGGTGCTGGTGCAGCGTCCCGCTGGGGTAGCGGTTGCAGAGCCCATTGTGCAGGGTTGGAGCAAGATCCAGAGCATACATCTCATGGAGAAGTGACCTCTGGGGACTTCGGGGATGTTCTGAGCCCAGTGGGACCTGCTGGGGAAGAATTAAGGAAATGAAAGTGTTCCTTGCAGCTAAGAGCTCTACACCTCTGCAGGATGGGTAGTTAACCTGAAGCCTGGGGCTTGAGAAAAAAATGTACTTGAGGGGGGATAATTTTGTGCTGCAAAGATGCAGATGAGAGTGGAACCCATCCTGGCCTCTTGGAAGAGCCTTCCTGGCCCTTGTGTGTCCCCCTTTGCACCCTCTGCAATACACAAGTATTGCTTGAGGCAAGTACCTGCGTGGCTCGTGGGGTCTTGTTATTGAGCTTTTCCAGCGCCACGTGAGCACCTTGGATTTCGTATCCCCAGAGACAGCTCTGGGCTTGCAAATGGGTGTAATCCTAAGAAAAGCATGACAAGGGGTGCTGTACTTTGGTGATATAAAGCTGGAAATAAGAGTAGTAGAAAGGAGGAGAGGAAAGATGAATTTGTAAAGTTTATATAGTGGCACGTTGTCTACTTTTTCTTAGCAGGGTGGAATTGTTTAATTAAGTTTTTGTGTAATTTCCTGTGGTACCTTATTTCTTTTTTTTTAAACAAGACAGGGTTCTAGGTGCTTGTAACTACGGCTTGCCACTCTTCTCAGACTTATGGAATCATCCATAAACTCAGTATTTGTAACTTCGCACTGACTGACTTTGACTTTTAGTGTTGTAAACAAAATAGTTTACTCCTGTATGCATATTTCTGCATTTGCACTATACTAAAATCCATGAAATGGTACAACCAGCTCCCCACAAACAATCACACTTGCTTTTTGGGGAATGTTTTTTGGTAGTCTAAAACCTTTTTAAAACCTTAAAGCTGCATAAGCAGCTTAAACCAATCTAAAGCCTTAGATCATTTTAAACGGCTTGTGCCAATAATAAGGACTTAGATTATCTTAAATACCTTAAACGGATCTAAAGCTTTAGTGAAAGAATTTGGCCAGTCTCAGATTTGGTTGATTATTTGATTGATTTCCCAGGAATGTTGGTCACCACTGGGTGACTCTGCCCAACACTCCTTGTTGGAAGATGCCCTGATTTTCTCTGTCTTGTGATATTTACACTTTGGCGATTTGATGCTTTGACATGTGAACACAGCAGCAAAATCTGAATCTGTAACCTTAACTCTGCCCTCATGCTTAGGTTATAATCATCTGTAACTTCTGTACATGGCCCTGGGTTATTTTGGCTAAATATGTATCTAATTCGCAGGAGAAAATGAATTCTATTACACCAGTTGAGGATTTTCAAAGAATCATGTGTGCCTGAACTGCCCTTTTCAGTCTGGATTCTTATAAATTGCTTATATAGCTTTGAAAATCCCTTCTTAAGATGTGGTAGCTTAATTAAACCTCCTTAAAAATATACATAAACAGAGGAATGTGTCCAGACTGTGATTTAGGTTAATTTGGACATTCTCTACTTATTGCCTGCTCCTCACTACCACATCTTCATGGTGTTAACGTAGGGTCTAATTTGTCCTTCATTTTTGCAAGGGAAAATCGTAACTAACTCAGGCTTAAAGAGTTGGGGGCTTTTGGTTTTTTTCCTAAATTAAATTAGTTGGAGTTTGACTTCCACACCAGCCAGCCCTGAAAGGCTGAGTGATTTGCTTTCCCTTAGAGCACAGTGGCACTGAAGCTTTTCTGAAAGCTGAAGGAGCAGCAGCCCCAGGAATATTCTCTTTAGGAGATACACTGATAATAACACTACAGCTGTAAGAAGACACCGTCAGGGAAATTTTACGCTCGAACTCCTTAGCTGAGAAAGGGAGCCGACACGCTTCCCTCCTGCTGAACTCTTGGATGCGATTTGTACAGCCAGGTAGTTTCTGCTCCCCCTCGACCTTCTGGCAGGTTGGGCTGTGACATTGCTCCAGTCCCACTCGTGTCCTCGCTGCTTTGGCCATGCAGAGTGAAATTTATCTTCATCGTGAGCGCCATGGCAAAGAGAATTTGTACTAAAACAGGTGGTTTTTTGTGGCGGCGCACGCAAAGTAGTGTTAACCTTAAGCTGTCTTCTCTGTTACTGTGTATGATGTAGTATTGGTACAGACCCAGATAAATTGGAGATGAAAATGTGACAGTTCATAGGAAAAACTAACTTGGAGCAAAGCTGGTATCTCCATCCGTCGGCCTCATGGGCTCTGCCATGTGCAATATCAGCTTTTCAATCTGTCCTGCAGATCGGTAAAACAGATGCACACAGATCTCTGACATTAGGAGGAGACAGTACTTTAGGACTTCCACGTATGAGAACTGTTTTAACTTGCGAGAAACTTTAGAAAACTAAGAAAAACTGTAAGTTTAATTTTTAGATACGTGGCTGTTTTTTCAGGCTCGGGTGTTAGATTGCTAACGCAAGTTACTCAGTTCAGCTGCTAATAACTTCTGGTCTCCTTCATTTTATTCAGTTAATAAATTAATGTATTTATTATTCATAGAAATAGTAGGTGAGCACTTGCTTGAAGGTGAATTGCTTTCTTTCAGCCTGCCAAGCTCTGAATTCTCTTGTAGATAGTATCAGTCATACTTAGAGCAAGTAGCCTGAATGCTACCTTGGTATCTGTCAGAATATCTAGAGGAAAAGTCTGGGATTTTACAAAACACCTATTTTTAAAAAAAGTAAATTAACAAAAACCCAACCTAAAATACATCCAGAAACTCCTGGGGGATACACAGTGCTGGCGATTTCAGTCCAAACCTGGCTCCTCGACCAGCTCACTGTGGGTGCAGCTCTCTAGTACATAATTAATAAAGTTCCTTTCCTTTCTTAGAATATCTGGCCCAAGGAGTTCAGGATTAAGTTTGCTAGAAATGTAAACACATCGCAGCTGGGTAAACCGCAGCTGAATCAGGGCAGAGAGCAGAGCAGCCTTTTAAATCTGATTTTCTTTCCTTTCTGACTGACTTTCCCTGTCTATAACCTGGTGACTGGGGCTGGGTCTGCCTCCGTGGATGTCCTGCACAGCCGTGCACCTTTGCACCTACACTCTCAGTGCCCTTCTCTGCTTGGGTGAGGTGTGGGGTGCTGGTCGCTGTTGGGCTTTCTCCTCTGGTTGCAGAGTTGGGCAGGAGTGAGCACTGGTTTTGGAGCTGGACTGGTGCGTTTGTTCCCTCCTGTGGAAACCCAAGAAGTGCCTGTTTCCTTGCTAATGACAACTTGACGCAATGTCTCTTTTACTCAGCTTAGCCATTTTTACCTTTTTTACCCTCAGTTTGCTGGAAGCTCCAGAGTGCTCTGAGCTCCCCTGCCTCTGACTGGAGGCTCAAAGCAAAAATAAGGAAGCTGGTGCAGGTATCTATCCCCTATAGCAGCTTCTTACTCTCAAAGCTACACATCCTGTATTCTGTGCCACTGACAGAAATATGAAAGGAAACGTTTCCTAAAGCCAATATTAATAGAAAAACAAGGGAAGGAGCTTTTTTTTTCTTCCCCATGATATGTTTCCAGTCCCCTCTCACAGTTACTAGGTCTAGCACACATGCAGGCACCCCAGTTGCAGAGCCCCATCGTGCAACATGTGACAGAAACCTGAGGATGCAGATGAACAGAGACTGGGCAGAGGGGTCTGCAGGACACCCCAGGCTTGGACCTTTTCTGTCTCTGCATCCCAGAGATAAAACAGAAATAATCTGTTTTTTCCACTGCCGCTCACAGCTAGAGACAGGAGTAGCCACCAACCTGTGCTAAAGCCAGAATTAAATGGATTTAATCTAGACAGTGCAGTGCTCGGTGTGGGTCACCCCAGGGCTTCTGGCAGCCCCCATGTCCCCCCTTTGCTTTGCTGGGGGCCATCACGCTGCCAGGCACGACCCTGAACCTGGGAGCAAATGCAGATGAACTGGGTATGTGACAAGTGTTGTTCAATTCTGTGCCAGCCATTATGGGATGCGGAAAATAATTCGGGGGTATATGGAGTTGTAGCAAAGAGCCCAGCTGCCTGATGTAGGCAGTCAAGGTGAGAGATTTCCATCTTTCCTTTCTCCCCAGTTTGCTCACACATACGCAGACTGCAGTGGTACAAACAAGTTGGTGTTAATCCACCCAGTAACTGCATCTTCCTTGGAAGGGGCCCCAATTTGCAAAAGCATCACCATCCAGGACAGCATTTAAGCATGTGCTTGCCTGTAAGTGTGTGTTTAATTGCCATCCTGGATAATGTTGTACTTAATCATGTTCCTAAATGTTTTTCTGATTCAAGGCCAGTGTTGGCATCCTGCATGTTGCCCCGCCATGTGGAAAGCTGCTGGTGGTGGATGCAGCATCCCAGCCCCAAGTAGCATGAGTAGGCATTAGGTGAGTTATTGCCATTGAGGAAATGAGCAATGTGTAGGGAAGGAGGTTTGAAGCTCCCCGGTAAAGAAAAGATCTGTGTTATTTAATGGGGTAAACTGGTGAATACGGTGAGCTGCCCAGGGTGATAAAACAGACGGCGTTTGTAGCAGCAAAGGATTTGTAACATCAATAGATTTGGGTGAGGATTAATTTCACTTTACAGCTCTCAGTGACTTGCGGCAACTCCTTAGCCCCATTAGTTTGGTGACTTAGTCAGCAGCTCAGGGTTTCTTTCAGACTTCTTAGAAAGCTGAGAAGTGTTTGTGTATGCCCAGGCACAGGCGGGAGGAGAAGTGTGTGTGGAGAAGTGTGCGTGTTCAACAGAAATGTGCGGGATGTCCAGCAGAAATGCTGAGGGCTTATACCTGCCTGGGCACTGGCTGCAAAAATCTGTGCAGAGCAGTGAAATGTGAAAGCAGAGTATTTCCAGTATCAGCTTAAACTCCCTTTCCTCCACATTAAAACCTCAGAAGTTGTGTGGTGTGTATACCAGGAGCAGCAGCAGGGTGTCCTAGAGAGCTGCTGAGGGGCCTGGGCTGCAAACACCCGTGTGTCTGTACCGCAGACACCCTGGCAGGATACGTCCCTCCTCTCCTTCCTTCTCTTGCTGATAGCTTTGCTGAAGGCTGTTTGCAGCCCAAATGCAACTTTATGCAAAAACTGCTGATGCTGCAACAGAGCTGTGCATCGTACTCAGAAAAGTTCCTCCTGGTGTGGGACGGTGCCATGATGTGCCTCCAGGTCCTGGTGTGAGTCACAGCATCACACTGTTTCTCTGGGATGCCTGTTACTGACCCCGTAATATATATATTTTTGAAGATAAAACTCAGGGCTGCATCAGGGCTGCAAAGCTTGTGAGTTGCAGAGCCAGGTGGCAACCTGGCACCTTCTCCAGGAGATGGGAGCACTGAAGAAGTAAGCTGTGCCACCACGATGCACAAAGACCCCATTTGTCAAAGCTTTGCTGCCTTTTCCTCCTCTCTGTATGGAGGAGAACGGTGCATTTTATGACTGGCCAGGTTTTATGAGGCCAGCTATGTTTGGTCAGTGCACCAGAAGGGTTGCCAAAAACCTTATGTCAAAACTGGGGACTAGCCTCTCTGGTGTTTGGATGTGGGGAATTACAGCTAATGAATTCCCAACGTTACTGGGCCAGACATGAGCACGAGAACGAGTGGGCACAAATTAATGGAAGGTTTGGGCATGTCAGGAATTTAGGTGGAGTTTTTTTTATGCAGAGAGGTTGGTGTGTGAACCAAATTGCAGTGGGAACAATTAATATAAATTATTTTTAAAAGTGTTTGGACGTAAGGACAAACTTGGAGATTACAGCTGATAACTTCAAAGAGGAAAATCACTCCATTTGCATTTTATGTCAGGAAAAAGAACATTACTTGCTCTGGAAAGGAGTAGACTTGGGGAGTATGTGAATATTTGAAGTCTTAAGAGAAACTGGCTGCATCTCCTCTTTATGCTGTCATAAAACTGGGACAAAGAGGTCACTTTGTCACTAATGGGCAGTGCATTTAGAGCCAGTGAAAAGAAATATCTCAGACAGTGTGCAGGATATAGTGCAGGAGGAAAAATGATGAGATGGGATGAGGTTTGGGTTGCAAAATGGAGATTCACCTGTTCATCGGTGAGGTTAGATGACTTCTGTGAACATCAGGGAGGAATTTCCTCCTCCTGGAGGGTGTACAGGAGCGATTGGTAGTTGGGTATGGCCCTGTTTCACCTGCCTCAGGGATTTGTCACTGCCTCCAGGAGAAGCTCAGCTGGTGGGTCAGTGCCTTATCACTTCATTAGCCTGATCCTCCATTTCTGTTCTCCCAGCCATGATAAGGGAGGGTTAGTTGGTGGCATGTGAGTGTGGCTTGGTTCCCTTCTTCCAGTTTCTGCTGCACTCTGGGTTGTTGTCTGGATTGAAAACACTCACATGAGCCTCAGCTCCATTGAGGTGAGGTTAGGTTACACACAAACGCAAACCAAGAAACTTCACGTCAAAACCCATGCTTTCATGCTAGGCGGCGTGGTGTCTCAGTGGTGATGTTGGTTGTATGGTGGGTGTCTTGCAGCGTGGGGGCCATCCCAAAGATGCTGTCCTTAGCCTGTGGGATGCTCCTGCTGCTCTTCAGTTGGCTGGACTGTAACAAATCACAGAAGGCTCGATCAGCTCCTCTTGTTAAGCTTCGTTTGCTGCCAGCACAGTCCCTCCCTTGCCACCCTTGCAGCGAGTCACACAACATGCAGGAACTGACTGTGATCTGCAGGCTCTGAGCCAGGGATGATGTAGGTGAACCATGATGCTTGGCCAAGAAGGAATACATGGCCTACACATATTGCAAATGCCAGACCAGAGACTGGGCTGAGCGATGCATTTGCCAGTACAGGGGCCAAAAAAGGTCCTGGGAACTGGTTAGGGCAGGCAGGGACACAGGCAAGTGGCAGCAAGATTGTGTTAGCATCAGGAAGAGGATTAGGCAGGCAGGGAGGGCAGCTACACACCTGTGGGCCCACTGCATGAAGCTGCAAGGGTGAAGTCCTCTAAGTGAGAGATTTAGGAGGCTTGAGATGCTCTTGCACCTCGCATACCTTGTATCATCTTTGTATTATAGCTCTGGTCTTTGTTTTCTTCAACCCATCTCTCTGGAGTGGCGCTGCCAGAACCCGCTGTCCTGTTCCCAGGTGGTGGGATTTGAGGACACAGTGGGAAATGGAGCCTCCT
This sequence comes from Athene noctua, assembly GCF_965140245.1. Taxonomy (NCBI): domain Eukaryota; kingdom Metazoa; phylum Chordata; class Aves; order Strigiformes; family Strigidae; genus Athene; species Athene noctua. The sequence continues at coordinate 6,882,598 of NC_134060.1, forward strand.
TGGCACGGAGAATCGGTGCAGTCTCTTGCAAGCAGCCAGCCATTGTTGTTTATGTCTGAGTGGCAGTGTGAGGCAAAATTTGTCATGACTTTGAGAAGCACTGCTGGAGCTAAGGAAGTGTATTGGTGATGTCAACATGCCAGAGGAAGTCCTGAGGGGGTTACCTGCCACTGAGCTGCAAGTTAGAAGAAACTTCCATGCTTTAGTGAGGCCAAAAACCTTAAAAAGAATGAAAAAAACAGGGGACAAAGGGAATAGATGCATTATTTGCTGATAAAATAACATGTCGGGGTTTTGTCCCAGCTGTTTTACAAGGCGGGACACCTTGCAGAGTCCATTTTTGCCTCTCCCAGCCCCAAGGGAGACATGGTGCAGTGGTCACTGGGGAACAGAGATGGGATTTTGTGTCCTCTTCCCTGCTTATAGATGAAAGCCCTCAAAACCCTGCCATGTTCACATGGGAACAGGGTGAGAGAGATTACGTCCATCTTACTGGAGAAACTGGGGTGTCAAGAGGTGAAACCTGGTGCCACAGGGCGGCTGCGGAGCAGGGGATTGCATTTGCACCCTGGATTTGCAACCAGGTTTTTTAACCCAAAGATCCCCTTAACCTTTCCATGGAGGCAGGGCACAAGCTGTCCCTTTATTTTTGCTGTTAGTCTCTATAATGGGAATTTAATACTCTCTGGGCTCTCTGCCGTTCTGCAACAGAAAACTATATTGTCAGAATAACTCCCTGTGTGCAAAATAAAATTATATTCTGTCTTTTTTGGTACAGTGGAAATGGCTTGTCTTCCCCAGCTTATGTTTTTGCATGCTTTCCTTAGGGAGGTACCTAAAATCTTTTAATTATTGACCGTGTAGCACAGGGCAGAGTGACATTATTTGTCAGTAATACAATACCAGAGGAGCTGCCCTCCTCGCTCTCTAATTTTCCAATAAGCAAATTGAACCCCGTGCAGTGCTGTGTTCAACCAGGCCTTTTCCTTTACAGCCTCCCATACCCCTGCACGATGCTTGTATCCCTCCCATTGTGCAAGCAATAAAGCAAAGTTTAGCAAACGAAGCTCTGTCCTCCGCAGGGTGACTTTGTCATGGGACAGCCTCCCTCGGAAGGAGAATTTAGGTTGATGAAGCTCGGCTGTATCATCTCTGCTGTAAGGCTGCATGGATGGTTGTGTGGATGTTGATCCTGTGCTTTGTGAAAACAAATTGGAGGAGTCCCGAGCGTGCCGCTCAGGGTCTGCTCACCCTGTTAGTTAGGAGATGCCCTGTGGTTAGTCCCAGGCGGGAGGCTGGCGTCTGTGTGGGTGCTGCGCTGGAGCTGAGGTGTGAGAGGACACCTAGCTCCCCTTGGTGGTGGTGGGGAGCTCCTGGGGATGGCTTGTAGGTGGCGAGTTGGGTACGTTTGGTGGGGGTTAGTGTCTCTGCGTGCTGGCCATGGCACCCTGGCAGCAGCAGGAGGCTTTCAAATATGTTTCCTAAACACTTTCATGCCAGTGGCTTTGGCCATCTTTGTGGCACACATGTAAGAAGATTCAAAGCACAATATTTATTTTTAAATTTTCAGAGTTAGAAGATAGTTATGCTATTCTGAATTATGCACAGACATTACTGTTTTCTTAGGCTTTACAGGGCAGTGTTGCCTGGAGGCCAGATCAGTCCCATGGCTTTGCAGCCCATCCAGGCGTGTGGTCACAGATAACTCCTCACTCCCGTGAAACAAAACTTAAACCATGAGCCGTAACGGGTAGAAAAGAAAAACAAATGGGAAAGAGTTGCAAGGTTACAAGTGGTAGGACATTAAGGAAAACATGACTGTGCAGAAGGATGGAGCAGGTAGGAGTATTGTTCTCTGCAGAATGAAAAAGTGAAGACATCAGTAAGACCCATGGGCTATCTCAGAAAGTTTTCTAGAGTAGAAAAAGTCAAAAATAATTCAATTTCCTGAAAACTCTATCTTCCAAGTAAAAGGTTTTGCCCTTTGTGTTAGTGTGCCCATAAATATGCTTTTAACTTGGATTTTTATTAAAATACCAATGTTCCATAGAAAGCTTATATGTTCTGGGCAACTTTCTTCTAAGCCCACAAGCAGCTAATGCTTGCTTTTTCATCCTTTGTGGCACATTATCCTATATACTATAACACTAAATACTGTTGCTTATTCTTGTAAATGCTGTGGTGTTCCTGGTATCTTAGTAAGCTCTTGGCTTTTACTTTTGTGACACTGCCAATGGAGTAATAGCTTTTTTTTTTTTTTTTTTAAAAAGTGCCTTTTCTTTTAAATACCTAATGCTGTCTTTGAGTGTTATTCTCCATCATTTTCTCATTTACCCCTGCAAAATGAGGTAACAACCTGCCAGAGCAGAATGGTATTATATTTTTATATACATTTTTATTTTAAGTATTAAAAATACATTTTTTTTCCCCAAAAGCATAAGGCTGGAACAAAGGAGAGCAAAAATTTTTAATTTCTTTCTGCAACATCCAGAAAGTTCACTGTATTGAATACACTGTTTGTGCTGGCGGTACTGGTTGATCAGAGGAAATAACCGCAACAAGGCTTGTTGCAAGGGCAAGTCAAATTGCCGTGGTGTGCTGAAGAAGTCGTTGTGGCTTAAAGAAGCTGCATTCAAACCAGGGAGGGGTTTATATATATATGTTTTAAATACAATTACTTGCTGTCCTCCAAATTACCCCGACTGTGCGCTCCTGAGTGAGGCCTCACCAAAAGCTCGTTGCTGAAGGGTGCTTCTGGAAGGAGCACACGCTTCCTGCAAGGTACAGCATGTACGCAGCAATTATGAGTTTTACATGCATGCAAATGGGGAGCAGTGGTTTAGCCTCCAGACTGCGACTGCTACCTTCTCCCGCCGGTGGCTGTGAACCTCCTTCCTAGCAAAGTAGGTCTTGAGCATCTGCAGGACTAATAAGCTAGAAAACAGGCCCCGGGGAAAACCCCTCTCCCTCCCTCTTTTTCTTTTTCTTTTTTTTTTTTTTTCTTTTTATTTTTCAGTGCATTGAGCAGAGATTTGCAAGACAAAAGCGTTTTCTTTGCATTGTGCATTTTGTTTTGTGTCTCTGGGTTACATGGAAACACACCTGCCATTTTACTGCTTCCTGCAGCAGATGCAAATAGAGCATCCTCTCAGGAAAATGTTACATCCCTTAAAATAAACTCTGCTGCTCAGTGATGCGTATTGTCTCTGGTTTCATGCTGGAATGTGTCTGCAAAAACAGAAAGCCACAGGACAAAAATACAGTTGCCCACTAGTAGTAAAGAGGGGTTTCTATGAAAGGTGCATGCAGACTGCTGCTGTTTCAGTGCAGCGGTGGTTGGGGGTGTGGGTTTTTGTTTTTCTCGCTCTCCTTCCTCCTTTCCCTCCCTGTTTGGCCCCGCAGAGCCCCTTGCCTGGCTCTGTGCCCACACGCCGTGCTGCGGGCTGTGATGGGCAGTGCTGCTGCCTTCAGCCGCCCCTTGGCCCTGGGTCTACAGCTCAGCAGCCTCCATGGGACTGCCCAGGATGAAGCTGCCTTGCTGCTAGCATCTCCTTTTTTCTTTTTTCCCCCTCCTTTGCCATTAAGCCTAAAACCCCTAATAGGACAGTTGGGGATAGCTTGAATGGGTGAGAAGTTTTATTGCTTTTGGTTTCCTCACCCCAGAGCCAGACCGTGTGTGGTACATGGAGACCTTGAAACCTGCCTGATACTGGAGTTTCACTCTCAGTTCATCAGGTGACTGCAAAAATGAATAAAGGTTCTTTCAAGGGTAGAAAAACCAAGAGGAGGAGAAGCAGCTCCTATATGCAACTGCAGCAGCCGAGGCGTGCAGAGCAGGGCACTGGGCGGGTGCGGAGTTTGGAGCGTGCAGTTCTGCACATCTTCTCTACAGAGGTCTCTGAGCATCAGCTGCCACCTCAGCTACACATTAGTACAGCAGGGCTTACTTTTTTTTTTTTTTTTTTGTGGTGGCAGCTAGGCGTGGATTTACTGTCATTTGCAGTGGGCATTCCACGCTGCAGGATGTGGAGGCGGGGAGAGATGCGTAGATGCTCAGGGTTTATCACCTGAAAAATAAGTGGCTGAGTCACTGAAGAAGCTTTGCCATCCTTAAAATCATAGAGAAGATTTGCTGCCAGCATTGGTTCAAGACAAAAAGTTGTTAAAGCTTAGATAACCTACCTGGAGGTCACAGTGGTTGTCTGGAAGTATTGGCTGGATTTGGTTTTGGTTCTAATAAAAATAACTTTTGGTCATCAAGTGATGAAATGGTTGGTAGGGGGAAAGACAGATTTGCATGGGGATAAGGATGGATCTGTCAGGAACAGAGAAGTTTCTCCAAGGTGATGTCAAATGGCAGTGTTGGATATGAGAGGAACAGTATGGCCAGGGGGAGAGGAGGAGTCTCATGGCCCCGGAGTGTCTTGGGACACAGCACAAGGGAAGAGCTTAGAGGGGACTCTGCAGGCAGGACAGTTTAGGGAGGGCACGGAAAAAGAGGTGTTAAGGGTATCTGGGTAGAGAAGGGAATGAGTAGCAACAACCATAATTGATGAAAATTACTGTTTAGAGAGTCTTGAGGTTTTCAAGAGGCTGCAGACTCGTGAAGGACAATCTTCTGTGGGGCCAAGCTCTTCGGAGGCGCCAGGAGGGAGAGCTGAGCCGGGATTCCGTGGTGGGATGGGCCAGGCGGCGGGCAGGGCTCCCTGGGGAGAGCTGGGTTGTGCAAAGGAGAGCTCACAGGTGTGACTGTCACAGTGTCTGTTTTCACAGCGCATGTTTTTCTTGGCTCCTGAGCGTAGGAGAGGGGTACCGGGGCATGCCTCCCCATGCTGACAAGAATTCCCCTCAAGGCTTGCTGGGTTCAGGTGTCTTTTCCCCAGAATTGCTGTTGGATTGCTGCAACTTGCTGCTGTTTTTCCCCTTCTGTCCCTTGCTTTCAGCTGGCAGCATCCCATCCCTGCCTGAGCAGTGCCTGTGTGATCAGTCCTGCCAGGCAGAGGTGTGCTGGCTCTGTGGCTCCTTTTCACACCCTAATCGGGTGTGTGGGGGCACAGCACAAACTCTCTTATGTTGGGTAACTCCTAAGAATTTAAACTGATTGCCATAGGCTGACCCTTGGCTTGCGCTGGGGTAACTAGAAGCCAGATCTCTTTGGGAACACTGTTCTTAATGTGCTGTGCAGTCCGCTGAGAAGTGGGGGGCTTGTCCCTGAGTGATTGCATGTGCCTTTCATTTCAGCGACGAGCATTTATCCATCCACACGTGGGACTGGCTTCTTTCTGCGTGCAGTGTCTGCCGAGACTGCACCTGCCTGGATATCCCTGTCGCCCAGCTCGCTGCACATCTGGGGCTGAGAGGACAGGGCAACCCCACCCATGCTCTTCCTTAGGGCTGCAGCTGTGAGACAGGACCTTTAGCAGTGCTAGCTTTTCCTTTTAATGCCTGCTGGCCACTAGGAAATTCGATTGGTTAGAGTAAAGGGCATCCCTGATGCAAGGGTTTGGCCCCAAGGTTGCCCTCCAAGCCTGCCCTCTGGGGACACTGCTGTGTGATGGGTTCTCAAGGGTCCCTCCTGTTTCCCTTTGAGGAAACTCATGTTCTTGAAGTTCAGTTCGTATCTTGTTTCCTGAAACATCTCAGAAAAGGGAAGTAGCTCTATTTTAAATATCCTCTATCTGTTCGCTTTGTATTTTCTCAGCCACGGAGCTATGAACCTGGTCCTGTAGTTGTTCAAGTAGAGCACCTCACAGCTTTCACCTTGACTCCTACTTGCTCTTTATCCCAACAGTGATTAATTCTGATCCTTTTGGTTTCTTGATAGAGACTTTCAGACACCAGGAAAGCACACTTTACTCTCCCTTCAACACCTGCATTTCAGGATCATGCAAGGTGAATGGGCCATGTGTAGCCCTGTGCTTGGGGCAGTGCATGGAGTGGCAGCCTGAGCCATGGCTGACACTACAAGTGCCATATTTTGCACTGAGAGTATCACTGACCCCCTTCCTCGAGAAGCCGTCCACATCTCTAACAGCTGTATTTGTTTCCAAACCAAACGAACATTCCTCAGTTTCCGAAATTTATGCAGTGTCCTAGCAGACCAGCTTGCTGAAGTGGTCTCAAGCAGCTCTGTGTGCTACTGGGGACTCCATGATATGTTGAATAAGTTGCAAGAGCAATGCCAAACATTCTGCTCAGAGAAGATCAGAGACTTTTTTTTTTTTTTTTTCTTCTAATCATGTGCTTTCCTTGCCTTATGAAAACATCTCTGTACTGCTTTTGCTAATAGCAGGAATCCTAAGAAAACACAGAGAGGGATCTGCAGTAAAGATCAAGCTACCATCAGGTTGCCCAGACAGCTCTGTTATCCCAGCAGAACAACCTCTCCATTGGGACTCCAGTAACCTCACCAGAGGTAATCGTGGGCAGATGCATCACCTGGGTATGATGTCATTGCACCGTGCTAATGTTGTTTTGTTCAGTGCAAGCAAAGGAGGTTGGTGAAATGGCTAGGAGCATTAGCACACAGCACCAAGGACTCGACCAGGGTGATTTATGCAGCCAGCTGGAAGAGATCCCCTGTTTGGGCAGCATGACACTCCCTGTCCTTTCTCAACATGCCGATTCCTGTTATTGTGAACTACCTGCTTGAGGCTCAAAGGAGGTGCTTGGCGTGGCTTGGCCTGGAGTTTGTTGCCACATTTTTCCTCTCCTCAGCTGCTGGACTCGTAAAGAGCTTCCCCCACGTGTTACATGAGCCTGGGAGCCTCCTCCTGCCTGGAGCCTTAACATAGTATTAGATGCGACTGAAGGGGTGCAGGACCGCAGTAGATCTTATCCACCATTTTCAAGCTGAGTCTTGAGCATCGGTACCTGCTGAGATCTGACCAGTGTGCTCTCAATGTGTGTAATATCAGCTGGAAGCAGAGGAGGAATTCAGGCTCCGGTCCAGCTCCCACGGTGTTCCACGAGGTAGGGTTGCTAGACATCCGTGTAACGTGAGATTTCCTGTATTTCAGACTGTGAGTTGTATTGAAAACATACGGGATGCTATCCTTCCTCTATTTCCTGCACAGTTTTAATATGGGATGTGAGAAATCCCACTATCACCTGCCCCTTCCCCAGACTTATGTCTTACAGTCTTCTTCATTGTCCACCTTTTCCCCCAAAAGTGCATCTGGCCGTCAAGCTGTAAGGACAAAGTTACAACTGGAACATGTTTGAGGTTTTTACTTCTGTCATGTTATCTATCCACTGGCTTTCTTAAGACCTTCAGCAGAGCCAATCAAACTGTATCACCAATTACTGCTAAGGTGAAAGTCTAAGCGATGTCTATCAGATGATTTATTTTATTTTATTTTATTACATAATTAAACACAAGATAAAACCAGGTTATCCCAACTGCTCAGTGAGAGAGCTGATTTTGCAGACAAGGGAAGCACTTTGGGTCTCAACTCTCCAGATTTCTGGAAGTGTTTGACATAATGTCACATGGAGATTTTTGCACTAAAGAGAATGGAGATTAGCTCACAGAGAATTAGCAAGGTAGGAGAGGCTACAAGAAGAGCCCCCGGAAGATCAGTCATGGGCTGAGCTTCTCTGTTACGTTGATATTAAAGCAAGTATAATACCCTGAGGAGATACGTGGACAGCACATCAGATGCCTTCACGGATGGAAGGGAGGATTGTGATGGGAGAGGAAGCACTGGAGGATCTTGGCTGCTTTTGTACAAAGTTCTGGTTCCCCATGGTCAGGAAGATGAATTAAAATTAGGTTAAATGTGACGACCATCTATTACAGTGAAGAGAACAGAGCAGTTTCCTTACTGAGGGGAGATTAAGGGTGTATCTACATCATCATAACAACAGACAGTCTTGTCTTAGAGTTCTTAGTCCAGCGTCAAGCACAGTAGTGAATTTATAATGATGGAGCTGAATTTGGGACTTGCCAAATTCATTGTATAAATGATCAAACGTGCATTAAATAAAAAGAATTTTGGATTACTTCAGAGCTTGTCAGAATGCAGACAAGTGGAAGTATCTTGGGGCACACAGTCCCCACAGCGGCTATTATATTATTTGGAAAAGGAGGCTGCTTTCCCATAGAGAGGTACTTAATCAAGATCTGAGGATTTTGGAGTTTGCCTCAGCAAAGCTCAGTCTCAGACAGGCTTTTTGTCTGTCACACCTTGCTCCTAAACAGGCAGCTCTGTGTAACCACAATCTTTCAGCTAGGAGGAGAGGAGAGGGAGCAAACATATTTCTCTGTGCTTTTCAGAAGAGCTGCGTGGGTTTTGCCTCCTTATATCTGGCTGCAGGAACCAAGTTGTTTCTGGTGGTTCAGGACATAATTCATGAAATACCGACCATAAACTGCTAAATGATGACATGTGACTATTTTTTTATTGTAAGCTATGGATGCCCCTAATTTGAGACATGCTTCCTGAGCAGGTGGGTGGGAGCTGGGACTGCCGTTTTGGGGAGCTCTGTTCAGTTCTTTGCTTACCCCCAAAACTTTGTGAAGCTCATGAGCAGTGTAACCCCTCCCTCTCCCAGCTATGTGAGGTCCTGTGTCGGTGGAAGCAGCAAGCTTACATAGGCAGTGGTTTAGACTCATGATTTGGTGCCTTTTTACTTTTTTTTTTTTTTTTTTCTTTAGGAATAACACCAAGTTCTCTTCCAGCTCCTGACATCCAGGAGCATCGGCCAGCTGGACAGGCCAAAGCCATGTCCCTCCTCCAGCCAGACGTGATGATGCTCATGTCCCAGCTGATCCTGGGGTCTTTGCAGGGATATGCCCCCTCTCTGCCATCCTTGTTGCTAGTGCTGCAGGAGGTGTTGAAGTCAAGAGCTGAGCTCAGCTTCTTTGCATTTTAACAAGTTGCATTTTTAAAAGTAATTATATTGAGTGAGAATTGCTTTTTTAGAAAAATGAGAAAAGATGCGGCACTTGCAGAGTTTGGGAGAGCTGTGTGCTGGAGCCAAGAGTCTGGATGCTGGAGTCCTTCCCTTCTGGACTCCCCAGGCCATAAGAGTCATGTTATACTCTCTGTTCAATAGCAAGGGATGTAGGAATGCCAAATCCACCGAGCTGCTGGCTTTCTGCACGGTGCTGCAGAATAACACACTGCCACTGTGCTTTAGGCTAGCCTCAATTACTTGCTTGTTATCAGGGTGGAGATCAAAGTACATCATTTAAAGAACAAATGCAGTAAATACCTTGAATTTATGTATTGACTATTTTGGAAGAGTGGATTGTCACAACAAGCTCAAGCTAATCTTTTGGATTTTGCATAAAGAACTGGGAAGAGAGAGAGACTAAGTGTTACCTGAGGTGCCTCAATTTGCATGATGCAGCGTGATTTTTATGAGGATACCACTGCCTGCTGTGTGATTCCTGATTCCATGCCTTGGCGTTGCTCTGGGATCTCTGCGCAGTCTGAATATCCTCAGGTCTCTGGGTACTACGGGAGTTGAGTCAGTGCTCTTTTCATCTAAGTGCTGACTTAGATGTTAGTGATTTATTTTTCTGCTCTAGGTTTATTTTTAGTATCTCCTGAAAAGTTGCATACCTTGAAAAGTAAAAGCAAAGGCACTGTTGGAGCGAGTGCTGATGAGCTGATTAGTCAGGTTCATCTGGCCCTTCCTTTTAAAGGCATTTCTTTCACTACTGTAGTAGCTTCTCTTGATAAAAACATGGTATATTTGGAGGAAAAAGTGTCAATAAAGTGTCATTCTGGCTAAATCCTTTGCCATTTTAGTGCAGTCTGGAACTGGGGAAGAGGCAGGAGTCAGAGGACGAGAAGATCCCTAAGAACTTGCTCCCATCCCATCCAACAGCAAGGCTTTTATCTTCCCTGACGTTAGAGTTGCCATCATTATTTCAGATTAACTAAGAAGTAGTAGTATGTAAGAGATACACACAACCAGGGTGTATTTAGAGATGTAGTAGCCATGAAATACGGTGGAAGTTATTTGCTGTTGGAATGTCTTGACATTCTAGCAGGATACCTTGTATATATATTACAGGTGGTGTAATTTAAATGTGTTAATGAAATAGTGCAAGCTGAAGCCTACCCTGCCAAGAGGAATGACTGCATAGAATTGGGTTTTGTGGATCTTGTGAGCAATTTGAAAGATACTTTTTTTCCTTTAAAGCATTTAGTTATGCTGCAACCCTAATGTTTAAATTATATTGAAACTACTGGGGTTTGCTCTTCAGGTGTCTCCACAATGAGTTTTCTTATCTCCTTCAGTGGAAGTTTCTGAATTATAAAAGCGATAGCCTTTGCGTGTGTGCGGGTTCCTATAGTACGCTTGCTTAAACAGAAACCTTTTTTTAAGAGTTCACATGATCTGGTTTGGGGTTTTCTGTGCAAACTGGTGGGAGAACTTTTACATGTCTTGATGAACAATAAGAACAATCCCTTGCCAAATGAAAATGCAATGCTTTTCAGTCCCTAGTCTTCTTAAGAAAGGAAAAGAAAATCTAACAGTCAACCCTGTGGTGTTGTCCCATCTTCAGTCTTGCATTTCCATACTGAGTTTTTAAGGCACAGGAGGTGACTGCAGCCATCAGCAGGTGCCCTTTACCAGCACTGCGGAGCATCCTGCCTTGCCTTGAGTCTAAGAGGCCCTAGGAGGAGACAGCTCTGATGGTGCTACAGCCCTTGACAACATTTACACTCAGCCCTCGGGGGCTGCCAGGCTGCGGCCACTCTGCTGCTCCTTTCCAGTGGGACCGAGAGGCTGGCGCTGAGTAATTGCTATTTTGAGCTCTCTCTCTTTCCCCCTTGCTTTTGTAGCAGATGGGGAAAAGGTGAGAAGCCGTGAACTCTTCTGTCACTGGTCTTCTGAGAGCAGCCATTTGTAGGCTGTTTATCCCAAATTCTCTGCTACGAAAAAGTCACAAAGTCTGCAGAAATCCCAGCTCGAGGAACAGCTGGCCCCAGGTCCAACAGGTGGGGCTTGAAATGGAACTGGGTGGGGAGGAAACAGTTTTGAAAGACTCGCCCTTTACTGAATTCATGTACCTTCTGATTGCAAAAATACCGGGAATCCCCAGCAGTCCCCCTGACATATCACCGAGTGGCATTTCTCAGGAAGGGGAATAGGAAAAAAGGCCTCTTCAAGCACTTGTGTTCATTTGAATTGGGTGGCTCCTTCCATATAGACTGAAGAAGACAAAAGTCTTGCATTTTTCACCAAAAAGCTGGATTATTTAAATTTTCCATGTCTGAAAGCAATGGCAGGACAAGGCAAAAATCTCCAGCTGATGAAAAGGAGAGTTTGCAGGTCTCCTGCAGGTCAGTTTGCAAAAGGGAGTATCACCCCATCACCCTCTTTCTGTCCTCAGCTCCACTGCAAAATCATGGTCTTGGTATGCGTCCCTGAAAGCCAGCTATGTTGGAAATTGAATCTCTGCTTGTGGTGTTTCTAAACAGCAGAAACACCGAAGGGCAGCATGAAACTGAGAGGTTGGAGATGAGGCCCCTTCCACCAAAAAAACTCTGCAGGTAGAATTAGCTCTGCCCAGATTTCCAAGTCTCAGGACAAGATAGAAATATCTTCTGCTTAGTAAAATAATTCCTCACTGTTGGGAAGATGTGTATGAACTGAGGAAGAAATAACAACTCCATGAAGTGCTTTTTCCGCCACACTGTGCTAAGGTCCTTCTCTGAAAAATGCCCACGTATGATGGCCGTGGGCCCCAGAGCACCCCCCAGTATTGGGGAAGGGTTTTTTGTCAGGGAAGACCCACCTGTGTGCATCCAACATTCACTGAAGAAGAAATGAACCCATGGGGGTAGTCTGGGCATCATTTGGATGTCTAGTGCATTGGCACATACAGGAAACCGCATGTTGATAGTATTTCTTTTTTTAATTGAGAAGTGGAAGAAGTGCACTTTTTTAAATTAAAAAAACACACCGACTTTCTTAGGTGACAAGGGAAACTTTAATGCAGTTTCACTAATACTTCAGAGATTCCTGTCATTTTATACAGAGCGAAATTAGTCTTGAGGTAATAAAACCAGCAAGCCTCTCAAAGCTGGAAAATATCCCTTTCACTAAACCACTGAAAATAAGGTCTAAGGATACAGCAAGAATTTATCAGATTTTTCTATTTCTGCAAAGCTTTTTTTTACAAGAGATTCTGCTCTTTCTGGGCCTTCCCTTAATCTACTTCTGACTTTTTTTTTTTTTTTTTTTTTAAGGAAACTTTGCTGGCTGAAGCTTCACTCCTTTAAAAGTTTTATGCAAAGTCTTGGTGCCAGATGCTGCTCTTCATCTCAGTGGCTCTATACTTGCAGCCTACCCTGGAGTTGCTCTCTCACAGTTTGGCTTGTTTATTCCATATTCCGCCAGGTTGGTTAATTAAACTCTGCCCAACTCTTGCAAAAACCTAAGACAGAATTACAATGGGCCGCCTGTGGATGTCTGAATGCAATCAGCCTGTGGAGGATGGATGCGTTTTGGCATTAACAAACTGAGCTGTTGCCTTTTGGCTAGGGTAGGCTCTTCATTTCCTTATCACTGAGCATTTAATAGCGAATAAGTAACCCACGGGATCATTGCTGCATCCCATCCCTTTTTCCCCTCCGTCTCGCTGGATGCAGAGGAGCACCCACTTGCACGGGGAGGTGCCCAGCTCAGAAGCTGGGTCACCTGGAGGCAGCTCTCCAAGGCCAGCTCCTGTTCTGTGATGTTGCTCCTGTGTGTTGCGGTGGGAGAAGACCCTGTGCAGTGCTGCAGCTCAAAACATGCCCCCACGCAGGCTGCAGGTCCTTGTCACACAGCCCAGCCCCGAGGCAGGACAGAGCCTGGGGGTGCGACTGGGGTGGCATCTCCATGTCACCTCATCTCCACATCCCGTATGGGGAAGCCAAATCATAGGAAGCAGAGGGGTGTTGTTTGCTTGCCTGGTGTGCCTAATATTTAGCTCCAATTTTGTCAGCTTGAGCTGCTGCTCTTAAGTGTATAAATGTGTTCTGGTTTATTTGGGCAGCAGATTTGTTTTTCTTTATTGGCTTAAAAATAAATTGTGCAGCATATACTATTTAAGCCACTACTCAGGCTGCTTGCTCAACCTCTGGAGAGCCCTTCTTCAGTTCTGTATTGTTAATTCAAACTGTGCTTTAGCTGGTGTGCTTTGCCTTACAGATCTTATCTTATTCTCTGACCCCCCTCCCACCCCCCAATGTGTGATTTTTGGTTGATATTTTCTCTGCCATACAGGCACTCTTTGTGCTTGTTTAAATTGTCATGGGTATTCCTGCCAAGGCTAGTGCATTAGTACCTGTTTCATGCTGATGTGTATATGCAAGTGTTATGTATTCTGCTTAAATTAACATAAGAATTAATAATTGCCCAGCCCGTGATTTATCTGTTAAGTCACTGATAGCACTGCGCACAGTGAGTTTTCCTGATCTTCTAGACACCAACTTGCATGTAGAAGTTTCTCATGGAGAAAGAACAAAATACCCTCTGTCCCTATTGCCAGAAATCATACATCCCGATTTAGTTTGGGAGTATTATTTTCTCTTTAATCCTATGTATTCTTCTAGTTTGTTTGCTTTGGTGTTACTCTCCATTCCACTGTGGAGATGGGGGAGCTCTGCTGCAGAAGGGCTGCTTAGTCCAAAGCATCAAGGAGACAGCCTCTTGACTTAGTCCATCACTTTTCTCACCTGGGTGTTTCTGGAGAATTTAAGCCCATAATTTTTGAGCTGCCTGATGAGCTGTTGCTTGGGGATGCTGCTTGGTTCTCGGTGCTGGGAAGCAAAGGGTTTAATTTTCAGTTGGGGAGACAGCTCTGGGTATGGAGCTCAGGAGTATGGGCCCTGGCTGAATACTTCTTCTGCACCTTTGCTCATCAGTATTTCACATCAAGGGAGCATTGTCTGGGCTCACGAGGAGGAAACGCAGCCCCTGCAGCTCTGCTGGGTGGGTTTGTTTTGTTTGGATACTGGTGATGTGGATGACGGCTCCGAGAAGCATTGAATGCTCGCACGGAAGCTTTCAAAACGCATCTGCTGCTGGCTTTGCCTGGATCCAAAGTGGCAAAAGAAATATGGGAGAGAGAGAAACTTTCACACCTTCTAGCCAGCCAGCCTCAACTGAGCAGTTAGTTCCACTGTTGGCTTTTCTGCTCCTAAATACACCATGGGATTGGTTTAAAGGAACAACTTCCCACTCCTTCGCTCTCTGTAGGACCTAAGGAAAAAAAAAAGAACTGAAGCTCTCCATGCAGTTTCCCCACTTGCAAAATTGCATTAACGATGTTTGCATGCATTCACAAAGTGTTTTGTTCTCCAAGGATAGAAGTGTTATGTCAGTGCTGTGCATTGTCATTATTTATTATCTTGGAGCTAATGGGATGCAATACAAAGAGCGCGGCATGATTTCGGAAGCTGAAGGCATGCCGCGTTTCCTGATGACAATGTGAATGATTGAGGCTGTGTGAGACGTGGAATTTGTCCTTTGCAGCGTGCTGATGAGGAATCCTTCATTGTTCCTCTGAGCGAGGCTCACCAGGCGGTAGGTGTTTTGTATTAGTCTGGAAGGACACTGGAGAAATTTGAGAAAATAGCTGGTGTAAATTTGTGGTTTCAGCAATATTAAGAAACTGTTGACATGTTGTTGGGAATAGCATTTCAGGGTGTAAATGCCTGAGAAAGGCAGTAGGGAGATACTTAAGTTACAGAACCATTTCAGCCTTGAAAGTCCTGAGTGACCTGGCCTTCACTGGAATAGTATTTTGAATCTAGAAGCAAATGGTGAGTGACTGAATTTTCATCTTTTTCCTCCTCTTTCTCCTCCCCCAGCTCTTCCTCAAAGCAGGTTGGCACATGTATAGTGGAGCTACCACATGGGCTGTACCTTGGCTCTATCATCTTGTTGCATCTGACAGACTGAGCAGTTCTGGGTTTGGTCTGGTCCTTGAGCAGGAGCCATCCAGGCGCCTCTACAGGTTTGGGGAAACAGCCTTGTGTTGTCAGCAAAGGTGTCAAGTTTTGGTTGACCTGACCAGCAAACATAATAAGGATAAGACATGTATTTCTGTAATCGTTGAAGTTAAATGTTGTGAAAAATCCTTGTTGTGAGCCCAAGGATCTGGCCACCGTCTCATCTGGTGTGCTTCATTAACCTAATTCCGGGTTGCCACAGTATTTTGCGTTTTTAACTCGAAAATAGATGAGCACAAATGACTTCATCCTATGCTTTGAGGTGGATGCTTTTGACTTAGATTTAGAGACTTAATTTTGAAGCTAATACTTTTGTGCATTTTTTTCATAAACATTTGCGTCCCTCCACTGCAGGGTCTTCACTGGCACCAGGCTGGTCCTGACTCCTCTTACACTGTAAACTGGCGTTAGATCTTTCAAAAAAGAAAACATGTGCTAAAAAATGCAACCCCCCCCACCCTGTAATTTCAGATAATTAAATACATCCTTGCATATTTGTAGTCTGCATAATCAGTTGTTCAAACATGACAGTCTTATTAAGTACGGATTGTCAGTAGACTCTCGAGTTTAAACCATTGCGTAGCTATTTAAAAAGAAAGAAAAAAGAACCTGTGGCCAACAGAAATGTCATGTCATACATCCTGGCTGACCTGCTGTTGTCTATCAAGGTATGTTTGAGCTTTCAGATATTAGAACTTTTCAAAGGAAAACACATGGATCCCACCTCTTTCGTATTAATATTTCCTGAGTGCTTTTCCTTTCAAGTGTTTCTGTTTTCAGTGGTGCCTTTTTCAAATTAAAAAGGCTTCCCAAGCCTTTAAACACAGCATGTGTCCAAAGTGTGGAAAATTCTCTTTGAAGAGTCACAGTGTTTAAAAAAAAGAAAGGGAGGTAAAAAAGGAGGAGAGCAAATGCTGGCTGGTGTGGTGTGAAGGGCAGCTCGGTGCTTTCAAACAGAGCATTTCTGATTAGACATGGGCTTTGCTGTGCTGGTGTTACACATTATCCAGATAAAGATGAATATGCATGCAGGCATACTTTGAAAAATTTGTGTGATCTATATTAATCTAGTTGGTGTTAACAGGAATATTTGGACGCTCATGCTGTTTGCATCTGAGGTAGGATGTAGAATAGCTGAGGCTGCCTTCTCTGGAAGGTTTCACGTGAATGTGGGGACACCTGACAGAACTGACATCGTGGAGAAGGGAGGGAAGAAGGGGAAAATAATCTCTACCAAATATAGGTTTCTTTTTCATATAATTGTGCTTGCATGTCCCTTGGACACTGGACTGCATGTTGTTGGTTTCAGTGAAATGCAAAGTGATTTGATGACAAAATGCAATCGTCAGACTCGCACGCTGACCTGATGCACTCTGCCAGGCTCTCTGACCCTGCTGTCCACTTTCAGACAGTGAAACTGCAGGATTGGGGCTGGTCTTGTGATTGCCAAGAACTTTATTCTGGGATTTGTACAAGGGTTACTGCAAATGAACACGGGATTAGGAAATACTTTGCGTCACAACTTCCCCAAAACTGTCAGCCCACGACCGCTCGGCAAACGGTGCCGAGAGCCCCGTGTGTGTTGGCAAGCTTCCGCCGCCGTTGCCCTGAGCATCCCGTGGTGTGGAGGAGCAGGTCTCAGCGGTGCTTGGATGTGGAGGGTCCCAGGTGTGCTGCCATCTTCCCGTAGCCCCTGAGCAGGAGGAGATGAGGGCTCGGGGGAAGAGCCCTGCCTCCTCCCCAAGCCTACGTGAAGCTTCAGGCTGCAGCGTCAAGGGAAGAGACCAGTGCAACAGCTCGCAAATCCCTGCTGGCCTCTTTAATTGATGAGGAGCTCTGTGTCCTTTTTAATCTGTGCAAAACTTTCCTGGAAACCAGCTTGGATAGTTATTTGTAGTCTGTCATTATCTGATTATCACAATGCTGATTGATAGGCAGGGAACATGGTGAACGTCTGACCCTGAAGCTGCTGCAGAGCAGCGTGTATTGATAACCTGTGAAAAAGGCAGTTTTCTATCTTTTAGGCTGTATCAGCCAGCAAAAGTATCTTTGTGTTACTGAAACAGCTTTCAGTATAAACTGGACGATTGTAGACTGTTTGCTTGGTTTATTTCTCTGATTGCTCTCCCCCTTTTTTCCCCCACCTTGTGTTGCTTGTGCTAAATGAAGAGCAAACCCTCTGGTGGGGTTTGAAGTTAGCAGGTTTGCTGTTAAATTACTGCTTGTCTAAGGTAGTGAAGCTCGGGGCAGGAGCTGTGAAAATATTGGGAGAATGGAAGCGAGTCAAAAGTTTGAGGGATGATATTTCTTGTAGCATGCACTTACCTGGTAGGAAAAAAGAAAAAGAAAAATTTTGGCTTGCCTTGACATCTTTCAAGAAGATCTCGGTGCATTTTAAGACATACTGTATGCATGTATGCAGGGCCCGTGATGCTGGCGTTATAGGCTCTGACATAGGAAAAGAGATGACTGAGAAAAGATGTCTTATCCACTCCCTCACAACTGGGGAGAGAATTCAGGATTTGATTCCCAATCCCCTCCCTTTTCTGCGGGTTGATGTTTCTTTATTCTCCATCTGCTTAGCACTGGAATACAATCATAGTACATAAATTGTCCTTAAGCCTCACCAGATGCTTGATCAAAGGTGGAGAGATAGTACACAGGTTAAAGGCCAAAAAGAGATCTGCCAAAAGCAGATGCAAAGCTGAAGTGTCAGAGGTAACATCATGTTGGATAACAAGTTTTGTGGCTGCGATGCACGGCTGGTAGCAGGAAGCACAGGGAGAAAAATGGATTCCTTCACTGCTTGCCCTTTGGGGCTTAGGATACTGAGACAGCATAGTCTGCTCTTGCTTGAGGTTTTTTGGTTTGGATTTGTTTGCGTTTTTTTTTGGTTCAGATTTGAAAGTTAAATCATAGGAGTGGGGATGTGTTTGCTCAAACATACCCAGCAGGTTTAGTTGGCTTCTGGGAATCCCTCTGAACGTGAACTTGAACTCCGAGGGATGGAGCTGCTGGCCTTGGATGAGGCAAATAAAAGGCTCTACTTGCTGTATCTTAGCTGGTCTTTGCGTTTATTTTTTGTCCTCTGAGGCTGTGCTGCTTTGTCTTCCCAGGCTGTTTCCTGGTGCTTAGAGAAAAAAAGGCCACAACCATGCTCTGAGAAGAGATTTGTGCTATAATGAGAATCCTTTGCTTTTATTAGCGCTATTTGCATAGACCCAGCATGTGGAAGATAAGAGGCTTAAGCTGTTAAGTGTAGAGAAATGTAAGGTAATAATGAGGTTATGGAGGAAACCCTCAGCGGCTGTGCTGAGCCGGGGGCAGAGCCTGAACCCCTCTGCTCAGCAATGCCAAATGTGGGGTGCAAAGCCGTGCAGACCCCCGGAATCTCCCTCAACCTTCGAGATGTGCAGCACTGGATTTTGCCTGAAACGCTGCCTGTTATTCCACCTCTTTGCTTCTGCCTTACTCGCACTGTATTTATAGCCTTTGCTCCTCATTTCTTCAGGTCTAGCATGGGGTTTATTGCCCGTCTGGCTTTGTAAGGCGGTGGGAGGATGCCCAAGTACCTTCAGAGAGCAGGAGCAGGCGGCGGAGGTTTGTGCTGCCTTCAGTCTCTCTCTGCCTGACACTTCAGCACGCTACAGGAGCTGCGCAGGTTGGATGTTGCTGGTATGAGATGGACAGATTTTCTTATAATGCCATTTATTTAAAGACTTGTTTTGATGCCTCACTGAGAGCCCTTCACAGGGACAGACGACTCCTTGGAATATGCCATTTTGAGAGCCAACACATGCCATGTATTTTTTTAATATGTATACCTATGATATGTCTCTGTATATTTATGTCTGATTGCCCCACTGATGGACCACGCTGTAGATTAGTAGGAAATGTAGTTATTAGTTCTTG
Organism: Athene noctua; assembly: GCF_965140245.1. Lineage (NCBI taxonomy): Eukaryota > Metazoa > Chordata > Aves > Strigiformes > Strigidae > Athene > Athene noctua. The sequence continues at coordinate 6,901,476 of NC_134060.1, forward strand.
ATAAGCAGCCACTTTTCATCCCAGCTGCTTTTTAATTAAACATAGATGTGAAGTGCAGCTGTTCATTCAAAGGACACTTTTTATTTCTTTGTAAAATGCAGCATTTTACAAGAAGAAAATTATTTATAAAGTCCCATTTTCATTCCTATTTAATTTTCTAACAAATATTTCTTATCACAGCTAAAGGTGAACTCAGTTTGGGAACTGTTAGCAAAGGTGAGATGTGGTCTTCAGGAATGGGGAGAGGATTTATTTTCTTCAAAAATATTTTTAGATCTTGGTGCTTTTGTGCTTTTCAAAAAAAAAAAAAAAGTGCAATTTTATATGTACAGCTGTGACTTGATTTGAAGCTTTCCAAAAGCTTGGAGCCCCAGAACTTGTACAAAAGTTGTTTTTGAGGATCTGTGAGTAAATCAGAAATTGCTGTGAGAAAGTAGTGCACTGCTGAAAATATTGGGCCTGACTGTTCAGAAGGGACAGAGTTCTGTGGTTGAAACCCAGGTATTAGCCCAGTAAACTCTAAATGGCATAAGCTGCTGGAGTGGATGCTCTTCTGGTAGTCTTCTGATGGAAGAAGACCAGTAGTGGTTTTGGAGAGGATTTTTATAGGGCACCAGTGATGTTGCAAGCAGTTGTTGATTTTGATTGTTAACTAGTGTGCCAAAGCAGTAACTTCACTGCTTTGATTTAAAACAGCAGTGCTGTTTCTGATAAATCAATTGCATTTGTATTACTGGTCATCTGGGTTTTTTTCTTTCTTGCTATTCCTTTTTGCTCCCCAAATACACTATAGGGATGTTAGCAACACCCATGCTAGGACAGAAATTAAAACAAGCTCTGCAGTTGCTGAAAAAGTGCTAACCATCCCTGGTCACCTCAATTTTCTGCTTTGTTGGTGCAACATTTCATGGTTTCTGAGAGCTGAGCAAACTAATGTAGGGTTCCCAGTTGATGTGCTCAAAATATTGAAGTGTTTTGGTGAAATCCCTCGTTACAAAATTTAACATCTTTGAACTTTTGCAGTAAGCCCACCTGGATGGAGCGTATTTCTTTTAAGGTCCCTGTGGTCTGTGTGGAGGCACTTGGGCTGCAAGGAAATGATAAGCACAAGAAAATAGGAACTTTCACCTTTTTACCGTAGCATGAAAACCAAAACACTGAGTTGCACTGTTCGTTTTTACTGGGGCGCCTGACAGCCCTAAGCAAGCTCTTTAACTGTTACGACTTCAGATGTGTGCTCCCTTCCTTTAAAATAAATCCTGTGTAACCCAGGTGTGGTTTAGCCGTGTTTGGCTCTAACTGTGCTGTGCCTAGATGGCGCATTATGGCTTTTGGGCAGAATCCGGCAGCAAAAACGGGGAGTATGATTTCAAGGTAATCACAAGTGCATTTGTAAGTGATTCCTGGTGAGAAATTTGGGAGCAGATGGGTGGTGTCATAGGATAGATCCAGAAAAATAAGTCTGACTGGAGATGAAATGGTCTTGCCATGTCTGACTTGTGGTGCAAGTCCCACTGGAGAATGAAACTTTTACACCATGTTTTGCTTTTGATTCAGGATTTTCCATATTAATTTCCTAGGTGGTTCCAAGTCCCCCCAGTGCTCTTTCCTAGTGCAGAATACAGGGTTGTTTATAGCCTTGCAGGAGCTTGTTCAATAGGTTTTCCAGGATACCAAGGCAAGAGGAAAGAGGTCCAGGTCAGAGACATTTTCCTCTCCGCCGTGGAGCGAGTGTGAGCTCATGTGCAAAGGCTGGTGCAATCTGGCACATCCCACAGGTGTGCGGGAAGCAATTCTGCAGACAACAGGTTATCCAGGACGAGTTGTTCTATTTCTGTTGTTTGTTGACACCAGGTCCCTGACAGCTTTGCCTGGTCTCACTCTGGCTTTAGTTGTTAGCACTGATTCCCCCTGGAGCCTGGGCTGTAGAAGAAAAAGCCAACAGCTCATCCTCCCTCTTGGATTACTGTGGAATTGTGCATGTTCCTTTTTTATTATTTTACATTTAGGTACAGCGTGACCATTTGCAGGTGAACATTTCCCTGCACATGATGTGCCTCAGGTCTGTCCCTAGACAGATGAAGTCCAAGCAGCAATTTCAAAAGCACTGCCGGTATTAGTGCCCAGGGTAGCCTGCCCAGCCATCTCCAGGGACAAAAGGGGTGTCGTCTTCTGCGCTGGGAATACCAGCCACACCATGCATGACATGGACACTGATGCCTGAGACTGTTGGTCCTTGTATTTCTGTGCAAAAGGAGTGCCGAGGATTCCTCGGTGATTTAGTAGCACGTTATCCCCAGTTAACACCAGTGGAAGTGATGACATGGAATCAAGGCAGATGAAATCATGCCTGGGACCCTAAGACTGGATAACAGGAACACCAGAGCTGCTTCAGGCATTGAACCACCGATGGCTTAAAGGTGAAAATCCTACTCCTAATGCATCAAACCAGTATCTGTTCCTTGTGGTTAGAAGCACTGACGGCTGGTCCTGTAAGCACTGGACGTCAGCACACTCAACACTGACTTCGTCTCTCTTTTGTGTACATCTTCTATGATAGGGGAAGCTGCAGTCTCAACCTGCAAAACTATTTTTGGAAGGAAGCTCAGTTCATTAAACCTGCAACTCAGTATTTTTTTAAGGGGAGACGGAGACAGAGTGGTTTGCTACAGTTTATTTGACCTAGTTAAGGAAAATATCAAGTCGCCTCAGGCAAGTAATTAATTTGTACATACTTCCTCCTGCTCGCGGCATGTTGTACGCAGCCAATATTTTCTGCAGGTGAAGATGATCGTCTTCATGGCTCGCAGGAAGCCTGCCCAGATTTGCAGCTGCCGTGCGGTATGTTAGGTAGATCCTACATCTGAAAGGAAAGGCAGCAGGTCTGCAAGAGAGCTCCAGATGGTATTTATTCGAGACCTCAGCAGTTGACTTGGGATGATATAAAGCTTTCCCTGTTGCTTTCTCTTTGGCAGAAGCGCTGTCTTTCGGTGTCGTTTCCAGACTGTCAGGGCTGGATTCAAGGGTATTTTTGTGGTTACCTTGAGAGCCCTGTCTGCAGAGGAGATGCCGAGCAAGGATGTCTCCTTGCAAGCTCCTTCCTTGCTGCTCAGCCCCAACTCACAGGGGCCGGCAGCCTGGGGCAGAGGTGGTGCTGCTGCTCTCTATTCCTGTCACCACTGCTGGGACAGGTTATTGTGGGCTCCAAGGTGACACCAACCCCACCAGCTGGTCATTAGATATGAATCCATCCGCTTCCAAACCCCAGTGCTGGGTCATTCCGTCTCATAATGCCTGTCCGGCTCCAAACTGTACATTTTTGCAGCTTAGCACAGCACCTTGGCTTGGTTTTTAGAAAAGCATCAAACGTTGTGGGCACAGGGCCAAACCACAGTGGTGAGGAGGTGACAGTCTTGCATGCAGTAAAGCTAAACTCTCAGAATTAAAATAACTTGTTTTCAGGCTCAGAGTCAAAACCCATGTGGAACCTAGTTGGGGGGAAAAGCCCGTTTCTTATTATTTGAGCCTCTGGGATAGAAAACTCCTAGTTACCCACATCGATGATGTGCTACATGGCAATTTTCACAGGTGTGTAAACCATCAGTTATCCAAGTATATTCAACCACACACTTCCCCCCTGTGCCATTTGCATAATGAGGGATGTCTGGCAGGTAAAAAAAAAGTCCCTGAAAGTTGTTTTAACCTGGAAATCCTGAACTTGGCAGAAAGACAAATCTTAAACTCTTTGTCTGGTTTGTGAAGTAACATTTAAAAGAAATAGAAATGGTATTTTGTTGGTAGCTGTGGCAATCTGTTAAAGAGCATATCTAATTTAATGAGCTGGCACTGCGGTCATTTGGAGAAGCTTGCTTTTTACAGAAAAACGTATCTTATGTAATATGTAAAATTTCTAGCAGCAGTTGGCTGTTTAGCAGGAAGGTAGGTGCGTGCCGGCATCAGGAGAAAAGTGGAAATAGGCCCAGAGTTGGAAAAAAAAACGTGCAGAGAGTTTGCTGAAGGGCTGTGCTGTACAGAAATGGGTTGTCTGAAAGCACATAGGTTTGTGTCTGGCCTCACAGGGCTTGGTGCAGGCGGCATCCGATAAATTCTTGGGGGGCACACACGGATTTAGAAAGTGCCAACTGGTTGACTAAAAATGTGAAAAGTAAAATTTGCAGTTACTTCTGTGTTATGGCTGTAAATGCTACTCTTGGGTGTGTGTACATGCACGCATGTGCTGTGCTTCTCCAGGGGGCACAACTGCTGGGGTCCAGCACCAGATCTGACCGAGCATCGCTGCACGTCCCTGTCACCTGCCCCAGCCCCACACAGCCTCTGGGAAGGGCTGTTCCTTTTTCAGAGAGAGAAATCTATGAAACTGGATCTTTTGTGACCTGACATAACATGAAAAGTTGTTCTGTGGAGTTTTTTTCCATTGTTAGGCTACTGATGGTGGTTGAAGGGCTTTAAAAACCACATGCAAACCATGGGAATGGTCGTAACATTGGTAAAGCATTAGGAAATGAATGTGGCAGACTCAAGAAAAAGAACAATTAGGTCACCATACTCTCTTCTGGGACCACATTCCTCGTGCACAAGTTCAAGTGCTTTGTCCCATTTCTAATTATCCAACTTGCAGAGTTTCTACCATAAACCCATAAACTCTTTGGTGACTAGTCATCTAGGACCCCATATTATCTATTTTATAGAGAGAGAGAGAAAAAAAATTGGAGATTCTCTTTCTCTCTCTCTCTTTTCATATATATATATATATATATGGATTATTTGCCATTTTTTTCTGTTTTATTTTTGTTTCAGAAAGCTGGAGGTGGAGGGACTATGAGTGTCTTCACTGTGGGTACTTGGGTGATAGACATACTTGATCTAATATTTAGTTGGGAATAGTCAGCGAATCACAGAATCATTCAGGTTGGAAAAGCCCCTCAGGATCATCGAGTCCAACCCTCAGCCCAACCCTACGAAGTTCTCCCCTACCCCACATCCCCCAACATCTCACCCAAACGACCCTTAAACACACCCAGGGGTGGGGACTCCACCCCCTCCTGGGCAGCCTGTTCCACTCTCTGACCACTCTTGCTGGGAAAAAGTTTTTCCTAATGTCCAGTCTGACCCTCCCTTGTGGCAGTTTAAGTCATGTTTGTTTATCCTGTATTCCCACCTGGAATATTTCTTTCTCCTTTCTTTAGACCAGTGTGGATGGTTTTTCTTGTCTTCACTATAAGGGCATGATATTGGAGTTTCAGCTCTCTTCAACTCCTCTAAAATAATGGGAGTGGGGGATATTCTTTATCTCCCCCAGTAACTTGGCTTTTTTTTCTTCCCCCAGTGAAACAATCTGGTTCATCTTAAAACTGCAGCATCATTTTTTTTTTTTTTTTTTTTAGTGGAGAATAAACCGGAATAAACACAGTTCTTTGATTTATGTGTTAATGAAAAAGAACCTAATGGACATGGGAGGACAAATAATTGTTTTAATGCCTCTTTTGATCATTTCAAGTGTCAGTGCTGGGAAGCACGTGGCCGTTTTTTCTGGGCTTCTGTAATTTATAGTGTTTTGGGTAAAAGCATCACTGCTGATGTGAATTGTTGAAAAAGAGAATGCGTTTGAACGTAGCAGGAGGCATCAGTAAAGACGGGAGTGGGCAGATGTCCTGGGGATGGGAAGATACGGGAGAGGGGTCACATTTCTGAAAAACAGTGAGGAGGGGAGCAATGCACGGATGGGAGCCGGAATGCTGAGCAAGAAATCCCAGAGAGCAGAGCCTCGAGAAACTGCAGCTGAGTCCAGGTTTAGATGCATATTGGCTAAATAGTTTTTCAAGCAAAGTGACCCCCAGACTGGGACTTTTCTTGGGGAGGTTCCTGTGCTCTGAACCCAGCCCCGCCGGCAGGAGGGAAATTCCCAGCTGCCTCGCTCCCCAGAAATGGAAATCGGAGCCTGCCGAGGCAAGTGTTGCTGTTGGAGGTCGTTCGGGCTCTTTCGGGAGATGATTATTTGCATTTAGTTCTATTAATTTCCTCTCCTAAAATATGCCCTGTGGGCCCCAGCATTATTGTGGCTGTTCAGCCCTGGGTTTTGTTGAAGACTTTTCAGTATTGGGAGGATGTTGGAGAATAAATTTCACTAGTTAGACGTTGTCGTATTCATGCCACTCTACTCGGATTTATGAATCAGTGCTTCTCGCTTCAGCTTGTATTACCAGGGTTTTCTCTCCCTCCAACGCCCCCTTCCCAACATCTTTCAGTTGTTTCCAAACAGCTGGCTGGCTAGCGACATCACCAGTTGCTAGCACAGGATGAGAAAAAAAAAAAAAAAATTCAGAGCTACATAACTCATGAAAATGGTTTGAAAACTGTGAGGTTTTAAGCATGGTACAGTTTGAGATTTAGGAGTGATTACTTATTTAAGTTTTATCTCATGGGTTTTTAAGGATTTAGGTTGCAAGTTTTCTTTGGGCTGTTGCTGTTAAAGAAAACTGAAACTCTCACTGAGCTCCAGGACCTGGGCCTTTAAGGGAAGCAATATCAGGATATTCTGGGTAAAATGCTGAGTTCACAACATGCAGAGATAAATCTCGGGCGAAGCAGTTTAGCCATCTGAACGATGGCACCGTAACCTGATCTCTGCTGGCGGGATCACTTTTCTGTGTGTCCCGTTTAGTGAGATCCTGCAGGACTTTACCCCTGGCTGAAGGGAATCAGCCCTGGTAGGGAGGAATGATCACATTCAGCTCTGAACACCTGGCGGGGAAGCCTCCGTGATGGAGAGGAAACACTCTAACCTGTAGGTATATATAACACATAAACATACTTAGCCAAGTCTTTGTAGGAATGGGATATGGTGTAATCTTGCACACTGGCATACAGCACTGTCTTCCAATTTATCCCACTAAGATGCTGTCTTTGTGTGGGTATAAATGGGGACAGATGGTGCGGGGCAGCCCGGAGTGCATCTCTCAGGGCTGAGGTTCAGCCCGTGCAATGAGAAAACCCGATGACGTGGGTCTCCATCAGAGAAGATGCTTCTCTGGGAGGATGGAGCTTTCAGCTCCATGTTGTAAAGGGTTTGTAGAGGCTCAGCTCAGTTTATGATATGCCTTGGCCTGGGGGCATATGGGTTCAGATCCACTGGCTTGCTTCTCAGGGGGACAGTGCCTGTAAGGCTTTGCCAAACCCACTGATGGCTGGTACTGAAAATCTGTGCGGAGCAGCGTGGTTTTATTTGGGTTGGTTTCAGTGACAGGTAAAGCCGTTTGGGCTGTGTTAAAATGAACTTGCTGTGAACTGCGTGCGTAGGCTCAGCTGAATTGCCTGTTTCATTCAAATTCTTATGGCTGAAAAGAAGCCCGCTGTGTTCAAGTGTCAAGAGGGGCCAGCGCTGAGCAATCTGTGTCCTGGCTCTGCCTTGGTGAGAGCAGGACTGTGAGTGAGGCTAAGATGTTAGAAAGTGGGGGTGAACTTTCCTGGTAAGCCAATAAAATTAATATTTTCTTAGTTTCACTTGCAGCAGAAAGCAGGGATTTGGTGATTTATTTTTTTTTTTTTAAATTTTATTTCAAGATGAAAAGCACTTAAAAACCCAGGGATTAAATAAAAGAAAGTGTCTGCTCACGTGGGAATTACCGTGACCCCGTACAGAAGGCGCAGCTGAAAAGCATCCCAGCCACGTGCCTCAGGTTTGATTTACTCCGTCGGTGCTGACGACGGGTGAGTAAGTGCGGAGGACTAGTGTTGTGGCAGTCAGCAGGACCTGAAAGGTGATCGGTGTCGGTGTTTGGGAGGGAGCATGGCGGTGAGTTCAGCCCAGCCTGCTGAGCGCGTGTGCCCGGGGAAACATGTGCCAGCCTGACGCATCCTTCCTCCGCACTCCGCTCTCGGATGCTGTGCGGGGGGGGGAGGAAGGAGGAATAATAAAAAAAAAAATGTGGCTCCGAGGCAAATTTGGTAAATTTTACATCTTGTATCTGTTGGTACATGTCTCCAGGCCAGGAAATGTGCTTTCCTTGAAAGTCTTTCTTGAACCACATGATCTGGTAGCGCAGGGCTGGGCGCCCGGGGTGCAGACGGCTCCCGCCACGGAGCAGAATTGGTGGCGATGATGTGAGTTTGCTTCGTGGTGCTTGAGCACTTAATAGAGAGGCATCGCAACCCATCTTTGAAGTACAGTAAGAAAATTTTAATTGGCCTAATTAGTGCAGGAAAATAAGGTATATAATAAGTAGGACTAATAGCTGAAAAATGGCTTTTAATTTTGAGTGCGGCAATTCTTGTTCTTGCCTGAAATTACACATGTGAATGCTTGATTTTTCAGCTGTCAAAAACTTGTGCCGTAATAAAGAATGAAGCCATCCAAAATCAGAAGTCAATTGGGAAAATACAAGCCTTAATCGCTGTGCTTAATCCCCTTGTGTAAGGCAGATACCATTGCTCACCCACCCACCAGACTGCGACCGAATGTTTTTTTTTTTTTTTTAATCCGGGGCGTTTGAGAGCTGATTTGTGGCAACTACCCCCTTCAAACCCTTGAAAAGCAGAAATGCACGGGGCCTCCCTGCGAACCACTTCATCGCTAAGCCCTGCTTCTCGCCTTTGTACTGGTGATAACCCAGAGCAGCATCGGGGAAGCCTGAGGATTAACATTAATGCTTGTGTAGTGATTTGAAAACAAGAGCTCTGCTCTATGGAGGAGCAGTTGTCTCCTCTTGTACGAGAAAAAAGGATTAACTTCTTTCCTGAAAGCACATTAATTTAGCCAAAACAACATCAGTTCACCTAAAACATGTCATGGGTGGTGTAATGAAGTGTGCAAGTGGCTCTATGACCTGCTGCTCTTTTCCTCCTCCCCCCCCCCCCCCAGTCGAGTGTTTCAGGGCTTCTGGAAGCAAAGGTCTTGCTGACAGCCCTTGCAGAGGTGGGGGTTCAGGCAGCATCTGGGGTCAGAAACTACTGGAATAGGGTTCTGCATTTAAAAAATAATAAAAATAAGTTAATTTACTAGGTTTTCTAAGGACCACTAGTTGAATCCTGGATGGCTACCTAGGGGAAAATATTTATATCCTTTACAAATCAACTGCACTGCTCACTGGAAAATCTATAGTAGAAATCTATAGTAATTTTCTTTCTTTGACCTTGGGAAGACCTGGGATTTTGGAGAGGGGTTGGTTGACATTTGTTAAGGTCTAAGAAATATAGGAGTTCTCCACAAAAGATTGGGTTTGCTATTCTGTGGCATATTTAGCTTTCCCAGGAAAATTACATCTAACATTTGCTTCCAGCATCTTTCCCTGCCCTCCCCATACACACCACATCATGCCAACAATATTTCTGCAAAATGTTGTTGATAGGAGTAAACTCTCATCTCCTTGATTTTTTTTTTTTTTCCTAGCCCTGTTATGCCTGTGCTTGGCCAGGAGAAAGCTTTGCCTTGGAGTCAGGGCTGGTTCAGTCCATGAGGTTTCTGCATTTCTCGGTCTCTCCTGGGTTTGCCGGTTGGTGCAGAGCACAGCGGTGTGCAAACACAAAACTCTTTCTGTAATAAGGTCATTTAACATCCAAGGGAGGAGAACAGCTTTTAATCCTTACTAGATCTGGCTGGGCCGGATTCAGACTGGCATTAACAAAGCCTTGAGGCATCCAGTTTCATCTGCAGTGCTAATTTAAAGGAAAAAGGGGAGATACGTCATGGACAGAAAGAGTGCTGAAGAGCTGTACAGTTGAGAAGTCCAATTCAGGAATTGCAAAATTAACTTCCAGTTCACAGGTCATGCAATAGATCACACACAGCATACACATAAATGGACATTATATATATAATATGCATTATAATATTTATAAATTTATTATAGCGTATTGTTATATGAATTGCTATATCATACTATTAGATCTATAATGTATTATACATATATAAATATATATGTATAAAATAGACCATCTATATAAACATATACAGTATATAGATGGACTCCTGAGGTGAGACCCTGTCTCTGAGCAGAATCCAGGGCTGGTGGTGAGATCCATGGTCCCAAGCAGCACTCTCAGCACATGTTTATTTTGACCATCTCTTGTCATACTACTTATCTAAATCCTGTTTACAGCCGTGTCTTTGGCACAGCCTCGCAGTTCCTTATTTTTAGAGTGGGTGCATTACGGTAAGGGCAAGGACTCACAGTTGTGGCCAAAAAGAAGTGTGCTGAATAGCACCCAGAAGGGATGAAATCGAACCCCCATCTTGGCTTTAAAACTAACAAAAAGCAGTGTTGCAGTGCAAAAAGAACGATGTTTGCAGGACCCAGCTCATGTCCAGATGGTGCACTGCAGGGTCAGTCCCTCCCCATGAAGAGCAGTGATTTAAGTCAGTGCATAGTGGGCAGTAACTGTAGAAATAAAGTGATTTTAATTTCTGAAATCATTACCATTATGTCATATCAATTCTGTATAGAACAATCAGCATCTGAATCTGATGGGACATTTTGCAGTTGCTATTGGTAACGTTCACTGTTCCTTCTAAAAACACTGAGTCTGGGGGAAGGATTTTAATGCTGAAAGCTGAGTGGTTAGCACAAAATTTGTGTTTATCTTCCAGGATGTATTTTATTTTGGGGGTCATTTAAGGATAATAACAGACAGTGATTGATCAGGGGCAAAGTGGCTCCATCTGGCTCATGAATCTGACGGTTTTGCTCTGCCTTCCCAGGCAGTTTTCCCAGTTGCTGTTAAGGAGCTCAATTCTATCCTTAAAATATAATATTATATTTGTGAAAATGGCTTAAAATCCCCAGTGGTTTCAGCATAGATACATGTTAGTGATACAGTAACACTGTTAATTGCAAACCTCTCCTCTTAACAGCCTTTTATGCATGCGTTATGTTTTTTATGAATCCTTAAAAGACTTCTTTTCTAACGTCTTATGGCATAAATGACTCATCTCACCTGACATGAATAGTGAGAAAATCAGAGCCTGCTTTTTTTCCTGCCTCCTTTTCTTCTGATTTCAGAATATATAATTTCCCTGCTGTGGTTAAAGCCAAAGCCTCAGCATCCTTTCAATTATTTCATAAGAATAAGAAAAAAAACCAAAACCAAACCCAAACCAGTGTCGGGTGGGGAAGAATAGGGTGAGAAAGGACAACGTGGTGGGGTCCTTTTAGGTTTTTAGAGGCTGCATGAGGGTTTTTAAGCTCAGGTTTTGGGGCATGTTGTGTTTAGCACTAAAGCTTTTTTTTTTTTCCTCCAAAACTCTGAGAGTAAGGTCACTTGCTCGCCCTGCACTTCTCAATCTGCTCTTGTGTTTTTTACCCCTCCTGCAACCCAAGCTGCTGTCAGCACAAAATGTGTCGTCTTTTTTTTTTTTTTTTCTCTTTTCTCCCTTTACCTTACATCTTATTTGCGTTTGAGTTGCCTGTCAAAACAGGAGAGTACTGAAATAAAAACATAAAATCTCTAAATTAATCATTGTGGATCGGACTTTCTACATCAGCGCAGTGACCTCACCTCTGCCTCCTGTGACAGCAGCACCTTCCCTGTGGGTGATGCTGCCGGCGTTAAACCATCAGATGCCCAAATAACGCCAGGGAGTCAGCAAATTTTGAGTTTCTTGCCTTCCTCTCATAAGTGCCTCAAAATTATTCCCAGCCTTTCAAAATGTTGCCCTTTGCTGACACAGGCTGATTTAGAGAGAAATGTTATTTGGAATATTCATAGCAAGTTTGTCGCTAATTAGAGCTTTACAGAAGTGCTGCTGGGGTCCACGCGTGCTATTTTCTGGAGCGGGATGCATGCTGTGAGATCAGGAGGGGATGCAGCTCCTCTGTTAGGGCACCACTGGGCTTCATCCTCTGTACAATGAAAGCACAAGTTTAACTGGGAGAAGTAGAAAAGTTTTATGTCGCCTCGCTCTATTTTCCACCCAAGCTGCTGTTGTTGCAGGGATACAGTGACTTTGAAGCAGCCTTTTATTGCAATATGCATTTCTGGAGCACGGTGCAGTCATCATCTGAGTTTTCATGCGCTTCCACAAGCACAAGGCTTGGAAAATCCCCTTGTCATCTGCAGGTCCAAGGAGGAAAACATCCTGTGAAGGTGCCAGTGCTGATGGGCTCCCAGAAAGTTTTGGTTTTTATGGATGCTGGTGCATGTAATCATAGAATCAGAGAATGGTTTGCATTGGAAGGAACCTTTAAAGGTATCCAAGTCAACCCCTCTGCCATGGGCAGGGACATCTTTCACTACATCAGGTTGCTTAAAGCCACATAATCACACCATAAGCAAGTCTTGTAAAAGTCTTTGCCTGTGGTAAGTCTGACAGTCCTCTGGTGGCAGATACTGGGAGCAGGAGCCTCAAACCCTCCGCAGGCAGGAGGGGGTGGGCATTTAGCAAGAAGGATCTCTGCATAGGAAGGATTATTATTTTGCCTGTTTGCAAATCTGTCAGTGATTAAGAATGTTGCTAATGGCAGGTTATTTATAAATGTTTAAAGCGTTGGGACTGTTTGCATTAAGGCATGCTTTCTTTTATTCCCACTGCTCTTGGATATGCCAAACTGAATTTATCCTGGCAGTGGTAGCAATGCCTTTTCTCTGATAATACTCCTGTATTTGCTAATACATTTTTCGATGGAAACATGCCAGATGCTGTGCTGTTCTGCCCCCCACGTCTGACCCTTTGATTTGCACCTATTTATGTGAAGTGCGTCCTTTTGAGTTTATTAGTAAAGCTGCAATGAGAAGTACCAGCATCTCAAACAGCAGCGACACCGGGTCCAAATGAAAGGTTTTGAGGCAGAAAGTGTGTTATCATCTGTTCCCTAGATGGGAACAGAGCTGTAAGGAGGAGGACGGTGGCCTCTGTAGGGTCGAATGAGCATTGAGGCTTTTGGAAAACAAATTTGCAGCTGCTGAGCTTGGAGTCTTAAGTGTCAGACGTGGTTTGCACACATTTGCACTCACTACTTGTAGGGAAGGACTGTAACCCTCTCGTGTTTCTCATTTCGGTCTCATGAGCAAACAGAAATGATAGTGATGTTAATAGTAGAGTTGCATCTTTTCTTCCTGATGTTGAGCCACACATGCAACTTTTCAACTCCAGCATTTCAAATCTGAAAATACCAGTTGATAGCACCCACAGAAATATTTCCCTCTTCTTGTTTAGTCAGGTGTTCCCAGGTCAAATGCATCGCAAATTGTGTGACTTTTATCAACTTTAGTACAAATATTGTGCTCAGTGAAATGATTTTACAGTATTAAATAATGAAGAGGGAAAGCAAGCAAGGTGTTTGCTGACCCCTTAAATGGATGCAGTCTCATCTCCATCAGACTTGTGTCTTGAGGTCTACTGGCTTTCTAACTAAATTAAAAAAGGCTTCAGTGAGCTACTTATTAGGCATCAGAGACTCTACACTGGACAGAGATATTACAAATGCTCCAACATTGCAGGACAAGCTTTGACTAGCTTTCCACGCCTATGAGACATCAGAGAATCTAGATGGGAGGGGACGCTTCGCTGAGGAGTGTGTTCTGTAGTGTCTAATAATTGTAAGTAGAGCTTTGCAGCAGGTAAGGGCATGCAAAATATTGTTCTCTTGAGTTAGCGGTCTAATAAATTCATGCTGCCATTTAGTGGGGACGCAGGTAGGGTGACTCTTTTCTGCCTCTCGTTCTATTTCCATGAAGTTTATAGGAAAGTAATGATTTAGGCTGCTGTCTCTAAGTCCAATGTGGTAGTAATGAACTCAGTGGTTCCAGGGTTAAGGAGGATATGTGTGTAGGAAGATGCATGTGTACCCAGCAGTCGTACAGTCCTGTGAGTCCTGTGTGTGATCTTTAGGAGATCAGGTGAAAAATCAGAAATCTAAGCACAAGTGAGGAGGGGAAGAAGCCTTTCAGCCGAGACTTTAAATCAAGATGCGAGAAGACTGACGTGCAGGAAGGCTGTCTGAGGCTGGGAGAGACGCGAAGTGGAAGATCCATGGGGTGGACTTTTGTTGCCCTAAGGAAGGCAGGAGGGAGCAGAGCATTGCACAGAGCTGGGAAGTTGTCAGGAGCATCCCTCGGCTCAAGGAGTGGTGGAGGACATGGAGGGGGGGGAGGAGAGCAGAGCGGTGCAGGGCTCTGGTGTAGGAGACAACTTCATCCCCTCCGCTCTTCACGGAATCACTTCTTGCAAGCCAATGGTAGAATAATTTATGCAAAATTTGGGAACTTTTGACAGAGATGCATAGCACTTCTTTGCACTGTTTTACAAAGTATTTTATGGTTAGAAGCTATGGAAGAGCTTAAATTAAAATAATTGAAGTTACTTGTAGGGAGTAAGTCATGGCAGAGTAAGGAATGTAGACCTGTCCGTTAGGCGTTTACAGAAAAGCCAAGAGCAATAACTATTAAACATGCAAATATTGAAATGTCCTTTATCCTCTCATGTTGGGGGCTATCTGTTCTGGGGTGAGGCGTGAACATACGTGGAGGAGGGATGAGCAGAGGTGTGAGAACGCTGCATGCAGCTGCTCTTGCTTTTTTAATATGGACATTAATGAGGGAAGATGATAGTGGAGTATCTACCCGCCTTAGTTTTTCTAATTAACTCCCGGCTAATGAGAGGAGGAGAACATTTTTTGTTTCTCACTCTTTGGGTGGATGTTAGCGTAAGCAGGAGGTCCTGGCTGCTAGAAGGGAGGAATCAAGAGCCTGGTGGTTGCGATCCCAGCGGGATTGCAGTGCTAGCCTGGAGGATTAGGCTGGCTTTTGGGAGAACTGGAGCAAAGCCAACGAAAACTGCACATTGCCTTAAAACAGTCAGCGGGCTCAGAAAAGCCTCACAGAGTCTCTGTCTCTTGAAAGCAGGTGGTGTCACTCGAGTTGTGGGCAACTTGAGACGTGGAGTCAAGAGCGTTATTTCAGAGCTGGTAAAATGTTATACAGCCCACTTTTGACACTCAGTAAAACACCCTCAGCTTTTAATGGGGAAAAAAAAAGTACTGGTTTGCAGAAAATTCGGGTTGTTTTTTTCATATTTGACTTGACTGAAATGATCAACTGCTATAAAATTTAAGTTCTGAGCATCATCATGGGTTTGCTGTATTTTAAATCAAATGTCCCTAATACACGTTTGCTACCTACTCCAAGTACAGTGCACACCTCGGGCTGGAGAAAAGCTGATTGACTGGTGTCCCAGAGGGTGGGTGCAGAGCTGTAGAGGACTGCTGCTTCTGGTGCGAGTAGAAACTTGCCTGTTAGCCTGCTGGATGCTGGAGGAGGCACCCATGGAAGGTCCTTCTTGTTTGTGACCAAGACTCTCTAACACTCTCGTGCTGAGCAGGGACTCGGGAGAGGTGGGTGTAGGTTTTGGGTTAGTTCTGTGTACTTTTGCCAGACAGAGGCTGATGAGAGTCGATGCGTGTTACACAAGCGCAGAGACTGAAGAACCACACTGATTCTTTGATTAAAATTCTTCTTGTATTTTATCATAACACTATCTGAATGGGACTGCAGCGAAAAGATAAAATTGTTACAGACAAGTGGTTTGTTTTATACGTTTTATAACTTTGTTTTATAACTTTCCCTTGTTAAGAACTTTGATTAATGTGCCCATTTGGAATTGTAAATTAACTATTTATTAAATCACTGAGGAGAATTTGAGTATCTAATGCAATTGGCTGTATGTACCGAGGTGCTGCTGTCTTTCAGAAGAGTTGCCAGTCTAGGACATAAGGTCGGTGAGCCTGCGAGGGTGCCAGGTTTTTATCAGGAAAAATTAGCAACTTGTTCTCACAGCCTGGACAGTAGAAACCTTTTTTCTTTTTCTTTTTCTTTTTTTTTTTTTTTAATAAAGGACTGACTCTAATTAAAGAAGTGCATCCTTGAGTGTTGGAGAATGAGCAATCATTGTGGGAAGGGTTTTTGGATTAGCACAGCCTCCGAAGTGCGACGTTGCGTGGGTTTTACTGGGGCAGCGCGTAGTCGAGCGGAGTATGTGAAGGGGCAGGATGAATCCTACGGAGCAAGCTGTTGGCAGCCCCAGGGGAGCCCAAAACTACATCCTCCTGGGACTGAGGACAGCCCGGCTGCAGGGAGAAAAGCAGCAGCCAGCTGATGGGTTTACTGACCGGGAATGACTAAGTTTTATGAAAAACTGTGTCATAATGCACCTCTAAAGTTGTGTTTTGCATCAGCATGGCAGAGATGAGGAGTGAGGATTTCTATCTTACCCTAGCTGTGATGCTGAGCGTGCCAGTCAGCGCTCTGCCTTGTTTTCCACATTGGTCAAAAGACTATGACAGCACTAATGTAGGGATGCAGACCTCCTCCAGTTGACTCCAGTCTGTCCCACAGGCATTGCTGTTTGTCCCTTGCCCAGTGGGCTGGAAGCCCAATCCCTCATCTCACTGCTGTGTCTTGTGGAGGGCTTGGCTAACACACCTCCACGTGAGCGAGGTGAAGCCCTGGACAAAAGCACCTAAAAACCAGCTCTGCAGGAGTGCCTGGGAGCCAGCCTGAGTTGGCAGAGTCCCTGCCAGCACTGTGTGTGCCAGGCGCTTTGCCATCCCGTGCCAGCACCGCGGGAGGTACCCGACTGCAGCCACACAGGCAGGATGCCCTTGAAAAAGGTACCAGGCATGGCCCATGGCAGGGCCCGACCCTGCAAATCTGCGGCAGAGCTTGTTGACTGTGGTTGTGTGGCTGTTATACTGCCATTCTTCCTCTGCCTTTCCCCATAGTTATTTTGGTTTGTCTCATTTCTTTCACTTGGGTTTTTTTGTATATCTTTCCTCCTTTCCTGGTGACAGCAAATTGAATCCTGAGCTCCAAAGGCTCTGGCAAATGAAGGCTCCGGGAGGGTTCAGTTTTACTCCCACTGCTACTCGAATAGGTTAAAAAAAAAAAAGGAAAGGAAAGGGTCAATTAGGTCTGTGGGGGTTCAGTGTTCAAAACTGACAGTTTTGACTGGAGACTTCTACATTAAAGAACGTTACTCCTCATTTTCCAGTTTACCCTGGCTGTGGACCTAAACTCATGCTCAGTTTTCCCATTCTTCTGTTCATCCTCTCACACTGTTAAAGCTGGCCCAGGGCAGCCTGGCGCTCCCGCACACAAAATCAGATCTGCACGTATTCCCTCCCAGCCAGGGACCCGACCGAGGTGTCTGGTGTCCCAGGGCAGTCTGTCCGTCCTTTTCATCCGTTTTCAGCTTTCTGATTGCCGTCCCGGGGCCATTCCCCGGCAGCCAGGGCTGTCCCGTGCCGTGGGATGCAGCTCGGCAGCTGGGATGATTCACCAGCTGGAACCGTCCTTGCTGCGAAGAGTGGGAGATTTAAAGGCTGTTTAAAGATTTGTTTCCTACTGAAGTTTATCCAAAAGAACAAACCATCGCCAGGCTGAGGAAAACTAAGACGCTGTATTTCAGCCCAGACTGGAGGGGAAGCCATCTCATCCCCTGCTCCAGGGAGTACAGCCCTGGCTCCCAGGAGCAACCACAAGCTGTCATCTTCTAGGAGCCGGTGGCTGCCTGGTGGGAAAGGTGCCTGTTGTCATCCCCTTCCACCAGGGCCTGGCCATGAGCATCACTCTGTGATTCCCGTGCAGGCAGAGACCTGTGGATTGAGCAGCATCCTGGAAAAAAACCCCAAACTCCTCTTTGCGTCCCAGGGTCTTGGGCTGTGTGTGCCTTGTTGGAGATGTAGGGGACATGGGGAAACCTTTTTGTTTCCCACCCTGTGCATCGGCAGGCTGCTGGGCTGCTTTTGTGGGTGTTGCTTTTTGCTCTGGGTTATTGGAGGGTTGTTTCCTGCTTAGGGCTTATCCACCACGTTTCCCACCTGTGCCTCATTCCTTGCATAAGCAACCAATGCATTCATTAAGTGAGCTGTGTTAATTCATAGTGTTCAGAATAGAAATGGCCCTTTTATAGCCAAAGTCTCTTTCTTTAGCCGCCACCGACAGAGTTTCCAAACCACCCGGTGCCTGCTAGTGCTGTCACCGTGCCCGAGCTTGGCAGCAGGCGGGTCCTGCGCGGCAGCCCTCACCTGCCACCTCCCGCTCCCTTCCCTTGGCCGGCTCCAGCCATCTCTCCCCTCCTTTACAAACAAATCCTGCATCTATTTCTTCCTTTTCCACTGCAGTGTTTGATGATTATTACTACTGTCCTTCCCTTATTGTTTGTGTTTATCCATCTGTCTGTCATTTCTGTAGAAGCTGCGCTGGTTTTAATTAATGAGAAATTGTTGTTGTATTCACTGCTCAGCACTCTGTATTTCTTTGGAAACAGGGGGTTTATTCTTCTGTTAGTGAGCCATTTCAAACTAGCCTTTTCCAGCACAAAACCCACTCAGTTTAAAGTAGTAGTTTTTGGGGGTTAAGCATAAGCATTTGCACTCAGCCTAGGCAATAAATTTCTTTATTTTTATTTTGCTGTATGGATGTTCAGCTGCCTGAAAGCGAGAAACTCTTTGTGGGTTTGCATTGAACCAGCAGCAAGTCCTGTGTTTCGGGACCTCTAGATTTTGCCTGGAGAGCTGCGTGTGCAGCACTTGGAGTGCAGGACCGCGTGGGCAGACCCCCACACCAGGTACCTCTGCTGTGCCATGGCTCTGTCCCTGCCATCCTTCACGTGTGCTCAGGGCTGTGCTAGTGCCTGGGAAAGATGCTGCCTGAAAATCATCTAAACAGCAGATGTAGTCACTGATGCTGGGGTTTAATCCTGCCCAGACCTCCTTCTCCTACACCCAGTTTCATTCCCCAGGTGTGAAGATTGAACTGAAGGTTGGATGCTTTTCACCTGGTGCCCGGCCGTGGCTGCTGCTGCTGCTGTACCAGGGCACCAGGGGCTGGTGTTTAATTAATATCTGCAGGTAGAAAGGCCCCTGGGTGCAGGCACAGGGTGCCCAGACCTGGGTGTTGCAGGTACCTGCCTGCTCTGTTGAAGCTCCTGAGCTGAAGGTGCTGAGTGCTCAGCTGGATCAGTCCCAGGCTGTGAGCCGGATCTGTCGCAGAAGTGGCAACTGGCCTCAGATTTTTCTGCTCTTGTCCAGTGTCTGACTCATTAATTTCCGCACTTACTGGAAGCATAGCTTATTATTGCAACATTTAATAAAATCATAAGCCAAAACAAAATATTGACAAGAAAATTGTTTCAATACTAAAGGAAAAACTGCAGCATGCTGTTAGTGATTAGGTTGCCTGTGCTGTGCTGCATCTTCACTTAAATGCTTGCTGTATCTTTCTGTATCCTGATTTTTCTACATGGTCCCTTATCTCTCTCTGCCTTGGCTCCTGCATGGAGCTAGGCATTCTCTTGTCTTGCACTTTCCTTGGAGCATCCTTTAATAATGACAGCTCTAATATATTTTTTAAAAGAGGACAGCAGCAGCATCTTTCAGCGTGTTCGGAGAGGTGAGGCTGAATGCTGTGCTTCCAGAGAGCTGTGAAAGTCGGTTGCTGATGAGGGCTTTGAGAAATGTACTGCTAGATGTTAATTATCCTGATCATTACTGGTCTTTATTTTTGTATTCAAGTCAGATTTCTGTACTAGCAACTGCAGACTTGGCAGTGATTTGTTTTTTCAAGTAGAGGTAATTGTATTTAGTGATAAGTCTCCTGCAGCCTTTCTGTTTGCCTACCTAATTTAATCTGCTGTCTGTATCTGTGGAACGGGGGCATTAACAGATTGTGAGTCCAGCAGCTGGAGTGTGTTTCAAGCTCCCACTGAAGTCGACGTGCACCCAGAGCTCTTGGCCCATTGCTGGCATCGCTCACAGCAGCAAAGGTCTGAACGTCAGCTGTGGCACCTGGGCACAGGCTGTGCACGTGGTGGGGTGTCCGCTAAGCTGAGGCTCTGCAAGGCCAGGGGCCACAGCCTGCAGGGAAAGGTGTGGGTCTTCAACGCAGGAGACCAGATGGAGACACCTGGCAGGATTTGGGCAGATCCATGAATCAAGAACCCTGACCGCTCTTGGTTGCAAGGACTGCATAAACGAAAGGAGAAAAACTATGGGCTGTGGTTCTGCAGTGAACCCGTACGCAAGGGCCAGCAGGATGGCCACAATGTGGGTCCACCAGGTTTGGCATCTGGGTGGGGCGCAGTTTGTGAGTGAAGAGACTTTGCACTGATAGAGAGTGAACAGACAAGAGGAGAATTGATGTCGTGGTCACTGAAACAAAATTACCCAAAGTTTTAAGCAACTTTGAGGCAGGAGAGTGAGTGGGATGAGTGCTGTCCGTCAAGCTGCAGTTTCAGTGTGGTACCTGGGCGCTCACGATCAGTTTGCTGCTTGGACAGTGGGGGCTCTTCCAGCAGAATTGGCTCAACTTTATGGCTCAGTTCACCCATCCGTGTCAGGGTGTGACCCACTGAGAGCTGCCAGGCTAGTGCTTTCTGCAGTATTGTGGTGGGGGTGGTTTTGAGGCAGAGGTAGCAGGAGTTTTTTTAATCTGTATTAGCTTTCGTCATCTCTACAGTATGAAACTGCATTCTGAGCATTAGAGTTTGATCCCTCTTTATTACTGTTGATATTCCTCCTAAACGTTGCTAGTTCGTTGGATCCTGGCCTGCCCAACGACATTTAAATGGCACTGGCTTCAGTGCCACCCACTCTGAGTGATGCTGGCTCAGGAGACCCAATTAAGACTCCATTTAGGACTACCTGAATGATTAAATGCTACTCATTTTGAGAGGAAAAGATGCCAAATCAGACCCTTGTCTTCACTGAAAGTTCAATGATCTGCTTCTGTTTAAAGCTTTTAAGAGTTTTATGAAAAACTGTGCTGAAAGAGGTTGCATAAATGGGCTTTCCGGTTCAGATTGTGCTGGAATTTCTGTCAGTAATGTGCATTTTGAACAAATGTTACCTCTTCTGTGCACATGAAGATTTTTAAATTGGCTTCGCTAGCAAAAATGCTTATTGCTGTTGCATACTTTTGCCTCTGCAGTGGCAACATACTTCATGTTCAGGAGCCGGAGCTGCTGCTCTGTGTTATCAACAGAGCTGTCTGTTGAGGTTTTATGATTTTCAGGCATTTTGTTGCCCTGGTAGTGAAGGGAGCATGAACTGACTTGCAGATCTGGTTGTAAATGAGCAATGAGGATGCGCGAGGTGGGAGCGGAGAACCGAGCTTCGCCCTCGGATCCTGGAGGGAGGTCTGCAGCCTTTGGATTATGAGGACAAACCCTTTATCCTTGTAAACTTGGATTAAACACGTTTGATTCGAAAGTAAAGAAACGCTAACAGCTTCTGCAGTGTTTTTACAGTTACTTTTTGGAGTGAAAGCATGCTTGGACTTGGAAGTGAGTTTCCAGTCTTTGCTGTGGAGAGGGGATTAAGACTCCCCAAGATTGGAATTTTACTTTCCAAGACGTTCATTCTGGCACCATTTTTATTAGCATGAAAATTCGGTGTAAAACGTTTTGCTATAAAAATCATGAAGTCTGTACACGGCAGGAGAAGTCTGCACTCCTGAGCATTTTTCTTGGAGACAGCTGCTTCCTGAAAGCATTACACACTGCGCTTGCAGTTTTTGCCCTTTACGCTGGAGAACTGCATTTACCCTGGTAGAGTCGTCGTGTCTTTTATGAGGCTTTACTCTTTAGCTGGGCTGCTTGAAATAACTTTGTATAGTGCTTTTTAAATGGTAAAATTCACTTGTATGAAGAACTTTTTTTTTTTTTTTTTTAAGCAAATCTTTAGGGTGATTTCCACATTTTTTAATTTTATGTTTAATATGCCAGTAGGAATAGTATTGCCAAAATAAAATATATTTTTTTTTCCATACTCATACAGAAAAAAGAATCATGATAAAATCAAACTGGTATCAGGGAGCATAAAAGGGGGTGAGAATAACCAAAAGGGAAGATTGAAGTCTCTACAGGATCCGTGTGGATAAAGTGAAAGCACATTGTTGCTAAATTTCTGGAGACTATAAACAGGATTTGTGTGGCAAGGTTGTTGGGGGTTTCTTTTTGTTCTTTGTTTACAACAGAATTGCTTTATTTCATTTTTCTGAAGTATCCTGTGTTGTGAGCACTGCACTATATTTATACAGCAACCTCTGCAAGATACCTGTGTGAAATCGTTAAGTTATATATATATATTCATACCTGTGAAATCAATCCTTTCATGAATAATTTATCTCAGGCTGCTTGGCACTCTGTATAGATTATTTTGAATTCTTAGAAGGTTTTTCACAAAGAGTTATAAATCCAAATGATTA
Organism: Athene noctua; assembly: GCF_965140245.1. Taxonomy (NCBI): domain Eukaryota; kingdom Metazoa; phylum Chordata; class Aves; order Strigiformes; family Strigidae; genus Athene; species Athene noctua. Next base: position 6,923,691 of record NC_134060.1, read on the forward strand.
AAAAAAAAAAGGCACCATTCAGTGTCAACAGATAAACCTGTATGAGAATAATAAATGATCACCCGTCGCACGGTGCTCCGCTAGACGTTGCCTGCGAGGAGGTGGTGACAGGTCTTTACCTGTCACCGTGGGGAGGGTGACACTTCTTTTCCCTCTTTTCCCTCCTTTTTCTTCGCCCTTCCCTGTGGGGCAGGCGGCGATGCTGTGCTGTCCTCCCAACCTCATCCCCTGGGTCAGACACTTCAGTGCTGCGGTTCCCCCGTGTCGTCAGCCCAGCGCTGCTGGGGTGTCTTTGCTGCTGCCGTTCCCTACTCCTGGCTGTCCGCAGCAGCGAATACCCCGCTCTGTGCAAGCACAGCCTGACCCGTGGAACAAGAGCAGAATTAAATGCTGTATTTTTAACAGCTTTCCAACCTATTGTGTAGCTATTTTCTTTGGAGACCTTTAATTGCTGCATGCTAGAAGATTAAAATGTTTTGCTGCTGTTGGTAATTATTAGGTAATGATTAGAAATAGGGTTATTTATAAATTAGCTGCCCGTTATTATTCTCCTCCCTGCGGGCTGCATGTTTGACTCTGTTTCTTGTTAATTCTGCTGACACTGGGAGGAAGGAGAAGCAGCGCGGGGTTCACCACATTGAGCCTGGGGTTGTGGGACTGGGACCCTGAACGCTTGAACGAACAGCCTCTCAAAAACCTGTTTCAGATGGAGTTGTGCAGGCTAGAAAAGCAGTTTTCCTATTTTTGGTTTGCCCCTTCTACTGCTCTCTCAGCTCAGAGCAGTTATTCTTTCCATGGGGACTGTGCTCTTAATTGTAAGGAACGCGCTTGCCCCAAGGGGCAGCATGCCTGTCCTATATGGAGCATTCTGCAAGGGATGTGGGACTTACTACCTCAGTGTAAATAAACACTGTCTTTTCAGTGAAGCAGCAAGGTGGCATGGTTGCCTTGTGTCTTACAAAAACACTCTGGGCCCATCAGTCTGGGTTATTTAGGTTAATTCTACAGGTGCATCAGTTCAGGTCGAACGACTGAATAAACACAGGACTGCTGTTTCCCTGATACAGCTGAGGAAGATTTTGGGTAGAGACTTTATATTGCTTTGAAAGCTGAATAAAATTAATGGTGCAGCTTTGTGACCAGAATGAAGGCAGCCCTGGGGGGATGATGCTTTCTGGATGCTGTGGGGAAGGTGGAGATGTGATGGTGGGGCTGGGGGGGAGGTGGGGGTAGGAGGAGGCTTCCCCAAAGCTTGGCTCCTCAAAGCCATGTGAGGAGTCAATAATGTCTTCAGAAAGACATATGAAGTTGAACAATCTGCCATGCTGCATGGAGAGAGCTGGTCTCGGCACAAATCAGAGCTGGGACTGTGTTGTTCCCAATGGCGATGCCATGTCCTGGCCCAGTGTTGCAGAGACCTTCCCGTAGCAAACGGCGATGGAAGCAGGTTGGCACATACGAGTTCTTCAGCTCCCTGTTGTGCCAAGCCAGTGACTTCACAAGCGTGTCATATGTTGGATAAACAACTTGAAAAATGCTCGTTTGATTGCTGTTGGTTTATTTGTTATTGTTTACCTGTTCGTCCTGTGCTTAAAAATTATACAAATTGACTTTGTATTATTCAGGTCCTAGTTTGCACTTTCATCTCTCCTCTTACTCTCCCTATCTCTGGATTTCAGTGAACGAAAATCTGGCTTTGCAGCTGCTTTTTGCAAATTGTACCTTATGTTTAAGCACTGTCTGAAGTAAGGAGCAGTATGTCGTCCTGGAAATGTTTGATTTGTTTGACCCGTACTGTAGAAAGTGCTCTTACAGCTCCATCAACTCTTTAGTTGTTCAGAATTCCCCAGAATGGTGTAATCGGAGTCCTCAGGCTCAGAAGCGTGTTCGCTTGTGACAGCAACAACGTCTGTGCCTGCGTGAGTGGAGGAGGGGGACTATAAACCAACCTCTCTAAGGCCATCTCCCAACATATTCCCTATTCACAGTTCAATTTAGATTGAGCTGGACTGAGGATACAGGCTGTCATTGAACAAGATCTGATAAAAACAGGAAGAAATCTTTAACCTCTTAAAGACTATTTTTCCTTCGGTATTCCTTTTTCTTGTATTCCTTAAGCTAGTCCCAGTACTGATCCAGGAACATAGAAGCATCAGGACTCAACCTAGATGCTACTCAGTATGCTGGGTTTTATTAAAGATAGAATAAAATTAAACACAGATACAATTACGCCATCCTAATTTTGTCCTGATATTTATTTACTTTTCTTTTATCTGCGATGTTCTGAAATTAATGTTCAGGAAGAGGATGAAATGTTACACAGTGCGAAGCACTGATGTGTGCAGTAGGGCAGGATTTGAATTTTGTCATATAAAGCACTTCACATTGCATTTAGCATTCAAATTTAATGCTAAGCAATTTAATTAGCAAACTATTTAGCAGCACAATTAATAGTCTGAAAGAAAGGATAAATGGCGCATTAGTTTAAGTTCCAAATGAGACAAAGCTAGGAAGTATTACAAATAACAATAATGGCAGAAAAATAATATAATGAAACACAGAAATGTAGCAATAAGGGTAATAAACAGCAAGATGTGTCTCAAACTGGAAGAATGTAAGATAATGTAACTGGAAGAAAAAATAACCCAAACCTATTCATTGCAAATGAAGGAAGCACTTGAAAGACAGCAACACCAAATAGACTGAGATGCAACAGGCAATAAATCAGACTTCAGCTTAGAATGGCAGTAAAACAATTAAAATAAATAAACCCAATAAAAGTTAAGCAAGCAGAATTTTGTTAGCTTTTGTAAATGTCTAGTAAAGGTTCTTGTAATTGTCTACAGTCATTTAAAGCATATGGATGCGGCGAGAAAAAGCATTGCTTCAGGATTATCCAGCCTGATGTAAGCAGGAAGGAGGAGATGAAATGAAGCTGTCCTCTCCTCAGCTCATGTGAAAGAATCAAATGTTTTCCCAGAAAGGAGTGGATGATCACCCCCCTGGTTGCTTGCTGTTGAAATATTGAGAGATAGAGTTCAGGCAATATGTGCAGATGGGCAGAGGAAATGGAGGAGATGGTTACCTTAGGGTATGTGTGTATGTGGTCATACATACACACACATATATATACATATATATATATAATTCTGTTCTTTCAAGTTTAAGGCACGAGTTGGTCTCCATTGGGATAGTATCTTTTTTTCTTAAAAAAAATAATTAATAAATCTGGATAAAATCTGGGCATGCCTACTTAAGTGGTGTAAGTCAGTGTAGCTACATGAAGTTGGGGGTTGCAGTTGCTGGTGATGTCTCCACAGTTACATACCCACAATTAAAGCTTAGTGCATCATCTCCCCTGTGTGCCCTCCCACGGGCTGCTGCGCCGTGCCCTGGCACAAAGGGTCTTACAGCAAAATACTCCTGGCCTTGCTGGCTCTGAAGATATTAAAAGATTTGGGACTGTTTTCCCCTGCTAAGTCAGTATTTTGCCATTTGCATGTACACTTATGCAGAGCAGCTTATTCTTAGTCTTCTCCTGCCTTTTGCAGTCCTTACATTTGATCTTCCTCAGAAGTACAGTAGGGTTGATTTTCCTCCCGTGTCCACTGTTTGGTTGAGCTCCTGAGCTCTGCTAAGCTGGTCTGTTCAGCCTTTGCTTTTCTCACATAGAGATGGGAGAAGAGTTGGTATCAGAAACAAAAGTCATACTTTCTGGTTTAGTCCTTTTTTCTCCCCCCCCCCATTTTTGAGGGGGAAAAAAAGGGGAATTTCAGCAGCAGTGGTTGCAAAATCAGCTCTGTTCCCTCCCAGTTTACATTTTCTCCCCAAAATGAGATTACTAGTTGTATTATTGTCTGAAAGAGAATCAGAGGTTTTCCTGTAAAACCTCTTTCACCTCTTCTACTCTTCACAGCTGAAGAAAAGGGGAGTAAGAAAGACTTAAAGTGAAAGCCTTAATGCTTTATAGATCATTTTCCCATTTCTCTATTAAGACATTTAAAAATGGAATGGCAATTGCTTCCATGCACCCGGGAGGTTGAGTCTGGCTCTTAAACAGCTTACAGGAACAGGGTCACATTGAACTTTGACTTGCTCTTTCCCACTGCCTTATTGATAGTAGCACCCTTGAAAGAGCTGAGTGGATTCAGAGAGGCATTTTGAAAACTAATTCCAGCTTTTTATCTTGGATTAATCTAAATACTCTCCCGTGTGACATAAGGCAAGCTGAGAGCAGGCAATGCCGGTGGGGGCATCCCCAGGGCATCCCCCCGACCCAGCAGCCCTGCTCCGCGGTGTGCCTGCTCTCGCAGCAGTCACTCACTCCCGTGGAGACGATCCCCCGAGACGTTCAGAAAGGGATCGGTGAAGACTGTCATCTTTAAGACATCTGTAACATGGATGTTTGGGTTTCCAGGCAGATCTGCACAATTAAGGCATTGTGCAGCAGCTCCTGTTAAAAATGAGCAGCCATAAAGCTTCAACCAAAGGAATACCTTAGAGCTTTAGAAGTGTCTGTAATATTCACAACAAGGGCTGGTTTGACACCGTCTGATCATTTCACACCTCTTTGTACGAGTTTTCATTGTGCTGCTCTGAGCAGGATATATCCACCTCTGGCTGGAGAGGAGATGGGGCAAGTTTTATTCTGCAGCATCGCTGTTAGTGTGATGCTCTGTGGTCTGGACACTCGCCTGCCTGAGCACTGGCTGGACATTATTGGCCATTTGATTGAAAGCTGGAGTAAATTTTTATTGCCATCCCAAAGAAGGAGAGCTGCTAAATGCTCTCCTCCAGGAATGCCATCCTGAGCTTTCAGGCTTAGAGGAGAAGTGCACAAAAACCCCCCACCTATTGCATCTGTGTGGGGAAAAAAAGTTTGTTGGTTTTGTTGTGTGGTTTTTTTGGGTTTTTTTGTTTTTTTTTTAAATTGTTCTGGATGCCTTTTTCCTGCTTGCTTCCATTTTCCAGCAGGGCCACATTTTGCTCCTGAGCTGTGAAAAATCCTGGCGCTGTGTGAGGTGTGGCAGATGGAGGAGTGTGGGTTGCCGGGGCGGTGGGAGGGTTTGGCGGCTCTGGGTGTGCTTGGGGGAAAGGTGCCTGGGGCCAGGCTAGGAGACGTGGGGTAGATGCTCCCCAGCAGGAAAGTCTGTGAGATTTCCTGTCTCTGCCTGAGTCGGACGCACCCATGAGCTCTGAAGGGTGCGTTGGGATGCCCGTCCCGGGTGCGAGGACCACAGGGCACCGGGGACAAAGCGCCTTTCGCTGTGCCGCAAAGCTGCTCGGACCCAGCTGTGTCACCTGTGCAGTGATGCTGCCACCCTTTTCTGATGCTTTTCTCCCTTTTCCTTAAAATTTCCCATGTTGGACAGGAGCATCTTTTATGGAGATGCAGTTGTTTTGAGTCCTGCTACTCAGACTTTAAGCTGTGTCAAGGACAAAACCAGGTTTAGTAGTTTTTTTCTTTTTAGTTTCTAATTTCTCTGGGTTTGTGAAAATTACTTTGCGGCTGTTTTCCAAGTGCATATGCTTTAAATGAGTTATTTTCAGGTCTGTTTGCTGCATGTGTGCCAGAGGGGTATTGTGGTACCAGGTGAGGTAGGTAGAAAGGACCCAGAGTGTTAATTCTAATGCTGGAAATATCTTCATTAAAAGTTCAGCAGAGATCTTCAAAAGCTTTCAATAGGCCATCTGTCAGCCTAAAGATGTACCTGTCTGGGGAGCCACAAAGAGACACCAGGGTGGTAGTGAGGACACTGATTTTGATTTATTATTTTTTTCAGAACTTAAAACATCTCCTGGATGCTTTCCAGTCTCTGCCCTGGAGACCCCCCAGCCCCAAGGCCAGAGCACGGGGGTCAGGTGATGAAGTAAGCCTTCACTTCTTCTACTTCCAAACAAAATGCACCCAGTATGAAATTTATATTAAAAAGGAAAAGAAGTAGATTTGAGATTTAAACCTAAGGCATGAGTGAGTTCCAGAAGGGAGTAGTGTGAATTATACCCTGTGCCAGAAGATGCTCTGAGCAGCTGTGACCTTCATGGTTACAACCTGACAGGTGATCCCGGTGGATGTGAATGAGTTGTGGGGGTCATTTGGGTGCCATTTCACTAATTAAACTGGCTCTTTTTTTTTTTTTTTTTAAATGCTCTGCTGAAATTCCAGTTGGAAATTGTTCTTCAAAACACTCTGTTGCATCTGCCCCTCCCTCTGGGATGAGATGCTACTAACCTTTCCCTTAGGAGCCTGTTTAGAGCTAGTGGAGTATGGAAAGAGGATGGCAGGAACAACAGAGTGTAGTTTAGCGTATCTTCATCGCTCTTCAATGCTGGCATCTGTGGTGGCTTGTGTCTTGGCCTGAGGTTGCAGCCTTTTGTGCTGTGCTGTAGTGAAGTGTGAGTGCCATCTCTGCACTCCAGCCTGCTCCTTGGCTTTTGCTCTTGAGTGTGATGAGCAAGTGCATAGTTATTACCCTCTGATAAATGTTACACTCCAGCTGCTAGCAAATCACACGCAATGTTCTTCCTCTCCTTCTCACATATTTTATGGAGAGGCATACCTTGCACATTGGAGAGAGCTGGAAAAAATTACAGGGTGTTTATTGCAAAAAGATGCTTTCAAGTAAATTATATTCTGAAGGTGAAGATCTTTGGATGCTTGGCCATGTAATAAATCTTTTTCAAAGGACGAAGCAGGCTCTTGGCAGAAGTCAGAGGGCTGGCCTTCTGGCAAATATTTCTATGCGAGATTCTTATTTGCAACTACTAATAGAGCAGAGTGGAGTCTCATTCATTGGAAATGCAAAGTCTGATCTCATCTGTGTGTGTTACAGCTTCCTCTCCTGAATGCTGTTCCCTCTCCACCAGTCTCCTGGAGTCCCTGGTACTGGTATTTGATACGAGGCAGGTGAAGCATCTCCAGTTTTTCTTCCTGTTCATCACAATCTTGATGCGTAACCACATCTGCCGTGAGCAGAGCTGCTATCCTTAGTAGTGAGCACTTTCTCTGGAGTTGTATTTGCATAACAGTGGCTTTTGACTCCACACCTGCTTTCTGAAAACTTCTGAGTTAACTTGACCACTGTGTGTGCTGAACGATGGATTCATGAGTGTGACCGTGGATGGTACCATCCTGCACTTCACCTCGAATCCCTGTGAATTTCTTCAGGGGTGTGGCAGAGTTCTCCCTCCTTTCTGTCCGTCCTGCCATGCCTGCTGTTAGTGCTCACTAAACGGGGGCTTGCTTTTTGATGCAATTGCCTTTTAATTTTGGGGCCAGGAGAATGTTACCAGTGATTTTGCACTGCGATTGTCACCTTCATGCCAATGATCTGTGGGGTTGTTGCCGTCTGGCGATAGGGATTTTGGTGTGATAAACATCATTATTATAATCCTTTGGGATAAGGAATAGCCTATTTTTCTGTGCATAAATACCATTTCTTGTCCATATACATCTTCAGTAACAACCACAGCAAAGTGATGGTCTTTCACTCTCTAGTAGAGTTACAGGAGGTGTGAGCTATCCCTCCTCCTCGCTGCTCTCTAATTGCAGTTGTGTTTTCTCTCCAACACATTGGAAGCTGTCAACCTGCATAACAAGACCCTTGCTCTTCAGATGTGAATTTATTTCTTCCTCCCAGCATCACCCCTTTGCCACTGGGCTGGCCAATATTGAACAAAAATTACTTTCAAGCCCGTTGCCCTTTTTGACATACTCTGAAGATGCTGAGCTGCTATTAAGATTTTTTATTTTGCTTAATCTGTATCATAATGTAATATAATTGACATGAATCATGTCCTGCAAAAAGACTTTAGTTGGTTGGGTGCTTCAGAAGTTCAGTATTTTTTTGTTTTTGTTGCTTTGGTTTAGGCTGCCTCACTGCCAGGTTTAGCAAAGAATATTTGGTGTCGGTTTGCTAGGTTTTTAATGTCTGGGCTTTCTGTAGGACAATTATTAAACAGATTTCAGGGGCTGTCTGGAAGCGTGCTCTTTGGTGAAAGTAGGAGATCTTAAAATATTTCTTCAGCACCTTAAAAATATATATACAGAGCAGTGTGCAATGAAATTGTTTTCTGCTCCTGTGGATTGGCTTCAAGTTGAATTCTCAGCTCTCCTAATTGCCCATAAAGTAGGGTGGAAGCTTTCGCTTAAATGTTAATAAGTAAACAAAGAAATCATGAAACAGAATGGATGTAAAGATATGCTACTTACTTATACAAACGAATTTTAAAGCCAGTCTCCCTACTTCGAGCCTGTCCACTGAGTTTTGCACTCCAAGGGTTGGTACCTGAGCTGTAGTTGTTCTGCAGCCCTGGAATTACTCACCAGTACAAATTAATTAATTTCGTCTTCCCAGAAGTGCTCTGCCAGCAGCAGCAGCAGTGATGTTTTAATGCCCCAAAGGCAGAAGCAAAGCAAACGGTGCGTTGTCCCTCCTGCTCTGCGCTAGGGCAGTGCTGGCAAAGAGGGGCTGATGCTGCTCGTCTGCCTTGTTTGGGGAATTTGACATTAAAAAAGGCTGAAACTAGGGAAGGCGATGAGCCATGTGGGTAAAAAACTAACATGCACCAGGATGGAAGGAGCAAAGGCACTAAGAAAAGAACTGCTGCAGTCAAACACTGCAAACAACTAACAGGAAGGTGATAAATAACAGAAGTAGCCTAAAATCCTGAGGTTAGGAGGTTGGGTTCGTGCTACAAGTGTGATCCATGTCACCGGGAGGAAGCCCTTGCAAAGCCGTAACACAGCTCTGCTGAAACTTCCCTCCTTAAGCAGTGCCAGCAGGTCACGTACTGAATTTGGGCTTTGTATCATCTTTTTGGCAGGGGGAGGATGTGCTCTAAAATTTTGCCTGGCATTTCTGCAAAGTTCAGACTACATTCAGTGCAGGTTTTGACTATTGCAACACTATTTCTGTCAACTGTCTTGTGATCCTTGTTCCGGTAGCACAAGGCTTGTTTATCTCCAGTTTAAGGCTTTTATTTAATTTTCCATGTATTCCCACTGTTTTGTTTTCCCCTCCTACTATATCTTTAGACTCTGTAACCAAGGGAAAAAAGCTGTAATGCCATCTAGCCTGTACTTTTGTGAGTGGAGCTGAGGAATCGTGACCACAGGCTGTTGGGATGCTGGATTTCCAGTTTACCGGCCTGAGGATGCCTCTGCCACTAACACTGAGCTACCAGCGCATCCCCACGCTGAGAATCCTGTAAAGGCAGGAGACCTCCCTCCACCAAAACAGCTCAAAGTAATATAAAGTACCTAGTGTGGGCTGTAGCTATATCCCTGTCTTATGAGGGTATTTATTTGCATCACAAAAGTGGTAAAAGAAAACAGCAAATAATACAGTTGTGCCAAGGTGAAATGTGCGAATTCCTTATAGACACTCTAGATGCTTTATTCAATAAATGAGATTTTCAAGTGCTTAAAGTTGTGTGCGAGGTCAGTGAGTGGAGTTTTGTCTGTCTTGAGCTTTTAGCTTTCAAGTCATCCAACGCTCCTCTGAAAATGTGGCCACTTGAATTTGGGATCATTTGACATTTTTGGAACAGTGGTTGTAGGAAGGCTGAATCTTAGTGGCAGCACTTTTCATCCACCATGTGTCATGAATTCCTTCCTTCCCATGTTGGGGTGACTGCGCTGGGAAGGGACTTTCACCTGATAATGTACAGGTTAATGAGCTATCAAAACATGCTCCTTTGCAAGCAGGTCAGCTTGCACAGGTGAGCTCTCCCTCCCTCCCTCCCCAGCCCCTCTGCTGCAGGTGGGTCCAGCAGAGTCCTCTGGCCAACCCACAGCAGTGGTTAGAAAAGTGTTAATGGCAGAGGAGGAAGACTTTTTTTTTTTTCTCCTACCCCCCCCCCCCCCCCCCCCCCCCGCAGCTTTTAAGTTTGGAAAGCATGTGCCTTGATTTTAATATAAAGTAGCCATTGATGTGAGATGCCATGAATAAAAGGCGCTTTTCTTTTTTCTTTGGCATTGAGTCATTGTACAGTTAGTTTTGTGGCAGTGCATTTGTGAATGCATTTGTGTGTGTGTGTGGAGGGGGGTGTAGAAAAAGGCACTAGCAGCACACTAGCAGAATAGATTTATTTAGAAACCATTAGATTTTGCCCTATCTGTCTTCTTAATGCTTTCTCAGAGTGTCAGTCAAACTTCTCCTCCTTTGGATTTTCACTCTTAACTATCTCCAGTTATACCCAGGCACATCTGTCGGGACACACTTATGCACATAGATATGAGAGAGATAAAATTCTTCTATGCTGCTCTATGCTAATAGCACCAAACCCTCTCACAGCATCACTGAAAGCTGCATTGTTTTAGAGTTTTTCTCGGGAATGTCGTATAATTACAGCATTTTGTCCCATCACCCTCCTTTAATAAAAGTAATAACAATAACTGTGCTTTTCACCTATTGACCTCAAAGTGGATCAAAAGCTGTGGGTGGATATAGGCTTCCCTGATGAAGGAGCAGAGACCCAGGGTGAGGGAAACTCCTGTAGCTCCATGGGCGGGTGACAATAGGTGAGAAGCCGACCTTGACTCTGCAGCAAAGAGCTATTTCTTATTTAAAAAAAAAAAAAAAATTAGGTAAAGTAACTGAGAGCTCGCCTGGCTGTGGCTCAGCTGTACGAACTCCCCTGTTGCTGCTCAGTCTCTCCAGCACATCTTTCCATGACAGTCACCTAGGGGCTTTCCTATAACAGGGGAAAGTATTTTTTTGGGAAAAAGAGGTCCTTTCAGGGATGGGGAGACCCTTTGACCATCATTTTCCATTCCTTGGGCTTGCCTCTGCCTGTTTCACACAGCTTCTAACATCCTCTTGCAGTCTGACCGCCGTGTTGCAATGGACTTTGAGTCTCCACATCTGCTCCTTTGCAGGCACATTGTTTGACATCAAGATGCTCGTGTGTCTGCCTGCCTAGCTAATATCTGTTGATCTTTCTGGCTCTCTGCCTGCCATGGTGGGGAAATATTGAGCCTTAATGGAAGCTTTGCAGCTGATGGCTAAATGGGCTTAATTTTGACACTTACTTTTTTTAGCAGAAATAATGCATTTGGTTGGCTAATGCTATATAGCGTTTCTTCTTTTAACATTATCAGCAATTTTTGTGACAATTTCACAGCTCCAAAATGTCAACACGTTACATTTCAACTCAGTGTGGGGAAATGTGTGTTAAATACAGAGTGCCTCTGTCATTCATTCATTCCTATTAAGTGCCCGGTGCGAAACCTTGTGCCTGCTGACCACTTCTTGCATATTTAAAAGTATTCCTGTACAGTGTCAGAAAGCCAGAAGTGCTTGGAGTGACTTTCCTGCTCTCCCTAGGACTCTGTGTGTGTCACCTGCAATGTCAGCTCTTGGCTTGTCAGGCTAAAATGCTGCTGCAAACCCCATTTCCACCCTGTCGATGGGTGGCACTGCACCAGCGTATGTCCGCAAACAAAGCAGTCAGGTGTTTGTGCACTTGACTTTGCAGAAATGCAACTTCTAAACCCATCCTGGGGCCTACGTGCGACTTTGAAGGAAAGCCCCCGTTGGGACAGCATTCCTCGTGGCTCTCAGCCAAGTGACTGAGAAGTGCTTTGTGCCTTGATGCCCACTACACTGTATTTCTGGCTGAATGGGGAAAACCACACATTTGAGCCCAAAATATTTCTGTACTCCTCACCCCAGCTGGTCTGAGCTCTGTGGTTTATGTTAGTGGTTGTAGAAGAGGCAACATTTGACCCCCAAGCTGCCTATAGCTTTGGAAAACAAATGTGGTTCTGAGCAGCCTGATGATGCCCGAGCATTTCTTATATCCCTACATCAGTTTCACCTGTTCTCTGGGTTGTCCTGGGAAATTTCTCAGGGTAATCCGTGTTACAGCCCAATGCACTGTCATACTCCAGTACAGGAGTAAAATGCTTGGGGAAGGTTAAAATTAAGTAAGAACAGGTAATGTAATAGGACTTGGTCAAAATATTGAGAAAGGTGCCCTCAACGTGGCGACAGGCCTTTAATAAACAAACTGAGATAGTAACAGAACGTGCTTGTTTTATTTTTACTAGAAAATAAAATATTTTTGAAGAAGTTTGCTGGTTTGAGGCCTCAGTGGAAGGATCCATAATTGCGGGTTAACTGGCCTGGTAAACAGACCCTTGTGCAGCTTGGCTGTAATTGAGGGTGTGTGGGTCAGGCTGTTTAATTGCTGTCTCCTTGCTTGGAATAGAAACCTCTCCACCGCCACCAAATCACTCTGCATCTGATTAAGTAAACAAATCGCCAGCCACCGAGCTGCGTGACGTGCGGCGGGAGGCTCCGCTCACCCAGGAGAGGCAGGGCCAGGGGAGCATCCTTGGCCACTCTCTGCTCATCCGACAGAAGGCACCTAAATAAACTCTCAAACGAAACGCTGTGTGAGCCAATTGCGCTCTTGCTGAAAGATGAAATTAGAAAGTAGAGAAGATTGAGGCAGCTGGGAATGTGGAGGTCCGTGGTTCATCCTGGGTCTCTCCTCCATCACAGCATCCCTTGGTGCTCCTGAGCATCTTCCATGGCTGCTGTTTCCCTGGTTTGCTGGTGCTCCTTGGGGCAAGCAGCGTTTACACTGTGTTTTATGCGCTTCTGAAATATGGACGTGATTGTGCTCTGGAAGTTCAATAAAAGTTAATATTTTCCTACTGAGATTCCAAGCAGCTATTTAAAGAGAAAACATAGCCGTCAGCCTGCTTGTGATGCTCGATTTTACAGTTTTATTGCAGGGAGGGCTCTTTGAGGCTTCTGATCCCTAATTCGATGTCATTTGGAAAGGCAGTTCAGTTTATTCCCAATCTGAAATATTTTTTATTAATAAAAAATGGATGGCAGGATGTATCTGTGCTTCCTTCTTCTGTCTGCTAGACTGATGTTAAGACCCTCTTCGTTGTTCTTCTTATCTCCTTCTGAATCAGGACTTTTTACTATGCTTCATATAATTTAGGGCCTTCTCCCGAATGTCAGTGTTCATTCAGAGCCCCCTTAAACCGTGCTTCTCTGGTGGTGTATAGGAAAATCAAATTGAAAGAATCTGGGATAATGAATTCATTGAGACACTGTGGTGCACAGAGTGCATCCCAGCATAGCCATCGTCTCCTAATACCGTAACCCACATGTATTCTACACTTTTATTGCTCTTGCTTCCATTGCATTACAGCCAGCTTCACCAGTGTGGTCTGGCTGCTCTGGATATTTGTGATGCAAAGCAATTACAAGCCTGGCTGGTTTTATAGCTCCATTGTGTCTCTGGGATAGCGCGGCTTGGCCGGAGCAGGCTGGTGAATCTGCTTTTTAGGCTGCGCGATCTTTGGAGGAGAGACTTTGTTCTGTGCTCACACACTTTTCTAATGATGGAGATATATGAGATTACAGAGTGTGGCTGGTTTTCAAGATTCCTTCTCACCCGTGAGCTGAGAATTCCTGTTTAGAGATGCTCTCCAGCAACTGGGGAAGGGGGGGGGGAAAACCATTTGCGGTATAAAATACTGCAAACGCTGATGAGATGGTCTGAGGTTTAGCACTGTTCAGCCACCTCTGACTTTGATTTTGCTGCTCTGCGCAATGTGTTGCTTTTCAAGAAAGTGCTGTTTATCACATCCTTGGTTCATTTGAATAAAGCAGGGACTGAGAGAGCAAGCTATTTCCTTGTTTAATATACGCACCGAAACTGCAAAATTACTCCATAGCTCAAACTTGTAGACTTGAAAAAACTATCGAGCAGAGAAAGAAAATTTTCCAGCTGAGGAATAGTGGCTGTTTGGTTTTTTCCCCTCCCTTGATGGGTTTGTGTCTGGGCATGATTTCAGGTCTTCCTTCCTATTTAGTGGACCAAATGTTCAAGTGGGTGTGGAACCTGCAAGGAAGAAAATCAAGTGGAGAGCAAAAGAAGTGTGGTGTTGCTTGTGTGACACTGTGTGGTAACATCTCAGCATAGCTACCTCCAGGAAAGGCTCCTGGTGGCAGCAGTAGGACATAGAGGAGGAGGAGCGTTTTCAAAGGCACTTAAGTGGGTTCGCAGGTCTCTATGAAGATGTTCCTTCAGTCTGTATAAGAAAAAAATGTGAGTAGAGCAAATCCACTTCAGGCTTTAATGGAGTGTGGAAGGGGCTGGGTGTTCCTGCCCCAAATTGCTGTCTTTTAGCTGGTTTTGGCCAGACCACTGCCAGGGGTTCTGCAGACCATGTCTCATGGAGGGGCTGGAAACTGCGCCGCTCTCCAGGTAATGGAGCATCTTCAAGGCATACATGAAGTGCGTATGTTGCAAGGTTGGATATTCTAATGTGGGAAAAAAGTAATGGGTTTTGGTATGGTTTTTTAATCGGGCAAATATTAGATAAGTGGTTTATAGATAATCTTTTAAATGCCAGTACCCAGTAGGGTAAGAGAGGCAAGCCCAGTAGTCTCAAGGTTTCCTCCTCTGCTGTTGGGACTCCTACGAATCCACATGAAAGAGCAATCAGGAGGAGAACAAGTGTGTGTGCAGTGTTGTCAGGGACTGTGGTGTCCCAAAAGCAGCCTGGGTTTTGGGAGTGAGGAACATGAAAGTCCAGTCGTTGCCTCCCTGGCTATGGGTGGTAAGTCTTTCCAAAGGACAAGGTGCTACAAACCAAGGAAGGATTTTCTCCAGTCTTAGGGCTTAATATCTGCTTGTAGTTTAGCGATTTGTTTTGGTTTATTTTTAACTTGAGAAAGGAATTGATTTTACCTAATTTAATGGTCTAAGAGTTGGGCACCTGTTCAAAGCTCCCAGAAGCAGGAGTTGCTGGAGGGTGAATCAGCCCATCTGCCTCAGACACCCATCTTGGGTGAGAAGGATCCCTCTCCATTTCTCCACCGACTGAGCAGGGAACAGACGACCAGTTGGGATCTTTGATTTTGAGATTGCTGAAGTCAGGCAAATCTATCCCAAACAGAAAATTTCCACTGCCATCCTTCAAATTGTTGCAGCAAACAGAATTAGATGTCCTAATGGCACTGACCAAGATAAAAATTTCCAAATATGAATAAATGCCAGATTTATTATTTAGTTATTTACTGATTTCATGTGTGGTAAACACAAATGAACAGGATTTTTGTTCCTCGTTCAGAAGAGGAGATAACCATGATCTTTCTCAGACAGGACCCAAACTTTAACAACAGGGGGGGCATGGGGGAGAAGCCATGTCAAGTGCTTAGCTTGTGGGAAACAATCAGAAGAATATGAGCCACTGGGGTTTTTTAGGGGTTTTTTGTTGGTGTTTTTTTTTGTTTTTTTTTTGCTTGTTCTGATTTTGATCCTGGCTACACAGTTTCCTGTTTATTGCAGAGTGGGTATGTGTCTGCATTTCGTACCTGTGTTGTGCTCCAGACCACACACACTCCCTGCCCGTTGCTGGGCTCTGGGATGACAGTGGCACATTAGTTCTGCACTGGAATTTCTGCAGACTATGTAAAACTGGAGTCCTGGGTACATGTTAGCAGGAAGGGCCCAGGTATTTTATATTAAAGGTCACCTGGGGCCAGGACAAGCTAATTAACAATATTTGCCTTTGCTGCTTTTCTGTGTTAGATGTTTGTGTCCTGGTTTTTCTTTTTTTAATTTGAATTTCATACTTTTAAGCTGGCATAAACACATTATAATCATTTTTCTCTTTGTACTTCTGGTCAGAGCTGCTGAAAGTTGCTTGGCTGAAATTTTGTGACTGTCCCCAGGAGAGGTGTTGAACTAGAAATGTCTCTGAATTCAGATCAAGGGAATAACCCCGGTGGTCTTATGAATCCGAACCAAAATGCACGTCAAGGAGCACATCTAACATTTGACAAGTCAGGGCTAAGCTTGTGTGGTAGACTCGGGTCACTGGAAGGAAGAGATAAACGTTTGCGTTTCCACTGGGAGAAGTGAGGGTTTTCCTCCCTGCGGCAGATGTGTGGCTCTGTGCGCTTGGTGCCAGGCAGCAGGATGCTTGGCCAAGGTCCTGCCGCTCCCCTCGCCTGCTGAATTCATTGCTTTCCAACAGCACTGCCACCCTGCCTGCCGTCACTTCTGACATTCAAGCCTTTCTCTTTGATTACAGAAACACACTGAAATTTTGCACTCTTTGAGAGAGATGCTAAGGTGTCTGCAGAGGAAAGAGGGGATTATGGATTTGTCTGGAAAATGCTTTTGCTTTCGACTTACTTCTTTTCCTGAGTAAATAAACATCCTACTAGTGTTACTAGCTTGGGATTGCAGAGCAGAAGACTAAATAAAAGCCCAGAAAAAAAATGTGTTCTTCTAATCATTTTATTATGCTACAGCTTAGAGAATACTTACATCGTGCATAAGAGATGTATCCTTAAAGGGCCGTTAAAATCGATTCTGCATTGTAATTAAGCTGTCACTTTTCTTCTTGATTAAAGATATTTTCTACTGTATTTGGTGAGCATCTCGGGGCGCAGAGGGTAGAACAATGACTCTTTCTAGATACAGTGTGGGGCGTGGACGCTGCTGGCGATTGATGTTTTAACACCAGGCTCACAGCACCACCTTCTTGCTCAGGTTGTGCAACATGTGGCTGACCCTGACTTGAGTTTCCCTCCCGGTAGTCTCTGGTGCCTTTGGCACTCACGTTTTGCACCTGACAGAAGTTACCATGTGCATGTTGCTCCCATTTCTACTCCCACGGAGAAGGCCATACCCTAGGGAGCTCTCAGCTCTCCTTTGAAGTGTTTGGCATAGTAGAGATTTGTGTTCAGAAGCAGACACACCTTCACAGGACATTTTGAGAGCAATTTTATGGGTATTGTTCAATTCTAGACTCTTTCCTTGTTCCCACTGAAGTTAATGACAGCCTTCTCGCCACTGTCACGGGGTTGGATCAGACCTGGTGGTAACATGGAAGACAACTCTGGGTGATGTTTGTTCTGCTTAAAATATGGTTTCTTTAGCCTAAATTTCTTGTATTTGTCTCGTCATTCTTTTATTGCTAGGAAGCTATTCAACTGAAATAAATTTTTTGTTTCTTAGGAATTTGCCACCTCTGCCTGTTTCCTACACCAGACTTTCAACATTTGTTCAAGTTACAATAATTTCAGTAAATAGGAAACAGCCCAAAGAATTAGTAGGCTAAATTTCAATATATAACTCCACTTTTTTACAATCAGCTAAGTTAAATCAGGAATAAATTTGTATTAATATTTTATGTTTGTGAAACTCACTGGTTTTCGTTTGAAGACTGTGGTTTAGAAAATCCTGAGTGCTCAGGATGGGAAACCTTCATAGTTGCTTCTTTAAAATTCTACTTATTCATTTCTCACTAATTCCCCACATCCTATTATGGGTGTTTTGCTGATATATCACAATGTATACAGTTAGTTTCACAACTCCATCAGATATCTTCTATCATACAGTTCATTAGATGTAATACAGTTCTGTGGATAGACAGGAAATGTAAACTCCAGTAGACTGTTCAATACCCAAATTAGGCAAAACCGTATTTTTCCTGTCTGTTGATACTTCCAGGTTCCCTGACAGAAAGCTCTTATTTTCTTGTCTAAGTAGAGCCTAAATATATTTTTTTTTTTAGGTACAGTTAATTGACTGCATCTGTAATCAAAGGAGTAAACTGAATGGACCAAATTCTACCACAAGATTAATTTTATCCTCTACCAAGAAATCTGCTGCTCTTTACCCATTTTCCAAACACTCACATGTTGCTGATTCATAGATGAAAATATTTGTTGTTAAATTAGTGATTATTTTCAGGAGTTTGTGACTTTCATCTGTGTAGGTGGTCGAGAAATTCCTTCTAGTCATCAGATAGGCAGTAACTTTGCAGACCTCCTTTAGTGTGTGTGCCACAGAAATGAAAGTGCTTCATGTTAGGTTCAGCCACACATCTCCCATTCTTGGGGCCAATCTGGTGCACACATGTTCTTCAAGGATAGGTCTGAGTCTTCCTGGAGCCGCTGTGACAAGAAGAGCCATTCCTTACTCAAACCCCCATGAGAAAGTCTGCCGAGTGAGAAGCAGTTCTGGGCAGGTCCTTCAAGCACCAATGAGCAAGAGGAGTTTTGTTGAGAATTGGGCTTCAGTGAATTCCGCAGCAGAAATATCTCATGGGACGTATAAAATGAATGCAATGAATACCATAATTAGTGGTATTGCTTCAGGCTCTCTGCAACCTCAGACAGATCTTCCAATACACTGGTTTGTGCAGGAGGTGAATTCACTGTCACAGTATCAATGGGCTGGGTTTGCCTGACCTGGGTTGTATCATCAGAGCTCTGGAGATCGCAATCTCAGGGTGTCTCTTGCTTGCATCTGTGCACTTGGTCACATCTATCTCTTCCCACTAGATGTATTTCTTCTTAGCCAGCAAACTTCTGTCCTTTTGGGAATGTGCTGTGAGAGCTATCGCCTGAAATCTCTGATGCTTTGATAACATGAGTGTTAATTAATACTACAAACACTGTCATTAGCTTTTTGTCTGGCTGTTCCAATCAGTCCCTAGCAATAACCCAAGAGACTGCTCTGTGCTCCCCTTACTATCCTTTCATTTCCATTCCCAAGGGTTAGGCATGGTTATGACTGACCTGAGCAGCATTTCTTCAGACAGGGATTTTCAATGGATGCGGAGCCTTGAGTCTTCCTCTCCTTTTTTCTTATGATCCTCACAATACATCAGTCCAGTCCTAAACGGCTTGGAGGTGTTTAGGGACGGTAGAGCACAGATGGCCTCCTTCTCGGTGCAGATCTCCCAAGGCCTGTGGGTGTTGTTGCTGCCCATCTGCTCCCCTTTGGCGAGGACAACGTAGCCCTTTGTCCTTCTCTAAATAGTGCTTCTTGATGGATGCCAGAAAAAAGCCCACCCTGACCCTCCAGCTTCTTTAGGATTGACATCTCCAAACCCAGTGTGGGACTTTCCCCCCTGGTCTGCCTTGTGGTGTTCCCAAGAGCCCTGTTCCTGCAGTGGCACCACTCCACTAATGCTGATGCTCAGTGCAGAGCTCACCTGTGTGCACAGAAGAATAATAACGAATATCCTCTCCAAAATGTTTTGCGGTGTTTGATTTTACTCCTTCCTCATCTTTATGGTGTATTGTGCAAGTTTTGTTGCTCCCCAACTGCATTGCCATGAGCACCGAGCCTGATAAACATTTCTTTTGCCTTCTGTGAGCCTTCGATCCCTCGGGTGGCTGAACAAGGTCCTCTGATGCATCCTTTGATATTCCCTGTTTATCTTATGGAAATGAGTCCTCCTGAAATGGACTGATCCTTTCTCTTGCCATGTTTCCCAGCTGTCTTTCTGGATGCTTTTTATTTCCCATTGCCCCTGGGGCTGTTCAAAGGCTTCTTTGGAGTCTGAAATCCCTGCCTGTGTCTCTGAGTGGAGAAAGCCAGAAGACCGTACCTGATGGGTTATTATGATTTACTCTGAATTTTGACGCCTGGTGTGTGTTCTCCCATGCTGGCCTTGTGTGTAACACAAGCTGGAGTGCTCTGGGCCAGCACTGTGTTTTTCTTTTTTTTTTTTTTTTCTTTTCCTTCTTCCTTTGTCTGTGTTATGCTTGATTTGATATTCAGACCTCACTCAGTTCTCTTTAGCTGCTCCTTCTGAATGAGAAGAAATTGTTTAAAGAAGCTTGTGGCTCTGGGCTTTCCTCATTTGGAAAGTGTGATTTGAACTTTTAAAATAAATAAAGAAGATCTCTGTTTGCCAAGTGGTGGCAATGGAAAGGCCTGGTAATCACATGAATGGTTGTTCAGTTGGTCTTCTTAAAATTAATTACTCGATAAAGGTAAGTTTTGTGGCTTTATGAGTGTGCAGTATTTTTGTGGAAATAAATTTGAGTTTAAAGAGTTCAAACCATAACAAAATAAAATAGATAAACCTAGTGGGTGGTGGCTTCTAGACATCCGAGGTAGTTCAATAGAGAATAATATTTCTCAAGTTAAGAATTCAGAAGTTGCTCCTACTGATGAGGAGTGGATTGTCCCTGCTAAAACTTAAAATAACCCTGCTTTGGGATGCAGATTCCTGCTTGTGGCTGATGGCATCACCCCATCCACCTCCCTGGGACTGACTGATACTCTGTCTCGGCCTCTGTCTGGTTTTTAAAGGTGGATTTGTCAGAAAAATGTTTCCATTTATAGCCAGCTTCCAAGATACCAAGTTTGTGATTAATGATGAGCGAGACAGCTGTCTTCTGTCAATTGTATTTGTTTTAAGTGAAACCCACTTCAGTCTGTTTATCCATGCAGGGACTGGAAAATGCAGATGCTGCTATCAGGAAGGGGGAGATCCATGTTTCCTCAGAGGATGGGCAGCATGAGATCTTAGACATCCTAGTTTGGAGAACTTTCGGTTATCAGTGACACGTTCCCAGTATTTTTTTTTTTAGTCTAGAAATAATAATTGGTAGTTTAATTTTTTTGTGTCTCGGTGCATTGACTTTGTTAGCTGGCTTAGTAGTGTCATAAAAGTAAGGCAAACAAAGTTAAGCAGGCTAACAGGACACTCATTTGGATATGTGTGCATCAGTGTGCTGGGGTGGAGATGTCCTGGGAGGACATGGTGGAGAAGTGGCTGGACAAAGAGGTGGAAGGGTTAGCATTGTTGCTTGTAGTCTGTTGGCTTGTGAAAGCTCTGGCAACAGTATGATAAGTGCTTGCAAGTAATGATGCCGTAATGATCTCAGTAGGAGGAAGAACTTGGTGAGCAGGACACAAGGTAAATGTGATAAGGTCAGATGCTGATGGAGAACACTTCATCAGTCAACTGCTGTTCTTGAACTTCTGTGTCCAACTTGCAGTGCACAATCCCTCTTTGTTATAGGATAAAAGTGGTTACAGGAAAAGGGTGTTTCCACGCAGAGCAAATGTCGTGTCTCGCTGTGTCGTGCTAACCTCAGTACAAGCTGATGTGGATGTTCCCTGCTTCCTTGCTCCTTCTGCCCACGGTGCTTCAATCAGTGTCCAACCCAAAGCAATGGTTTGCTTCCAGCTATGCATCAATCAGGTCGTTGCACATGGTGCAGATATTCTCTAGATATATTGGGGGGGGAAAAAAACAAAGGATTGAAAAATCATTTCCCGGTTCAGCAATCCAAAAGGGGTGTTTCCTACCCCTTAAAGAAAAAAAAATAACCAAAACAAAAAACCCACAGCAAAAAAGAGAGCGGCCTCCTCCCAAAACCAGACTCGCTGTACCTGTTCCAGGTGACTCCAGCCCTCTGCACCCTGATGGCAACTGTGAAGCAGGTTAGACACAGTGCTGCGAAGGGGATAGGCAAGGAAAAACTCTCCAGCTGACTTCAGAGGCTTCTAATTAAAAAGCTTAATAGGAAGCAAATAAAATGAAATAGAAATTCAAATGGTGTTAAAGAAAGCCCTGGGTGAAATTTCAAATGGATGGCCTCTCCCCCCAAATCTTGTAGGAAAAAGACTTTAAAAGCATGTCCCAGTTTTAAGCTTGTTTTTCATCACAGACAGAGCTGGATTCTCCATCGAGCTTCACCCTAACAGGGCTGAAGGTACCAACCCCAGCACCTACTCAGTGAAAAGGACCCAGCAGAACATCCTGGACACTTAGTCCTGAGGTATAGAAGCAGAAGGGGAGTTTTTGCTTGGGTTTTGTTATACTTCTCTTAACGAGCAGGCCAACAGGCATCTGCATCTCATCCAGAATATTGTCTGTTTGTTTGGAGAATTTGGTATGGCTTAAAGTCCAAGTTTTCTTTGGATCAGGCCTTTAGGATTTGGTTTGATTTATTTCCAGTGACACTACTGAAATGTAGCTTCCTTCTTTTTTTTCCATCTCTGCTGACCTGCTAAGTTAAAATAAACGTTATGTTTTGATGTATTTCTTTATTTATTTTAGTTACCGCAGAGGCAAGAATGTGGAGTGAGAAACTTTGATTAAATTTCAAGTGTAGTCAGATTAGCTAGGACAGGTGCCAGGCGACTTTGGTGCCCTTGTTGCTCGGGATGTTTGACTTGTGTTTTTAGGCTTGTTTTTCACATTCATCTTGGAGTCCGCAGCAAAGTGAGTTTTATTACGGCCGTGTCTCCATCCACACTGTGCAGGCAGGTTCAACAGGACCGTGGTGGTGGTGGTGAAATGAGCTTTGGGCACCGCAGTGAAGCAACTACACTCTTAAAAAACAGACCAAGACGGTGACGGTCTTGCTGGGTGTGGATGTGATTTTTGTATCGAGCGTGTTGCTAAAATGGGAAGGATGACGATTGTATGCCATTGGAAAAATTTCATCCATTCTCAGGTGTTGCTTGTTTCTTGCTGGGGTGTTTAGGTATTTCTAAGCTTGGATGAACAGTGTACCCATGAGGTAACACGAAAGCAAAGCATCCTGGACACAGCGGATTTATGGATCTTGACTGAATTCATGCACAGCATTTAGTTCCTCTGCTGGGAATGGAGCCCATCCTACACGCCCAGCCTTTGCAGTCGCTGTGCACGCGGTGAAGCCGAACAATCGTGAGTCTATAAATGGCAGCGAACAAAGATGACCCATTTTGTCCCTCAGCTGCATTGCTTTAGATAAAAAAGGCCACAGCTCTTGCATGCTTCTGAGCTTCAACAAGCGGTTTGTGTCCTTCTGTCCCATCAGAGCGCAGAGCTGCTCTTCTGCCCCGGGGGCTGCTGGCAGGGGGCCTGGGAGCAGGGTTTGGGTCCAGCGGGTGTCCCCGATCCCTCCGTGCTCCCATGGGGCTGGTGGCCAGAGCGTGCTGGGCTTTCATCTGGGGGTGTGCAGAGCTGGGGGGCTGGTTTCGAGGTGGCCTCAGGACAGCCCAGCACGGATGTACCAGAGAGCTCGCAGGGAAGGCGTAATTGTTGCAGAGTAAATTACGATGAGTGTTGCCTTTAACCTAAACACCAAGGTTTGCTGGTTTTGGCAGCTGGAGATGAAACTAGTTTGGAGCTGCAAGCAAGAGCCGGGGTTGTTGCTCCTGCCTCTGCTGCTCGTGACTCCAAGCGTCCAGGTTTTGCTCCAGGCAAGAGCTTCTCCTTTTCCTTTGCTTCTGGTTGCTTCTGCCCACATAATACAATGCAGAATGTGCAGCAAGCTTGGAGAGCTGGTGAGGAGGGATAATATGAACTGGTTTTAAGTACTGAAATCGTTTTGACGTTTGGGAGCCAGCCTGTGGTCCTGGAGCAAGCAGGGAGCCTCTGAGACTATTTTAGTTGAACTAAATTTTGAATAATGCTGTGCCAGTATGAGGGGAGGGGGGTGTTTTTTTGGGAGGATATACTGTGAATAATAATATTTTGCCCTCATTTAGCCTCTTTAATCTATGGATAAAAAACCCATTTTGCATGTTAATGAATTCACACAACTAGGAAGGGAACAAGCAGCGAGGCTTGGTGAACAAATATACACAGAAAATGATTGCATAATGTAGATTGAAGGGGGGATAATGTAATTTATCTAGGTTAGGAATTACAGCAATTTTACACATGTGAAAAAGAGATTGGAAAGAGTTAATTGACTTACTCAAAGCCTCAAAATTCAGAGGAGAGTTTGGCATGTGGCTCCTGAACTTTGTGCTTGAATTTCTGAAACAGATACCCTTGGATGGTCACCAAGCTGAAGGATCCATGAATCTCTGCTTGTTTCTTTTCTTTTCTTTTCTTTTTTTTTTTTTTCCCTCTTTTTTTTTTTTTTTTTTTTCCCCCTGCTTTTCTTGAAGGACTCCCTCTTTTCAGGAAAGTCCCTTTATAAAACCCATTAGTAAGTGCAGTTGCAAGCTGTAAGAAAGCTGACTGACTGCTGCCATGCTATTTCCAGCTTCCCGTACTTCCTTTTTTCAATGTATTTTGCCAAGCAAAAGGCTGGCCTGTCTGTAGTGAGGGCCTGAGAGGACACTGCATTTTATTTCTCCGTGATATGCTTCTCAGAGGCACCATTATGCCTTACTTTAGAGCCAACACAGCTGGATAGGGAAGGCTTTATGAGTTGGGACAGAGTGGGGTTCAAGCTTTTACTTGTTTTTCATGCATCAGTAGCTCTTTCAATGCAAGATTTTCCCAAAGTCTTTCTCTTCAAACCCAGATGTCTGATGCAGCAGTCTGAACATCTCTGTGGAGGCAGGAATTTGGGTTTGTGTGAGGCAAGGCTGGATAAACTCTGTATTTCACCTGGCTTTTCCCTGAGACCTGGGCTGACCCCAGGCAGCTGGGAGAGGCAGGAACTGCCTGTATAAGCTCATTGAGGGGGGGGGTGTGATTCTTCTTTCCTAATTTTAAATGTTCGTGTGTCACTGAGCCCATGTGGTCCGTGGAGATAAATGCTTGGGGAATCAGTCTGGATTCCCTCCACCCCATCTGTCTTTTTTAGGAGAGCAGGGCCTAGGGCTTTCACGGCAGGGGAGAGGGAGGATGCTAACAGGGAGATAGTGTAGATAATTCCTGATGGCAATAGCGTTCAGTATTTTTCCATTTGAAATTGCTGAAACCTTTCCCTGGAGGAACAGATCTCTGACATTGAAATCCACGAGCAGTCGTGGGCTCAGTTCCCTTCACTATTACAGTCAGTGTATCTCATGGATCTACAGGCTACAAGATAAAAAACAGTTTTTAAAAGCATCATAGGAGACCTGCAGCTCATACATGTTTTGATTATTAGTGCTGGATTACCCTTTTGACACCTTTATGGGGAAAATAGGTTTTCATAGGGAATTTGAGGAAAAAATTTGGATTGCCTGACAGCGTTTTAACTTGCTTTAAAAATTCATATATGAGCACTGTTTCTGCATGTGATTACTTCTGTTTATCATCTTTCTGGTAAGAATTATTGTCACAAAAGACAGTACAGCACTGGACAGGACAGAGTCGAGTCTGGCTGTACTTTATTAAGGTATTTGAACAGAGAAGCTGTTCCTCCAGCTTAAGAGGGAAATGTTCTCTCTGTGTATTCTTTCTGCAAGCTCAAATTGATTTCTTCAGGGTAATACTTGGTGAACCTTGCTATGGCAATAAACACTGTTTGAATCTTTCTCAGAAACATGAATGTTTTACAGACACATGGATTATTTGTTCAAGTCCTCTCCTGAATAATTTCTTTTTTCCTCACAAAATCTGTTCTCAAAATTGCTGTTGGTTACAAACCAGTCTGACTTTGCTTTAAGGAGAGGCTTGAGAACAGGGTTTGCTCAAACCCCCATAGGGCTACGGCTTTCCTGGGAAGCACTTGATTAAAGATGAAATCAGAGTAATTGTTGTCACTGCTTCATTCGTTGTGGTGCTGTTTTGGGGACCCAGGCACGACACATTTTTAGGGAAAGATTGAGATGTTCTGGCAAGTCAATTTGTTTTCTAGAGATTTTTCTAGAGGCTTATACATCTATAGGCTTGAAACTAGGCTCTGAGTTACTGCTGTCCTGCTACATCTTGGAATACTTGGAAGAAATCAGCTAGTTTTTAAGGAGAAAATCCTTTAAAATGTTCAGGTTTTTTGCATTTGTCTGGTCTGGTCTCATGATTCCTCACTTGATGTCTAATGGATGTGCTGCTCGTGTTATTTATCCGCAGCGCAGCGCTGCCCCGGAGCCTCAGGCAGGGCTCCAGGTCTGTTGAGCCTCCTGTGGTGTTTGGGAGACTTGGGCTTTTCTGTGCCCGTCTCACGCTCCCTGCGTGGCACTGGCATCCGCCACGGCTCCGGGAGCCCATATGCCGGGCTCAGCTGGGCGGCGGATCTCAGATCCTCCATGGCCTCCACATGGGCTCTGGGGGCTGGAGGGAGCAGGGATTGCTCAGCGCTGAGGCCAGACGTGCTACATGTGTTGCATTGTGCTCATCCTGGTGGATTTAAAACACTTAAAAAATTTCTATTATAAAAAGGTCCTCTAATAATGTAGCAAGGGTGATGACTGATGTACTCCACGTGTCCCTGGTTTGCACTGTTGTCACTGACATGTCATCGGTACCTCTGTGAACCCAGACTCATTCTAGATGTGTCCTTTTGGAGACAGATTCACCATGTAGTTCACTTTGAAAATCACTTTTTCTCCTGTTCCTATAGAAAACAATAAAAATTTTACTCTTTATTACTACTCTACTATTTATTACTAGCCTACTCTTGCTTTTATAGGAGTAAGACCAGGGACAAAGTTGATGAGGTAGAGTGCTGGAGACTGGGATGTTTATATGCAAATTAATTAATATCTGTTTTTCTCATTGACATGTTATTTCATTGTAAGCAGAAGAGGAGTGGGCCTTGCACGTAGCTGAGATGAGTAGCTCCAGCAGGAGATGCTATCCTGGGAGAGCACACCAGCCCCACTGCTGGCTGCGATCCTTTCCTCTCCAACCACGTGAGCGCGCACGGCTGTCATAGGAGGGGTATGAGGGGGTGACAGGGGACATCCCTGTCTGTTGACTTTGCCGTTTGTTTCTGGCCCACTAATTTTGTCTAATCCTCTTCTGAACCTGCTGGTCTCACCTGCCACACCAGCCTCCTATGGCAGCAGGCTCTGGAGACTCACTCCCCACCGTGACAATTAATACTTTATTTTCTCTATCTTAAACCAATCTCCTTCTGGCTTGGAGTGCTCTCTGGTTCTCCAGTGGCAGGCTTTGCTGACAGACAGCTCTGTGTTAGCCTCAACTCCTGCCTTAATGGAGCCAGCATTGTGGCTTCAGGTGCCCATGGTTATTTTTTCTAGAAATCACAAACCTCTTCTGTCTAAAGCATGTAAGATAGGTGAATTTTGTATTGGTTTCCTGAATTTCACCCTAAAACCCTCCTACACTGCACTTTAGGTAATTATGTACTATTTTGGGTCTCATCTTAATACCTTTATTGGATCTAACTCTTAGCTGCTTTGCACTAATCAGTCTAAGTCAACAGATACATGGGTGGGAGAAAGTGGTTGTGCAGGCATGATAAGCAGAACAGGTCCCTCTGAGAGACTGAACACTCTGTGCTTCAAACTGATATCAACAAGTAAGACAAATTTCCCTATGGTAAGAATAAACCTAGCAGCTACCTGAACGCTGCAGATGCTGTCCCAGCTGCAGACCAGCAGCTGTCACTTTTGCTGGGCATCACTGGGAGCACTCAGGATCAGTGACATCAGTTCGCCAACTTGGTGGAGCAACAGCTTTTATGTTGTATTGAATTTCAAAGTCAAAATTATAATTCAGGTGAAGAGAAGGGGCATAAGAGTGCAACACGATAAAGGAGGGATGATGGTGCTTTGTACCTTGATTAAAATAAACCAAAACATAACCACTTTTCACTTGGGGCACTGTGCTGTGGCAGCGACACGGATGGGATCACAGAATCGCAGAGTGGTTGAGGCTGGAAGGGAGTCATGGAGGTCATCTGGTCCAACCCCCTCCTCAGGCAGGGCCACCTAGAGCCATGTTAATGTTAGAAGGACCACGTCTAGATATTTTTATAAGAGCTTCAAAGAGGGGACATTTCAAAACCTCCCTGGGCAACCTGTGCCACTGCTTGGTCACCCTCAAGCAGACAAAAAGTTTTTCCTGATTTTCAGGCAACCCTCCTGTGTTTCAGTTTGTGCCCATGACCTCTGGTCCTGGCACTGGGCACCACTGCAAAGAGCCTGGATTTGTCCTCTTTGGACCCTCCCTTCAGGTGTTTCTATACATTAATAAGATCCCCCAAAGCCTTCTCTTATTCAGCCTGAACAGTCCCGGCCTCTCAGCCTTTCCTCATACATGACATGCTCCGGACCTTTAACCACCTTTGTGGCCCTTTGTTGGACTCTCTCCACTGTGTCCCTGTCTCTCTTGCAGTGAGGAGCTCAGCACTGCGCCCGGTACTCCAGGTGTGGCCTCACCAGTGCTGAGCAGAGGGGAGGGATCCCCTCCCTCGCCCTGCTGGCAATACTTTGTCTAATGCAGCCTAGGACGTCATTTGTCTTCTTTGCAGCAAGGGCACGTTGCTGCCTCATCTTCAACCTGGTGTCCACCAGGACCCCCAGGTCCTTTTCTGCCAAGCTGCTTTCCAGCTGAGTGACCCCCATAATGTATTGGTGCTTGGACATGTTCTTCCCCAGGACTTTTTTTTTTAAGGGGTCTGAAACAAGGGAAAGCTCTGAGCATGGTACAGACTTTTTATTTGTAACTTTGCAATTATGAATCTGGAAGACTGGTGGTCTGAGAACTGTAGAGAACAGCACCTGCATAAGGTGAAGCTGCTGTCTCAGCTGGTCACCTTGACCCCGTGGTTGCCATCAGTGCGATAGTGGCACCTCTAGGGGACAATTTATTGCAAGTAAATGTCTCTCTTAGAGAAAATGTGTTCCCTGGGGTGCTGTGTCTCTCCGTTGACCATGAGGGGACCCTAGATGCTTGGGCTGGACTAGGTCACTAACTCTTAAGGGACTGTGGTGAGCTGAAGCCAGTGTATCCCGTGGGTGCAGTGTCATAAGAATAATTATAGAAATTTAGGAACTTGTTTGAGCTTCTCATAATTTTTGTGCTGCTTCATGAAACACTGTCTTGTTTGCTGTTTTCTCATCTGGACAGGACAGTTATATTTCAGCCACGTTCAAAGTTGCATGAACTGAATTTTCAAATGGGATTATAAAATATTTGCATATTTCAATATTGAAGTTTATGTTGCATTTTCTCTTCTTCTTTTAATAACACTGATGGGTGTACAAAGTTCTGTCATTTTTCTCACTCTTCTAGGACCATTGGTTTCTTGTACTGCTCAAACTCATTCAGAATTTTGTAAATTACTGGGTCAGCTTAGTCTATTCGGGGCAGTGTAAGAACGTGGTTGCTTCAGATGTCCATGCCCAGTTTTCCAAACCTTTAGAATTAGACATGCTGTCTTGTTGAGTTGATAAATTAATAAAATATAAATAAATATTTTAAGAATAATAAATAAAAAAAAAAATAAATAAAATAGGGAGGTATAGAATAGTTCTTTGCAGGCTGTTACAATGAGGCATGGGATATAGAAAAGTGAGAGTTTAATCCCAAGAGGTGCATAGAGATGCCTTTTAAAAAACAATTTTGGAAGAAATCAAAGATGACTTGCAACATAAATCGAATTGTAGTCTTTGGCCCCCAAAAGAGTAAATGACAGGGGTAAACATAGGCCTGAGGGTCTGTGTTACCCCTGCGAGTCTAAATTCTCATCCCAAAATATCTTTTATAGGCACCAGAGAATCCCCTGGAGGATGTAAACTGGCTATTTCATTCAGAGCAAATATTATAAATAGAAAGGGAATAAGTAAATATGCTGTATTGACACAAGGGCATCTTTGTTGAGTATTTTTCATTCCGACTGGCAAACTGCCTACGTCGTACCAATTTACAGTTGTCCTGACAGCGAGTGAGTCAAGCTTCCCTACAAGTAGCAGCAGCCACGGTAAACTCTGGAGATGAAAAGGCCAGTGTAGTACACGCGTTGGGCTTTGTTGCCACTTTTCAGCATAGCATGGAGACCAGCAGGCTCCCTGGCACAGAGCTGGGGCACTTTGAGATTGTGCAAGAGGAGCCTTGTGCTTGTCTCACTGTTTGCTGGGGATTGCTAAGAGCCCAAGGACCTGAGAAGAAAGGTGGAAGAAAAATATTTGTGTGATAAAGGGCTTGTGTGTGTCGGCTGATGCCTTCCTCTATGAAGGGCCTAACTGCTTCAGTAAGATGAATGAAATGATTCAATAATGAAATATTTTGATACTCAGTGTCGATGTGGGTGTCAGAGACTGGACCTGGCCATAGTTTAATAAGACCTTTCCTAATCCTGTGGTTTAGGCATTTTTAATGAGAATTTTATTTCAGTGTTTTACTTTGTCTATGGGTTGTGTTGCATCTTGGTTAATACAGAGTTTAGCAAATTAATAACACAAACCTTTTCACAGAGTTTCTCCTACTAGATGAACACCCAGAGAGTATTTCTGCTGACTTCTCTTCTTTAAAATGGTGCCTTTCTATAACCTTTTTTTTTTTTCTCTTTTTAATTTTAAGACACTCCCCCCTACATGAATTTTCCAATAGAGATGTGGACCCTCTACAAAGAATGTGCCCCTTGATATAAACTTGCTTTTCATTCATTCAGACCCATGATCTGTCATTGCTCCCTGACCCACAGGTTGAAAGCTTTTAACGCCAGGACAAAATTCTACCAAAAATCTAAAACCATCTGAAGAAGCCTAAATGGATGCTTAAAGTTTAATAGGAGGCTGTTGAGTTGCACATCACCCGCGCTCCTTTAAGCAGTATTATACCTTTCCACTTAAGCAAGCAACAGATAGAGCGAAGCAAATTTTTAGTGCTTTTAATGCATGTTTTTCTGCTACCAAAGAATGGAGTATTTCTGTGTGATGTATTTTGTGTAGATTTTTGTCAGTGATGTGTGAATTGTGTTCTACCTGTTTTGACTTTTAAATCTGGCTTTGTCTGTGTTACTATTCCATTTTATTTATAGCACAAAGTACTTCACATGAGCTTAGACATTGTCTAATGTCTAAAAGACAACGATTCTTTCAGAAACAGTTCTCCCACATTTTCACCCATCCTTAGTTTTTCTCTCCGTGTTATCCTGCTGTGCATGATAGATATGCTTGGGAACAAGTTGGATCTTGTCTGCTTAACAGTTAAATCTACTTTAAAATGTACACTTTATGGAAATGTCATGTTGACATTCGTCAAATGTTAGGACTCTCCAATATGATTTGTCAACTTCAACTAAAGTAAGTTTTACTGATAATTACTCCTACCAACTTCACAGACCCAGTAAAGTGCCAGGAGATGATGTACTGGGTCATGGATCATCAGCACCATTTTGTCCCTAATGCTCAGAGCTGCTGAGCACCTTCAAATCCTGGTGCATGTGCTCTTTGGCTTCTGAAAATCAGCAAATGTGTCCTTACTGTTAGGCAGCTCTTGTGGCTTGCTTACAATCTTTTTTAAAGACTTTTGGGTGCTAGAAGGGCAGAGTTTGGCTCAGAGAGTCTTTATTCCACTGTTACAAGAATCTGGTCGAGAAAGAATAAAAGTCAGCTCTCACGGACTTGGGGAATAAACGTGGTTTGGGCTTGCTGAGATCCTGCACGTTCAGAGCTGCTCTAAGTCACTCCTCAACACAGAGCTGTTCTGCACCTTCCCCTCGCCTGGGGCATGATGGAACATTCATTTCTGCAGTTACCAGTTCTGATGCCACGAAATGAAGATTCAGGTTTCAGATGAAGACACACTGGAGAATTCTTATCTCCTACAAACTGTCTTATTGATACAAAAACATGCAAAAGAAATAAAATCTGATTCTTACATGTTCCCTCGGAATGATACGCTCCCAGGTTTGTGAAGCACTGGGGACCTCTGAAGATAAGACAGCGCAGTTGAATATATCACAGCATCTTGCACTGGGCATGAATGTTTGCTGTCTGTAGCGTGGGGCTCCTGCTAGTTCATCCAGTGATGTGCAGTCACGTAGCAAAGTGGTGTGCGAGTTACACTGTGCCTCTCCTCCCTTCCTGCTTTGCTTCTCCCTCTTGGTTGGGGTGTCGGGAAGCAGACACGTGCTGATGTGCCGTATTTCTTAGCTGCAGCACGCTTGCCAGTTCTCATGCAAGAAGAGAGTGATTTAAGGAAGACTGAGGGACTTAGTCTGCGTGTCTTTCCTGGCTGAGAATTATAACAGCTCATCCCTCACCTCTCCCCTGCCTCCCATCCTGTCTTTTTCTAAGTGGCTTGGGCATAAGAAGGTTTATTAACTTTTCTACACAGGATTTTGCTATGCAATATAGATTCTGGTGAATTTACAATCTTTTAGTAAAAGACTAAGCTTTTATTAAAAAAAAAAAAAAAACCCAACAAAAAAACAACCCAACAACAAATGTGAGGGTAAAATTATGATTGTATTGAAAGTTCTAGGAGTTTTTGCAATGATTTGTCTTTGCTCAGATTTTTATTGAGCATGTCCATGGAGAGGAAACCCAATTCTGAAGGAAGATTTTTTTTTTGTTGGAAAATGGGTTAGAAACAAAAAGCTAAAAATTTGCATTGTGAAAAGTGGATATGAACTCCTTAGATTTCACCAAGGGTCTCTTTGCCCTTAAATCTTGTGACACTTGCAGTAAAGGGAACAAGGCTTCCTTGAACCCGTTGCTGCCCAAACTCACTTTCTCTGCGCAGCCTGCAAAGTGACCCAGCTTTCTTGGTCCTAGGCGGGTTCATTCCCTGGTAAAAAGTGGTCTGCAACAAGTGCAAACAATCAGTTGTAATGTGGCTGTAGATGGAGGGAGGTAGGAGAGTAGGTGCGTAATAACCTTGTACTGCAGTAATTCTGATGCAATTTAACTTGTCGTAGACAATCCTAAAATAGCTCTCCATCCTTGTATTGCATCAAAGAACATGTGCTTGACCATTAAGAATTAACACAGAGAAAAAGAGCATTCTTACTGAACTCAGTACAAGAGTTAAGTAATTCAAGCCCTAACCAAGGCATAAAGCTAACTCAGCAAAACTAGGAAACTAGTTGGTATCATTCATTTTAAAATAGAGTACGTAGCTGTAACTGTTGCAGTAAGTGTGAGGTTAATGGTTGGAGTAGATGATCTTCAAGGTCTTTTCCAACCTTGATGATCCTGTGATTCTGTGAAGCCAAAATTTTCAGAAAGTAATATTTTCAACTACAGGTCAGATGACTGTTATAGCTGAGTAGAAATCAGTTAGCTGATTGAGAAGTCCCATCTTCATGTTAAATTTTCGGATTTTCTGACTTCTGGATTTAAAAAAAAAAAATCTTTCCATTTTAGAAAGGCAGCCCATTTAGACTGTGTGCCTCTGATGTATCATTCTCTATTGCATTATCCAGGTTGTATTAGATAACGGTAATTTCCCTGTTCCACTGACAAGCAGTATACTTTCATTACATTGCATTTAGCATAAAATAAGAATAAATAAAATAAAATAAAGTGCTCCATTATTTATTTAGAAGGCAGAACAGTTCAAGCCTTCACAGTACATTCCTTCTTGGAACTGACTGTACAATTTTGCACTATAAGAAAATGGAAAGGAGACTGAATTAGGCAAGACTCGATGCTTATCTGTGAAATAGGTACTCTGAGAGTCTGGAAATATTTCTTTCCACCTATACACTGGTTTCTTTGGTGTGACAAAAGCAATATAGCCTCAGAACTTTTTGTTGACTGAGTGGAAAGCACCATGTTTGTAGGCTTCTGATGTATGCCAAAAGTTAAACCAATGTATCAAGGTGATAGTGCTGCCAGCCCAACCTTTGTGAATGTGCTTTGATTTATCTCTATTCCTGCCCCTCCCGGCGTTCATTGCTACTCATCAGCAAATATTTATGCATCTCTATTACTTGTTTTTCCAGGTAGCTTGAGGTGAAGCTTGATAAAATGGTGGTAATTAAAATGTGAAGGACCTGGCTTCTTCCAGGTAAATAGTAAAACCCCCAAATGACTTCATGCAAGCCACCTATCAGTGGCTAGCATCTGACTTGGCTTCAAAATTCTGTAATTGGATCATTTAGCCTCATGCAACATTTCCATTTCTGATAAGGTGGTGGTGAGCTTGGGATGATAGGAGGGAACCTTACATGCCCCCGTCTCTGCAAAGCGTGGGCAAATACAGTGTGGCACCTTCCTGAAGGCTGAAAGCATCTCAATTGAAGAACAAAAAACCCCAACCAAACCATGGATGGGAGGGAAGTGGCTAATAAAGAATAATCCTTTTTTTTTTTTTGATACTACCCAAGTCATATTCCTGCTTTGAACCTCTGGCTCCAGGGTAGCTGATGCGGATCAGAATGCAGCCGTTCCCTTGCGTGGCTCTGGGCTGTGCAGTACCTGCCAGGCTGCTCCCAGGGCCAGTTCTGCATCCACACCTGAATGAGATGCATCCCACTGTCCTCAAGACACCTGCACCTTACGAAACCACGTTCACTGCAAAATCATGGATCTGGGGCAGTTCCTCTCCCAGAGGGAGAATTTTTGAGGTCCAGAGATGACCTCAGAGAACTCTGAGAGCCTTGGAGACCCGCCTGAGTCCCAGGCATCACCTGAGTGCAGGGCACTACTCTTCTTTCATGTTGGTTTAAAGTATCAGGGAATTCTGCAGGTTTCTTATTTTGGGGGTGTTGGATGGCCCTGCTGAGCAGAGGGTGCTTATTGATCCAGCTGTGCGGAGCTGTGCAAGGGGGGAGCAAAGGACAACAGGTCTTCATGAGCAGAAACTAACATTTTTTTCATTGGTTTTGTGTGTGTGTAGATTTTTTTTCTTCATTCTGTTTTCTTAGTTGTTTGGGCGCTTTTTTTTTGGGGGGGAGGGGGTTGGTTTTTATTTTGGGTGGTTTTGTGTGTTTGTTTGTTTGTTTTGTTGGATGCTTAAATGATTCATGCTGGAACAGTGCCAGGGCAAAGCTCTGGTCAAATCAGAAACTCTCCTGGTATCTCTTACAGAGAGGTTGGGACAGAGAGAAAGCTCTGCCCTTCCAGAGGGAGAATTCACACCCATCAAAAGGGAGTTGACAAGATTAAATAACCCTGCATACCAGTGCTGATAGAGAAATATCAGTGAAAATGAGGACCCCTGGTGCCAAAAGAATTCTCATAATTTTCAGCATAGAGGCTTTATACTATGAGCGAACTGAAGATGTGTCCTATATGTGACCTTGTAATCCAGCAAACATTTTGAGCAGCTGTGGAAATATTTGTGTGGCTCTGGCTTTCATCGGGACACCACGGTAAAACCTATAGCTCTGGCAAATAGCAGAATGCGTGTTTTTTTAGCTATGAGGGAAATTTAAAGAAAGATCTCTTGAACCAAGCTGTGGCTGAGCCTTTGGTTTCCTCTTGAAGAAGGCAATTTGCAGTGTTATGGAGGCTCATGTTTCTTTGTAGTTAAACACAGAACTTTCCACTGTAAGTTTGATGTTGCTCTCCATAGCCTCTACCTCTAAATCTCTCCAGAAAGTGGTAGGTACTTAGTATTTCCTATGTAGGATCTTGTTCAAGAGATAATGTTTAGTTGTTGAAGGCTACCTATAAATAACTGACACTGTAGCATGCCTGTGCTATCTTTTTTTCCCCTTGTGTTTTTAAGTCATGTCTCACAGATGGCCCAGCCTGAACTCCATCACTGTCTTCCCTTTGAAGAAGCAGATTACAAAAAGCAGAAAGAGATTTTTTTTTTTTTTTTTTTGGTAACACCAATAAGTACCAGCAGAGATTGCCTCAGATCAATCCATGAAACAGAATTTGACCTTGAAACAGCAAATGCAAGAGTGACAGGTTAGGTTGGGGGTGCTGGGAAGGGCCTTGAAAACAGAGACAGGCAGTTCTTGTTTGATGCTATAAAGAGGGAGGAGGTGAAAGGTGAGATACTCAAAGTGGCGGGCCAGCAGCAGAATATTGGATGACGAGATGGCATTTGTCAAGGACAAAAGCATACTGTGATTGTGAAAATCAAGCTGATGGTACTTTTCACTGCGTGGATGTGTAGAAAGGCTGTGCCTTCAGTGTGTTACACAGAGAAAATGAACAAGATGTCACTGTAGTTGGAAATAGGTTCTCGGAGGAATCTGTGAGTCAATGTTGAGGTGACAGTTATAGGTCACAGCGTGGGTCACGGTGGTGTTCATGGGGATGAAACTGAGTAGGGACATGACAGCACACAACAGCATGAGGTCCAGAGGACTAGCAGTGCTGCAAGAAGGTTTTCATATCCAGGATTGTCATTCTTCACTGTAGGCACCAGGTTAGAGAGACTGATGTCTGTAATCTGCCTTCCTCCCTGGTACCCTGGGCAGTCTGTGCGCACAACTGATCTCACTGGTTTTAATAAAACTATGAACGAAGATAGAGATGAAGTACAGAATGAAGTACAGAAGGGTGACTGGCTGAAACTGGATATCTAGACTGTAGACACCCAGCTCAAATGGAAAGGGTCTTGCCCATGGACATATGGAGTAACTCAGCATTGCACAGCCCAAGAGAGACACCTCCCAGGCTCGATCTGAACAAGACGGCCTCTCCCTGGCAGCGTGCAGTGTCGCTGCTAATCCTGCAGCCAGTCCCCGCAGCCCTCGTGTGTGTTGGTGGTTTTGCTCAAAGCTATAGCGACGGTGGCAGAGCCTGTGTTGGTGAAGGGGAGGCTCTGCGATGTTTGAGTTCTTAGATATTATGGCTGCACTCATGGAATCACTGTAGATAGTTTTTGGGGTGCTTTAGGGAACTTGTGGGCCCTGCCTGGCTCATCGGCTGCTTGTGAGGCTTCAGGACAGTAGCTTCAGTACCCTGTTGGCTCCATTCTTGTTCGGAAAATGGAGGTGGTGGTACTGAAAAGTGTTGACATTTATTTCAGAAATTAGCAATGTGAACAAGTACTATTTTCTTTTTTTTTTTTTTTTTTTTTTTTTTAAATTAATGCTTTCTCTGCCAAGCTTTTGGATCCACCTCACTTGTTAATTCCCACTCCAACCATTCAGGGATAAAGCATGTTGCTCTTCCCTTTGCAGTCACTGCTCTGTATGAAGAGTACTGCAACTTGGGAATTGGCCAGCACTCTCGCAGCTCCCAGGACTCTTCTCTTCCTCCTCTGTCATTGCTAGATATTTTGTACATCACTCAGAAGTCTGTGGGGTCCCACATGAACCTTTTTTTCTCCACAAGAAGACCTCAGAAAATTGTTTCTCAGGTTTGGCTCATACTCAGCACCACTTGAAGTTCATGTTGTGTGATAAAGCAGATGGAGGAGTGACCCTTGGTGGCTGTGTGTGCTTGCATGGATTCAGGGGCACGTGTCACAGGTACAGGTCCTGGGAACCACCAACTCCATGAAACATGTAAATCAGCTCAAGGCCAGAGAGGCAACGAAAGAAGGAGAAGAAAGAAAAAAAGGAGGAAAAGATGGGGCAAGAGATGTCGCCTTTCCCATCCACAACACCAATCCTGTTGTCCCCAGAGCTTTCAGGTGTGTTAGTATAGTATTGGCAAAGACTTTAATGGTGTTTCCCAGTGTGGCTGTGGGTGAAGGGAGATGCAGACCCCATGGGCCAGTGACTCTGGGGTCACAGAATCACGGAATCATCTTGGTTGGAAAGGACTTTGAAGCTCCTCCAGCCCAACCATGAACCTCCCCCTGACCGTTCCCAACTCCCCCAGATCCCTCAGCGCTGGGTCAGCCCGACTCTTCAACCCCTCCAGGGATCCCGGGGACTCTCCCCTGCCCTGGGCAGCCCATTCCAACGCCCAACAACCAGAGGAGAGCGATGGGTGTGCCTGGCTGGCACCAGTGAGACAGGCCTGTCCAGCAGCATCGTGCTGTGGTGGGCACATGGGTGCAGCTCCCTGCCTGAGACACCACCACGGGGCCTGGGCTCTAGTACAGAAGAGCTTAGCTGCTCAATGAACATCAGAGCTGCCCCAAAGCTACCGTTGTGCTATTGATGCAGCTTTGTTTTTTTTCTTAAGAATGCCTTTTTTTTTTCTTTTTCTCTCTCTCTCTTTTTTTTTTTTTTTTAAGTGAATAACTTGCACATAAAAAACCCAAAAAGCATCTGAGTTTCAGATGTGCCTCAAAATGATGTCAGTTAGAGATCACATCTTGTGAACTTCCCTTCTCACTTACCACATCCTGGTGGGGTTTTCTGTGTCCAATCTCAAGTTAAACATTTCTTACAGGAGGTAAATATAGATGATCACCTACTCGTGATGAAATGCGTGGGCCGAAGCAGCCGCCTTTGGGGGCGTAAGCACTTTCTAATTATAGCAAGTCCAGCTTCCTTTTTTCTCCCCTTCACACGTCATTATGTAAAACTCATTCTTCTCGGTTGTCTTTCCTGAAATAGGACCTCGGTGGATGTGTGTACACAGATTAGAAATGAGTGTCGAAATTGTGTTCTGGCCCAGTCGCCCTTTTGCCCGGTGGGAATTGGACTATGGTAAATCAGATGACAGTGGCAGCTTTTGTTTCGTTTTGTCTCAAGCAGCCCCAGGGTGGGAAAGGTGAACACTGGAGCTATTGCCTGCAAAAATTTCAAGTAGGCTCTTTAGAAATTGGTTAAATACAGGTAATTTGGCTCCTGTAGACTGGAGGTCAAGAATATAAAGAGAATAAATCTAACTGTGAGAGGTTGAAGATTAATCACTAAACTTTCATCTCCTATTTAATTCATTATGATAAGTACATGACAGTTGTAGTTTAGCTGCTCTCAGGTGTTTTTGTTGTGTTTTTTCTTAAAGGGAGATGAGAGGGTGCCGGATAAGGGGTTCTGCTGCATTATTCCTGTGCCCTTGAGGGTCGCCAAAGCTTGTTTGGCTCCTGAAGTGGATGAGAACAAGGTCAAAGTGAGGTGGGCAGCAGGTCTTGATTCACTCTATGTGATACATCAGCCTGGATTTTTCTGCTGAAAACCTGAGCAAAATCAGATGTGTAGGGCCAGGCTTGCTGCTTACGTTAATACTGATGTTTCCACTACGGACAGTGCTAAAAAAGACAGTTTTAGTGGAAGTGCTGCTTCTACCATCCCTCCCAATGCACACACAGTGGTCAGAGGCTACCTGTGGTTCTCCATCCGCTCGAGCTGTGTGAGTGTGTGCTGGGAGTGGAGTCAGGGACCTTCACCATTACAGCTTGAAGTGCAGTGTCATTTTGCCCATGCAAGGCGGACGCTGCAGTGGGAGGTATGCTGGGAAAAGCTGTAAGCTTGTGGAGTGCAAAAACCAGAGGGACTGGGTGTTTCAAAACAAACACATGTGAAAATTGCCCATATCCAGGGCAGGCAACTGCTCAGATGCCAAGTTATTTGATAACTGCTGTCATAGTGTGTACAAGTTTATATGGTGATATACTGAGGCACTTGCAAGATAATTCATCCTGTAACGTTGCCTTGTAAGCAGAGTGAATGGTTCTGGCTGAGCAAATAAAGAGGGTGCTTCGTAGCCCGGCAGTGTTCTCTGAGATAATATGCCTGGATGTACAGGTCCATTGATTTATTCCTTTGTTTTTATGGACTAATGTTTGTGGCAGACAGACGCTGACATCCTGATATTGCAGATGGGTGGTGATGTATCGCTCACAGAACCTTTAGCTGTTTTTTTGTTTTAGTGTTTAAAATGCTTTTTATTGCAGCTCAGCCTTTTATTCTAATTATCTGCCCAGTGTTGTCAGTAGAGAGCAGATACTGGAGGTTACAAGTGTCATATACCACGGAGATAGGAGGAAGGAAGGGTGACAGCAAGGACAGAGATGTCCTCTGCAGCCAGAATGGCCATTGGGTACGAGTTTGAAATAACAGCAGCCTTTCAGTGGCAACTTCCTTTTACTGTCACAGAGGTGACATAACGGAGCCCCTGCAGAGTGACAAGCAGAAAGAACATTGATCAGGTCTTGGGATAGTTCCTGAAGTTCTTTTTGGGGTCCATCCTCCTCAGAACAGGAGTCTCCATTAGGCCATGTTCTCCTACCCATGGGTCATGTGAAGTCATAATCCTGTGATTTGGTTTTTTTACATGACTTTACTACCGTGGGATGAAGGGGATTCACAAAAGGCATCGCTGGTGGGAAAACCACCAAAAATCCAGCCTGGTGGGGTTGCTTGGAGCCCAGCCTCCAGAGGAGACACAGCAGAGACCTGCCCCATGCTTTTGAGAGAGGATAAGAATGGAAGGTAAATACCTTTTTACCCACTAATGTTCCTTTCTGTGGCTGTTTTCTCCTCAGTCCTTCACTGTCAGCCAACCTAGTGTGTGGATTTACAGATGAGTGGAGAGGTTATCATGGAAATGCTGAGCAAGTCCCTCCTTAGGTTGGTCATGGGAAAATCCAAATAACTGGGTTGTTCAGCACAGCCAGAACTAACATTACATAGAATTTTCTTTCTCATAGGGCATATAGTTGAGCCACCTTTCTCTCCTGCTACAGTAAGAGCTATGCTATAGGAATGAAAATATTGTGCCTTTGTGCTTCCCACTCTCCACAGCTGTGCTCGAAGTGTGTCAGGAAGTACATGGAATCTTTGTAATTCATAAAAAAAGCCTGAAAATAGTCAGTATTTGTAACCTGGTCCTGACCTAAGAGTCCTGCCTGTTACATTCTTTTGGGTGCTGCTTTCCTGCTGTTTTGGGAAAGTGATCCAACAGGAACAGGCAGATCTTTAAATCTGAAGCCATGTGGACGAAGGTCCTGAGCTGCAGTTGCTGAAGCAGCCAGAGCTGCTGTCCTCTGAAGTCCCCAGGGCCCCAAAGGGGCTCTTCTGGAGTATTAGCACTCATGGAGGGTGTTTGCAGGAAGGGCGGTAGGAGAAGGCAAGGAAGCAGCTACATTCTTGAAGTGGTTTTGTTTCTTGAGAGAGCATCTTCATCACAGCAGAAACCTTGTTCTCCCCGGAGGCAGAGGCAGGAGGCTTTGGCTTGTTGGAACCTACGTGGGCCCTCAGGGCACAGTCACCCGTTTTCTCTGGGGCAGGTGGAATGGTGGGTGTGGAGGGCTCCTGTGGGTGCTGTTGCCAACAGGCTTTTGACTGCTTTGGTATGTTATTCAACAGTTTTGAAGCGATGAGGGCATTCCCCTTCTCTACTGTAGCATTTGGTTGGGCTCTGTAAATCCAGAGAAATAAGTATTATTATGCTTTATAGGCTTTGTAGTTGAAAGCCTCTCCTTTCAGCCAGAGGTGGGTAAGCAAGATTATTCAGTGTAATAGTTATTCATGTTTTCTGTCTGAAAGCAAGGGATATTCCTTTGCAGAATGGAGTGTGAAAGATTTCTTTCTCCCCCTCCCAGTCTGATGCAATGAAGTCAAAGCTAGAATGATCTCTTCTCTTTCTTTTTCCCTAGCGTAGCATGATATGTTTTCTGGGAACAAATGTCTCATGTGCCTCTCTGCAATGGAAATGATCTCATTTTCAGAAAATGTCTGTGGATTGTGCGATTATGACACTGTTGAGTGCTACCACTCTCCTGCTGAGGTGCAAAACCTTTGCTTCTTCGGGAGGCAGCCCCATGGCAAAATTATCCCAACTCTGATATTGATGCATGTCTTGTGTGCGCAGAACTTTTGGAAGTCTGTGCTCAACATTGCCAAGCCGTGCTGGTGAGGAGGTGCAGTGCACAGTCTAAGATGCACGCTGCAGCTGGTCCGAGATGAAGTCATCCAGGCCTTCCTCTGATGTTCCCTGAATCAGTTTATTCTCATAAATTAGTTTCAGGTTCCTCGGTGAAATGCCCAGGGTGTGTATTAGTGAAAGAAAAAGTGATCTCTCCCACATATATATTGTAATGATTGCAGTGCTCTGTAAATAAAACAGTTTATAGCTGGGAGCTAAGCTTGCTGCAGACACAGCAATCATTTGTGATGATAATGACAGAAGAATTATTCCTTATTATATGTCCGGAGTTGAGGTATATCAACAATATCACTTTTGAAGCATTATGAGGGAACTCACCGTAAAATGCCAGATTTGAGGGCTGTAGAATAAAATCATATTGTTTGCTCTTCTGCTGTTTAATGAATCACCTGAGCCAGAAACTGATATGAAATGTCGTAAGTGATAATAAACATACACCAAATCACAAGATTTGTGGGGAAAACCCCTCTGAATTTCACCAATGCCAAGTTTTATTCAGCCCTACGGAGGCACGCCTACTCCTCCAGGTTTCTCTTTGTCAATAATAAAGAGGAGGCACTGTTAGTCAGCGAACTATCAGAAGAGGAAGTGTTTAAGCAAAATGCTAACTTCAACAGAAATTAGTCAGCGGGACAGAGTGATAATCATTCAAGACTCTTGAAGGCACTTAAAGTGGGTGCAAGGCTGCTAACAAAAATACACAAACCTGTTGAAATCTACTTCTCCCCAGAAGTGGAGTATGGCACATACCATAATTGTGTGCAGGAGCTACAAGATGATGATAGAGAATTCTAGATCAGCACAAACGTAGCATTCAGAAAACTGGATGAAAGAGCTACAAAAAGACCAAAAGTCTTCCACTACAAAGCTCATGCTTCTTTTCTGCCTTTTTAAAATTTTTGAAGGGAATCAATATACTGTGCAGTCAGCCAGCAGGCTAGAATGTGTATCAGCTTCCAAAAAACCTTTGATGAGGGCTCTCAGAATGATGCTCTTAGAGACATTTAGTTATGGACAGAGATGATTTCTAAAGTTAAACCATTAGATGATGAAGGAGAAGCTGCAGTGTAAGTGCAGGCTGCATTACTGCTGCAGGTGGGTAGGGTTTGTGATGGCTCAAGCCTTTGCAGGGGAGACTTGGACAACGCAGCATTAAGTTCTGCACATCGCTGCAGGAAGAAAACAAGGTAATGGCTGTGCAAGAATCAGGATGGAAAATAATAATTGATACTATCAAATCATTTGAGAAATATGGCTGTGTTCTTCCTGAGTTTACTGTTGTGAACACCATCTTAAAGTGCCTCTACTAATGGCAGATTTTTAGGCTATGGCTAAAAGAAGTCTAAGATTTACCTATGAAGAAAGACTAAAAGTGTTTTAGCAAAAGGGGAAACAAGAAAGGTGATTTTGTAGGATATATTAAGCAACAAGTGGTAAAGAAAAGGCCAACCCAAGTTTCCTATTAAGGTCTTTCTGCAGTACAGGAACAAACACAAAGCCTTTAAGACTGGAAAAGCATTTTTTAAACGGTAACTGGCACAACACTATTTTGTTGAACATCTGCTTGGAGAGACAGGCATGAGATCTTAGTGGCCTGTCTTCATAATACTTTAGCTAAGATTAGCCAACATTAAAGTGTTGTAGGAGTATCGACATTTGCGCTTAGGAAGATAGTCTGAACTCCAAATGCTTGGAAGTACCTTCCTCCAGGCATAGTATTAGAGAACGGGTCATTACATCCTCTGAAGGAACCTATTTTCTCTACTGTCAGAGACATTTATATACTCTTTTCCAGGTATTCATGATTTTTGAGAACCTCTCCGTTTAGGATCTGCTTCTCAATAGTGATTTTCCTTAGTCCGTGAGTATTTGATTAAATTTGTTTCTCCAAAATTTCAGGCAGAAACCATGAGCTGCAGAGTATGAGAATGAGTGTTTCTGGGTTTGTCAGTTCCTCAAACAAAAGAAAATCTTTTTTCATTAGGAAACGGTATTCTTACAAAATATAAACATAATGTTTGTTTATAAAGCAAATCTGCAGATGGTGTTTATGAACAATATCAAAACTGTGGTTTGGGACAGGCTAGATTTCATAAAATCACTGGTTGTATTTTGTGCTTGCATTGCAATTACCTAATCTCTTTTTTCTTGTGGCTCTCAGAAAGAAACAAATGAACAGAATCTAGTAATGCTTGAGCTGAGACAATACTTTTAAACAGTAATCTAAATGGAATATGAATTAATAATATGCCTGATCCCTGCTGTAGTTGCATTTAAGTTATGCATTTGCACCATGGCAATAGATTTGGCCCAGCACATGAAGTGTCTTAGGCTTAAAATTCCCTTCTTTTTGGGTTTTATACAAGTTTTCTACTCTGCAGGGGTAACTTGGCCTGCCCAGTGCAGCGGTGGTGCCGTTTCATTGCAATGGGAGATGCTTCCCATACGTCCTGCTTCTCCCTCCTTCCCTCTCCTGCATGTTTGTGCTTCATGGTGTAGAGCAGGGGAGGGCTCAGTCCTTCACTGAACGTGAGGCATTGGTGTTGCTTTTGGCCCTCACGTTGTTGCTGCAGATGGTGGGACGTACCCTGTGGAGTGTTTCCATCTTCACTGGGTCTTGGTGCGAGGGATGGAAAGGAACTGACTGGGAGCAGTGAATGGCGTGAGTCA
The DNA here is from genome assembly GCF_965140245.1 of Athene noctua. Taxonomy (NCBI): domain Eukaryota; kingdom Metazoa; phylum Chordata; class Aves; order Strigiformes; family Strigidae; genus Athene; species Athene noctua. Next base: position 6,967,437 of record NC_134060.1, read on the forward strand.
GAGAAAAGGTGTGTTTCTGTCCAGCTCTCAGACCTAAGCAGGGAGGTAATTTGAATAAAGGATTGGAGAAATTTGAAAAGGGGCCTCCAAAGTGCAGCCCTACCCAATGAATTGACTGTACTGGCATTCCTTACTTATGCAAGAAACCTCATTCTTGTGTCTGTCCACAGTCTCACGTGTGCACCTAAGCACCGGCAAGACATTTTTACATGTTTTACCTTGGTTTCTTAAGGAGGCCCTGGAACTCAGTCTGTCTGTCAGTCTTTCCCTAATACTTTTTTCATCTGCTGGCCAATTTCAACTTCATTCAGCGGAGAGGCAATCTCCAAGATAATCACTTCTTGCAATTTCTGTGAAAACTGTCACCAGGATAGAGCAGAGAGACCCAAGTGAATGCTGCCACTAGTGAAAGGACATTTATAGCTCAGCTTCTTGATCGCTGCAGCAGGCAATGGCCTTGTGGCCAGCAATGTGTGCCCAGTGGTGGCCCAGCTGGCGTGTGTGGCCCCGCGTCAGTCACACTCTCCTGTATTGGCAAAGCACAAAAGGGATTTGAAGGAGCTGGGGAAGAAAGGAGGAACCATAGGATGTAAATCTATAGGAAACGAGCCTTCATGCTGCTTCTATATATGGAATAAGTGTTTTAGATTTTGATCTTAAACTTTGAGTCAAGTGGGGAAGGCTACATGGCAGTGCTCTCTTGGCTCCTTCACCCAGGTCTGCGTTACATGGGCAGGGTGGGTGTGGGGTGCATGGAGGGACCTGTGGATTTTAAGGAAAGTAGGGTTGATCAGGAGTGTTTTCACTGTGGTGGTGACATGTCAGCTAGAAAGGCCCTTGTGTGACTTTCAGATCCAGTTTTGCAGTCTTACCTTGGGGAAGGTTAGAGCGGTGATGTACTGCCTTCCCTAAGCATGCAAATGAGTGAATTTTCCCTCCTTTCTCTTTCTGTTAGGCTCTGGTTTTCTTAATCAGTAAATAAAACCTGGATAAATACATAACATGCTTACAGGCCCCAGGCTAATGAGGCTTTTACTGGACCCAAGAGCAGTGTTAAGTTCAAAGGAGCCTGACATGGACCTCTGTCAGGTTCCGTCCACGTGGCCTGCACTGGAGAAGGTCATCCCAGCCTTTTGGTGCATCCACCCTGCAAAGATTTTAATCTTTTCTGGGCCTTTATGGCACTTCAGTAGCCCTGAGACATTGGTTTTGTTTATTTGTGGGGTTTTGGGGCTCAAAAGAGGAGAGTGTTGCAATGCCTGTGCACTGCTTCAGAGCTGAACTTGATGCGGGGAGCTAGCAGTTGGGAGCTGAAAAACTTTGCATGCCTTGACCATGCCCCAGAAGGAGTGTTAAAGAGCTCTTTGTCCCTGCGGTTTGCTGAAGGGACCAACCAACCTGCTTGGCAGTTTGTAGCTGCAAGGCTCTGACCCCTGCACCTCCCTGCTGTTGCTCTCCACCTTCGCTAGGTTCCTCTTCACCTTTGTGTTTTGTTCCTCCACTTTTAACCCTCTCTGCCGGGCAGTTCTGCCTCCACCCCTGCCTGCAGGCAGGTTTTGGCAGCAGCCCTGTGTCTGGACGGTGGTCCCAAGGCTGAGGCGCTGAGCACAGCCCGGGTGCAACACGCTCCCCGCTGCGCCCTCGCATCCATCAGAGCTGCTGCAGCCAGAGCTTCCCACCAGCTGGAAAAGCCAGGGAGCTATTTCCTTTACAGTCCCACTGGCATTAGTATACAGAGTAGGTCTTGTCCCCAGTTTGACAACCCTCTTTTTTCATAGCCTGGTGGTTCTTCGATTCCCCTCCCCACTGCTCTGCTCAGACAGCTGAGTTACAGAGGCTCTCCTCTTCTCCCTGCCATTGCCCCAGCCATCTCCAGCCCTGCTTCTCTTACTTCAGCCCCTCCTCCCAGCAGAAAGACTTTTCTAGACTTGTTCCTAGTTATTTTTAGGATGTTCTGACTGATTTACCTTCAAATATTTTTCTTCCCCCCTTCCAAAAATTAGAGGTGCAGTGATTCCACACAGCATGTGCTGCTGATGAGCAGCAACTTCTTGCAGAAAAACTTTGACCCAGCAATTCCCAGCTTTTTCAGTGACCTGCAAAGTTAGAGGCTCTTTTGGTATTGTTAGAGCTGGTTTTGTCATTTACCTTTCGAAGGAACTGCACGTGAGAAGGAGATCTCTATCACTGTGGAAAGTAGCAGGCACTGAGTAATTGCGAAACAGTTCCTGGGAAATGAACCCAAGTATTCCACAGATAAACATGTGAGCGCTGGCCATGCTGGCTAAAAATATAATTTATGTGTCTGGTATCTTCAGTATTTCACATGGGCTGGAGACTGAAGAGAGGTTTTCTAAAGTATGCTGAGATAATATGTATATATATGTGTGTGTGTATATATCTACCTCTCACTGTATCTCAGCAATATATATATATATATATTTAATTTTCTCTTGATTAAAAAACAGGCTTGGTTTTGGGTTTGGTTATAGCCCTCTTTACATAGCTTGGTTTTAATCGAGTTGCTCATCTGCTTTGTACTTCCATTTTCTTGCCTGTAAAATGGGCACAGTGACACTGCCCTTATCAGGAACTGATGAGACATGTCAGGAACATTCTAAAGTCCGCAGAGGGGATTGAATGGAAGATGACAGACACACATGATAGATGCTGTTATCACTGGATGCCCTGATCCAGCAGTGTGGATCCTGACAGCTGCTCTTAGCAGAATTTCACTATTCTCTTATAGTCTGAGGGAAATATATGTAAGTCTATTCAAGCTTGTAATCTTTTCATTGCCGAAGTGGCTGAAGGTCTTTCTACTGTTACTGAGTTCAAACAGATCCTTCTGGGAAGAGAATCTAGAGGTACAGTACATGGCGGATAAAGTAGAGGGCTTGGTAACATCCCCACCACCTCCTTTATTGATGTGAAGAGCAAAGCATTGGGAACGTGTTAATTATAGACACAGGATTCAGCAAATAAGAGCAGTTGTATGACAGAAGGAAGTACACAGGCATCACTTAGCACTGCTATCCTTTAATTAATAATTGGCCTTTCTGACTGTAGATGAGAATGTCTCAAAAGTGCCAACAGAGAGTTTCAGCCCTTGGTGAAGCAATAAAACAAACAAACCAGGCCTTGAGGAGCTAATTAAGGGCATTCGTCATCAGACCTACCCTCATCCGCCTATTCCTCTGGTTCGAAACCTGTGTGGGTGACCTGCCCCTAAACTCCTAGATTGAATTTCCATCTGCAAAAGAACATGGTTGCACAGGGGATTACCCGAGGGTCAGAGACTTGTGTAAAACCACTTGGCTAGAAAGGAAGATAGCCATAACCTAAGGCAAACAGGCCAGATTGCAGTCAACCAAGGCCTGGAGAGAGAGCAAAAGCTGGGATCAGAGTTGTCCAAAGAGCTAACAGGAATAATTTCTCAATATCTATCCAATGGGTCATGCAGGAACAGAATCTCTTTTATTGCTTCTCATGGACCAGTTTCAGCACTGGGAAAGGACTTACTGATTCTTCTTGCTAATCTCTTGCTGCCTCTTTCAGGCATGTGTTACTGGCTCACTGTACCCTTGCCCCTGTGTCCTCAAGCAAGGTCTTGGTCTCACTAGGTTCATGGCAGGAAGGCTAGAGTGAGGGAAACACCAAAGGGACCTTCTCAGAAATTGCCTCAGAAATTGGGGTTTCCTCAGGACAGAGAGTTTCCTCTCTTAAAATTCAAAACTTGTTGACTTCGGTTCCTTGAGGTGCTTTGTGGGTTGTATGTCAATGATACCAGTCCTAGAATGTTCCTTCTTTCCCAGTACAAGTAGTAAATGTAATGCAGCCATGTGCATAGTGCCAGAAATTGTCCACATTTATACGTATATCAGCATCGGAAAAACAGGTACAGCACATTTAGGATCTCATTGCTCATACTGCTGAACCCTCACTTGTGTGGTGGGACTCATATGAACATAGTGCAAGGTGAAAAACTAGGCATATTATTTATGCACGCATCTATGCGTATGTATTCATAGCCCAGTTTACAGAGATGGCGACTTGGAAGAACATTATACAAGTCATCCTTCAGAATATAAGTAGTTATGTCTGTATGGTGAGTGCTTAAAAAAAAAAAAAATCCTGCCAAAATATGTCTCAAAGGCATTTTCACTGCTGATAGCATCCCCCATCCCAATGCCTACGGGCTAAACTTAAGGTCAAGAAAATTTAGCCAAAAGAATGTATTTTTCTGAGAAAAGTTACTGCCACCAGCACGTGAGCTGTCTGTGAAATGCAGCACGTGTTCAACCATACGGAGGCACTGGGTGAGTTGCACAAGTGTGTGGTGCTGGGGCTATGCCTGCAGGCATATGAGAACTTGATTTCCTTGATCAGAAGGAGTGACACTTCTGTTACAGTTAAACTTGCACAAGATATTTTATTCTGATAGGAATTTTTTACGTTGTTGTTGTTTAAAAAGTGTTAGCAAAAAGCAAACCATGGAAAGCGCTTTTCTTACTGGTTTGGTGTAGAGTTGGGCTGATTCGCATGCAGTAATGCAAATGATAAGGGTTACTTTTGAGGAGAAGGCAGAAGAGATGTCTCAGTGGCTCGGCCATTTTTAATCTCTTTCACAAAGAAAATATATACTCAATTGGGATCTGGATTTTGCCTTTCATTGTACCACTGCTGAGCAGTATGGCACAATAAAGAATTGGGTATTGCTTTTCATTTTTCCTTTTTCTTCATTTGTACAAGCTGCAGGATTTTTAGTAAGTTTTTCCATTAGCTTCTCGTTCCCAAGACGTTGCAGTTTTGGAAGTGTGACCACATGCAGTCGTGGCTGTCATGACGCTGGCTGAGGATGATAATAATTACAATATTTGATCCTTGTGAAACTTGGGTCGTTATCTATTCCCATAGTGTTCCCTCTGGCACGTAGTCTCAGGAAAATACTTTCTGGCACTGATTTCTATTAGATCGTGGAATAATCTTCCAAAGGAAGTGGCGGAAGGCCAATTGTTGATCCAATTAAAACAATGGTTAGAGATTAACCCCTTAACAGTTGCAAATCACATATGTAGTTCATTAAGCACAGAAAAGCAAAGTATTTGAAGATACAAAGGTTAAAGCAACCTTAAACTATGGGTATCCTTTCCTCGTAATTCTTAGGGAATTATTATTTTCCCCAATGCTCAGCTGATTTGTTATTAGTGGCAAAAAGTCTCGTAAATGAAGAAAATACTCATGTCGCCCGCCTGTTACATAAGCTACCACCTAACTTTGCATGGAAAGGGTGCTTAATAGAGATCTATTGCTATATATACATTGTTTTTAAAAAAGGAGCTGTCTTTGTGACAATGGGGCTAAGTCTAAGGCCTGATTAGATGTTTTTTGTCTCTCTTTTTTTTTTTTTTTTTTTTCCCCCCCTGTATAGGCAGGCTCTGATTACTGGGAGCGATATCTCACCGTGAATGAATGGCATAGAGGGAGCTGCAAAGACAAAGAGCTGGCTTTGTCTGCTGATGAATTAAGATAGCATGTGGGTGGCTGGGTGGCTGGTGAATAGCACAGACTTCCTTCATCCTCCTGTCACTGAGCTTTTCTTGTGTTTTCATTAAAAAAAAATGGGCTTAATCCCATGAACAATGAATTGAGAGCAAATTAGGGGGCTTAGAGAGAAAATAATGCTACATCAATATCTTAATGGCGACTAAGGCGTTGTCAAAACTCTTGAAGGAAGCAGGATCTTGGCCTTATGTTACTTTAATAAATGTATAAAGTTGCTGCTATTATGATCATCGTATACTTTCCTCCAGTTTCACTCTGTTATATCCATGAACATTGAAAAAATCCCTGGACTTGCGGGTATACTCCAGGAAATGATAAAATTTGTGTTGGATCAGTGATTCACACCAATCCTCTCATGTCTTGCTGTGCCTGAGCTCTCTCCCTGGGCTTTTCCAGGTGGTCCCTGCCAGATGCCAAGTTTTTACTGCACGCAGGGTGGCATTTCTCCACCCCTCTGCTCGTACGCTGCTAGCAGGGTGACAGCTCCCGGGGCAGCTGGGGCTGCATTCAGCACACGCGAGCAGGGCTGTGTCCTGCCAGGAGCCTGGGATGGGGACTGGGGAAAGTGGCTCCCAAGTCAAACAAGATCTACTAATTTCTCAAAGGTGCAAAGCATTTACAACTCGGTGCAAGTAACACAAAGAAGTTAAGCCGTCTGTACTCTTCTGCTGGCTTGCAAACATCCCACCTCCACTATCTCCCTGCCTTTCTTGCCAGCTGGGCTGAAGCTCCTTTTTGTACGACGGATGTCCTGTCCACCTCTGCTTTGCTTTCCACATTTCTTCTGGGGAGAGCCTGGGGAGAGGATACCCCGTCTGATCTTAACTCCTTTGAGGCCAGATACCGTTTGCTTTCTCTGTGTTGTTTTTTATCTTTACTGTTTGGGGCTCTAACAGCTCCATCACTGTGTCCTCTGGCATGTGGGGATGCAGACAGGCACAGACTCCACGTGATGGGATGATGTGGGCATCACAAGTATTTTCCCACATTATTACCTCTCTGTTCCGGGCTATATTGCTCACTATTAGTCCAGGAAAGGAACATCTTATTTTGTGAGGAGACCTCTGAGATGTGATGTCACAACTTGGCCTGAAAACGGGCTCACCATTGCAAACTCTTATTTTGTTTTTCTCAAGATTTCCCAACAGCTGCTTTTATTTGGCCTTAGGTTTTGCACACCAAATCCTAAATCTAGATTTTTAGCCTGTTTGTCTTTCAGTTACTTCTAGAGTCAAGGACTTGATTGGTCATGGGAGTTTTTGGACCATGGTGTTTGTGTCTGACCTTGTGTTAGATGCTGCCTGGTCTGCCGTTGGAAATTGCAGAGCTCAAGTGCAAACAGCACATTTAGCCAAGGGGGTGTATAAGAGGTAATTTTTTTATCTACAAGTCCCAGCTATGCTGGCAATTTACCTGGTTTCATTTTTTTCTTGGGCCACTTCTAGCTCTGGATATTGCAGGCTGTGTGATAAAAGCTGGAGTGGTTTGGAATTTTCTGAGATTCTAAGAAATGTGAATGTGTGAAGTTAGTCAATATCGTGAATAAATTAAATAAATATTTATTTATTTACTAATGTGTTTAATTAACTACTGGAAATTTAATAACCAGTTGCATGTGCTTTGAGAAGCTACCACACCTCTCCTGAGAAGGGAAAGAAAGAGTCTGAGAAGGTAAATCCCTCCTTATACCTTGTACATGGGTCATCCAGACATGCACACAAACATGTCCCTCTCTCCCCCATGCCAACAGACATAATATATAGGTGCACTTTGCACAGCCATTGTCGAGACAGAGGTTGGCAGCCTTGTTTCTAACCCTGGGTGCTACATTTCTGGAGTAGATGCAATCGCAGAAGACAGCAGAGCCCATCAGCTGTATTGCTCATTCTGGAAGTTGTGCTCGATTTTTTGCGGGGGAGATTGTGGGAAAGTTTAAATCTGACTTAAAACCCAACAAAACTTGACATTTCTTCCATGTCTTGTCTGGGTTACGTGAGCTAGAGCTTGCCCCCAGCACCCGCTCTGGTTGCTGGTAGCTGAGTCTTCCATGGTCATCCTTGGCATTGCTCTTGTCCTTCCTGCAGCAGCTCCTGACATTTCCTACTCCCTTACCTGCCACCAGTGACATTTTCTACAGAATAAAAGGCAGCACTGTATTGAATCCACCTTCTTCTTTGCTATGGAAATAATTCATGGCCTTCTTGCCGCAGAACAAGGGAGGATCAAAAGAGAAGAGAAAAGGAAAACGCTTCGCTCCATTGAGATGTCATCTTCTGACCTGGTCTTTACTCTAAAAGAAAGGCAGGGAATTTAGCCAAAAATAACAAGCTCGAAACTAGGAAACTGACCTGAGTGCTTATTTTATTCTTCCTTCTTTTGACCTCATGCTTTGTAGCAATATAATTAATGGTTAATGCATATATAAACCAATCTGTGGGTCCTCTTTTGCATGCCTTAACCAATCAGGCCAGAAAAAACCCCAAACCAAAAAATATTGGCATGGATAGTGTGTCCGGTCAGAGTACACGGAGTAATATGCTGTAGTAGACAGCTATTATCTCAGAGCTTTATTTGTTATAGGAAATATTGTGTTCAGAAAATGATGCTGGAGCTCAGGAGGGTTAAGTACAATAAGGGAAATTCATTAGCCTGATTCTCACTTGAGTTCTGATAGTGGGAATTAAACCCACCAAACCCCTCGATTTCCACCACGATCCGTGAGGCACCAGGAAAACCTCCTCAGTGTTGTCAGGGCAGCTTCCCATCCTTTGTGATGGGATAAGGTGTTTTCAGCATCCTTTATAGAATCCCTTGGGATCTCAGGTCCCTAAGCCCGTTCGTGGTATCACAGGTGGTACCAAAGGCGCAACACTTGGCCTTTGGTACACAGACCTACCCTGCACCTGGGGCTGAAGGGATGGAGTTGAAATCAAGCAAAACCAGGAGTTTGGGCAATGGTTGTGGTGGGATCTTCTTTTTATGTGTTGAAACATTAGTTATTTGAATTGTGCAAAAGCAGACGGGAATGCAGCAGTGTTTGGGATGCGTTTGCTCTTTGACATGTGAATGACGGCTCCAGGCTCAGCATCGGGGTGTGTGTGTGCACGTGCTTGCTGTTCTTGTATTGCATATTTTTTTACAGGGGAATTACCGGAATTATTAACACTATTTTCCCTTGTCAGATTCTCTAGAGAACAGGAAAGGGAAAAATGAATAAAATAAGACTTTTGCTCAACCTGCCTAGATCTGAATGCATTTTGTTTGTATTTTGTTGATAACAATTTAGTTGGAAAGATGATAAAAGGGTTTCACAGAAAAGTCATCTTTGGTGTTGAATATGGACCTGCCCTTTGGACTGGAAACACTCAGTCCAGATCTCAGCAGCTCCACACACATCACTATCAAAAGCAACTTATGTTTATTTGATATTCTTTACATTTATAAAGTGAATTGGAAGTAAAGGAAACTGTGTTCCTTTCCTGTGGCACCCCTTTCTGATCTTTCTTAACTGAACCTGGACTTCATCTTATTTTTGATTGTGCTCTGAAACTGAAAATCGTTTTTCTCCTCTGGTCTAGATGAAACCAGAAGCTAAACTAAAGATTTAGAAATGGTCTTTAACAGGATTTTTATTAAGATGCAAGAAGGGAAAAAAATCCAGTTTAATTTTCATATCTCAGGAGGAATATGCAGTTAGAACAAAAAAATCCTTTTTCCTTGCAAACTTTGCAAATTTGCTCTGCAGTCATCAGCAAAGGGATTTTATTCCCATATCATGGAGCACTCATTATTTTATCTGTTGGAAGAAACATCTCATCTGCATGTCACTTCTACTGAACAGCGATGTCAGTCCCTGCCGTTGGAGCTAGCAGACACGTTGCCAAGTTGAAATGCTCTTCTGAGCTGATGCAAGCTTCAAAAGCAGAGCCCAGGTATTTCATTATTCCCACCGCTGCGCAACATGCCACAGCATTTTCCTTACCCGCAGAACTGAGTCCTGCAACACAACGGGACTGAGATCTGTGTGTACATTTGAAGGAGGGGTGGGAATGAGAAGTATTTCATGGAAATGCGCTGAATTAATACTGCCATGAAGTCTAGGGCTTGTTGCCAAGGAATTTTGGGGTGGTTTGAATTTATTCCCACTGTGCCACAGAGAACGCTGGGCCTTGCTTACGAAGCTTGATTCTTGGCCACAACAAAGCTCCACAAATGGGTAAAACAGGGTGAGCTGCTGCTGCTTTAATGTACTTCCAGGTGCATCAGGCACTGAAAGCTGTGCAAGTTTGCTGGTTTCTTGGACTTCCTTGTCTGGTAAAGTCATGTCCTGTTTGTCTCAGAGGTGAAACAGAGTTTGAACTTGCACTGCAAGTGTAAGGAAAAACATTTGTGGGGGCAGTGAGCACGAATTTGCCGGCGTGCTGCTCTTGCATGATGAAAAGAATATCAAGCGATTAACTGGCACATGGGAGCTGAGCACTGTTGGCTAGACAACTGGTGCTGATTCATTAGACTCTAATTACAAGTTATTTTTACCCATCCTCCCATCTTTACAAAGGGCTGCTTGGAAGGCAGCGTTGAAAGTCTTCCTTCATCCAGGCTTTGATAGAAGTCAGATGGAAGCCTGTCTGTCCTTCTTTGTGTTTATTTTTTTGGGAGAAATACAAACCCACTTTGCGGACGGAAGGGGCACTGCTGTAGAGCGGCTTGTTTGACTTTTTGCTCAGGCTCAGATAAACTGGAGGGCAGGAAGCACGCACTGGCGATGTTTGCTCAATGAGTGTTTCCAAGGGAAAGTCCAAGTTTCACTTTAGATCAGTGGGCGGCTGATCCGTGCAAATTGTATATCAGACACAGGATCTCCGCTCTTTGGTTTTTCTTTCAGTACTCTTCATGTGTGGTTCCTGTAATGATAAAGGAAGTAATTCATTAGCTTCCTCCTCATTCCTTTTACTTTATTACCTATATGATGCAGCAGGTATAATTAAGAGAGAGTCTGTGGCCAAAGTGACACATCACTGTCCTGTTTATAGAGGCATGAAGTATGCTCAAGAGGAAGCATTTAAATCCTGTATTAGTGCCCTTACTCTCAGGGGCCAGGAGACTTGTATTTTCCTCTGTACATAGCTTAATACTCTTTCACTATGCACTGTCTCTAGTGATAAATTGCCCTCTTAAAAAATCCTGACATACTTGGATAAAGCCTTGTGTCTGCAGGTGAAACAGTATCTTGGTAACGGTGAGATTTTCACTGTATGGGTGGGAATGACCTGCTTCCCTTCCTTACCTTGGGGTAGTGCTTCCTCACATCCTTTACATCTAACAAACATGTCCAAAGGCCATGATAAAAGACTAAAGCAGTGAACCCATGCGTACGCAGAACAAATTTTGTATAAGAAAGATGCCTGAACATCAGATTTCCAAAAAGCCATCAAGCATTATCTTTCCTTTTAGCCCATCCTTTCCCTTCAGCCTGAGGTCTGAGGGCTCTGGGGCGAGTTAATCCAGGTCCTGAGAAATGATGGTGCAGGGAGCATGTCCAACACAGTCCTGTGGAGCTGCGACAGACTGATGCTGATGGGATAACTTTCCTGATAGATAACACTTATTATTGCTGGCTCTTGTCAGGAGCTTTGGATTTCAGGCAGGAGTATAATGTGCAAATCATGGAGAGAGCTTGTTTTCCTACACAAGAAAGATAGGTCTGTTAAGAAACCTGTCTGGAGTTGGCTTGGAGAGATGTCTGCAAAGCAGTTGTGACTGGTTCGAGTCCAGCATCAACCAGAGCAGCAAGGGTTGTCCTGCTGCACAGTGTCTCCTTCTTTCTTGACGTACGTGTCTGAAGAAGTCAGAAAACCATCACGGAGCAGGGAGGAGCTGGCTGACCTGAAGCGTGACCCACTGAGCTCTCTCTGGAGGCCCCCAGGTCAGGTGCACAACAGCTTCATGTGACTTGAGGAAGCCTCCCAGTCTGGGATGGTTCTTAGTCCACAGACCATAATTTATAGGTGATGATACCTGGGCTCTGCCAAGTTTCCTCAAGCTTTTGTTGAAGACAGGAGGGATGTGGACTGTTTATGATGTCTGTGAACCCCATCTGTAAAGGACCTTTATTTCCCCCTCCCTGTCTTTCTGAGGGACTGGAGTAGAGGTGGTGGAGAGCATGTGTGGAAGGGCAGCATGGTGAGGAGCCAGACAGGTTGTGTTGGTGCAATGAAGAGGTCTGGCTGGGGCACTTTGGGAGGCAGAGCTTCGGGAGGGAAGAGGGAGCTGGGGAGGAGGACAGCCCAAAGCACACCCAAGCACAGGCAGTGTAGAAGACTCTAGGAGAGAGCTGGGTCTGCTGGTGGAGGGCAGAGCAGGGCTTGGTGGCTTGGACAAAGTATTTGGCACAGCAAATCCTGAGAATATGCATCCTTCTTACTTTGAGTTAATATGAAACTGAGAACAAACCTCCTAACCCCATTAAGTAGTTCTTCAGAGAAAGCATGGTGCAGGCTTTTTATTACCTTCTGGAAGAGCACACAGCCAGACATTTGGCAAGAGGTTCCAGAAAATCACTAGGTAAATGCAAACTGCAGGTACTGTGTTAAAACCCTCAGTTCTCTGGTTCTCCCAAACTCCAGGAAAAGTGTTTTAGTGCAGAAAAAAAAAAAAAAATCACAAATGAGTTTTCTATCCTCTGTACAAGTAATGGGGCTCCCTAATGTGGCTTCTGCAAGCTTTTGGTGCAGAAAATGTTTCCTTTCATGCTCATTTGATGCAGTCATAACTTTTGGTGTGCTGAAGGTTACAAAGGGGAAGGAGACCAAGAGCCCTCTCCTGGCACAGACCGAAAGGACAGCTGGAAAAATAACGCAGGCTAATGGACTCGGATGGGCAGGTGAAGGGAAGGCATGAACACTGAAGTAGAACTGAATGACAAGCCACACACTTTATTTATAACCCGAATATAAATATACTCCCGGCATAAATCTGGAAAGTGTATTCTGGGTAGGCCCATGTTGCAGGTGTGGAGGGTGGGTTGGTCTTGTGGCTTCTCTCCGGGCTGCCCCTGCCCGACCGAGCACGGGGGGATGGCGGAACGCTGTTTTGCCTGGTTGATGGTAGACTGGCATGCTGTCAAGCCAACTTCCAAGAATTTGCGTAAACAGCTCAGCAAAGTACATTTTGAAAGAGGTTTTTGGAAGGCAGATCAAGAGGTACCCTTAGAGTTTTACTGGACTTCTTTCGAAATGTGAGCGGTGGCTCCAGGGGAAGCACGGTGAGGTTTGCTCTTATCTCCAGACCACAGTCCCCACAGAGAACTGCAAACTGAGCCCGGTTACTGTGAGGTGGTTCCTGTCTCACAGGCATCAATGTTGAGTGAATAATAGGCTACAGTGATGTGGTACTTTGCCCTACTCTTCTCCTGAACTCCTTTTTTAGTCTTTTCCCATAGGCTCAGGTTATCTGTAGTTACAAAGCATGTGGAGAAGTTCAGAGGCTATGCTGGCAGGTGGGTCTGAGCTCTAAGAGCATCTCAGAGAGTTTTTTACAGAGCTTAGTAACATCTCAGTGTTGCATCTGGGATCCTCCATCTTCCATGGCAAGGTCGAGCTCTTTTCCATCCATGCATGTGTCACTTATGATCTGGGAGCCCCTGGTTACTGTGGCATGTCATGGCCTGCCCCCAGGCCAGGTTGTCCCAAGGATGTTGCATTGCTGTGGTGCTTTAACCAAGCCATTTGGACAGTGGGTGTCACTGGAGAATATTCCTGATCTGGCCTGTAGTATATGCTGGTATATGTTCTACAAACACCACCTGAGGTTGAGACAGTTGTGTAACTGCTGCAATTCAAGTCTTGTCTATGCTTACGTAGCCCCCATACATCTGATGTACCTCACATATACACAAACCCTAGGTTTAGAGATGTCCCGTGTAGCATGAACTCTTCCATGCCACTTGGGTTGTAAGCCAAAATATGGATGAAGGTGACTATAAATTAAATCTTCCCATTCTGAAAACAACCTACAGGCTTTAGCTGTCTCAGTGCCGGGAAAACCCTCAGCCTGCCTAATACTTGTAGCAGGCCTGTGCACTTGCAGAGCTGCAAAATGCCTCGTCCACCCCAAGGACGGGAGCACAGCTGGTCACTCGTTGCTCTTGGGATTTGCAGGAGTTGGGGCAGAGGGCGTCAGCCCTCCTCCAAACTTCACATCCCCTCCTGCCATGCAAGAGGAGGCTGGGAAGGAGAAGTGCACGTGTCATCCATGCAGAGGTGATGGCCTCAGTTACCTTCCAAAGAAATAAAACCTGCCCCTCGTGTCCTTCTCACTGCCAGCATCCCCAAGCGCTGCTGGCACAGATGCCGGCTCCCCCCCCAGCTCCTTCCCTCCCCAGCACACGCGTGTGCTCCGAGTACTGTAGTTTGCAAGCGCAGAGGTCCTGGAAAATGTGAGGTAGTGTGAATGAAAATTAATGTGTTGTCAGAGCAAATAAACAAACAAGGAGGGACACTCTCCTGATGGCTTGGGAGGGCTGGGAGAGGGCCAGAGCCGCGCCATCGAGCACCTCAGCCACATAGTTTACGTCTGATGCGTTGCATGGGCTATGGCTTCGTGCTGGCACACAGACCGTGCGCTGCGAGTATTAGGTTACAAATTGTCATACAATTTTGGTGAAATCCATGCATATTACAGACGTCTGTATTACATTATTATCCCTCCAGATCCTATAGACATTCTTCAGTGCTCCTTTGGGGCATCATCTGTGCTGCTAGTTCCCATAACAACTTGTGAATTCATCATTCCAAAGCTGCTTTTTTTTTTAAAAAAAAAAAAAAATCAGCCCAAATTCTCTTGTCTTTTGTCAGCTACTGAAGCATTCGGATCCCTGGCAGCCTGCCGCTTCTTTTCTCCTCCTCTTTTTCTTGTTTTTCATGAAAAGAAATCCAGGCATATACTTGGAAGGGTCATTACAATTATTTATAAAGAAAATGTATATTACCTATGCAGCATTATAGATGCTGGGCCTTGGTAAACATTTAAAATTGAAAGACTGGTAGATTAAAAGATTTTTATGTATTGGTTGCTGATTTAGTTGATGTATTAGTCTCTTTAGCATCTCTCTGACAGGTCTATTTAGAGCTTCCTTTTCGTCTGGCCTTCCTCAGGCAATGACACTCATTACTCTCTGCCTGTCAATCAAAAGGAGTTATAATAGAGCTTAAATGGGTCTCCTGACACAATGCCCTTGTAACAGTAAAGGAGTGATAAATACCAACAATAACATTCCTACCTGTAGGTGCCTTGGGAGGGGGCAGGCAGCATCCCCCAGCTTCCCTGGGTGCAGGGACCACCATTCATTCTGCCCAGGGGTGCTGGGTTCAGAGGAGAGTGGGGGTTTTTTCTGGGAATTAAGGAGTAATGGGAACGCATTGGAGGCTTTTGAGGGATGAGGAAAGAACGACCTTCTGAACACCAAGGCAAGGAAAATCATGATCCTGGTGAACTAAACTCGGTGTGTTGAGAGTGCGGAGCTAAAATACAGTAACTGAGCACAGGAAGATGAGATTCAACATGGGGCAGGACAGACAGGGTGCGTATTTTAGTGTAAGTGTATAAAACACTCCAGCATCCTCAGGGAGAAAGCCACTTTTTAATGTGAACATTTTATAAGTGAACATTTATAAACCACACTGAACATTAGCACGGAATAAAAATTATTTAACTGATTAGAGAGGAATGCATCTGTTATCTTCAGCTCCTGTAGTCCTTTGCCCTCACTAAGGTTTCCTTGCCCAGGTATTTATCAGGTTACTTCTAATTCATCATCTTGTTCTGTGTTGGTACTCAAGGATGGTCGTGTTTGGGTGCACAGCCCTAGGTGCCACTGCTTTGCTCCTTCTTTCAAGAAACTGCACAAAAGTGCAGTGACAACTTCCTTGAGTTTAGACATACAGGTCCTTAGTAACATCAGGCACAACTCTGAAGCCACAGATAGACAAATTCTGAAAATGTTGACACCCAAGTAATTGGACTTAGGTCATGCACTGAGTCACATCAGAGCATCTGTGCTTGGGCAGGCAGGCCGCTTCAAAATACAGAGGCTATGGACAAAAGCTGAGCTCTGGGCAGTTAATGACTGCTAAATTAGTAGCCATACTGGATTTTAATGCCGTGGTCAGTCTGCGCAGCTAAAGAGTTAACAGCCTGGGAGGAAGAAGCCTGAGTTTGTCTGGGGACCATTTATCCATCCCTCTGTCAGTCATCGGCATTCCTCTCCGCTGAGCAGACCCCGGTTTGGTGCTTTTAAGGACAATGAACTATTGCTTAGGAGGAGAAATATTCCCATTTGAATTAGATTATCTGACAATTTTAAGTGCAATTGCATGAAAACAACATTAAAAAAACATTAAGATATTCTAGATAATAGGTCAGCCTTGTCTGATAATCACATAGCACTAGCCTTGGTTTCTTGGCTTGCTCCACCATCAGCCATCCAGGAACACAACAAGGCAGAAGTTCTATAAAACTTACACAAAAAGAGAAGAAAAAGTACTTTTTCATGTATGTAAAACCCTGCTCAGGCGCACAACTAAGCTTGTGGAACCAGCTAATTACATTAGGTTGTAATTTTGGCATTTCTCAACTTTGCAAATAAACATTCTTTAATTAAAGCTTGTCTCTCACTTCCGATGATTTTTAGCAAAAGCAAACAGAGGCAGTGCTGTGTTGGCTTCAGGACCGGGAACCTTCGCACTGCTGCTTGCTGAGCAACGCTGCCTCGCCGCTGCTCCCGTCTGAGGAACTGGTTACACCAGCGAGTCGTCTCCTCTGCGGGAGTTGGGCTTTCTGGGAACAGTTTATGGGGATACACAGCTCAAGTTTGCTAATTTAAACAGCTCTTTACCAGGTGGCACAGCCCTTCTAAAAACCAGGACTCCCTGTGGGGACATGGTCTAGCAGCACAAGACAGCACAAGTAAACTTGGCTACTTCGATAAGCAGGATGTATCTGCCTGGGTGAGATTTGCCAGATTTAATCAAAGTCCTGGAGTCTGTTCCCAGCTGTGCCAGAACTGATCTTATGCAACTTCTCTGCTATCTTATTTGTATGAGTGTTGAATTATATTTGCCTGGCTCTTAAGATCAATAGGAGATGTTGCTCAATATTATAGCCAGTGGAAATCATGGCATTATCGTAGGTTGCTAGAGGAGCTGGGACTAGAGCACGTGAAAGTGTTATCCTGTAGTCCAGTGCTCCATTCTTAAGGGGCTGTTGGATTTTTTGCAGGCAGGGCACAATCACGGTGTCTCTCCACAAGCAGGGCACATGCGCTGCACCAGGGATTCAGTGGCCCAAATTCCAATGTAGGAGACAAGGAGGGACCAGAGACTTTAGCCCCGAGTAAGTGCAAGATGACAATTTTCAGGTGTGTATAACTTGGCGAAATGGAGTGAATTTTCATGGGAGCTGTAAAGATCTCCTTCCCAACTCCAGGACTTCTGCCATGACAAATTTCCAGTCGGAGGGGGGAGCTGAGAAGGTTCTTTAGAGAAGTGGTTGGACAACACGATTATTTTTACTTGGGGTAAGGCTTTTTTATTTTTTCATTTGCTTTTTGACTCTGCTGCTAAAATTATTATTCCAGTAGGACTGAGTTGATCCTTACTAATTTAAGTGTCTAAAATAAAGTTATAAATGAGCTGTGTTTCCATGAGTAAGATTCCCATTCATCGTTGCAAGGTTTATTTCATGGCAGTGAAATCATTACCAGTAAGCAACTAGTGTGCTTTGAAAACACTGAAATAATTTAGTGATGATAATGAAATACAAGGAGTTGCTCTAACAGCTAGTATAGATTAGTTCAGCACACTTTGGATTTTATTTACACATTGCAAGGGGAATGTGTTGTTAAAAGAATAGCACAACAAGATGAGCCTTTAAAGACTCTCTCCCCTCTCATTCATTTGATTTATGCAACCAGCTTCCAGTGACCGGACGGGCTCTGATCGGTTACACCTCTGTAAACCTGCCACAGTCGACTGTGACGTTTTCCTGATTTTTTTTTTTTTTTTTCCCCCCATTTAAATCAACAGATTTAACCCCAGTTTTACCACCTCAACTATAATTTAGTCTCAAGTATTACCCCTGGGCAATTTCAGTTTTAGGTTTTCAGAGGTTACCCAAAGTATCAAGTTATTGGATTATGTTCTGTGAGCGGATTTGGGGGGAGTGGGGAAGAGCCGTGATCAATATCTGTGTCCTCTGGAGTTTTAGAAAGAAATCTTCCCAGGGAATAATTTAGCCTCTGATTTTGCAAAGTGTTTGGCACAGCTCGGTGTTAGCTGGAAGCGCTCAGCATCTCACAGATCGCAGAGCTGGATGTGAACTTGGCTGTTTCACTGTTTTATACGGCATTTTCAATGCGGCAGCACAATACTTAACAAAACTGGGCTTCAGCCAGTATCTGTGACTTGGGATGGGGCTATTCCCAGTGCGGGCCAGACATCCCAGACATTATTGTATTCACGTGCTTTGTTTTTCCTGAAGAATCGTGCATCTCTTCATTCTTCTCCCGTTACCAACTGGCTTAGTTCAGAGAGACTCTTCATGGCTCCCAAAGGTTGACTTTGGGGTTGTCGTTAGTTTGAGATGTTATTGGCAGTGGGTTATAGGAGTTACCGCCAAGAAACATGTTTAGGCATTTGGATTACTCTTGTAAATTTTAATTAATCACTTTGCTGCTGTATAAGGCAGCACTGTAACACATACTTAATGCTCAAGTATTCAATTTCTTACAGCAACATTGCACTGCGGGTTAAAAAATAAAGCTGCGGGGTAACAAATGTCTACATTCATGACAGTTTTATTTGTAAAGAGTCTTTTTAAGTGCTCGCTGTGCCTGGAGGGGTTGTAGTTCAAGGGTACACAGCAGTGCACCTCAGTGCTGTGGCCCCTGCACTGTCCAGTGAGCAGGGTGGTGACGGGTTCCCTGCCTCCACTCCTGCAGACATCTCTCCAGACGGTCCTTCAGAAATGTTGTCATCTCCTGGCACTCTCCAGATAGCTAAAATTACCCGGTCAGCTGTGTGCAATAGTAGTCTGGCTCCTAACGAGAAGCGTGTGGTTGGGGGGTTCTGTTTTATAAGAGATGGGGTCCAGACTTCTCGGGCGCTGCCCGATGTGTTCAGTCTTTGTTTGCTTTGACAGAAGGGTAAGGATCAGCCTTTAAAACAGCAACTGTCAGAGCAAAATAAGAGCTGACGTTATTTTGCTTCTCTTGTCACTGCTGCCAACTGCCACCTGTAAACTGGTGCTGAGAGGTGTGCGGAGCAGCTCTCATCCCTCCCGGCCTGTCCGGGGAGCAGTTTTGTCTGTCCGGATGGTCCGTCCCGGAGCTGCCATCAGCCACGGCGGCGGTGTGCAGTGATCCTTCCAGGCAGCTTCTGGAGCACCTGCAGGGATGCTTCAGATGAAGGGATCAGGGATTCACGGTACCCAGATGTTCCTTATGGACACAGGCATCTGCCCTTTTTTTTGCAAAGATGTCTCTGCAAAGCCTACATGCCTTCTGAATAATGCTGAAATATTGTTATAGCCTGAGAACTTGATAAGAGGGTTTGGGTGATGCAGGGGATTTCTGGTGCTTTTGCTTTATGCAAAAATTAATTTTATAATAAAAAGTCTTCTTTTTCCAAGTTTGTTAACGCAGCGATTCGCGTCAACAATAAATGCATGGAGTGAGTCACAAATGAGAATTAAAATAGTGTGCATTGACTTTAATTGACCTACAGCTGTATGCAGTCGTCTCTGACCTTGTGTAGCAATAAAGTTCATGGACACTGGTGGGTGCAAGCTCTATACATGGTACAGTTAGAAAAAGGGGACACAAACTCCAAAGAGCAGGAAGGAGATGAACATACGGTCTTCAGGTTTTGTTTGCTGTCTTTGGTGACGAAGATGAGGGTCTTGCTAGAAAAGGGATTTGCAGACTGTGACTTGGGTTCTGCTATTTCAAAACCCAGAGCAGCCGATGCTGAGTCTCGCCTGTGTACGGCCAGGAGCTGCTGCTGCTGACGTGCCCAAGGAAACAAAGTTTGGGAAGTCCTGCTGTACAGCCAGCACAGATGAAAAAATCAGCCTTGCCATTAAGGAATATGCTGGGGAAAAGAGCTGCTAGAAACCCAGCAATGGGAGGGGGAAGAAGCAAGCTGGATGAGATGTACTCCTCCTCCCAGGAGGCTGTGCTCGTCAGAGTCTTATAGTGTGATTTCTAGGGCTTTGCTCAGCCTAGTAGTAAATGTGTTAACAGGCCTGCTACCGCTTTCCCTGGGAGATGTTCCAGTCTCAGATGTGTCTCTTCTCTGTGGTAGCTTGTTTTTGTAGTACTCAGGCTAAATTCTCCTTTCCGTAACCTACCTCATTAGGAATGTACACTCCCTAGATAATTTATTTTCATCTGTTGTTTACACCCATCAGTTATTTGCAGACTTTTATTCTCTTCCACATTTTAAAAAAAAAAAAATAATTTTTTTTTGAAGTGAAACATGCAGATTTGACTCCTTTAACTTCTCAACAGGGATCAGTGTTTCCAGGCTCCATGCACTGTATTGCTCATTCCTGGACACGTGGTAGTTTGATGACACCTTTTAGCATTAAATCCTCACCCAAAATGAGCTTGGGACCAGACCAGAGTTTTCATGTTACAGCCTTGTGCAGAGGATGCTGTGGAATAGCATCACCCTGAGACATTTGGTCAAAAACCTGTGTAAACGCATGAAGGAGATAATTTTGCTGCTGCCTTGTTTTTGATGCTCTGATCCAGGGTACCAGTGCAGCCTGGGGGTAGCTCGACACCCAAAAAGATATGCAGAATTGTTTTTTTACCCAGAAATCTCATTATGGAACCTGCCACCAGAGGCATTACAACTATTGTAATTTCCCATGATTTTGCCCTGCTTTTATTTCTGCAATGGTTGTATGGTTGTTGTTTGTTTGTTTGTTTGTTTTACTACTTCTGCTTGAGTTTGATGGGGACATTGGCAGAGGCTCAGCACATCCTTCCAGGGGGAGAACAATGTAAGGGCTGACTTTTGCAGTATGACTGACATTTGCAGTATGACGAAGCTGGTTTTTTAAAAAAAAATGTTTTAATTTTTTTTAAAGTGAAAACCAGACTTCGCAGCCAGCCTCGTTACTCAAATACCTGTCCTTCTGGGACTGTGCATCCTCACGTGCTTGGTGCTGTAGTAGCTGCCTGCTCGGTACCACATCCCAGAGCCCAGTACTCCAACCTATTGATTGACATCTCCGTCTCCAGCTCTGATCTCATGTCTTGACCATCTGCTTCTTCTGGTGGTCTCCGGAGGGTCTGCCAATCAGCAAAGCAGGCTCAAAACTCGCAGGCAAATGGGTTAGATTATTTTTGGACCTTCCTTGCAGCCATCTGTTTGGGAGGGAGCCATGAGCTTGTCTTACCCAGCTGGGTTAAGGTGCTGTGGCAGCCTGCAAGGGAGGAGGAAGCAAACAGGATAAAGAAAATTACCCTCTTCTTAAGGAGCTGAATCAGCTGCGAGACATCTCAGCCAGCAACTGGCACCAGCAGTGAGATATCAGGATATTTCCCAGTCCCTGCTGGAGCTGGCTGCTGCCTTCAGATGACACCAGGCAAGACAGCAAGTTTGATATGACTTCGAAGCTGACTTGTGTTGCCCATGACAACCTGAGTTTGAGTCTATTTTACATGCACACACATACACACGTGCATATGTTGCTATAACAACCACCCAGGACTTTTAAAAAATGTTGGACTCTGTTTTCCAGGTTGCAAAGCACCTAAGTTTTGCTGCAATCCAGGAGGCAAACAGCTGCCTTCAGTCTCACCGCACTCCCCCCCCCCCCCCCCCAAAAAAAAAAAAAAAGCACTAAATCAAGTATGCTAGACAAAATATCTGGGTTAATTATGTAAAAAAAAAAGTGTCTGTAATGCCTTAGTAGGAAGAGAGAGGCACATAGGGCTCTCTGCTGTTCTGGTGTTTGAAATAGCCCAGCCAGTTCATGGCAGTAAAGGCTGAAATGTAAATGCTGGTTTTTGTGTCCCTAGAGCGTCACAGTTAAATAATGTTACCAGTAAAGCCACTGCTGTCACCAAGCAGCAGTAAAACACAAATCAAGGATGAAGATTATGACCTCTGCAGCCTCTGACCCAACGTAGTCCCGACTACTGTTGTAACCTGCAAGATGAGGGTAAGAGTAGGGGATGTGAGCAGGGAAGAGCCCGTATGAGCCCTAGGAAGCCCTTCCCCATAGCTGCAGACTCTGGTTAAGGTACTCACAATAGCTAGGCAATGGTGTTTGCCTCTTGTAGCAGTCTCATACCAATACTCTATATTTTTTTCCCTTTTTTTTTCTGAGTGATGGAGACACCCAGAATAGTGTTGCCTTAAAAAAAAAAAAAAAAAAGGAATTTTTATTCAGGGAGAGAGGAAGGCAAGGGAGGCATAGTTACCAGACAGCATGTGTTTCACAGGATAGGCATGTGTGTGATAGCCCTTGTGTGCTGGTCTTCATCTTGCATGTGTTTGAAAGTGAGCCCTGCCCGTAAAACAAGCCCTGATGGAGGGGAGGGAGTTCTGTTTCCCCTCGTAGGCAGCTCTTGGTCTTCCTGCACAGTTCATGACCCAGCCTGCTGCTGGGTCGCATCCTGCCACGCCAGGGTGGGTGTCACTTTTCTCCCTTGCACTGCAAGTGAGGTGACACAGAGGCTGCAGAAGGTCACTGGAAGCAGAGCTGAGAATAGAGCCCAGGATCTAAGATGGCACGTTTTGGTGTCCCCTTGCTCACAGCTCTGCCTTGGCACAACCATCCGCTGCTCTGCCTTGGGTCCTCAGGGCTGCATGTGTTCGTAGGCAGTCAGGTGAGGCATGTAATGCAGTTTCATCAACAGTTATTAAACCTGCTCGTAAAACGCATGTCCTGTCACTCCTAAAAGTGACATACAATTCTATATGTGTCAGTTTAGAGACAAAGTTTGTGCTGGATTGTCGTATTTCAAATTCAAGCCCATTATATGAGGGAAGAAAATATCTTGTGATTCTGTGATTAACTTAGTTCAAACACCAATGTTTAGGATACCAGAGACATTTTTTCCCACCCAGAAGCTGTGTTGAGAGAACAGAGGAAAAAAAAATGCTTTGGATAGTTGTTTAGGTTTTCTAGGTATGTGATAGACCAAAACCAGCTACTGCAACTAGATTGTTGGATGTCTAGAAATCCTGGAGTAATAGATGTGTGGGCAGTAGGATCTGTGCAGTCTGAGAGCACGGATTAAACTGGATCCTTCTAACTGGTGCTGGTTGCCTTGTGGAGGTCCTGCCAGACAGATAGGCCTGTGGTGCTGGGCTGGGCTTCTTGGATGGGGTGCAGGAATGTGATATGCATGTTTGATACCAAGTGGTTGGTTTATACCTCCTGATATCAACCATGATTTTTAATTTGTATCAGGGGTCTTCAATGATTTCAGCACTTCCAGTGGGTTTACGTTGCAAAATGATATCTGCAGACATGGGCTGGGATTCTAGTAGGTGTTTCCTGGTCACGTTTTGTAGGTGGTGGTGGTCTCCCATTAGCAGCTGAGACTTAATGCTCAATTACAGACTATGCTGAACAGTGTCTGAACAACCATGGGGGAATGCTTTGCCTATATTCAGAGATGGGGTCCCCAAAAGATCAGAATTTTATATAAACCTGCATTATTCCAGAAATCAGTTTGATTTTCCATCACGTGCCCTCACCTCTCATGGCTGACTGGAGACTTCAGAACCTACTTGAGAAAATAAAGACCTTTTCATCCAGAGATCACCAGGCTGATCCAACAAAAAGTACAAATTATATTTATTTTGTGGATTGAGGAAGGCCTGTATCACCAGAAACCATTGTATTTTGCTGAAAGTGGTGGTTTCCAGGGAAAAGCCGTGACCCGTGTTGGTCCTGCAGATTGACCTCCCTTTGAGGCAGGTGGTGTGACATGCTGGCACGGCAGAGTTCGTGGGAAGCTTTTCCTCATAGACAGCTCTGTTTGCCAGGCCAAAGCTAAACTCAGCTGTGACGTACTTCTTCTCCAACGTACAAATTAGCTCATTAAGCACTTTGCATAAGATACACAGGAGCTGGCAGTGAGGGAGAGGAAATCAAACCCACTCATGCTTTGTTCACCTGCATTCAAAGTCATGAAACCTTCCTGCAGTGATTCATCCCAAGCCACAAGCTCCGGAGCCCTGGTCTGCCTTCTCCAGAGCTGCTCCACGGACAGGGACAGGCTGCTGAGCTGAAAGGAAGCTTTTTAGCTGCAAAATTGTGCAAGCCAGAGTGTGCTATTTCTGGAGCACGCTGTAATGTATGCGTCTAGCCTGGCTCTCTCCAGCAACGGCCAAATGTTTTTCAAGCAGTAAAGAAGGTAAAATAGAGCAACACTGTACCGGAGCCAGATTTTCCATGCGTTCCCTGAGCAGAGCCTGCAGGAGCCTGCACGTGCGCTTGCAGACACGTAATTAAATGCATCGGTCACCAGAAGGATGGAGCAGGAGGAGAGGGGACCTCGGTTTGGCAGCAGCCCCCTTGCGCAGTGGCAAGGCCTGTGGCAGGGCAGGCAGCCTGTGTGCTCCCAAACTGGGGCCAGCAAAGCCCGGACTGGGATGAGGGTTGGCACCGCTGAGCGAGCAGGGGGGTTATACCAGGGGGAGAGAAGTGACAGGGAGGAGGAAGCAGCACAGTGTGGTGATGCATCGCCCCAACTGCAGCGCTTGTGACCCCCCGATCTCAGGTCGCCTTCGGGGGGGTGCGTCAGGATTGTTGTATCACTGCAGAACTGCCCCGCAGAGAGCATGTCTGTGTGGTGCAGCACAGTGTCATGGAGCGAGGGCTGGAGTGCCTTTGTCAGGGGACTGGAAGCAATTACAGTGGTTGTTTCTTTGCCTCGTCTACACGTTGTTGCTTGTGGGGAGGGAGGACTTGCCAAGACAGTGCTGCGTGAACGTGGCCCAACAGCTTTTGGCCCTGGAATGAGCCCGTTTGGGGCTGAGTGGTGCACCTCTGCTCGGACTGCTGAGCCCAGCAGCATGCTTCATGGTGCTGCTGTCAAGAAAATGTCATGGTATCACTGCACATATCAGGAGGTCTTTGGGACAAAGGGGCAGCTGCAAGGGGCCTAGTGGGGAGCATCACCCTTTTTCCCTTTCGACTGGTCTCCAACACCCTGCGCAGGCTAATCCTGCTGAGCAGGGGGACTCGTCCCTGTAAGCTTTCAGCTCCCAACTGAAGATACTCTAGAGGATGGGACCCCCCTCCCAGCACAGCCCCTTCCTCACCCTCTCCCATCCTGGGGAGCTCTTGATCCTCACTTGCTCCACCAATTTGGCAGCCTGCTGTATAATACCTGCACTTTTTTTTTTTTTGTTTTTTTTTTTTTTGGGGGGGGGGGGGCAAGAAAGGGGTGATGCCAGCTAAAGGGAAGAAGATAGAAAGATGGACTTGTCTGCCTTCCCCTGGATGATGCTCAGGGTCACCCACTGTCCTCCTCGCTGGCTGCTGCTACTCAGTGGAAAGAAAAGGGAAAGAAAGAAAGAAACAAACCAGCAGAAACACGGGTTGAGGACTGTGCAGAAATAATGCAGGGTGGGATCTTTCTGGATCAGCTTGGCAGATTTTCGCACACATGGCAGCAGTGCCGGGCCATGGCAGGGAGACAGGCGTAGATGTCTCCTTGTTTCCTTTCTGGAAGCTGTCAGGTATTTGGGGCTCTGTAATATCACTGAGCACCCACAAGCCATCTTTCTGTTTACTGGCGTGGAGTTTTATATGTGTCGAATGAGAGAGCAATGAGTGTTTTCTGGTGGTTTATGAATGCTGCTGGCTCTCCGGGAGCAGCATGGGGGCAGGTGCAGAACAGGATGGAGATCTGAGCTGGGACTTTATAGATCTCTGCAAAACCTTAGGTGAATTCTTGTTTGAGAAAGGGACAACAAAGTCCCTTAACAGAATTTAGCAGAAAATGGGATGTTTGTTTATCACATGTGCTTTGGGAATTAATTGAGCCATGTCCATGGTGCTGTGTTCTGATGCTAAAACCAACATTTACTCACAACCTCTATGGGTTGTTAAACTGCTTTCATAGCACTTTTTGGACTTTCACCCTTGCTAAATTAAAACAACATTTTGTTGTAAGACAGTTCCAAGATTAAGATATAAATGTTTTTTTTTTTTCTTTGTCAGGCATTATTGAGAAGGATGGCTTTTTCTTCACAATGATTTAAAATAATCTCAGTGTTCATATTCAGCCCTGTCCTGTTACTGCATTTATTTGTGTGTATGTGCTTTTGCAATAACATTGTATGGAGTTTTCTGTAACTTCATACTAGCTCTGCATCTGCCTGCGTGTGCCAACACGCTTTCAGGAGAAGCCACTAATAAGGATACAGATTTAGAATTATCTAATCTAATTGCTGGCAGCAGAAGGCATGGTGGGGAAGATGTTATGAAGAATTGCTGGATGGCCTAACAGTGTTAGTTCCATTAAATCCTCAGACTCTGACCTGTCTGTAGTTATTTCCTCCTCCATAATGAGAAAAATGAATTTAAAGAGACAATAAGAGTAACCATGGACGGGTGTATCTGAAGGACCTGGAAGAAGTGTGGTGCTGAGGGCAGATCATGGGAACCGCGTGGACTCTGCATTGGCATCAGTGCAGCCCTGTCTGACCATGGCTACGAAGCTGCATCCCTCCCTGCCTCGGCTTCCACATCAGTGAAATGGGGCTAATCACTCGCTTGCTTGTCTGAGATTATGAGAATTAATGGCTGACTATAAAGTCCCCAGAAATCTCCAGCTAAAAGAAGTCATTCAGGGGCAAAACTGCTTTTTTTCTGTTCCCACGTGCTGCTGTTCTGCAGCCTGCAGTTGCTCCTCTTGCTTGGCTTGCGTGCCTGGTGGCAGCTGGCCACTGAGGATGCCCCATGCACCGCAGGGATGGCACCTGCAGCTGCCTCCATGCGTGGGGCCACTGCTCTAGGGGCTGAAGGCACTTTCTTAGTGAGGCCCAACAGCAGCTTCCTCATGCTGCCTTTTTTTCCTGCATCCAGGATGCATTACGGCTAACTTTGTTCTTGAGCTCTGCTTTTAAGCCCATCTCAGCCTTTTGAACCTTATTTTTCCTGCGTACCTTCCCATAACCTGTTGTGGTTTTTAGTTTTCTATTAAGGCTTAGCCCCGCCAGTCCTAGGTTGGAAGTGAATGATCAATCCCTGACTGTGCCCAGAGCAGCTGGGCGTGCAGGCAGCCCAGAGCAGTGCTCATGTTTATTTTCGAGCTCTGAAGTAGTCAGGACAGAGTCCAGTTTGCATTCAGGGTCTGATTTTAGGAGAACTAGAAAGCCCATCACCAGACAGACTCCTATGTCTTGTCTTTGTACATCTGGAAATAAATCATTTCACATGTAAAGGAAGATCTCTGCAATGATATTATTCCGAAATTATTTGTTCTCATGTCCTGGTCCCATGTGAGAAGAGAACAGCACAGAGAAAAATGCCTCAAAGATTAGACCAAAATGGTGGCAGAAGGGATTGCAGATAAGGAGTGAAAGGGCCTAATGTCTCAATGGGAGCAAGTATAAAAATACCTGAGCTGTTACCACAGTTGGAGAGGATGTGTCTGTGTCTGTGGTATAAATGACATACATTTAAAACTGCCTCGTTACATTAAGGTCTCATGTTTTCTACCCCAGGCTCCCTTTCCCAGGTCACCGTATGAACACCTGAGTCTCCTCAAAGCATCAGAGAGATGAACCTGTAGCGGCTTGTCCACAGGTAAGAGGCTTGGCCATTGCTTTGATGCCTGCTCCAGGGATTTGGGAAGCACTGGGGGAGGCACAGAGCCCATGGCCATGGCCCAAGTGC
Organism: Athene noctua; assembly: GCF_965140245.1. NCBI lineage: Eukaryota > Metazoa > Chordata > Aves > Strigiformes > Strigidae > Athene > Athene noctua. The sequence continues at coordinate 6,994,938 of NC_134060.1, forward strand.
TTCAGGGCTTAATCCTGTGCCCATCCTGCCTGACATGGTGAGGGGAGGTTTGCTTTCTGCAGGGTTTCCACTCATTTTATGCCCCTCCAAGGTGAGGCATCCACAGGGGTTTGCAATTTCTACAGCAGATATATGGTCACTGAGCATTTAAAAAGATGTTTTGAGGGGCAAGGACTGATCCAGGCTGATGGTTGTGGTTTTTTGTTTTATTTCTGCTTACAGAGTGCCACTGGTGTTGTTTGTAGTTGCCCAGCCAGTGCAGCCTGTGCTCTCATACAGGTGCTTGCTGTAATTTTCTGAACCTGGTAGATGTGGATTGCAGTGCTAGGGTGGAGGTTGCCTCCCCTGCTGCTGTGGTTTTCTTTCTGGCTCTTTATCGAGCAGCTGCCTTATATAAAATATTTAGAAACAGAAGTTGCTGTTGGGTCTCTCCCCTTGTAGCTGAGCAACATGACCAGCATCTTCCCTTGCCTGCTCTCCCTGTCCCTTGCAGCTGTGCCTTTTTCCCTTTGCAACCTTCAGAAAGTTGCTTTATTTGCTGCTGAAATTTTACCTTCCTTGGGGGTGTTGCTTGCCGAGCTTGGGGAAGTTTGTGGAAATCAAATACTATGAGTGGAGCTCTTGGAGAACTCTCCAGAAGAAGGTGCTGCACTGCTGGGCATGGACACTGGCTACCAGCATGTTGTAGAGGCTCAACCCAGGGTCTGGTGCCCATGTTGGGTGGATTTTAAGGGCTGGGAGTCATTTGGCTGATATGAGACAGTTGAACACAGTCCTTGAGTGAAAAATGGGTTTGTCTGCTCCCTGCTTTAGAGCTTTATCTGGAGGGATGCACATCCCACAGGAGCTTGCTGCTGTCTGCAGCCAGGCTCACAGAGCTGGGGGCATGTTGCAGATCCGCAGCCACGGGTTATTTTCAGAGTTGAAACGTGGTGACGTAGGATGGGCAGCACAGCGGCGTTCCCTGCACGAGCCAAAGAGCAGGAAAGCTGCTGGGGACAGGGCGTGCTGGGGGAGGCGGTGGTGCTGCCCCTGCAGAAGACCCAGTCGTTTCTTAGGGAGAAGCTGTTGGCCTGGAAATAACGTACGAGCAGCCGGGGGAAGAGCACAGCGTCCCGGAGAGCAGCAGCCGCTGCCCCGCTGCGACATGGCCATGCCTTTTGTCTCATCGGTGAACATTAATTGAAGGGGACAGATTTCGCACCCGGGGAGCAGCGGGCAGCCACACTCCAGTGAGAGCTTGGAGCAGGCTCCATCAGCAAATACTTCTTGCTCGGCTGCAGTTATAGCTCATTATCTTGCTGACCTTTAATTTCGCAAGTGTTTCTTGCGATGTGTTTCTTCAGCCTGGTCTGGCTTCTGACCTCCGTTCCCAGAGGCAGCAGGATAATATATTCATGTGCTGTGCTGTCTAGCCACTTCGCATCCCTCCATCCATCCACCCCTCCGTCTCTGTCCTTTTTGGCAATCTGTCATTTTTATTTTTGGTACAAGTCCAGGAGCTGAGTAAAAAGTACTTGGGCAGCTGGAGCGAGAAACAATGGGTTTTAAACACGCTTTAACGTGTTTGTAAACAACTGCACTTCATCAGGGTCCCTGCCCAGCACACTGGCAGCAGACAAAACTGATGAGACTCTTCTGAGATCAGAATTAATTACATTGCATGGAAATGGTGCAAAACAGACAACGATGCAGGGGGAAATAACTCCTGTTCTGTGGTCCATTTCTATTAGTTTATGCTGCACTCATCACTGTGGCCACTGAGCACCTGAGATTGCTCTTCCTTTAGCTGTGGCAGGGCAGATGATGAGCAGAGAGCTAAAAACATTGGGAGGACTGTGTAGCTGTTGCACTCTGACGATGCTCCGTGGAGTGTCTGGTGGGATGTCATGTTTGTTGGAAATCATCTACCAGGGAAGAAGCAATACAGGGAATAATGCTGCTGTCCTGTCAGAATATCCCTATTTCTCCTGAATTCCCACAGCTTGTTCCTGGTGAAGAAAATAGTTTTGTGGTTTCTTTGCATCGGGGAATTAAAAAATCCTTCTCTGAGAATGATTTGAAGAGAGAAGTGAGCTCAGAAACATAAGGAGGAGGTAAAAGAGCGGTAGTTGGAGTACCTGGATTGGATAATACCAGGTAACCCACTGGTCCCAACTCATCAATTTTGATGAACAAAGACTGAATTTGCTGGTATGGGACTCCTGCTCTGCTGCCGAGGGCTGTGAGTGGAGTGGGGCTGACCTCATGATATGACAGTTCATGCCTGCAGGAGTTTTTCTAGTGGGGAAATAATGGAGGAAAAAAATCGAAATGCTTTGAAATCAACCCCTTTGCTGTGCAGTGACTCTGCTCACAAACCCCTGGTTGGTCTGTGGCTGCTCCTGCTCAGGGGATGGATGCAGCCGGTCTCTGACTCTTCTGTGAGTAACAGTGTAATTGCAGAAATTGGCACGGTAGCTTGGAATGAGATCTAATTAATTAATTCAAGACATGCTGGGATTAAATTTTATTAAACTTTGGAATCAGAGTAGACTACATGAAATGTAAGCAAAGGTTGGGAAGGGAAAGGAGGGGTATGTGCCACACGTGCTGCCTGCCAGCACTGCTGAGTACTGAGGGTGTGCTCAGGTTATATATAGATTTATACTTGTGTACATATATTTATGTATGTGTACATATTTACACACACATATATACCTGGTTTCAGTCCAGCTAGGATGATCAGCAAGGCTCTGCTTTCCTTGTCCAGTTGCTCTGGAATTTTACATGCGAGGTGACTGACATTTTGTCCTGCAGCAGGTCAGAAGCCAGGCACCTCTGGCCATGTACTCCTTAATATCATTTTGGGTAAAAAGGAGGTGTCTTTTGCTTTTCTCCTGATCCCGTGCAGATAAATGTATCATGCTTCATCCACACCTGCCTATTATTTCATAATAAGGGACATCAGCTCCATATTTACTGCCTTTAAAATGATTTGGGGTCTCCTGGAATGGAAATTCAAGACAGTCATTGCTCACATAGTTGCATCTTGACGCTTAACCTACTCCCAGAAGCTGCCTGATCAGGCATGTATGTGCTGGCACAACTTTACTCTGCTGGACTTTCCAGGAATAACTACATTTTTTGGACAGGTAAACAAGTGTGTATGTGGGGCGCATGCACAACCACCAGCTCTCCAACAAGAGGTGCAGCACAGGACCCAGCCTTTCCAGGGATGTTGTTTTGCCTGCCAAATCTCTAGCATCCCACACGAGCCATCTTTTCTTCTGACAGTTTTGAGAATATACTTAACACTAATTTTAGTTCCCCCTTCAAGGTGGATATCTTTGGGGTTTGGGCACAATGAATGCCTTATTCATAAAACTACAAAACACTGTAAAAAGAAGGGGGGTGGGGGGTGGGGGGGCAGAAAGTGTCCTGCCCTAAAAAGTTTCTGATCTCCAAGCAGCTATAATTTTGGCTTGCTTGGAGAACAAGCTGAGGTAGTGTTCATTTTAACAGCCAGGAAAGGGCTGTCTGTTTATATTTAGGGCCTTGTAGATTTGTGCAGTATATGCAGGTGGCACATTAAAATGAGTAGATGATTTCTTACCAGGATAAGGCTGTGTTTTTACTGGATTGCCATTAATTCTCTGTGAAGGCTAAGTAAGTAAGCATTGAAAGTTTTGTTGTAACAGTTTCAGAGGTTCAATTTTGTAGCCTTTGGAGTTTTGTTTTGAGCTTAATCCTGGTGAATTCCTCCCATGCACCTTCCTACACAATTCTGCCCAGAACACATGTTTTTAAGAGAAGATTGGCAGCTCCTGCCACTTTGAGTCTGTAGAGCATTGGCATTAGTGATCGTCATTCAGTTCTCAGTGAATAAGTGTTAGTAGACCACTGCAATGAAAATAAGTAGGTCGGTATAGAGCATCTTCCAGCAGTCTCAGTCAACTTGACAGTTGCAGCTCTGACCTTCACCACTGCATGGGCTCTGTCTGAAGAAGGTTGTGCTTCCCATCTGTCTCCAGCCTTCATCCTCTTGGCTCCATGACCTTCAGAAAATGAATCAGTGCTCACCTGCAGTCCTCTTGATTTACATGGCTTTTGCTTGGCATGAGCTGAAGAGGATAGTGTATCTAAAGCAAGTGCATGTGCTTTTGGGCCATGGCTTCTGGAGCTGGGTCATTGTTGCTGCTTGTCCCCAGTACTGCAAAGACTCGTGGTCAAGGTGCAAAAGAGACAGCTCTCTGGGATGGCTGAGACTGAGCCTTCAGAGAGAGCAGTGTTCATCTCCGGAGAAGCAGAAATTACAAAATATGCATGACTTCTGGTTTTGAGCTGTAGCTGAATAGCAAGCAAAGATGCTGAATTCAGGATTTGAATTCTGATTGCCGATATTCAGGAGCTGATCATTTTGCCACCCTTCAGAAAATGCTCACTGGCGACTCATCTTGCTCTGATAATAAATGATGCCTTTTTCACAGTGGAATTAAGATGCTTATTTGGTATTTGCAAAGCTTACCAAGATCCCAGGGCTTAAGGAGGTTTGTAAAAATTAGAGTGCAGCTATTAACGTCAGTTCTCTCGGTCTCCTGGAGAGTGCCTGGGCTCCAAGGTTTGTTCACGGATCCAAAATTAGAAAGTTGTTGATGGTTTTTTCATTCAGAGTTAGGAAAAGTCCTGTTTGACTGAATTGAAATACTGGGCAGCTGCGAGCAAATGAGGTTCAAAGTGGGTGTAAGTGATGGATGGATCTCAGTGCAGAGGAAAGATATTTAATTTTAATTATATGTACCATGGCAGGTTATGGTCTTGGGAGATGGGGTAGAAAAAAATGAAATCCAGGTTCTGTTTGCACTAAAATATTTCCATGCATGTTTGGGTACTTTGCTGTGGTAACCAGAGGGACTATCTTTAGAATCCTTCCCAAGATGCTCCTTTATAATACACTGAGTTTCTTGGGAAGCTGCTATACAAAGTTGTCCCAGGGATTTTCAAATTAAAATGAGTATTAGTTCAGAAAGATTCCAGAGGATGATGTTCTTCAAAATTGATCAGATTGGCCTGGACTTCATGTTGGGCATCTTTGGGATCCTGAATTCCAGCATTTAGGTACAGAAAGGGTCTTCTTTTATCTGACCAGATCCTGACTACAGCACTAAACCAATGGTATTGTAATGGCAACTCGACTCAGCAGTTAGAGTAATCCCAAAATATATGTTAGCAGTTTTAAGCACAGTAATTTTGGCCCTCGGGCAGTGAAGCGCCTCTGAGTCTAATCTAGCAAAGATCAGCTGTTTTCCTGAGAAGCTTCGTTACAGAAGAGAACAAGCCCACAGGTTTAGCTGTACATTTGTGTGTGACTCTATGGTGAAACTTTTACCCCGTCTTGTTCCTCTGAAAGTTCTTCAGATTTTACTGGGGGTACTTATACGTTCCAGTTTTCAGATGAAAGATATTTAGAAGATTCAGGTTGAAACATTTATTTCTTAGGAAAGTGTTGTTATGCTCCATAAGGTATGGATCCAAAAAGAACAAAAGCATTCCTATTCAAAGAAGCCACAGACAACACCAAGAAAGAAAGGCAAGCTTTTTTTTTTTTCAAATGTCATTCTTCATATTTTATTGTCTTTCATCCATAATCATTTAAATACACTCGCATGTATTTGAAAAAATAACAACAGCACAGCAATTGCACTTTATCCACAGCATGCTCACGAGTACATTGTATTTTGTGATATATTATTTCTTTCTTAGATTTTTTTCAGAGATGTTCCACAAAATGTTTCCATGTGCATTTTAACAAGACAATTCTCAGTCTATACATGGATTTTGTACCCGAACAATTTGCGCTTGCTCAAGGGCTCCATTATCCTCTTAAAAATTTAGAAATGCAGTAACTAAAAATATGCAGAGGAATGTCTGTATGCTGTCAGATTCAGAGGAAAAGGTATCCTTACCTATAGACATGGCTAACGTACGGGCTATCAAAGGGGATTGTCAGGGTGACTGGGACAGTTTGGCTTAACGGAGGTCGGGGGCTGGCACACAAATTTTTAATGCATTTCAATATTTGAGTCTTGAAGGAATGAAGCACCACAGCTTTTAAAATAATCTGTGAGTAATGGGTCATCTTCAGTCAATGTGAACAACGCTGATGTTAAGAAGAGAGGACGGATGATGGATTTGCCTCTATATGATGCATCAAGTGTGTGTGTTAAACTAACATGGGTATTACACAGTGAAACTCCTGAGGTGGAAAATGATATGCTGCTGTTAGCATTTGTAATATGGGAGCTCTTGGATGTTGAAGTCTTTTACTTTTAACAAGATATATCTCAATTATGCGTTGCCATCTTGAGTTGTATTTCAGAGTTATACGGTATTCTGTAGCCATAGAAGCAGTTAAAATATTATTTGCTTAGTCTCAATTCTTAAGTTGTTTATATGAAGAAAATAGGTCTCACAGACAAGGAGGTAGTTAGCATGTCTTAATGCTTTGGATTTGCTTTAATCCCATGTGACCATAGTTATGCATTTAATCCTGGGAGATGAAGTAACTTTTAAACTCAAAGATACCCAAGTTTTAAGAGCAGTGTTTACCAGCTCAATTTCATGTTGACACATATAAACAAAATGCCCTTATTTTTTTCTCGGTTGTTCTCTTATTTCTTCTCTTCTTATTATTATTATTATACCACAGAAGCAAAATTAAGTAGGTGAGTAAATGGCATCTTTCACCAGTGAGGTGGGTAGGTTCATTTCTATTATTTGTTCTGGGTACAGAAAAAAAAAAATACAGTCTCTAGAGTGTGAATATTAAAAACAGGAGGCTGGTATGGACCTGCTTATGTACAGGTAAAGTCAATGAGTAGCATTTAGAAGTGCAAATCTGAAATCTGTGCACATATTTAATCTTCATCAGTCTTAGATCCGGCTGTCATATTGTGGTGATGGGGAAGCTGATGAGAAGATTTGGGTGTTACAGCATAGGGGAGAGGCTGCAATGAAACCTCTCCTGGTCTACCACTCTCCTTTTGCCAGTGTAAAACCAACTGCACGTGTATTAACCCAAGAAAAACTTGTCTGAAAGCTATTAGACATGGGCAATGCTGGTATGACAGCGTGGTTTATACTACAGCAATCTGGAAGCAATAGCATTTTGTCATCTGCTGGTTGTGGTAGCACGACAGCCAACGTGAAGTATTTGTTTGGAGAATGTCAGTACATAAACTCATTTTTTTTCCCCAAACCATGCGGGGAGCGTTACTGAGATGAGTGTGGAACAAGAGACAGTTTTCAGTTTTGTGGCATTAATTGAGATGGATGTGAAGGATTTCTATAAATCAGTGCAGCATTTAGAAAGGGTGACTCACCCTGAAGATGCATCGCAATGGCAACGTATCCAATACAGAGAAATTCGATCAATGCAATAAACATAGTGTAAAGGTATACAGGCTACACTAGTCTTGTTATTTAACCTGCTCTGAAAATGCAAGAGCACGTGGCCTTTAATGAGATTAGATCTTACATTTAAAAACACTAAGCCTGTTAATGCAGTGCATAATAAAGTCCTGGAATTCATTGCCAAGGAAAATCTTTGAGTGGATCTTAATAACATTTTAAAAAGAGGCAGACACGTCTATTATTAATAAAACTAGGCATAGATCCGTTCTAAGAGAGGTATAAAAAAGCAAGGCTGCTTAAGAAATAGTCTTACATGTGCAAGTCAAACATTGCCTGCCTAGCCAGGAAGCGTTTTTTTTTTCCTTTTCTGCTCACTATTATGTTCTGATTTGCACCTGCCTTTGAAGTGCTGGTGCCTGTGACCAGGGGAGATGTCTGCAGAGCTGCGCGGTCCACGGGCAGGTCCTGCAGCTCTGACTGGGAGATTAGGGAGCTGCTCAGATAAGGAACAGGTCAGCTGAGGCACTTCTGAGAGCTCTCATGCCATTTGAGGTCACCGTACCGTTTAGCAGAGTGAAGAAGAAGGTGTTGAGTCTTCCAACGACACGGGGTGTTTTTGTAGCCATTTGCCTGTAAACAGCCGAACACGGGGCTCAGTGGATCACACCGTGTCTGAGCTGCTGTTGTTTTGCTTTTGAGCTTTTTAAGAAAAGCTGGAGGAGCAAACAGGGCAATAAAACTGGCTGCCAGCAACCTTAGAGTATTCCTGGGCTTTCACAATCCCTACTTTGTGCTAGGGTTAACCCAAGCTAAATCCATGGAGAAGGAAAATGAGATGAACCTTGCCTAACCGAATGGGTGTCCTGTGTCTGCACTTTGTGTCCAGGCAGAGCCTTACTCCTTGAATCCTTTCTTTCTTAATCAGCTTTATGCCACTGTAAATCTATGAGGCGATGTGCAATGACCTGTTGATGGTTTCTGTCATGCCAGTTCATGATCTGGTGGGCATTAATGTTTCATGCTTGATGAGGTTGTGCATGACTGGCCCCATCCTGTGCTGTGTAAGGAGAGGAGCTTTGTTTTGAGGGGAAGCAGAGGCATGATGTGGTGATGCTGCAGCCAGAGGCTGGCCACGCTGCCTGCATCTCTGCCTGCAGGCACTTGCTGGGACCTAGAGCCACTGCAGCGCCTTGTCATATGACAGCATTCGTTTGTGGAACTGCCTTGGGATATGGGGGACCCAGCATGTGCTTCTTGCCTCTGATCTCAAGTTTTCATTGGTCTGGCCCCCGCCAGCCCCTCCTGGCTCCTGCAGTGGAAGGGTGAAGGTTTTTGAGGGCATGGCGGCACTCACGTGGTGAGCAGAGCATATCACAGTACAGAGATGGATGCCTGGGGCCAGATGGATGCCTGAGACCATGTCCGTGCTGGGCACTCTGTGATGCTCAGACTTGCCCAGTAGCAGCAAGCTCTGGGGCAGGGAAGCTCTGGGAACCTCAACATCAGATAATAGTCCTGGGCAACCTGCTCTGGCTTGCCCTGCTTCAGTAGCGGCTTGGACCAGATGATCACCAGAAGCCCCTTCCCACCTCAACTATACTGTGTTAATAATGTGCCTATGAAGGATGTTCTTGTTGTACCTGGGCACACAGGGCAAGTCAGGGATTAAAAATAATAGTCCAGTGATCACTTCCACTGGCACAGGATGTTTCACCCTTGAGAGCCAGACTCCAATCTGTCTGCTTCTTAGGTCTTGCTGTGACACGGGACAGGCCATGAGGAGCTCTGGAACTACAGCCCCTTCCTGGCTTGCAGGAGACAATTTGGGGCAGTAAAGTCTCAGCTTTCCATCTGCTGTTTTCCCTCCATGTCCTGGGATCTGCCTACTCCCCCTCTCTGTCATCCCTCTGGGCTTGGCTGTGCTGTTGCATCCCACTGGTTGCCGCTGTCTTGGATGATAAACTCTGAAAGGGCAATTCACCTTGCCTCGCACGAGTGGTAGTGAGCGGAGACCTGGGAGATGCCCGGCTCTCCCTTTCTACCAGCGTGGCCTCTGGGAGATGATGTGCAGATTTACCGTCTGGAGAAAAGAAAGTTTTCAAGCTAATTATCTCTTTTTAACCTTTTCCTTGAAGGTTGTGTGATTTCCAATAATCCGGGGGGGGGGGTGGGTAGGGATGGCGGGAGGGGGGGAGGATTCCCACAAACCCCCTGACTCAGGCTGCAGGTTCCAGGTCTCTGGGCTCTTGGAGAGCCAGCCCCGTGCAAGGAGCACCCGAGGAAGCCTGTTTCATGCTTGTTCCTCCTCTTCCTCCCTGGCTGTGGCAGTCATGGGAATGGCAGGAGTCCAGCAAGCCTTACACACTGCAGCTCTTTACGCTTCGTCGTGAGCCTCGGTCTGGGAAAGTATGTAAGAACATCCTTAAAGCTAATTATGTGTTTCAGCACCCTCCCTAAGTAGGCATGTTTTTTTAATTGAGACCCTAAGTTGGAGGTGAGAAGAGACAGGATGGGAACCTCACTAACTTCACCCTGCAGGTTTGAAGTTGATTTTATGCCAAAACATCATTAATTTCTGCCATCTCAGAAATTAAGCCTTTGCTGTCTCTGCTCGGTGCTGAGATATGTAGGTCTCGCTGCATAGCTCTATTAGCTCCATTTACCTTTCTCTTCCAAGACAGTTCTAGCACTAATTGACCAGAATTCAAACCAGCTTTCTTTCCTGGTAATGTGAGTTCATTGCTTATAATTGACCTGCTTTTCTGGCAGTGAAGAGAGCTTTACCAGCCAGCATATACTGTGTGACTGTAGCCTGTAATTACTTAGATTTAAGCCCTTGAAGGAAAATTTTAGGAGCTTTCTCTGCTGTACTGAAACTGTAAAATAATATATAAAAGAAAAATTTCCAAGTTAGTCTTTTAAACATCTAAGCAGAGTCAAGGAAAGAAGCTTAGCACTTCTGATCTGGTGGCAGAATACAGCTTTCTGGAGGAGTTTATGGTTTTGGATCTCCTGGATGGATGACCAAGGAAGTAAATTTATGCCACTCTCTCAGAGCTAGAGCTGTTGGTTGTAATGGCTGACACAGAGGTACCAAAACGGTTTTACCATTCTAAAAGCACACTGTACCAAAGAAATCCCAATGCTTAGGTGCTGCAGTTGCCTGCGGTCCTGTGCAGCAGTGCAGCCTCAGTTGCTGGTGCTGACCCACTCACACACCAGTATCTACACCACCCCCCCTCTCCGGCAGCTGGCCAGGAGACCCCAGTCCCTCTGGTGGCCGATTGTTCTGTGGTCTCACCTGTAGAGAGACATGTGCACCCCACTGGCTCCCAGGACCTTGCCAACTAGTCTGGCCTGGTGTTGGCAAGTGATCACACACCGACCCCTGTTTCGAGCCCAGCTGCTGCACCCAGACCCCATACACACAGGCATGCACAACAGAGTCCATCAGCCAGGAAAATAGTTAGAAATGAAGTTCAATAGAAGATGGGGCAGACTGCACCATCATGCACAGGGCATGGCTGGACAAGCGTGCTGACCAGCATTGTTTACACAGGGATGGCCCTTTCTATCTCCTTATCCCTCTGTTTTACCACATATGTTCCTCCCAAAACCATCTTGATCCCTCCCTTCCCCAACTGTGGTTCCTTCCCTAAACATGCTATTGTGAGTCTTGTGCAATCCCCCAATGCCCTTCCCCTTCATCCTATGTGTCTCACACCCCCTGAGTCCCAAAGGAGCTCCACTTGACTCATCTTAATGGGTTTCACAACTGTACCCTGGGGCTGTAGCTCTCCTGGGACAGCCCTTGGAGGAGACAGGCAGGGAGTCCCTTGTCTGAGCCCATAATTTGTGTCTCCACCTGCCATTGTGCTCTGTGCTCCTCTGGGCTTGTGGAGATGAGCCTGGGATGGGCTGATGGCTCCTGGGATAGGCCTGAGCAGGGCGTTACTTGGTTCCCCTGCCTGCCATGGACTCTCTGGTCTCCTTTGTGAGAATGCAGGTGAGATTTTTATTGCATAACCTAATACAGCCCACAGAAGTGGCCAAGACAGTCATGTCCATGTTCTGGCACAACCTTACACGGCAGCTGCCACCAAAAGGTGATGACTCCCACCTTTCCTCATGGGAGGTGAGGGGAGAGGGAATGGGTGTCTAAGGGGAATGGCAAACCTCTCACTCAAGATAACATCATAAAACTTATTCTGGGAAGGAGGTGACTGCCCATCAGCAGTCCTCATAGAGCACCTCTCATACATGTATCAGAGAGCAGCTTTTGTGCTTCGTGCTGATCTGGAGACTGCCCATGCCTAGTGGGTGGTGTTTGAGCAGATGCCTTTCCTTTGGATCAAGGCATAGATAGATTAGATATGAGCAAAATGCCCAGATCCAAAGCTTGGGGCATTTTGGAGCGTGTGTGCATGCCTGAATGTGAGCACCCAGGGATATTTTAGGTGCTACGTGTCCTCTAGTCAAGTTTAGCATCTGCAAGGCTAAGCAGCTTGGAGCATGGCATGTCTGGATTGCTTTCCTGGATGCGCACACCACATCAGACACCAAAGCCAGTCAAAGATGCCAAAGCAGATGCAAAAACATCTGGACATCACCTAAAGCTCAAAGATTTTCTCCACCTTCTGCTGATACTCAGCATAGAGCATTGGCTGATCTCCAGCAGAAGTCCCTGTCTATTCTCCTGCCTTGGAGGTAAGCAATAACATAACTTCTGTCATATAGCCATGAGGGAGAGAAGAAAATTGAGAGAGTGGAAAACATACCTCGCTGTTTAAATTAACCTCTCTGGGATTCTTTTTAGAAGATAGGAAAAATGACAACCTGATTTACAACAGCCCTTTTCTGCCTTGAAATTCACTGTGCGCCTGTCCTGTCTCTCTGCATCTAGAAATAAATCATCAAGCGCTTCAGAAATGTGCTCACAGAAATGTACCCTTTTATTTGGCCACCATATGCGCTTGACAGCTCAAACACGCTTTTCCAGGCAGTGCTGCCTCTCCGTTTCTTCTCCAGACCCCCTGAGTTTGAAGCATTGATTTTACATTTAGGCTTTGCAATTTTTTTCTTCGTCGGGGTCTAGAGACCAGAAGGGGACTGCAGCAGGTTTTTTTCAGATTGTGGAACGCTGTTTCGAGGAGTTACAATGGGAAACTTAACAAGGGTGAACAGACAAGTTTTAAAAGCTTCATCCTCCAAAATGAGCAGGGTGTGCATGGATACACGAGCCCTAAGTTCACAAAAGTTGGTGTAATAGCAAATTGTTGAAGCATCACCCAGCTGCTGTGTGGGCCAAGACTGGCTCTGGTTTTGCCTTAGGCATGGGAGCTCAGATGCAGAAAAAACTTTTCTCTCTTTACACTTCACCAAAAAAAAAAAAAAAAAAAAAAGTCTAAACCAAAACAAAGCATCAAGATTTGTCCTTCTTACCTCATAATGACAGAAGAGGCAAGCTAGAGGCAAAGAGAGAGGACTACCAAGTATTTAATTTCTCTTTCTCTGTTCAGTAAAATAACCAGAGATAATCTGTTGGCTAATTTTATGCCCTTGACACAATGCTACACTGGAGAATGAACTTAAAGTAGTTGCAAACCAAAAATACTTTTTAAAAAAATCACAGTTTTTAAATTGTGCAGTTTTATACAGAGCAAATGTAGGACGGGACACTGTGCTGTGAGGGTGAGCATCAGTACAGCTTGTCTGTCCCCAAGAGTGGACACTCGGTGCGTTCTCAGGCACCAAGGACAAATGTGGCTGTGATCTCCTGAGCACCAGAGAGCAGGAAAATTTGGATTCACACAAACGGAAACTTTGTGCAGTTCTGACCATGATTTTCTCAGATCTGGAAAGAAATCCATGGCAGAGGCTCCCAGGAAGTCCCCTGCAGGGTCAGGCTTGTCTGGTCCTGCATGTGGGACAGCCTCGATTTTGCTGGTTGTTTTGATGTATGGAAAACCCCAGCTGATTTTTCCTCCAATTTATAACCAATTGTTTATGTAAGATGGATCTAGTTCCCAATGTGGAGAGGGTTACGATCCACCTCAAACCTGCCAGGTTATTAGGATGCTCACCTGGATGGAGAAAATCAGATCTCATCTGAGCTTTCTTCATTGTCGCTGAACACTTTGAACAGCAAATTAATTCAAGATGAGCAAGAGGGTCTTCCTCCTGATTTAATTTTTCAGATTAAAATAAGTGAAAGATCTTCATGGCATCCCAAGGCAGAGCAGGGAAATCTCTGAAATAAGACATCCATGCACATGCACACACAAAGAAAAGCTGTCTGCCAGCATCCCTACTACAGATATAAACCGATGTGAACTTTCCCCATCTTCCTCTTACAGAATCTGCTGGGAGTGGGAGGGTCTGGTGGCAGAGCAGCATTCGGTTGTTTCCTTTGCCCTGGGGGTGGTGGCTTGCAGGACTGGTGTGTACTGCTTGGTTAGGAGCCCAGGTAATCCCCATGCTGAAGCCTGCATTTCAGTTTTCTGGAATTTCGGTGCTATCCTGTGGATTCCCAGAAATCTGCATTCTCATTTCCCAGGCCATTACCATATTGTTTTTTTGAGGAATAAATCCCCAAGTAATCTCTATGACCAATTCATACTCTTTCAGTTGCTTCTGTGACCCTGAATGCAGGAGAGAGAACACAGGACAGCAGAAAAAATAAAAATCAGAGAAACATAATGCGAAGTAAGCATATCAGGGGCTGTCCTGCTGGTTAGGAAAACTCTCTTGGTCCTTAACAAGATGCGTGGCCATGTTGTTTACAGGATAGCCACTGTAAAAAAAACCCAATAAACAGAGAGCTGGGATCTTGCCTGCGGACTGTTTACTTCCAAGTTGTCAAAATTAAGTTTGGAAGGATGTTAGCCAACTCTTGTGTAAATTAGAAACGTCCTGCCCAGTCCCTGGCACTGTGCTGGGAGGAGCCACCATCCACAGATGGACGTTGAGTTCCAGAGTATCCCATCCACTACTTGACGGGGCTTACTGGAGCTTGAACCTCACCTTAAAATATTCCAGCCCCAATTAGGTTGTAGCCACATACACAGACGTAGTCTTGGTTGTTGCAGAAGGTTACTCGGCCACGTGGGGACATGTCAGCTAATTACTGGCTGCACACAGACTTGCAAGCAGCCCAGGCACTTTACAGCTGTTTTCCCCTGTTTGTGCAAACTGTTTGCAGTTTTTCTGGGTTTTCATCACGATACTGATGACGTTCAGTCGACCGGTGGAGAAGACCTGTCCTTCTCTTCCCTTGCTGCACCTTCTTGGGTGCAGTTTGATGTACCTTCAGGCCCCCTCTGGAGAAGGGATACAGGCGTGGATAGACCTTGGTTTGACCAAGGACGGCAGCTCAGCTGCTGGAACCACAAACACGGCTGTGGTGACTTTATGACTTCCTGCAATGTATTGACTCAGAGTGTTAGGGATTTTTCGATACCTCCATTTCACATATATTTATTTGAATTTATTTTTGTATGTGACCTGAAGTCTCAATTTCCTAAGCTTATAAGTTCTAAGTTCTACAACTTATTTGGAACAGTCGTGTTGATGAATTTCCTTGTCTGTAATGTATATTTTTTTTTTTGCGTGGCGTTCATTAGTGAATTATATACAACCGAATGTATGAATAATACATGATAACCACAGTGAGGGTAGTCAGGTGACACTTCTAATGGTTTGATGAAGTGTAAAATAATGCACACTCATGCACTCACATACACACATCCTTTTAACAGCACGCTGCTGGAGTTTCGGGGCAGTGCAAGCAGCAGGGCTGGGACTTCTCTCATCTCTCTCCAGTCGAGAAGTCATCCACTCTCCCTTTGCAGTCAGGAGAGAGAAAAAAAATGTTCCAGGGCATGATTCACCTACTACTTTTGATGTGTATCTTGCAAACGAAGTGAATCAACTCTAGGACTTCCTCCATAAAAGGAGGTGTGGAGGTATTTACTTTGTAGAAATTTGAAGTTGGGTGAGATAAATTCCATCCGGGAAGCACGCTGCAGAAGACAGACATTAATATATTTTTATTAGCAATAGCTTTAGAGGCCTCTGCTGCCAAGAATAGCAGATTGGGAAAAGGTGTGCAGGGTTAAAACCCCCAGCCCCCTTTTTCTCTGTATTTTAAAGGCTTCCTTTGTGCCACTAAGCAGCACACAAAGATGCCAGACAAAGAGGCAAGGCTGCTGGGAGCGTTGAAGCCCCCAATGTTCAAACTACCAAGTAGGCACAAAGTTTTTAAGCGGTGGCAAGTGAGCAATGAGAACTGCTGCCATACTCTGCTGCCCCTGCCCATTGATTCCAGGCACTGGTGAGTGCGTGGCCGCAGTAAATCAGAGGCCGTAGTAAATCAAATTAAGTAGCTGATGTAATGTAGGTGAGCACACTGATTAGGTACAACAGTTATTCATGGTCTTGCTTAATTATATTTTTCCTAGTGTAGTCTGTGTTTAGGATTTTACTGAATTTTAACTTTGCACAAAGTATTTCAGAGCCAAGTTACTGTGCTGTGAGGTTGGTTAGGACAAAGACGAGCCTGCTGCAGAAACTAGTTTTGCACCAGCTCTTGTTATTCAGTGGATGCATATTTCTGCACTTAAAGAACAAATGCTGTAAATTTGGAGAAGCTGTGCTGCATGCATTTTCTTATACATCAAAAGAACTGAAATCCCTGCTTTACAAATGTAAAAAAACCTCAACTGACTCTTAACTGTAAAGTTATGGTTGTTGCCTGAATGATGCTTTTTTTTTTTTTTGTCCTTTTTCGGTGTTGTTAGGCTGCTGCCTGCTCTCCCTTGAGCTTCCATGAAAAGATGCTGTCTGTTAGTGGCCAAATGCACCCCCCCTCCCCGGTCCTGTTGCGTTTAGCCACAGATGCAAAACTTATGATGTTTTATTATTGAAGTTTGTTAAAAGGACACAGTCCACTAATAAAACTATTTTGGTTTTCTATTGCTAATTCTGACTTGAAAGAGAGAATATGAGCTGACAAAATGTTGCAAGTTTCTTTAGCAAGAAGCAGAAATGAGGTAATGCAATTAATGCAAAGGGCAGCAGAAGCTTCTGGTAGAGCTCTCGTCATGGGAAATAATTCTTCCAAGAAAATTCACTGATGCGTTATTACCTGGCTTCACACTATATGGGTATTTGTGGAGTTTCGGTCCAAACACACACTGCACTGCTGATGTTACTGCCTTCAAAGTTTTAGGAGTTTCTAAATGCTGCTTAATATACTGGATTTGGAAGGACTGTGTTAAACGTTGTTTGTCCTTAGGTACTAGCAGAGGAGGCACTTTTGGGGAATGTATGAGTGTTTTGTCTCTAGAAGAAAATAAGAGCTGTTGATGCCCACCTCTATCCAGGCCTTGTCCTCATCCATTTCCTGATGTAGCTTCATTTAAGACTGCACTTCAGGATTAATGCAGTTTTTCTCTAATGAGGATGTATTATTCAATGTTTCTTGTGTCATTCATTATTTTACTTCTTCCTGGGCAAGTCTATGGCTATGTGCAGCATAAATTGTCCTCTTTAAACACCACTGGGAATCTGGAGCAAAATTCAACTTCAGAATTACTCTCTTGAAATGAATGGGCAAACTGTTGGGAAAACCGTCATGTTTATTTATCTCTGTAATACTGATGATATTGAAAGAGCATCCATCCTTTGGGTGATGAGGGGAAATTTTGAAAACTAGTAAACCAGACTGTAAGTTCAGCTGGAGTAAACACAAAAATCCTGCAACTGAACTGAAATCCCCGTGGGCCCAGCTTCCCTCTCTGCTCGTGTGCCAGGGAGGTCAGTTGGGCTGAGCTGGGTAACCTGAGAGTGGGCTCTTACGGGAGCAGAGTGCGAGCAAGTGCCGGAGGTCCAAGACGGGGCACGCTGCCCACTGCTGCTGCCTCCTCCTCTGCCTCAGCTGCAGGATGGGTCCCTTCGGCGGCAGCTACAGCGGGATGCTGCCCTGGAGAGGTGGAAGAAGCAGCCAGTTATTTCTTTGCGTGGGGTTTTCCTGTAAACCAGACGTGATGGCAGCATTTGGGTTAAGCCCAGCTGTAATTACACCACTGCACATGAAGCGCAGCACGCTGGCAAGCTGCTGAGCCGCACCAAGATGCACAAGGTGCAAGTGGAGTACTCACATCCGAGTGCCGGTGGGTTTGGGATGCGTGACTTAAAACCTGGAGCTCACCTGAAAACTCCAAGGCGGTCGCACTCCCTGAGCATGGCATTGGGATGACACAGCTCGCCTGGCAAAGCACCCGCTTCCCGCGAGCTGGAGCAGCTCGGGGCTGTTCCACGCTGGTTTTCCCAAAGGGCACAGACATCCCGGATCACGCCGCCTCGGCTGGACCACTCTCTGCTGCCGGTGGTGGGTGGTTTGGTGTGACCGGGTAGCGAGGCACATGATGAGGGAGGATGGAGCAAAAAAGTTTTGGATGTTACTCAGTTCTCACTTGCACTGGAGTAAACTGGGAGTGAAGGGATCCACATTCGTGGAAGGTCCAGACCTGTGTTTTCTTTTACACACAACCTTTCTCCAGGGTGTGTGTTATTTTTTTTTCTCTATTACCTTCCCCACCCTTTCAGTATTTTATTTATACTTTTGTTAGCTAATAATTTCTTCTGCTTGGTTTCCTGTTTGGTGCTTGGGAGCTTCATCTCCCTGCTGGTTGCTGCTCACATCTTTTATTCTCTGTCTCCTGGAGGCCTCGGGGGGTTCTGGGCATAGTGATCCCCCTGCTTGGGAATTCATCCTTTGCCATGAAGGGAAATTAATTTTCATTAAGGGAAGATGAATCTAAGCAGGATATTTGCATGGGACAGTTGATAATATCACAGTCAGAAATTGTGATTATTTGAAAAGTGTTGTCAGGGTCAAAATAAAACAGAAACAGGTTTTAGGCAGCATGAGTGAATTTTGATGGCTATTTCTACAGTGTCTTTTGTCTAAAAGGCAGACAAATGCTTGTGGACAATATACATATGGTACTGCCAAAAAGGAGATGGCTCAGGGATCAGTGGCTGATTTTACAAAAAAGCATTTAGGATATTTGAGATGAACAATTTCTAATGGAACTCAGGAGCTCTACTAGGTAGAATTCAAAAGACCTTATCCAGTAGACACTATGATGGCAATTTGTGACCATTTAACTTCAGTTCTTAAAAGTAAAATGGAACTTTTATTTTTGCGCTATTTTGGGGGAGAGATGACTCCTGTGTACACAGTGTAATTCAAAGTATATGTTAAAAATGCTTATTTAATTTTTAAATTAACGCTTGTTATGTATAGACACCCATTCTGCTAGATGTGGACCTGTTCTGTAATACCTTGTGTCACGCATATTGATGTGGTTATTGGGGTGTTTACTGTATATTGGTCTATGCCAGTGGTTTCCAACCTTTTTTTTTTTGATTTGTAAATCTTACTTTTTTACAGTGGGGTGCAGTCATTTGCATAGCAAATTCAAGCTTCCAGGCGCTGGGTTTGCTTTTCTTAGTTACAACTCACAAAACCCTTAGAAGCTGCCTCTGGATCCCCAGGGCTCCCCAGGCACGCTGGAAACGACTGGCCTAAAATTAATAGGAAGGTTGTACAGAAAAACAGAAGGGAAGGGAAAAACCGTGCTGGAAGGTGGCAGAGTCCCTTCCCCCAGTGCAAACAGGGCTGGCAACTGAGAGTGCCTGGGCTGGCAGCTCTGGAGATGCTATCTCCTGTACCTGGGTACTTTGCAAAACTGGATTAGGCTGCTCAGGTGCTTGTGCAGAAAAATAAAAATAGGGTAAGATGGTGCTCGAAGACATGTATGTAGATTATTCCAGCAGTGCAATAAGCATTGTTTAAGGTCTGTATGGGTACACATACAGCTGAAGGGAGAGGTCCCAGGTTTCCAGCCGACCCTCTCCCTGGGAGATGCTGAGCAGAGCTGGGGGCAGGCAGGGAGCTGGCAGCTTGGGCAACCCCGGCTGCTGGGAGCAAAGGTGGAAGGAAGGGGCACGGGCGGCCGGAGAACACACAGCCCCAAGGAGACGGCCTGTGCCACCAGCAGAAGCTGGCAGGGATGGCTTGGAGGCAGGAAGCACATCAGCCTGGTGATTTTACTCATTAATCCCTGCCATGCCAAAATGCAGCCACCTCTCTCCCCGAGCGCTTTTCGCCGTGGCGGGGTACGTGTGCTCGCTCGGATTACTCATAGTTGGCTGCGATGTCTATTCGCAACATATTGTTTGACAAATGTCAATTCTGAAGAAAAATAATTTAAATTATTTCTTCGAGACAAAGTTTCAGATTTAACATTGAGCAGATGCTCTGTCTAAAATTAGCATAATGATTCCTCATGCCTGCTACTTACCAGGACATGTGTCTTTAATGTAAGTGTTGGAATAATAATGAAACTTTGCAGTGATTTTTTGGATAATTGAAGATTCTCCCGCATGCTTTTGAAATGTTTAACAAGCACAGGGACCTTTTGCGTTAAGGAATGCTGTTATTCCCATTTTGCAGATGTGGAAAGTGAGACACAGAGCTCCTGCGGTGCCTGAGGTCCAGGGCCGAGGTGAGCTGGGGGGAGCTGAGCCCCAGCGGGGGGGACCAAGGCTCTCATGCAGCCGAGCGGGTGCTGCCCTTCAGTGGGCATTAAACTCCTGATTGCTGATGTGATGGCTGAAAAGGGATGTGGGCTTCTGGGATCGGACTGTTCAAAATAAACTCACCTCAGGAAAGGTGCCTGGTGGGATTTCCAAAAGCAGGGGGAGCTCAGGGCTTGTCGGTGGTGCTGACGGAGCCTAAAACTTCTGAAGAGCTCGTTTCACTTTTAGGGATTTACAGTTCAGGTTGTAAAAGGTTGTTAAATATATCTGAAATACATTTGATTCAAAGGTTTCTGCGGCTCCATCTTTCCCCTTGGGAAAGATGACATGAAAACCATATTCCCTGTGCCCTCCTCAGTCAGGAGCGTGATTGCTCATTCTTGGGCATAGGGAGGGGCTTTAAAGTGAAAAACAACACAACAGCATCTGTAAGTCCCCAGATAGTTTCCCAAATGGGAAGACTTGGACACAGAAAGGTGAAGTGACTTGGTAGTTGCACAGCAAATCAGTGGGAGAAATATGAAAATCCCTGATTCTCACCCTGTAGCAAAGGCATTCTTTACGGGGAACCTCCTTTCCCACTAGGTTACTCAAATGGTACTCTAGCAGTTAAGTATATGGACAAGCTGAAAGTCCTGACCATGCTTTCAGCTTCTGTTAAAGCATTTTAGCAACAGGGAGGAGAGGGATGAGGTAGGGACCAGCTGGAAGCGTGCAGAGCACTGGGGGTTGCTCAAGGAGGAGCTGAGTGCTGGGAACTCCTGCGCAGCAGCAGGGATGGTAGAAAAACTAATAGAGACAAAAAAAAAAAAAAAAAAAAAAGAGGTGGGAACAGTTTCAAAGAGGCCTTTTGAGGCAGCGAGTAATTTCTGCACACCCTGAGCCACGCTGAGGTGAACAGGGGTGGGTGAAGGATGGGGAGGCAGCGTAACCAATCTAAACACCACAGGGAGGAAAGGACTCTGACCTTGAAATGAGGAGTGAGCTGTGGTTGTTTTAACCATCCCTGACCTGAGGACAGTCCCTTTCTTGACTAAATGCTGGTTTCTAACAAAGGTTTTCCACAAAACTGCCCACCGTGGCCTGAACTTAACCCCATGTGTTCCTGACCCTGCAGCGGGAAGAGGAGTCTCTGGGGAACCTGGCCCTTCGTTTTCCCATTTAAGCAAAACCGCACTCTTCCACCTAAGAAAAGCCACCGCCACCGGGCAAACACCTTTGTGTTGATCGCCTTGAATGGCCGTGTTTGTACGGTTCAGGGGAAAAATACCTTGACCTGTTTGGGTGCTGGAGCACAGAGATCAACCTCTGTAACTGGGCAGAGGGCATTTGGGTGGTTGGTGTGATAGGCAGAGTCAAGGATGCTGGTTAAAAATTAAAATCTGTAGCATTTTTTTTGGTGAAAATCTTAAATGTGCTCCTGTTTGGTGCTGTGTGGTGCACTTTATAAGCAACATTAGCACCTTGCTACTATTTTCATTAATTCCTGGGGCTGTGTCTTCCAAGGAGAGAGAGTTTATCGTAGCAGAGGTGCTGACGGCTCTCAGAGGCACACTGCGTGCCCTTGCCCTTTCAGACTGGAAGGCTGTATTTTAGTAAGTGCTTCTCCCAGCCAGTTCTCAGTTTATCTCCATGTGCAAAAAAAAAAGGAAGGAAGATCGTAGATGTGTCAGGAGGGGGTGATCTGTCTGGCCTAGTAAAATCATAACCATCGTGAGGCTGCTGCTGGAATCTGAGGTGCTTACACAATTACCGGAATGTAACTGGTTTTTCCCCATTGTGGCATGGAGTAAATGAGAGACATCTTTGGTGGCTGCTTTTGCTTTTGGGGTCCTTGCATTTCTGTCCGTGCTCCTGTGAGCTCTATTTATTTATTATGTGTCTGTCCAAATACTCAAGTCCAATTTGATGAAGGCAGTGGATGCTTTGCCGTATCCAGCCCTTTCCATCGCCACAGTCCCCTGCTCACTCTGGGTTGCGTTACCTGACCTTTAAGTGACAAACCTGCTTTTACTGATTTTGGCCCAGCAAGCCGGAGTCGGTCTGTGCAGAGCTCCGGATGGGATCTGCTCTCTGTGGCCGGGAGCAAAGTGGATGTGCAGCTGGGGCCGTAACCCCAGCGACCGGGACAGAGCAGCTTTGTAACTGCAGCCAGCCCGGTGTGAGAGTTCACTCGAGGGGTAACACACCCAACTGCAGTGTTTATCAAGTGAGGTTTGGGAGGGTCGAGGCTACTCCACATGCACAGGTTGAGAGTCCTCGCGGGCCCATTATTGTATCCAGTGTCTGACTGCATCCGTACAATTCCTTAAAGACCTTAAGCAACTGCACCTGCTTACACTGAAGTGACCGAGGTTGAGAGAGAGGGGGGAGACCAGGGCAGTGTGGGAGCAAAATTAAACAAATAAAACTATGAAGCATTTTTACATCACGCTCTAATTCTCATTTCTGTCTGGAATGAGAGAAGCTGAAATTGGGTGTGAAACTGGGCTATTGAGGAAGTATGTTCATAGAAAGTGCATGTGTAACGTGGTATTTTCTCATTTTTAACACCAAAAGCATTTTGGAGATGCAGTTTACATGGAGTTTGCTCTGTGGCCGGTTGGCAACGAGCTAGACCAGTGTTTTAGTAGGAGGTTTCCAATCCTTGATTCTCCTGAAATGCAGCATGTTGTTTTCCGAGTGAAATGACAACTCTGTTGATGTTCACCCCAAAAAGCACATCCTGCTAAGTTTCTTGTTTGGCTGCCAGCGTAATTCTTTCCATCATAGAGAGTTCACATCGTCATTAGGTGACTTTTTGTTTGGCTTAACCCTGACTTTATAAAATCTGGAGTCAGATAGGAACGTAGGCTTGGTAATAGCGTGTTATTTGAGGGGGTGGGGTGTGGTTTTTTGGACTAGTGATTTTTTTTTTGTGTAGCCTGCATTAGCAAAGGAGGTCTGAGATGCAGTTTTGCTAGGATGGCTGTGCCAGCTCTGGGGTATAGCTGCTTTCACCACAACGTGTTTTACCAGGCACACCATGCAGTGGCAGGCAGTTATCAGTCATATGCTGATAAGCTGAGAAAAATAAGTAATCTTGGCAAGAGTTCTCATTTTCGTCAGTAAAACCCTATCTACAGAAGCACTTCTAATGACCACAGAAGACGCACGAAACATTTTTGCTGAATATGCACATATAGTTCAAATGTAAACACAGCCTGGGATGCACAGCTACTCTCCTGCTTTCTTCTAACACACCCCCCACCCCTCCCCAGCCTGCTTCTTCCCAGCTGAAAACCCAGGGCTCTGTCCTCTGAGCTCACCTCGGGCTGCCCGGAGCCGGGGTCCCGCTCGGTAGCCAGGGCAAACGCCACTGGAGCCCGTTTGCCATCACCACGTGGAAGAGGGACAGGCTCTGCGGCTCTCGCCTGCCTGAGCGTTTTTGCTTTGCCTGCAGCCGGATGAAGGAGCACTTTGTCTCCCCCTTTTAGCGCAAGGGCTCAGGCTTGCAGTGTGTCACGGCAGTGATAACTTAAAAAAAAAAAAGAGGGAGAAAGAAAAAAAGAAAAAGAATAAAAGAAGAAAAAAGAAAAGAAGAAGAAGAAAGGGAAGGGTGGGTGCGTCTGGGGAGCACATCAGGCAGTTTGAGCGGGCGCGGGTCCCGGCTCCCGCGGCGGTGCCCGGCGCTGCGCACCCCGCTCCGCGCCCGCGGAGTTTCCCTCCGCTGGGAACCCCGGCGCGGCCCCGCGTGGGCAAACCCGCCGGCGTGTGTGTGCTCACGGGTCCCCTTCGGGATAGCATCCCCCCGCCGGGGCCGTGTGTGCCCCCCCCCAGCCCCGCGGCTCTCGGGGCGAGCGCCTGGATCAGCGAGGCGGCGGGAGCCGGGACAGCTGGGCAGGGGAGGAGGAGGAGGAGGAGATGTGGAGGAGGAAGGCGGCGAGGGAGGGATGGAGAGGGGAGGGAGGCGGCGCGGCGGACCGGCATCGCGCTCCCTCGGCCGGGGCTCCCCCCCCCCCATCCCTCCCCGCCCTCCCGCCGCGGCTCCTGTAGGCAAGAAGCCGCTTTTGTGGTGGAAAACGCTGGCGTGTGCGGGGCGGGGGGGTCGGGACCATCTCCGGCCCGGATGGGTTTTGCTCCCCCCCCCTCGGCAGCGCCTCCCGCAGCCCCCGGGGGCCGCAGGATTCCCTGGGCTGAGCCGAGAGCCGCGGCAGCTGCTTGACAACAGGAAACAATGTGTAGTGAATGGAAAAAGGGGGAGGCGCTGCCCGAACAACTTCCCTTTACATCACTGCCCAAATAAGGAGCTTTAAACTAACCTTTTCTATTGCAGCCCGGCAGAAGATCCCCCTGGAGTCCCAGGGTCCCACCTCTCACGGGCAGAGTCATGGGAGAGCCGCGGCTGCAGCGCGGGGGGCATGTGCAGGTAACAAATCCCATCGCTTCGTTCCAGGCACTCGCTGCTGGGGGTGGTGGTGCTGGTGTGCGTGCTTGGAAAGAGAGATCTAGTATATTTATTTCTCTCTTTTTTTTATTTTTTTTTTTTTCCTCTGGTATCAGCCGCGGTCAACGCTGAGAGGGGAAGCGCGGCCGATGAGGCGTAATTAAGAGCACTTGTAACACGCGGGCACGTCTCGCTGATGAGGTCACTGCAATGAGTAACCAGGAGTTACTGGGTGTCGGGCTACTGGATACTGTAAACACGGAGGGGTTGTTTCTCTTGATCCGCCGCCAGGCACCCGGGTGCTGCCCTGGCACAGCGTAACCTGCAGCTCCGCTCTTAATTGGCGGCCGCTGCTAATTAAGGTCCCGGGAGCTGGGGACTGTCGCTGGCTGCACCATGTGGCAGGGGTGAGCTGTCTGTCTGTCTGTCTGTCTGGGACGGATTTCCTCCTTATCACTTGTACAGGAAAGCAAGTGGGGAGCGGAGGGGGTGTTCTTGGGCGACACGTGATGGGAGCGGAGCTGTGCGAGGAAAATCCCTGCCCGGGCTCGGAGCGAGCACTTTCTCCCCCCCCCGAGCCCAAAATAACTGCGGGGCTCCTGCAGGCAGGGGGGAGGTCGGACCTGCTGGATGCAGAGCAGGGCCTCTACCTGGGGCTGACCCTTTGGGTGTTTGATCCCTTTTAAGCGCTTCTCGCTGCTGATTAGCACCTGCACATCAGCATAAAATGAGACAGCTTTAAAAATGCATTAAGTCTGAGTAAATGAGTGCTAACGATTTAAGCTTCTTAATCCTCCTCGATGGAAATTAATAACGCTTTTGATGCACCCAGAGGTGTGATCAGAAATGCAGACACGCGCTGAGCTGCTCTATGCAAATGTGTGGATTGTTATTCCGGAAAAAGGCACCGTGCATTTTTATTTTTTATTTTTTTTTTCCTCCTCGTTCTTTAGCTAATTGGCGTGAAAGCGCCTGCCACTTTTACCCAATTACACTCTGGCAAGTGGAAATGGCTGGGGCAGCTGACATGATGATTTATGGTGTGAGCAATACAATCCAAACCCTGCTCCACTGCTAGAGGATAACCTGTAGCTTACAGGCTTTTAGTTTCCCTGTTGTGGAAAGATTATTAGTGTCAGTGCGCAGAGCGGGTTTTAACCTTCACTGTCTGGATGTCCTGATAGCCTCTTCGTCGTAAGTCCCATCTTGTGTTTTATTTGGCTTCAGCGATCCCCTGGGATTTGTGCTTGTTGGGGACTGTCATGTTTTTCTCACAACCTCAGTGCTTCGGGAACTTTTCATTCTGAATCTTGCAGGAAAATGTTCCCAATGCTGTCAGAGAGCATTTTCCCACTACAAATAGGCGTTTTTTGTGGGGGTGGGACACTGTGACTCTCACTTGGCTTACAGGTGTCAGGAGGTTCCAAAGCCCGTTCAGTGAGTCCCATTGCCCCCATCCCCTTCCTGCCTTCCTCTTCTCAGCAAACAGGTCTAACTGAAGGGGTCCTAGAAATAGGATTTCTTTCATCCCTAGAGAAGTGTCCTTCAGGGGAGGGTGCAGAGAGACTGCTGTAGGAGATGGTGGGGGTTGCTATGTGCTGTCCTGACTTGCTTCTGAGAAGACAAGCCTTCTGCCTCCAAGGCTTGCCATCAGGCTGCTTGGACTGGTGAAGGATTCACTGTAGCCCTTAGTAAGGAAAGGAAAAACCAGAATCTGTAGAGGACTTGTGTAAACTGTGCATCAAAGGGAAAAACTGCCAGAAGTTACTGGTTGATTCATTAATGAATGTGTTACCACCAAACTGCTTGCAGCAGGTCTGGGCTTTGTGTCCTCTGGAACACATTCAGCACATGCAGAAGTGTGGTGCAGCCCCTGAGAATTGCCTCTGAGGAGCCCTCTCCTCTCCTGGGGAAGCTCTTGCAACATAAAGGAAGGGGATTTACTCACTGTGACTGACCATTTTCATCCTAATCCACAATAGGCACTTCTAACTTCTCTGTGTCAGACATCATCCATTTCAGAAACATTTGTATTTCCCACTGCGGCTTCTCTGCTGTGCTTTTAGCATCTTAACAAGGGACTCTCACAAGATTTCTTTCCCCCCTGCCTTGGTGAGTGGCTGCTCCTGGTGCACGAGTGACAGAAAAAGGAGAGACCGGACCGCAGGCTCCGCTTGTTTGGTTTTCCCAACTGAGCAAAAGCACGTTCTCGCAGCTGGGGCAGAGGAGAGAGGAGACCGGTGGGCGAGCAAACTCAGAAATGTTTGGGGTTTGCTCTTGAAAAATATACGGCAGCAGTCAATAGAATAGCTCAGTGTTCAGCCTGCGTAGCTTGCAGTTTGTGTGAGCGTGATCGGATGTGGGGGACTACTAAGGGGATCCGGTGGGGTGAGTCCCTGGAGAAACAGTTTTGAAAATAATATTTATTCTGAAGTTAACAACAAAAGCGCTGTTGAGAAACCTTTCCCGAGCTGCGGGGATAAGGCATCGCTGCCATGGGTGGTTTAGCAGTAATCGGAGAGAGCAGGGAAGTGTATCCCAGCTGGGGAAATCACGGCGGCCATCCTGTTGATTGGGTGGCAGGTCATTAATGAGGGGCTCCTGGGAACTCCCTTGCTATACGTCACTGGCAAAGTCCCATGGCCATGTCGGGTAGCTCCTTCTGCGTTCAGAAAGCTGGCTTTCCTCCGGCTTCCTCCGTCTCCCCTAATCACCGAGGTTCCTGCTGACTCTGTGCTCGGAGGAGCTCTGCCGTCATAACTTCTGGCCACATTTGGCTGCACATGTTGAATGCAAAAAGTGTTTCAGCAGACCCGCCGTTTCTAAAGCGCTTTAAAGCATTTGGTTTCTTGGCAAAGGAGTTCAAACTTGGAGGGGGGGGGAGGGGGGGAAATAACCCTCTGGAAAGGAAAGCAATTTATTTAAAATATACATTCAACACCATTGTCTCTGACTTTAAAAAGGCTGCTTGTTAGCAGATCTTTATAGCTCTGCTGGGACCTGCAGTCAGTAGGGCCAGTTGGGATGCGGGGAAATATTTATTCTGTTTTCCATTCTGCCCATTACACTTGCTGAATTCTTCCCACCTTTCGCTTGTTAAACCGGACCGGTTTCTCACTGGTGCCCCCTCTCCTGGGCTCTGCCGAGACCACCTTGCAAGAGGATAGTTGTGATTAGTGCTCCCGCTGTGCCATGACTTGAATTCAAGAAAATGGTCTTTCCCAGGCCGGCTTTGCACAGTCAGCTGGGATCTTGGTCTCTATAATCGGTGCAGTAATCAGAATGGAAATTTTTATCCTGCCCGGCTCTAATTACATGCCTGCATAAGGTGAACCTTTTAATGAGCATCAAAAGACGCATTGTGTGTCAGGGAGGGCCTGTGTTAAAGGGACTAGGGGATTATTCAGTCATTCAAAAAACATTTGCTGAAAGTAAATGTGCAATAAATCTTCCTTATCCTCTACGTTGCCTCATTTTCTCTGCAAAG
This sequence comes from Athene noctua, assembly GCF_965140245.1. Classification (NCBI taxonomy): domain Eukaryota; kingdom Metazoa; phylum Chordata; class Aves; order Strigiformes; family Strigidae; genus Athene; species Athene noctua. The sequence continues at coordinate 7,022,852 of NC_134060.1, forward strand.
CCCTGAACCAAGCTCAACCCCTTCTCCCTAGGAAGTCCAGGCTGTGACTAGCTCATGTAGCACTGGTTTTTGCTCACTGCTTGCTTTTCGGAGCTTTCTGAGAAGGTGAACAGGGGTTGCACATGCAGCAGGGTAAGGTGAGGGAATCTGCCACATAGAGCTGAATGAGCAGAGACATCCCTGAGCATTTACTGCATGGCAGCCTTCTGAGAAGCCTTCTCCCTAAGGGGACCAGTAACCAACCCATTTAAATACACCTGGATGGTATTTTTGGAAGTTTTTTTTGGTTGTTTTTTTTTTTTTTTTCAGTTGTATGGGAAAGTTCTGGGAACTGCTCAGCGACTTTTAAGCAGGGATAACTAAGAGGAAAACAGAGTGAGATCAAGTTTCTACCTTCCCAAAATGGACTTGGTGTAAGCAAGGACTGCTTGTTCCTCGTTGTCTTGAAGCCCATGCACCATCCCGCATAGGCACAAGACACTTGTAGGGCATCGCTGTAGGAATGAGCAGGCGAGTAGATCATCTTCAGCATTGTGGGAAACCTTATTGTACACAGATGATATAAAATCCTTTCTGTGCAAAAGAGGTTTTCAGTTTCAGCAGCTCCTCCGTCTCCAGATTCTAAGTTGTCTTTTCCATGCCACTTATCCAGACCTTCCCTTGTTTCTTCCTCAGGCTTTGGAGGGTCGCCTTCTCATTAAACTGTTACTCAGGCTTTGCAGCCCTGGGAGGCTTTGGGGTTTCAGTTATTTTGCACTGCTTCTCCATTAGACCTACAGATTTTAGGCGGGAAGGCAAGGTCTGTCAAAAGTTGGCTAGATCCAGCTGAATTCGGACATAGGATTTGGGTTTCTCTGCTAATGTTGCTCTCAGATGCATTGAGACCTGGAGGGGTTTGCTGTGGTGCAGTTTAGAGGGGAAACCTCAGGAGAATCCAATAAAATTGAGCCTGGCCCTTTTCTTCGCAAACCCGATTTTAAGTCTAGTAGTTCCCTGAAGTCTTTACTGCCACACTACTACGTCCAGTTTGAAATCCAACTTCTGCATTGTTCAGATGGTTTCTCCTGAAGGGCAGTTCACTACTTTGCAGAACTCAAAAGGCACAAGACACAACCATTATTTCTATAACCACCTTCTGTCACATTTCATAAGAATTACTAGTAGATTTAAGTCTTGAGTATACATGGACTGGCCTTCTTTATCTTCAGGTGTATGATTATTCACTTGATAGCCCTGTCTGTCGTCAAAATCATGATGAGCCAGAGGTGAGAAAGGGACCCAAGGGGTGCTGGTTGCATTCCTGACTCAGGGTGGGATATGGTCTTGGGGTTAAAGGCCAACTAGGTAAGTGTATGACTGGACACGTGCTCCCCAGAAGTAACATGGTATGATAAATTGTGGATTGAATGCTTTAGAGGTCCGCGTCACTGCTGGAAGTGATGGTGTGCCATCTCCAGCCACTTCACCTGGTGAAGGTTAATGAGTGGTTGTTATTTAGGCAGCGGGGTACAAGGTTCACAAAACAGGTTGTGAAACTCAGAGAGCTTCTAGGAGCTTTCAAGGGGTTTGGGAGGAACATCCTGGGCTCTGGACTTCTGGCTGGTTCCTCCTGCCCCAAGCTGCTGGGAGGTTCCCAGGAAAAGGAGTGGGATAGGGAGGCTCTCCCCATTCCCTGCTGTTCGGGGTGAGGACTCCAAGGGATGCAGTGAGTGACCCAGGTCAAAAGCAGTGGGTTTGTCACTAACAGGAATGTGTTTCAGAGTTTTCCATGAGGCATCGCCGTCTCTTTAAATAGCTGGCCACGGGTTTCCTGTGTTCCCTCCTGCCCTTTATTCAGTTTTTTTGGGTTTGTTCCCTTTTGGGGAGACTTACTAACATAACTTAAAGCTATAGAAAAACTGAAGATGGGGCTAAATTTGAGTTGAATAGAAATTAAAAATAAAAAAAGATTCATAAAGTTTGCACGTTTCGGAAAGCACTGGGATGACACCTGCCACCTGTAAAGCAAGAGCAGCTGCTGGGCTGGGTCAGCTGTGACTCTGTAACGGGCTGGTAATTTGCAGTTGCCACCCTATTGCCACGGGGATGTAAATCTGATAAACTCCCGTGGAGGCACTACAGCCGCACGGGGTTGTGCGAGCTGCCAAGGGACCAGTTATGGGTGATGAGCTGGCTGGGTGTGAGGAAGGATGGAGAGGTAATGCCTGTCCCTTAAGGGGATGCATCCTTCGGGAGGAAGGTCACTGAGTGGTGTTTCTGGAGTGGCTTTCCTGAGAAAAGCTCTTCACAGCAGTTATTCTTTGTACACATGAACACAGCTAAGGGTTTTCTTTACTCAAATTTGAGGTCTCTCAGCATCCAAGCCAGAGTGCTGGTCTGAACTGGGATGTCAGGGCTGGTAGGGGCAGGACAAAGCATTCTTGTGTGTCTTCGAACCCACCAGAAATGCGTTGGGTCTTTGCACATTTTAAAGAGGAAAATAAAATTTTGGTCATGTTTAAAAGAAAAATGGCTTTCATTTTTTAGGATGTAGAGTGTTTGACTTTGGAACAAAACAGTGCAATAAAAGGTCAAGCTAGAACCAAGTGCAAAAATAGAGTTGTAGATACCTGCAGAAGAATGTGAAGCTTTTCGGAATTGGAAGGGAAGTTGAGCTGGGTGTTTAATTACCTCCCACAAACTTGCCCGTAGTGCTCAGGTATTTCCTTCATGACTTTCGCAGGCTAAAATTAACAAAACCTGAAGAGAAACCACTCTTCCCCACTGTTTCACCACTCTGTTTACGTGAGAAAATTGGCTGGGACACAACAGTGTGACCACTGTAGTCTGGAATAAGTGTACATTTCTTCTGGAAGTGAGGATCTCTGCTGGAAGATATCCTGCAAGAATTCAGAAGTGTTTCTGGCCAATATCCTTCTGTGGAAAAGTGCGTGCCTCAGTTCCCACTTCTGTAAAATGGGGTTAAAAATATTCTCCCTCCCTCCCAGGAGCATTGCCACACTCCTGCCACAGCAGTTTGTAAAACACCACAGAATTTTTTCCACCAGTGTGAAAAATGCTAAATAAAAGTAAATTGATACTATTTTAAATAATATTCTAAGTGTTTCACGCTACGGTGAATGACTACAAATAACTATGAGAATGTATTATGGTAAAGATTCTCACTTAGGGTTCACGAGCACTCCAACCTGGGGAAGCTATTGCTTTTCAGCGCTGATGGCCCAGCAGCTACTCAAAAAAACTGCCAAACTGGGTCAAAGAGATCCAAGAATCACCTAAGATCTTCCTTGCACTGTAGGAGTAGACCTGCCAGCAGCACAGGCTGGATCTTCACATCTGATCGCATCCTACAGTAATGACTCACTGTCTGATGAGTTTACTGCCGTGGTTTGTATCATTGCTAAGGTAATCCTTTTTAATTCAAGGAGCGTTTATTAAAACCGAACCCTTGCTGCTTTTGCAAACCTGCTTTGAATGGCACCGTTTGCATTCAGAAACAGTAAAGCGAAGAAGGCTAAAACTATTACTGCCAAACTGAAGAGGTTTTTTTCATAACCCTAAGGCAGCGCTGTGCTGTTTTTCTGCTGAAGAAAAAGCCTGCAGTGTTGGTTTTGTTATGCATTATGCAGGTTTTAGGTCTTTAAAGAAGTTAAGGGAAAGTCCCAGATGAGTTGTTGGTTGCCTTATAGTCTCCATGGAATATAGTTGCTTTTTGATTCTGCCTGTAATTCATTGCCGTAGACATGGTCTGCTGCCGTCGTGTTTTGATCTGTCATCCACCTGTGGGGATTTGGTGCAAAGTTAGAAAATACTTTGCGTTCATATTTGCATTAATCAGAATTCAGAATTATTGAGAAGGTAGGAGATGGTATGCCAAAATGTTAAACCAGTAGTTAATTTTTTTTTAAGTAAACAGGTGTAAAGGCAGAAATGAAGTGGTGAATATAACAGAAATCCTCAAATCCCATTTCTTCTGAACTGGAAATAATTTCCTGGCAGTCAGGGGTGTATCCAGCCTGTTCTGGGAGGCTTCTAGTTGTGGATGTGTCAGTCATGTCAAGCACAAAACCTACCACAAAAAAATCTAAGCTGGACATTGTTGTTTGAGTTTTTTTTTTCTTTTTGAAGCCAGTTTTGCCATCTTAAATTAGAGCAATGCCTTCCTAAGTGAACAGGAGTTTGGTCATGTACTTAATAATTTCTAATGCAAATCAAGGTGATAAATGTGGTCCTTTTTTACACAGATGAGTGTGTTGAGTTCTTCCCAGGCAAAACAAGACTCCTGGCTGGTGAGAACTCTGAAAGGACAAGGGGACAGAGAGGAAAGGAGAAGATGTTTGTGAGGGATGTGGGGAGAGGGCAGGAACTGATTGCCCCGGCAGTGAGCAAAAAGGTTGGATTTTAACAACAAAAAAAGGTGAATATTTTTATTTTCATGAGAGTAATAAGCCAGTAAAGAGTTTGAAGCTGTTGAGGGCACTTGCTGCTGAAAATAGCTTTGGAAAGGTGTTTGCTGAAAGCCTCCTCTCTCTTTTGGTAAATAAATGAGGGAAGTCAGAAATGTCAGTCCAGTCACAGCAGCAGTGGGGACGGCGCTGTGGTCTGCTGGGAGCTGCTGCCCGGAGTGGGGAAGAGGAGCTTGGCAGCATCCTGAAAACACACACCCAGTTTCACGTGAATGGAAACTGCAGCTTTGCATGACTTAGACCTCAAATAAGTGAATAAATGTGAGTGCTGAGGGAGGGTGGTTTAGACAGGCTCCGATACTTGGTACTTTTCTTTCTTGCTTTTGCAGCAGGTCTGTGTCAGAACTAAAATTGCCGTTCACAAGGCAGGACACACCATCTGGAGCGATCATTTTGTCCTGCCTTGCTAGGTAAATTATTTTGAATATTGTGCTTGGGAAGCTGCTTTTGGAATATGGTCATGGGTTCTATGTCTATTCAAGGGTATGCTGTTGCATGCCTGCGTGTAGAGGATACCTGTCCATGTGCCATCACCCAGACACCTACTTAAAAAGTGGGATTTTGTCTCAATTTCCATCTCCGTTTGCATTTGCACTGGGTTGGTTACTCGGTGCTTGGGCTGTCACCGTGAGGAATTGTCCCCGGTGCCGGCAAGCCTGTTTGTGCTTGATGGGTGTGTGCATATGTGAGAGCGAGTGCAGGGGATGTTTTCCATTTAACAATGTTATTTCTGGCACTGCTGCTTTTTCTGTAATCACTGTGGAAACTGTTATGCTTGGGGGTTCATCAAGGAAACACTGTAAGTTCTTCTAGGGAGAAATACATTAAGCAAGTGGCTGTGATACTGGTTTCATAAGGGCTCACTTTAATTGGGAACAGTGTTTTCAGGGGATTTTTACTGGCTGTGTTTCTGATGGAGTCAAGAAACCAGCTAAAGTGAAATGGCAGAGAAGAGCACCCAGTGTGCTGGAAAAGGGGCAGTTTGGTGTTTGGACTCCAGTGCTGTGTTGTATGGTGGTGTTTCAGGAAAGAAAACTGAAGTCAGATTTTCTTTTGAAGAGGAAAAATGTTTGAAGATAGATGGGATCTGCCTGCAGAGTAATGACGGTCTGGGCACTGTCTTAAAGAAATATGAGAAGTTACAGATGCAGGTCATTTATTGTGAGAGGGTTTTTTTAGATACATTTATGGGTGTCCTACTCTACTGTGGCCACAAAGAGTAGACGGGCATGGCTTCAGCACCTGGCTGAGGCGGAATTTGGGATGCTGATGTGCCGAGATGTGGGAGCATCTCCTGTGTGCCATGGCACGGGGGGAGGACTGCGGGTGGGAGAGCCCCTGGACCTGCTGCTGGTGGAGGAGCCAGGAGCCTGCTCTCGGGGTCTCCCCCTGGCTCTGCATACACAGGAGTTTCCATGCTGCACCTTTGTGAGCAGGATTTGGGGAGACAACTGTGCAGTGTGTAGCCGGGAGAGGATGGCGTGTAGCTGCAGTGTGCGCTTCCCATGCTGTGCAGCCACGGACCCAAGGTGGTTGTTGTCTCATGTCCAAAGGCACCCGTGGGGACGTTCATCCTGCTGCTGCCAGCTCACCATCAGCGCTGGGCAGACTCCTCTTACCGTAACCTGTTAGTAACAGACTGATACGCATGGGCTGTGCTTAACCAAGTAGCATGGTATTCCTCACAGATAATGTGACATTTCTGCGTGGATACAGTAACAACGCTGTTTGCAAATTGGGAAGAAACTTCCAGAGATTTTTTTATAAATAATTTTAGTGAGGTCCCGAGCACTTTCCCAAGGCTATGAAGCACTGGCATTTTGTACAAACATCAGCTATTAACCTTTGCTAAACTACAGTCTGAGCTGTTAAATTTTCCCAATTCCTCCTTAGATGTAGAAATAAACTTAATATTTCTCCTCTGTGCTTCACATACTTTGGGGGTCATTATTCCCTGTCACGGAGCTGATCTGACCGAGCCCAGAGAGTGGATGATGCCGCTGGTGCTGGTCGGAGCACAAGGACGTGCTGGATCGCATCAGTTCACCTGGCCCAGCAGCCGATCTTTGGAGGGTGCAACAAGCTTTGCAACACATCAACCGCGGGATAAACTTCTTTCATTCTGGGCATTCATGTTCGTCGTCATTAACCACTTATTTATAATCAGAATATCACCATCACATACCAGAAATTGCACATATTGGAAAAACTGGCAGTGTGGTCCCAGATTCAGGGAGTTTACTACTGCAAGTAAAATTCAGAGGGAGATAGTGTGTAGAAAGGGGGAAGAGAAAGGGTTACGGTGGCCAGGCAGTGGGGTGGGTTTGCTGGCATTAGTGAGTGCCCTGTATTTTATTTGTGGTACTTAAGAGGCTGATACCGGAAAGAGGAAAGGAGGTTTTGTCAATGTTATACATATTTGATGTTTTGCATTTTAATAATTATCTTAATAAGTTACTCAAACTCACCTCTCACTTTATTTTGGGATCTCTGGAGGGATTCTGTTTGCTTAACACTCTTAAAGTCTTTACAGCATTCAGCAAATGATTTATTACTATTGATTTCTACGGCACCTAGTACAAGTTTCATGGCAGCGGTGTGCAGAAATTATGGTTCTTCCAGGACCACTTCACCCACCATTGAAATAGAGACTCCTCTGATTAACAGGAGAGCAGAGAGCGAGATGGGCAGATTCGTACAATTTGATGACCTCAGCAATTAATTATTTATTGAGCTTTTAATTTTGCATCCATCATTCTAGCTCTGTCTCCCCTGACTTTCCAGAGCAGTTGGACAGGGAGGTAAAGCATCAACAGATACCTTTAGAGGGGGAGGTTTGCAGCTTTGTTTAGAGAAGCTCAGCTGTGCCTGTGTTAACCCCTGAGACTCTGGAGAGGAGCTAAGGTCTGCTTGTCCCTGGGTATTTAAGGCCTTCAGAGACCCTTAGTTTTAAGCCCAAGTGTTTTCCCCAGCACTGTGAGCTGTAGGGCAGATGATGGTGTTAATCCGTCCTGGCCGTGGAGCTGGTGTGTGCATAAGCCTCTTTCCAGCCACCTTGGCATAAGATCTCTGCTTTCTGTGGGTCTTGTACTTCAGGGCTTCCAGCAGATGCCTGCAGGTATCAGGAGGGCAGTTTTTTCTAAATGCACAAGCAGCTGAGGATGTTTTGTCTTGGTTTTTGGCTTTTCCCCCCTGGTTTTTGAAGAATCGAGGGGGATCTCAACTGGTCGAAGGACACTGAGGTTTGGGCTAATCTGGTGCTATCAAGCATCAGCTTTCATGAACACAACGGTTTCTTTCCTTGGCTGTGTTGTTTTGCTCATGGATTTGGGATCACTTACCTGTGACCCAGAAGGAGATATCTCATGAGATACTCATGGGATTTTCTTCTTCCCGTACAGCAATGGCACTTACAGGACCTCTGCACACCCGATCATTTCCAGAACCTCCGGGATAGGTAGGAGCTTGGGTGTAAGCCCCAGAGCTGCCGAGTCTCCTACACTTGTGCTTGTAGTTACTGGCTTTTAGAGAAGCCACCAGAAAAATGTGCAGGACAGGAGAAAAGGTGATCTTGTGCTCCTGTCTGGGCTCCAGCTGAAACTGGTGGAGTGCATGGAACAGCAGTCTGGGGCTGAGCACACCTGGTCCCTCTGCTTCATCCACTGAAAGCACTCGGCACGTCCGTCCCTCCAGCTCCTTCGTGCCTCCTACTGCTATAATGGGAGCAGGAATGGTCATCCATTGGTTTAGGTGAAAAAAAGCACAAATCATTGATGAGTTTCCATTAGGTGGACAAATCCCACCAGGTTGGGATTGTTCCTAAAAGGTCTAAGATGTGCGAGATGAAACGGTGAATAAGGAGCTTCTTGTAGTGAAAGTGCTTTCCTCCCAGGCTGGACAATTGAACTGTTGGGTCTGGTTCTTCCATCCTCTGCTTCTGAAGGGATCCTGCATGACCCGTGAGGAGCCCAAGCAGGAGAACGTGATCCATGTGCTGGACTGGTCCCACAGCCGACTTCAGGCTGGTTCAGATCAGACATCAGTGCCGGGAACAGCACTGCAGGGCCCCCGCGCAGGGAAAAAATGTCAGATAAGCAAACCTCTTACCACACACTTTCTTTTCCTCTTTCAGAGCTACAGTATTTTATTGATAAACTGGGCTTGTTTGCTCTGAAAGATCCACTTCAGTCTGTTCCATTTGGTGCTGTGGAAAGAGCTGATGGGAATCGCCACGATAAAATTTTAATTAAATGCCAGGCAATAATTTGCAGCGAGTAAATTGCAGTACCTGCAGTATGCTGTTGACATCTGTTCACAGACCCAGAGGGCCATTAGTGACTTTGAGAACCAGGAGAAAAACACAGGTCCACTTACCTTGTTTTTTATTCTTTCAGTCCAGGGCAGAGAGACCTATTATGTTTAATATTTTATAGCAGTGCATTGTTGCCATCCTTCCTGTGAGTCATTTTTCCACAAGAAACCCGTGCTCACCACGTTATTTAACCCCTTTAGAGGGTTTAAAAGTAGATTGTAAATCTTCTGTAAAAAAATGGTCTTTTATATGCTGTGTTCATGCCACTGCATTGCTGCACAGTGCCAGGAAGCAAAAGCTGCTTTAATATTCAGCCATCTGCACGCTCGGGGGAAGGCCGGCAGCGCACCAGAGATTGGCACAGACATCCCAAAATCACTTGGAAGCTCAGGCTCAGGTTTGAAGCTCTGACCCAGACTGTGCTCCTCCTGTGTGGTGTTGTTTTCCTCCATGGCTGAGTTTGCTGGAGCCCAAAATGGAGATGATGATTATGAAAATCTGCATCCTGAAAAGGAGTGTTTCCAACTCGATAGTGTGAGGGTGTTTGTCCAGCCTTGAGATGTTCCAAGCAATGGGATGACTCTTGGTGGAGGGATTTCCTAATGTTCATTCAACTCTTCCCTTTCCCTGTTTTGCCCCATCCCATGAAGATGTATGTGCCCCTGCAGGTTCCTTTGGACTCTCACTTTTCACACGCTTGCAGACAGTTTTGTCCCCTCCTAAAACATCTCTGGTGTCTTCACTAAATAATATTTTGAGGTCTTTCCAGGTTTTAGTTTTAAGAAAATGACTCACTAATTGGTTTGGGGCATTCCTCATATTTTCTCTGTGTTTCTGACCAAAGAACCTGGACCTGTGCACAATTAGATGTTGTTTTACTGATTTTCAGCAGAGCTCCTGCTATGCAACCTCATAGATTTGAGGACAAAAATATACACGAGTTTCATTTAAATAACTGTAGTGGAAACTTTCTATGGAAAGAAGATACCCCAAAAAGCCCCTGAAAGAACAAAGTAATTGCCTTACAGAATGACTTCCTTTTGCTGCATTGTTTTCCGTTTGCATCAGCCGTTTGTCTCCTTTGGGCTGTGCAGTTGTGGTTCTTCGGTGTGTCATCCAGCAAAAGTACAGCAGAGCTTCTGTACATAGAAGAGAATTGCTATTTTTTTTCTTTTTTCCCTCTCATAAGGCAAAAAAACCCACCCCAGCTGTGCATTGTACAAATTGGGTCCGTGACATGAGTGGAGTTTAAAAATTACAATTAGTCTTGGACGCTGCGCTCAAGGTTACACTTTGGTGTTGTCCTTCAGATGAGAAGGTTGAAGAATGTGGGTGGTAGCAGAGAAATTGCCAATAGGCGGGAGCTTCTTGACCAGAGAGATGAGAATACTGTGGCATTTCAGCATGTGCAACGTGGAAATGTGCTTCTGTTAGCCACGCTGCAGCAGAGAGAGCTCATCTTGTTGGAGGATATCTTTATCAGACTGCTGAAGTCTTAAAAGCCCCAGAAGGTTTTGGTTTCTGCTTTGGACCTGACTGCACAGACCATTGCGGGGAACTGCGGGACAAGCAACATCTCCCCTCGCTGCTGATGGGGTGGGAAGGGTGGTGTGAGCTTTCTGGTTGCTTGCACTTGGGAGGAGCCTGGATATTTGTATTTTGGAGGTTGGAAAGTAAAGGTTTTTTTTTATTTCGCACTGCTGGGAAGATTAAACAAAGATTTTTATCTTAATGAGTCATTATTACATATGTTTGGCCATCTTATTTTTACTGAAATAACTGCCTGTACGATGCTTTCTGCGCAGAGATGGAGGCCAGTGTTCTGCAGAGAGATTCTGTTTTCTTTTTCATACTCTTTTTCCAGAACTGATTACATCCTAATTTAAGTCTCATGAACTGCTGGTTCAATCTCAGTTCAGAGCCTCACTCCACTTCCTTTAGTTCCGCAGAGTACTTTTACTCTGCAGAAATGTCAAAAAATTAAAGTGCCTAACATTTCCCCATGCCTGTGACTCTATTTGCTTCTCTTAATGATTTCTAAAGGCAGAGGTCATGCTTTTTAACATCTTGGAGAACTTCTAAAATACTGTACTGAGGTAAAATAAAACCAACAAGCACCAGAAATGTGCCGCGTGAATAATTTTTCTGTTGTTCTTGATACGCTGTTGATATGGCTGTAGGAGAGATGAGTGAATAGCTGTAGGAACTGCCATAAACAGTATGTCATGCTGGACAGAAGATCTCTTTTGAGAACATTGTGTATATAATGCGTATACAAAATTTGGGAAAAGGAGGGGGGGGGGGGCTGTAGGTCTCCTGAGGGTCTTCAAGTCAAGACATCACCATGTTTGTGATGCTGCAGCTATCCAGTGCATTGTCTGGGCTGGAGAGGCAGTTTCATGGATCCCTGCCAGGCTGGAGATGTTCGAGCTGCCTGTCTGAGGGGACACGTCCTGTCCCCGTCAGGGAGGTGACTAATGGGGTTCCATCTGACCCTTTCATACCACCTTTTTGCTGAAACTTGGTTTGAACTTGCAGTAGTCTGCTGAGCAAATGCCCAGAAGATAAGAAAGACAAGACCTTCTGGTCTCCTTCATCTTACAAAAAGCTGCCTCGAAGTTCATAGTTTAATTGAGAGTGAACAACCTTAGGAGAATATGGAGCCTGATAAGGTCAGAGGTGTATATTTGGAGGAGAATCCAAAGAAATTTTCTTCTCAGCTGCTAATCACCCATTTCAGAGCACCACAGACTGCTGGGCTTGTATTTCCTTTTTATGCTTCTTTGTGGCTTGCAGTATCTTACGCTAAAAGTGCATCTCATTCACCTCGGACCACAGCTTCAGGCTTTTGCATGGCTTCTTGCTTCCTGCCTTGGAATGTGAAAATAAATGGTGATGGTGGGTTTAGAGGAGGTGCATGGAAAAATAAAGAAGCAGCCTGGGGAGGCTGTCAGAGTTTCCCCAAAGCAAGAGATTGGTGGGAAGTGGCAGGCTGGTTTCATTTGAAAGCACCAGCTCCACCTGGGTGAACAGTTAAGCCCAACCTGGTCAGTCCATCATTATGTGGGCTTTAGTTTAATTCCCTAGAAGATGACAAGAAAGTCCTGGTTAGGCATGATCTTAATCTTGACATTGATGTTAATTAATCCTGATTCATTGTTATAAGAGTGTGAGGCCAGGCAGGAAATGAGCAAAAAGCATTACTGAGAAAAAAAAAAAAATCTCTTGATTTCACACTTCAGGGTGTGGGGAGGGGAAGCTTTGAAGATGCTGTGTTCTTGCTGCAGTATTATATATTAACTTCTTTGGTTTTGGCTCATGAAGTACTCTTTTCCCTCACCCTTAGAAGCATCGGATGTAATTAAGCTCAGAAGCAATGGCCCTTTCCAGCTCTTTCCTGTCAGCAGGGTGAAATAGCACATAAATGGCAGATTTTAGGTTTTTTTCTTCTTAGTGGGTGAATAGCCACTAGAGAAATTTAGTTCCTCAGCACTGTGTTACCTCCTGAGAACCGCAGCTTTGCTAGTACCTGTTCTTAGCTGCTGAATCAAGACTCTAGATGCTTTCAGTCACTCATTTAGCTGTGTGCATCTTGTTCTGCAAGTTTTCTTGGGATGCTGCACTGGTGGGGGGAGACGGGATGAAATCCTGCCAAGAGCACTGCAGAAACCCTCTACTTTGTCAGAAAGCAGAGTTGGACTGTGTGTTCTTGCCCTGTTCAGAGTCACTGCAGAGACTTGCCAGATGTCTCCATGCTAGACTAGTTGTGTAATTTACAAAGTTGTTCTCAACATAAAATAGAGACTTTTCATCTAAACGTTTTGCAAGCTTTCATTCAACAAGAAAGGAGAAGCAGCAAGGCCCTTCCCTGTGTGAAGAGGGTGACCGGAGCAGTGAGCTGCCTGGTGTATCTGGTAGTGCCACCGTCTTCCAGACATCTGTAGTGAAAGGTCCTCGGAGCTCTGACCCTCCTCTGGCTCAGCAAGGACAGCTTGGCTGGGATATGAATTTTTAACTTGTGTTCAAAGTGCTTTCACAGAGTCATTGCCTGGAGATAGAAAGCATGCAGCCTTGTTAGAGAGGGTGATAACAGCTACTTTATCTCAAGTGCCTGGACTACTGCTTTTTTTTTTTTTCCCCTTTTCCCTTTTAATCTGATATTCTTTGTTGAAAACCCAGAACAGGCAGGTGCCTCCCAGTTAAGATTGATGTAGTTTATCAGTAGAAGTCTGCCTGCTATTTCATAGGATGCTCCTGAACTAAATTGGGATAAAGGCTGGAGCTTCAGCTTGTTAAAGACAGTGGGAGAGGAAATCTGTTTAGATGTTTATGCATCAGCAAGGCCAGCATTGATTCCCATTGGCATTTCAGCTGCTCTTTGTGATTAAGATGCCCTGGAGAAGCCTCAGCGGTGGAGGAGTGATGTGACAGTAACACTCTGCTAAAGCCAGGGCAGTTTTGCACTGGCTACCATTACTGTGTGCATCTGAAATGCTCTCTTTATTTATTTTTCTTTTACTTTCCTATTAAAATGAAAATTCACTTCTGTTAAAAGCATCTGTAATGCCTGTTCTGGCACTGATTTTTCCCAGCTTATCTACAGCCAGGTGGCAGTGAGAGCTTGATGATGCTGGGGGGTAGCAGTGACCTCAGTGAGCCTCTTCTGGTCTCTTGAGATGGTTGGTGAAGATCCCTGCCCAGGTCAGAGATGCCCGTTCCCTGGGTGTGCAGAGGGAAGACTGTGGTTCAGTGGCGAGGCTGGACCAAGCTGTCCCCCTCCTACCTGAAGGAAGCTGCGAGACCCTTTGCCTGCCCGGGTGAGGTGCCTGTTGCAGCAGCCACTGCAGCTGTCAGCAACCTGCCAGATAGGGAGAGTGGCTTATTATAAACCTATTTTTGTACTCAATGAAAATGGCTAAAAATATTTGCTTTCACTCATCAGCCATCAAACTCCTGCCCTCAAGTCCCATCGTTATTCTGTGCAGGTTATTTCTAATGACAAATTAGTGCTCTAAGCATTTATGTTGCAGTCTTTCACCTGCGAACGAATATTTTGCATGCCCTGTAGGAAGGCAGATTTGTTCAAAAATAAAACTGTTTTGAGATCCTATTATGTACTGCCACGAGCAGAGCATTTGCAAATACCTGAGCGAGACCTCTATTGAATATACTTTAATATTTCCCTGAGTAGAAGGGTCATTTTAAGACTAGAATAGGGCTTTTCTTTTGTTATGGCAGATCCTCTGTATGACACTGGCACGTAACTTGGTCTCTTCAAGTCTCCATTTTTTCTTGATAATATCGACATAATAATACTTTCGCCTACCAGGTCTGTGTAGATAGACAGTAGTTGGGACAGAAGATGAGCTGCCTGTGTGGATCATGTGGTGGATGAAGCCATGGCCTCAACTGTTGTAATGTAGTTAATTAATTAACAGGTTATGTAATTTGTTTTTACCCTTTGAAATGAAGATATTTTTTACACTTTGAAACAAAGCAGAGTAAGACTTCAGGGTACAGTCACCTCCTCCATGACTCTTCCTGATGGACAGTGCCTTCATTTTTCTGATCCAAAGGTTGGAAAGCCCACAGCTGTCCTTGAATTTCTATCTCAGTGCTTTTCGTCCCTTAGTCAGAAGACTCTTCCTGGTATCTAACCTATGTTCCTTGGTGCAGTTTAAGACTGTGACATCCCTTGCTACTCTTGACAAGCCAAGATGATAGTTTATTCCTTTCTCTTGTGGCCCTCTTGATGTGTTTGAAGACCATTATGGTGCTTCCCTGTTGTCTTTACTCTTAGTCCAGATGAATATGACTTTTTCACTGATTTTCCAGTCTGTGCTTTCTTGGACTTTCTCTACAACTTTACTGAAATGCGGTGACCAATATCAGAACTTCAATAGTTCTACATAAATGAAAAGTTCCCTTTGTGTATCTGGTGAACAGTACACCCCTCTGTGTATCGCAGTGTGATGTTCGGTTTTATTGCAGTAACGTGACTGTGTTCAGCTCCTGTTCAGTTTGTGATCTATGGTAATCCTGAGATCCTTTTCCAAAAAAAAACCAAACCAAAACACCTTTGTGAGCTGATATTTATTTCCCTTGTGACCGTGTCATTGATTATTCCTGTCTTAGCACTGTTCACCCATCATTCCTGAATTGTCTTTTTCTTTTTCTCTTTTTTTTTTTTTCCAGACCATTTCTACAATTTATCAAGATCATTTTGAATCCTAATCCTGGCCTCCGAAGTACTTGCAGCCTGTCCCAGCCTGGTATCAGCAGCAATTTTAGTAAGCAAACTATGTTCCATCATTCAAATCAATTGTAAAGGTACTGAACTGTGCTAGAGGTAGCACACCTTGGACACCCACTCGATACATCTTCCCCTTTGGCAGTGTGCACTGTGGCAGCATCCTGCGACGCTGCATTTGACTTACAGAATGTAAAAGGCAGCGCAGCTCCCTGGGATGATGATATTTGTATCCCAAAGCAAAAGAGATTTCAGCAGCCCGTTTGAAGATTTGTAAAGAGAAATAAATGCACTTGCCATATCGATGCCTGAACAAGACCGGTGATGTGCAGGGTCAGGTGTTTGAAAGAGAAGAAACTGCTTTCTTGGAAAAACAGCAAGTCCACTTTTTTTTTTCCCCATGTATTTGTTAGTTTTCTTTCATCCTTTTTTCTCAGTGGAAACCCCACCTTCTGTTCCCACCTCGTAGCTGCTGTTTTGTACATACTCGTTTATTAAAGAGTATTTGGGGCTGAGACCCAGAGGGAAGGAAAGCAAACAGCAGCTTGCTTCATGATTTACAGACCGAGGAAGCAGTTGTGAGTGATGGTGGGGATGGGCTGGACCTGCTGGGGGTGGAGCAGGTGTGTGTCCAAGTGGATGGTCTATGTCCTTTGCTTGGAGTTTTGCCCTCTGGCTCAAACACTGCGTTTCTGTATCGGTGGCCTATCACATAGGTTCATTTTGATGGAGATGGTGAAGGGTGTAGTATTCCAGGATTTATGAATTTCCATGGGGTCTGATAAATGAAGCTTTATAGACCAAGCTTATATTTATAACGTACAGAGGCAGAGCCAGATGCTGCCCATGGAGACCAAAAATATAGTGGACAGCCACTGTTTATGTCCCTGTAAATGTCGATGTTTAACAAATAAGAAATGAAAACAAAAACAGTGGACAGACCCCAAAAGTAATCAGTTGCAAATGAACTTGGACAAGAATTAGTTTCTTGTTTCTCTCTCAGGAGGAGTATAAAGCTGGGTTTTGTTGTTAGCTGCACCTAAATGCATATGTGTCTGTCAGAATAGCTCTTGGTTTCAAACCTCCTCTTTTCTGTGACATCTGCTGTTTCTGGAAATTTCAGCTTAAACAGGAAAAATAATTTCAACTTGCCTTTCACCTTCATAGATGTGATAATGAATTAGGATTTCCAGCACCTGTCATAGGGCCAGAAACACTATTCCTGTGTTGCAAATGGGGGAACTGAGGCACAGGAGGCCAGTATTATATTAGGCTCATAGAATGAGTCTGGATCAGAAATGCTGATTTTTGTCCCCTCCTCTATGACCTCTATGTCTTTCCCAAAGTTACAAGAATTTGAGAGGAAATGAAGTTCTGTGAACAAAGACTTGCAATTTGATATTTTCAAGGACTTTAACTACATAAAACTGATTTACTTTGAGGGAAAAAGCCTTAAATATCCCTGTAGAGAGTACATAATGTGAATGATTTTGTATTAATTCATCGCATTGGACTGGATGAAATCTCCCCAACCATAATGGAATTATGTTTGGGTGTGCTATCTACTATGGTGGTGTTAAAAGCAGGTGCACAAAGGGAATTCTTTTTGGAGAGAAGAGAAAAAAATCTTATGGTACCAGTAAATGATTCCTACCGCTGCAGTAATCCTAATCAGATTAATTAGGTTTAATTTAGCTGCCTGGTTTTTATTTATGTGAAATAAAAACACATCTAAGGAGTTTTGTTTAAAACCTTTATGAGTTTTAGTAATATTTTTTATTTGTTTCATGTGGTGCAATGTATAAATCTCCGGCTGGTTGGGCTTTTAGGGAGAATTATATTGCATCCAGCATTTAGAGCCAGCCATTAGTTCTCCATCTCCTCTTACATCTTTTGTTGTCAGTAAATCCATCTCCTGTCACCTTTCCCATATTGCCCATCTGTAGGCGGCCCAGCTACCCCTGTGCTAATGTCTTCAAAGATGTTTCTTCTCTTCTTGCAGCTTCTTTTTTGAGAATTGTAGCAAATCTCCCCTCCAGAAGCAGCCTAGTTCTGCTCCTGATCTTCTGGTATGGCCAATCCCCCTGTCTGTGTCACGTCCTTGCCCTCCCTGCGCATTTTTTTTCCCCTCTGGAACAATCCTTCTGCAATTTTACACTTGTGTGTCTCACCAAAAGCCATATCTGTTCTCACGTGCATATGCCACTGACTTTTATCATCACTTTTTTTTACTGCTTCTTTCCCTTACTGTTTTCCGTTTCTGAAAAGCTGTTCAGATTTTCACAAAACAAAACTGTATGGCATTGCATATGTGCTTGCCCATATGTATCCGTGTGTAGTGAAGGTTGCAGAACAGTATCTGTCAAATGAGGTAATTTTCCATCAGATTCATCCCTCTCTTCTCATTTCATATTTATTCCTTGGAAAGCTTCAATCAAAGTACTAAGATGGCTTTGAGTTTTACAAGTTTGAAAGACCAGAAGAGTTTCCCTGTGAAAATAACTGTGGATGCTATGACCATCACTCTACGTCTTCATCAGTTAAATGAGAAGGTTTGATGTCATGAAGCCACAAGCAGCAGCCACATGTGCTGGCAGAGCTTTTCTCCAGTGTGTCTTCCCCATCATCTTCAAATCTCACGTGCTTACTGTTTTCCCTTGATATTTAATTCAGGTTTTTTTTTTTTTTTCTTACTTGGTTTCGCAGTGCTGTGAACCTCTGGTGTTTTTGAAGTGTATCCCTCGCGTTTGGTCTTGCTAGGATTCAACAGTGTCTTCAGTGACAAATTTTGCCGTGCGCTTTCACAAAAGGGCAAAGAGCACAAGGAGGTGCAGAGCGGACACGGTGTGGCCTGTGGAGAAGTATTTGCTCTTGGCGGAGATTTTTATTATCCGGAATAGTTTTTGGTGGACACCTGAGGGTGTCATCTTCTCTCAGGTTTTTGTGTCAGGAGGCAGCTGGAGCCTATTTTGGGGAAAGGGCACCCCACGGTGTTGGTGCTGGGGGTGTATGTGTGCAGGGATGCACACTGCTGCCCACGGTTATTTTCCTTTCCTGTTCCATTACTTTACTGGTGCAAAGGGTGTCCTGGAGGTGCCAGATCAGGGTATGTCCTCCTGCCTTTGCATCAAGGTGTGGTGTCACAGCGGCAATGGCATTTCGAATCGGGAGTCCTCATTGCATCAGAGTCTCTTTCAGACCAATGGCTGGCTGTCAGAAACTAAAACCCATCTTCAAAGTTACATGCAGCTTTTTCTTTTCACTTTTTAATAGGAATATGCTGTTATTTCAAAAATCTTCTGTCTCGTCCTTTCAAATTCCTCTCTTTAAGCCCTGGCATCTTATTATATTGGCAGTGAGGAGTTATGACCAGTTTCAGACTTCCTCCCCTCTTCTTTTTCTTCACTGTTTTCTCTCAGCTTGGTGGCGTGCAGAAGTCTTGGTGCAGGGTGTGAAGTGCCTCTCCACACAGGAGTGTGTATAACCACTCTTATGTCATCCTTTACCAAAATAGAGTGGCGATGTTATTTAACAAGGTAACAACGCACTCTATTTTAAGCTGCTTCTAAAAATAAATTCCTGCACAAGCTGGTGTTGTGGCAGCAATGTTTTATATTTTAATTGGGGCTGTTTTCTTAGGATGATTCATAGAAAGAAGATGAGCTTTACTAGTTTTACCCTGGGGTGAAACAACGTAGGTGAGTTGCTGATTGTACATGAAGGTCTACGTGGCCACGAGGACTTTTCCAATTAGCTCTATGGTTGCTGGCTTTTCCCCTAAGGCTGTCGCATTAAATGTTGGGCAAGCTCTTTCTCCTGGAGGTGTCTGGTAGCTAATACAACATGTTTTGTATGTGGACGGTGTCCGACAGTTCTTTGGAGAGTTGATAGTATTGTCACATTGAATGAGAAATAATGACTAAGGGAAGTAGTGAGGAAAGAGATGGTTCCTCTGGGAAATAAGATGGAGATTTAAAACTTGTTGCATGTGCTCAGAGCAGCAAGAAGTACAAGAGACAGAGATACGGGTGAGGTGGAGGAAGGCATTGCAGAAGTATCTAGAGAGAAGAAGACAATTCTGCCTTCCCAGACTGCCACTGAGTATCTCAGCGTCCTGGGGGGGGAACAGCTTCCTTGCTGTAGCTCTCAGCACGCGGGACAGGGTTGGTTTTTTAACGTTAAGCAGAACAAGTCTTTTCTGAGTTGCTTCATGGTCACCCTTGCCCAGCCAACCATGTGAGCAGCCCTCAAGGAAAACCTTTGACCTCTTGTCCAACACCAAGATGTGTCATCTCCTGGGGTTAGCACACATTTAGAAATTATTTAGGGATGAGTGTGAAAGAAGGAGAAGGAGCTGAAGGAATTGAAGGGGGAAGAAATGGCAATGATAGTTCTTGTATGTCGGTGAGTGTGGCAGGATTTCAAAGTTGTTGTCTTGAAGTCAAGTGTCTTTGAAAGGCCAAATACCTTGAGAACTGTGATCAATGGGACAACAATACTGAACAAATAATCATCACGCTGAAGGCAATGCCATCATTTGCTCTTCCTGCAGATTTGGAGCAGAGCAGTAGTAGGCTTGGCTGAGTCTGGTTGTGGTCTATGTCAGCAGGCCTCATGGGGTGACCCAATGGCCATGGGTTTGCCACTGTAGGCCTAACAGCTTCAGGAGATAAAAGAGAAAGCTCTCTTTCCTGTAGGGTGTTCACAGGAATGATCTAGGATTGTGGAAGACCTAAGGTTGCCTTTACTCCACCCAGAAAACTTGCTCCTGTGCTGCCAGCAATGTGTCCAGTACTAACAAGCTCCCTGCTAGAAGCCAGGTTGTACGTGGCTCCTTCCTCTTGTCAGAACCCCCTGGTACATCGTGTCCTCTCTCTGGTGCACCTCGGCAAAGCGAAACACAAGTTGAGGACTTGTTTGGTGTTTCAGGGTGACGTTGTACCAAACTTGGTGCGTACAAGAGAAAATCCTGTCCCACAGAAGTTACAAACGTGACTTTTCTTCTCCTCTGGACCTCTGCTGTGGTGCAAATGCACTACAGAACGTTAATACTTCATGGGGAGACACAGAGGAGAGTTATTACTTGAAGCAATGACTGTACTGGTATCCTCATGTACCACAGATGTCCAGAAAGTCATGTGGAGATGTGCACATCTCACTGCTAAACAGCAGGAAAGCAGATCAAAGAAACGAAAGGTTGCATGATGATGTACATAAATCCACAGTCTGATGCTGTTCTCTTTGAGGTCAAAGCCCTCGCGGTGTCAGAGGATTGGGTGCTAGTCTGTAATCCTCCACCTCCTCTCCTCATATCCAATATGTCTTTCAGAGCTTGACAGCACCCTCAAGACCTCTTGCTTCCTAGAGCTTTCTGTGCTGGCATTGACCTGCAGCACACTGCAGTGAAGGAGATGGTGATCCCTTTGTCCTCCTGGAAGAAGGAGTGATGAGACTCCACCACACAGTTCAAGGGAAAGATTGCTGCGTGGGATATGGGAGGAAAATATCATTGCTTGCTTACAGTGCAGTTCTTTAGAATGGAAAAGGAGAAGCTTGTCATGATAAAACAAGGCAAATCAGGACATCGGGGCTCAGCTCTAATACCGGCTTGTCATGCAACACTTCTCCAGGATCCTGTGTTTCAGCTCTAATACAGGAATGATGCATTTCTATTTTTGTGAAGTTGTCTGTGATTTGCTGGTGTTAGACTTGGGAGCCTGGGATAAAACATGCTACTCAATAAATGTGTTAAGTTTCGAAGTGACAGTAGGGGTAGGAGCAGAGGGTCAAATTAGGCCTAATTCTGATCTTATTTACTGTGTGTTTCAGGGGTGGCTGCTTCAAAGACAGCAGTAACCCCAGTGCAAAACCAAAGAAAATCAGAATTGTTATCAAGGCAAAAGTGTGCAAGGCAGGACTTTTGCAGAGCCTAAGCAGACGGTTTTTACTTGCAAGGATACAGGCTTTTAACCTGGTGTTTCCTTCATTTGTCTTCATTAAGAAAATGACAATCAGAGTGAAAATGAAACACCCCAGGGAAATAAAAGCCCTTCAACCCCTCTTGATTGGCTCTGCCCAGGACCACAGTGCAGCCCTTTCAGATAAACCTGTTCCTCGCGTCACCTTGTGGTGGAGGGAACGGAATCACCTGCAGAGCATCGAAGCTGGTGAGCGGGCGAGATAACGAAACCAGTGAAGAAGTGGGAAGAGCCGCAATCTCACCTGTCTGTGCTGGAATTAAGAGTTTTAATCAGCTCACTGGGATGGGGGGGCTGTCAGTGGTAATGTTTGTGCCCCCAGTGCTGCTCGGTCAGCTCTCGAAGCAGGGCACGGACAGGGGAAAGTCCCGCTGCTGCTGCTGAAGAGTTAATCCCGACAGAATTGTCTCATTCTCCTTCGGAGGGGAGTTTCTCGGTGGCAGCCAGCAGGGCTGGGTAAGACCCGTGATTGTGTGTTCTGGCAACCGCTTTGCAATGTGAAATAAACACCCGTTCCTACAAGAGCATTCATTGAGCATTGTGCCTGGGAACTCATGAAGACACATGTCAGCCCCGGGCCGGGGAAGCTTCTTCCTTTTGCAGCTCAGCAAAATATTTATACAGTCTTCTAGTAAACCAGTTCCTCCATGCTGCTGGGGGAAGCGGCTCCAGAGCTGGTATTAATGCCTGACCTTGCTCCGAGTCCCTCCTAAAATAGTGAGTGCAGCTCAGCTTCGTTCAATCTGCCAGCCAGATGGAACAGCTACCAAATTTGCTTCCCTGTTAGGTTTACTTTTTAAATTGCTATAATAGCCTTGCAGATTTATTGTTGCTTTAAGTAACTGGAACATAGCTTTAAAAACAACAGCCAGCGTACCCAGTCCTCACACCATGCACTGGGGAGCTAATAGGGAAACTGCAGGGGCTGGTGGTTGCGTTGCATTGAGCTTCGAGTCTCGAGTACTGTGCACTCTGTGATTATTAAGCCCTGCAGTTGCTAAGGAAAAAAAAAAAAAAGTTTTTTTTTCTTGTTTGCACTATTTAAGAATAACATTTTAAAAATCTTGGTGCTACATAAAAATTAATATGAATATTGCCACTGGTGGATAGCTGGATGTGGGTCCTGGAATGTCAACTGGTTAGCAAAGAATAGAAATATCTTTTTTTTCTTTTTTTTTTTTTTTTTTTTCCCCTTTGACCTTCAATACTGTAGGGTCTCCATGACCAGTGAAAATTATGATGGTTTCTGGCTCCTGACCATTGCTGCACATCAAAAGCTGTTGCAGTGTCACAGTCAGCCTCTGCAGACTGCAAAACCAGTTGCAGCCAGAAAGTTTGGGTAAGATGTATAGAAGGCTGATTGAAAAGAAGCATGTTTCCAAGAATTCTCTATGTTTTCGTGTGTGTAAGGTCTAAAATTTAAAATATACTTCTCCTACCCCAAATAGAACTGAAGTAGTAATTGTAGGTGGGGAATTACAACATATATGGCTGGTTTTAGGCATGGCCCACAAAGATCTGTTCTTGGCTTGTGATAATCAGGGTATTTCTCCTCGAAGAGCAAAAACAACAACAACAAAAAATCTGGTATTTAATTTTATAGATGCAGGGTTTGGGCAATGAAGCTAGACAAAGTAAACCTAGAAAAAAGGAACAGAATCTTAGCAGAGAAGAAATCGATCACTTCTTCTACCAGTATTTGTAGTCTTTAAATCAAGGCTATTTTCTATTTTCATAAGAGATATTGAAGCTCAAGGACAAG
Organism: Athene noctua; assembly: GCF_965140245.1. NCBI lineage: Eukaryota > Metazoa > Chordata > Aves > Strigiformes > Strigidae > Athene > Athene noctua. The sequence continues at coordinate 7,045,620 of NC_134060.1, forward strand.
CAGTGAGCTTGATACAGAAACATGGGAGAGGTTCTGCAGGCTGTGTTTAGCAGGAGGTCAGGCTTTATCACTTATCCTGCTGTTTTCTGGTCTTTGTATTTGAGGATCTCTGAAGACTGTGAGATGGCGACATCCCATTTTGAAAAATTAACCTTTTAATCCTGGGAATGCTTATTTCAAAAAATCAAGGGCCTTAATTACAGTATAATTGTTTTCCTGAAATTCTTTATCTGTAGTGCCCTGTAAATGTGGGCATGAATGTTGTTTGCAGGGCTAAGAATAGGAATTCCCAAAACAAATGCTGGGCTAACTGCACACCAGTTCATTGCTATTAGGACTTGGTGCCACAGAATAGCCTGTGGAGCCCCTGCAGGTCATAGTATTTGGTTTGTGAGCTGCGCAGAAGCTCACTGTGAAAACAAACAGGCTATTTTGTAATTATCATGCAGTTCATGTATTTTGAATTTAACACTTTTGCATCCAGGCTTGAACTTCCCTTTTTTTTGGGGTGATAATTTTTTTTATTTTATTTCCGGGACCCTTCTCTTAAACTCCAGATTTGGTTGCAAGAATGGCACATACTTTTGTGGCATGTTTCTTTTCTTTCGTTTTGGGTAGATGGTCAGATTGCTACTTGTCTACCCAAGCATCCTCTCTCTGCAACCAGAGCTGGCCCATATTTACAGCTCTCCTCCCCCACAATCCTATCGTTCATGAATGAATGCAAAAGACTCAAAGAGGAAAATTTTGCAAAGCAGAAAACCAAGGTTGTAATTTCAGGTTCCTCAGAAGAGGGCTTCTACCCAGAAGGCTTGGGTTCTTTCAGCTTTGGACCCTGCTGGGTTTGGGTGAGCAGGTCTGGTAGGCGATGGGGCTGTCTGAAGCCCGAAGGATGATTCAGCATCTTCCACCCCAGCTCAGGTTAGGCGGTTGAGTCTGCACCATTCTTGCAGCTCCACCTTCTGGTCTGCAGCCCTGCAGGATGGAGGAGCCATGGGCCATGCAGCAAGCTTGTTGTAGGCGTTGCACAGCGATGCTCGGCAGGACCCTACGGCATGGAGGTGGAGGACTGAAACTCCTGGGTGGCTTGGGGCCAGCTACCCAGGTGGTAGAGGAGTTGGGGGGAAATCTAAGCAACCTTCACGCTGTGTTTGTCTGCAGGGTTTCCAAGCCCTGGGGGTGCTGGGCTGTGACTGGGGTGCTGCATGTTGTGCACTGGCGAGGCAGCGCGCGGAGGAGGCGTGGGACCACATCCTGCCCCTGCTGCGGGGCACACCCCGTGCGCCCAGGGCCGGCGGCTGCAACCCAAAGGAAACGTGCAGACACTGACTGAGCTTGCAGCCCGACTCACCGAGCGAGGGGCGAGTGGCAGAGAAAGCAGATCTAGTAGCTACCTGCCCTTTTACACCATGCCGCAGGGGACTTTTCTCCTGCTGCACCTCATTTTCCCAACACGGCGGCTCAACGCTCATTTATTTCAGTGACTTGCTCTTGCAAAAGTTGTAGCGTTATTGACCTGCAACAGGGCTGGTGTGGCTGAAATCTCATCTGGGTGTTTCTGACTGTGTCAATTGGTCTATTTAAAGACGTGAACTCTTCCTTCCAGACCTGGCCTCATTGTTCGTTACTTTAACGAGATATCTCCGAGTTCCCCTCCTTAACAAGATGTGACTGGAGCCGTCTGTTCAGAGGCACGCAGAAACCTCGTCCAACACCTTTTTTTGAACCTGTCCCCTACTGTTTTATACTTGTACTGACATAACTGTCCTGTTCAGCTGCTGAGCAGACAAAAGACAGCCTGCTCTCTGCTGCCTAAAGCCAGAGAGCAGTGTCTGCAGAGACAGAAGCCATAAAACAGACCTACACCAGTAAATGAAGGTCTGCTTCATTCCTGTCAAGGCCTGTAGCTATTCCTTTTTTTTTTTTTTTTTGCCCGCTAATGCTCAGGCATAAAGCAGGAATGCTGGCCCCTTAATAGATATATTTTTTTAATATATATTTTTTTAACCTTTCCTAAAGAGGCTGGAGGCAATTTCAGACTTGCCTGGTCTACAAACATTGTTTTGTACATTGAGGGGAAGGCAGAGGCTGAAGTCTTGTTACAACACTTGGTGCTTCTGTACAGGGTAGTTTTAACAAGTAGTTGTCTGTCTGTGAACCCAGCAAAAATAGCTTGCTATGCAGTAATCGAAGTGGTCTTTATGTTAAGGTGGAGGTAGTCATGGATCGTTTTCAGTAGCCCTTCAGATAAAGAGTTGCTGGTTAGAGGTTTGGTGCTGTGCTTTGTAGATGGTACTTTGCAAAAAACTGTTGCTACCCTGGGATATGTCAGGAGAGCCTATTGCGAATCCAGGCATGAGCATTACTAGATCTAACCAAAGCATCTGGACAAAAATTGGGGTGTCAGTACTCTCTTAAACTTCTCTTATTTTTCTCATGCTGCTAGGCAGAAGGAGAGATGAATGCTGGCTGAAGAACCATTTTGCCAACAGATGTCGACTTGATGGGTTTAAGTATTGTTGTGGTTTTTTTTTTTTAAAGTAGCCACTTAATCTCAAGTTCAGATATGTTGCTAGTTGTGATCTTTAACCAAAGAATTTATTGCTTGCGTTGAAATAGAGGGTTTTTTGTGATCTCTTTGCTGTTTAATCAGTTAAGAGATTTCATCTTATGTGAGGTTTTTTGAAATGTTCTTCCTCCTGAAGCTTTGCAAAACAGGAGGCTTTTTGGATCAGTAGCTGACGCACATGAGTATTTTCTGGATCTAGGTTCTGTGCAGGTTTAAGATCTGTTATTTTAATTTCTTAGAAAAAGGTAACCTGCTTCTAAAGAAAAAAAATGAGGTTGGAAGTGTTACTGAAATTCTCTGTCCATTTTTTCTTCCCAAAGATATTTAAATTCTTTTAAAAATACCACCAAATAAATGTTTTGAAGCCGAACTAGTTTCTGTTGAGTCCTGTGCTAAGCAGAAGGAATATGATCTCAGATTTCCTGGATGACTATGCACACAAATATATCCACCTTCTTTGCTAGAGATGTGGACCGGTCTTTGAAAAATATTTATTTGCCTTGAAATCTGTAATATTTGACTTCATATCATTTACTTAATGCCATTCCAACTCAAAGCCCTGATGAGCTCAGTTGGGAAGTGCTGAAAGGTGTCTCTGGTCACCAGTGCGAGCTCATTTCTAATTAAACAGAAGCTCACACTTTATTTCATTAGAAGCATAATAATAAATGTACACATAATTGGCTGATTCGTAATTCATTAGCTATTAGAAGCAAATTCTATAAGTCCGTCAGGATTAGCAACTGGAGCTTTGTGTCACTGAAGTGGTCTTGTTCTCCTGATCTACATTAAGATGTCATTTTGCTTATGGCTTTGATATGTTAGGATAATTTATTCCGTCTGTGGATATGATAGCAGCATATACAGTTTCTGCTGAAATACTGCCAGAAGATTAGACCATACATAAGATCCGTTTCCCTTTGATTTGCGTAAGTTCTGTAACTTCCCATCTGCTTTTGACAAAAATGGTGACTCTCAATTCACCAGCTCCGTCTGCAGGTACGTTCACTGGGCAGATTTCAGTGGCCAATTAAATACTAATAAAAGTCATAGAAATTGAGTTGTTCCTCGTGAATACCATGTTGTCTAAGTAACTGCCTTAAAAAGTGAACGGGTGGATGTAGCAAAGAGAAATCTCATACGTTAGCTCTTCCTTTGAGGTATTCAGGTGGCCCCAGATGAACATCACCAAGGCCGTCCCCATGCTGTGAGGTTCGGGTGGTTTTGCACAGTTGGTTCGGGTGGGACGAGGCTGGAAGTGTCATAGAGCAGATTGTTCTGGGATGGATCCTTCTGCTTGTCCTTCGCTCCAAGTCCATGCATGACCTACCGCTGTCAGACTAGATGTCGTGGTGGGCTCATACAGCTTTGTACTCCAGGTCTGCAGCCTAAGGTGTGTTTCTGTTTGTCGTTCTCAAACTTTTTCATCCATGAAGGGAAGGAAAATGTAAGGAAGTGGAATTGTCTGGAGCAGCCTGGAGACTAAGAGCAAGGAAAGGACAAGGTAGCACCAGGCTTCTTGGTTTTTAAATTGACTTTTAAAACTAGGAATGCCTGTTATATCCCAGGCAGAGGCAGAAGTCACCAGGTCTTCATTTTGGTAAAGAATTTTTCTTTGTCCTGCTGCATTGCTATATGCTCAGTAAATTTGTCTCACCAAAGTGGAGAGTAGCTTCCCCCATCCAAAGGTACCTCAGCTTTCCAGTAGAGCCACAACAGTCCGTTGGAAGCAGCAGATGCTAGAGCGAATATCTGCTCTAGTTGCATCCCTGTGTAGGAGTTGGGGATGGGGAATTTTGCATTGGTAGTTTAATCCAGTCAGATCTAAAAGACTGGAGACTCTCCGGTGCGGAGGAGATCCTGTCTGGGCTGGTGAAGACGTGGAAAATCCTGCTCTAGGTTTTCTCTTGTTCCCCCAGTGAGTGCTGGTGCTGTGGATTCCTGAGGAACAGGTTTATGAGGGGAAAAACAGGAATAGGTGGACACACGGATGATGGGGACCCTACATAAATATTTGCATTCATCTACAAGAAGTATCTGTTAATAAGAGGCCAATCACCTGGAAATTAACCAAAACACATTCTGGTTCTCATTAAATGCTGCTTCGTTTCACTGGCATAAGGTGTATTTTTACATGTGCATACAAGGGACTTTTGTAGAGCTTGTGATGACAAGGAAGCAAACACTGTCCAGACTTGATTCTTTTCTTCCTACAAAGCTAACAACATTCCCTCCAAACTCAGTCATGTTTTTTCTGTCTTTCTTTCCTGTTAAACAAATGTATATCTTTATTTAAAATTATTTGTGCTTTTTGTGACTTGGCTTGGCCTTTACTGGCAGCATGAGAACTCTTCAACGTGACGTTTCCCTCTGAATCTCCACGCTGTTGGTGTGAGGGAACACCAGGGTCTTCCAATGGTGACGTGACCCCCTTCGTAGCTGTTTGCAAAGAGCTGTGCAGCTTGTCATTTGGAATCACTAATGTACGTGTACATGTGCGTGCACAGACATCTGAGCACATATATTCTCCTTTTGAAGTGAGGTTTGAGGCGCGTTGCTGGGGAGGAGGAATTGAACGACCTGCACTGTCTCTCACAGCTGGCTCCGAGTTTGTTGGTAGATCTGCTTCCATCTACCCAGCTGCCAGTCCGTGGCGCTTCAGCTGCTCTGTGTTGTCTGAGAAAGTAGTCGTCTTGAGAAAAGTTGTGTTAATTAAACTGACTCTTCTACCAATTCTCCTGCCACATAACGAAAACACAGCAAAGTCTTTATCAAGGAAGTTTTCAAGATGAGGGTGGCCTTGGGGACAGGCAGGCACTTGCTCAGTGTGTGTAATATGAATTTTTTATTTTTTATTTTTTTTACCATTTCTGTTATGTGACAAAATATAAATGAATTTCAATGTATGCTCCTAATGAGTCAAGACTCTTTCTGTAAATAGGAGGTTGCCAGCCTGGTGATAGGATCAGAAGCTCTGTTTTTGCCATTAGGGAATAAAAGGACCATTTTCTTATCTTTCTGGCTTTCTTTTCATTGAGGATAGGAAAAACCCCATTGTCTTTGGTCCTGAATCGGTGGGGGAAGTTTTCTTGTTGAATTATTTCCACTGAGATTCCAGGGTTGGTTTTTTTTTTTTTTTCCACTGTCACTTAACAGAAATCTTTCAGCATCTCTTCTTTGTGTTTGGTTAAATAAGATACAGACTGGCATCGTACAGCTGTGTCCAGAAAGTAACACACTAGAAGAGCTCTCTACTGATTTATTTTTTTTCTTGTCAGGGGCTGTGGACAGATGCAGTAATTCTGCCATCAACGTCCTGCTTTTGCATCATCCTAATTCAGAGAATTAATAATGTATTTGTATTTCTCAAGTATCTTCTATCCTTACTGGATATTGGAGCACTTAGGAGCTTGGTTAACTCTGCATCGCTTCTGATGCTGCAATACTGTGCATGGGGGGATGGCAGCTGGGCGAGAACCTTGCACAGTATTGCAGGGCAGCAAGGGGAAAAAAAAAAAACCAAACCCTTCTGTCCAACAGACTGTGGGAATTTCAGGCTGTGGTTGCCCAGGAAGGCTTATAGGCTCTTTAATGATCGGTCCTCGGATTTCAGTCACAAACTTCCATCAACCTCCCAGCCTGGGGGCACTGATGTAGCTGCTCCTTGTGGGTAGGGCAGCCGTCTGCTGAGTCTTGCCCTGGATTTCCCTGCAGACCTTCTAGCAAAATACCAACGTCTTTCAGATCCTGATGTAGCCAGTGAGATCTGGTGAGGTCGTGACCTGAAGTGATGCAAACGTTTCTTCGCAGCAGCAGGGATTACCCACCCACCCACCTGGCGTGCCCTGATCTGGGGAAGTGAGGCAAAAAATATAATCTTGCTTTTTGCTGCGTGGAGAAGAAGAAAGCTGTTTTGTTTTTTTTTTCCTGGCTCGGAGCCTGTGGACAAACTGCAGTTACGCAGACCCAAGTAACTCACCCTGGGTAGCATGAGAGTAGCATGACTTCTGGATGGGGTGAGAAATGGGTCTGCTCCGACAGAGCTCCTAACTCTGGGGTTACGAAAGCGACAGCAAGACCCTGCAACGCAGAACGTGGATCCTTTGGCTCTGCTGGCTCCTGCTCACCAGATCAGAACTCAGTCCTTTTGCTGGAGGCAGCAGCACACAACCTTTGCTGAAGCTGGGCAGGCAGGGAAGGATGCCCGCTGCTCTCTGCTTCCCATCACCAGGGATGTGCAGCGGGTGCACAGTGTGGTTGTGCATTTACACTATTTTATGGTGGGTTTGTCCTTTGGGTTTTTCTGAGGGGAAGAGGCTAGAATTAAGTACAGATAGGTTCATTCCTACATGCCTTGTTATTGAAGTTTACTGGGCAAAAGTGGCTTTTTTCTGCTCCCTTCACATACGATCTGTGCTTTCTTCCTGTCTCCTCCCTTCTGCGCTCACAGCTCCCTGGGTCTGGTTTAGCAAGGCAGGGCTGCGGGCTTGATTCAGCAGCAAACTCCTCAGCTTTGCTCCTGTGTCAGCACTGTGTTTTCTAAAACCAGAGCAATGCCAAGCCTCATGACAGGGGTACTTCATCAGCCTTGATCCCTCTCTTCTTTGCTTGAAGGGGGAGAAAAAATATCAGCAAGCTGAGAGGGCAAAGCTTTTTCTGTTTTCTGTGGAAACTTTCTGCTGAGCCTGTGTTAGTTTTGCTGAAGCTGCGGGGGAATGCTGTGGTGAGCAGGCCAGTCAGTCGCCTCAGTGAGGAGCTCTGGAGGTTGTGGCCTGCGTGCTTTTGGCTTATTTCAGTATTGTACATGTTGAATGTGATACTCCAGATTTTCCTGGCTTCCTTTCAAACGCTTCTCACCTTTACCAGTGGCTGGCATTTAAACTCTGGAAGGATGAAGCCCTTAGCACATCCCAAGAGTTTGCTAAAACCCTGTAGATTTACTTTGTTCTCTCATAGAGGGAGATGACAAAAACCCATAGATATTTAATGTGTTGGGTTTTGTTTTTTTTTTTTTAAAGTATAAACCAGAAAACATTAACAGGGAAAAAAAAAAAAAGTAACTGCGTATAGGCTAGCCAAAACAAAGTATGAATACCAGAGTTGGGCTGTCAGTAATATATTACAGAAATGAACCTGCCACCCATCGGTGAATTATGGCAGAGGTCCCCCTCTGTGCCATCCAGACAGGATGCAAGATGCTGCATCTGCCAGCAGCGGAGCCTTGGCTCGGGCAGGAGCTGCTCCTGCTCCCAGCTTGACTGGTTTCTGCTTTGTTTTTCATGTGTCAGCCAGTAGCAGCTGTCAGAGCATCTTCATCTGCTAACAGCAGTGAATTACAGAAACCAGCACGAGGATGCCCTGCTGTCCACAGGGCCTTGGAAATGTGTGTGGGGTGAGGGTGGGTGGAGGTGGCTGGATCACGAGGCAGACCGTGGCCTTGACTTCAGGTCTTAGATCAGGGTTTCTGTTTGCCACCTCTGAGCTGCTCACCCAGCAGGCTGGGGGCCACTGCAGTTACCAGACCCTGTTTGCAGCCCAATTCTGGCATCTCATGAGCATGTTGCTAAAAGAATATCTGTTTTTTCATATCTAATGTGTATCTTAAGAGCAGAAAACTGAAACTCCTCTGTCATCTTGCATGAATGAATTCATCAGGAAAAAAACCTAAGGCACTAGAGAAAAGGGTGTTGGTTTGGGTGTGTGCATGTGCTGACATCAAAAAGGTGGCAAACCAAAGCTGGTAAAACCTTAGCGGTTGTTTCTGTTTTGTCAATTAAAGCAATGAATTGATTGAGCATTGGGTGTTGTTGCATAGTTTGATGTGTATGTCGATATACACAAAGGTGCAAATGCGTTCAGGAGCGGATGCTTCATTGCCCTGTTTTGCTATGCCTGCATGAAGAGAGGGAGCCTTATTGTGGGCTTGGACTGTAATTCTGCAGGGCTTGGACTGTAATTCTGCACAGGGATAAATGATAATGCAGCTTGCAGCCACCGGTGCCCTCTACTCCCAGTGAGTGATGTTGTTTGTATTGAGATATTTTCCGTAGCATTTCTTTTCCTCACTTCTGTATTCAAAGCAAACTGGAAGTTTTTTGTGATGTCAGCTTGAAATATCACTTTGTCATTTTAGTGAGGTTAAAACAGACTTCAACATTATTGTATAATTTTATTTTGCTTAAGTTTTATTGCATTTTGCTTAATTGCTTCTGCTTTATTGTTAATGAGACAATAGCTCGAAGAGTAAAATTATCAAGGAGCAGAGATTAAATTTGCATGTTAAAAGTTTCTTTTTATTGTTTTCATTGTCTTCAAATTCCTCCTTTGGTTTTGTTCAGTCCTACAAACCTGCTGTGCCCTGCAGGCAACATCACTGACCCATCTGTGTCTTGCAAGTACATCCTTAGGGCGAGCTCCTCTGGGCCATGGCAGGAGGATGAGTTCTCCATGGGGTAGCCCATGCTTGCACTTGGTCACGGCAGCGCCTCACTGCCTGAACCTCCTGTCAGTCCTTCGTTTCTGGTCACTTCTGCAATCAGCCACAAGTAGCCCTCTCTTATATTTATGAAATACACCAAAATTCCTCATTTTCCTTGTTGTGGAAGAGCCTCAACTCCTGCAGTAACCATCAGAAAACCAGAGGCTAAGTTAAACAATACAGCTAACAAGCCCATGACACTTGTTTTTTTGGGGGTTGGTTTTTTTTATTTTTTCCAGTCTTTTTTATTTAGTGAAGCCTGAGGGGAATACTACTCTCAGGAAGACCATGAAATGCAAAATAAACTGGAAAGGAAATTATATTAATTCAGCTGGTGAGCATCATGCAAGAAGCAGGGACGTGCAGGCTTGTGCCTGGTGTTACCCCTGCTGTGGAGAGCTGTGGAAGGCTAAACGAGTTATTACTAGCTCCAATCTGAAAAGAGCACAGGTGCAAGCTTTTTACAGAGCTTTCTCTGTGTCCTTATGAAGCAAAACCATATAGGAGTTATGTAGTCTAGTGTGGGGTCTAAATCATGGGTGGTAAAATCTGTGTGTATAAAACACTAGAGAATACTCTGCAAGGAATGGGAATTAATCTCATTACACACAGTCATGACTTCCTTGCTGCTGCTGCCTCTTTTCTGTCATTCAAGTACTGTTTTGCATAGTGATTAACTGACCATCTAATTTGCATAGCTGCAGGCTTGCCTGCTGGTTAACCCCTTACTCCATTAATTGTTCTCCTGAAGCCAGTGAGAGAAGAGGTTCCAAACTGGTCCCTTATGGACAGCACAGTCCAGGTGTGGGAGTAGGAGCCAGGACCTGGGACTTGCTGTGTGTTATTGCAGGGTAAAATGAAACATGAAAAGTGCTGGCACAAACTTTTTTCCATTTTGGTAGATGACTTGGGGTCCGTTTTTCGCACTGGATGCTAAAATCACTGCTGTGTTACTGTGATATTAATTTTAGGTCTCAAATACAGATGATGCACTCTTCTCGTGGCGTGGTGGGGTTCTGGGTCTGATAGGTATTTGCATAGGGCCCGGTAAGATGTGTGCAGTGAGCCCAGACTCCTACACATGCAAAATGGCAGCTTCATGACCTATCTGACTTGCTGCAGGTCTGCAGACCGACCTGGCTGCAAGGGTACGACGGGTCTGTCTGGGACCCCTTCTCGTCCCAGGGGCTGCTTGCAGGTCTTTTCAAACTGGAGCCCCGTGCTATTGGACAGCATTGAGTATGATGTCTGAAAGTTTGCCTGTTATCTGTTTCTTTGCATTTTGCCAGCCTGACCTCCATTGTGGTTCATCTGTCTTTGTTCAGCTTCCCTTAGTGCACTTCCTTCTGCTCTGTCCCAACCCTGGGGTTCACCAGACAGTGAGAGGAGCCAGTTCCAGACTAGCTGCAGATACAAACCTCCACCCTCTACCTTTGGAGCAACTGAGGCTACTCTTATCCCAGCCAGGATGCATTTTCTGACCCTGAGGGCCAGTGAGATGGAAGGACGTCACTCCATCTCAGTGTCTAGGCTTTGCGTGTGCTCTCTGCAGAAGGGTGAGCTGCATCTTGAAGAAAGACTCTGCTTCTCACACAGCAAAATAATCTGGGACAGTCCCTATATCTGCCTGGGTTTTGCATTATACCTCCACTGTCCATCAGCCAGTTGGCTTTTGCACAAGGAGATGTGAGCAGGCAGTGTGCAGTGACTCTTGTGCTCAGCAAGGCTGTCCAGACATGGCTGTGTGCATCCATGGAAGAAAGGCAGGGCAGTCTCTGAGGCGAGATTCATTGATAAGCCAGGGTAGGGTCAAAGGAAACCATTTTCAGCTGATCTCTACAAAGCTTGCTGGCCATGAGTCCAGGGGCTGTGGTATTGACTAAAACCCCATTCCCCACTGATTCACCCTGCAATTATGTGATTGAGCAGAAATCATAAACTCCATCTGAACCGTAGCTGTCCCTTTCTTTCTTTTTTTTTCTTTTTTTTTTTTTTTTTCCACTTCTGTGGTTTGAAACTATGTAGAAACATTTTGGAAGGTTTCTCAATACATGAGTTTAACCATAAGTCTCAGCAGGGGGAACATATTATCGGAGAAAGGCAATTACTGCTTTAGCTGTATGCAAGACACATTACCTTGGAAAGAATCACCATCTTGCCAATAGCTGGCTTCCCACTCTTGGTTTGGCAGGTCTAGAGTGTTCAATTCAGATGCATTTTGAAATAATCATTATGCAGCAGTAGTTTCAAAATATTAGTTTACTAATGATTTTCTTGCACCAATGAGTGTGAGAAGTGAAAGCAGCAGAGATTTTTACAATCCTCTGGAGATGTGATGGTGATGCACATAATCCCTCTTCATGTTCACAAACGTTGAATAGTTCTAGAGGGTCATCTTAAACATTTTGAGAAAACTTGGTTTTCTTGAGTTTTGTTTGAAAGCAAACAGGATTAGTTCTCTTACAAATGTAAAACAACTCCAACAAACCCTCTGGAATATAGGAGTGGTGTATAGACATGCCCTTCCTGTCTGCAGGAGCCTGACTTCAAATCCCGGTTGCACTTACTGATGGAGATGGAGCAGCCGTGAGCTGGTCTAGGCAGCACACACAAGGCTGTGTGCAAGAGCTGGGTCTGCCTTAAAACTGTGCGACAGGTTTGCACGGGATGGGGCAGAGCTGAGTATTGGCCTCTAAGGGAGGATGAAACTGCCGTGTCTTCTGTGTTTGGTGAGTGTGCACAGGAGGAAGGGAGCTCTCAGCTGCTCTTTGCCATATCTGGGTTTGTGGTGCAGAGAGCCTTGCTCCATCCCTGGCTTTCTGGGGGTGATACTCGCCAGGCTGCACAAGGCTTGTTGCTTTTTTTTCCCCGTCTAGTTTCGCTGGTGATATTTCTGGGAATATTTAGCTCTAAAATATGCAGATTTTGCAATAATTACTCTGTTCCGACTCAAATGCTTTTCTGGAAAAACTTCTCTAAGTTATGAAAATAGATTAACCCTTTGCACGTGCCTTGCTGTCAAAATGCAGAATTGCTGTGTTTGCTTGCCCCGTGGTACAGGTGCCCTTTCCTGCCTGGAAAGGTAAGAAGGGAAGTTGCTGAAACCATGTGAGGTATAAGTAAAAGTTAATAAGCACAGCGTTCAATCCTAGACTTTTTTAATGAGCAATCTCCTGGATCTTTCTGTCTGTTTCTAGTTATACGGATCCCTGTTTATCTCTGTGGGTCTCTCCCTCTCCCGTAGTATCCAAGGGCCTCACAGACATTAGTGGATGACTCAGAACACATCTGTGAAATAAGGAAGTATCCCCGTTTTAGAAATGGGGACTAACGCGGGCTGTAGATGATATGACTTGCCCAGTTTCACACAGGAAATGTGTAACTGAAGTGGGAATTGAACCCAAGTCACTCGGGTTTAGCACTGGATTGCCTTCCCCCCTCGACGGGTCCACAGCAACGCAGCAGATGCTGCGCGTGTGAAATCGGTTTAAGAATCAAATGAATGAATCATGTTGGTAGATGCCTGAGTTTGTAGCTTTAAAACAAAAAGCTGCTGCTTCCTAGAAAAAAGGAAAGAAAGAAAAAGCCTTTAAAAAATTATTTATTTTCTAACAATCAGCTGCCACTGAGAAAGAAAAAAAAACCCAAACTTGCTCTGTGCATCTGCCTCTGGGTGAAGGGAGACCTGGCAGGTGTATTTCAGCAGGGCAGGGGTTGAGTGCACCGAGTGGGTCGGGCAGTGGCGAAGTTCAGATGGGCCAAGCAATCGGCTTCCCCGGGGAGCACGTCCAGCCTCCTGCTGCGCTGCCCTTCCTGCTCGCCTGCGTCGCGGCGGGTGCTTCCCTGGCCCAGCCGTTCCCATACCTTTGTAATCGTACACTCCGTCCTCAGGGACAGCACTGGGCAGCCCTTTCATGCCTGCAGGCTTCCCCCCCCCATGCCTCTCGTCCCTTCTCCTCCCTGCTTTGCCTTTCCCGCTGCATCCTTGCCCCGCTGCCAGCAGACAGGGGCATGCTGGGGGGTAAGTATGGCCTGGGACACTGGCTGGAAGCAGGGGAGGGGGCTGTGGATGGAGATGAACTGCCTGAGCGATATTCACACTTTGTATGGATACACTCATTTTGTCATCGAGCCGGAGGAGCACAGCGGGGGCCATCTTTTGCCAATCCCAAGTGTTGCTGTGAGCGTTGGGGGATGTGCTTTCTCTTTTCTCGCTACTTTCCCAATCACCTGTACCCACTTAGGGAAGCAGCATTTGCCTCAGAGCAGGGGGGGGAGGTGAGCTGGGCCTCATGGACGTCCCCTTGCCCCTGTGCACATTGGCCCACGTGCCCGCTCGGAAGAACTTCAGGTCCCATTAGAGCAGAGTCCTCCTTTCTCCAGCAGAAGCAGATGTTGGAAAGAGGAGCTCTGCTTGTTCATGGCCCTGTGGGGAAGAGGGGAGGAGGGTTGAAGAGCCCACAGCTTCTTACCCCCATCCGTCTAGAAGCTGCTCTTTTAATTGCCATGATGCCGTTGTTGCAGTGGTTTGGGGAATTTCTTACGCAGGGGGTGGCCTGAGGACTATCCAGAGTACCCACCATGGACGTGATGCTGCTGTATGGACTAGAGATGGGCGAGGGCACATTAGGAGCTTTTTCAGAGCCCATCAGCATTCACTGCTGCTGTATGTCTCTTCCTGCAGCGGTGCCCATGTGCATCTGCCCTGTTCTGCTCACAACTGTCTCACCTCCACCTGTGAGCACATTCCCTCTTTCCTCTCAGTGTGTAAGCTGCTCGTGGCAGCATTTCTTTTCTGTGGTATGTGACACTGAGAGCGTCATTGGGACTCACAGATGGATAAATTGTGGCTTGTGGAAATAGCTGATTGCTGGTCCAAACCCTTCATTGACCCTGGGTGTGAGCAAGAAATACCTGTGGTCTCTTGGCAGATGAAGTTCAGCAACGAGTCTGTCCAGCTCGTGGCTCTTCACCCACAAGCCCAGCTCCAAGGGCAGCACTGAAAGTGGGAGCAGGGCCCAAGGTGTGCTCCTCTCTCCACTGTCACACAGAGCTGCAGGGTGAACGTTCCATTTTTTTCTCCTCTCTTTGGCTTGTGACCGCTGTGATCCTGGCTGCAGGGAGCGCCAGCCCTATCTGGAAAGACCAGATATGCCTCACCGTTGATGGGACTGGGACAGTAACGTGGAATATGGGACGTGGGAACCAGCTTCCTAAGGGGCAAAGAGAGTCAAGTCTTGAATTTCATCATCACGTGCTTCACAGTGGTGCAGGGGGCACCTCTTCTACAGATGCTGTGTTCATAACACAGCATGGAGGCACCAGCTGATTTCAGTTGCCGACAGGATTTAAGTGGTTTGAGTTGTTTGAGACTTGGCTGGATTTTAGGAAGCATGGCCCCAAGGGAGGTGGAATCTCAGCCCTCTTCCCAGCCAAATGAGTGCTCCTTGTGGCAGGGTTTGTGGTGGCTGCAAGGTTCAAATGGAGTCTATGACACTTCACCAAACTTGTTTCCACTTTGAGCTTGGGATCTGGGATGAGACAGAGCTGCATTCACTGCAGTGCCATCCATCTGCTGCTTTGTTATTCCTGAACCTCCAGCTTCTGCGAGTCTGGATGGCAAAAGTGGAATGAAAACCTAAGTGGTGAAAAAATGACCTTTTTTCTCATGGCTGTGGTTGGGCACGCTCCTCAGGTGAGAGGAGGCTGCTTGCCAAAGTGTTTAGTTTCCCTACTCATTCTTCTTTAGATGTTTGTGTGTCCCTGTTTGCCTGGACAGAATTGGTGTCTGTACAGAGGTGTGTATGTCCATCAGGATGTCCTGGCACGTGCCCAGGGGTTCTGCTGCCTGCAGAAGTGGGCTGGTGAAGTGGCTTCCCACGGCAACCTCACCTTTACACAGCTGGTGTGGGCACAAGGAGGTAGCACTGGGGCTTGCAGCACTGTGTTTTCAGGGGGAGGAAAAGGATGGGGAGCTGGAGATCTGTCTAGTAGGATCAGGTCTGTGGTAGCAGGAGTTTGGAGTGATAAGGAAGGTGCAGTCCAGAATTGGACACAATATGATAAAAAGGCAAGGTGGCAGCAAGCTGGGATTGAAGAAAGCTCAAAACTTCTGTAATATTTGGGCACGTGAGCCGTACAGTCAGAGATTGTACTGCAGCAGGCGGTTGAGGAAGGAGTTGCTGTCTCTGAACATGAAGCCCCTTGAAGCTTTCATAAATTAATCACAAAGCCTGAGAGACCTTAAACTGCTTATGAAAACCAGGGTTTCTGTGCAGTCAGAATTGTGTTCTGGAGGTGCTTTCGTAAGCACGATGTGCTGCCGCCCTTTGTTCCTTCAGTGGCTCCGAAACGCTCTGAGCATGGAGCAGAGGAAGAGAGAGGGGTGTTTAGTCCGAACTGTGTTACTGTCTGAGCTGAGCTCTGGTGGCAGGTTCCAACCCCTGTGCTGCAGGGTGGGTTGCACAGGTGCCCCTGGACACAGGATTTGTGATGGGAACATCAGCTGGAGGAACCATACATTCTCCTGTGGAATTGCAATGTTTGTTGTCTCTAAAGAAAATGTCTTTTTCTTTGCAAGGGTATCGGAGCACAGTCCACACTCAGCATTGTTTTTTCAAGTAGATCTTCATTTGGAATGTTGCTTTCCTTTATCTAAACCTGACCCATGTGCAGATCAATTCAGTCACGTTAGGAGCTTGGTGGAAGTATGGAGGAACAGAATGGTTTACTTAAAACTAAAGTTGGTCTCAATGCAAAACTCAGGACTAAAAGATAAGCTTTGGAGGAAGGCTGCAGCGCCTGCGTGCTGACTGAAATACCCAACACCTGAGCAGACCTGGAATCCACGCCAGGGTGTGGAGCTTTCCTCTCATCTGGGCTGCATCTGCCCCCGGCTGTCACCAGCCAGGCTGTGGCTTCCCCCGCAGCCTGCCCAGGAGGAGGAATAGCCCATTGCCATGGGTTTTCTACAAACGTGCGCGTCACCGTCAGGGTAGAGACGCTGCAGGAGGTGAACTCGGTCACCAAGGGCTTCTCCAGCTGTTGGGGCTGAGTTTGTGTACTGTTTCGGTTACCAAGCAATCTTCTCCATCAGGGCACCTGATGTAAGTCCTGTGTGCTCGCTGCTGAGATGGCATTTTAATATATGCGCATTACGATTCCAACGTGCTGTTTCTTTTACAGACTGAATTAAATCGTGGGCAAACAAAAGAGAGACACCGCCAAAATTACAGACTACCAAGTCCACTGTAAGTAATCTCTGTTTTTTTCCCTAGTGACTTATCCTGGATGCGTGCACTGCCCTTTGCAGTGAACTCAACCTGAGCACAAGATTTGCTTTTCTGTTTGTTGTGATTATTTTGCTTTTTTTTCCAATATATTTGAAAAACTTTTGCCTGGTGAGTCCTCCCAGTGCTGCAGTAGCATTATATGTTGCTGAGTCTTGTTACAAGAGTAACGTCAGGAGATCTACTACTGCTGCCCACAGTTGTAAATCCTGATCCATCATAAATCGCTTTGGCTGTCTAAGGTGGCATCTGCCCTTTTGTTTAAAGCTACAACTGGGATCTGGTTGCATGATCTCCAGGTAGCAGAATGCTTTGCCTATCACATGATCTGCTTTTATAAAGGCGAACTTGCTTTTTTTCTTTTTGGTAAGAGCTGGGGAACTTTATCAGCTACTGGTAGAAGGCATTTGGTTTCCCACAGATGTGTCTCTCCAGATTGATTCATCTGTAGATTAGAAAGGGGTAAATGCTGAACGTGGCTTTTCCATTGACAGGACATTTTAGTGTCTGCCAGTAAGAAGGGAGCTGACCTGTCCCTCAGCAGAGCAGAAATAGGTGCTTTGCTTGGTTCACTCACTTTCACAAAACTTGTAAGATTTTAAGAGATATTTAACATATGTCAAATATGTTGGTCATTGTTTAAATTTGGTTAAAGTTGGCCAAATGGCTCAAAATCTATTATGAGGAATAAACAGGCAGATTTTGGAGGAGCACCCCAGACATTCTCACATAAGCCTGTTATAGTTGGAATAGTATAGAAAAGGCAGAGTTGTAATAGCTTCCCACTAATCACACTGGATCTCCATCTGGCTGGGACAGGACCAAACAGCAGAGAAAATCCTCCCATGTGCTTGAGTATTGCAAACAGAAGAGTTTTGCCACCAACAGAGTTATAAGGATCCACTGTAATGAGATGTTTCAGTGTCCTGGAAACAAAAGGCAAGTGACAGAAAGCCAAGCACTACAGTTTTCCACATGTCGCTTGAGAGGAATGAGTTCTGGAGGCCAACCACAATGTAGAGAGAAAGGTCTGATGCCTTCAAATGTCTTTTCAGTGACGTTCCCACCTGGAGCTCAGGTGTCAGGTGCAGTCTGCAAGCATTTCTCTTCCCAGTTATGGGGGGGTCTCAATCCCAAATCCAGTGGTAAACAGCTGGTTTGGGTGCGTGACTGCATATATGCAGTGATAGTCCCAGGCACAGAGGGACCAACCTCAGGCTTGACACTGGTTAGCTCTTCCTCAAAGCCCTTAGGAGGATTTAGGTGAGGTTTAGGATTGAGAGGGACTGTGTGCCTGGGCTGCTTTGCAGGAATTCATTTCAGCTGTAACAAGGTAATTCCAACTACTAACAATTGTGACTTTTCTAAAACAGCATTTCTAAGCATTTTTATCTCAGGCTTTAGAGTGAAGTTCTGGTCCCATTGAAATCAGAAGGAATTTTGTCACTAATTTCTTTGATCAGGGTGGCAGTCTTTGTTTCCGTCATTGCAAATGAAACAGGCATTTCTGTTCATGTTCGCTCCATTGCATTTCAAGTAAAACCCTAAGAAATTATGTTTGAATAGAAATAATAGCTGGAATCCCCAGTTTTAGTGCCTGTACTTTGGATTTGGCCACAGACATGCAATGTTAGCAGCTGGAATCCATGTGCCGTAAAACCCATGTGACTTTTTTCTTAAAGATTTGCTGATGTTGTGCCAATGCCATGCACTGCCTTGCTGTTGTTGTGCTGTTCTACAGAGAGAGCAGTGCAGAGTACATGCTAAGTGAAAGTGATACGCCAAAATAGTGGAGGCAGTTATACATGATGGAAAGAAGAAGCTACTCGGGTCATGAGAAGGAGATGAAAGTAAAAACAAAAGATGTGTCTTTTCTGAGAAAAAAGGGGAGAATTGGGAAAGTGTAATGCATAATAAAAGGCTGAAGTCTGAAGATAAATTTTGACCGAGGTAAAGAGAACAGAAACTGGAAGAAAAAAAAAAGTAGGTTTTCACACTCGCGTTAGTCCTGTTGCATTTCCAGAAGGAGCCTGTAGGAAGCTGCCTGTGTGCAGAGGAGCTCTGGGGAGGGCTGACCCACGCCAGCCCCCTGGTCTCTGCCAGCTGGAGGGATGCATCAGGCAAAGAGAGAGCAGCAGGAACAAGATCTTTTATCTGATGTAATTCAGTGAGACACTCCGTAGCTACTCTAGGTTGTATCTGAGCTGGGCAGAGCAGTGGTAGGCAGCTGCAACCAGCTTTTTGAAAGCTCTCATTCCCTTCCTCTACCATGCCTCTAAGCTCATAGAGGAGAAACTCTCCTACAATTTGTAGCTGGGTCGACTGCGTTTTTTCTGCCACTTTTGTTTTTCACTGCTCAATTTTCCTTGGAGAGGTATCAATCTGGACTAACTGCATCCAGCTAGGAGAATTATCTTTTGCCATTGCTATTCCGGGGACCATTTGCTGTAATGGAAAAAATACGTAGAAAGTAGCCTGAATTGCCCCAGAACGGTTGTGCTCTGCTGTAGGCAGCAGGTGTGCTTGTTTGTTGACCAATCCTTTAAATGCTAACTTTTGTGCAGAGTTCCTAACAAAATCAGCTGGAGCCCATGTGTTCATCAGGGAAGGCTGAGGATGGTCTGAACATTTGGAATGATACTGAATCATCTCAGGAAGCTTCCTCACAACCCTAATTATTATGCACTTAGGAGTGAAGATGGAACCTATAGGAGAAAACACAGTATTAAAATGTTTTTCTTGAGCTGGCAGTTCTTAAATGTGAGTGCTTGAGCTTGTGGGAGGCACTTTGCGCTTGCTGAAAAAGTCTCTGCTTAAATCCACTTCAACCAAGTTAATATGCTCTCTGTGTCATGAGTGAGACAAAGAACAGCATCTTGGGCAAAAATTAACATGATAATTCAGCTCTGCCATTGTCTCTGATCTTAAGTAGGTCTGGTGCTCTAAGTACAGTGCTCTGAGTCTAGCCCAGACCACGGTCAGTGTTAGTCAGCATCGAGGAGCCAGCACTCTCTAAAAAGGGGTTTCAAAATGTAATTAATTACTCCTCATAGTAATGAGCCCATAAACATGAGGCACCTTTCTTCGCAAGCTGGGGCAAGTGCAGGTACTCTGCAGGTCCTGGGAAGATAGGAAGCTCATGCTGGAGGGGAGCAGAACCTATATTTGGGGAAAAGAAAGGTGAAGTTAAGGATAGGACTGATTTTTTGTACATTTATCTAAGATGTGTGTGTCGCAGATGGCCAAGTAAACCACTAATCCAATCAGTAAGAGATGACATCTCAGAACAATCGGTCTCACTGAACTGAGACCTTAATGTGAGATGTGTTGCCCATGTTGGGTCCCCCATTGGCATCTGCCTCTCTCAGTTATAGTATAGGGGGTTGTGTCTGAGGACTTGAACCCTGACTTTTGGCCATCTAAGTTTAGGTGAAATCCATCCTGTCTGAAAAATAGACAGTTTTTAACCAGTTTTGTAAAGTCTAGTTGGTCATGATGCATCCTAGGGTGTTACCATATCTTTAAACTCTGCTAAATTAAACTAAGTTACCTTACACGCCACGTCTCTCTTTTCTCATTGAATGTGGAGTGTCCACAGAGTTGTAGGAATGAATAAGGAGTAGGTAAACCTTGGAGGACTTCAGTGCTGAATGCAACCAACCTCTTCTGCTGGCTCTTCACTGTTGCTCCTCATGATGAAGTCGAGCCGTTGTGCAGCTAAAATCTCAGTCCCCTGTGCTTCCCTGTTTTTCTAGGTTTGCACTTCAGCCCCGTTCCTGCACCCTCTCCCTGCATGGGGCAGGATCAGAGCATCAGGACTTTGAGCAATATCCCATAATTAAACCAATGCAATTCTGTCATAGCAAGGCAATGCACCCTTAGGCAGATAATAGCTTCGTAAAGAAGGAAGACAGTTCCCTTCTCATTGTAAATTACATGTATCAATTTGCTTCACTTAAAAAGCACCATCCTTCTTTTCCTTAGGAGTATCCCACCCATCTTCTGTTCCATCTCTTGGTGATCCTGGCTTATTTCAGTGGAATCAGAGTATTTCCTTCCCTCGTGTCTTATTAATATCTGTATTTGCTGACAGGGGTGGTAGGTTTAATAGAGCCTCCCATTCAAATTCATTGTAAGAAGGGTTCCCCTTTATAGACAGCCAATTTCAACATCCCGCCTGTATGAAATACATGCGTGCTATAGAAGTTGAGTTTGCACCATTGTTTGGTAACAAAAGGCAGGAAATTAAAGAGGCAACATTTCAGTCAAATAGTGTGTGTATGCTTTCTCCTTACCTGCTATTGTTGTAAATGACACTGAAGATTATCGCAAGTTTAAAGCAGATTTTATGCAGAAAAGATTTGCTTTTATTTGTTAGGAATGTATGTGCTACATTAGGCAGTGCTTTGTATTTAGTCAGTTTTACTGTGTGTTTGGAAGGGAAATATAATTATAAAAATTGTAAAACCATGAATGTTTGCAGGAGATTAGAAGGAATTCAAGTTTGAAACCGTTTTAATACATTTTTCAAAGCCGTGTTTCAAGTTACTGTCTTTGGTTACTGTTAGAGAGCCAGGTTATGTGTGCATTAAACTGAGCATGAGTCCCTGAGGTTTGACTTAGTATAATTTATGTTTAGATTACCATTAAAAGTAATGTCTCATGAATGGTAGACATTCAGTCAGTTATTCTGAATTACTTTTGTGCAAAATATTTACTGTTATCCTCTATAAAAGCAGCAGCATTTAATTACTTAAATACAAATGCTAAAGTAATTTTTTCTGTTTGTTTTCTTTTGGATGTAATTACAGAAATGTGGGAAATACTTTTCCAAGGCTTTTGAACTCAAAAGTGGAACAGAAGGAAGACACAGGGGGACATACACCGTTCAGTGTTATTTTCCTTACACAGGAAAAAAAGATCATTATGAGATGAGCACTAAAGTCTCAAGTTTTCAAAGGTTTGCATAACAAACAAGAGACACATTGTGGGTTGCATCTTGACTTTGAAGGCTTGCCACTGTCAACTGAAATAAAATGGCAAGGTTTAAAGCCTTAACCAAGTTCACAAGGAAAATATTTGGACTAAAAGTTTTGGAAAGTTTTCTCTCTTTGAAGTAGTTTGTCATGTGTTACCAATGTGAACTTTATTGACCTTGAAACATTTTTTTTTTTGAATCAAATAGCAACTAGTGACACTTTAGTAAAATCTTAAATCAACAACCATCTCCTGGCGGCTCCAGCTTTGTAGCAAATGCAGGCAAAACAGGGAATCTACAGAAGAGACCTTTATTATTCGTAAATGAAGCCTGCCAAAACCTTCCCGAAATAGCATTCAAAGACCCTTTTAAGGTCATGGATCCTGAACAAAGTCAGAAGAGCACAAAAAAGGCTGAGGAAAGTCCAAGAAAGAGGCTTCCCAAAGGAGAGGCTTTCCAAGCCAGTATTTCATCCGCAGCTACGTACCAGGGCAGCTCTGCTTCTTCACAAGGAACCCCTCTCCGAGATATCATATCGCAGCAGCACTTTTCTGGTTCTTTGCCGATTCCAAGAGAGGAGTCTCAGGAGAAGACTGGACATCAGAAGCAACCTAAGCCTTCCTCTTTCGAACATCCTCCCCACGTTTCGCAGCTTCAGCAGCACGCACTGTCACCAGCATTTATGTCTCCGGGGAAACCAGAGCATGTCCTTGAAGGTCCCACATGGCAGCTAGTTGATCCAGTAAGACCAGGTCCCTCTGGCTCTTTTTCATCACCCGGGCTTCACTCTCACCACGGCCAGCTCTTACCTTCCCATTCACCAATCATTCCTGGAGAGGACATGCCGTCCGTTCAAAAGGTCTATATCCCTCGCCCTTCGCAGGTTTCCTTAAAACAAGCCGAGGAAGTGCACAAGAAGGAAAAGAAACCTCAGAAGCCAGGCAAATATATTTGCCAGTACTGCAGCAGGCCTTGTGCAAAGCCAAGTGTGCTCCAAAAACATATCAGGTCACACACGGGTGAGAGGCCATACCCTTGCATTCCATGTGGCTTTTCTTTTAAGACTAAGAGCAATTTGTATAAACATAGGAAGTCTCATGCTCATCGAATAAAAGCTGGGCTGGCCTCAGGGATCGGAGCGGAGATGTATCCATCGAGCTTGGAAATGGAAAGGATTGGTGGGGAGGACTTTGAAGAGCCAACAGAAGGAGAAAGCACAGATTCAGAGGAGGAAACGGGTGCGATGTCAGGCCATTCAGTAGAGCTCTCACCCAGGCAGAAGCACACCCTGTTGTCCAGTAGTTTGCTGAGTGGAGGGAGCCAAGGCTCCAGCCACGACCGGTGTTCATTATCTCATTCCAGTATGTCTCAGTCTCTTGAGGACAGCACCCAGTTTGTGGAGCCATCGTCAGACCATGCTCTGAGCCATAAATCCGAAGATACCCACACTATAAAGCAGAAGCTTGCACTCCGCTTAAGTGAACGGAAGAAGGTCATAGATGAACAGGCTTTCCTGAGCCCCGGGAGCAAAGGGAGTACTGAGTCAGGCTACTTCTCGAGATCGGAAAGTGCAGAGCAGCAGATCAGCCCACCAAATACTAATGCAAAATCTTATGCAGAAATTATTTTTGGGAAATGTGGTAGAATTGGGCAAAGGACTGCAGCGTTAGCCGCAAACACAACCCAGGGGTTTCCACACCTGTCTACCGAAGAGAAACCTAGCATGGTACCATTATCTGTGCCTAGAACACAGGTTATTGAACACATCACTAAGCTAATTACAATTAATGAAGCTGTTGTAGATACCAGTGAAATAGATAGTGTTAAACCTAGAAGAAGCTCTTTATCTAGACGTAGCAGCATTGAATCTCCAAAGTCTGGTGTATATAGAGAACCGTTTCAGTTTGATATCAAGTCTGGTTCCAGTAGCCAGTTGGATGCATCGAAAGTGTTGACATCCCACAGTGAAAAAATTAAGCCCGAACAATCATTGTTGTCACTTCAGCAATCCCACAGTGCCACAGAGACAGTGCCTCTCCTAAGAAGCCACTCAATGCCTTCTGCTGCATGCACTATAAGCTCCCCACATACCTTTAGAGGTAGCTATTCATTTGATGATCATATCATGGAGCCTGAAGTCTTAAGCCGCAGTCAAGCTTTTTCTTCCCATCCTCGAATGCTAAAACGACAACCAGCTATTGAGCTACCTTTGGGAGTAGAATACGTCTCGGAGGAGGTTAGTTCTGCAAACAAAGAAACTGTTTCCAAACCTCCCGAGGAGCCTGAAACCAAGGAAAGCGATCTTACCAAAAAGTCACGGAAGGGTCCGAAAGTTAAAGGGTTCATGTATGAGTGTAACATATGTGGTGCTCGGTATAAGAAAAGGGACAATTATGAAGCCCATAAGAAATACTACTGTTCAGAACTGCAGCTCTCAAAGCCTCGTTCTTCCACTTCCCATTCCTCTTCAGAGACTGAGAAAAGTGCTGCAGATCCTGACACGTGGCCCCAGATGATGCATTACAAGCTTGGGAGCAGTTTGGAGCTCACCCCGCTCCGAAAAAGACGAAAGGAAAAGAGTCTTGGTGATGACGAGGAGCCTCCAGCTTTCGAGCTGTCTGACACGCCCTCCTCCAGTACTGGGCCTGGGACTCAGTTTGCAAACCCGACCTCATCTGATGTGGCTTTAAACCTAACCCGTGAATCCATTAAGTCACCAGCAGATCCGGGTAAATCCACACCTTCTGATGTCAGTGGCAGCTTTCATTCCAGGAATACCAAACCGGCTTCGAGTGTAGAGGGCAAAGAGAGAAGAACAACCTCAAAGGAGATCTCTGTCATCCAGCATACGAGCTCTTTTGAGAAGTCTGACTCTATTGAGCAGCCGAGCAGCTTGGAAGGAGAAGACAAACCCCTGTCACAGTACTCATCTCAGCCGACACCCCAGCACAGCCGACCGCCTCACTCCCTGCAGCCCAAGCTGGTACGGCAGCCCAACATCCAGGTCCCAGAGATTCTGGTCACTGAAGAGCCTGACAGACCAGAAACAGAGCCAGAGCCTCCTCCAAAAGAGCCAGAGAAAACAGAAGAATTTCAGTGGCCGCAGAGGAGCCAGACCCTTTCTCAGCTGCCTGCAGAAAAACTCCCACCAAAAAAGAAGAGGCTGCGGCTGGCAGAAATGGCTCAGTCCTCTGGAGAGTCAAGTTTTGAATCAGTCTCTCTCACCCGAAGCCCAAGTCAGGAAAGCAGCATATCCCACGGCTCCAGTCACTCTGTCTCGTTTGATCGTGAAGATCACAGCAAGTCAGAGTCAACTAGCCAGTCCTCTGAATCCCACCCAAAGCCTCCTGGCGTTGGCTCACATATGTTGATGGTACCAAGCCACCATCATCATTCCAGGGAAATGCGGAGATCTGCTTCTGAGCAGACACCGAATGTGTCCCATCCTTCCCAGATGTCAGAGACCCGCAGTAAATCATTCGACTACGGGAGCTTGTCCTCTACTCCTGCCTCAACGCCCGGCCCCTCAGCCTCCTCAGCTCCCCAGGAGAGAAGGAAATGCTTTCTAGTTAGGCAAGCATCCCTCACTAGACACCCAGAGCACGAGCCAGACTCGGCTCCAACAGGCCGGCCAGAGACAGAAGATCCAATTCCTTCTTCAAGTAAATCTCCTTCGACAAGTTTGCCCCATCAGCCGACATCTTCGTCCCCTTTGCCCTCTCATGGTACTTACCCAAGTGAAAAGAGTCAGCCAAAAGACAGCCCTCAGCCAGCATACACCCAGCCATACACAGAAGCTCTGCAAGTGTTTCATCATCCTGTACCACAGCTCACGCTGCATGAAAAGCAGTTCATGTCCCCGCAAGTTTCTATCTTTCCCTACCAACATCTCCTGCCGCAGCCAGGGCAGTCTGCAGAGCTCTTTGCCACACACACCATGTCCGATATCCTCTCTGCTCAGTTCACCATGCCTCCGATTCCTCCTTCCATATTTCAGACCCCACCACTGCCTTTACCACAAACCCTCATCCACCCAGGCCCGCTTCATATTGCTCCTCCATTAATGTCTCACCCTGCCGAGGTGCCGTTCAGGCAGCATCCTTCATTCCTGCCGGTGCATTACCCTGGCTCTTCACCAATCCCTTCAGCCTTTTTTCTGCCTCTTCAGTCTCAGTTTGCTCTCCAGTTGCCAGGTGAAGCTGGTGGACATTTACCGCAGATCAAATCCAGTTTATTCCCAGCAGCAGGAACCTCCAGTCTTTCCCCGTGCACAGAGTATGGCTCGGACAGTAGGTTACATCCTCTGACCTGCACAAGTCCGTCAGTGTCTGTATCCACATCTCAGCTCGTTGTTCCTACGCGGTCAGACCCGATGGTGTCGCTTGTTGTCCCCGTTCGCATACAGACAAATATGCCGTCCTATGGGAGCGCGATGTACACGACGCTTTCCCAGATTCTGGTCACTCAATCCCAGTGCAGTTCCTCTTCTATCGTTCTCCCAAAATTCGATGATCGCCAACCCAAGGGTACCCTGGTCTGTAGCGCTGATGTTCATGGACTAGGTTTCGATCTGGCACAGATGATCACAGAGGATCAGAGAAGCATTTTCCAGAGCCCGTATCTGAGAGTGCCCTTACCCTTACCAGAACGAAAAGGCTATATGCCACTCACCTCCCCATCAGACAGTGTCCTTGGAGTGGAAGGAGGCCCATCAACAGTTGGTGGAAGCAAAAGGATGCTTTCTCCAGCTGGTAGTTTGGAGCTGACAATGGAAACACAACAGCAGAAGAGAGTGAAAGAGGAGGAAGTGTCTGAAGCAGAAGAGAAGTTGGAAGTAGTGAAGCCACCCAGTGCAATAGAGGAAGGGAAAAAGCAGGATAAATCTCACTTTCTTGCAGAAAGCCAAGGCAGGGTAGAGGTTGAAACACCACCTAGTTTGTCCTCAGAGCAGTCAGAGCCAAAGGAAATCCCAAGTACTTTGCAGCAAGCTGTGTCCCATTCAGGTTCTCCAAGTTTTGAGACACTGGAAGAGTACAAGCAGCCAGCTGGCAAGCAGTTCCTCAGCAAGGCACCTTTGCAACCCGTGAAGAAAGAAGACTCCAAAGAACTGGTGGAGCAGTCTCCACCAAACCCTCCAAGCCCTGCACCTCTGTCTGAGGTCACTCATAGTGCAATGAAGTCTCGAGAAGGTACAGATATGAAGAAGGTACTTCAGTTCCCCAGTCTCCACACAACCACTAATGTCAGTTGGTGCTATTTAAACTACATAAAGCCAAATCATATCCAGCAAGTTGATCGACGGTCTTCAGTGTATGCCAGCTGGTGTATTAGCTTGTATAATCCTAACCTTCCAGGTATATCCACTAAAGCAGCCCTTTCCCTCCTGAGGTCCAAGCAGAAGGTGAGCAAGGAAACCTACACCATGGCTACTGCTCCACGTCCAGAGGCAGGCAGGCTTGTCCCGTCCAGCTCCAGGAAGCCAAAAATGACAGAGGTAATGCAATCCTATATATTTCTCCTCATCCATTTGGATACATGGGAAGAGGGGGATGAGGGATGGGGAATTGCCATTCTTAGTTTAATAGGAGTTTGTTCATCCCTCTCTCAGTTTGGTAAGCACTTGTTATCAGTCAAACTTTTAGAATGAAAAAGCTAAACCCCACTGTAATAAAAAAAAAAAAAGGCAAGCCTGCTCCAAGGCAATGTGCCATATTTCTGTTCTCCAGTTTCTACTTGCCTTGTAATCAAAAGAGCATGTAGGAGTCACCACCGCACCATGAACTGCCACTGTTCAAGCACACTTGATTTGCATTTGTCTTGATATTTCAAATAGCTTTACAACTTTTTTTTTTTTTTTAATGCTGTTATAATTCTCTACATTTTGCATGTTATAAATGAAAAAGGATTACCTTGGGGAAATGGGATTCTGTCTGGTTGTGCATCTTCTGATCTCACGTTAATGAACATGGAGAGGCATGCTTAAAAGTACTTAAAAATATTAAAGGGAGATTTGCAAGTGTATTTAGGCCCCCAAAGAAGCATAAAGGCATGCAGTGACATTTATAAAAGTGCCTCAGTAGGTTAGACACGGAGTCTTGTTAAAACACCCGTGTTGTTTGGTCCATTTAGTTAATGCCCTTAGCTGTCTATCTGCCTTTCCAGGTATCTAAGGTTATTTTATACCTGGTCTTTAGAGCTCAGGGGAGCAAGGCAAACGGCTTCACAGGGACAGAGCTCACCAAAGCCATTGGCCTTATGGGCACACAAGTCTTTAAGACAGTTCTGGTAGCTGCCTGGTGTTACGTATCTCATTTTGAGGCCAGACTTTTCCCCTCTTGGTTAATGGTGAACCATACAGATCCCTTTAATCCAGATCATGTTCACGTAGATTAGCAAACAGATATGCTCTAAAGATTTTGCAATTTGATATTCATCTCGAGTCAATTTATATTGACGGATTATTCATTTTATTTCTGTATCATGAAATGAACTCTGAATATTAAATTTATCATAATCACTGCTGCAGCTGCTGCTTATAAATATGTCTTAAAATACACAGCAGAGTCACTTTGATTCAATAAGTCTTTATTTCTATTCAGCATTTCCATCATTCTTCTGCAGAAACCCAAAAGACAGACTTTCTAGGGACGTAGGAGCAGATAATTACCTGTGCAGTGCAATAACCATGCTAATGCTTGATATTTATTCACTCTTTTTGAAAGGATTTTATCTGAACGGTGTCGTACCATCCTTGATTTCATACTCTAATAGAAGTGCCTGTGCTCCTCTGAGCTTTGCTCTTTGACGTGGTGCTAAAATGCACACCAAGTGTGTATTTCAGAAATACGAGACCCTCATACCCTCAAGTTAAAGGTTAAGCTCTAGACAGGAATGGTTCAGCCCTTAGTCATCAAAATACATATTTCACTGCGTGCATTTGCTCAAAAGACTTAAACACCTTTTAGACAAAACCCTATAAGCTGTCTCATGGTGAAAGTTAAGGTTTTCATGGTACAATTTGCAAAAGTAAGAGTTTGTCCTGCCAAATTTACCTAGAAAATGGTGTAGCCTAAATCTTATATTAATACCTGCTGCTTAAAGGAGTGCGGTTTGCAGAAATTAAGTTAATTTCAATGGAGATAAATTGACCTCATGCCAAGCAGAGAAATAATTCTTGATTAGATGATCAGTGGGAGTGAAATCCTCAGTTTAGTTTTTAAAATGCGTATGACTGGCGCAGATTAGGAAGAAGCATTGCTGGTTACTCAGGAAGATGTGGTTAACAGGAGCTGCATAGCAGCAGCATCAATCAAAGGTTGAAAGTTCAACTTTCAGTTAACTCTGCTCTAGCTATTTCCCTTCAACATTTTCTTCTTTCTGTAACTGTAAGTTGTCAGTCAGCACAACAGAAAATGTAAAAGAGCTCTAATATTTTGTACCATTATGCATGCAGCAAGCTACTAGCAAGCAGTAGTACTGTATATACTGTCTACATACTTGGCTTGTTTTTTAAATTACCAGTGGGATTTACTGAGCAGGTCAATTCTGAAGTGACCGTAGGCTCCAGTGTGCATGTAGGGATGGCTAATGACACTGTATCGGGCTTGCAGACTTTGTAAATTAAATGAGATTGTAAAAGGGGATAGCGGTGACTGTATGATTTTGGCTCTCTCTGGTGCCTTTCATCTGTCTATGTTTTTGTGCTTTCAAAAGTTGCAATAAATAAACCTCATGCTACATCTAGAAAGTCAATTGTTTTGTATTCCTCAGTAAATGAGTAACTGAACTGGGAAGGTTATCGCTAGCATTGTTATGAGCATGTAGCTCATATCAGGAGGTGAAGACATAATGGCCAAGGTTTAATTTTTGAAGGTGTTCAGTGTGTCTCCTGCCACTGATTTCCTCCAAGCACAGACATCTCCATGCCCAGAGACACCAGCTTGAGACCATTTCTGCTGTTAAATTGTTAAAATGGTTCCTGGCACTGTTCTGTCCTCTCCCAGGCAATTCCTGGGTACGTTTAGGGAGATAGGACAGCACAGGGACCATACCTAGGAGGCATCTAGGAAGGGTATGTAGGTCTGTCTGATGGGGTGGACATGGGCTAATCTGTGTGAGCTGGCCCCAAGGGCAAAGAGCAATCCCAGGTGCATTTAATGCTCTAAGCAGAGCTCCTGAAATTACTGGGCAAATTTCAAATGGTTGACCTCGGTTTTGCAAAGCTACGTTTTAGTGAGTCCATCCCTCCTCCTGCTGAGAATCTGATGGCCATACCAGCAGCACGTTGCTGTGAATCCTGAATCCTATCCCACTGAATTTTGCATGTCTCGGTTTGAGCTAGTCATTCTTTGGCTTCCGGTATAACCATGGGAGACAAAGAGGCACCTCTTGGGTGATTCATCCCCCCTTTAAGATAAGTGTCTAAGGTAGGGCAGATGAATCACCCTTGAGAGCTGCCACTCTTTCCAGCAACTGTAAAGAGTCAAGGGTGACCAGCTCTGCTTTAGACTTCTGCCAGGTCGTTCAGGCCAAAATCCCTCTAATAACCTGGTCTCTCAAATGCCTTCAGTCTGTTTTCATAAATTGTATATAAAGTGAGGATATGGGTAATTCAGTTGAACTTCAAAGATATTCTTGCACTTGTGTAAAAAGTAACGTGGGTGAAAGGCAATCCGCTTTCCTCTTTCAGAGCTCTGGAGGCCCCTCTTATTTGTTAGGTTGTAGGGGGGCAACATCCCAAGATTTCATTCCGGGTGTGGAGACCTCCCCTTGCATCGTACAGAGCTAGAGAGGCAACTGTAACGTTTGGGTCCACAGACTATAACAAATAACATTAAACATGCTAGATGAGGTGTCACTGCATGACTTAAACTTTGGTCTAAACAAGGGGTGGCAAGCTTAAGAGTGAAAAAGCAAATTTTACCCTGGGAACATCTGGGGAGGTTGAGGATTATTTTCTCCCATTGGTTTTGTGGCTTTCTCTGTACTGCGCCCTTGGCAACAGGATTTCGGTGAAAGGAAATCACCCGAGAGCTTTGACTTTCAAGTGATTTATATCCAGTTTAGATGGCTAAAGTCCAAATTTGTGTGAATGTGTGTGTATGTGGGGGAAACCCAAAGGTTGAGGTTAAATATATGAATTTTGCAGATGCCTCCTCTCGAGACCTTTGTAGATGTATGTATTAGAGAGAGGATTATCCAAGGAGAGAGCAGTGGATTTGGGAACAGAGACCCATGGCTCCACCACACGCTCAGAGTGACCCCAGCCCAGATGCTTCTCTTTATGCCTCAGTTTTCCAGTTGGCAAGAGCTGGATAATACTGAGCCACCATATGCAGGGGGTGATTTAAAAAACTTGTAAGCGGTCACAGTAAATGTAACATAACCAGCAGGGCTCAAAATCCAGAAGCAGAGGCCCTGTTTGTTAAGAAGATGTCCTAATTACTGCACTTAGCTGTCAGGAGCAGCATATGTGGTAGGTTTCTGGCTCTTTCTGAGGCTGTTTGGTCTGTGTGTCTTAGAGTGATTTTGTATGTAATCATTGATTGTTTTGCTCTTTTGGGGAGATAGGTTCATTTGCCTTCGCTCCTTTCTAATGAAGGTCGAAAAGATATAACTAGAGCTGAGAAGGAAGAGGATAAAAGAGGAAAATCAGAAGAAGAGGCTCTTGTAACCAAAAGAGGGGAGCCAGTCAGGATCAAGATCTTTGAAGGAGGGTAAGTGTTTCATTTTATTTCTCTTTTTGTCTCACAGTTGTATAGGAGTTACTGATAACAGTGATGGCAAGTCAGTGAAGGTGCCATGTGGAGGTGAGCAGAAGGCCAGATATAGTTGGATTTCAGCTTACTTTCTACAGCTACTGTAAAAACCTGGCTCTCAAGATCAGTAGATACTCCAGACTGCATTAATTTTTTTTTTTTTTTTGACTTGTCTTCAAGTTAGCAAACACCTTGATCTCTTTTCTGAGTGTGTAGTTGAGTGAAGATGGCTGAAGAGCATACATATATCTTGTAGGTGTCTCTGATGTGACGGAGGTGTATTCCATATCTTCTAAATCTTTCCAGAGCCTTCTCCTGAAAATTGTGTTCCTAACGGTTGTTATTATAATAAGGAGGATGTGAGGAGGTCTGTTCTGATGCCTGGGGTTTGGGTGGGGGAGAAAAGAAGAATTACATGTATTTGATTTTGATCCCACCCAACCAAAGTAGCTCAAACCAGAATGGATGCAAGATCTAAATTTATATCTTAACTCTCAGCTCCAGGTAATTCAGAGTACTCTTCAGTAATTCAGCTCTGGTCTTATACTACTGTGTATCTTTTAAAAAATAAAAAAAATCAGCTAATAAGTAATGTGTCTGTGGGATACAGTTAAAGATCATCCTTCCTGTGTGTTGCAGAGGGGGCTAAAGAGATGTAAGAAATCCCTAGCAGGATTCATCAGTTCTGCTTTTGCCATTGGGTGGTCTTGTTTTTTGTGTGTTAGAAAAAGGCTTTAATTAGTCAGTGGTTGTGGTTTTCTGCTGTTACCAGTTGAAGTTTGCTTTTATTTTAAAATATTTCATTAGCAGATGATCAAACTAGCTAACCAGAAGAGTAAAATAGTGCTTTGGGAAAGAAAACCTGCTTGTTTGTTCGGGAGAACTCACCTCTCACCCAGACGTAGGCACTCTGTGCCCAGCTCAGGTTTAGATACGTGTCGGCAGTGGGTGGTGAATGCAAAGAGCTAAAGTAGTGGCAACCTGTAACGCTTATGACCTGAAGTGATTTAGGGAAGGAGCCAGGGAATGGCAAGAAAGCAACAGACTGAGAAATACAATGGGTTCGGTATGTTGCCATCACCCTCCCGTTGCAGATAGGACCCACGGGACTAACTGAGCGCCGGATTTTATTGCCTAAAAGCACATAACAAGCCTCTGTTGCCCTTGACTGGGTTGTCCTGGAGCTGTGGCCATTTCAGGGGGACTCTTGGACTCCTTTGTAAACGTGATTAAAGATGCCTGGTGTTAACGTGAATGAAGGTGATTCTACCCCTCGTAGGGCAGCTCTGAGGAGGATTTTTGGGGAGAGATGCGGAGATGCTCGGTGCTGGCTGCTCCCCAACTGCCACCACCAAGACGAGCCACCTCTCCCCGTCCCTGCGTTCGCACAGGGAGGCTGTCTGCCTTCCCGAGCCCAGCACAACGGATGCGGAGTCACATTTTCTAAATGACAGACACAAAATAAAGCAACTTTTCCAAAATGTTCTGTGTACGCCAGCATTAGGGAACGTATTAGTCATCCTGAACGTATGCTATGTTTTATTTTAAAGTTCCTGTAGCACTGACTTAAGGCAGCCGTCCTTCTGGATGTAAGACAGAATATAGTAGCTGTTTAATGCCAAGCACAGGCACTAATGTAACACACCAGGTCACAGAAATAAATTTTATACCTAAATTACATGGCATATGCACTGCTAAGAGGCTGGGCAGGAGAGGCTGTTCTCCTGAGGTGCTCAGTGCATACCTGGCGGTCCGTGCGGAGTTCCCGCAAGGTTTCTGATGTTGAATTGTTCAGCCTCAGCAGCTTGTGTCTGCAAGGATATTTTCTCACAGTGAAGGAACGAGTCTGCACATGAATCTGCAGGGTGCCTAGTGCTTTGTGCAAGATACTAAATGGATCAAACCCCTTTCTTGTCCATCTCTTGAAAATGTTTCACAAAAAGTGCATCCATTCTCAAGACATTATTTCACCGTCTTTTTTTTTTTTTTTTCCTCCCCCCACTAAAAATTTTCTTCTTGTCTCATTTTCCCCCTTATTTATTGGTTTCACATGGTCTGCTGCTGGCTAGACCCATCCTTCCAGTTGGGATGCAGTTGGTTTCAAATCTTTTGGAGCCATCCCATGCTTTGTTGTCTCAACCAAGGAGGGAGATTATAAAGAAATCCAACTGTTCCAACAAAAAGTGAACTTTATTTCTTTAGAGTTCTTGCCTTTCTCAGTGCCATTTTCAACACTTGCTTTTCCCTCTGTACAGTCTTCTGGCTTCCTCAGTCCCATAGCTGCCTTTCCCCCATTGCTACATTGCTTATAGCACTGCCAGGACCATCTCTGCTACCTTCCCTGCTGCTGTCCAGCCTGCTGGATAGAATCATATTTCCTGGCTTTCCGGGAAGACCAGAAAAGCCAGATTTCATATTTTCATCATACCCACTGCCCATTTTTAAGGAATAAACCGATGAACCTTCTCTCAAAATGTTTGGAGCAGCTTGGCTTCCCTTACAGAGTCTCATTTGAAGATGTCTCCTCCCTAGCTATGAAATTAGATGGTTGATTTGCTTGTATTTACCCACTGGGAAAAGTGTTTTGGAAACAGCAGCTTGCAGATTCCTTGAGCACTGAGGTATGTTCTTACCTGAGTTTAGGATCAAGGCTCGGTAATGCCATGCATGGAGTTTGCTCAGGCTCAATTTCTTCCCTCATCACTCTTTGTGTGAAGGATGTCAGTTGGCCCCGATGGTACCATCTCAGGATGTGGAGTAGTAGCCACTGGGGCTGTCACGAGGACCTGGGTGGTGGAGGTGTTCCGCTCCAGTCGAGTTACCCAGCCATTTCAGCATCTACCTCCCTTGGCCTCCTGTGAAGAAGAGGACCTGTAGTCCCTTGTATTGTGTCTCTTGGTTTCTTGGGGACCACAGTAGGGACCTGTGTGGTTCTGCCTTAACTTTTCCACAGTTAGCTGTAGACAGGATCCACCAAGTTTTCTGTTTGGCTCCTGTTTAAAGAACAAATTCCTCTTAGAGAGCAAATCTTAAGATCACTCCATATGTAGTTTCAGAAGTGGCTTTTTACTTGCAATCCTGAAATTTTGTAAGACTGGGTATACCTCCATTGCAACCGGTGTTCACCCACCTCCCCACGACCACACCCTCTGCGGCTGACTGTGAACAAGGTGGGAGTCAGTTAACATCCCATGCACAGGCTGGGCGATGCACAGTCTCGTTAGGTTGTGTTTGGGAGAACCATGCCATTAAACAGCCAGGTCAATGTTTGCACTCCTGAAGGAGATAATAAAAATATTCACTGAACTTGTCCTGAGGGATATCGTGGTGGTTTTGAGAAGTGAAAATGATCTTTTGAAAGTCAAGCTGGCCAGCATTGCTTCAGGAGAAGTGCAGAAGTGCCGTGATTCCTTGGTGGCTCCATGTCACCTTCATCAATCCACTCTGGTACTTTGGAGGCACCGGGCCCATTCTGAAATCTTACATCATGAAACTGTAGATTGGTATTGACCTGATTTGAGACTGAGGTCCATGATGGTATCATGGTCTTGTCAAGGAAATGTTGCCTGTTTACCGTGCATTAGCATGACCATGATGAAATCTGATAGTGGTGGGGTAGTTACAGTCAATATATGTTCTTCTATTTCATAGCCAAACTCTCTTTTATGGGGCCCATCAGCTGGTGTATTGTACCAGCTGATTGTGACTAATAGGGAAAATGATACCAAGATATAGAAGGTTAAAGACCACTAACCTTAACTGACATCCCCAAACCAGTGTCATGTAAAATGAAAACTACATCAAAATGAAGGCTCTCTTTTGAAAACAGTTCTATTTTTTTTCCCTCTTTAGGGAAAAAAAAAAACCCTTATGGCTGAAGCCTTATGGTTGCAGACCTGAGTACCCTTGTATTCACACCTTAAAAAATACCTCCCCTTCACACCATCCCACGTAATCCACACAGGAGCAAGAAGAACCCATGGTGATGTAACGTAGTGTATCTTTTAACTTTAAGACTGATGCTCATAGTGCTGCTGTGACCCAGGCTGCTGTAGTCAACGGTTTAGTCTGACTCTGATATGAATCCAAGTCCTTCACTCTTTGTCCTCACCAGTAACAGAGAGTTGCAGGTTCACCAGCCATGGGATCTTCTGAACTGGGGTCCTGAACCCCCTCCTTAAGTCACTGCTCCCTTGAGCCTGGGCAAAGCCCCTTCTGCCTAGTACAGTACGAATAACTGGGGGATTGTATGAGATTTGACCACTGCATTTCCTAGAGAGCTCCAGGGCTGGAGGGGTCGAGGCTGCTGTGCTGCCCTTTGTCTCCATGCTATGGGGCTGCCTGTGGGATTTTAGGCAGGCAGGAAGGCAATGGAGCTGTACATCTGCCTCGCTTAGCCTGCCTAGTGAGAGACTTTCCCCTGGGTTGAAAGAAAATGGAGAAGCCTTTGGACTGTTTTATCAGACTCGAACATGACTGCTAATTAGTGGATGCATAAAGGAAAAAACAAAACCCAACCTTTGGGGGACCCATTAGCTGTATGCAAAGCTCCCTTCCCCCAGCTCTCCTCCCATTTCTTACCATTGTGGACTCACTGGGATCTGTGGTCAGCTTCTCCGTGGTGATCTCACTCCATTTCTATGACCGGCCACAGAAACTGCAGCTCCCACCACCCGCTGACACACACCTAATGGAAAATCCCTGGCACAGCAACGTGAGAGTTTTATTACCCTGGAGAAAGCCTCTCTGTTAAACAAGCAAAGTTTCTCAGCGTGTAACTCCAAACCCCTGCATCGGACCCGGGTCGCTCAGGGGATTTCCTTTGCTGCTTAGATGAGTTCTAAGAATTCACCATGTTTATTTTGAAAGGAGTTATTTATCCCAAAGACACTAAGTTGAGCACGCACGTTAGCAGCAAAGGAGGAATCTGAGCAAGCTCATGTCTGTAGCACGTCCAGCTCCGTGTGCCCGGGTGTGAGCTAACGGCTGATGCTTCTTCACTGACCTGCAAAGCTGCTTGAATCCTGGAGGTGAACTCACTTCACAGCCCCCGGGCAGTGCGTCACATGGGTGTACATCCCTGCAAAGCAGTGCTGGTGTTAAATAATAATATTTTACCCTGTACTATGTTCCTAGATATAAGCCAAGAATTCCTGTAATGTACATTTTTAAGTGAAAGGGTTTTTCCTGACACTGCCCACTTTTGCACGGAAGGGAGAAATTGGTGTTAAAACTTTTCCATTAGGGCTGGTGGTGCCAGACTGACCACTTTGACATTAATTTGAGCATTTTATGGGGTTTGGTTGCTGGATTTTTCCTGCCTTGAGAAGTGCTGAACAGGCATTGCTGTGCTGCATTTGGGCAGCCCTGTGGCTGCAACAGCCCTTTGGAAAATCTGGTCCCGCATGGGTCAAGCTGCTCCTCTGAAACATGATTTTAAAGTCACAAGAATCAGCTTGTGCACAGGTGTTTATCCTGGGTAAAGGACCTTTAAAAAAATAATTTTAAAAAAGTGTTTCTTTTATGAAATTTCCGCTTGTTTTTAGCTAGGACTTTACAACAAATGGAGAGGAGAGCTTTCACACCACTGGCTTTGAGACTACCAGGGACAGCCCCATTACCTAGGCAGATCTGAAGACAGTTAACCAGCTTGTGTTGAGGATGCTGGGAAAAGGGAAGAGCATGCCCTGATTTTGTTAGTGCTCATATGAAAAAAAACCATGTCGTGTCAGATGCTGGCAGCTCTCCAGGAATCCCCACCAAAGTAGCTGCTCTCCCATTTCCCTCAGAGAGGTTGGCTTGCTGGTGGTCCAGCCCCATGGGGTTCGGGACCATAGCCCGAAGGGTCACGGTGCTCATGCTCCCCAGGATTTGTCCTCGTGGGTGCTGGGGCTGCGCCCAGGCACTGTGCTCCATACGGGGGAAAGGACAAGCCTCATTTCTTGTGCCCATTAAAAGAACATAAGGTCTCTTTTGAGCACCATACGTTTACACTCTTTTTTTTTTTTTTTTTTTTATATAGCATGAGCAAAGCACATTTTCTGCTTAAAAAGCTAACAATCCAAAGGAGACAAGACACAGGGTGGCAATTTGAGGAAGGACGGATTTGTGAATTTTACCAATGTTGACAAGATGAAAGGAGAAATTGTTTGAAGAGACAGGTTTTCAGGCAGTGAGAAAGGCTGCTTGAAAGATACATTCAGGAATAGCAGTGGAGAAAAATAGCAACTGGGGAAAAAATATTTTCAAAATGAAAGGAATATGTACTTTTTGCTTTGAAAATCATTGCATTCTTACATTAAAGTATACTTAAAAGCTAATATGAAGGAAAGGGTCAACTCGAAGCAAATTCTTTTTTCTCCCCATAGTATGTCTACGTGAAAGTTTGTTGTTTTTTTTTTTTTCTTTTTAATTTTGGGTTTAATTAAAAAAAATATTTTCCCCTGCTAACTCAGGGAGTAGCCAAACTTAAAAATCGGTTCATTTCAGTGGTCTGTTCAGGAAATCTTTTCTTGCATCGGCAGCAGCAAGACAGGCGGCAGGAAACAGCACACGGAAGAGGAACAAAGTGGGAAGTTTGCAGGTAGAGCCAGTGCAGAGAGCAGCAAAGCAAAGGTGTCGCTTGCTTGAGTCTGGCTTTGGACACCTCAGCCTGTATGCTTGCTTCGAGTCGCTGCTGAGATGTGTTAGATAAGAGCTGGTGTGTCTGGGAGAGCTGACAGATTTCCTTTCGGAGGGAAGGTGTGGGACGGCTCTGTAACAGCGCCAGCTCCCGAACCTGCCACTCAGCAGATGGTGCTGTGTGCCAAGAGCTCTTGTACAAGTAACCTTGTATAATATAGAAGTAACCTCGGGTTATTAACTTTAAAACAGGTTATTAATTTTTGTTGGGAGCAGCTTCTGGTTGTATAACCACTACTGGAACTTCATGTTGTATCTTTGGGACAGAGCTCAGGGCTTGAAGCACTTTATATTTTCCTTGCTTTTATGACTGTACATGCAACCTGTGAGTTGATACCTTCCCCAAACATTTCTCATGGGTCTGTGCAGTGAGAATGAGCATCATTCGCATTCAGTCCTACTCTGTTACCTCCTTTAGTTTCCCCTGTGGATGTGGGTACAAAAAACCCATTAAATCTTGCATATGGTTCAGTCAACTAAGCATGAACCCACTCTCAGTTATCATCCTAGCCCTGGTACAGGAGGATGAAGAAATATTTGCAACACATGGACCCCTGTGCTCTTCATGCTTTGGGTGCCATGAGGACTGGCCATCCCTGCTCCACCTCCACCTTGGCTCCGAGATGCAGGATGTCCCCCTGTGCCTACAGCTTGGAGCTTTCCTTTAATGGCAGCTGTGTTTGTGCTGAGCAGTTCCTGAACATACTGTTCCCTGGCCTCCTGAACAGATCCTGGAGACAGCTAATGGTGGTGGTTGGAGTGGAGAAGTGTGACTTGGGGATGGTGGACTTGTGACTCATTGTGACTCTCAGATAAGTCATTCTCCTCTCTGCCTTTCAGTTTCCTTATTTGTGAGAGGGGACACAGAAACTCACCTACTGCTAAGCTTGATTATATTATGTCTTTAAAATGTCTTAATATTCCTCAGTGGGAATTACTAATATTTCCTGTCCTGAATATCTTGTCACTTCACTTGACATATCGGGTTTATTCTGCAGCTTATTCCTGTTTTCCCAGGAAATGTGATGAACACAGAAGGTTGTTGCCTGGTTTTCTTTATTATTTTTCCTAAATTACTTTTCCTAAATTATTTTCGCCTGTGCAGCCAGTCCGCTTTGTTTGACACATCCTGCTGGCAGGTGTTTATAATGCATCTTGATGCTAATTTCCCACAGCCGTTTATTAAAAAATATTATCTCCAGCTTCCTGTCTGACCTTGTGTGAGATGCTTAATTTTCTGCAGGGATTTCTTTCCTCTTAAGTAAAGATCCCTGTAAGCAGCCAGCCAGGCAGCCAGCCCCTGGGCTCTCCCAGTGTGCTATGGTTGTGGTGGGCAGAGGCTGAGCCTGGTCCTTGGGTGGAGGATGATGCTCTTCCTGAGCCCAGCATTCCCAATAGTGTTTTCACACTCACCATGACTTTCATCTCTGTTACACAAAGACAAGAATTCCCATTTTCTTTCAGGTCAAATAATGAAAAATACAGATTTAATAAACAGTATCAAGCAAGAAAATGCCTCTGATGCCTTGCACAGGTGCCTGGGGTACCTGGTTAGGGCAAACCTGCCTTGCTAGTGCTGTGCTGTATCTTATTTGGGGAATGAAGAGTGCTTCAGCTGCCAGGCATGTTAGTCTCCCATTGTAGCACTAAATGAATTAAAAATCTACTCATAATTGCATTTGTTCTAGCAATTACTTTGCTTATAACATCTTGTAGATCCAAGGATCAGTCTAGGTAGATAAAGAGAAGCAGCTCCTGTTCTGTAGGCTCTGAGACCGACAAGCAAGTGAGTTCCTGGTGTAGGTCAGAGCATGATCTTCCTTCCTTCTTCAGTGGAGTTCAGGTAACTGCAAGGAAAGAGGCAGAAAGGGAGCACTGCCTTGCTTGGGGTATCTCTTCCATGCCCTGCCAGAGACTTGTGACCCTGGAGATCACCCTGCCTCTCCCTCTCTCGGTCATCCCTTTGCAAAAAATGAGGGCAAAGTCGAGGATGGCAGTAGTGGGTGTTCTGGTTTTAGACCTCACATCTGTCCTTGGGGCTGGTTAGACCGTTCCACGAGACTGCAGTGTTGCCTCTTTCCTGGGCCTATATCCAACTTTGTATCATTTCTGGGTCTGGAGTTTGCTCATGAAAATATAAATTCTTTAAATTCTTGATAGTAAATTCTTTATAGTAAGGGCACAAAGTGTATGGGGGGTCTGAGCTGGGGAGAAGATAAACATTGGGAAGATGACCCTGTCATCCCAGGTGGGGAGAGTCTGGGGGTGTAACCTGTGTGCTGGCATGTGTTTTATACTGAAGAGTTACAAAACAAAATGGACAAACATCATTCAGGCCAAAACGTACCAGTGGGTGTTACAGGTCCAGGGCTGTTGGGAGAGCAGAGCTGTGCGTGAAAGATGGGAGAAAATGTGGCATCTAAGAGCAGATTAAAGGACACACAAGAGCATTTCACAGTCCCTTGATCACACAAGTAAGGGGAAGCCAGAGGAAAGGAAGAGTGTGATTTGATCAGACAATTTTGAGTAGGGATGGAGAGAGGTAGAAATTGGTTAGAAGGTAAGAGATTGCAATTATCCAAGCAGGAGAGGGTCAGGCTGGAAGATCTGAGCTCTCACAACAAAGAAGAAGGGTGTGGGCTGGAGAGAAAAATGGTACAAGTTGCTGTCAGCAAAGAAGTGAAGAGAGAGGATGAGGGTCAGAGATGATCTCAGGATAGGGAAAATGACATACTCATAGGAATGGGTGCATGCAGGTACGGAGCTAATAACACTTGTGCGTGTGCATTTCCAAGGTTGTATATGCCCTCAGTTTCGTAAGAGTAAGCATTTTTTTGCAGTTTAATAAAAGGCAAGCTGTACACTTCCCTTTGTCAGGGGTTTTAAAAACAATGACGTAAAAAAATCTGCGTGAAGCCCTGAAGTAAGTCCACAATCACCTGGGCTGTCCTCCTGCATCTTGGATTCACAGGCATGACACAATGTCTTATTCTGAGCTATGTTTGATACGGGCCAAATGTCTGGAATAATGTGCTCTCCCTATTAGCAGACTGTTTATGGGCTTGTGGCAAACATCAAGATAATAGGGGTTTTGCTTTATTAATTCAGTGACACAATCTCTACGATTAATTGGGTGGAAAATTTGAGAACGCAAACGTTTTTACCAGGTTTACTTAGGATTAGCCAGTTCTTAACATCTGCATATCTAGGCAGCCTGTCCTATACAGAAATGTAATTTATAGAAGCCCTTTAATAATTCCAAGTACTGTGCAATCAATTAGAAACCTGATGTTCAAATAGACAGACCTGGACCTGACTGCCTGTTACTCAATCCATATTCCACTAGGTAAATGGCAGGACGATGACTCTGAGAATAGAATTCTATGGTTTTTTGGGACTTCCTCTTTTGTCCCTTTCTAATGATGAAAACATTACTTTTGAGGAGACAGGTCTCATCTCGAGGCAGATGTTAATCTGATTCCTGTTTGGTGTTTTTTTTTCTGTTTTTTTTCTTTTTTTTTTTTTTAATCTTTCCAAATGTAGCAATTGATTTTCAGTTCTCTTGAGTATCAACTACTAGAGAATCCTGGTGATGACAGATACAATGTGAAATTCTTGGGAGCATTCTGCATGATGGAAATGATAGATGTCCAAGAGTAAAGTGTGCCTAAATCATCTTTT
This sequence comes from Athene noctua, assembly GCF_965140245.1. Classification (NCBI taxonomy): domain Eukaryota; kingdom Metazoa; phylum Chordata; class Aves; order Strigiformes; family Strigidae; genus Athene; species Athene noctua. Next base: position 7,087,054 of record NC_134060.1, read on the forward strand.
CAAAGAATGACATGCATTTGGGAGCATGAATCCTATGAAATCCACTCATTGACTAGGTATTTCACCTAGAGAGGGACCACGTTCCTGAGACTGGGAATTAAGCACTCCCTACTCCCAGTTTGGATTCCAAATTTTACTTTTGGAAAAAGTGAGCACACAAGTAAGTCATACTGATGGTGAGAATGTTTGTAAGAACTGAGCAGAGCCTGTTACATCCTTAAGTAGTGGGACTGTGAGAGCCAGACTCTACATTTAAGAAAGATTTGCCAATTCTTCCCGGTTTGTTGCTGGAAGGAGAGCAGCGTAGCTTGTGTGCTTTGTCCTGATATAGCCCATGATGTAACTGGATCTTTGATGGTTATGAATATCATCGTTCATCTGCACAAGTGAGGGCGGTGCAATGCCGTGGAAGGAAGGTGAGATCATTCCTTCTCATGGGATGCCGCTGGGCTTGCTTGAGGAGGGAGAGGTTTGCGAGGCTGTGGGACGTGGCAGGAGCAGATGGAAAGAAGACCAGCGGGACCAGAGGGAATGGGCAGAGCCTGCTGCTGCTCAGAAAGCCAGTGAGTTGCTGGAGGCAAGGATCCAGCTGCAAGGACGTGGTGGGCAGGGCTGCATATAAACTTATTTTTTAAAAAATATTCCATCTTCCCAAGTTGCTTTTCACTATTTAAAAGTTATGCTTCCAGGCTTTGGGTTTTTTTTATGATAAAGCCTGTTTATGTACTTTTTAGTTTTATTCTTTTTTTGAGGAGGAGCTCACTAGGGATGTGGTGCAGGCAGATGCATCTTAAACCTCTAGCCAATCTGAGTCCCATGATCTCTGGATCATGAAGTGCTATAAGACAGCTGCCAGCCCAGCTCAGTTTCTCCGGGATGGAGGAGTGGGGAAAAGCTGTGATTACTCACTGCAAGTGTTTAAAGTCATTTCCCTGTCCTGAAGGACCCGCTGCTGCCCAGGCAGTTACACAGAATCAGTTGAGTGAAAAGGGAGGGTGGGATGTGGTGTCCCTCTTTAGAACCGTGTGAGAAATTCATGCACATGTGTTTAAAAATATCAATCCAGGGTGACTGTAACTGTATGCTGCTTTGTGTGTAGAACCTCACACACAAGGCAATGTGACCTAATCAGATATTTTTGCTGCTCTGTTTTCCTGCTTGTGCTGGTGTAGAGATAAGACTGAAGAATTACAAGATTTTTGAAAACTGGAAGCAAGAGAGATTACAGGCAGGGTCTTGGCTAACTCTCCTGATGATGGTCACCTGGCAACCACGCACGGTGATTCGGTTTCTTGGAAGTTCATGTGTCTCTGAATGCTTGGGTGCTCTTGTCTCTAAACGTTTTTCAGGACTTGGTATGTCAAACATAGGGGAATAATCAGATGCAAGTAGCCATGTTTTTATAAAACTTTCTGTTTGTTGGGTGCTTTGGCTTCTTGTAGACCCCGGACATGACTGAACTGGTTCGTGTGACTCTTGGTTGGGTTAGCAGCACAGTAGCGGTGCTTTCAAAGAGCAAATATTTCTTGCAGATGTTTTAGATCAGCAGTTAAACCAGTGGTTTTCAATGTTTGTGAGTTTCTTGCCATTCTTATTTAAACAAACTATTTGATGGCAGAATTATGTGGTTTTCAAGGTTGCAAGAGGCTGAGCACTTACGCTGCTCTTCTGAGATTCAACTGTACGGGTTTCAGTCTCCTTGCAAGACCAAAGAGTGCTTCCAAGCCTGGGGTTATCTGCAGAGCATTGGTCTGAAGTGTGCCAGAGCAGCCTGTACCCGCAAGCTGGTTTCCATAAAATAAGAACCCTTCCCAAATGTGAACTGGGCAAAGACCTTCATTACTAAAAATATAGCCCTCTTCTTGGCAGGAGAGCTGCTGTGGGGTGAGAGGCTGTCGGGTAATTGGAGTTGGTTATGTGGAGGGATGCTGTAGTGCATGAGGGCCCTCCATCGGGTGTCCTGGGGGTATAAGTGCTGCTAGAGAAATACGGTAGATAAAAGAGAGCCTTGAGGAGTTTAGGCTAAAGAATGATCTGTTTTTCACAAGAATGTAAAAAGACCAAGTAATGTTTGATGTGTGCTTACTCAGGCGGTGTACAGTGTTGGGTGGGGGGGAAGTAATTTTTTGCATGGTGCTGTTATTGCCTTGATTTGTGGATATTTTCCTCCTTTCCCAAAATGATATAATGTTGAGAAGTGCTGTGAGATCTCCTGTGCATGTGAGAATGTAGGGTCACAGTACAAATAAAGGATAATTAGTCTATTTACCCAGGTTGTGAATGTCTTTGAGTTTTAGACCTGAAACATGCTAGTTTTGCTGCAAAGTATCATTAATAACAGCAATTTATTATGAATTCAGCTCTTCCATGTGTTGAATCTTGAGTTAAATTTGTTGAACTGAAAGCTGAGCTCATCACTCAAAGAAGGGTTGATCTTCCAAGGTGCTGAGTAGTTGTCAGAGCTCGTTGCAGTCATTATGAACTGTGGGTATTTGTGCCTGTGCGAATTGGATCTTTACATGGATGTCACCGTATGGGTTTAATAAGCTCACTCACAGCGTCCAAGAAAGAAAACTGTGGCCCTACTGCATGGTTGCACCGTTAACACTGATGGTAAAATGTTAATGCATTTCAAAGGGTACTTGCAGGTGGCAGCAGCCTACAGAAATAGAAGAGCTCTGCGAGATGCCCGTCCTCTACTATGAACATTTGCAATCTGCAGCTCGACTTCACCAGCAGAGAAGGTCATGGCAGTTTCTGACCCGGCACCACGGTGCATCGCTGTTGTGCAGCACAGCAGCTCTCCAGGGTACCTCGGCAAAACACACGCTTGGCTCTCTCTGCTGAAGCTTAGGGAGTTTTTATTTCTTGCAGTGAAGAGCAGTGAGTTAAAATAGTTTCTAACTCTGCCCCTCCTCCTTCAGAAGAGGACTTCACAGTCCTCCTTTTCCTGCGCAGCTCAGAAATGCTGGAGAGCAGGGGACATGTCAGCGGTAACGGCAGCCAGTTATTTTTGCACAGACAGTCTCTGTGGCCCTTCCTGCCATCTCCTACGAAGTGTGAGTCGTATCACCAGAACCATCGAAGCCTCCAGCAGCCAAGGTCACATCTGGAGCAGTGAGTTCGTGAACTGTGCCTGGGGTCAGATGGCTTCAAGTTCCTCTGCAGATGGCCCCGTCAAGGGAACTCCCAGCTGGATGGTGATCCCACAAGTGCTGGTGGTTGTTGGCAGCCTCCTACCACTCCATGTTTATCTAAGAGAGGGAGAGATGAGTGGTTTTGAGGAGGAGTCGCCTCGGATTCTTGCAGGGTTTAGTGTCACTTCGTCTTCAGACAGCAGCATGTTTTCCAGCAGTCTTAGCTGGAAGCAAGCCCACGTGTCCCATATGAAGATGTGTACATGAGAGACCCTCGGAAGCCTGTGTGTCCCTCCCTGGCTTGGGAAAAGTGCCACAATTGTAGGATAAGCAAGGATGGCTGGTTTTGTAACTGTCTGGAAATAGAAATGAATATATTTTGGTCTCAGCTGAGACCAAACTGAGTATGATGTACATTTCACAGACTGCCTTGCACACATGCAAAATATGTAGAGAAAGACTTCTGGGCAGTGATTTATGTGATGTTTCAATCTTTTTCTTCTAAAGGGCAATATCCTGAAGAGTTAATTCAGAAAGGTGTGTCCTGAAATACATGGAGAATGGTCTTTTCTCCCCTGGGTATAACACGCTCTGAGTAGATTGAGTCTTGTCTGCAAGCCATGTGCTGTTGAGTTTACTAAGTTCCAGTTCCAGGTGGCAGCTCATCTCCAAGGAGGGACTGGAGATCTCTTCCCCATTCCTTGGGGGTTATTCTGGCTCCCAGCACCCCAGCCTTTCTGCTGGGTGGACAACAGCTTCTCCAGCGGCAGGAGAGGGCTGCACACTGCTTGCCCTTGTTGTCACATACCTGATCCCTCTGTGGAAAGGCAGCACGGGTGATGCAGCCTGACATTTTTCTTCTCTGATGAATGTGTGCAAAACCAGCAGCTATAAATAGGGTGATGCCACCAGAGTATTCCTGCCTATGGAGTATTCTTGTCTGCACGGCTAATTTGACCTGGGTAGGCAGCTTGGAGATGACTGAGGTGAAATGAGGGGAATCTTGCCCTCAGCATGAGCTCAAGTTCAACCTGGAAAAAATGTGTTGCAAGTTCTCCATCCTCAGCACCTTTGCCTGATTGCACTTGACAACACCACCTTCCTGCTGTTATCTGGGGGAGCTCTGTCTGTGCAGGGCTTTTCCCTGGTACATTTGGGCTGTGTTTGCCCTTTACCAACTCGCCATGCACAGCTCTCGAATACAACCTTTCCTGTCCATATGTAGAAGCAAAATTAATCACATCCTCATCCAGTTTCTTTGCTATATCCTATTCTGCATGCCAACAGTGGCAGTCTGGGTCTGTTTTAGTCCATTTTAGAAGTGCCTTGTCCACACAGAACCCTCTCCACATCCTCTTGCCCTGCCTGCTCACTCCTTACCACGTCAGACACAAGCTGGTGTCACCAACAAGACTCTCCACAGCTCAGCACCACTCTGCCTGTTGCCTGGTTTTGATTACAAAAATGTCATCTCCTGTCTCTTATTTGTGACAACACTCTCCACTCCCCATGCATTACATTTTCAATCATTTCTTCCCTGCTGGAAAGAGCTCTCTGGAAACATCTGCCAAGCTTCTTTTTCCTCCTTCGACTCACCTCTACTCTGAGATGTCTACAGAAGTGATGACAACATTTAGGCTGCTGTGCCAGGACATCCCTGCACATCACACTGTCTAATGCTGTCCTGTTGTTTTCCCATATTATCCACCGGTGTCCATCTGCTGTGTCTTCATATATCCTTGGGGCAGGAATTCTATAGGGTACAAACCATGTTTTTATTCTGTCTGCAGTGCTTACATAGTGGGCTTGTAGGCACTATGTTAAGACAAATAATAGGGTTCCTGTCTTGGAAAATGTTCCTCTTCTATGTGTGCAAGGTACTGGACCTGAAGCACTGGGGAGGAAAGTCCCTGTGTGCAGAAGGGAGGCTGGCAGGGCTGAAGCGGGCTCATTCTGACCCGTCAAGGGAAGCTGATGAGAGCAGCCGGTGTGCAGCGTGGAGACATGATCCATAGGATCTCAGCTGTAATTACCAGCCTCTTTCTCTTACGAGCTACCAGAAAACTGCCCTGCTGTGACAGCTTTCAGCCACTACTGCTTTGGGCTAAATGTTGAGCTAGAGACTCAAAGTGAAAGCTCTTCAATGTCATCAACAGACCTTGGGGCTCTCAGGGGACTTCTTTAATATATATTTTTTGTCCTGTTTAAACACTCTCCCCTTCCTCCAAATCCTATGATCTTCCACCATTTGCACACACAAACATCGGCATGATTTTCTCTCTGTGTGTTATCTCTGTGAGATTTCCATGGGAAACTTTCCAAGGAAGGATTATTTCACAGTCCCTTTTAACCCACAGGGGAGGTGGCCAGACCCACGGCATTTTCCATCGGTGACTTGGGAGCCAGTCTCCTCCTCCCACCAGCTTCGCATTCTTTGGAGACAAACCCATGCTGCCGGTGTGTCTCCGTGCCGGCGATTGAGGGACTGCATCCCTGCCTTACTCATTTCCCAGCTGCTTTGCTGCTTGTGTCTCTGATCTCACCCACGAGTGTGGCATAATGTCTGGGAACAGACGGACCAGCTCGATCCCGTGGCCTTGCCGGAATGCGGGGGGTTGTGTTGTGTCCTTCAAAAGTGGGGGCTCCCCGCTGGAGCGGAGAGACCTGCATCGACTGTTTTTGCTGAGTGATGGTCCCGTGAGAACCACTGTGCTACTGGGGCTTAGGAAAACATTTGCGTGTCATAGATCTGTTATCTGAAGTTGTAAAACTGTATCTGTAGAAATGGTTTCTAAAACTAGCAGGATGTGAGACTGTCCATGGCTGAAGAGTATTTAGGAACTTCTAAATGAAATTACTTAGGGCACACACAGATACTGCTTAAGATACAGAAGAGTGCTCTTGGCATAATTGTATTTTTTATTATTCTCATAATGATTATGTACTGACACTTCTGCACAGCAATTATATAATGCACCGGCTAAAAGCAGATGCCTAAGAGATAAGTGTTTGGGGTTTTTTTTTCTTTCTTTTTTTTTTTTTTTAGTTCAATTGCAGAAAAATGACTGGGAAAAGAGCATTATGGGTTTTCCAGATATTTTTTCCTCAATAATTGTATCTAATGTGCTTCGTTTCCAAGTTAAAAGATGAGGGTTTTGAACTGTAGGTCCTGCAAGCACAACTTTGGCTCTGTTCACCTCCTCACACATCATCATGGATAATGAAGGCTCTACCCCTAGTTACCCTTGTGCTGCCCTGTTTCCTTCAATTGCTTTGCATGTGTGATTGGAGCTGCCGTTGATTATGTGCAAGAGAGAGAAGAATCCAGTTCCCTTTGTCTGGGCTGTCCTGATTTTTGCAGCAATAGCAGAAGAGGGAAATCACAATTTTTTTCAGTTGCTGAAGTCAGAAATTCTGATTCTGAAGATCTCCTGACGAGGAGCAGTGAGATGAGAAGTGGCACTTTCAGAGGCACTCCTTACCCTGAGGTGGGCGGCCCTGGAAAGCCACAGGGGTGGTTGAAACTTTGCTGAAGACTGCAAAGGGCTGATGGAGGATGGTCCTTAGGGATGTGTGATTTTGTACAGATGTGGCAACAAGTAGTCACCAAACTCCTTTCAGAGAGCCTCTGCTGGAAGAACAAGCTGTCTAGTTGATAAGAATTGAGTCACTTGGTCAACAATTGCTTTACAATGCATGGATCCAGTTCATGGTGGCTGAAGCAAGCCTCTGCTCAACCCTGCCTACAGCCCATGTCGAGGTCCTCACACTGGCTTGAGGGCAGGTTGGATTTAGGCCCATATTTTGGCTGTAGAAGCACTAAAAAGACCATCCTGGTGTTCATAAATTCAGTGGGATTGATGGCTTACTGCCTCTCACCAGGTGATTCACAACACGGGTCCTCCCCACATGTTGGTGATTCCTCGTCATTATTAGAAATGAATAGTGTTTAAAATCTCTTCCCACTAATCCAGACAAGTGCCTGAGGGTTGAGACACTTCACTCCAGCTCATCTGGAATCTCTTGCCTGTCTCGAATTAATCTAAAATTTGGTAGGACAAACTTTCTTATGCAATTCCTGGTGTTCCTGCTGTCCAGTTGGACTGATGTATCTCAGACCTCACTGGGATTAGTCCTCGTTTACTTGCTTGGCCTTGACAAGAGACAGGAAGCACAGGAGAAGAGAAATAACTGAATCATTTCTTACAGATTGGTTTGTCTCAGATCCACTTTGAAGGATGAGTAAAGGCCTGGGAGGCATCTGAGGCTCACGCTTCCTTGAAGCATGTCTCTACCCACCAGAATAATGTACAGAATTTCATTAATAATTACAACCCCTAGATCCTGAAGAGCAGAGTGAGGTTTGATGTGATGGTCTACTTGTAGGTGATAATCTAAGCTCAATCCATTAGATCTTCATGATGCTGAGATGTCATACTAACCTAAGTGGCTTTGGGTATTTTGTCAGTGGTATTTATGTCTGGAGATGGGAAATTCATCAACCATCGATACCCAGTGGTATTGTTGACAGTTTTGTTATCTTCAGGGGAAAAAGGGACGAGGCAGCTGGGCTTGCTTTGTTTACTATGTTTCTATATAGTTTTTTGGCTTCTATGCTATAGAAATAAATCTAGTCTATTATTATTTATTATTATTACTTATTAAGAGCTTTTGCTAGGAAGCTGGGCGTCACTTAGGGAAGTGTCAGACTCATTGGAACTGGTCTATTCCCTTTGCCTTCCAGCAGCCAGCAGTTGGCAGAGTCAAGGTGCATAGCTCAGAAGAGTCAGCTGGCAGAAAACCCCCATGATCCTGCTAGCAAGAAGAGGTGCTCTGATGTCTTCAGTTCAGCCACAGGTTAGCTCAGGGAAATGCGTGTTGCAAGAAACCTTGAAAGACTCGGCTGATGATGCGAGTCCCATCCATAGCGCCTTCTCGCCCAAGGCTTTCAGAAGGGCTTGAGACTCCAAGGGGCATCTTTTCTCCTACAAAAACACCTTACTGCTTCTAACCAGCCCCCTGGCTTCTGATGAAGTTTTGCATGGGATTGGCAGTAGGTTTGTCTGAGTTTTCTTGTGAAGACATTTGGAAATCAAGCATTTGTCTTGAAGAAGTTATTCACAATGTGCAGGATATCAGGTTCATGTCCAAGATTATTTGAAATCAAGGCACTTCCTGTTATTTTAAAGTGTAACCAGGCCGCCACTTGGATCGGGTTTGTGTTATTGTTAATGACAGGCAGTCTTCGATGTTCAGTTTGCCAACAGTTTATGGATGGGTATTCATGTCACTGGTGAAGAAGTGAACAAAATTCAAGACTCCCTGCAGGGCTCTTGCTGGAGCTGCTGGAAGCCTTCTACATTTGGAGGAGAAGTGTTTGGGTTTCTGTTGCTAAGTAACAAAAGGATGGGGATAAAAACAGTTCCTGAAGAGCAACCCCCTTCAAGCCCCCATACACCTTCATTGAGAGCTGAGCACTGTAGCCTCTTCGTACAGAACTAGAGAGGGAGACTGTGTTCCCCAAGGAGAACTTCTCCAGTGCTTAATGTTGGAGGCGGAGGAACTTGAGAGGAAGTTTTCTTTTCTGTCACCATTCCTGTTGTTCTTACGGATTCCTCCTGTGATGCTTCCAAAGTCTATCACCAGCTGAGCAGTGGGAATGAAGGAGGTCACTTGTAAAAGCATTCTTGTTGAAGTCTTTGAGAAGGAAGCTTACATGTAAGGAGGATGGGCTGAAGCCCCAGGAGACAACAAGAGGAAAACTGATGTGACAAAGCAGACATCCATCAGTGAATGGGTTTAGTCTGAGCCATTTTACAGCTCATTTGTATAGAAGAATCAGTCCTTCTTATGATGTCTGTGCATATCTAGTAATAACATGATTAGCATTGCTAAAGTTGGCTGATACTAAAGGGAAGCTGGAAGTAACCAGTGATCCCAGTATTACAGTGCAACCTTCTCTGAGGGAAAGGAGTAGCATCTCTGCTGCTTGCAGGGTGCTCTTGAAATTTGCTCAAGTGAGTCAGCTGCACCAGAAAATACCTGTTCTTCATCTTGTGGAATAATTTACAAGTTTTACTCAAATAAGAATATCTGAAAATTCCTTTCTCTCACTTGGACTACTCAGGGGATTTAAGTAGGTGGCCTGGTCAAACAGTAAGGAAACACAAGGATCCTGTAAGACAGGACATCCGTTCCATCAGCACAAAGGACACTAGCAATGGACGGGGGCACTTGGCCAGTGGAAGTGTCTTCAGGTTGCTAATGCCATTAAAATACCCGGTTCTGTATCTCTGACTGCAGTTCATGTCTCGTCCACTCTAATGAATGCCAAAAAGCTCTACTCAGTGGCCCATTTGTGTGATTAGAAATGTTCATCATAAAATGCATTTATTGATGTTAAAAAAAACCCCAAAACTTGGAAATGTCATTTCACATCTCTTCCAAAGCTTGTCAACATTAAAAACAAAATCTAAAAGATCATCAGCTAAGTTCTAGTCAGGTCTGTAAGACTTATGGTTAAATGGATAAACTTATATGTAGGATTTTCTAATTAATGGAATTTGCAACTTCAAGTGCAAATGTATTTTATTTTATTATTTATTTATACAGATTTTTTTTTTTTGTAATATATACTGAAATTAGAAATAGTGCATAAGGCACAGAATCAAGACGCTTTAGTGCTGAGGGTTTAGACTTGATTGCTAACAGCAGTTAACATCTCCAAGAAGTGTCTAAGCCGTGAAATGAAACCCAGTACAGAAGTCCAGAGTGATTAAATCAGCCCAGTTTTGAGTAGGGCTGATGGACTTACTGGCACAAAGCTCCAGTAGCATGGACAAACAGCCCTGGCTAGTCCATGGCAGCAGTGTGGAAATGCTGGTTCAGGCTGTGTTCACCTTCCTGATCTGGATGAAATGATCCTTTGGGTGCAAGGTTTGAACTTACGGCTGAAAAGCTATTGATGCATAAATTTGGTCACTTCAATTCTTATAACTCGACTGTTCCCTGTTATAACCGAGATCTTCTTTGTCATTTACTTGGTCTGTTCGTGTTGCAGCTTGTAGCTCTCCAGTAATGTTGGCAAGCAGGTTATTTCTAGTACACGAAATACGCTTAGGAGATATGAATTAACAGTGGATGTTGCTGATCTCAGTCTCAGTTTCTTTGCTGCTTCTTGTCCCGCTTAGTGAAGCATAAAGTGGTTTCCAAATGCACCATTCGGGTCCGGCAGCGCTGTACCCTGCTTCATCCTCCCACTGCAGAGGAGTAAATAGTCACACAAGAAACGGGACACGGGGGAGCTGGGCTCCGAGTCCTCACTGCAGAGCAGTAGCAGAACAATGCAGTTAAATTTCCCTTGTGTGGTGTTCCTCTTAATTACTGTTTTTTGTTATGTGCAGAAATTGGGCTTTTTTAGCACAACAGTGTTCTAGTCTAAAATTATGCAGCATGGCTTTTGCTTTTTTTTTTTTTTTTAAACAAAAAAAGCAACCAACCTCATTAGGTATCAGCTTTATAAGTCTCACCACAAAAGCAATTAGCATTCAGGCTGAGCATAAAATAGTTTTTTCTATGTTAAAGACCTTACAAAACTGAGATGACTCTTTTTTTCCGTGCCTGCCTACCAGTAATTCCAGTGACCATGGATGCGACAGCTCCATTTGTAGGTCAGTGATCTCTGAAAGCAGAGGAATTACTTGCAGAAGATTAAGCAGTAATTGGATGAAACAATGTAAATATAATTTTGGACAGAAGAGTAGAAAAAGTTTCCAACCCAGCCTTCTGTTAAGTGTCAGTTGAGTTTGTTTCTCAATGATGAAATGATGAGATTCCACTTTCTAATAATTTAAAACTAAGTGATGTAGCAATGGAGAGCGTACAGGGGCAGCAGTGATTTTTTTTTTTTCTGTCCCTGTCCCCAAGACCCATCCATGTGTGCTTTGAGGTGCGAGTTGTAAATGGGATATTTATTCATTTCTAATAGGCTGGAGAACAAGAAGGCTTGTATCAGATGTGGTGACAGAAGAGAAAATGCATTTCTGTAACATAGTCACTGGAGTCAATGGTTACTCACCTTGTTCCATGGCAGGAATATTAAGCTTTTTTCACCTTGACTCATGTTAGGTAACCGGAGCCAGTCTGATAACAGCACTCCCCTGTGCTGCATCTTAATGACATGGCGTCCGGCAAAAACTAAACCTGGGTCAAAAATGGAGCAAGCAGAGCGCCGTGAACACCTCAGAATGGACAGGCACCACGCAGAGAGCTCGAGGAGGAGACAACTGTTTTCGGAAGATGGGCGGCTTTAGGAAGAAATCCTCAAAAATTAAACCTTCTGGAACAGCCATCAGGCCCAGAGGTGTTGAGCATCCTCTGTGTATCCCACTTGGACTAGGAGGGGATTGAAAACCAGAGAAAATTCATCCACAAATGGAATAAACTTTAAGTTACATGAAAGTGTCACTCTAGAAAGCAGATTTTTTTTTGCCAGAATATGACTATTGAGAGACTTCACTGACTGTTACATCACGGATCTACTGAATTCTGTGGTGTGTGCACTCCAGCAGTTAATAAATGGACTATTTAGAGACTGAAGTATTGGTAGTATTTACCCATGTAAGTGATAACTGTCTCAAATCAAGATTACTGTAAGGAATGGACTTGCCTTTGAAGAGGACTGGATTTCTGCTGGGCTACTGAAAATTCTGCTTCTCAAATGAAAAAGTGAGGAAATGTAAAAAATGGTAATTAATAGCATCAACCTTTCAGTAAATGGCGTAGAAAAAAAGCTGTTTGAAATATATGTGGAGGTAGATATAATGTGATGATATCCAACCTGAACAACGAGGTATCATGTGTACCCTAAAAGCGGGCTGTTGTTAAAAACAGGTGGTTCTTTATACAGGCACATAGAAATGCACCAACAAAATGCATTTATGTTTATGCATCTCAGAAACCAGATCCTTATAATGATAATTTCTTTGAATGTTTGTAACTGTTTTAAGATAAACTCTATAGAGTATGTTGGTAGGAGCTTCCAAACAGAGAGGGGAGGATAGATCCTGGAGCTACAAAGCATGCAACAAGAGTAGTGGGCAGAATATATTAAAGTAGGCACTTGTTTTGTACATTGGATATTTCTGTTCAGCATCCTCAGTACAGTTTGAAATAATTCTTGAGCTCTAAATGATCTCAATCCAAAACAGTTAATCCAAGAACTTGATGATCTGTTTAGAACTAACAAGTGTTACAGACCCTGACATGCTTCCAAAAATACAGGTACTGCAGGGAGTGCAGTTAGAACTGAGAATAAAACACTGGAGTAAGGCCGTTAAACATGGTCCTTCCTCCTTGACATGACAAGCAACAGAAGGACAAGAAGGCAGCCTATAATTAAAACAGCAGTGGCATCCAGAATCACTCACTGTACTGAGAAAAATAGTTGCAGAAAGAGCTGTTTTGAGAACAAGAAGTATCTGTGTCAGGCGAGACTCACTTAGAGTCAGATGGAGTCATTAATGTCAGATTCGCTGGAAATTGTTTAATCAATTCTGATGGCGGTGAAGGAGGAAGAAATGGGATTGGGACAGGTCATCTATGGGGATTTCCAGGCTAGACTTTCTCTATGCATATTTTATGAATCAGCTGTATGAGTTTGTGGCGGTTGGTTTTTGTTGTTTTTTTTTTTTTTTTTAATTTGCTATTTTATTCTTTTTGTCTTTGATCTTCAAAAGAGAAAGGTGGTGTTGGAGCAGTGCCCTGGGAACAGTGTGTGTGCTTACCCGTGTGGACTTTTGTATTGTGACCTAACCTGTCTGACTGGTGCTGGGAAATAAAGCCCAGCCTTGCATTAGCAGTCATGCAGCATTAATTTATTCTAATAACATACAGGGAACTCTTCGGAAATGTGCACGTAGAGGTGGAAGGCAGATGTGATGTTTTGTGATGCTGCCATCGTGTCCCTGTCATTGCAAAACGCTGCAGCAGCCGATTACTTTCTTTTTTCTTTCCTGCTCATGCCACTGTGGAGGTGGGATGCGGTTTTTAGGTTGCATGTGCTTTGCAATAACCATTTGACTTTTGCATGGCATCGTCTGAGCATAGGGACACATGGCCCAATCATTAAACAAGAAGTGAGAGACTGTGGAAGTTTTTGCATTACCTCTCTGCTCTTGCAGTTGGATTTAATGGAAAGGAAACCCAGAAGGGACTAATTATCCTGTGCACACAATCAATATCATTCAACATTTCTTCATGCTTAGGTGGCTAAAGCTGACCACCTGGCATGTTCCACTGAAATACTTTCACCTTGCAGTGAATGTACTTTCATTTTGTCAGTCTTGTTTCATCTCTAATTACATTTTAGTAATCAAACTCAGGTTTTTCAGCTTGTATAAAGCAGCGTAGCACTATTTACATTGATTTTTATTTTCTGAGATAGATGTGCTTTTATAGCGGTTTGCAATGACAATTAAATGATTAAAGCATAGAGAGAATGAAGTTGTATAACAGCAGATAAAGCCATAATGAGTATAACTGTAATTTTACTTCTAATGGACTAGAAGAGGTCTGATGCCACAAGCCAGAATTGAATCGAGCTTTCACTCAAGCATAACGTTCAGAGAAGTAATATAAAACCGCACTGTTTTTGCAGTTTTACTTCCATATACAATGTTTGCTGGTATTGTGCTTGCTCTGTCTTGGATTAATTTAACTGAAGGAAGTCCCATGGTCCCACACTGCTCAAGGGCCAGGTTCAGGATCAGGGATCAGATACAGCTGTTGGTGGAGCCCTCGTCCCAGTGCAGACCAGCTCCTGCGGTCATAGGTCCTCTTGTCCCTGTAGCCCACAACACTTCTTCAATCAAAACAGGCTCTGCTGACAAAAAGATTTGCTTTAGCTGATGGAGCAATGCCATTAAAAGTCATTCTCTGGCCTGTGTTTTTATGCTAGTAAAAACTTCTTGTGTGGATTTGGGTTGTTTGTGAATATTTTCTGTATTGCTTTCACTCTGTCTGTCCACCTCTGGAGACCGCTCTGTGTGTGTTACAGAGGTGTCAACATTTTTGTCATCTCTTCCAGTGAATTTACAGCAAGAAGCTGTGTCCAGTGAAAGGTGCTTCAAAGGCTGAACATGCAGGCGGTGTTATACTGCTTAAATCCATGCCATGGTTTTGTGCAGAGTAAACCTCCTTGAAGACATCGCCCATCTTTGTTCATATTTAGCTTAAATTTTCCACTTCTTGGTTTCACTGTGTAGTTTTTAGGATAATTGTCAACAATAAATGTCTCTCCTTCCTGACCATCACATACATCTTTCCAGTTCGTCAGCCTGTCCCTAGAACTTTTACTATGGTTCAGTATGATGTTTGTTTCATTCGTTTTTTGTATGCTTTCCTCCCAAATTCATCTTTGCATCTGTCTCCAGAGTTGTTGTTTCCCTCCCATTTTTTCTGGTTTGCTGGCACTGTTCGAAATTTGAAATGCAAAAACCTAGACACAGTCTAGGTTTGATCACATCAAGAGAGATTTCCTTTGACTTGATGCCTTTACACTGACCTCCCCATGTCCTGGTGGTCTGGCTGCCCTGTCACAGGGCAGTGCTATAGGGAAACAACTCCTGTGGCTTTTTTCAATGATATATGGACTCTGGCAGTGTTCATTTTTTGTAGGCAGGCTGGAGAATCACTGATCTGCTTTTGGATAGAGCCTTGACCACCCATGGTGCTAGCATCACTTCTGAAGCAGCTGGCATGTCCCACGCAGCCCCAGTGCCACTGAGGTCGTGCTGACAGAGCTGTGATCACAAGAAGCACACTGTGGGGATACACCCACTTTATTGTTTCCCATTCAAAGAAATGTGGAAAATTGCCTTAGGTAAAATCTGAGCTGTGAGGACCCACCAGGGATATTATAAAAAGCAGAAAGGGTAACTTAGGCCTGAACTGTCCTGTGTGATCTTTTTTTTTTTTTTTTTTTTCATTAAACAAAGCCATAAAATTCCTCCTCCTCCTATCTATGCTTAGTTTCCCGCAGAGAGGAAATGAGCGGGCTGCAGCTATCCCTGAAGTTGCCGTTAGGGTTTCTTGGTGAATTGACGAGCATTTTGCAGTCATGATCAGCATCGCTGGGAAGCCAAGGGGACGTTTTGCTGTGGGACAGGAGCACTGCTAAGGAGTCCTGGTTTCCATGCAAGCAGCCACGCTCTCCTGTGCTTTACGTGTGCTAGTGGCTGTGGAAGTGGTGTGCCTGCCCCCCAGTCAATGGCTAACCTCATGGCACACACCACAGAGGGTTTTTACATGCAAAAAACCTGATGGTTCTTTGATAACCCCATCTTCTTACTTAAACAGACTGCTTGATCATAAGCAACATCTTCCTCTTTCAGTTGGTGCACTGTGGTGAGGCTGAAGACGTTCCTGTGCAAAATTCTTTAAAGGGTTCCTTTGAAAAAGTGTGATCTGCTTTTGATATGACTTCATATAGAAATAAAAATATTTGGTGCTTATGTAACTCTATCTGTTCAGTTCTCTAAGTAAGATTAGTCAATTCTGGTAGATTTTAAGAACAGTGACAGGATGTCCTTGACTCCTGACATAGGCAAATGGGGTTTTCATCTGCTAATAATACATTCTTTTTCAATGCTTTCCAACTTACCTCATAAAGATATTTCCTGATAAGTGGCAAATCCTTGGTGTGCTGCTCCGTGCATGGATGGGACATAAATATGAAGTGCCAGCAAGTCCAGAACTGGTAACGCAGAGGAGACGATCACAAAAGTGTGTTTGTGAAGTGGTTCCCACTTTATGTAGTAAAATTAAATCTACAAAAATGAGTTACCAACCTATGTATGTTTACCAATATACATTGCTTGGTCATGAGAAGTTTTACAGAGCCTAGGGCCTGGAAAGCAGCTCTGGGCCTGGAACAAAAGTCCTCTTCTGGGCTTGGCATAGCATCTTCATGAAGGGCTTGGTTTTAAAGGTGGTACTCACTGTCATCTCTACATAAAAAGAAATACAGGCAAGTTTTAATGCACTGCCCCCAGCTACCTGTGACAGAATGTGATCCTGCTCACTTTGTGCAGAGATGTAATGTCCCATTTAAATGGGAAATCGTGGCAAGACCTGCTCTTTGGTGCCAGTGCTGGTGGGCTGTCACACTGACAAGCCATCATCCAGAGCAGCTGCAAAAATTGAGGAATGTCTCCTTGCTCCCGCCCTCCTGACAAGTCCTTCACTTTTCAGCAGGTCCCCCAAGCCCCACTGACGTCCTCTCTCAACAAGGCTCAGGGCCGGGTCCTGCTCTTGGGTCACAACAACCCCACACAACGCTACGGGCTTGGGGCAGAGTGGCTGGAAAACTGCCAGAGGAAAAGGACCTGGGGGGGTTGGTCGGCAGCCAGCTGAATATGAGCCAGCAGTGAGCCCAGGTGGCCAAGGCGGCCAACAGCACCCTGGCTTGTGTCAGGAATAGTGTGGCCAGCAGGACTAGGGCAGGGATCGTCCCCTGTGCTCGGCACTGGTGGGGCCGCACCTCGAATTCTCTGCTCAGTTTTGGGCCCCTCACTACAAGGCAGACATTGAGGTGCTGGAGCCTGTCCAGAGAAGAGCAACTGGTGAAGCTGGGGCAGGGTCTGGAGCACAGGTCTGCTGGGGAGCGGCTGAGGGAACTGGGGGGGGTTCAGTCTGGAGAAGAGGAGGCTGAGGGGAGACCTTACTCTCTGCAACTGCTTGAAAGAAGGTTGTAGCAAGATGAGGGCCAGTCTCTTCTCCCAAATGATAGGACAAGAGGAAATGGCCTCAAGTAGTGCGAGGGGAGGTTTAGATGGGTATTAGGAAAAATTATTCACCAAAATGATTGTTAAGAAACAGCCTGCCCAGGGAAGTGGTTGAGGCACCATCCCTGGAAGCATTTAAAAGACATTTAGATGTGGCACTTAAGGACATGGTTTAGTGGTGGACTTGGCAGTGCTAAGTCAACGATCGGACTCAATGTTCTTGAAGGTCTTTTCCAACCTAAATAGTTCTATGATTCTACGAACAAGCCACAGAAACTCAGGGATGAGATGAGCTGTTTTTTCATGTGTTTCTTGTTGCTCCTTTGAGGAAGAGGCATAATCAAAACTGCAGGTTTTCAAATCAGACACCAAATGTCTGGTTGGAAAGTTTGTCATGATGTCTCTCTGCTTTGCCATTCCCTCCTGCAGCTACAAGCAGCCGTGGACCTGAAATGTGTGAGGAAGCTGATCACAGCAGTACCCCTGAGAAAGAGCTGTGTTTGTCATATTTTGATCTGCTCTCCATTATCAATGAGAAGAGGGAGGGCTCTTGATAGGGCACATCCATCCAGCTCCTCTGCATCGGCAAAGAGCCCTGTGCACTGGAGTCACTGCGCTGTGTTGTACCTGTGGCAGAAGATAGTCCCTGCCCCAATGTTTTACCAAGCAGGACCCCAAGGTTTGCTGCCTGTGAGGTTGCTCATCTTGGATAGTGTAATTCTTTCAGGGTTAAATCTTATTTGACTGCTGATACCTAGTTCAAGGGCAAGATGATGTTCACAGTAACACCTTCGTACCAAGCTTCTTGGCGTATGTCCATTCTGGGGGTGGTGGGGGCTCATTCAGCTCAGGCTCTTGTCTTCTGCAGTTTCACTGTAGATTGGCAAAGTGCTGTTTGCAAAAGATCCATTACTTCAGGCAGGGAAGAGGCGATTTCTGTGCCAGGTCCTCCATATCCATACCCAGCTCTTTCTCTGTCCTGCTGTATCATTCTTCGGAAGTTCGTTGTTTGTCTTGGTGCAAGATCCCTGTCTGGTAAATTGGGATATTAGAAGATTTTATGGTGCGAGTAGAAACCTGGAAATGACATTGTCTGGTCTGCATTTTGAAAGAAATCCTTCTGTTTGTTCTTCTGTAGGTTGGCTTGAGTTAAGGGAGTTTTCACAGCAACTGCCTGGCCTTAAGGACACACCTCTGTGGTGATCCTTAACTCAGGGAGGGGCCTTGGGGGGTGTCCCACCGTGTTTCCCCAGGGTATGCCGTGCATAAGGCTAAGGACTTCTGCTGCACATGCAGTTTCAGAGTGGGTATTGGAGGTGTCAGTGTGGAAGAAGTGTTCTAATCATCTAGTAGGGAGCTGTGAGAAAGGCAATAAACTTACTGGGATCGGTGACACTGTAATAGTTACACATTTAATTGCGATCTGCCAAATTTTGCAGGTAGCATAAAACACAAATTAGATTAGTTAATACCAGGGCAGACTGTCTGGACTTCGGAAGGATAGCCAAGCCAGGTGAGCGGGCAGCCTGATGACAGGTAAAATGTGCCATCAATAAAATCAGACTTACACCCAAGGCAACAACTGGAGCTACTTGGTTCACTTGACTGTGAGCTAAATGCCGCGGCACAGGAAAGGGATCAGATATCCAATTCCTGTTACTGTGCACCAGAAATCCAAAAAGCAAACAAGTGAGTTTAGCAAATGTCAAAACCAGTCAAGGAAATACTTGTTCAATTGCTGCAGAGCTAACCAGGGGTGATCTTTACCATAATACATGATGAAGCTTCAGATTCTGGAAATTCACAGCATTAGGCTGCCTACAGGTGACTTGCAAATAATATAAGGGCTGTGGCTGTGACCAGCAAGGTCACATCAGCAAAGACTTTGTGGGGCAAGGTAAAATCCTGGTTGCTGTAGAAACCAGGAGAAAAGGGGGGATTCAGCCAAACTGTGTCTCATAGTGAAGCAATGAGTCCCCCAGAAACCTGCTCTCCCTTCCTGCCTGTGAACCACCAAACTTCCTTCCCCCTCTGCTCTCCAAGATTTTATCGTGTGGTTTTCAGCCACATGAAGATTTTGGATGTGGCTCACAGTGCTGAGAAAAAAAAAAAAAAAAAAAAAGGTGTCTGTGGCTAAGAAGGATAGTCAGATAGTTGTAATGGCAAATATTAAGACCTAAGCCTCCTAAAGACTGCGAAGGAATAAATGCTTCATGGTTTTATGTTTAAGGGAAAGAGCTGTGGCAAAGCTTTCCCCAGGTTCATGGTTTCCCATTGTTTTGTTTCTTGTGACTCCTGGCACAGAAGGGCTGTTCTGGGGCCATGAAGTCTCTGAATCTGGTACTGCCTATGGTAGCACCAATGCTGCCATGGTGCCAGTTCCTCTTGCTCTGAAAAGTGTTTGTAGTGGTTGCACAAAATTCAACAGATGTGCATTTGCTAGCAGAACACAGCAAATAACCTTACGAAAACTGCATCAAATAACTGAATCTGTATCTTTTTGTGTGTGTGTCTGTTTGAAAGATTTTCCTAAATTAGTCTGCAGCTCGTAATGGCCAGTGAGCATCCTGAATTTCAAATCATCTCGGTATTAGATGGGAGCTGTGACACTGTAAGAGGTGTAAGTTGCTAACTACAGGATTATGAATTCCACAGTGCTGGGCGGGAAGAGGAGCCCAGCTTTGCTGACACAAACTCCAACTGTGGATATTAGAGGGATCTGGTTACAGCAAACATTACAGAGCAGGAAGATCCTTTGTCCAGGGTAAATCTTCACGTGAAGTGAGCTGTCATTGATTTGTCTTTCTGATGCAAATCATGTGAGTGTATTAGATCCACAGAGAAACCAGCATCATATTGAAGTAATTATCTCCATAAACATATTATAGCCTTCAATGTAGACAGATGGCATTTGCAGCAGCCTTCTCTGTGTTATGGCAGTGTCACCTCCTTTGCTTTCTTCTTCTTCTTGTTTGGTTCGGTATTTCTTTAAGTTACCTTTCTTTTTCTGTTTCTCTCCTCTCCTTGTGTGTTTTACACATGGTCTCAAAGAGCTATAGAAAAATATCGGTGTTAAAGGATGGCTTAGTCTCACAGAGTGTCAGATAAACTGCAATGTCTAATTTCAGATTAAATCACGTGTGCCTTTTTATCCAGGAAAAGCCAGCCCCGATAGCTTTAATGAGGCTGATGAAGGGACTGTTGGACACAAAGAACATGCTTAGAGATTTCCATGTGAGAGCGTAATTAAGGGTAGTGCAAGTACAAGGCTGATAAAGGAGCAATTTCATTTTTTAAATGGCAAGGTGATTACCAGCATAATGATGGAAGGAAAGGTGGGCGAGAAGGAAGCCTCAAATACAAATTTGAACAGAAGAAGAAAATTCAGGATTCCTGGGTTCTTTTTACTGCTTTACCGTTGTCACTGACTAATGAAGAAAGGATGTTGGCCATCCCTAACAATTAATTATGGGTACCCTGGTATCTGTATGGTTAAATGGAGATAGCTGGACATGCTGGGGTGGAAGCTGACAAGTCAGTGTGTGCTCTTCAGACACCAGCTCTGGCTAAATAAGGAGAACCTCATGATGAAGGGGTTTTGGTGGTGGTGTTTGTTGGGCTTTTTTGCAGGGGAGAGGGGCAGGGGAAGGCAGCGGTGTAGATGGCATTGCTGTGGCTTCAGTTAGAGGAGACAGAATTGAGTATCTGGGCTACTGGATGACCCTTGTTATGGTCTGGAGAACTTCTGCTGATGCTAAAGGACAGAAATACAGGCTGTTCCCCCACATGTGGCTGTTGGACACCAAGACCTAGTTAAGCTGGTGCTGCTACTGGTATTTCAGGCTGGACTGGGGCTATCTATAGACACCCATTTTTCTTCTCTTCTCTAGTCTGTGTCTGAACCTGCATAGGAGATCTGTGACCTCGTCACCTTAATGCATGAGCAACTCATCATCTTTTAAGCATCTGCTCACATGTCTCCTTGAAGCAAAGAAGTGGCTTGGCCTGTCTTTTACAGCTAAGACCTTGAGTCGGAGAGACCAGGACTTGGCAGGAGAGGGAGGGTTTAGTCCAGAACTCACATTTGCCAGGTTGATTATTCTGAATTTCTCAATCTCCCAGGAAGATTATTCTGAATTTCAGGTGTGGTAGAACACCCATGTGGAACTGAAATTACCTGTACACTTCCTAAGTGAATGAAACAAAAAGGAGTCAAGGCCATGTGCATTCTGCCTGGGTGGGAGATCAAGGGGTTCATGCCGTGTGGCTTACCTGCTTTTAAATCCACACTTGTGGGTAACTGAGATGTATTTTCTTGAATGCATCCTGTGCAGACCATGCCATTATCATCCTATCAGTCCAGGGCTGGATTCATTACCTTTATGTATTTTTCACTCAGTATTAAATGATCTTTTTTGGTTTGCATTATAAATACATAGGACCAATTTTGTGTTACCTTATTCTTCTTGTGCTGCAAGTAAAGGAAATTACAGACTCCATTTGCTAAACGTCAGGAGGCTAAATGATTTGTCTCAGTCTCAGAAATATTTTTCAAAACCCCATCATGTAGCCTTTCCTATGTACTAATGCGTGGACAGAAAATAAATGAATATACAATGTGAAGGAAGGATGACCAATCTCATTCTCTTGGGTAAACCTAAGTCATGATTTTGTGCCAAAGATAAAACAGCCTGGAGTCTGCGGTGTTTACATTTAGTGTTAGCACAATATATTTTTAAAAATTATGTTTTCTTCTCTTTGTGTCCATTCTGGGTGTCTCATTCTATCAGGAATCTGTGCAGGGACCACAGCTTGCAGTGTGGCATCACAGTCTTCTCAGATGGCTTTTACTGTTGTCCCAGTGGGTGGGAAAGGTTGTATCACAAGAGGTTTAGCTGGGATGTTATTTTCTCAGTACTTTGCATAGTACAGTGACAGACTGTGCATATTTTAAAACAGAGCATTGGCTGAGAGAGAGATGATTCAGGCAACCAGGCTGGACTGTGACATATCTGACGCAGACTATTATGAGTGCCTCAGTTTGTGTTTGAGGATGGGGAAAATCAGGACATTTGGGTGACTCTGTGACTTATCTTGGACTTTGGGCTATTTGTCTGTATAGAGAAGCAGATGTAGGACACAAGAACATATTCCAGAAGAGGAAGTAGGCATCTGGGCAAAAGCTTTTGACGATATTTTAAATTTAGCCTAATTACCCAGAGCTAGCAAATGGTAAATGAGACCGGTGGTGTCAATAACATGCTGAATTAATTCAGGAAAGTTGTGACTACTTTTGAGGTGGGAATCTTCTTTTTTTTTTTTTTTTTTTATCATGACACCTGTTGCTCATAGGTACAAATCAAACGAAGAGTATGTGTATGTGCGAGGCCGTGGAAGAGGGAAGTATGTATGTGAGGAGTGTGGAATTCGCTGCAAGAAACCCAGCATGCTGAAGAAACACATTCGCACGCACACAGACGTCAGGCCATATGTCTGCAAGTACTGTAACTTTGCTTTTAAAACCAAAGGTAAGAGACAGTCAGCTCCTAGCTCCTCTGCTTAGTATATTGACATACAAGTCTTCTTGGGGGCACTGGCAAAGGGGAAGGGAAAGCCTTCCCAGGGTCTGGAAAACCCCAGGAGTCGGAGGGAGGGGGATGAGGGAGTCTTAAATTGACTGAAATTTTCAGAAGAGGACCAGTCCTGCACTAAGCTGATGCGTGTTGTGGTGGAGAGCACTGGCTGCACATGCCAGCCTGCAGCAGAGCATCTGTGCCATCCTGTTTGTGATTCTTAAAGGGAACAATCCTGAAATACAGCTTTGCTGTCAAGGATTTATAAACAAAACCACCCCAGAATGAGAGCAAAAGCTCCTGGGTCAGACAAACATCCATGAACAAGCATGGAGACAGTCTTTCGGTGGTTTTTTATGCTAGATCTGTTTGCGCTGCACATTTCATCCTTCGCAGTTGCATGTAGCTTCAACATTTTCTATATCACATCAATAGACTTTTTCTCTAAAGACCTTCATTCCAGGACATTCTAGTCATTAATGATCCACAACCTCACTACCACCAGATTCTCTTTGCAAGGAACCTTCATCATTGCCTCAGTGGGAGTGAACTCTTATCAGGAACGTGCAAAACCACTTGCAAAAAAATGTCTCTTCCAAGAGGCTGTGGGTAAAGTTTTCAAAAGTGCCAGGGGGGCCCAGGTCCCTTTAACTTCTCATAAGTGTCTGGCACTGTGGGTTTGACAGATCTCCCCTCAATCTTTGGTTGCAGCAAGTCTTGCAATAAGGATGTCGAGTTCAGTTTCTTCATTATAGTTTGACAAATACGTAAAATGTCCATTGTCCATAGCTCCATCATTGCAAGTCTCAGAAGATGACACAGCTGGGAGAGTTAATTACTCAAGAAACCCCAAAACAACAGTGGGAAGCGGCCCAGCATGGGGGTGGGGGTGAGGCACTGGGTGCTGCGTGGGCTGTGGCACGTTGCTTGGGCAGAAGTGCTGATGGAGGGCTTGTCTGTGCTGGACAAGTGACCCAGACGCTGGGTGATGCAGGGTGGGCAGTGCCTGGAGCTGACGGCTTTGTTGGTAAGGCTGGCGGGTGATTTCTGGGTAACAACGTGTTGGTGATCACTAGGCATATGGGAGCATGGGGAAGTGAGACCGAATTTGAGGCCAAATTCTCGTCAGAGACATGCAGCAGATCCAAGCAACAGTTCTTTCTCTCCCTCCCAGCCTGGAGCTATTTCTGATTCATTTTCTTTCTCTTTCCCTCTTGCTTTTGTTACTTAGCTTGGAGGTTTTTCTTTGAGAAGTGAATCAATTCAGCCTCTTCCGTCACTTCATCTTGCTTTCCACCATGCTTCTGTTAGGCTTATATTCAGGATACTGTGATCAAACCATCCTTTTCACCATCTCTCTAGCTGCTTTGCTCTTCATCTCTGCTCCCTTGAAGCACACAAACTGTCAGCACTGACTCTGCTGATTGCTCCTTGCAGATAGACACTTGCCTCCAAGGGACTTCCCTTCTTTAGCTTTGCAGGAAACTTGCATGAGGAAGGTAACATGGAAATGCTTCCTTCAAAAAAACAACCCAGAGTTGGTGTTTTTTGCAAACACTATGCATTTGCCTATGAATGCATGAGGGGGCAGAACTTCCCTGATCAGCGATTTCAGGACAAAGAGTTGCATGATGATAATGTGGAATTGCATGAAAATGACTTTTTGCTGAAAGGGGGGTGACAGTCAGAGCCCTGGCTGTGTCCTGTGGGCATGCTTGTACTTCATGGAACTTTGCAGCACTTGGGTAAAAAGCTGATTGCTTTGCTGATGGTGGAGACACGAGGACCTTTGGAAGAAATACTGGAGAGTGAGAAAAAGATCAGCCTTGTGTGCTGATCAAATCATCGGTTAAAGTCCTGTTACAGAATCATTGCTGTTGGTGATGGAGTGTGAGCTGGAGGTCCAGGAGATTTGCAGAACTGGATGTTTCACAGATTATTTTGCGGAGTCTAAAATAAGTTTGTTTGTGCCCTGATTCATTAGGATCCTCCTTCCTGGTGTGCAGTTTTGCAACCACAGTTAATTGCAGAATGGAGAAGCTGGAGCTCTCACTACCGGACTGCACTTGCAAAAATACAAGCTGAGTTGAAGCTCTTTTAGAAAACAGCTTTCCAAAGTTAATTTTAGCCTTCAGCGTAAACTCAAGGGGGATATCTATGGAGCTGTCTTCATTTTGGCTGTGGTAGATCTCTCCAGCATGATCTAATGCTCTAAACTCTCAAGTAGGCTGGAAGCAGTTAAACGGTTTTTTATTATTATTTTTAATGAGGATCTTTATCTGGTTAAAATGTGTACCTCCCCCCTCCCCACTGGCCCCGGAAAATCCGTATCTTCGTTCCAAGAATCAGGAAAAGTTTTGCGAAAGAAAGAACTTGAAATATTTTCCCCTTTTCACTAATTATGCTGCTTGTCTGCTTTTTGTGCATTTCTGTCACTGTAAGTGAAGCTGTTCCTTTGGGTTACAGAACTGCAGGAAATTTTTTTTTATTATTATTATTTTAAAGCAGATCCATGAGATTTTTGTGTGCTCACTTAGCTGATGGAAACAGCAGTCTTGGAAATTTGGTTTGTAAAGATTTATTTGATTTTACATTTCTGGACCAGATATAAACGTGCCTCTTTAATGAGGTGTCTCCACCTCCACTGTGGTATCACTCTCCTAAGAGGTTTGTTACTGTGGCCTCCAAGAGGTTGTTTAAAAGAAGTTAAGTGGCTTCTTCATTGTTTTCTTACCAGGAAGGAAATAAAGAAAAATCTTGCAGTCTAACAATTTTCCCTTTCAGGAAGGTCAGGGAGAGCTTTTCCCTTGACCACCTTCCCAGAGGGGACCCAGGAACCACCAGCCTTCCCTTGTCACTCATCTTCAGATGCTCGAGGGAAGTGCAGCCCCTTTCTTCACTCCTTGGCTTGAGTGACGTGGGGATGTGGGTCAGTTAGCTCATTAATTCCCCTCCTGTGCAGACATTATCCTTTTCCACAGCTATTTTCTGTTCTCATTCAGACTCACAGCAGACTCATGTCTTGTTTACTTAAAATTTCTTAAAATTTCTGGACAAAGTGTATGGAGCAGCTCACTGTGTCAATGCTGCTGCCTTTGCTTGGAGGTCAGAAGGGACAAGGTGCTTGATTTTAATTTAAAAGGTGCTTGTGTAAAGGACATCGGTGCCTGTTGGCTGAAGATACCCATTTGATAGTCTAGTCCACTCACAGTTTCCAGACACCAGACTTCTTCATGTCCTCAGCCATAGTCTTCCTTTAATAAATTAGTTTGCAGTTCCTTAAATCAGCACATGACAGGGACTGAGGTTATTGAACATGTTAATATATTAAATGCATTACCCCCTCAGCCCTTAAAGGCAAGGTTATGGCTGCACCGTTTATTATTATTACTGCTCTAGCAGACTCAGCGCTCTGCTAAGCCTCCTCTGGAAAGTACAGAGCAGGTCCAACTGGCCGAAGGCTCCAAAAGAATTAACTGCTGTTAGAGCAGGGCAGATTGACATCTAGATTTGCAAAATGTCCCTGCACCCTGTGTGTGCTGGGGCCCTTCCTTAGCATCTGGGAAGAGGGAAAAGGTCCGAGCATCCCTGTGGAGCCACTTCTGGGAGAAGGCTTTGGTCCCTGTACTCTCGGAATGTCACAAACCTCCTATGGGATGAGGACAGTTATCCTCAGGAATTTGCTGCCCGCTCCCTTACACAATGTGGTGTGAGACGTGTTGCTGGGAACAGAAAAGGACCCAGTGGTCCAGACAGGAGACAAAACGCTGTGAGCAAAAGGGATTTTTAACTTACCAGGGAAAGGTGGAAAAAAAAAAAAAAAAAAGAAAAGAGGGCTGGAAGTAAAAGACTGGCAGATTCAAGTGAAATATTAGCTGGGTTTGGTTTTTTTTTCTTTTATTAACAGTGCAGCTATTAAGTCTCAGCACAAGCCTCAATGGGAAATATTCTAATTCTCTGCATTTTGAAATCTGCAAATCCAGCCTGGGTCCCTTTCTGGAAGATTAGTTTTTGGCTAATGCAAGCTTTGATAGCTTTGATCCAGAAGATGGCTAATATTTGACAGCCTGTATCAATACAGGCAGGCTAGATGTTCAAATTCTCTCTTTTAATCTTTAAGTCAATTAGTATAAAAGATAATAACAAAATTTTTAAAAAATGAAATCTTTTGCCCGATAAATTATATAAATTAAAGCTTTACTTCTCATAGAGTCTCACTTGGAGACATCATCTCCATGCTGAGACCTAAATCGAGGCCTGTGCATCATTTAAGTCACACATGAAACCTATTTCAAGGGTTTATCTGTGACGAAGAGTATTGACCTGTGGCTGGTTCTCTCTGTGTGAGTGCATTTCACAGGAAAATGGGAGTCTGCTAGTTATAGACTAGCTGTTGCTCTCCTTGCATATTATTTTAAGAGAGGAATATGAAAGTACTTAAGTCCTGGAAAGCTGTGAATGTTTGTATCACAGTGTTGCCTTGGATGCTGAGATCATGCAGTTGGTCATTTGTTTTGGGTTTTTTTTGTTGTTGTTGTTTAATTGTTCACATTTAAGAAGAGAAAGAAAAAGCATGGTGTATATCCGATACAGACAGGATAATTTTTCCAAGAATCTTAATGTTTCTGTTCTGTTTTGCTTTAACTCCGCCACCTTTAAAATATGATAATGGATATTCTGAAAAATTAATTTTTCTTTGTAAATTTAACTGGGAAATCACTTCTAGTCCCTATTAAGCTGCTTTAAATGCTTTTGGAACACTAGAGTTTTAGCTTTCTCAAAACAACACAAGTATTTAAGCTGCTTTAAGTCCAGAATAAGACCTCACAACATCAGAAGAGCTTAAGCAGCCGGTAATACATAGTTACAAGCAGGCGTAATGAGAGCGCTGTGCTGATACTGTGTGTACTCCTCCAGTGCAGCAGCGGTTGGGGTGGGGTCCCAATTTCCACTGATCCCTGAATTTATTTAAATACAGCCAGTTTATTTCAAACCTGGGAGCTTTTTGTTAAACAGTCCTTAGTGAGGACCACTTACCTGCTTAGGATTCAATAGAACTGTTCTGCTATTTAAATCCAGCTTCCCTGCCTGCTAGTTTCTCTGTTGCTCCTTCAAATATGTTTTTTCCACTGTTTCCAAGGAAGCAATGCTATGTGGGTTTTTTTTTTGTAGGGTTTTTTTTTTTATTTTTTAAGTTGGGAGCCAGAACTTTGTAAGGCAACAAGTAGCTGTGAGTCCTTCCTTGTAGGATTCATATCCAGCTTTTACTTAGGCAAAGTGGTGTTGATTTTACTGGAAATTTGCCGAAGAACTTTAGCATTTAATCCTGCCAGCATTAATTAAGGAGTCTAAAAACACAAACTGTAAGAAGAACCCTGATAAGATAAATATCATTGCCCTCCAAATTACTCCCAAGATGATAACTCAGCTTCTCAGCTGGTGTAAATAAGCCTCAGGCTTTTAACTTCCTTAAAATGATCCTAAAACTTAGGTCAGAGGAGAATCCGGCCTGCTGAGTCTGCCTTCCCCAGAAGGATAGCAGCATCCCTACTTAGTTGGAATTTCTTTCTGGTGTGTGTGCAGGGTGCTGTGCATGGATAGACAGTGCACCTGGGGGATTTGCACTGAGAGCTTTGCAGGCTTATCTTGTTCATCAGTGTGTGGGGGTATTACCTTATCTAACCAAATGAGGATGAAGGAAGACGGAAAGCAGAGTAGAAAAAAGTAGAAGGGGAAAGAAAGCAACACTTGCTATGAATCGGTCCTTTGGTATTTTGCATTAAACTCATTCTCACAGGGGGTTTTGTCATTGCCTGTGCAGTGCCTTCTGGCTCACGCCTGTGCAGGCAGCCTGGGTGGGGAAGGAAGAGCCATGGCGTTGCCTTGCACAAGGACAGTGGCCTCCAGTGAAAGAAAATAAAAAAGGAAGTGACACTGATGGCTTTTGGCAGAGCTTGTCAACCCGAACCGTTGCTCAGGGTGGAGCTGAGTCAAAGCAGAGGTGCAGTGAAGTGATGGGTGGAGAGCTGCAGGCTGCAGAGGCTCCCGTCTCTGCCCAGATCCTGCAGCAACGAAAGAGAGAGTGTGATTTACTGTGAACAGCACTGAAGCTAAGGCAGAGAGGAGGACTTGTGTGTATAACCAGCCTTCAGCCATCTGAAGTGGCCAAGGCGGCCGCTGTACGCCTCCGAGGATCAGAGTCCTTCCCGTAAGTACGGGGTGGCTGCAGTCTTGCCCAAAACATTGCATTCAACACCCCCCTGCGTAAGGAAGGCTATGCCCTCCCAGTTTAGCCAAAGCCAGATGCGTGTAGCACAGTCAATTTAGGAGCTTGTTTGGGGATGTGGTAGCACCAAAATGCCTGGTGGACACCCACCCCCACCCCCCCCCGCCCCAACTCTTCCCACTGTGGGGACCACAGCTGAATTCCTGAGGTGACACAGACCATAGGTTAACCAACAACCCCCTGCTCACACCAGGCATTTACTTGGGCTTATTGTCTGTGTTCATTGTCATTGGAGGGAATCCAGGTAGGGATTTTGGTGTGGTAACTGAGCAAAGATGGGTCATTTCTGTCAGCCAAGATGTGATGTGCCGTGATGGACAGGCAGCAGCAGCATCATCAGGGTTTCACTGAGTCAGTTCGTCTTTTTGCTAGTTAGGTCCAAAACTAAATTCCAGTTCCGTGAGGCCACCCTTTGGATTCACTGGCTACTTTTCAGTGAAACAGTTTTTCACTTTAAAACAATAGTGGTTCACTGGAATCAGAAATGTACATGAGAGCATGCTCTTGTCTGGGTGTCTCTGGGTCCAGAACAAAACTCCTGGTCCAAAGTGGAGAAAGAGAGGTCTGATTCAGAGTGAGGACCTGAGCCAAGCTGGCCTCATCCTCATACCTGAGTGTCCTAACCATGGGGCTAAGGGTATTTAGGCATGAAGTTTAAAAATAATAAATCTCTCTTATTGGAGCTAGTTTGCTGCATTCAAATCATTAAATATCCTTTCAATCCACATCCTAGATGGGTGCCAGAATCACAAGGATATATAGTCAGCCTTTGTCTCTCTTGGTCTTTCCTCTTGGAGCTATTCCATTTTGTATAAAATGGGCTAAATAAATAATTCATGGGCTAAAGAGAAACTAACTTGGTAGCTAGCTGGTTATGGCACTCTTCTGAGATGTGAGGGCGTCACGGGTAATTCTCTGCTCCAATGAATAGTTGCTTATTTATTTATACTATCCGGAGCAGCGGGAGGAGAGGTTGATAGAGGCCCTCTATACTCCCAGGGAGTCTCAGGGACTGGGGGACTCTGTGGATCACAGGATACCAGCTGAGGGACCTCAGTCCTCAGCTGAAAGTTATAATAAAGTGTGAGAATTCATTTTTTCCTTTTTTTTTTTTTTTTTTTTTTTTTTTTTTTTTTTTGAGAAAAACAAGTCTCATGTTCAGCACTACTCTCAAGTGTTAGCTAACAGGAAGGCTGATGGCACTTCATAAGGCTGCAATGAATTTGAAGTGCTCAGCCAGCTCCTGGGCTGTGCTGGGAAATTAAACGGCCCTTGGTGGAGCTTCAGCAAGGCCCCAGGTTTCTTCTCATCATCAGCTCAGCCCATGGGAGAGGAAAGGGAAAAATGGGACATTTTTTCATTATTTCTTCTACTCTTTATTTTTTCTCTCCTTTCCACCTACCTACCTTTTTTCCCTCAATAAAGGTTCCCCTTTGTTCAGCATTTCCCTTGGATATATAAGTAGAGTTAATAACTCTCTAATTAAACTGCCCATAATTTGGGAGTTTGAATTAGAAAGGTGCCCTGTGAGGCTGGCACGCCCATGAGTTGTCCCATCACAGTCACAGAGCAGTAACCAGCACCCCACATCCCAGACTCCCCTTTGCAGGAGCTGCTCTTTCCCTCCCAGCCCCGAGGAAGCCTCCTTAGGGCTCAGCAGCTTTTCTCAGTGCTGCCAGACGCTGGTGCCCAGGGCTTCAGAGGGTCTCCATGGCTCCATGTCTCCATGGTTCCAGGGAGCTGAGAACTTTTGCCTGGGACTTTGCCAGAGCATCTGAGCCATCCTGCTGGGGGGAGAGGGTCATTGTAGGGTTTTTGCCTGTTGGTGGCATCTCGAGCATTCATTTTGGTAGTACCAGTCTGCCCTGTGGTGCTAAGGAGCTCCTCACCTCCAGGCAGGTGACCTTGTGTGCTGGGAGGTGATGTAGATTGAGATGTGTTTCTATTCCCTACTTTCCTAACATTTTTCTTTGCTGCACCATCACAGCTGAAAGCAATCTAGCACTTCTCTTCCCCCCCCCAGACCCAAATGTGTACCCCAACTGTTTTTTCAGGTTACACAACACCTGAAAGGTCACACAGTCCTGCCAGCACCTCCTCTCCCACCCCTGTGCAGCAGTAAAGAAACAAAAGCCCTGTGTCACAGGGTATTTGCAATGGATAGGGGTTTGGGGAGAGTCAGAGGCCTCTTTTGTCTGGTTCAGAGCCAAATTATTAACTTGTTGCTGCTGAGTTTGAAAAAAAAAAAAAAGAGCTATATTGACCAAAATATGTTCTCTGCTTCTTTTCAGGGAATCTGACTAAACATATGAAATCAAAGGCCCACAGCAAAAAATGTCAGGAGATGGGCGTGTTGGTATCTTCACTGGTGGATCTGGAAGCCGAAGAAGGTAAAATCTTCCACATTGTAAACCTGCGATTACTGCTAAGAGAGAGCAGTATCCATTCAGGCAGGAGATGTGCTCTGCAGATCATTCTTTCAAAGATTTGGAGCAGTTTTGTTCACCCCAGGCTCCTTCCAGCACCCAAGGGGGGATTTCTGCTCGCACGGAGTGGGTTACAGGGCCATCCTGGGAGGATGCATCCGTGGGACGGTCTGTGAGCCCGTGTCTCCATGCTGGGGGTTGTGCATGTTTGTCTGAAGTATTTTGGCTGGCTGCAGAGAAGAGGCAGGAGTAAACAGACGGGTGGGGAGCATCCTGCGTTTGGCCCAGCGCTCTGCATGTGGGCTATATGCATAATAATAAATAGTGGATCCGTGGCGTCAGAAGGTGCTTCTTGGTATTTTGGGGTATCTCTAGTAGGAAGTTCAGGAGCCTGACTGCCATGCTCTGGAAGAGCCTGGGTCTCTCCTGGCGGCAGAGGGAGTCTCTGAAGCAGAAAGACCCACTCCCGAGGATGCTTTGCATGAGCCTCATGAACCCCCACTTCTCCGCTGCAAGCACAGTCTGGTGGGTGAAGGATTAAAATCAGTCCTGGGACCCCTGGTTGGGGTCTGACAGCATATTTTACTGGAGCTGAAGTGCTGAGTGTGAGCACAGGGGTGACCCTTTGGTGCGTGGCCTGTGCAGGCTGTGGTGAGGTTCTTGCAGAGGGGACACACTCCAGCAATAGAGGACTGTGAATGATTTGGGGGATACCTTCCCCCTGAAAGGTCCTCCAGAGAAAGACTTTTCCATAAAGATCATCTAATAGAGACCCGCCCATCTTATTGTATTTGGCTTATCCCGGAAGACTCCAAATTAGCAGTGCAGACCCGAGCTGTGTCTGAGGGACTGGTGCATGCATGAGCTGCTCCCATCTCCGCAGGCAGACCCAGCCTGGACGCTGCACCACTGCTGGAGACCTCAGCATACCAGGATGGGGTGTGAGCAGCGTGGGGGCAGCTGCTTCCCTCTTCCCTCACTATCATGGATCTTTTACATCTGTAGGGTGATGGTGAATCAACCTGGTCAGAAATGATCTGGAAGATTTCTCAGTAGGAAAAGAGCCAACAAAACTAAAATAACATGGTGCTTTGACATTTAATGGCATTATTCTGAGTGCTTTACAAGAAGATATATTTACCCCAACTCACCTGCTTATTTCTTTCATCTACTTATGCACAAACACACAAAATCTGTCCAAGGCTCTGTAAATTCAGGCGTCTGCCTGTTCTCTGAGAGGGACGCATGACTCTCTTATTTAGTAATTTCCGCCCTGGTTTATAGTATCTGCAGCTGAATTTCCCTGAAGTCATCCCGAGAAGCAGATCTCTTTGGAGGCTGGGCAGCATCAGGCAGGAGTGTGGTGACCATAAGCACTCCTGACTCTGTCAGAAATGCTGAGGGAAAGATGAGAAAGATCTCCAAGCTGGGAGATGAAGGAACATGGGGAAGTCTGATGTATACTTAGCTGTTTGAGCTAGAAAAAGATATTTTTCCCAAATTATTGGAGGCTACGCTCTGACAGCTGTGAAGGGTTAGGTTATGTGTCTCCAGAGAACAGTTAGATGTTTTTACGATTGTTATTCTGTTTCCTTTAGCAAGACCCTGAGTATTCAGGGCTGGAGCCGCAGCACAGGAATGATGAGCAAGAAGCTTTAGGGGTGGCAAATCACAGGTCCTCATGAAATTTTGGGTCATCTGCATTTGTGTTCAGTGGGTTGTTTTTGTTTATAGGAAACACTTCACATACCAGCTAGAGAGGGAGGAGAGGCTCTGGGCGCACAGGTCTGTCCCTGCCACAGTGCGTTTATTCCTGGATAAAACACTTACTTAGTGCCACGGAGCAGGGTGGTGTTTTCTGTTTGCATTGCATTGCAGGCTGGTCAGAACACCACTGACCCTTCCTGGCTGCCACCCCAGAAATCCCAGTATGAAAGCAGCTCTTGTGGCTGTCTTTAGCAATTTTTTTTCCCCCCCTGTTTCCTGTTTCATCCCCCTGTCTCACCCCAAACAATTTTGATTCCATCGTCCCTGGGACTCATTCTGCCACAGCCCACAAGGGTTTGTTGACAATGGGTTAAAATGAATTTCATAAAACACATGGCGCCACAGTTATTTTTATAAAGTGAACATCAGCTGAGCAAGTTCTGGAGACGGCACTGTGAGCCAGGGA
Organism: Athene noctua; assembly: GCF_965140245.1. Lineage (NCBI taxonomy): Eukaryota > Metazoa > Chordata > Aves > Strigiformes > Strigidae > Athene > Athene noctua. The sequence continues at coordinate 7,120,433 of NC_134060.1, forward strand.
ATGTTAACTCGGCAGGAACAACAAACAGCGCTTATCACCCTGGTCCCCTGCTGGGGTCAAGTCCATCAGAGCTTTATTGGGAAAGGGGCTGGTTCCTGGGACATGGGCAGTGTCACATGATTCCTGCTTCACAGGTAATTAAAAATCACTAAGTGCGTCTCCCTGCGCAGCCCTTGGTGGGAATGGGGTTTGCCCTGCTGCAGGCTGCAGCCCCTCATGCTGCAGGAGCTTGCGGTGCAGGTGGTTCCCAGGGCTGGGGAGGCTGTTCCTGCTGGGCAGCCCTGGCTGCTGGGACCCTCCAAGGTGCTTTAAGTCTCAGTTTTTAGATAGCAAAGCTCAGCAATGCTGTCCCCTGCAGTGTGCTGTGTCCTTGAGGTATTTCCACACTAATTAGACTGTGCTGAGGACATTTGCAGGCACTGGCACACCATCGTTTCAACTTAAACTGCAGGAGCTATCAACAAGACATCTGTATCTCAGACCATCTACCACGCTTCCAAAAAAATTGCTTAGCCCAGTTTGGGAATGAACATTCCCTCAGAAGAGGTTGGCTGTGGCCACCCTGTTTTGGAGGCACAGAGGTGCAGATGCAGAGCGATCCGATGGGGCTGCACGGCTTGTGTCACTGTCCTGGGACAAATATGGCTTGGAGGGCTGATGCCACTGTCCTTGAACTGAACAGACCAGGACTCAAGTTGCCAGCAGAGAACCTGCAGGAGATATCTGAGAAGTCCCACTGGTTAACCAGTCCCAGACCCCAGTGATCCCCCTGTGCAGTGGTACCACGATCTTTCAGACTTCAGTTCTGGTTCAGGCCAGGTGTAGTCACTTGGGGATGAGGTCATGGGAGAAGAAAGAGCCCTATGGTCTTACCAGACACCCGTGCCCCCTTTCACAGTGCCTTTCCTGACATGCACAGGGATGGACCCAGGCTACACAGAATAAACATCCCACTAAGGCTATCTGTCCTGGCAAATGGTGTGCCACTCTGCCTCGAGGGATGGCTTTCTTCCTTTTAAATCTGCTTGAACTCTTGGCTTTTCTCCAGCTCTTCAGAGCAACCTTTCAATCAGGCAGAGACACGCTGTACTTGGCCATGGCCTTTCCAAAGGAGGACATGGCCAAAAGAAAACCTAGTCGGGGATTTTGCGGTAGCCGCCCCAAGGGCAGAGTGTTGGTGTGGTGTGAGCAGTGGAGGCTGCTCCCATGTGGGATTACTGGAGAACTCCTTCAGCCCAGCAGCTCAAAATAATTGATTAGCTGATGGTCTCTAGAAATCTCTCCCTGGTGTTCTATCACCTGTTGGTAACGCTTCTGCAGATCAAAGCTAGACAGGGAAAGAGGAAAGTGGCTCATGAAATGTTGGTTGCATGATTCTGAAAAGAAAAACTGTTATTTTAAACCTTTCCATTATAGTCAATTAGAACTAATGAATCATATTAATTGAGTGTCAGTTTTAAAAACCTGCAAATCAGGAGTCCTATTTATGTTACATGTAATTGCAGGCGTCTGAGGACAGAACTGCAAGGGCTCATTTCACCAGTCCAGCGGATTGCTTTCATTCATGATTTCCTTCAGTTATTCATCCTGGGCTCGTACAGGGTTAATAGTAGTGCACCCAGCAGTGTGTTGTTGTGCAAGTGATGTGAAAGCCTGTCAAGGCTGTCAGCTGGTGGGAGCACTCTGCTTGTGAAAATGGAGGTCTGGCAGGTGATGCGGCTGAGCTAGTCTCAGCCTTGGGCCTCACGGAAAGAGTAGGTCTAAACAAAATCCCAAGAAAAGTTTGCCTTGCACACAAGGTCAACTGGGAGAGCACTCAGCAGAAAGGATGGGACCATCAGCTGCGGGACTTCTTCTTTGGCCATCATTAAATCCTTGGTCCCTGCCAGCTTGTGGCTGAACTCGTGGTGGTTGGAGACCTGCTAAGCCCCGCAAGGAAGGGCCTACCTGGACTGCAGCGGGCAGGACCCGTCAGCTTTCGGAAGGGACTCCTCTCCCGTTGTTGCTGTTGGCTGTGCAGCTGCTCACTGGAATGTGTTGTGCTGTCTGGGCTTCATTGCATTATGCAAGCAATCCGTGTAATTTTAGAATTACAAAAAATATACAGTCCCCATTTCCTCCCATTGATGAAGACCATTTGTGTTTGTGTAAGCGGGACGGTCTGCCAGGAAGGAATGGAGAAAGGTGAAAATGGGAAGGTGTGGTATCAGAGGACGTTTCCTTTTTTTCCTTCCAGTTTCTTTTTCACCTGGTTAAAGCCAAAACTGGACTTCTGCTGAAATTTCAAATATTCTGCCTCATGAGTAAGGAGGCCCATTGCTCACAAATGCCAAAATACTAAATAAAGCAGCTGGGAAGATGGTCAGAAAAATCATATTTTGTACTGTAATTGTTGGGGCTATTTGGATGGATGAGAAAATAACATTAAAATGGCAGAAAGGTGCACAAGGTATCAGAGATCGCAGCTGTATCCCTGTTCTCAGAGTAGCGGGTTGCAAAGAGCCTTCCCCTCTGTAACCACAGAGTGTCTTCTCTTTCCTTTGGGAAGAGGCTCAGAACAGAGCATAGCAAGGACGATTTTAATTTAAAAAAAAAAAAAAAAATTATTTCCATGTGACACAAACCAGCACAGGAAGATTGCCGTGCTTTCCTTTGGGGGCAGGCGGGGAGGGAACAGCAGTTCCTAAAACTCCCTGGATTATTTTAAAACTGGAGTTATATTTCACTTGATTGTTTTTATTTCTATTTAAGGGGCAGGAGAAAGTAAGGGGTGTTACTATAAAAGGAGATTGGAGTATAATTCTTCACTCCTGCATTGCTTTTGCTTGGTGTGGTGGCACCGGTTTGGTAGAATAACACGTGTGTAACGAAATGCAACCCTCAGACAAAGCCATTGACAGGGCACACTTTCACTAGCTCCCTCTCCCTTCCTCCATCTCTCCCTTCCCTCCCTCTCGTTCTTCTCCTGACTTGCCCTTTCTCTGCCCATTAGCTCGGCAAAATGCATTTCAGTTGCAAGAAGCCAGGGCTCGGGTCTGAGCTCTCTTTCTGCCTGCAGGAAGCGTGTTAGGAGGCCAAAGCAAATCCCCTTTGGGCTGTCCCAGGACTCACTGAGATGTTTCCCTCGGTGGCAAATGCAAACAACTCCCCAGTGCGGAGCTGGCTTCATGTTTCCCTCACTCCATACTTGTGACCTTGCTCTCTGTCCTGGCCAGCGCCTGTCTGTGTGTGACGGGCCAGAAAATGAGACCACACAGGACAGGGCTCAGAGCCACGCAGCGGAGGCTGAGGCTGGAGCTGCCTGTCCATCCCAAAGCCCATGGATGTCAAACCCCAAAACCAGAGACAGGGACTAACTCATAACCCTGGTACTGAAATTAATTCCTTTTCCAAGCAAGAAATATGCACAGTTCACCCTACAGCTGGGAGAACTGGTCGTTTGGAATAATATTTGTTCTGAACTCGGTTCCTTTGGGAGTTTGCAAACAACCCGCCACTGGATGCTGGGCCCAGCAAATACCATCGTTATACAGGCATTTCACACTGCAGGTCAGCCTCACGGGGGAGAGCTGCTGACTTCAACTTGATGCTGTATGAGTTCTGCAGTAGGTCTGGCTTTATGGACTATTTGACAGATACTTTTGAAACGGGGTGGGGAGCAAATGAGATGCATTTCAGGCTGACTCTTGAATGGATAATCAGCCATGGTAAAATAGATGTCTTGTTTCACCAGTGATGACAAATATTTCATGAACATTTACTAGTAAGGCCCTGTTATTCAAAGTAAACAAAATTAGAATTTCCATCCATAGATCACAGTGACTTCTCACTGTGTGGCCATGTCCCCTTCTGCAAACCACCCTGCCTGCTGCAGGCAGGTGTGGTCCAGCCTCAGCGTCAGTTCCGTTTAATTTTCCCTCCAGCTTGTCCCGCTGACAGATGGCAGCTCTAAATGGAAAACCGTTTCAGTGTTCATCAGAGGAGAAACAGTGTCCTGGGCTGAACTGGTGGGGAAAAGAGGCCAGCAGTGCTGCAATTAGTTACCCAGCTTCATGCAGGTGTCAGAGCAGCATCCAGGCTCTCTCCTTCCAAAGACGGGGACCAAGCATGTCCCAGCAGCTCTGTCCCCATCGACTCGGTGCTTGGCACAAACAGAGTTTGAGAAACTGGTATTTTATTAGCCCCTCCAGAGCAGTGGGGACTTGCAGGAAAGCCTCCTGACAGTAGAATTTTGTTGAGCTACAGTGACATCCAGCGGCTGTTCCCGATGGACCTCTTCAGCCTGAGCTTGCATTTCTGCCAGGATCTCTGCACATCTGCCGTGGGGAAATGCAGATTTTTCTCGGTGCAGAGCAGAGCAGTGGGTGAGCGGGCAGAGATCTGCTTGGGAGCTTGGTACCAATCTCAGAAAGCTTCTGCTTGCCCTTAAAGTAGAAGAGAGATGCTCTGTTTTTATCAGCAGATACAGTTCAAGTCCTTTAGCAGTTGATCTTTGTATACTACTCACTGTTTACAAGTACTTATTAACAATGCATCCCTGTGCAAGGCCTTCAATAGACAGCAAAAACCTCTGCCACAAGGAATTGTCTGTGTTATAGCTAGAATTTATCAAAATAAGGGAAAATTCACAGGGATTCTTTCAACCCTATTGTTTGCTTTTTAATAAAAGTCTTGTCTTGCTAATGTTTAACTGTCACATAATCTAGGCAGAAAAAAAGGCTCAACGTGTGAAGGATGGGAGCAGTCATGCCAGCAACTTCCCTGTATCTTGGCAGCGGTAGATATTTTGTAGGCACCATTGCAACAAATAGTCATAAAAAGCCCACCAAAGGATGATAGTGCTGCTGTTCTCATCTATTTAAGAGCCTTTTTTGCATTTCTAGAGAAAGGCAGGCAGAGTGTGTGAATGTATACAGCAAAAGCAGGGGCCGATGTCTGCGTGTGTTGACAGAGCAATGGCTGGAAGTAAAATTAGGGTAGAGCAGGAGGAATGGTGGGATCTACTGGGATCTTCAGGAGTGGAGTTGGCATAGAGGGCAAGAGTGCAGACTTCAAAGCACAAGCTGATCAGATCTAGGAAATAGCCAGGTCCTCCCTCCTGTTGTCCCCTTAGAACTTTTGAGCAGATTTAGCACAAAAATAGTCCGTGTATGTGTCTTTTACACTCTCTGTTTTGTGTTTGCCCATCCCTCAGGAACCAGTGAAGACCTATTCCAGGACTCTGAGGGGCGGGAGGGATCTGAGCCAATTGAGGAACACCAGTTTTCAGACCTAGAGGAATCTGATGATGATGATGACAATGAAGATGAGGAAGATGAGGAGGAAGAGGAGAGCCAAGATGAGCCACCTTTAAAGTTGCCGGAAGGCAAACATCCCACCCTCCTGATGCACTCTTCAGGTGGCTCTCCATCTTCTCAAGAGGAAGGCACTGAAATAGCATTGTCCTTAGCCCAAGAAACTGTTTCCAGCAGCCAAAAATTAGGAGAAGGCCAGCAGGCCTCCTCCTCAGGGCTGGAAACAAAGTGGTCAGCAGACAGCAGTGACATTGCTGTGTGCCACAGCTTCTTGAGTCTCCACAGACCAGCTTTGACCTCCACCGAACAATTGGCTTCTGCTGAAAGAGAGTCTGTCACAAGGCCACAGATGTCCTTAGTTATGGACCTGTCAACCTCAAAAGACACCTCCCCAAGAAAAAGGTGGTCTCCGAGCCAGGACTCTGGCAGAGGTGGTGGCAGCAGCAGACCAATGCTAGCAAGAAAGCACCTATTAACCAAAAATGAAACTTCACCGAAACGGTTTTCACCAACTGGAGAACTGTCTTCTCTGAGGTGCCTGTCTCCAGGGAGAGGGTTGTCTCCTTGCCAGCGTGTCTCTCCCAGGAGGGAGGCGTCTCCACTGAGATGTGTGTCACCAAGACTTGAGCTGTCGCCTAGCAGGCATCTTTCCCCCAGAAGAGAGCTGTCCCCAAGAACATACCTTCCACCAGAAGGAGAAGTCTCCCCTGCGAGGCACTCGTCACCAAGCAGAGAGATGTCATCAGTCAGATATTTATCGCTGAAGAAAGTCTTGTCTCCAGGCTGTTCAGAGTCGTCTAGGTATCCATCCCCTGGGAAAGAGGACTTGCCTGGTACTAGCAAATCAGCAGCAGATGACAAAGTTCAGAGCTCATATCAAGCCCAGCATGGGATATTATCTTCGATGCCTCTACCTCACAGGTTCTTTGGCAAAAACGTACAGCTCTATGAGTCCAAGCTGGTAAGTTCAAGCCCCTCTTGCCTTCTAGTCCCTGCAGTACATTCTCTGATAAGTTTTTGAATGAAGGTTGCAGTGCAGAAGTGTGTAGTGATTGACTCTGATCGATGTCACAGGTAACCCAGAGGAAAGTGACAGTGGACAGCAATGGGTTTTCCACCCATTTTGGTCCTGCCCGTCTCAGTTGAAGAGAAATAAAGTTGTCCCTTCTCCAAGGAGTTATTTACACTCCTGACCCAACCAGTCTTCTGCTGAGACAAGCAGGAAGGATGACTGGTTAATAATAACTAGTTATAACTACGAGGCTTTTTTTTTTTTTTTTTTTTTTTCCCTGGGAATTTCATACCCATTTCTGAGATTTCATCAGCTGGGCAGAAGCTGTGACCATTTTTCACTGGTCAGTGACCTGAACCAGATCTGAACTAACCATTGCACTCTATTGCTGACTCCTGGGCTATGTGCATACACAGCCAACTCTGTTAGATTAACTGCTGAGAAATGTTTGTTTGGACATCTCTGATTTCATCTCGCTTCTCTCTTCAGCACAGAGAGGTGTTTCCCACTGGGTCCAGAAAGTTATTTAATCTCTCTGCTGGACATATCAAATCCTATGGGTAAAGGAAAATTGCATGTTCCTCCCACTGCTACAGGCAAATTAGACGTCGGGTTTGGTGGAATGTTTCCCATTTCTACTGAAGTGCCTGGCTCTCCTGTAATTTATGCTGATGAACATGAGATTCAGTTGCTGGAGTTGCTCTGCTGTGAAACTGCTGTGAGGAGACACTCAAGCCCTTAGGGACTGCACTGGGAAGAGAGAGGCCTTTATACAACCCCTGGAGAACCTGTCATGGCAGATGCTGACCCAGGTCTTCTCCAGAAGAGCCACGCTGCCCAGTGTGCGTTTCTTCCACGTCTATGATAACGTACAGTCTTCTGGTCCTGCCCTCCTTCTGCTTTCCACTATGAGTGTTTGTCTTACCTTCTCAGAGACTATCCTTTGTTTCAGGTCCAAACTTTTTCTTAATGTAATGTTATTTCCCTTTCCTGTCAATTAAATTCTTGTGGTGAATCTCAGTGCTGTGGAAACCTCAATTCTTCAACTCTGAAGCATCTCTGTCAGGAAAACTGCCCACTGCCTCTGCTTGAAGCAAATCCCCTAAGCTCCCTAGTCCATAGTAGGAGACAATATTGTAGACCCCTGCTTATCTGCCCATTCACACTTTCTAACTTACGCTGTCACATACATAACTTTTTGCTCCATTTTCCTGCTCCTTTCATGCAGCCAAAGTCACCACTGTTGCTTTTCTTATGTGCCTCCAAAGCAACAATAAAGACCTGAATGGGAAACTTTCCATTTATCAATGAGATGAACAGCTGGGCTTTCACTGGAAAATTACATTCCTGGTAAGGCTACAAGAAACAGAAAGATGGAGGTAGATCTATCGGATCCCAAACCAAGCTCTGTGCTCAAAACTGGTGCCCCGTGCATTGCTTAGAAGCTTAGAGACAATCTTCACTTAGCTTCAGTGTAAGGCTTTCTACCAAGTCTGTGCCTCAGGCCTGACCATGACCATCTCTCTCCGCACTGGCTTTTGCAGCAGGTAGTCTCTCCTTCTATACAGTTGCATTACTGAGGTGATTTGTTTGGGGGTTTCCCAGCACCCCTGTAGTGATTCTGCCAAGACTTCATGTGGATAAGTGACATTTAGCAAGTGTTTGGGCTTGTAACTGCTGACCAAGCATACACTATCTTCGGTGACTCTTGCTTTCTCTCTTCTGTTCTCTTGCTGCTTTCCTCTGTTGCCTCTTCATAGAGATCTAGCTTGTGGGGTCAGGCAATTCTCCATATAAGAAATACACCCTCCAGTGAATCCTCAAATTTTATAGCTAACCCCATCTTAATGGAAAGTTGATTTCATTTCTGTTGATTCCTCTTCTAGGGAGTCCTGTTTAGGGGTTTAGTTATAACCTCATCACTAATTAATCCATTTCTGTTTAGCCACATATCTCTCCATGATGTACATTAGGAAACTATGTGAAGCACCGAGAGAGAAAGAGGAAAAGGTAAAATGGTAGGGTCTTAACCCTTGATTTCTACAGACCACACCATGAGGGTGGTGGTGGGGACCACACTGATGGGTGTGCTTTGTGTCAAATGAGAGTTAATGCTATCTCTTACTTGGTCCAAAACATCCTTGCAATTATCATCTGTAAGGATGTAATCCTGCTTTAATTATTCTGGGCTCTCGGAAACCCCATGTACTGAAAGGGATCCAAAGCAGCTTGGATGGCGGGAAACGCTGGCGTCCTCTGCCAGGGTTTCAGAGGCAACTCTGATAATAGGACAAGGGGTCATGGTTTTAAACTAAAAGAGGGTAGATTCAGGCTAGATTTAAGGAAGAAATTTTTTACAATGAGGGTGGTGAAACACTGGAACAAGTTGCCCAGAGAGGTGGTAGATGCCCCATCCCTGGAAACATTCAAGGTCAGGTTGGACGGGGCTCTGAGCAACCTGATCTAGTTGAAGATGTCCCTGCTCACTGCAGGGGGGTTGGACCAGATGGGCTTTAAATGTCCCTTCCAGCCCAAACCGTCTGTGATTTTGTAATGATCCAAGCCTGAACCAAACCCCTGGATCTGTGCCCCGACAGACCATGGGCATACTTGTACCCAGAAGGCAGATGCTGTGGGTTGTGTTGCTCCTTACCTTAAAGTTTTGGGGGTCCAAATCTTCCTCAGTTGATTGATATCCCTCAAATTAGAATAAAATGTTAACATAACCAATCCTTATAGTCAACATTAATGATGCTCATGCTGTAACTTGCATTTGCACTGATTCGGCTGTTTCTTTTCCCTCTCCGGTGCAGAAGATAGAACCACGAAGCCCAACATGTTCACCTGGCATCACACAGCCTGTCTGCTCCAGACCCTTGCAGGCATCTCATGAAATACACGTCCACGGTCCCAGCCGAGGGGAGGAGAATGTCTTCAGCCATCTCCCGTTGCATTCGCAGCAGCTTACGAGGACCCCATACCCTATGATTCCCATTGGGGGCATCCAGATGGTCCAGGCGAGGCCAAGCACCCATCCCAGCTTGGTGCCCAGTTCAGTTGTGTCCCTACAACCAGGATACTTCGCCTCTGATGGCAGCAGCTTCACGGAGTTCAGCCGGGGTCCCAAGAGGGATGAGGAGCCGCAGGTCCCACGGGAGCCATCGTCGGCGTCTGTCTCCCCGGTTGCAAAGGTTTCTAAATACACACTGTCCCCAGAGCTTACGAGCAGTGGTTACTTAGAAGAGAAAATGAGGACTAGTGAGCTTCAGCAAAAGACAGACCAGGAGGAATACAGGGTAAAAATGTTCGCTGAGTCTAGCCACGCGGAGCAGGCAGGCCGCTCGGCATCCCCAGCCAGCCCCAGCACAACCGACGAGCACTCTCCAAAGCCTTCGACAAGTGGGGAAGAACCCTTGAAAAAAACGGGCAAGAAGCAATCTGGCAGCTCGAGCACTTCTTTTGAATCATCCTGCACTTTCATCTCAGATCTCCCCTCCCAGCCGTTGGACAGAAGCAGCAGCACCGGCTGCCTCTCAGAGCCCTCATCGAGCCATTCGCATGCCCAACCGCTCTCTGTCCGGAGGAGAAACCTCTCCGGAGAGCCCAGTCGCCAAGGGGGAACCTCCAGGAAGAGCAGTCCACACCTAGAGCACGCAGATTTAGGTCAAACTCAAAAAAAGGTGGATGAAAACACGGAAAGTGCTTAAGCCTCCACCATCTGTTCCACCTTTAGGCTTCCTATGTAAAATCAACAGACATTTTCAACACTATTTCCTTTAGTATAATCATCGCTATAAGAAGCACTCTAGTGAATGACCAAACCCATGGAAGATTCCTGGTTTTCTTTGTCCCAGTCTGGTATTATCTCCACATGTATGCAGTTACTTGTGCCTTTTTCTATACCTTTTGTTGCTTGAAATGTACAAAACTGTTTGAGGCTGTGAATATTTTTTTAGAGTTTTTCAGAAAGGGGTTTGTTAGACCTTGTCTTTTTTGCCATTTAGGTGTGCGTAACTATGGGCCTGAGAGATGCAGAAAGGAAAGGGTTAAGCATTTTAAGAGGAAGAAGATGCACTGAAAACAAAAACAAAACAGAAAAACTTTTTTATATTGATTAAATGATTAAAAAAAACCCCAACCAAACCCTTGCTCCTGTGTACAGAAGTTTATGATTCGTATTTATTACATGCTTTATTTAATTCTCGCAAAGTGCTTGTATTTTTTTTTCTCGCATCCCTCTGATTGCCTATGGTTGTGCTTTAAACAGTTGAGACTGCTTTACATTTGAAAAACGTGTTTACCCTGAACTTGTAAATGAAACTAGCACTTCCTTGAGTAGGGGGAGGTTCATTCGCAGCGAGAGAAATTGTCACTCAAATGAGAAAATGAATCTTGAGCATCCCTCCCTCCTGCAGAACCCATCAAAGCACTTTTCTAAAAAGGGACAAAAAAAAAAGGTTCTTCTTCAAAGATTTAACTGCAAGAACATAGGAATGTATCAAATGTAGACCCAGTGCCAGGAATGGTGTCTCTCGCTGGACGAGCCGGCCTCCTGCTTGCTTTAATCCTTCCATCCCACGCCCGCTCCCTGCGCGCACGGCCGCTCCGCGATGCTCCCCACATCGCCCTGGCAAAGTCATGCCTGTGCCTGAGAGCCCCTCTTTTCTGGGGTTTGAAAGCCCTCTGTAAACACCCTCCCTTGGTTTAAAAGTGGAAGTAAACTCAGCCTTGCAACCATTTTTCCTCCGTAATTTTTTTTAGTTGCGGACACGCTCCCTCCATCCCATCCCCACTCAGTCCTGGCTGGTTTGGCTTCGTTGGGCTCTAGGGATGCAGGCGTAGTTTATGCTCTGCTCGTTTGCATGCCTGCGGCTCTGTAACTCTGTGTCTTATTTTAATTTAATTTATTTATTTAAGCGGAACGTCGCAAACGTAGTCCTTATTGTGCAGATGGGCCCTTTTTTGGTGTTTTGGAAGAAAAAAGTTATGATGCTGAGTGGTTAATGTTTGCAATCAGCTTGTTACGCATGCACAATAACTTTTTCCAGAGCAAATTTTTAACTATGACCATCCGTAGCAGAGCAATGGCCTCTACTGCCAATAGATACGATACCAAATACAGAGAGACCCGATGGAGCCATTCCTCTCTGTCACGTTAACACACTTTTTAAACTGCAAATGTTCGATACATGTTTGCCCTAGCAGACAGCAAGCTCTTTACTACTTTAGAGGGTTTTCTGGTCTATGGACTCTGTACAAACCTCTTTTTTTTTTTTTTATTTTAACAAAAAAAAGAAAAAATATATGAATATTTAACCAGTGGACCAGTTCTTTCTTCTTTCAGAGCTGTTCCAGTTTATCGGGTACGTAATACACTTTTTAAAAAAAAAAAAAAAAATTAAAAAAAATTAAAAGAGATCAAATAAAACCTGAATGAAAACATATTTCATTGCCAGACTTGATGAGCTATGAACTGTTCCCGTTTCACGGGCAAATAATATAAATTTTTTAATAATCTTCTGTGATTTTTTTTTTTCTTTTCTTGTAAAGGGAATTAAGTACAAAAGAAGATATCATGGAAATAACATTAAGGCTGTGACACTGACCAAAACAACATCCAGAACCCATTTATACCTTAATTAGCACTTTTATCAAGTTTCCCTTTTTCCCATCTCCCCCTTTGGCCCCAAGCCTGGAAGTTGGTTCTGTTTCAAACCCAGCCAAATCCTATGGCAGGAGCAGGGGCTGGGAGTTCAGCTCACCATAGCAACTCTCTTCAGTGAAACTCTTAAGCGCGAGCTTAAATCCTCCTCAGGCTTTAAGCGTGTGCTTAATGTCAAGATGACTCTCGGTGGACTGCTCAGCCAGGGTTGGCGTGGGCATCCCTGGAAACCATCCACCAAATCTAGCAAGAGTTTTGACTTTCCTGGCTTCTGCCACTTTTTCACCCCTTGCCCTTGTCACACTCTTAACAATATTCCAAGATAGCTTTCTGTATTTAATTTTTTTATATATATATATATATATACATAAATATATATATATATATATATATATAAAAATTGTACATAAAGAAAAATATTGCAGCAGTTGTGCACTCCTCAGCATCCTGGTTTTGTTAGGTGCGTTTGACATGAGCTTTGGGCTAGATCAAATTTGCTCGGCTTCTTTCTGTAACTGTATTTTTAATCCTTGACTGGTTGATACTTTGCATGTTTTGTTTTTTTTTTTTCCTCCTTCTGTCATTTCTGGACAGAGGAAAAGAAAAAAGCCCAACAAAACCCAGAAGTCATTACATTGGTTTCTTGCTTTTGTTGTTGCGGTTTATTTTATTACTATTATTATTATTATTTTTTAAAGCTTTTCCAGCAGCTCAAGATGAGTTGAAGCTTTCTGCATCTCAGCTGCAGAGCATCCAGGCTGGCAGCTGGTGCTGCGCGAGGCAGCGGTTTGTGCGACCATCCGGATGCCTTCGCCCGCGGCCAAAAAAAAGCGGGGAGAGGAGTTTGGGAAAGGGCCACGCAGCAGTGAGGTGCTCACCCTGCTCGGATCCCATACCCACCACTTGGCAGCCACGGAGCGGGCGCATGCGGGGACCGCTGAAAACTCAGGAGATGGTCAAAAAAACAAAACCAACCCCAAGGCTGTGCCGAGTCTCAGCCCAGTTTGGCTTCTCAGCAGAGCGGCTGTGGGCATGGCAGGGGAGGCTCTGGCTGGGGTGAAATGGTGCTTCATGCTATACCTAACGGGCGCAATATGGCCTATTGGATAGGCAAAAAGGATCACACACACACACACACACAAATTGATACTTAAGGGCTAATTATCACACTGACAGCTCAGAGCTCCGCGGGAAGGGCGTCCTCCTCCGCGCCGGCACCAGCATCTCCGTCTGCGGGCAGGGCGGGCGTCCCCGAGGGGCAGCCCTGCTGTGAAATCATAGCGTGACCTTGTGCAAATCGTGTCTCCCCTCTGCCTCATACTCAGCCAAGGAGCACAGTGATGCAGCTCCACCGATTTTCATAGAGTTGTGTGTTATTTACAGCGGGGCTGAAGACCCACCCATCACTGGTGGCTGCCTTCCCTACCTGGAGCACCTGTTGCCTCCCTGTGTCACACGTGGTGAAAGATGTTTGCAGGTCACGGCTTTTAGTATCACTCTAGGAGTCTGTTCTGTCTGCAAACTAGAGCTGGTAAATCCTGATTTACTTTCCACAAGGGCTGCAGGGGTGGCTAAGTTTGTATCCGTAGACGCTTTGCAGAGCAATTAGCAGTATTATTTGCAAGAGAATGTATTAATAATGCAAATAGGCAAATTAAAAATCAGAGCCCAGCCTTTCCTTTTCATCAGCGGGTGGAAATAAAATCCCCTGCTTTTCTTATGGCAAGAGGTTCTTAAATTTATAGTCCATGAAGGCATGTGACCTCCAGAGACTGGCTGCTCCTTTTTGTTATGTCGCTGGTTAATTGGCCAAAACCCTACTCTGATATTTCCTTCCCTGGTAAGCTGTTTGTGTAGCTCCCATGAATGCAGGTACTCAATGGCAAACGGATGCTCTGGCACCCAAGAAATCATTCTGCATGGAGGACTTGGCCCATGCTCTTAAATAACTCCTTGAAACAGTTCTGTTAAGTACCAAGCCTTATAGCCAGAGCTAATAAAGCACTTGTACATTGGCTTAAGCTTAAGCATTTCTGGAGTTTCAGTAACTTCTTTGTGCTTAAGCATGCATTTAGGTTCTTTTATCAAGGTTACAGAGCTCCGTGTCTTGCAGGACTGAGCAGACCATGGGAGGAGGAGAGGGGGGCAGTTGGCTCCCCAAAACGACCCCGTGCCTTGAAGCAGCTCTCTGTCAGCTCTAATTATTCACAGGTTGTTGGCTGGATACCCAGGAACTGCAGCAGGAAACTCTTAAAAGTAATGATGAAGTAGCTGTGACTTTACAGCTTATGACTGGGAAATGTATTTCATCACCTGCTCCTAAGAGGTGACATTTTCAACCCTGTTGTCTCTAAAGTTAACGCTCCTCAGCCAGTGCTCGGGCTGGCTGATAACAGCCACCGGCCAGACCCAAACCCCGCTCTCGCTCCAGCCCTGTCCCAGCTGCCAGGGTTTGCTGCGAGCGGCCGGCCGGCCCCGCTGCCCGCTCGCCTGGCTGGAGGCAGCTGGAGCTGGGGCTGGGGCTGCCAGCCCGCGGGCAACCAGGGCAAAGAGACCCAGCGCCCTCCTGGCCCCGGCCCTCAGCTCTGCCGGAGCCATGGCAGCCACAACCGGCCACCTCCCCATCGCTTCTCTTCCACCTCCACAAAAAAATATGCAGAAGAGATGATTTTTCTCTTAAGACAGCTTTCACTTTTACCTGGTTTTTGTTTTAAATCCACAGAAGCAGCACCTGAACAAGCAATATAGTTGGTCACGCAGAAGTCATTAAAATTATTCCAATTTTCATGCAAAACCCTGGACAATTTGATCTAGCCCTTTTCTGCTGTTCTTGCAATAGCTTTTCGTTTGCTGACTTGGTTTCATCATGTGCTTTTCTTTCTTTTTAATATTTCCATCTATTGCACAGTATTTACAAATAAAACCATATTGTAAATTATTTACAAAAAATTTAAAAAAAAAAAAAAAATCAGTCCTGATGGCATAAAACAAATCTGTTTTCATTACTGAGATATGATGGCACTTACGATCACTTTAGTAAATGTAATGTAAAAAATAATAATAATAATGTGTACGCAAATTTAATATACATGGTCTCATGTAAGATAAATATTTGCCTTTTTTTCTAAAAGGTGTATGTATTCTGTAAGTGGAATAGTCTGTAGAAAGTTTCTATATGTTCTTAAAATGGCAATACATTCCAAAAAAGGTACTGTAAATATGTACAGCGTACAATGTAATTTGGTAGTTTTGCCTGTAATTTTATTTTAACTCCAGTTTCTACACTTGCATCTTGCAATGTCTGTATGGTTATATCAGTGCAAAAAAAAAATGCAGGTAAAAGCACAGTCTGATGTAAAAAAAAAAAAACAAAACCAAACAAAAACCACAAAAAAAACAAAACAAAACAAAAAAAAACACAAAAAGAAGAAAAAATACTCAGTATTTGATGTTTGTGACCCTTATTGTAAATGACATCTGTACTGTGAATGAGAAGTTTTTACAAGTATAATATTGCCTTTACTACAGCTCAGATTGTCTGCTCAGTCTGAGCGTATTTTTAAAAAAATAGCATGTTGGAATAAATTTTAAAGTCCCAACATATTACTACGTGCACGACTGGCAGTCTTTAATTTTGATTTTTATTTAGCACAGTCAGGGACCTGGGTTGTAAAACGATGGAGGCAAATTTGGATAAACCAGTGTTAAGTTGCAGCCCCCCCCAGCCCCAAGCAATCGCTGCTGAAACACCCCAGTCGCATGTGAAGTGCTGCTGTAACAGAAGTGCCACGAGTGTATTTTTTTCAGGATTTCCTCCTTGCAGTGCCGAGGTGGTGAAGCAAAGGCACGTGGTGGATGCTCTGAGGGGGCTCTGCAGAGGCCCGACTGAATTCAGTGCACTGATCAGAGACCATCTGCGGGCAGCATCGCTGGGTTTGATTTTTTTTTAAGAGGTGCCTTTTCCTTGCCAGATCCCCCCAAACCTGGGCTGCTGCCCAGCATCCCGTGGTGGCCGCATACCTATGGGGGTCTTGCCAGGCCCTCCGCTGCTGGGTGAAGCAGCGTGACCCCCCCCGAGAGCGGGGAGGGCCGCTTTCCTCACTCCCTCCTTGTCACATCCCTCCAGACTGGCCTTCCTCCTCCAGGACACGTCTGGGCGTCCCTCCTCTGCCCCTGCCAGGGTGCTGCCTGCCCCGCTGCCTGGGGCATCCCCTTCTTTAGGAAGCCACCCTGAAGAGGGTATTTTGGGGCGGGGAGGGAAGCTGCCCCCCTCCTCGTCCTGCTTTGCCTGTTCACCTTGCCAGCAGGGAGCAGCTCGGGGGCTCGCTGTACCCCAGCACCCCTGTGAACCCCAACCTTCCTGACCAAGCTCTCTGGCTAATGCAAGCCCAAGTGCAGCAAAAATCACGTCTTGGGAGCCAGGTCTGCCTGAGGCTGGTCCACCGCCAGTGCTGCTCCTGAGATGACCATGACCATTCAGAAAAAGAAGGGCAAAAAAAATAAAAGCCTGTAATTTCCCCCTGCTAACTGTCCATCCGAGAAGCAGGCTGCCCTCAGCCCATCCGTTCTCGCCAGGCTTTTCACCTGCTCATCTTCACCCCATTGCCTCCTGCACTCCGACCAGCCTTTGATGGGCATTTGCAGACAAGTTCAGAAACTAAAGCAGGGGGGGGCTGGCAGGGGGAGGTTTTGCAAAATAGGTGAAGGAAGGAAATCTCTATCCAATTTCTATCTGTGACCGTGCAGCTGGGGTGGCATCAGCCAGCAGAACCAGCTGCTCCCTGTCCAAACATCAGAGCCCACAGCCTGAATAGTTGGCTTCTCTGGCACTGGATTCTGAGCACGGTGGCTGTGCTGGATGAGAGAGATGAGGGGAGGGGTGGGGAAGCTCATCTGGTCTCCATTTAGTCTCACAAAAGCCACATTTCTGCATGGAGAGGAGGGAGAAGTGTTAGTGGCAGTGTGCAAACCTCTGACTTACTCCTCTCCGAGATCTGGCTAACTTTGCAACAATTTTTTTTTTTTTTTTTTTTTTGATTTATTCATCAGTCACGCAGGAGGAAGGAGTGGACCAGGCCCCAGCACTCAGCTAGCAGAGCAGGTCCCTGCTCCGTGCCTCAGTTTCCCCAACCACAGACAGTAAGAGTGGCCTCCACATAAGGCTATGAGAAAACTCCAGTGGTTAAAGCATATGCAACAGCAAGGCCTAAAGATGCAGAGCTGTGGGTAACATCTCCCCAGGGGTTCTCCTATGTTGGAAAGGCTTAAAAAGCTTTGGGAGGTAGGTTATGCTCTGCACCCCCCCCGCTCCAGGGGGCTCCCCCTCTTGCCCCTGCTCCGGGAGTGCTCAGAGCAGAAGTGAATCTAGCATTTTGGTCCGTGCATCCAAAGAGCCTCTGTGGGCCTAGGGAGATGTGAGAGAGTCAGGGCCCGGGGAAGACTGGGTCCTTTACTGCCCTAATAGCACCTTGTATTTTCCTTTATGGTGGTTGAAGGCAACGAGCCTTGGCTGGAGGCCGTGCGATGGTGACGTTTGTTCCAGATACGCTGCCAGCCCCTCCAGTGTGTGCTTTAGCCACTGAACGGAGCAATGATTTTTCCTTTTAAAAAAATAGTTTCTCCAATGCTTAAAAACAGAGACGCTTTAAAGGCAGCCAGAGCTGTCTGGAGAAGGCTGCAGCTAAACCCCGCTAATCTCCCCAACCTGGAACCAATTTGGTTTACACGAATCTCCTGAGTGGCTCCAATTAATCAGGTGTCCCAAGGAATTCCTTCCCCCTAAAGAGTCTTTGTTTTCTAGACACAGAGACCAGACGTTTCCTCCCCTGGGAAGCCAAACACAGTATCAAAATATTAAGAATCCTTTGGCTGATGTTAGAGGCTGGTTACCCCCGGGGAGATGCAGTTACCGATAGCCGTGTGAAGCAGGGAAGGTTGTGGCAGTGCTGGAGGAACTTCAAACCAGTGCCTCTCTCTGGGAGGCTGAAATTTCTGCTCTTCTTTTGAAATACCCGAGTCCCATAGTGAATTGGTCTTCTCCCCAGGTTCAGCCTCAGCCTCCAGCCGCTCGGGAGCTTGACTTGAGAACCTGGAAAGATGAATTCCTGTTATAAGGAGGCCTAAAAGCACCTTCAGGAATCTTCACTCCTGGACCTCTCCTAGGGCTCTTGGCTGAAGAAGGAGACAGATTATCCAGCTGAGGGGTGGGTTTTAGCTGTATTGTGTTGAAAAATGTAGAAGGGGAAGAGTTGACAGGCTTGTGGAGAGTGAACTGATCGGCTTTAGCAAAAAAAAAGAAAAAAAAATCAGTTTACCTACTTTCAGTCACTCAGTCTCGCACAGAACTGCACCAAAGGGAGCTGCTGGTGTGGGAGGACTAACAGAGGGGAAAGGACGGGTCGGGGATGAAGTAATGCCTCCAGGGAGGTGCAGCAAGACTGAAGCCGAGATGGGGTGGAGATGGGCACAAGCAACTGTCCACACCAACATCCAGTCCTGCCAGCAAGTTTTTGGTTGGTTTCTGGTTTTGCTTTTCCACTCCAGCATCAGTGCAAAGGGCTGCAAACGCTCCCCCGAGGGGTGGAGCTGGCAGAGCTTGCTGAAAAAGAGCTGGGGAACAGGGGCTGAGCGCCACTAAGCAGAGTGTTGAGCTTTGGTCCTGTCATAGAGGGTCTGGGTTGAATGGAACTCACACAAAGCTTGTGAGGAATGGAAAAGTTGTAAATAAACTTCAGATCTTCGTTGTTTTATCTTGCTGCTCTGTTTCCTACATACCTCCGGGTGTAGCAGCATCCTCTTGCTCTGAACAGTCTGGTCTTGAGTGGCTTTTATCTGTTGTTGGCCACGGGCTTCCAGAAGGAGAAATGCCTTGGATCTGATGGATTTCCTGGAACACAGAATGAATGTCCAGTGCCCCTGGTGCCTTCAGGAGCAGCTCTGGCTGTGCCTGTGATCCTGGTCCCCCTCAGAGAAGCACGTCCACAGCTGCAGCGAGCCTATGGGACTCCTTAATCTGCACCCAGCTGGTCTTGTTTGATCTTGCCCATGCCACAGGGGGCTACGTATTGGGATTGTGTCGTACAGGGAGGAGAGGAGACCCGAGGGCTGAGAGGGTCAGGGGACCTGCCTCCAGGGATATCGGGGCTCCGGGGAGCTGATGGGGAGGAGGAATCACTGGGGCCGGTCACAGATGTGCACTGCAGGTATGCACGCTGCCCCGCCGTGGGGTGCTGGGCAGGGATGTGCCCCCTTCTGCATCTGCCCCATGTCCCCTTGCTGTGGCTCGAAGAGCCGGAGGGAAGGATGTGGGCAAGCACAGGGAGAGCAGGAGGGTGTCAGCAAACCAGTGCATGAGATGAGGCTGCAGAGACCTGCTGGGAGCTGTGCCCTACACCGAGTGCTGGGGAACATGAGGCAAGGCAAAATGTGCAGGTGGGGCGAGGCAGCCCCCCATCTCTCTGCCTGGGGGTAAGCTTGGCCTCCTCCCCACCACAGCCAGATGGTTTGGGGCCCGGAGCTGGTGTGTTCTCCCATGAGGATGTGTTTTTGCTGGAAGGGCTGGCATGGCCGACATGGGCTGATGCTTGTTGTTATGACAACAAGAGGAGGCTGCTGTGTGCAGAGTGGAACAGGGGAGGAAGGGAAGGAAGAGGGATGGATGGTGCTGGAGAAGGTCTTAGCCAGCAAGGGGTTAGCATGCATGGTGCAGGGATGGAGGACACCCCCAGGGATGCAGCCACCATGGGGCATCAGGAGGGGGTGAGCTTTGCACCTTCTCCCATGGCTCATGACACCTCTGTACTCAGGAAGGGTCTGGGCACGCCTGCTGTGATGCAGCCTAGACCCCAGCAGCAGGATGTGTGCGGCTGGTGGGACCTCTGCAGTGGGCAAAAACTGGGAAAACAACGCCTGATATAACAGACCCTGCTGATCATTGCAGCAGATCACTCATGGGGAGCACTGGCAGGCGAAGCATGACTTCATTCTCCTTACAGACATTTCTTGGACGGTTAGCAAGACAAATAAAAAAAATCACCTAATAACAAACTTTGTGTCCTGCTGGAGTCACCAGTGCCCCCTCACAGCCTCTCCTACCCAAAAGGGGGTCGGCACAAAATCAAGAGATGCAGGAAGCTGTTGGGGTAAGACCATGGTGTCACCTTGTGCTTTTTATTTTCATCAGGTGTCTCATAACATGCACTGCTTTGTAAAACCACAGCTTCTGGACCAGATGATTAAGTGAAAGCCTTGGCTTTCATCATTATAAAGATGCAGACAACCATATCTTCTGGGTTATGGAAGAAAACTTGGAACTGTGGCTCCTGTGTGCTTGCCAAGAGGGATTAACACCCTTGTGAAATTCATGATTCTGCCACTGCCTTCCTGTGAGACCTGGTCACATCCCTTAGGAATGTGACTCTGACGTTTCTAAAGGCAGCACAAGCAAAATTTCCAAGACCAGACTAGATAAAAGCCAGAGTAACCTGGGCTGACCTCCTAGCTGACCCTGTTCTCAACTCCCTTTCCACCTGAATTATCCGATGATCCTAAGTGTGTACATCAATTTGTGAGGAACGGGTTAAAGCCTACCAGGTGCTCAGAAGCTGTGGTGAAGGCAACATCAGCCAGAGAGCTTGGGGGACTGTGAGTCAACCACATCCTACTGCTGCTGCCTTCTTCAAGCCTCAGTGTTGAAAGGACACAAGTAACTTGCCCTTATAGCATACCTTTAAACAGGTAACCAGCAGTCACTTTAAACCTCAAATAAAAGCCTGTGAGATGGGTCAACTTTATCCTTCCTCAAATTACAAATCAACCACAGAAGAGACATGGTTTCAGCAAGAGGCAGCTGTGAGTGAGAATATATTCTATGTATTATTTATTTCAGAAGGTCTTGCCCCATTTTAGCTGCAAGTTGAAAAGCAGCTTATGCCACAGATATACCCAGTTGTTTCAGTCCTAAAGAAATGCAGTGTTCCAGCTGAAATATTTAAGTTAGGAGATGAAATACTGAACTCCCAGAGAGAGGGCTGGGTTCGTGGTCTGAACATTTGTTAGACTCTTGGTCCTATGAATGTGTGAGCACTGGGAATTCCCAGGCACATGCGTGCCATTGCTAGCTCTGGGTTGTTCAGTCCTGCAACGTATTTCACTTACAGCTTTTTACTCCTGGAATCAGGTTATTAACTGTGAATCCAAATTTTCACTTTAAAAATAGATTTCTAAATACTGTGGCTGTGAAAAAAAGCTGGAAATCATGACCTTATAATTCCTAACATAAGGCAAATATGAAGAATGCAAAATGTATTATTCTTTTAATCTTGTAACTTTGAAGACTTCACTAATGCATAGTGCCAACAGTGCCATGTCTGAACACTAAGCTCCAGTGGAGAGATCTCCAGTTTTAAGATCTCTGTAATCCATTAGGATGCAAACTTATTAAAGGAGTCAGGCTAGATAAAAATCAGGCCAGGCTTTAAGGTAAGTATTGTGCTCAAGGAAGATCTTTTCATATTTTTCGACAAGCTTCTGTACCAGTGCCTTTTGTCTGCAGCATGTATTGATCAACTGGTGGCTGATGGCACATAAGCCTCCTGGCTGCTGGCCCATCACTCAGACAGTCCCAGCTGGTGGGAGGCGAGCATGAGGAAGAGAATATCCTGGATGGATGGATGGATGGATGGATGGATGGATGGAGGTATGGGGGGAAACCTCCAAAGTGTGGGTCCATGTTGCTGAGTGGAAGAGCTCAACTTCTGGAGGTAGACACTGCAGCGGTGGCTGACAGCACGTGAGCATCCTGGTTGATCCTCCTGTGGGACAGACAGATAAATCAGAAACTCTCCTCCCAGTTCATTTTCTATGCCTTCCTGACTCTTTGTGAATGTTTGTGTAGTTATCACCCAATTTCTGAACTCCTTCTTCAGAAACAAACCCCATAATTCCTTAAACTCTCTTGTGGCACCAGGAGCTGGTGCTTTAAATTCTTCTCTCACAGCCCAGCAAACAGCATGAGATTCGCAGGCTGCTCACAGCAGAAAAAGTAATGGCTGTTGCTAACAGCAAGCCTATCTTCCTGGTGCCTTTATATATCTGACTGGAGACCTAATAAGTGCTGAATTGGTGTGTGATTTAATGAGTCAAACTTCAAAGCTGCTGTTTCAACACCTAATTCACTCGTCTGGACTAATAACTGAAATGGGTGGCATTTTTTTTATTTCCTTCTAGCAATTTATTATTTACCCAGTTGCTTTACAGCTCCTAATTTAATAAGTGCAATAACCCAGGGGTACTGCTTCAGGAAGGAGGACAAACTGTGAAATCCTACGGTCTCTCCTATGACCTGCTTTGGTGAATACCAGAGGTCCCATTACAACATTTGAAGCCCTTTATGCCATTGGCAAAGTAAGAGATCTGGAGTGCTGCGCCTCATCAGACAGCCTCCATTTCCAAACTGTGCCATCAGCTCCTGAAATGGCAGAATGGCAGTGCTGGATCTTCTCCTGCGGGTTTGTATCACACAGCCTGGAGAGGTGTTAAGCGTGACCGTCCGTGCAGTGGAGATGGGGTGCTCCCCTGGGTCGAGTCAAAGAGCACCTGAGGATGGCAAAGCTCATCCCCTCCAGACAGTGTGGCTCATTTTTGAGCTCTCCATTCCCTCTGCCTCCCCTTCCAGGGATGTGTGTGAGGGACCAATAACCTTGCCCTAGCCCAGTTTCTTCCTGTGGGTTAAAATTCCGGCCACAGAACCCATTCTGCCTTCCAGCAAGACCAAGGCATAAATCCCAGGCAGTGGTCTGGGATTCAGACGTCTTAGAGGACTTTTCGCTGGGGGGATGATCAAGGATGGAAGTTTCCAGGAGCCTCCCAGGAACATGCAGACTGCTCCGGGTGTGAAGGAGAGAGCCCAAAGCACATTGCGGTTCTTAACCTCCATCTGCCCAGAAAGCAGGATAAATAAGAGGTCTTTCTGCCCTCGTATTGCACTGACAGCTTCTGCACTGCCGGATCATCAAGAATTGCCTGTTTGCTTTTCTGCTGGCTTCATCCCACCTGAAGGATCCTTTAGGTCATGCAGCTCACTGGGTCTCCTTGGAAATTTCTCAGCTGTATCAGTCGGGGGAAATCTGAGCTGAGCTGTCTCACTGAGATACTCTTCAGGCATGATTTCTCTGAGCGGTTGCATTCAGATATGCTTGAAACACAATCCACCGTGTTCGTAATAACTGCCGTCCTTCCCCTTCCACATTTCTCATCCCTGGGTTTCAAAGCACTTTTGCAGACATTAAAGAGCTGTTCCCCAGAACCCCAGAGGCTGCGGCTAAACCGAGCTTGCTCTGAAATGTTCCCGCTGTTGCTGTGATACCAGTGAGAGCTCAAACCAGCCGCTAGCCTTTTTATTACAGCCTAAACTAGCTCAGAGGTTAGGTCATTTCACAGATAAAGAACCGAGCCAGAGATGTGACTGTGCTAGGATCTCACTGTTAGCCACTGGCAGAACAAGGGATGCTGCTTGGCATTCATCATCTCTTTAGGCACTCACATCCTCCTTTTCTGCACCTACACCGTTCTTCCCCCCCTCCGCCTCCAACCCCCCCTCTGACTTATTCATCCTCGGGGCACTGGCCGCGCTCTTTGCAAATGTGCAGTGTTGAAAGTATTACAGTGTTTTTTAGTCTGACCGTTAATCAGGCGGTTCTGCAGAAGGGGAAAATCCTAACAAACCTGCATCTGGTTCCCCTGCTGCTAATTAACATCTGATCTATTTTCCTCTTGTTTTAAGTGGGAAAATAGCAGTGATCCTAGCTTGTGCTCTGAAGAGCCACATTCCTGGCCCATGAGCTATTCCCAAAAGACAGCTCTGAGAGCATCCAAGGCAAAAACGCAGCTTGGTTTTCCTGACGGCAGTGCACAATGAAAAGGGGCTGCATTTCCCATTTTGGGCTGCTGATAATTGAAGCCATCAAAAATTTCAGCCAGACCTTGAGTTTAGAGGTGGGCAGGCAGGGACCTGTCTGGGCTCCAGGCCATGGGGCTGGGCTAAGCTAGGTAGCAGTGCAAGCCATCACTGGTCCTGGGGCGCATCAAGGGGGCCATGCTTGGGGCTCCAGAAGCAAACAGAAGCCTCAGTCACAGCCCAATCCGCACAGAGATGAATGGGAGAGGCACCGAGGATCTGCAACAGCATGGAGGGACATGCAGGGCTGAGCTGCTGGTGTGACGTCTGCTCGGGGAAAAAGAGCACGGTCTGGAGAGGACCAGGCTCAGCCCACACTCAGGCATGTGGCACAGGCTGCAGGTCTGGTTACGGTCTCACCGCACCAGCCTTGAGCTGTGCTTGAGCCAGAGATGCCTGGAACTAGTGTGTAAAGTCTGGAAGTCCTGAGCACGGTGGCAGGGTGATGAGTGGCAGTGGTGTGGGGCTGTAGACACTGTGATGGGATCAGGGTTCGTAAGCACTGCTTTCTAAGTCTGGGACATCCTGTGAAAGAGCTCCCCAGCCTTTGGCCTGGAGCTAGAATGGGCACAGAGCTGATTTTTTTTCCCAACCCTCTGCTTTTCACCCGTGCACAGCAAAACCATAGAGCAAAGTGTCAACTCCCACAGCTGAGCACCTCCAGGTCTGTGTGTGCCGCCTGGGAGGGCTGACTGCGAAAGCACACGCCAGGGGCCAGGCTGGGGCTGAAGGGCAAGGCAAGTGGTGAATGGACTCCCTTTCCTTCCAGCACAGATTCCTACCCTCTGCTCCTTGCAGTGGGGTGCAGGGGAGCGTTAACCACAGGGTACCTGTGAGTGTAGCCGTGTTGGGGTGCGCACCCAGCCAGAGCTGTTGGGGTATGCGTTTGACCGCAGAAACCCAGGCTGACGTGTGGCTGGAGGGAGCTATGTGTGACAGCTCTGTGTGCATAAACAGATAAATATGCATCTGGTTTAGCCCTGGGACAGGGTGCACACAGATTTGTCAGCTGCATCCCTGTAAACCTTGTGGCGCCAGCACCCTGCCTCACTTGAGGGACCAACACCACCTGCCAGCTCTCCTGGCTCGTGATGGACCTTGTCACCGTGTGTCCACACTGGAGACATCCACCTGCTTTGTCTTCTGAGAGCCATGGGCTGGGAGATGAGCATGGGGGGATGCAGATTCAGCAGCCACCTGGCCAGCGGGATGCACAGTTCTGCGACGACAGGACAGGGCAGCATGAGAGAGGATGAAGCCACAGAAGAAATGAGGGCATTGTTTCAGCTGATTGAAACAAGAATACTGCAGATGATCAGGGTATTAGTGACTATGTGACTGAACCTGGGCAGCCTTTCTAGGAAAGATCACCTGTGTGCTGCTTGGGAGTCCATCCGTGGCTCTTTGCAGAGCTCACTCCTGGGACCTTTGCAGTTTGGGCTGCTGCTCCCATAGCGGGTCCCTTTGCTTTCATCTGGCTCTTGGCTGGGGCTGCGCCTGCCTCAGATCTGCCACACTGTGGTTGGTAACTGTGGTGGTGGTTTCAGTGCGATGGCCACCGATAGAAGCCGAGCTGAATGTCCCAGCTGGTTCCCCACAGACCATCCGTCAAAGCAGCAGCCTGACCTTGCTGGTCAGGTCTGAGTGACTCCAGAGACAGTGGGTGGCTTCCCGTGCCATGTCCCCAGTCTGCCGTGGCACTTGGATTAAAGGAACCGTCACTTGGGTTTCTCAGGCTGGGACCCACCCAGATCTGGGTCCCTGTCACAGATTTCCTTTATTCTCTTCATTCTCCCCCTTGCTTAACTAAAGATGCCCACAGACCTCCCCAATGACCCTCTATTGCCCTTGGCACCTCAGTGAGGGCTACCTGGATCACCAGCAGCCCTGCTCTCACCTTCGGCGAACCCTTGAGCAGCATCACCTTAGCAATAAATTCCATTTTCCCTGAGCCCTGCATGCAGAACAGCTAAAATCAAACCAGTCATGGCTATCCCCAGTGTCTGTCCATACCTTACAGTACGGGACATATTTTCTCTTGTTTCTGCAGAGCAGTGACAATGGCTTTGGAGCCACTGTCATCTTAAAGGCCAGCCTTTCCCAGGGCTGGTTGCTTCTGTCCCAGGCACAACAATTCCTCGACAGCTCTGCGGGGTTTGCAGCCTGCGCGGGGGTGGCTGTGTCTACCCTCCAGCCCCGTTATCGCTGCCTGTCTAATGGCTTGATGGTCTTACAGTGGTGATAAGAGGGGATCGGATTGCTGACAGATGGTATTAAAATGAGCTTGCAGGAACGAAACATGAAAAGATTGGATTAGCACCGATGTGGGTGCTCATGCCAATTACTGCTGGAGCGCAGACCCAATCCTCGTAGCCCTGCATCGGGCAGGTATGTTCAGCAAAGATTTCTCTTTAAGACAAATTAATGATTTTTCTCGAGCACTCTTGTCTCTTTAATTAAATTGCCTCAGGAAGCTGTCAGTCAAGCCGTGCAAGTTACAGTCCTGCTGCCAAGCAGCCATTCGGTCAACTGAGCATTTTGTGCTCGTGATGCTTGTGAAGGAGCCAGAATCACCATCAGCCCCCACCGGGGGGGCAGCGGGAGCAGGGCTGCCTGGAGGTGTCCCCATGCCTCAGCAGTGGGGCTGGGAGCAGGCCCCAAGATGAACAGCATCTCCCTGGGGAAGAAAAGACCCTCATGGGCTCAGCTGCTCCTGCAGGCATTGCTGAGCCTGGAACACACAGGAGAAAAGGGTTTGAGGCCAGATGGAAGAAAGGAGTGGTTCTTGGGTTTTGTTAGATGTTACTCTAGCTCGAGCCACATCCTGGCAGCACGCAGCAGGTTTCCCTGGTGGGCTCTGCTTCTCCAGTCTGCTCTTGTTCACAGCCCTGGCGCTGTACTATGGAGTCAGGAAGACCCCAGGCCCTCTCCTCATTGATATCCCATTCCTCCAAGCAAAACAAGACCCTTCCCAGCTACCTTTAGCCCAGCAGCGACCCGCGGCTGTGCCCAGCCTGGTTGTCCTCTGGACAAATGCCCCATGTGGGTCACCTCAGGGTGGGAGTGGGCTGGGAACCAGTGGGCAAGGGGAGCAGGAGGAGGAAGATGCCCCTTTTCACTGTCTCTGTCCTACAGCCACATCATAACAGAGCTCCGTGGTATGAACTATCCATCAAGGGGTCAAAGCAGTTTTTTTGTTGTCCTAAAACAAGCTTGTTTGACATTGGCTATACTGCAGCGGAGAACACTGCGATGACCTCCTTCCTGGCTGGCTGAAGCCCCCCGACTAAAGCAGGGGTTAGAAGTTGTGATTTCAGGGTTTCTCTCCCCAGCATCCTTCTTTCACTTCACCAAATCCCTTCCTTGCCTCGGCCCTCAGTTTCCCACCCATGAAACACAAATCGCAGCACCCTTGGCTTACCTAAGGGCAAGCAGATACCCCAAATGATTGACACCGAGACAAACGCGCTGTGATGTCAGGTTGGAGGCAGAAACAAGGCTTTGGCACCGAGCATGATGCTCGGGACTGCGCGCACGGGGCACGGGGAGCACCAGCTCCCAGCGTTGCATCGGGCCGCCCAGCTCTGCGGCAACCCCTTTGGCAGAGGGCTCTGCGTGGTTTGGGGAGTGAATTATGCATGTCCACGGAGTGCCATCTAGTGGGATTTTATTTTATCATCCATATTTCCTGAAAAAAAAGCTGCGTTTCCTTAAAAAATACAGTGTTGTGCATAGGCTTGATGCATGTCCAAGACAAGAAAACAAACTAATTAATGCAAATTTTCCCTATCGTGTACTCTCCCAGCAGCTCCTTTCCAATTGTGTTTTTCCATCTCCCTTCCTTGCATAATGTCTGCATTTTTCTGGCACATTCTCAATCTTGATTTTAGAGTGGAAGCTCCACAAGGAAAATATTGCATGTTTTCACTTGTATTTAAAGGGCCCTGTAGTCACTGATACTACAGGGTGGAAAAGTATTTTAAGACCTAGATCCTCTTGTGAGAGACCCTACAAAAATGACTACACCTTCTCTGGATCCATTAGTGCATATATACACACATCTCTGTGCGTCTGACTATGTGTGACAGAGGGAGAGAGAACGAGAGAGAGAGTGGGTATGTTTGCACTTATTTAAGTGCATGTTTGCATTTATTTGAAAATACAAAGCCCGGGTATGTGTGGCTGCCTGCCCAAGGCACATACATGGGTTTCTCCAAGGGACACGTGTGTTTCTCGATGCTGGTGGCTCTCCACATGAAATGCAGAGGAGAATTTGGCTCCTTGCAGCATGTCTATGCTCTGCTCTGCCTATCTCTCCTTCAAGACCAGGACCTTGCACCAGAGCAAGTCTGATCCTTATCCTCATGGTTATTCCACCCTGGAGCCATTGGAGGGATCACTGTGAAAATCCCTCAAGAGCTTTTATAGCCGAATTGTGTCCTTGGAGGTCCCCGTAAGTCATGGGAGATGCTGGGCTGCATTGAGAGGGCCTGTTTGGAAACGACAAGTCTGGTGGGAGGAAACCAACAGTAGAGACCAACAACAGAGACAAGGGGAGACCAACAATAAAGGAACTGGAGCGGGAAAGGGCAGGTGCTGTGCTAGGGGACAGGTTTAAAGCCGCAGGACACTCCCTTTGGCAGCTGTGTAAGCTATGTTCAGGATTTCTCTGGACCCCTCTGTCTCTCCCTTTACCATATGCATCCTCCCAGCCCCTCTCACCCAGCAGCTGGTCTGACACCCATGTCTGAATCTGCCAGCTGTGGAGTCTGCTGTTCTCTGCTGGCTGGTACAGAGAAGCTGGAGGATGCTGCTTCAAAGAAATGCTGGAGAAGTGATGTGGGGAATGGACCTTCCAGGGATCAGCCCCCAGAGCAGTGACTGGTGATGCTCTCTGCCTCTGAGTGACCACCTCATCAGGTCACCTGTATGAGGAACATAACGCAGTATTTTCTTGAAGCCAAATGTCACAGAGCAGTGCAGAGAGGCTTCATTTGCTGAAAAATTCTTAGGTTTGAAAAACATTTAATTTTATGGTAGAATAAGGAGGAGATGCCATTGTAGCTACAGTATGCTCATGCATCTAATAGAAAGTAGGACATTGTGGTCTATGCATTGTATGTACATATTTTAAAAGATATGTATACTCACACACATATGGTATGTATACCACATATACATCCCCCCAGACACATATACATATATATATATACACACATATATATATTGTTTCTGATACTTTAAAAATATATAGCAGAATAACTACTAGACTAAATTCTTCTGCCTACTCTAGATGTGTGGTGGATGGCTGATATATTCTGGCTGTTGAGAGAGGTAAGAATTGGCAAAAAAGGTGCTTTCCCTTCCACCCTTTCTTTGTGTTTATAGTCTGACTGACTGAAGTCTTAAAAATCAGAAAAAAAAATCATCAGTTTATCAACATCTATTGTTGAAAATTGACCCTAAATTTGTATTTTCTTTTAAAATAAAGTGATAAAGGTGGAGCTGCCAGAGTGGTGTTATGTCTGCTACCTTTTGTGGGTCCAGTGAGTCTCTGTCACAGTGTCAGCCCTAGATGGCATTAATTGTATTTTACTAATTCCTTACTCAAATCACCACCCACACATGACTTGTCTGAGGAAGAGCTGAGTAAAGCCCCAAGACACTGACAATGTGGAGTGGTAGATGCCTAGCTATGTCCTTAGCTTTATTTGCACACTCATCATCAGGGTATCTGAAAAAACTACATCTACATCACCCCTGCACCCAGGAATGCCAGCCTGCAGCATCACACCCAAGGTATGGCTGTGTGGCAACAGGGGATGCCCATGATGTAGCTCAGTAATGCGTTGGAGGGTTGATTCAGGTCAACATGAGTTGTTTCCTCTGTGTCATTTCTCTGTTCTGCCTCCTACCCAGGATGGCCCCATGCAAGGAAGAGAGAGAGAAAGGCTTCATTGAATCTCAAACACGGTTGGAGGTTTGGATTCCCAAGTGGGATCACTGGGATTGGAAACATTTAGCTTGGCTCTGGCTTTTGTCTCTGTATTTTTGGCTGCTAGTGGTCTTTCTTATTTGCTGTAATTCATCCTCAGATAGTCCTGGTGCCTGGAGGAGCCTCACTGTGAAAAGGCTCCGTGTTTATTCGCTGGACCAGCCTGTTGCTCTATTCAAGCAATTCCTGCTCATGTTTCTCTTGTAGGGGAAGAAAAGAGCCATTGTTTAATTTATTCCAAGTGAGTTCCCCGTCTCAATGAGGCTGATGATAACAACACCATGGACCAGTGCAGATAGGGAAGCACAGCCACGCACTGTAGGTGTGAGTGACCACCAACCTATCACCTCCACTGCTTTGGGATGGGCCAGCAGTGTCTTAAAAGGTCATCACCTGAAATTATCCTGCCTGGTCTCAAAATTGCACCCAGGAGCAATTGGTCAGTGGGATGCCACAATCAAAGGAAAAATATCCCAGCTGCTGTGGTTTCTTTTGGGATTAAGGACTTCATGGTGTGGTGGGCCCACAGCCATCATCATGGTCCACCGTCATCTCTCCAGGAGAGCTGGGCTTGTGGGTGGGGTTTGCATTTGAGGCTGGCTCAGGCTGTTGGGCACATGCCATAACCTGACACACTGTTTATCTAAAACATATTCCAACTTGGACCAGTCTGTTCTCAAGAGACCTTGGCCACAGCCAACATGGAAGCAGTGAAGGGGCCCCTTTGGGAATTTGGCCCAAACAGAGTCAAAGCTGTTGGTGGCAATCCAAGAATTTTAATTGATTCTGCCAACACACACACACCCTCAGCACTCGAAGGGGCTTGGTGTTGGCCTGTGTGTGCAAAATCTTGCCCCAGGGGCCTGCTAATGTTGTGAACTGTTGGCACGCTCAGCACCCAACATCGGGGCTTAGATGGGAACATGGTGGAGGGGCCCAGCTTGGTACCAGCTGCCAGCATCTGCTCCCCTGGGGAGACCATGTGCACAGTAGAACATCCAGATGGGATCTGCAGAAAACAATCACAGCAGGGACACCGCTGGCTTTGCCTGTGTGCGAGTGGTGGCCTACAACCTTCCTTCACCGCTGGGACAATTGGTTGGGGAAAGCTGCTCCCAGACCTACAGAGAAGGAAATCACCAGAGGTGGCTAATTAACATCCACGGCCCTTTTACACCAGCATCCTCAGGACCTTGTGGGTGCAAACAAGTGTTGCAAACAGAGTGTGCAACAGGGATCTGGTGCTCTAAACTCAGCACAGGGAGGCTTTGCAGCCATTTCGTGTTGGCACGGAGGACCAAGAGAAGGATCAGCCCTCAGGCTGCCTGGTTGTCTCTTCTAGTTGAGGTGGGGATGAGGGAGTGGGGCACTGGGCCCAGATTCACTATCTCTAATTAACTTGTTGACTCTACTTGCTGGTGTGAAGCTCCAGCTGCTGCTGCACTTGCTGCCCCTCAAAGAGCACAGCAAGAAATCCCCTTCGTCTGAGAGCTGCTTGGTTGAGGGAATGAAGCAGCTCAGAGGGAAAATAGATATTGCTAATCTGTACAAAGTGGGCATGTTTATACTGGATTAGTATAAGCGGGCTCTCTGCACAGGATATTTTTCTCCAGTCTCCCCTGAGAGAGCTGGGATCTGGTGAGCTCAATGGTGCTATTTGAACAGCCTTTGCCATGTTGATTCTGGTGCCAGTCCAGAGAAATGAAAAAGAATAGGAAAATTAACCAAACTTCTGAAAAACCTCTGATTGATCAGCTTTTGCTTGACAGGGGGCACAGGACGAAGTTGCACTGCTTTCCTCCAGTGCCATTTTGCTAGTCTCTCGCTGCTACATGAGCCACTTCTGGGCAAGACAGATGGGGAAACAGTTTGGAAGCTGCCTGACTTTCCATGGAGGATTGCCTGGAGCTCTGCTCCCTGTCCTGAGGCTTGTGATACCCGGGAGTGACAGCATTTCAGGTAGCTCTGAACTGGACACTGGAGCCTGTAGCTCCGGCACATTGAAGCCGTGTGGCATTGCAGCCTCTTTTAGCCTGCCTTACATCACCACGATAGAGCAAGCAAACAAAATGCATGTAATCAAGAGAGGCGAACGTGACAAGAGCGATAACTCACATGCCACTCTGCTTGCTCACCCAGAGTAAGTTAGGCAGAAGCTATATATAGAAGTGAGATTGCTAATAACTGGCACGGGAAAGCCTTCAGTGTCTCCATTCATTTACACCTCCCACAAAGAAGACAAAGAAAGCCTCTTTGAAGGACTGCCAACCTGTTGCCATCTGAGTCAGTCACTCTCAAGCCACAGACTCTAGTGCAGCCTCTACTACCCGTTGTCATGCACGTCGAGGGCTGGATTCACAGCTCGGTTACCTCCAGGTGAACTGCTGAACCAAGGTCATGCTAGTGTTGCTAAAATCAGCTTCTACCCTCTCCATCCCTCCACCCGTTATCAAGACCCCAAATCCTCTGGTTCAGCCAGTAGATTGCAAGGGAGAAGAACATTTACCTTCGATTTTGGAGCTCTCTTCGCCGGTCACAGGCTCCTTGGTAAAGGTGACCAGCAGTAAGCTAACCTCAGCAACAAGCTGCACATTACCTAAATGCTGAAAAGTTTCTCTGATGTCAAAAAAGGGGACATGTTTTAGGCATCTGGACATGGAGTACTCTGTCCAGCTCTGGGGGCACCAATATCAGAAGGACATGGACCTGCTCGAGTGGGCCCAGAAGAACCCATAGGGATGATCAGGGGCTGGAGCACCCCCTGTGAGGACAGCCTGGGAGAGTTGGGGGGGTTCAGCTGGAGGAGAGAAGGCTCCGGGGAGACCTTAGAGTGGCCTCCCAGGACTGAAAGGGGCTGCAGGAAAGGGGGGAGGGACTCGGCATCAGGGGTGTAGAGATAGGACAAGGGGTAATGGTTTCAAACTGAAAGAGGGTGGATTTAGATTGCATATAAGGAAGAAATTATTTAATCAGAGGGTGGTGAGACACTGGCACAGGTTGCCCAGAGAAGCTGTGGCTGCCTCCTCCCTGGAAGGGTTCAAGGCCAGGTTGGACGGGGCTTTGGGCAACCTGGGCTGGTGGAAGGTGTCCCTTCCCCTGGCAGAGGGGTTGGGACGAGATGATCTTTAAGTTCCCTTCCAATCCAAACCATTCTATTATTCTATGTTTCTATGTTCTGCATGGCAGTATTTTAATTGCTGTATAAATAATAAATATTGTATGTTATAATAATTTTCTGCAGTTCATTGATAATAAATGAATGTCTGAGACATAAGGATGAATAGCCCCACCTGGGTTTTATTCATGCACTGTCCTCCATGGGAACTCTGGAACTGTCAGGCTGGATATTATGTCAGGGATGACATAGGTTTGGCATCTTTCTGCCAGTGAGTTTTTCCAGGCTCTTTATCACGGCTTTGACTGGGGCAGGAAAGCTCAGCTGGAGATGTATGAGCAACCTGTGACAGCCACAACGTGCACTGCAATGGTGACAGGCAAAGCAAGTTGAGATGCCCTGATTGCAGAGCAGCAGTCAGATGTGAATAATATTTGATCCTTAAGAACAAGGCTGGGATTAAACCTGGTGATATAAAAACAACAAGTCCATCCTGACAGCAGCGCTGCGGCCACTGCCTTGCAAGGCAATAAGGAGGCAAATGTGAGATACCTCCTGGTCCTGTGCCTAAGAGATTAACATTGGGGCTGTGATTAGTGCTGGCCACACATGTCCTGGTGACTTCGGACAAGTCACACAGCACCATAACTGTAAAGTTACTCAGAGCTGTATGCAGTTTGCCTAATTTAGGTGTTTAGGACAAATGCTGTCCTCTGGAAAATTTACATGCGTCACCTCAGGGATGCTCAGGAGTGATAGATAGCCTAGAGTAACCATGTCAGTCAGGGGAGAGGCCATTTTCTTGGAGGATCTACAGAAAATGAGCCAAGCATCTTAATTTTGCTGTTCCTCTCTGTGAACAGCACATTGCACTTAACTTTCCCCACTGGATTGGTGGTGGAGAGGTGGACACCTCCCATAAGGAACCCATCGGTACTTGGACGTGGGGAAGCTGCAGGACATGGTGTGTTCTGGTTTCCATCCTAAACTGCCTGTTGGTTTCAGTGGGGAAATACGTGCTTCAGTAGGAGTTTGGTGCCTATTTGTGTGGATCTGGACCATTACTTATCAGGCCTTTGCTCCTCCACTATGAAATGAGGGTATTGGGCCTGTCCTCCGTCACAGGTATGTGAAGATAGATCCACCACTGTCCCTCAGACACACAGATACTGCAGAAAGGCTTCAGGAGTAAACTAGACAGGTCAGCTATGATCTCCCTTATGTGAAATCTTGTTAGTATCTGTGATGCGGCTTTCAATATGTGCATCAATACCACAGGTGAGGAAGAGCTGTGCTTCCTAGGCTGGGCATACGGCAGATGCCATGAAGATATCCTCGAGGCTGTGATGGTTAATCTGCTCCAAGCAGAGCTTGTTTTCCAGCTCCTACATGGAAAGACAAGGCAAGATGATGCAGTCCAACTGCAAGACGAGTCAGGGTTTAATCTCTTGAAAGGCAGCTGCCCAGGTTAGCTGGAGTCAAGGATGTGAGTGCAGCATGCTGTGTGTGTAGGAGTTGAAGACTCTTTTGCCCTACCGTTTTTCCCAGTAGGCTCCATATCACCTCAAAGGAGCCACTTTGGCCTCATTTGTGGATGCCAAGGGACGGTAAGTCAACTCTTCCCTGCAGCACTGTTTCAGGGATGAACTGTTCCAGGGATGAACTCCCTCTAAAAGCCCTGTACCTTGTTTACAGACATGTCCATAAATTCTCTGAGGTGTTGATTTAGGGAATAGTTATGGTGCCAGCCCATGTACAGGAGAGAGGAGACGGTGATGGTGATCAATTGCCGTGATGAGGGCAATGCTGGAGAGAAGGAAGTGTTGACAGAGACAAAACTGAAATCTATCCAGGGCCTAACAAAGGTGTGAGGCTGGAGCCACTCCAAGGAGCCATGGGAGAGGCCACTGGGTTGAACATTGTTTTCTCTGACCCTTTGCCAATACATTTCCCAGATCGTGACAGATGATTTGGGGTTTCAGTTGCAGCATGCACTTTTCCCCTCATGCCTGGTCCCTCACACTTCCACACTTGACTGACCAGATTGAGGAGAGCAGTGTGCCGATCAGTATCTTGATGAGGCGGCTTGCTTGAGGACAAAGTGTGACCACATTCCAGGGAACAACTGTCCCAACAGCAGGCTGCAAATAGGAGCAAAGAAAATATTGAACGTGCATTTATGAGACTCCCAGTGGGCTTCTGCCTCCTTTGGGCATCCCCTGGGGACTGATATTTATCTTCCTGAGATTCCTTCAGCTATAGCTGCTGTTCTGATCTTCTCGTGACCCCAGGCGTTAATGAGGCTTGGACTCCAGTGGGTCCCATTTATCAGTTTCCAAAGAATTCCCCCCTACTCTAATTCAATGAGCTGAAGAGGTGTCTCAAACCAGCATCTGATTCATACCTCATGGTTTGCATTCCAGCGGCCAGGGAAGGCCCCACACGGTGCCCGTGTGAGACGGGAATACCTGAAGGAAAATGGCTTTCACCTTGGGGTGTTTGTTGGAAGGAGGGAATCTGACATGTCCAGAGAGCCTGCTTGTGCCATGGCAAGAGCACAAGCCCAGAAATGCTCTCTTCCCCAGCCTGCAGAGATGTCAGGTATGAGATTCATCCACCTGAGCATGTATTTTTGAAAATCAGATGTCTACATCCAAAATAGTCAGCCTTTGCTTCAGTGATGTATAAGAGACATCTTCAGAGGGTGGAGGCAGGTCAGAGGAAAGACTTTCAGAGGCAGATAGAATCCTACACAGGGGCTCACCCACAGCAGTGGTCTGATCTCATGCTAAAGGGGATAATGTCCAACATAACCGACCTTCACATTTTGATGCATTGATAATGGTGACTGCTGCTGGACTGCGAGCACAGGAAGGCACAAGAGGTCAGGGCCTGGAAACCTGCTCACCAAGGCACAGCAAACAGCAGAGGTGTTTTCTGCACACGGCATTATCCGCATTCAAAATACAGAAAAGGTGCTCAATGAGAATAAGGTAAAGATTTGCCACTCTGTGTGAGGCTAAACCTGGACAGTGATGATTAATATGGTTCCCTCCGACATCAATAAATGGGAATAGAGATCACTGTTCCCTTCCCCCCACCAGTAAACTTCTGTTGTGCATGATCATAAAAAGTTTATTGCTGGTTGTATTGCTTTTGTGCTTCAGATCCTCACCTCCCATGATGCAGAGTAAGGTGTAAATGAGCCATCTACTAAGGAGCTGAAGCCACTACCAGAGGTAGAAATATTCACTGGCACTCATGTAGAAGAAAATGCACAGGGAGGAGGGAGGTTTTGGCTATTCCAGGCTGTGTGAATGGAAGTGGGTTCACAAATGGCTTCCAGGAGCATGTGGGCATCTTAATGTCCCTGTTGACACTGAGACTGGTCACAACAATTAATTATCAAAGCTCAGTGTAGACAACAGATACAAACCCTTTAAGGAAGTTTGTATAGTAATGGCCAATGCCCATCCCTGTTTTGGTTACATTTCCATTTGACATCCGCACCACTCTCCCTTGTGCCCTGTGGGAAAGGGCAGTGCTACAATCCCCCTCTTTGAAGCTGGGGAGCTGAGCCACTCTCCAGCGGTGCTGTGGCAGACCAGAGTGGTGAAATTCAGTGCTTTGATTTCCTCGGCAATCTTTACTGATGTCAAGTAGAGATAACTCTGAATAAAACCCAGATATGTACATTCCCAGACCTGGAAGCTCATTTTACAGGGACTGCAAAGAACAGACTGTGGGGCAACAGGCATAAGTGATTAATACCCTTTTAGGAAACAAGCCTGATCTGTTACTCATTCTTTGTGAGAACAGCAAACAAAACCTCTAAGTCAGGGTGATAACAATAGTGTCCTGCCTTCCAGCCTCCCGGGCACTCATTGCTGTAGAGACATGACTCTTCATGTCCTTGTGTGCTGCCCATTGCATGGCAGTGGAGGCAACTCCTTCATGCAGTCACAGCCCTGTGTCTTCTTCAATCTGTCCTGGAGTTTGAGCAGGTATTGTTCCTGAAGGTGCATGCACTTTCTCTCTGAAGTATTTAGGCTAAGGTAATTTCCACAGGCCTCTTGATCTGTGACAGTCTCCATGGCTTGGGATGGGAGGCTCCATGTGCAAAGCAGCTCCCTGTCTGGAGCAAGCAGAAGTAAGGACCTGGTCAGGGATATCACAGCCTAGAGCAGCCTATTTTCCTATGCTCAGCAGACCTCTCAGGAGTGATGCACAGGATCTCACATCCTCGCTCAGCAGCTAGATGGAAGTTCTGCTTATGTATTATTCATTCATCTGGTCATCAAAAGCAGCATTATGTCAGACAGATGACACAGATATAATTAGTTGAACAAAAGTCAGCTGCAAGTTAATTTCCATGCCTTGTTTGATGGCCCCATTCCATAACCTGGCAGCACACAGTGGTGCCAGGTCATCTTCCTTCTTCCTTGCCACCCCACAGAGGTATTCCAGGCTCCGGCACAGGCAGCTCAATGATGGTATTTAGGGTCTGTGACCACTGAGTGTTGTAACCTCAAGCATCAAGGTGCTTGGCTCCCACCATGGAGCTGAGGGATTGAAGACTGCTTAGAGACAGCCACTGGGGAATGAAGTGTGTCTCAACCCTTGCTGCTCACTGATCATAGGGACTCAGGAAGGCTTCAGGGAAATTCCTCTTCCCAAAGGCACAGCTCTGCCCTGAGATTAGGCAGAAAACATTTATTTCAAATCTAGAACAAGGGCTGCTCTTTGTGAAGAGCTACTTTCCAGCTTTAGGAAGTAACTCAGAGCATCAAAGACTCACTTAAGCACTTGGTGACCAGAAGAAGAATTCACATCTCTCCCACCCCAAACAGCAGACTACAACCTGAGTTAAAGCTAGAGTGGGAAAAGGTACAGTGTACCCTGGTCCTCCTGCACACCTTGCCTACCTGAAGACTTTGCACCTCATCCGCTTGTTTGCAAAAGCCCACCTTCAGCTCCAGCCTTCCTCCTCCTCTGAGCACAAGAGAGGTGCTGAGCATCGCAGCCAAGCCCTTTACAGGCTTTGCCTCATCGCTGGGCCCCCATGAGCTGTGTTCAGATGGCGTGCTGGGGAATCCACGCTGCCACAGGTGAATGCAACACCGTGGGTAATCAATTATCTCAGCTGCACATTGTTTTCATTCCTTGCCTATGCGCATTTCCCAGAGAGCTGATTATGTCACTCATTAACCTTCCAGACCTCTTTATTTTCTTTATAGAAAGAAAAAGAGCCGGCTTTTGTCAGGCCAGCACGTTCATATTTCGTTCATATTTCGGCTCAGCTTCAAGAACAAAGAGTCCCCACTAATTCCTTTCTGCTTAGTCATACCCAAGTCACGTAGAAAGCTATTACCAAAATTGGTACAGAAAGGTTGCCAACCACAGAGCTCCAGCCCAGCTGCGTGTGGTGAGATTTGCATATCAGCAAGCTGGGGAGAAGGCTCAGTGCAGGCAGCACTTACCGCAAAAGATGTTTTTGTTCATTTCTGTGAGTGAATGTTTGTAAAGTCAGAGCCTTTCTCAAAACAGTGGAGATAATCCTCCCATCTGGCCTGTCCTCCCAGAAGATTTTATCCTCTCTCAGCACTTATGTCAAGGCCAAACTAAGCTGGCACCTCCATGGATTAAAATCCTTTTTTTTTTTTATAGATTGACCACATGGAGGTATTTGCTTCTTGACAGTTGAGGAGCGTGGTGCCGTGAAAGCATCCCACATCCCTTTTCACCCCTACGTGCTGCAAAGCATCATAGTGGAATGGTGCTGCTGCGCAGTTGGCTGCTCAAGATCTGCTGCATGACTGCCCAGTTCTAGCCAAGATTAAGAGAAACAGCACGTATTACAGCAGCACAGCAGCAGGGCTGCAATCTGGGGAGATTCTAATGTCTAAGAGGTCATGAACCACCCCTGCTTCATAACATATAGAGTGAGGTTTCTGCAGTGTCGATTTCTAGGCAGCATCACTGCAGCAGCCACAGGTGTTCCTCTAGAAGAAAACCAGGTCATCATCTGCAGGCTGCATTCCCAGCCTCTTCTCTAAAATCATAGAGGAAGCTCCTTCACATAATTAGCTTTTTCCGAGTTAGGATTTATGTTTTACAGTTTTTACCTTAGAGCTACACAAACTAAGAAACCTTCGAAACCATATAAACTGAGATTCTCACAGCACCACATGAATTCAGATTTTAAGGAAGATTTTTGTAAGATCTGCCATCATACTCTTACGCCTGGTGCTGATGCATTTCTGGGGTGAACCAGTATCCCATGAAACAGTGCTGCACCTCAGCCTGAGGTCTTTTTCTGCTTGAACAGGGTAGCAGGTTAAAAAAGCTGAAGTGCTCCTAGTTACACCTGACACTGATGACTAGATCCAGAAGACGGTGGTCTAAAACCATGGTGACACAGGACATGAGTAACATCTCCATGGCTGATGAAGTCATGAGAAATTATCTCAGATACAGAGTAATTCTCATCCCTTGATGTGCAGGGGCAACGCCTTTATGCTCTCCTTGAGCTTCTTGACTTCTTCCCCATGTGTGTAGTCTGCTCTTGCCGCGACATGGCCATGGAGGAAGTACCTCCAACAGTGACATTGTGCCTGTGGCTTCTGATTGCAATCACCTTTGGAACAGCCCGGGACACAAACCACTGAGAAACAACGAAGGGCTGGGTGCAACATGCCCTTCTCAGGCAAGCCCTTGTGCCTGTGTAGGTTTGTGCCTTAGGGTTGCTTTGCAGAGCTGGGTGGGGTACGCTCCTGGTTGCAGCTTCTCTGCCTGCAGGAATGTGTGCTCTCCATGAACTGTCATCTAAATAGTTATTGTTAAAAGTGCCTAATGTTAACTCAGATTTGTGTTACATCATCTGTCTGTAGCATATATACCCCTTCCTTAGGTGGCATCTGTCACCACGTAGATAAATAAGATGCCTCCCAGGGCTGCCACAACTCATAATTTTCACACCTCTCTCATTATGCCATTAACCTAGGGCAGATCATCCTCCTAGTATTTCTGCTGATCCCTCTGACATAGCTAGACCAAGGCTTTGCTATATCATGTCCAGACAACCATAGCACAATGAGGCATCTGCTGCTGCGTGCAATTAGCTGTACAAAGCAGCCTGTCTTGCTGGCACTGA
The DNA here is from genome assembly GCF_965140245.1 of Athene noctua. NCBI lineage: Eukaryota > Metazoa > Chordata > Aves > Strigiformes > Strigidae > Athene > Athene noctua. The sequence continues at coordinate 7,160,620 of NC_134060.1, forward strand.
ATTACAAAGGTTTGAGCTTAAAAACATGGTGATTTGAACAACTGCAAAAGCAGGGCAGAGGATGACTGGAGCCAGAGCTGAGCCTCCAAAGGATTTGACAGCCCCTCTCAGCTCATAACTTACCAGAGCAAATGTTAACAGTAGGTTCAAAAGCTGTTCCTGTTAGACTGGTAGACTCCTTTCCCTCTTGCTATGCATAGGCAACAGTACTACGTCCTGCTGAGAGTATGGTGAGAGCACTCAGACCTGTGCTGGAAGTCTCAGGGCTATCAGTGATAGGAAAAGTTGACCTTCCGTGCTTTTCAGACCAACTCAGATCAAAGCTGAGTTTAGAAAGACTTTTCTGAAACTAACGTTGCACAATGGACAGACCTTCAAAAGCAACAGACAACTTCAAATATTTTGATCCTTGGGTGTCCAGTACTTTAGAGGAACATGGATTTGGAGTGCAGTGACAGACCCCCTCTAAAGGCAAGTCCCTCTAGCTCCCCGCTCAAACCAATGTCAGCCAGACTCTTCAGTCATTTTGATGCTGTGGATAGTCTTTTGGATAGAGTCATCTTGTCCAGACTCTTGGGCTCTCTTTGACTTGAAAAAGTCTTGGATTCTGAAGACCAATTAGTAATAACACACGTCACTTTTCTCTTACCCAATCTTTCCTCTTCCTTTCACAGACAATAAAGCTCTAGCTGATCCCAGGAACAAGGCGTCCTGCACATGCCATTCCAATGGGAGGCCTTGGCTTTAATTTCAACACTCTCATCCTCTGGTGGGACTGCAAAGGGGAAGATGTGCCCATCTTTCCCCCAGAAAATGAACTCTAAGGATCGGTAACACCCAATTTTACCTTCAATTTGAAGTCCAACCATGCACGACCTTCTGCGAACACCAACTTCATCCTAAGCATCTGTTTGTGTTTTCTCATGCATTCCCTCACAAGACTGCCTTCTTCTTACTGTCTCTAACCCTGTGGGAACAAGCTTGTCCTCCTCAATCAACCAACCTCATATTACAACTGCAAACACTAGCCTTCTACTCTTTCAGCTAACGATTTTCTTAAGGGATTTGGAAGCCAATGAGTGTTATCATCTATGGAGCTCTGTATGTGTTATGGCTGTTAATGTCTACAGCGATGTTAGGTTTTGATTTAGAGACAGACAATTTACGTTCACTTCATTGCAGATTATTGCAGAGGAGCACATGCACACACATACTGACACGCTTCTCTCATGAAAACTACTTTTGTTCTTTCTTGTTTTGTTCTCTTACACAATAAAAAATCCTTCTGGCTCAAAGCACCTTTGCTCACCATGTATAGAGAAACACACGTTTTGCCAACAACTCTCCTGAAGAGACACCCTGCAGGGATATCCTGTCTACACTTTTCCTATCATTAAGCAGAGTGTGGAAGTCTGTATTTGGGGAGCTATCAAACACCCACTCTGTTTGCCATTTTGCCAACGTTATCAGTGTTTGTCCCTGCTCTTTTATGTGTCCTTCAATGTACTGCTGAATTCCTTTCCAAAATGTCATAAAACAACGGGGACGACTCTGTTGTTTTAGGAAAGAGGAGAACAGCCTGAGTGTGGTGGAGAATGTTTATGCCATGGGGATGTGCACGTACCTCGTGTAGGATGTCTGCTGTGCAGCAGCAGAAATATGAGTGTCAAAAGGCCTGGGGTGTAGACAGTTTTGTGTGCACTCCTTTGGAGGAACGTCAGCACCTAGGAACCTAAAGCACCTACAGTGTTAGGTGGCAGCTCAGGTTTTAGGTTTCTCAAGGATGCCTACATGCTAGGCTTGAGCACTTAATCCTCTCTGGATTTAGCTCTTTGGACATGGTGAGCTGCTTGTGCACAAGCCCTGGAGAGACTCTTAAACTAGGCGTTCCCCACTTTCTGTTTTTTTGGCAAGACCTGATCCATTAGGCATGTGGAGAGCTTGCCAAACCCACACAAAAGACAGCAGAGCCGAGCCCTCAGACATGTGTGTGTACTAGTAGACTCAAAGCCCAGTGGTTAGAGCACTTTCCTGGGCTGTGGGAGAGGCCAAGTGTGAATAACTTTACCTGTTTTATGCTGTGGCTATTAAACGTAGAGCCCTCTTGGTAGGAGACAGCAAGATTATCTGGGATGGGATTTTCATATCTGTCCTCATATTTTGTACAACTAATTAAATAATGGCTAAAGTAGAAGCTTGGAAGTAAGTGGGCTACTGGATAGAGTGAGAAGGGAGGGAGAGACCTTTTTCTTCCAGGACCTCATTTATCATGGAAAACACCTAACCTATTCTCATATTTAACTTCTGGGGAATATTCACAGTTAATACTCTTCCTGGCTGCCTAACTCCCTTCTTTGTATTTCCTCCTAATTTAGGCAGACTGGGTCTTCTCTGAGTCCTGAGTCACCCTTACACATGGGAGACATTGTGGATTTACCAGCTGAGACCAAAGCACCTTTGAAAAAAAGCATCTTCGTCTTGCCATTCTGGCAGGAGAATGCCTACAATTTTAAAATCTGTAACTTGTCATTTCCCAGGGCCCTGGAGGGAGTTTGTAGCAGCAAAATGGGACTGAACTCAGTTTGTAGCAGCAAAATGGGACTGAACTCCGTTTTCCAATGTAGTGGATTTGCACTACTTTATAGTCATCAATTTAGCAAGCTTAACAACTTCTGTGACAGACAGATGAGGACTGTTGCAGAGAGGCAAATGAAGGGGTGGGGAAATTTGGGTCTGTGGGAGGGCAGTGAGAAGCACATCTGATTTATGGCTGAGCCAAGTTAAATCTGAGCACACTGGAGAAAATAGTGAGAAGGATTGACCTGGGGCCATGCAGGAGGAAGAGATGCTTCTCTGAGAGGGGCAGGGAAAGCAGTGGTGGGAGTCTGGGGCTTGCTGAGACCCTGATGTGGTGGGCAGCTGCAGAGGGAACATGGAGGAGGGAAGCCACAGCCAAGTGGAGGAGAGTTCAACAGGGGTTACTGGGGATTATGGAAGGGCTGGGTGGAGATATGGCTCAGGACAGTCTACTGTCTTATTATTTGGTTTTCAGTGAAAGTCTGCAGACCTTTCCTTTATAAGAGCCTGAAAAATTGAGGCAAGGACCACTGAATTTCCTGACACATCCTCAGGCTACGTGCCTATTTGGAGGTGAAGATGAGATTTAAGCAGGCTGTTCCCTGCATCTAGCACTCTAAGCAGCATTTGGGTTCTGACTATCTACCCTGATCAGATGCAGTAAGCACCCCTGGGCCACTTGGAGTAGTTTGCTCAGCCACCCCTTGGCTGGCTGCAGACCGCATGGATAAGAACTGGTGTCTTACATTTGGGGCTGAGATTTCCCCATCAGAGGACCTTCAGCACATGGTGTCACCTGGGCCATAAGTGGATAGCACATGAATCAAGGTTGGTGGCAGGTTTGGACTTACTCCCAACTGACAGCATGATGTAGCCTCAAGGGTCAAAGAGAGAGGTTTGCCTGGAAGTGGCTAAGAACGTTTCTGGGTGTCCTTCCTCATGGTACCATGAAACCCCCTCTTCCCAAGGCTCGGCTCTTCCATCAGCTGGTGAGACCCCATGACCTGTGGGCAATGTGGAGCAGGAGGAACACGTGCCTTTGCGTGATTCATGCCAGAGAAAACCACCCCATAAACACAGTGGAGGATATTTTGAGGAATCCCTCAAATATAAATAGTAACAGCTCCGGGGGAGTCGAGTCCTCTCACCTCCTCTGCTACTCATCTGCCTTGTTTTCTCTTAGATTTTCTGCTATCTCCAGTAACAAAGGAGATGGTTTGTGGAATCCAAGGGATGTCAGACATAACTAACGTGTGGCCTTCACAGCAAAACCACCCAACGGCAACAGTGTGCTCCCTGCTCAGCAGCTCCCGTTGGAGACCTGGTCTCTGAGCTGGGGTCGGAGAGCTCAGACCTGTCACAGACAGACAAGGAGTTTCATGAACAAATAAACAAAACAACCAATGGCAAGAAAAAGGACAAGATTTCCTCCTGTCTTCTCTTCTCCACCATTTTCCTATTGGGAAATTGAGACAAAGTGAATATTAGAAATCAAACTACTTTGGATGAATTACAAATACAGTACTGTTGAACATCCTTTACAAATACACTGATTGTACCGAAACCAACAAATTAACTGCAAAGCTAACATAATTCAGCGCTGTTATGAATCTGCAGTATCTCACATCTACAGCTTGGGAATGGATTATTTTGCTATTCTGTTTAAATTTACTTTTCAAAGCAAAACTTTTAATATACTGAAATTCTTTTTAAAAGACCAAACAATTGCAACTATTTGCTTAGAATAATACATTTCTGTGACCTGAGATAATATTGCTTGAGATATTATTTTTTTTAATATGAAATTCCTAATAGTTTTACATCATTTTATGTTGGAATAGAAAATTGCAGATTTTCTAGTGAAGCAGAAAATCTGGTTGCTACCCTCAGCTCTGATCTCTCTGAACTTGCAGTCAGATACCAGTAGTTACAGCATTAGACCAGCCTGTAAGGATGAATTTTCATGGCAAGCTGGTTAACCAGTAACTGAAATTATGGTTACATCTGTCCAAGGGCAGAGACATACAGCAAAAAGACACTGCTAGCATAGACTGATCCCTTGCCAAGTTTGTGTTGTGATTCCTCAGCACCTAATTACCCCTACTTTAATTAAACTTTCTTGTAAAACTTTCGTTGTTTCCTTCCCTAAATGATCTGCTTCTGCAGACCGGAGTCTCTCATCTCCTACCAAAATTGCAAATAGAGCTGGATGGAAATTATGACCTTCTTAGTTTGCTGGAAATGTTTGGGTTTGGGGTTTTTTTTGTTTATTTGTTTGGGGTTTGGGTTTTTTTCAAGTTAAGAATTTCTGATTTCTTTTAAAAACATCTTGTTTTTAAAAGTTGCAAGTCTGATTAAAATGATGCATTTTGAGAGGAGAATTTTTTTTTTCCATTACAGTTTTGAGCCCCTGAGTAAGGAAAATGAAATCAATTCAATCATTCTGCAACAAATTGCAAGCCTGAGAGCTGAAAAAATTTTACAGAATGTAACAAACTGTCTGATTCGAAAGCTCTGGGCTTCATTTCTTACTTTACCCATAACTTGGGGGGAAAACTGAGATTTTCTCAGTATTCAAATTTTTCAGTGTTGCAGCATCTGCACTTCTCATTGGAAAACCTTTGTAAATTCTTCAGCTACTGTCACGGGTCTGTACAGTGTTCAGAACAATGGGATCTGTCCTCTAGGTGGCACAAATCAATACATCAATACATCAATAAACCATATCAATAATTAATAATTAACCACATGTACAAGTGCTGAGGTTTAAAGGGCATAGACATGCATTTTCTTTGTTTTCCTTGGTTTTCTTCAAACTATATTTAACTTCTGCCTCATTCTCTGTATGAGTTTCTGTGTTTGACTGATCTTTGCAGCTTACTTACCTGAATACTTACCCCACATATCTCCCCCAAGAGAATGGCCTAGAAAGAGAGATCTGGAATGGATATAAGCAGCTGGCCAAATAAAAAGTAGTTGCTTAAAGGGGACTTCAAGCATATGTGTCATCTGCTGGTATCCGGACTGGGCGTGCATACTGCTGTGTCTGCAGCCTGGAACACCTTGGGATTTGCAGAGAGCAGCTGTTGCAGAAAGGGGCACTTGCGCCTGTCCGGGTGGTAGGAACCCCACTGAACTTGTCTCAGCTGGAAATAGTTATGTTACACAAGCTGTTCTCATGCACTTGCTGCAAAGGATTGGTATCATAAAGCAGTTAGCGATAGAAGACAGCTCCAAGGTGGTGATTAATTGCATTACACCTATTGTAATTATAAATTCCAGGTCACTCATCATTCTGGAAATCTGAAGGAGTTCAACCATCAGGGTGGAGTAAATGCAGACATCCATATTAAAGTGTTCCAATGAACACCCAACGTACAAGGAATGTCTCCATGGGGCTGTCTAAACACACACTGCGCTTTTCTTTTCTTGCCCTTTGGGCACAGAAAGTATGTAATCAGACAGACACACAGGACAGATCTGTAATTGTCATTCAGTTTAACTCTATAAAAAAAACTTTCTTACCTGCAAATGTTTCCCTTTGATGCAACTTTTCCATCCACAGAAAAAGGGTGAACATGCTTTGCTTCCCAGGTAGCGAGGAAGGTCTAGGATGAGTTCACAGCTTTTAGAGTCCTTACGTTTTTCAAAGAAGGAATAGCTTGTGCTGAAAATATTCAGCAAATTTCTTGGTGTGGGAGAGCTGCAAGTTTTTACCAGTGCGTCTCTAGGCAAGAGCTCCCACAGCAGTATGAAATGGTGTCATCAGGAGCATGTTTATTATGTCTTTAAAATAACAGCTGTAAAACCAGACTAGGTTGGGTCTGTGGTCTGTGGCAGTGACCAACAGAAGATGCTGAAGAGGAAGGTGTGCAAGTCTTGCTGTAAGGGATAAGGTATGGCCTGCTTCTGCTGTAGGTCTCATCTAGGTCTAATATAATAGGAAAGCCCTGATGCATGAAGCTGATTGTCCCTTCCAAAGCTGATCACACATCCATATATTCACAATATTCTCAGTTTATCTAGTGCCTTCCCAGATTTAATTTGAACTGGTGTCCTAGAGGCAAATCTTGCCTCCCCCCTCTTTTATTTTACTAAAGGACTAGTTACTTTGCTATAAAACTAATTACACTTGTGTAACAGAGTGATAATCATCTTAGACTACAGACAGACCGCTCAGTACATTTCAAAGGTCTCTCAGACATTCAACTCATTTTTTCCCCCCCTTGAAATCACCTGAGAATTACACCTCCCTTTCACTGCCCTGAAGTTTTCAGGAGCAGCTTCCTGAATTGCAGCGTTGCAGAAGCCTCCTCTGCCTGACAGACATCCCGAGGCAAGTCCAGCATTGCCATAACCCCAGTGGTACCAAACCTGCCCCATTCAAATGACTTTTGAGAGCTCTAGTTAAAGCGGAGAAGCACTGCAGAAAGGGAGCGTGATTTTACTCAATGCCTGCCCTCCCCCTTTGCTGTCTCAGAGCCACTTTGGCCACTGTAAATTTAAACTCTCAGGCAGGAAAGTGCTACCCGTGCCCTACAGAGCAAAGCTTATGGCTTCGTCTCTTCTGCAGGCAGTACAGGTCCGAGATAATTCCTTCCTGCAGTTGGCTAGCAAGGATGTCAGGCAAATACCAGCCTTATTAAAACAGGCTGCCGCAAGGCACGTGCAAGAAAGGCAAAGGGCAGCATCCTGCCAGGGGGTCAGTACTGCCATGGGGACAGACACTTTCTGGGTGATGCTACAACCAGGCTGGCTCTCCTGGATGTGAGAGGTAGTCCACGCGAAGGTCAGCCCACCTGTCCCCTTCCCGCCTCGCTGGAAAGGATGGAGACACAAGGCCCAGGTTGCAGGGCATGGTCTTCACCTTCCTGTTTGACTCCACCTTCTCTCACCACTTTCCCAGGGAGATTTCTGCTTTGTGTCTGTGATGTGGGGAGATGGAGGCAGCAGGACAGCTCTAGCAGTTTAGGATGGCAGTCCCAATGCCTGGGGCCAGGCTATCTCTCCCCATGTCTTTAAGGTACACTGGGTTTCTCTGGAAACTCCTGGAATGGGGAAAACACACAAAGATCTGGAAACTGGGACCAGAGTAAACAAACCTTCACGGTATATTTAGGCTTCGATAATGCAGACCACAGACAAACATAGAACAGGGACAAATCTGTTATCAGTAAACTATGCAAACACTCCTTTCTTAATGCTTCTTTCCTTTCGGGCTGCCATTTCATGACTGGCTTAGACTCATCAAAGTCCTTTTTGCTGTTGAAAGAGTAATCCCATGGCCAGCATGGCCAAGCAGTCCCACCTCCCCATCATACCAACAGCAACCTTCAGGTAACAAAATTGAAGCGACAGCCCAGAGTTGATGTTCTCTGCAGAGGAGCTGACTGGGGTCTTGCAGAGCAAATCTCAGAGAGGTAAGAGCAGTCTGGATTTTCAGTAATAGCCCAATAATGATTGACAGCCTGTGAGGACTGCCTGGCTATTGTGTTCCTCTCATGGGACTAGTCCTGCCAAAAGAAAGAAGCCAATGGGGAATTCAAGAGCTGCTTCAGAAAATGCCTAGGTGCTGCAAGTGAACTTCAGGTCACTCTCCAACGGAGCTGACTTTAAGCCAGAATAAGAAAGAGATCTGAAGGGATCTGAAGGATGCCCTCATATCGCCCATATAATTTAGTAGCCTTAAACTTGGTTGAAATTCTCTAACCACCCCTGTTCATGCAAGACTTGGTCTCCTAAGCTCCTCGACATTCTCAGCACCTTTGAAACTGCAAGGACAGTGCTCTGTACGGATGCTGTGTTGGCTCAAAGCCCTTGGATCGCTAATGAGACTTCTGCTCTTTTTTCCCTTGCAAGTATCCAGACCCTTGTGTGCACCCTTCTTCACTCTGTGAATGATATTCTTCGGGCAGCCCTGTGCTCAGCCTCCCAGCACCACCACTGAAATTCCTTGTAGTCAGCAGAAAGCAGTGATTTATAACAACTGATGTGTTGATCTGGGGGTGGGGGACAAACCTCCCAAAGGAAGCTTCACTTGACAATGTCTCTTTCCTATACTTCCTAACAGGGACTCAGTGGGGGATGACCAACTGTGGAAAAATTTTGCTAATGTCCCAGGACAAGAGTTATGATTATTTGCTGGGCTTCCATCCACCATGGGGAATTCTGGCTCGTGACATCACCCCATTGTTCCTGCTGGTGCCAAGAACATGCTGGGATCCCGTCTTCTCAATGGTTAAAGCACTTTCCTGTTTGCTCGTTCCTTGTTTCCAAACAGTGCATTTCATGAATGCTGCACGGGACGTCTCTTTTCTTGAGCTGTTTTGTCCCTTTCGTCATGTCTGCCTGGAACTCTTCACAATGAAGTGAACAATGTATTCCTACAGTCAGAAACAAAAGGGAAAAAATAACTGCAGGAGGCAAAGCCCATCTTTGGCATTTAGGACCCTGTGTACGCCTTTGTTCCTTCTTTGGAAGCCGTGTTTGTGTAGCACGGACCCGTCCCTCTGCTCCAGCCTGTTGTTTTTCTTAGTGATTTCAGTGTGGTGATAATGCCAGGAGGGTTGGCCCTGGGAAGCAGTGGCCCCTGCTTTTTATCAGGGGAACAGGGACAGTTTCAGGAGTAGGGCAGCTTCTCTGTGTCTAGGAGGTCAAGGAGAACCACCACTCCCAGTCCAAGGTGAACACCCCGGCTCAGAGTATGGAGGGGGATTGAACATTCAGCCTAAATCTTGAAACCATCATAGTTAGATACCAGAAATAATACTCTGTGGGGACGGCTGATGCTGAGGCAGCTCTTTCACCCTGTGCCTGGATGTTCTTCTTCACAAGCCTAAAGGCAAATTACTTTTTAAAAAGTCATTGGTTTTTTTTCACACAGAAGTTCTGTAGCTGTGGACAAAGCTCTCAGAGCAGGGTCAGTTCAAAGCAGTCCTGGTTAATGCAATCCCAACCCCACCTCTTCTCTGCAGGGTTCCTACATCCCTGCAACAAACGGAGACTTTCGTCCATAGCCCCACATCCTTTTAAGATGTTTGAAACACTGGTGCCAAACATCCATACGTGTGCTGGTCAGGTTTGTGCCTGCCCAACACAGTAGGGTATTTCCTGGATAAAAAAATTAGTTCAAACTCCATTCCGTAGGCATATATGAACAAGAGGGTGTAACACTTGCTCCGTTTTCTGCAACAGTGTAAATCTGTTGGGATTTATGAGAAATGAAGGAATCAAGGGAGAAATCTTGGATGAAAGGTCTGGTTTGCAAAGATGTTTTTGCACCTGGCATTAAAGGTGGATACCTTGCGGATATCTGGGTACTTGTCTTCTAGCAACCCAGTAAGTGATCTTTAGAGACAGTTACCTGTAGCTTCGGGCACTTCTTGGAAATATAAGCCAAGGCACAAAGCTATGGCCACAAGAGGAGTCTGGTAAAGGAGATAGATTGAACCCAGATCTCCAAAAACTCAGGGGAACTTGAGACTCGTCTTCCTTCCAGGAGACAGGAGTGACCTTCATGTGACAAAGTTCTCTGCGGATCCTTTCAGTAAGCGAATCCTGGAAAGTCATATTACTGTGGTTCTGCCTCACACTTCATGAAAATAACTGGTAGCACATTTTCTAAGAAAGAGCCCCTTCTTTAAGCAAAATTATGTCATTTATTCCCCAGCCTCCGTGTGGGTAGCTGCTGCTGCGTTACCTTCCCCACGTCGAGGATATCTTCTTTCACCCTGGAGTGACCAGAATGAGGATCACAGAAAGTGGAGCCAAGGGAGATTTATTATATCATTGAACTGGCATCTGGAATGTCACATAGTATCCGAGCTCTGACATAACTCTGAAACTTGGCACAGCTGGAATATGGGCTGTAACAGGTAATGCTGCTATTGTATTTCCCTATTTTCTTTAGGATGATTGTTGCATTGGTTCAGAGGTTAAAAACTTCCCTCTACTTGTTTGCCGATCACACTGAAGCTTTATTTTATCAGTTGTATGTTTGTTTTCTTATTATTTTGAAATAAAATTTTCAGTATTCCTGATTTTCTCTGCCTCACAAGTCCTCCTCCCTGCAATTTTAGCTCCATTCCCAGATGCACATTTTTCATCTGCTCTGGCCTCCCGTGCCTCCTCACTTCATCCCCACTCAGCAAATGGAGCTCTGGACAGTAGCCGTGCTCTCATGTGCCATCATAAAGTTGGAGCTGTTTGGTGAATAGAGCAATAATTTCCCCCGAGCATATCTTTTTGATCCCACTATGAGCTTTCCCCTTCACACATCTTCTGCATGTATTTTGCACGAATAGAGGGACCCACACTGCTGCTTGGTCTGAGTGAATGTTAAAAGCCTCTTGTCATTGTTTGCAAGAATGCAACTGTAACCTGTTTTACTTCCATGAGATGCTGCGAGCAGAAGCGATTGCTGAGAAGAAAGCAGTTTTCCACACTCTGGCTCACTGCACTTTTTCTTCTCTTTCATTCCCCCACGCACGTGCAACACTTTGCATGAGACCTCACACTGATTCACTGTAATTGCCATCATCTTACATCTGTTCATGACAACAGTGCAATAAAACACTAAACTGTTCACTGTAAACAAATAAAAATACACTCCCTTACCTAAGAAGCCTTTAAAAACAGTGAGGAAAGTCAAGTGCAGTAGTTCTTGTTGGCTCTTCTAAACCTGCTCGTGCTCCTAGGCAGACACTCCATTCCCAAGATCTACCCGAGATTTGTGAAGCCAGGAGCTGCCTCCTTGAGCTGGAGTGGTGGCCGCAGGGGATTTGGGGTGTCTAGAGCCCTTTTCCAGCCCTGTTGTGGTCAGCAGCCCCCCCGCTTCTCTGGAGGACACTTTCCTCCTCCTGCATGACACACACGGTGGGCACGGAGCTGCTTTAGTGGTCTCCTCATGCACGCCAGGAGGTGACTTCTCACTCTTCGCCTCCTAAACATGTGCAGGTAGTGTCAAGGATGCCATCATTAATGTCGGAGGAAAATCAGACAGCGCTCGGACAGGCTTATTACAAGAAATTTTAATTGCTTAACCTGGCAAAGGAGTTTAAACAGATCTGATGGGAAAAAAAAAAAAAAAAAAAAAAAAGGGCGAGAGAAAGCAGGGAGTTTCAGTTAACTGTTTTATTTTCTTGATTTGAGTAACAATTTTACTTGAAAATTTAACTTGTCTCGAATTCTACCTCGTTTACCCGGGTTAAATCAGCTTTCCCGTGCAGACCAAGCTAGCCTGCTAAACCGGGCAGTTTCACAGTTTCACTCGCTCTTTTTTTTTTTTTTTTTTTTTTTTTCCCGTGCCCGGAGGAGCAGCGCGGGGCTGCGGCAGCCTGGGGGACCCCCTGCGGGAGGCGTCCGGGGCCGGGACCAAGCGCCACGCGTGGGGCGGGCGGCCGGGGGCCCCCCCAGCGCTGCCCGCACCCCTCCCGCTCCATCTGCCGGCGGCGGCGGCCAGCAAACCTCCGGCCCCCACCTGCTGCCCCAGCCGCGGCCACGCCGCGGGGACAGGAGCAGCCCCCACTCGGGACCCCCCCACGGGGATAGCCACCGTCCCCCCGCTCCGCGCATCCCTGCGCCGCGCAGCGCGGGGGGCGAGCAGGGTCCACGTGCGTCTCGCTTTGCCGGCGGAGCGGCGGCGCTGGGAGCGGGCTGCGGGGGGGCCCCCACCCCCCCACGCGTGCTCTCGCCCCGCTTGTTTCCCCCGCGGCCGCTCCACGCGGCGGGGCGGAGCGGGGCCGTGACGCGGCGGCGCCGGGGCTATAAAGCACCTGCCAGGCGCCCGCCGGCTCCAGACGCATCGCGGCGGCTCCGGCTAAAGCAGCGCACGGAGAAGCAGCGGGAGAGGGGGGTGGAGAGAAGAAAAAAAAAAAAACCAGACCCCCCCCAAACCAGGAGAAACCCCCTCACAGAGCCTCCCAGTCCCTGTGGCCATGCCCAGCCCCTTCGCCGGCGCCGTGCTGCTGGCGCTCGCCCTCTGCGCCCTCCTGGGAGATGGTGAGCCCCGCGCTGCAACGGGGGGGCTCGGCGCCCCGGGGGTGCCTGCCCTGGTGTGGGGGGACACACCCCCCCCCCCACTGCGTCCCCTGGGCTGGGGGAGTGGGGCTGCGTGGGGTGCCCGGGGTCTGCCCGAAGGCTGGTTGAGGGGGGCGGGGGGGGCATTGCTGCCGGAGTTGTGCGGGTCCTTGGTGAGCCCGCAGCCTCCCCGGCGGGGCTGCACCTCCTGGAAACCTGCCTGCGACCGCCGGGATCCTCACCGGGGGGGGGACCGCAGAGGGGACACACCGGCGGGCACTCCCTGCCCCGAGCCTGCAGCTCATCCCTCCCTCCGTCTGCTCCAGGCACCGGCCACCCTGCGCTGGAATCCCACCTGGCCGCGCACCCCAGGACCAAGCGATGCTCCTGCAACAGCTGGCTGGATAAGGAATGCATTTACTTCTGTCACCTGGATATCATCTGGGTCAACACACCTGGGTGAGCATGAATGTAGCGTTCGGGGATGGACGGAGGGTGGCTCTGGTGACTGTGCTTTGCTGAGGTTACATTAGAGGAAGGTGAGAAAGGTCCCAGGCCCGTGGGGCTCTTGTAGCACCTGCTCTGGAGAGCATTGCAAGTCCAGTCCTTTCCAATATCTAGAAAGAGACAAACTGTGCTTCTGCTTAGCAGTTTCAGTCTGGCCCGCCGGGGAGCGGGGTGAAAGCGCAGGGCGCTGCTTCCTCGTGGGCTCATCTCTGTTGGAGATTTGTACCTCTACAAGCCAAAAGCAACACCAAGATGTTATAGCTGCAAGTCAGAAAGTTACTCTACCCGCTTGCAAACTGTAACTCCGTCTGCTGACTGCCAGTATTGTTAATGAGACAGTGGTGGGCTGGCACTAAACTCCTGTGCCTGCCAAGTCCTGCCCTCAAGAATGCTAAAGCAGCTTTCCGAGCGGTTTCAGACCAATGGCCATCACACTGTAGCAAAACACATGTACTCAGGTGTGGTTATAATCATGCTTGCTAACGTGCAATTACAACTCACTGCTTGCTCAGAGAATACTTGCAGTCACTGCCAATCCTAAACCCTCTGGGAGAGTAGATTGAGATCAAAGATGGAGTGGGAATGTGCTAACAGCTCTGAAAGCATGCTGTGATCAGAAGAACCTGTTATGGCCCCAAGACATCTTGATTTGTACTATGTCCTCTGTGTTAAAACCCACGGGGGGGGGGGGGGGAAGCCCTGACATCTCTGTGCTTGAGAAACCAGCTGCTTGCTGCTGGTGGACCGGGGCAGCCACGCAGGTGAACTGCCAGCTTGCCCAGCCCATGTGGCGACCCTTGCACAGGCTCCTGGGCTGCTTCAAGGAGAGAAAATTCTACTTGCAACCCAGCACATACTGGCAATCTCCCTGGGAGGGGTAGGGTGGGGAAAACAGTGGTAGGTGGGAGAGGAGCTGGAGTTTAAAGGCTTAGACATATCAGTGACCTTTTCACCTTCTGTCTATAGATGAGTCTTTTATTATCCTGGCACTGGCTTGGCTGCCTCCCAGGACTGTGTTATAAACCTGTTGGCTAATAAAAAGTTAGCTGCATAGCTGATTTCTTTTGTTTTTAACAGACACACCGCTCCCTATGGCTTGGGAAGCCCGCCAAGGCGGCGCAAGAGATCGCTCAGCAGGTGCGAGTGCTCGCACTCGAGGGACAGCATCTGTGCCACCTTCTGCCAGGCGAAGCCTGGGTAAGTCGGGGGGGTCCTGGGGCTGTCCCTGGGGGCTGCGAGCCGAGGGTGTAAGCGGACAGGCAAAGCTGAGGAGCTGGAGTAACTCTGCAGCCTCCCTGGGGACTGCTGCGCAGCTCTTTGCAAACAGCTGGAACTTGTCTAGTGGCTTTCATACCCCTCCCAAGAGGCCCTGGCAAAGTGTCACTAGGGTGTTTTTATTGTACAATAGTCTCTTTACTAGCTGATATGAAGCAATGTTGCCTCCATCCCTCCTGCTGCCAGGAGGCTGAGGAAGTGCTGGGTGCGCTGGTGGGAAGGGAGGAGCTGGCAACGTGTTGGGAGAGGGACAAGCGGAGGGTGTGAAGCTCTGGGATACCAGTATCTCCTGCATGGCTCAGGTGGGAGAGGCTGCAGGAGTAGGAGTGCTGTGAGCTGGGACTCAGAAGTCAAATATCTTCTGCAGCTTGCTCTTTTTATAGTGCATGTGGCCTCTCAGTTGTCTCGCTTCAGCCAGCAGCATAGAGGAGTTGCTTATGCTGTGGGGACCAAAGTCATTGGAGAGATCTGTCATTAATTTCATAGCAAGGCAATAGTTAAAATCCCCAATCATTAAATATGACTGTGACTAGATCGAGGTCTGACAAAAGAGGGTAACAGTAAAAGTGAGCCATGAATAGCTCTCAAATAGCTGCAATTAACCCTTCAAAAACATGCATTCAACTGTCTTAGTCTGTCACTGGTGACGTCAGAGCAACACTCCCCCTGGGACTTAACCAGCATGGCTGGATATGAGTGGTTCATGCATCTCCTCTTGCTCATTAGGTACCTCCAAAATCTGAAGCTCCCAGTGAGCTCCGGAGCATCAGTGAAGTCTCTGCAGAGCGGTGGTGTGAGGCCTTCCCGTCACGGCCTGCTGAGAGCTCTCAGGTGAGCGTGCCCCTTAAACCCACTCTGAACATCCCTCATAAGCACTTTGAAATCTGCGGTTGTGACCCCGCACTGCAGTTACCACTTGGATTTTACCTGACTTCCCCCTCTTGTCTTCTTTTCAATGAGTAGACTTGACTGTTTCTGCTCTCTGTAGAACTGAAGGCTAACAGCTGAGGGAACCAGGGTTGCTTGTGTCCTTCCTAAACTAGAGGAATATTACATAAAAAGTAATTCTTGATTGGAGTAGGAAGTTACTCTGATATGGGACAGGCAAATGGGTGATGTACAAGACGTGGGAAAGGGGTGGCATCATGTAGGAAAATGTTTGACTGGGCAGCAGCTTTGAACCAAATGGAATGGCTTTTCTCACATCACATCAGTGAGTTGTGGAACTCACTGCTGGAAGAACCCGTGGACTCCGGGAGACTAAATGAGTTAAAGGGAGTTGGCAAATTGAAGGAGAGTTGGCCTATTGGTGGCAGTTAAATTGGATGCAGTGGGAACACTTTCTGAAAGGCAGATCCGGGGAAGCATCATGCCCTGCTGCAGGACCCCGTGAATACTCTGCCGCTGATGGAAAGGGGATGCTGGGCTAGATGGATCTCTGCTGTGGCTTAGTACAGCTGCAGCTAGAAATTCCCCCACCTTCTGCCTCAGAATAAATCTTGGTGAGGAGTAGATAAATATAATATGGGGTGTTGCTGAGTAGCAGGAAAATGGACTGGAGAATGAACATTGCACCTCTTGTTCACAGGGATCTTGCCGTCTCCAGTCTGCGGTTCGGCAAGCGTCAGCACCGCTCTCAGAGGAACGCACAGCCAACAGTTTTGCCTTGGAAGAAGAACATCTGGAAGAAGAAGAGATAAGAAACAGGTGCATACCAAGTTCACCAGAAGAATTTGGAGTCTTGTGGGTGCCACTAACTCCGCTGTCGGTAGTTAGAGCTGAAGGAAAGGCCATGAGTGGAAGGGGGAAGAAGTTGATGTCTCCATGCTCCTGTTGCGTGAACCAGTACCGCATGCACTCCAGAGACTGTTGTAAAGGGAAAACTGTCTCTCTATACAGTCATAGATGTGTCGTGGAGCTGAATTGTTGCCTTTTTGGATCAGGCAAGGGTCTTGCTGGAGGAGTACTAGCTTAACTCTGCACTGGAGTCCTAGGCAGAGGGTCAGCCCGCACTGGGCAGTCGAATCACGTACAAAGCAGAGGGCTCTGTGCAGTGGTGGACCTGGCAGCGCTGAGCCCCTGTCACTGGCCTGGTCTGCTCTGCCTCTGAGCCGTGTTTGAGCATGGCTCCAGCTTGGCCCCATTCACAGGTGGTTTGGCTGGTCATTGTAGATGGGGGTAAACTGCCTCCAGTGTGAGCCCACCTTTGCGCTTTTTCTTACTTGTCAGTGCAATGTGCGTATGAATGAGACTCCCATGGTAAAATAGCTCCAAGTTTGTATTAAAAAAAATATATCATCTAGAAGCCTGAAAGCCAGCTGAGTAGTCAGTGGCATTCGTTGGCTGAGAAATTCACCGAAGAGCCATCCTTAAGTGGCTCTCGTTTAGGTGGAAGATAGCTTGCTTACACCGGAGCTTGCATCAAAGCCAAGCATGACCCCTGCCATCGGGCGCAGCAGCAGGGGTGGGGGGGCTGAAGTGGAGCTGCATTGCTGCAGGAGCCCCACGTAACCTGGGGTAGGGAGCCCCGCTGGGTCCAAGGCAGAGCCAAGCTGCTAGTCTGGATGAGTTCAGTGCTGTGAATCTGTCTCATCTCCTTGGACATACCCTTAGTGGGGTAGAGTTCTTCCAGCTCTTGACCCAATATCCCGGCTTACTTTCAGCTCTGCCTGAAAGGAAAGGCTAGGGGACAGAGAAGATGCGTGGGGGGGGGAAATAGCACGCAAAGGCTTGCTTGCTGCTTCGCTTAGATCAGGTCTCTGCATCGGACCCTAGATAATAAATCACCAGTGTATGGATAGCACATCACTATGAGAAGTGTAGCCTGAATAGAGAATGCGTTAGGCAAGGGGCAGCCAGGTGGGATTGATGGGGAGGAGAGACTTGGTGAGAAGAGAGCACAGCACTGTCTGCACTGCTTTAGAAGAAAGGCTTGGATTTAAACCCATGCCAAAATCACAGCTGCTTCCCCAGCCATGGAGCAACATGGTGCTGCTGGCCATGGGAGGGGGAAGTATATCCCTGAGGAGGGAAGGTATAACTTGGGGAAAACACTGAGCCCAGGACCTAGAAACCAATCTTGCAGGCAAACAGAATCTCAAGGATCTGGAGCTGTATCACAAATGCACTTTTGTTTGCCTGGGCAGATTAACTTCTATTATAAATCATGGCTGCAGCTGTCATCTGGTTAGTGCAGATAACTAGTTGTTCTCCTGGAACCACTGTTGGGTCCCCCTTGCTGCCCAATCCAGTATTACACATGAACATTTAAAAAGGCTGCTTGAAGTTGGTGGTGGACCAAAATCTGTGGCTGTGGCAAGTGTAGTCCCATTGGACATACAAACTGCTTCCTTGATTTTGCTTTAAGCCCTGAAGGGGGGAAAAATTAGACCAATTGATTGTATTGTAAATGAAACAGCTGATTAATCATTTGGTCCCCAAAGCTGCAGAAAATCTTTTTTTATATTTGACCTTCTGAAGGTTGGAGTCATTCTAAAGAAAAAAAATCCTGAAAGGGTTTGTTCCAGAGGAAACTTTGCACATGGTTTAATGTGAGCCTAGTAATTTAAAATAAAACTACTGCTGTAAAGTACTATGTATATCCCCTTGTGTGTATAATGTCTCATCTTTAAGTGACTTATTGCACACATGCCATATGTAGCATCCTGATATCTGTATATTTATTTAAATCTATTGATTTTTTTAGACAGTAATTTGCAAAATTTAATTTGTAATAAATAATGACAAAAGTCAATACCATTTTTCTTCCTTATTTGATGGCTGGGTGGTGGTGGCGGCGGATGAAGTGAAAGAAATCCAGATGGCCAAAAACACTGTGAAAGGGAGTGGGGAAGCAGAGCTGGGTGAGAACAGGGAGGCCGTACAGTCTTGTGAATGGTCCTGAGCAAATTTCAGTTCAAAGTGAATCCATCAAGCTGACTTAAATGTTCCCTAACTTAAAATAAATACCTTTTTACTTTCTAGATGTGTATGGGAGCACAGATGTGAAATTCTCTCCAACTTGTGCTCAGGGCTGTGGATGCTGAGACCAGCTTGAATATTTGTGTTGAGGGATCCTGTTAATGTTTTTCCATGGTTGAGTCCTTTGCCTCAAATCCTCTCAGCAGGTCTGTGACTGTGGGTGTCAGCATCGCAGGGACAGAGCAACCACACACACTCTCCTGTGCCCACCAACTTTTAGACCTGAGTTTTGCTGATTGGTTTGTTGGGGTTTTTTTGTTGTTTTTTTTTGTTGTGTTGGTTTTTTTTTTTTTAAATTTTATTTTTTTAAGTACAGTTTTTTGTTTTTTGATTTTTTTTTTTAAGTACAGTTGAGAAGCCCTCATCCATTCGATGGTCTTCTTTGCATGAAGACCAGACCATAGATTATTCTGGTGCAGTTAACTCAGTGAATCTTACAGTGCAGCTGTGAGAAGGAAATTAAAAAGAAACATTAATGTAATAGCACTGTGTTTGCTGCATACCCAGAAACGATAGCATTTTTTTGTGGGTTTCCATGGTTTCCTGGGAACAGTAGTTCAGAGAGCTACAGCCCCATCCTTTCCTATTTCCCAGCTTTCTTGGCTCAGCAGCATCTCCCACAGCCAAGCCTCCACCCTGTGATTTGGTGTAAGAGTGTGCAAAAATCAGATTCCTTCAGATGTTTCTATGACTTTAATGATAAATGTCCAGCATAAAAAGGACCTTGAGTTACAGGTAAAAGGGAAAAAAAGGTACCTTGAAACACTGCAAATTTCCTACGTAGTATACCTAAGGTGCAATTGTCCCCTATTCTGCTCAACCTTGTTCCACAACAGGCCTGAAAATTTTTCCTGTTTGGGGTAATTTCCATGGTGTCCTCCTTGGACTGATTTCAGGTGGTGTGAATGAGGAAGCTGAGGGCTGTGGGAAATGAATATATTTCCCAGGCAAGATTTTCTCATCATCTGGAATGCCAGCCTTGGGTCCAGCCTTTTAATTGTCTGTCTTAAGTCACAGAAGAGCTATGACCTCAGTCAGCCCTTGGTCTCAGAGAACAAAACATCCTTGCTCAGGCAGCTCGAGGCCCCGCCAGCTGCAAGGGTAATAGCACAAGGGGAGCATCCCATTTGCTGGAGTTGGGACCATTAGAAACGCTCTCCAGCTCTGCTACAGTATGTGGGCTTGAAGAAAGACATCAAAAAGGGAGAGAAAATTTGAACTAATTCATTTGTAGGTGGGTTGGTGTTTTTTACTGGCCTTAAGATTAATGAGCAGAGGAAAATTTGACATAAGGATGAATGATGGAAAATCTTCTAGGGCAGGCTATTCACATTCAACTGGGGAAACGTTGGACTCACCGGTGAGTACTACAGAAGGAAATACTGGAAGTCAACATATCTGAAAAAACAGATACCACAGGCCAGACATCCAGAAAAGGTCCCCAAGGCCCTGATCGCTAAACTTCCTTGCTAGGATCTTATATAAGGCCCCTCAGGTGTCCCATCAAGTGCTGAGGAACAACCTGAGCCTGGCAGTAACCACATGGTGTTGCCTGGAACAATGCCAACATCTGTGCCAAGCCCAGCCCTTCAGGTACAGTTTTAATTACAAGAGCTAATTAGGTATCACCCAAGGGAAGAAGAGAAGGGAGATGCTTAAGAGCATCTTAATCAGGGTGAAAAGGGAGAAGAGAGGGCCATGCTTATTCTGACTTTATTGAATTCAGTGATAAAGATTAGCTGAAGTAGGTTGAAGGAGGCATATTTTATAAATTCTCACACGTAACAGGAAAGAACAGGATAACAAAACTTCATTTAAGAGGAAAATCCAGGAAAGCAGGCAACTTCCAAAGCCAGTTCTAAGTATAAGTGATAGGGTATCTTTCCTAAGATACTACTTTTTGATTGAGCAGTCCTTTTTATGATTGACAGTTCTCATAAAAGTGGACATCTCGTGCCCTGCATGTGACCCTGGCATTTTTTTGCAGCAGGAGTTCCTGAAGAAGAGCCCCTTCTAGGTGGCCCACAGGCAGCTAATTTGCCTCCTGCACCACGGGACAGTTCTGTCCTCATCAGATTAAGCGATGTTTCTTTTTGATGGGACTTTGTTCACATCACATATTTGTTGAACTGATAGGTTCTGTTTGGGAGAAAACATGTTGACATAAAAATAGAGTCAAAAATACCCCTTTGAGTGAGGGGTATTTGGGTAGATGCCTTTTCAAGGCCAGACCTTTGATGCTTCCATGGAAAGAAGCTGTCCCCGGTGGATATCTGCTTTGCTAGAAGATTTTCCTACTTATCATTTTGTAATTTTGCATTGTTTTGGTCTGGATCACCCTGCAGAAGAACTGGGCCTTACAAAATAAGACCTAGGGTGTAACAGGAGGGGAAAGGACACTGAATAACGGGTGCAGGGTCATGCTTTGCCATGGGTCAGCAGCTGGTCTCTGTGCCTTTAATTTCGGCACCTCTGTGGAGGTTGGAATATGGTCCAGCTGTATAGAGCCCCAGACAGTACTGGTGGCCTCTCTTGCAGCTACATCTCTATTTATAGGGTTCAGTCTCTTACAGAAATCCTGCACTCCTGCATGTGACTAAAGCTGAAGCTACGAGGCACTGAGCCTGATATTCTGCAAAAGGTCTTTTCTCTGGGAAATACCTCCTGTGAGCACTCGTGCTGTAACGCCAAGCTTACAATAATGTAATTCAGTGGAATGGAAGGTTCTCAGTGTCCTCCACCACTGAGCGGTTCTGCAGTCATCTTGGCCATGGGCAGGGTGCAGCCCTGTGGTTTGGCCTGGACACGTCAGACTATGGCAGGGTATGGCACATGTGAACGGGTAGTTCTAGCCAAGGAAACAGAGGGCTTGATTAAACTTCTGTGTTTAAAGTTGCCAGATCTTGTCTCTAGCCCCAGTATCCTTGGGTATGAAGATTATTGACTCGACTGGTTCTCTTGAGCTGGCTGGAATGAGGAATAAGTGGATCTACAGTGGATGTCAGCTCCATAATTCACAACTTCTGCCACAGGCTGTATTGCTCTCTGTGGTCAGCTGCATCCCACATCTTCAGGATCTCCTAGATGTGGAGCAAGAAAAGCCATGGGCTCTTTGGATGTCAAGCCCAGGTTTAGGCATCAGAGTAACTGACCACAGCCTGTCTTATCTGATCCCTCCCATGGGAACTAGGTCTCAAGGTTAACCCTTAATGATTTCCTTTAAGAGGGGGTTGGTAGGAAAGCCGAGGCAGGCAGAGCTGTCATAAAACTGTTGGGTGAAGCATATCTCCATCTGTTGTACCTTCCCCTGACACTCAGCAGGAGCATTATACTGTCTGTGAGACTGTCTGAATTCCTTTCTTCAACCTCACACCTGCTCACTGATGAGGAACTGGGTGCCTCTCACTCATCTAACTTCTGTAAGACCTTTGAGGAGACCTTACAACCACTGCCGTGTCCAAAGAAAACTGTGTTCCTCTTCAAAACACTGCTCCATCAGGTTACCCTGCAAAGGTGAGATGGTTTCACTGGCCTCCCTTAGGGAAAGGCTTCTTGAAGTGGTGAGGTTGGCTTAACCTGCAATAGGGCAACGCTGCACCCTTCGGTCCTCACCTCCCCTTTCCCTTCTAGCACTGACTGTGATGCTGGACTAAACCCTGGTGGGAAAACCGAGCTGGTAGAAATCCAACTCAGCAGAAGTAAGGGAGGAGGTTTAGTGACTTCTGCTCAGTCAGATGAATCCATAGCTGAAAGATGAAGCCCCATGAGCAGTTCAACATCTGCCCGAGACTCTGGAATGTGGGAGGCCACCAGGACCGTCAAGCTTCTGCAGGTGGAATTTATCATGGAAAGGGCTTCTAGTTATTTTGGTTTCTGATCTCGGGTCAGGAGGCTCGTGAGAGGGTAGAAGCTGAAGCAGAAAATTTAAATGGGCACAGTCAGTCTCAGTAATCATGTAGTTTAAAACCATATTTGTTAGCTGTACTGGGTGACGAATACAGGCTGATGCCCCACCCTGCAATGAGCTCCAGGTAAGTATATCCTTGA
This sequence comes from Athene noctua, assembly GCF_965140245.1. Classification (NCBI taxonomy): domain Eukaryota; kingdom Metazoa; phylum Chordata; class Aves; order Strigiformes; family Strigidae; genus Athene; species Athene noctua. The sequence continues at coordinate 7,183,024 of NC_134060.1, forward strand.
TCCCACAAGGAGCTTGGTGAAGCATGGGAGGTGTGAACACCCTCAGCAACACATGTATGCGAAGGGAGCTGAAGCCTTCAACTCATCCTGCGGCCAAAGCAAGCAGCCAGCAGAGCCATGTCCCATCACTGGATGTGTACCCTCCAGGAGCACCGGGCTGGCGCTTGCTTTCCCAGGCTCACAGTGTGGATTTGTTTGGAAGCAGTGCAGCAGAGGGGTAGCCTCACTTTCGCCTTCTGCTGTGATCCCAGAGGGTGCATGCTGCTGAGACGAGGAGCACAGAGGGGAAATCTGCTTGTTTTCTGGTTTAAACAAACTCTTATTCTCCAGTTGTGTTGGTGAAGGGGAGGGAGGGTGCCACGGGCTCAGTTAAAGAGTTGGCACTGGAAATCGTCATTCCTGTACTGCATCTGGAGCATGCTGGAAATGCAGCTCGGTGCGCAGCTGGTGTAGTCTGGAGGACAGGGTATGAACACCGCTGAGCAGCTTTCTCTTGTGAATTAATGGGAGAACACCTGAAGTGCTGCATTCCAAAGGAAAGCATGACAAGACTGATCAGAAAGACTTTCATGAACTCCAGGATCTCTTGTCTGTGATGGGTTCATTCTGGCAATATACCTAGGAGTTGTGAGAGTCTACCAGAGGCTAGAAAATCATCTTCCCTTTCCTCCCAAAGACAGAGATCTCCCTTCAGCACATCCATGCATTCCTTTTATTATGACCCTAATAGCACATTATTTGCAATATGTGTTAACCAATTCAATAAGTCACCCTGATGGCTTTTTTTTTTTTTTTTTTTTTTTTTGTAGTTTTCAATACATGCCATGAAAATCTCCAAGACTTCATTTCAGCAGTGAGACCATAACAGTTTAGACAAGATCTGAAATGGTGAATAACCCTCTCCCTGGAGATTTGATGGCAAATACGAGGTATGCCTCTGTGACTTTATTATTAAAACAGAATGATCTCCCTCCAGCTCGGTTGGAGGGGGAGGAGGAGGGAGCACACATGGAGCAATTAAGAAAAATGTCTTTGACCTTCAGCAACTTAATCAGCTGCCAGTGTTCTTCCTAATAGTGTGCTAATGGTTAAGTTCTTCTGCATGCCATAAAAAGTGCTATAACTGGAGGCTACAATAAAGTGCTGATCAACCCATCAAGTGAGTCAATCCAAAAGTAATATCTGTCTTTGTAATGACTATAATAAAACCTATGCCAAAGCCAGGAGATGACGTGAATAAGAATGCTGCTTAATTATGCTGGGCCGCAATGCTGGGTGAATTTGCCATACTTCTGCAAACTGCTCTTAGGTGACATTCCCACTCCTGCCTGGGAAAGCCAAACTTTGTATTTGTGTGGCCAGTGCTCCAAGGACAGTGCTAAGAGGTTTGGGCAGGTGACATCTCCATCCGAGCTGACTAGAGTTGTGCAGAAAAAGTTGCTGAATTTGGGCTGGGGCTGTTCATCCTGGCAGTAACTGCACTGACAAAAAGCAGGATGGAGGCATGACTGTGATTCCCTTTTTGAGAGGCTGGTGCTGGGAAAAGGAGAAAAGGTGTTTATAAATTTGATGTATCCTGGTGTTAAAGTTAGCCTAATATTTAATGCCATGGTATTGAAACAGGGTGAAAGTCCACTGAAGGACCCAATACAGTACCATAGAACGAGGTAGTCGAGTGCTATGCTAAAAAGGGATAGATGTAAGGAAGCAGAAATCACCCCTGGCAGAGGGGAAAGGCCTGGGTAAACCAGAGAGACCCTCTCTGGTGCTGGAGATGGAGCGGAGGAGCTGACAGAGGTTGAACACTGTCCCTGAGTATTTACCGTGAAGAAGGCAATGATCAAACAAATCAGGTTTTGCCTGTCTTGCCCTTGTAAAGGGCACAGGTGAGTAATGGGGTCAGTACACAGAGAGTAAACTAACACTGGGATCTTAAACCTCCCTGTTTTGGGAATTGTCCTTCTGTCCAGACAGTGGGGGAATTGGACGTAGCACGAAGGGACAGGTGCTGAGGCACCTGCTGCTGTTGATGGAAGGATGGCAGTTCTTTTCCTACCAAACATAGCTGGTGTTTTGGGATCCCTTTGAGCACAAAGCTGCTCTCCAGGATGCTAGGAAGCAGGAACCTAATTCACAAACCCAGCATGGAGCTGGTGGAAAACATGCCGCAGCCTTTCAAGGAATGGAGAGCGGATTCCTCCCCCATCAGTAAAGAAAACAGGATGCAGGCCACATTCCTGCTCACATAGACAAGGCTCTCCATACCAGCACAAACACATTTTCTCAGTTCCAATTAAACTCCCGCTTTATATCACCTTGCTACTGATAAGAGTTTGATTAATGGATGAATTGTCCTTTTTTTTTTTTTTTTTTTTTAATACAGTCTCTGGTGCTAATTGTTTTTTCCCTCTCCCATTTCTTGTTTAAAAGGCGCTTTCGAGGAGGGCTGCTGATTGTGCTGGAAGTTGTATGGGAACACTTAGTCTCTTCCTGGTTTTGTTTTTGGGGCTAACTGCTGCCACTGAGACTAGCAGGTCCAATAGACAAATCACCTCTGCGGATAACCGGCAAAATCCTGCCCTTGTGCCTCCCGATAAACAAGTGCAGATTCATGTGTTTGTTCATGACACAGAAAGCGGCCAGAACAATGATTTGGTGACTTTTTGCCAGTGTTGTTTCCTCTAGAGAGCCGACTTCCCTTGTGGAGCCTCAGGTGCATAGCAACAGCTCAGCAAAACAAAAGCCAACCACTGCAAGGCATTAGAAAAATATTATCCCCGTCTGAAGGGTGGGGCTCGCCTTCCCATCGGCACCCTGGTGCTGGGATCAGCCCCAACGCCAAAGCTTCCCGCGATGCAGCCGTGTGCATGCCAGGCCCATTAGCTAACCATTCTTCTCCCAGGTAAAGCTGCCCGAGTGGTACAAGAGACAGTTTCTGCTCCAAGCCCATGGGGGGCAGTTGCGATGATGTGCACGTGTGTCATAGTTCAAGCAAAGGGCCAGAGTATTGATTTGAACATGTGGTTTCTTCAGGCATCAAAGCTCCTTTGCTCTCTGCCCTCCATGGGGTAAAGGCAGGTGGGAATGGCTCCATCACCAAGTTCGTTGTCCAGCCTCTGAGATGCAAACTCCTGAGCAGAGGTGCCATCAGGGAGACACACTGTTGCTCATGCCTCAGCCCTGGTGCAGGTAAGCAGTCAGGCCCAACAGCCCCTGGCTCCTACAGAGCTGACACCCAGACCTAGCAAGGACTTGTGGCACTTGGCCTCTGAAGTGTCCTTGAACATCCTTCTTGCCTGTGCTGGAGCAGTTCAGCTCTGCACTGTCACTGCATCCCTGGGGAAGCTTGCTAGGAGATGGCGTTGAAATGACTGATAGAGCAGAAATGCCTGAGACCCTGAGCTTCTCTCTGAGACATGCCAGCAGAGGGGAAGCCCAGCCAAGGAGCTCGGGGAGACAGGATGTGAAGGAGACCAGCAAAATCAGTGACTGATAAAGAAAATGGAAATTGTGAACAAAGGAATCAGCCAGTCTGGGCCAGTGGGGCTGAAGATGTCCGAGTTAATGGGCAGATCGTTCTGCCAGAAGTCTTGTCTAGTGCACGGCAGGCTGCTATCATGCTCTCTGGGCTGGTCTCACCTGTAGGAAACTTTCAGACCTGCCTGTGCTGCTGTGTGGTGAAGCACTAACTGTCTGCTATGTGCAGGGTGTGTGTGGCTCAGTCCGCGCCATCACATTTTCTCAGGTTGTGTGGTACTGCCCTGCTGACTGCTCCCCTACATTTGCTGATGGATGACTGCCTTTCCCCAGTCAGGCTGCCCTTTCCATTTCCTCTTCTATTTCCACATTTCTCGGACTGAATCTTTCCACACTTTCCCCATCTCCATCCTGTGGCTGTGGTCCCCTGCTCTGTTTTTCTTTCCCCTTTCTTTATCTTTCTACCTTTTTGCTCTTATGTCTATGCCATGATTATTTCAATTTCTTTTTCTTTCACCTTTTCCTCTCTGCTCTTCCTTGCTCTTCTAATTTGCTTTCCACAGTAGGTGAGTTTTTAGATTTAAGTCAAAAAGAGGACATCAGGGCAAGAAAAGAGATGGGTGATAGATGTCAAGACAGGACACATGGAGCAAGGAAAGAGAGAAAAGCAGCATGAACGGGCAGCTCAATGTCCGCTCATGCTTACGGGGTAATCGATGAAATGAATTTGTCACAGTGTCTATGTCCACATTGTTAAGGGCACCCACCCCACAGGCAGATTCTCATCCCCCAGCCTGGTGGGGATGAGCAGCTCATGTCCCACTGCTCAGGGAGGTTCCTCCAGGGCACAGTGCCTGGATCCAAACAGCTGTCAGCATGGCTCTTTTCTGAGCTTTTTTGAAATACTGTTTTTGTAGTGGTTTCTCAGGTCACAGTGATGGTTTTGTCACAGCGTGATGTTTCTGTAGCACAATGCTGAAGACATGTGCTGTCTGTTTTAAAACCCAGCAGGAGGGCATGGGGGAGAGCTTGTAGGCACCCAGTCTGCTGGGAGAGATTGGGATGGAGAACAGCCTGATCCACGCTGCTTGCGGGGAGCTGCTCCTGGAGCACATTGTCCCCAGAACCACATCTGCTTTGCTTCAGAGAGGGTGATCTGATGCATCTGACAGCACAGACACAGCTGGTATAAACCAGCTGTACATGGCGTTGGAGGGGTGCTCTGAGGAGGAGCCATGTAAGCAGGAGTCCCCTGAGCACTCAGGGGAAGGCGACACCAAGTCTGCCAGTAGCCGTGCCCAGCTCTGGGTGGTGCGGTATGCCCGGGAGCCTGCTCAGTGGGAAGGGACCTCACACCACAGCCACAGCCTCTCTGGGCTGTGGGCAGGAGACTTGGAGACATGGGCTTCTCACAGAGGTGTCTGAAGAAGACTTGACCCAAGAGGTGACCTTCCTTGAGGTGAAGATCTATGACAAGTGTTGGGTCCAGCACAGGGCGCTGAAACAAGCCATGGCAGGGAACAGGGGGAATTCTTCAGCCTGGGCCAGACAAGGTGTCAAACCAGATGGTTCACATGGGTCCTTCCAACCTCACAGTCTCCCAAGTGTCACTGGAAAGGCAGGTGAGAATGGAGGAGATATTTTGGATACAATGGAGTGAACTGGCAAACAATCATTCTTCTTGGCTCTTAGGGGGAACAAGTGAGAAGTTGGCACATGGGGGATGCAGGGGTTGGGGGGAGATTTCAAGGAGCAGCTGCAGAGCCATTTCTTGGGAAAACTGACCAAAACACAGTCCTTGACAGCCTTAAAGCCTGAAGGTGTGTATGGGTTTTTGCTTCCTTATCGTCGTCATCTTCCTCACAGCATCCCAGGACAGGGAGCTGCAGACATTCCCCCCATGGACACTTTGGACAAGATGCTGCTGCTTTATTGTGGTAACAGCTGATGCTTCATGCTGCCTGAATGTTTTATATTGAGAAGACATCTTCACTGTCTCTTAGCTGCTAGAGCAACATTTAGAAGACTTAGGCCTCTTGTGAAAATGGTTATAGATAGGGCTCTCAGCTCACACCTGGAGCTGTTGCCAGGCACAGTGTTCAGAAGCAGATGAGGCTGGCTGCCTTCACGTCTGTTGTCACTGCCAGGCAAGAGACTGGGGACATTTTTCTGTGTGTTTTCTGTACTTGACGTGTGTGGGGCACAGAAATATTTGCACACACATGCTCAAGGGGGTGGGCGTAGAGATGTAAAAAGATACAGGCCCAAGCTCTACACACTAGTTCGCTCTCCACCAATGCACTCTAAACACAGACATGCAAAACTTGAACTGCAGCATCATCACTCTTCCTAGAGAAACTCAGTTTGTGCACAGCTGTTTCCAGTTCTAAATGCTCAGAAAGACCTTAGAATGGGGCTTTGGGTCCAGGCAGAGCTCTCCTTCACTCCCTCTGTTATCCCTAGCTAATACCAAGGGAAAAAGCAGCACAAAGAGCAAACCAGCTTGATGGCCACCTGCCCTTCACCAAGTTGCACAAATTCCCTCATACAGAGGAACCGAGGCTTCTGAAGGTGCATGTAAGAGAAAAAAGAGGCAAAGAGTCAGAGAATGGAGAGTCTCAGAGACAGGGCTGCAAACCTTGCGCCAGCTGTGGAGCAAAGCAGGAGTCACCATGGATCCCTGCAATTTGTAGACCTGGGGAAGGCTCCCACCAGACCTTAGAAGAGGTGTTAGAGAGCTGGGGATGTTCAGCATGCTGGTGTTGCAGTTTGTTTGTCCTTCCTTCTTTCTACCTAAATGACCTCAGGATTGCATTGCTGTTGCTTCTGTGTAGTTGGATGTCACTGTTGAACGGAGATGATTAAACAAATATACCAGCTGTTCTTCTTGCAGGATCACATCCACATGCTGAATGTTGGAAGACCATCCAGTATGGGATGGTGTATGCACAGGCAGAGATGGATGTGACAGGCACTTAGAAGACCCGCAGACAGCAGGGTATGTGTTGTAAGTGAAGGGCTGGACAGTCAGATTCTGCCTCCTGAGGACTTGTTCCTTCCCAGCGTGTGTATGATGTATAAAAGCCTCAAGTAAAATGTGTTAAACAAATACCAACCACTCTTACATGTCCTGAATATAGAGAGGACATTGCCATGGGAGTGTGCCAACCCCTAGGCCAGACATGGCAGCAGGGCTGAGCGTGGCCTGAAGTGTATGTGAAGGTATGCTGCTTCACATGCACCTTGCTTTGGAGATGTTGGTGGGCACACTGGCATGATCTCACCGTGCCATTCCCTTGTAAAAAGAGGAGCCAAAGCAACTAAATCTGTTACCCCTTTGCACGATTCTCTTTTTGCCTTTGTCCTCAACTATACCTTAAGTTGCTCTTGTAAACTCACATCATTTTGGCTTCTGAGAGATGAGCTGGAGGGCTGCAGTGGGGGACAATTAGAGAGTTTTTAGGGCCATGACTTCATGGCACACAGGCATAAAGCTTGAGGAAAGGAATAGAAATTGGGAAAAAAGTGGAGTCTACTTAGGTAAAGGACACTGCACTAAGAAGTACACAGTTCAGCTACTATTTTATTGGTCATATCCCTAGAGGTTAGTAGAGTACCTTTCCATGAAGTTCAGAAATTTAAAGGATCACAAGTCTGTACGAAAATTACTTCAGTATAAAACTGACTTCAACATATGGCTGTATTGAAGAATGTCAGTGTGGGTCTTTTTTAATTGCTTTTTTGATGTTGAGCCAGCATATTTGTCATGTTTGAAGTGTTGCTTTTCAACAGAGAAGAATACTTTAATCTTTGCGAAAAGAATGGAGTCTTACATCACACCATGACTCTAGGAGTTGGGGATTTAAGGAAGATGTCAAATACACCAATTGCTGCATCCTGGTCTTGGGGAGGGATCGCACTTTGCAGTAAGAAACCTGGAGCCTTAGTCCAACTGGGCTGCTATTTTTACACGTCTTGAAAAGAAACACACTTTTCTCCCTTGTGAAGACCTTCAGCCTTGGATGTGTGTTTTGGTAAGATGGATGCCCAGTGACCTACTGCCTGAACCGTGATTGATCTGCCCTCTCAGATCAGGGGTAGTGGAGTGGGAGACTGGGCAGGTTGTAAGAACATCTCCACAGCTGATGCTTTCTTCAAGGGCTGCTCTCTCTGCATCACCTTTGAATTTTAGCAGATTAGCTTCTAGAGAGTGATTTAAATGCTGTCACTAAAGTTAATGTAGGGTGGGCATGTTTTACAATTTACAGCTTGCTTGCAGGCTGGGAATAACACTCGTCATTCAGGGAGGAGAAGGAACAGCAGGGGCTGGAAACCTGGCAATGAAGAATAGATGTTTGCCACCCATCAGAGATATCCAGGCCACCTTGAGATCCTGCTTATAGCACTTAATCACCTGAATTAATAACTCTGTAGCTCTCTTTCTGCAGAACCTCTTGATAATGCATGGCAGTGCAGAACATCATCTCATACACTCTGGTTTGTCCTTCAAACCTGTCCCGAGGTGGCCCGTGCTAGGGAAAGAGCGCAGGGCCCTGTTGGTCCTGGTGTTCTCTGCTGTCCTGGTCTTGGAAGAAGCCACGTGTGGCTGGAATCAGGAAGGTGATTTCTTTACATTATTTCACACTGTTCAGCTCTAAATGAACCTCTATACGCAGCATATGGAAAACCCTTCCATCACTTGAGTGGTGTGGAAAGGGGGATGATGGTGGAGTCTGTAACATATGTAGGGTGAATTACCTGCTTTGTCTGTGGGTCTTGGTGCTGGTCCAGCAGAATTCATTAGTTATCATGTGGTTCAGTGCTGCACTGGCTAAACAGGGTGGAAATCCTCAACCCTGTTTGTCACCTTGGTCCCCAGCTCAGCGGAGGGAGCCACCTCGGATGAGTCTGGTGACACTCAGCACCCGGGTGCAGAGCCTGGTCTGTAGGAGATGGCCGGGAGGGGATAGTGTGAGTGTTCTGCATGAGTCAGGTTCAGGGCTGCTCAGAGATGTTGCTGGGAGGTGGATTTGGACCCTGAAATGCCTGTGATTCTTTGCCTAGCCTATGCCTTTCTCTGCTAAAGTGGGCTCCTCCTTGTGTCTTCTCCAGCAGCACCAGACCCTGGTTAGATCACTGACTGACTGGAGGAGCTGGGTGCGCTGAACCTCCAGACATTCCTCTACTCAAATATCTACCTGCCTCTCCACAGGGCCCAACAATCAGTCTCGGAAATCTTCTAGGTGGAAGGGTTTTCCACTTCTCCTGTGAAGCTGGGACCCTGCTAGGACTCAAGGATTCAAGCTGTCCTGTTCCCAAGGTGAGTGCTATAATGACTGCAGATTGCCACAGACTGGAGAACCAGGGAAAGAGTTGTCTGTTTTCTGCACCCCAAATGGCCTTGAGTTCTGAAGACAGATGAATGCTGTTGATCACAGGCAGGAGGTGCGTAGGAAGATTTCTACCTTAAACCTTTGTCCTCTAGGATATCTCAAGGGCCTAAGATCAAGCAAATCTTTCCTGTATCACATTCCACATTTCCCTACCTAGTATCACCCGTTAGGTCCTGCCCATCAACATTGTCATAACCTTCTGGATTTCACTTGATGGCTTTACCTAGGAGAAAGAGGCTATTAAAAGCCTGGCTGGACATACTAAATCTCTCCAGCCTCACAGGTAGATCCATCAGCTGTTTTGTGCTCAACTTCCTCTTGTGTCCATGTCTTCAGAGGCAGAAGAGAGATGCTGTCGCTGGCAGCTATGGGGAAGCCTGGTGCTGCTGTGTTGGAGGCAATTCTGAAACTGATAGGAGAGTTTGAAATTGTGTTTTGCTTATGACCTGGTAATCAGCCAGGAATGAAACGACAGTCAGCAGTGTATCCTTCTGTTGATCTACCTATGACACAGACTTAGAAAATTATCTGGTATTTAAAGAAGTAATTCTGAAAGCAAGGGATGGCGTTTCAAGGAAATTTATTATGTTTTATCGTCAGTCAAGCATTGTAACTCTTGTCCTGCTTTGAGACGGTGAATTATTAACTCGATTTGCCTCACTGCAGCATGAACAAGTTTTATGCATTATTTTAACTACATTTGTTGCTTGAAAAGCTAAGCACCTGCTTCTTAGTTTAGCAACCTGCTACTGCTAACAACTAGCTGAATTGGACTTTTACCTCAGCTAAATAAGCCTTGGCTTCTTGGCTTCTGCATTTAGTGCAAATCTCAGTTTGAACATCATTAGCAAGCAGTAATGAACAAGTCGTGGTGGAAAGCAGAACTCTGACACCTTTGAGTCCTGGTCACTGACATCCGCAGCATGCAGACCAGACTGAGCCAGTCCTGCACAAATAAAAAAGCACTTTAATTTCACCTGAAAAGTTTCAAATGTGTTTAATGAGTCTTTCTTTTACTCTCTTAAAACCTGTGCCATCACCAAGGAAGGAGCCATCAGAGACTGCTCCCTCTAATGCTCTTCGTGACTTCACTCACTCTGAAGTAACATAAAAACATCATGCTTTTTTTCTATATGGCTGCTTTTTAAGTGATATTTGGAGATCTAACTGTTCTGGGTCTAGTACTTTCACTCTAACTTACACACTCTCATAAAAACATACATATAAAACATAGATTCCCAATATATGGATTATCCCAGTGCCAGCACAAGTGCATTTATTCTGTCCTGTCTGCTTTTTGTAGTGTTTTATGCCCACATGTTTTAGAGAAAAGTTCACTGAAGCATTTTAAGGCAGTTTCAAGTGCAGACAAAGATTTTTGAATTTTTTTTTTCTAATATAGTGCTTGGCAAGAATGTTAGGCCATGTTAATATGTGCATGATGGTGGTAGAGAAAGAGGAAAAATAGAATAAAATGAGAGTTTAAACCTCTTTAAAAGGCTGTATCAGCTTTCTGCATAGATCAGAACATCATTATTTGACTGTCCCACACCTCAGCAGCATGTGCCTGAAGAGCAAGTGGTTCAGAAGCAGCAGTGTTTACTGTGTGCCTGAGATGCTTTGGGCTTCATTCCTGCTCTCTACAGAGCATCTTGTCGTTTTGCCAGCCCAAGAAATGGGTACAAATGGAGTAACTTCTACAGGGAGCAGCTAATCAGAGGCGTCTGCTCGCAGGACAAAGAAAACATTCCTGATGATCCCCAGTTCTGTTCTTGGTCTCCCATGAAATTGTGCTCTTACAGCATTTGGGAAGGCAGGGAGAGGGTGGTGGAGGGGAGGTTGCAAGGACATCATAAATGCATTCCCAGTAGACCCGTTTGTGGGATACTGAGCTTTAATCCTTTCCCAGAGTCAGGATAGAAATGTGTCAGTTGTGGAATTAAGAGCAAAATATCAAAATTCTGTGTAATCCATTTGGAGAAGAGGAGGGATATGAAGACACCACTTTGGTAATACCTTATTTTAAATAGGAACCTACCTGAAACCTGCTGAAGTCTGAGATTTAGCAGCAGTCCATACAGTGCTGAGGTCACTGCCTGGGGCCAGCAGAGTGGTTTGAGGTTAAAAAGAAGTACAACTGTAGCTCTGGAGAAGGCCCCCTTGAGTGGCAAGGTTTGTCTGTAGGAAAGAAACAGAGCCCAGCTTTGAAAAAAGGATTTTTCTCTTTGATAATCCGAGAAACGAAGACTTGACTTGGTGCCATGAGTAGGTCCTCGATCACAAGATGTTTTACAAGAACAGCTTTTCACCCTTGTTGACAAAACATACTGGCATTCTGTCTTTGGTTTATGTGTTTTAAGACAGGGTGGAGATGTGCAATCCCTCCTGGAGGAAATGGGTTTTGTTGCTTTGTCTCTGGTAAAACAGTGGTTCTGATCTAATCTCATGCTTCAGGGCTGATCTGTAACTTGACTTTTGCTTGTGGGTTATGAATTCTGTTTTACCATCCCAGATGAGAGAGGATTTTGTATGATGGTGATGGGATAGAGATTGCCCAGCACCTCCTTACATGCACAGGGCCCCGTGTTATCACCAGGTTTGGGGTATTTCTAAGATAAAATTGGCAGGTTCACATCTTTCCTTCTTCCAAACTTAAGGAGACACATCAGTTTCTGGGATCGTCTCTCACCCCAGCAATGTCCTGCTGTCAGAGAAGCATCAGGATCTGGCCCTTAGTCTTTTCTGGGTCAGACACTCAGACATGCTCAGCACACATATCTACCTAGCTGGAGTCTTCGGGTTTGCTAGGTATTCTTATTTAGGAAATGTTGATTTAACCCTCTCAGGAATTAGCATTACTCAGGGCAGTGCTGCTTTGAAGTGGTTACCAGCCTAGTTAGAAGTAAGTGCTGGGTGTGGTATGTATCTGCAAGGCAATGGTGTCATTCTGTTTCCTGGGGACTGAACCTTTAATAAGGGGAGTTTCCCTTGTTGCAGGGGGCAGGTGTGAGGCAGCTGCTTTTTTTCGGGTAGCCAAGTGAGACGCAGAGTTTGGAGGACATGGTAACATACTGCCTTCTGTTAAGGCCACTTTTCACTTGCTAACTGGCAAAAAGCTAGAGGGACTCCTGCAACTCGGTAAGAGACAACGTGGTTGAGTGATTTGAGCAGAAGTTTCATGTTGCTAATTAGTGCTGAATCGCACTTGCAAACCCATCTCTGATTCTTGTTTGTAAGTGGTCTTCAGTGATGTTTACTTGTAATCTCTAGATTCTGCAAGAGTCCTGTGATGTTAAACGCTTCACATGTGATGCTGGAAAGTGCACCTATGGGTTGTGCATAGAGATATGCATAACTCCATGGATCAGGTTTGTGCTGGGAACACAGAAATATTCCTTGGGTTTGGGTTTTTTTGTTGTTGTTTCAACTTTGCCCCACCAGTACTGTATTTGGTAAAACAGCTGCCACCAGAGGTAGAGCTCCAGCTCATCCCTGTTGCAAAATACCATGCTGGTAATGTCTAAGAGATGCTTTCTGTTCTGGAGGGGGTGCTTACTCATTTTCCTCAGTGCAAAGTTGGTCCCTGGGCATTTGTGTTGGCAGCAATGCTGTAACACCTTGCCTTTTGGCATTAGTTGTGTAAGGATCTAAATATGCTGGAGTGACTCACCTTGCTGTCTGAACAAAGCTGTTTCAACAAGAATAATGCAGTGAGTTACCCCGGTGATGGGTGCAGAGGAATCCCAAGAGACGTGTCTCCCAGCAGCACCCCCTTGGTGGCTGCTTCTGTTGAAGACCCATTTGCTCTGCATGGGACTCATCCTTCCTCTTCTTCCCCACTGCTATTTGTCAGGTGATGTTAGACCTCCTCCAAAACTTGTCAGTCATGCCCCTGTATCCTCTAGCTGTCAGGCTGGGTCTTTACTGGGGGACATCCCAAGCCTTTTCTTGCCTCTAGGAAACCTGCATCCCATCTCCCTTTGTTTTATTTACTCCATTTGTTATCCAGAAGCCTCTGCAGTTAAGGGAGGCTGAATCAGATTATTTTTCTTCGCTCCTGTGTGCACAATCTCTTTCCGTAGCTACTTGTGGTCACCATGGTGCTTAACTCTTCTCCACTCACCTAGTCCTTGCCTGATCTGTGTCAGAGGTGCTTGTGCCCCTCTGTGAAGGAGACTCATTAAGTGCCTCATATCTTCTTTCATGAACTATTTTTTCTGATTTTTATGCGTATCTTAGTACTCCATCAGATCCAGGATAGGTCTCTACCAAAGAGGCAAATTTGTACTTCCTGTAACTTTTGTGGACAACAGCCAGTTCTCATTATGCCACTGCATAAGCTTTATATCACTATCTCAAAAAAGAGTGTGATTTTTCTCATAAATGATGAAGACTCATAATAATATCAATACTGTATTTGCCCTAAAGTTTTCATCCCACTGTACTTCACAAACCTGAACTCCACTGCTGCCATCTTCACAAACAGAAATAAGTTAAGCAGTAGGATTGGTCCCTGCTACTGTTTTTTCCTTTCTGAGTGCACTTTGTTGCTGTGTGCATAAATGCCCATTCCAACAAAATGGATGGGGAGAGACCTCACCTCATACACCAGGAGATCGAAAGGGTTCTGTGGTCTGTGTTTCAGCTGATTTGAAATGAATGTGACACTGCAGATGAGAAGCCTCAGCTCCAGAGGGAGCTCCAAACTCTACCTACTGGTAGAGGCAAACATCCATGGTCCTCAGCATCTGCATGCTGGAGAGGAGATAGCTAGTTGCCCACTCTCTGTGTCATTCCCTCTTGGCTGGTATCTCAACATGAGGAGGTCCCTGTCCCAATCCCTAGCTCTTCTCCTTCAACAAGTCTGTGACAATGGTGACTAATGCCGTATGGGGATTTCTGCTCCTGGGTGCAACTTCTGCTTCAGCTGATGATCTCCAACCTCTTCTGTGTGCGGAAGGGCTACAGAATTGGTCCTTGATAGAGAGATCCCAGAGATTTTAGTGTACTGATTACAAGCTTGATTTTCTTAGTGACCCTTAGAAGTAGTCAGTTGAACCAAGAGTCAAATCAATGTTAAAAGTGCAGGCTTGGAGCACAAGGCATCGCTCACCATTTCTGGACACAGGGATGTTGAATCTGGGATACAACAGCTCAAATACCCCTAACCTCTAGTGGTTTCAATAGATGAGCACCTACAGAGCACACCATAAGCTTAAGCTTTCACAATGCTGAACTGAGCAATGGCCAAATACCTTGAAATTTGGCTATAGGTCTGGGAATTAGTTTTACATTGTCAGGAAGAAAGCAGAAGCGGTCTACATTGTAGAGGCATGGATTACTCTCAAGGAAAACATAAAAATGCAATCACCCTACTAAAGTGCTGGTTACAGATTAAAGAGAGAAGGAGGTAGCTTGGAGGAAAGGTCAGGCACTGTGGATTAAAAAAAAAAAAAAAAAAAAGGTAAAACACAAAGTAAAACATCCAAGACGAAAACTTGGAAACTTTCCTGAGACTGGAGACACTTGAATTACCTCAGAACAAAGGCTATTGACTTTCCTCATAAGGGGAGAAAGTCTTGTTTCTAACACCTGAAAGCTTGGTAAATAAGTTTCTTCTTTATTGATTTGTTGGAATTTTGAAAGAGCTAAAATAGACATTTTGGAGTGAAGCAAACATTTAGTTCAGGCAAAACCAGTGGATAAAAATTCCAGTTATTTCAACCATTTTAAAGTATTTTGATTCTTTCTGTGATTTATGCACTAGTTTACACTACAAAAGAAGTTTGAAACTGGAGAAATGAAATACTTTTTTACACATGTTTTGAGACCTCTTTCTTCTGATTTCTGTGTAAACAAGTTTTGAGGTAAGAATGAAATCACAATTGCCACTCAGAGAGCCAGGTCAGTGGGCTTATGGCCACCTGATGATGTAACGGGAAGTCTTGACACAGGAGTCATTGGGTAAAGTCTGTTTGCGCTTGTGCAGGACGCGAGAGGAGAATGTCAAAACACTCCCTCTGGATTTCAAAACTGTGGCTAAATCTCAGAAATCTAAATATAGCATACAAATAAAGGAGAGGTATGAATAATTGTTCAAGCCTTGAATAATGACTTGAAACTATCACCTGAGGATGGATGCTCAGGTCACTCAGAGTCCTTAGATCATTTAAGGAGACTGTTGAAGGCAGTTCAGAACACAGCTCATGAGCTTGGTCCTGTGAACACTCTTGGACAAGGCAACTGAAGCAGCAACTGAACCTGGAGAAGGGATGTGACAGAGACTTCTATCAGCAGGGCGATAGGCATGACTGGGAAGGCAGAGCAGGATTTCATTTGGGCAGATCCCGAAGAAGCATGTGGACATTGCTGCTTAAGGAGTGGAGAAAGGATGGCAGGAGAGAGGCTAATCCTATTGCCATGTAGATAGGCATCTAATGTAGAGAGGTTTCTGAACCCTCTGGGTTGAGGGGAAGCTCTGGGTTAAAAAGAAACGTACAAAGGAGGGCCGGGCTTTGTTGAAGGTAAAAGTGGGCTCAGGTCTTTGCTTAAGTAATTCAAGGAGGTTCATATACATGTCCCTCTAAATCATTATGCAGTAACACAAACCCTGCTCCCCTTTATGTCCTCAAAGTGTAAGGTAAAAAAAAAAAATAATTCAGGCAGGGATCAGGGGGCCTTCACTCTCCCTCACCACTCACTTTTTTCCTTGTTCTTGATTGCATGCCTTAGATCCCCATCAAATCCACAAGAAAATGCATTCTTGCATCCAGAGTATCTGCACATCATTTGTCCCACCAAAACCATAATAAATGTGAACAGAAGCTTAGGACCTGTTCCAGTGATTCATTAGCTGTCTGAAGTCAGGGTAATAAATCATTGGAGACAGAGATCAAAACTTTTTTCCTAGAATGACTGCAGAACCACTGCACAAGCAATACTAGAATAAACAGCTCTCTGCAAAAGCCATCTAACCCGGTACATGTGGGATGGAAAGCAGGGCTCATCATACAATTCTCCAATGACCAAAATGAGCAGAGGCAATCACAGATGCCTTCTGCATGCAAATACATGTCTGCAAGGAATTGATGGCAGCAGGAGGGAGATGAGGAGGGGAAATCTCCCATATCAGGAACACAGGAACTCTCAGTATAGTCAATACTTTGACCCGATACAGAACTTTCTGGTTCAAAGGACCTCACAGCTTTTTGTCCTGGGGTCTTGGTCATTTCCAGGAGGGAGTGTGCTCACAGCTCTGTGCTGTGTAGCTCGCTTGTACATGAAGGAAAGCCTATGCCCAGCTGAAGCTGCAGGAAGTTTTAGGAGATGATAAGTAGGTGGAACTGGCCCAGATGCACAGTTAATGCACAGGCATTTGCAGAAGGGCTCTTTAATGACTGCCTTGGATCAAGTTTGCTTTGCACCCAGAAATTTGTCTCCTGTTGCAGCTTGCACTGTAAGCCCCCCTGTGCTGCTAGCTCTACTTCTTCAGCAAGTGCTCACAAGCTCTTTGGGTCAGGAACCTGATGTCTTTTTCTGTATTAATCCAAAGTTTTTTGTCCTGGCTCCCAATCCCAATTCCCCCACCCCTTACTATATCTCAGGAAAAGGAGTGGGCGCAAAGACAAGAAAAAAAAAGAAAGCATATAGCTAGGAAAGGAGCCTTCTCATTACCCTGCCCAGAAACAATCCCACTGGATGCCTTGCACAAAACTAGCTACTGCTGCTCGCTCTTGGGCAGTCCTGCCCAAGTAGTCTCCATCTAGACTTAGTTTACATGTTTATGTCCTTGCTCCTCTCCTGGACTCTTTTCCTCTCCGTTTCTCTTGTGATTTACTATGTTTGAGGCTTCAGATGGGGTGGCTGCCAAGACCAAACAGAAGTGTCATTCGATGACTTCCTTGAGGACAGATGTTAGCAGCGCCAGCAGCGCTGGCTTGGGTGTTCCCCACCAGCGGCCCACACATTTTTTCAGGCTCAGGTCTGGCTGATCATTTACCTTGAGCACAAAGCACAGCCACCTTCACAAACCGTAATGAAAATGATCCTTAGCCAAGCAGCAGAGTTTCAACTAGAGCACCTGTGCATGCCCAGAAGCTGCTGAGAGGGCATCACAGCCTTCCTCCTGCTCCCTGGGGGTCCTGGGAACTCAGTGAGCACAAGTACCCCCCGCACTGTGATCTGCTCCATTCAGGATGGATTAAGAGACTGCCATGTGTGTCAGCCTGTCTCCATCCCACCATTCCTGTCTGCTTGTGCTCTGCCCAGGGCTGTTGTTGCCCTGGAACCTGCCCTGTGCAGTTGGAGACACTTCTCTTCAGTTTCATCTGCCCCTTTCCAGAAAGTCCCAAGCAGTTGTCATTATGTGTCTTACAGTTGAGTCTGACTCAAATTTTGGAAATTTAATATTTCCAAAGCTCTGTGTGGATGCACGTTTTAAAGATGGCAGTGTTAATATTTTTTCTTTCCCTTTTCTATGTTTTCTGCAATATAATATCTCCTTGTTTAATTTTGTTGGAGGTAACACAAAAATGTTCCATCAGTTGATCTGAATTTCTTTACAGAGTGACGCATTAGATACAGACAGCAGTGCTGCTTTCATTTTATTGTCACTGTTCTCCCACTAACAGGCCTGTACACAACCTCTCTTCTCACTTCCAGTGCACCCAGATTTGTGCAAGATCTCTTATTTTAAAACCACTATTCCCAATGGGTCAGCTAGGAGACCAATGACACAATACCATGAAACCACAAATTGCCATTCTGAAAGAGAAAATTTTTTTTGGATGGTTAATAGTGGTGGGAGGGACAGTAAACAACAGTGTGAGTGTGAACCACGACTCAGCAGCATCCTGCTTTATGATCACAATACACAATATATTTGCACACTTAAGCAAGCTGTAAAATTTTAGAGCCTTTACAAGCTCCTCAGAAACCTGCTGGGCTTGTGAACTGCTCCAGAGCACTGTCAGGAGAACAGGAGCTCCCAGCGGCGGTGGAAGTGGCTCAAGGACATGACAGCAAGGACATCCCTCCATGATGTGCTGACTCTGCCCTTCCATGGCAGAGTGTCACCTCTGTGGTGACATTGTCTATGCAGCTCCATTAATGTAGTGTTAATGCAACTCTTTTATATGCTGATATTCTTCCACGTTTAGGGAAAGAAGTAAACCATTAACCAAAGGACCCCTAAATAACTGATAAAAGAAACGATGACTGTTATATTATTCAAACACATGCCTTTATTTGTAAGCTTCCTATGTTGGCTCTACATGTGGACATAATTTATGTTTTGGGTGAATGCCATTTTGCATTTAACTTGTGAGTCTGACACCATCCTAGGCGGCATTGTGTATGATCTTGAAAAGAAAGTGAACAAAGCAAGACTTGCAGATCACACAAAATTATTGAGGTCAATCAAGACCTTGGAAGAATGGGAAAAAATCCAGGTGAACCTGCCAAAGACAGGTGAATGAGTAGACTGGTGTTGGATGAAATGTAAGATGGATAACTACCAGATTAGGAGGAATAACTTGAGCTTTTTATGTATGTGGCTCGTCAAGGAAAAGCTGCATGTGGTCAGTTACACGACACCTCAACTGAAAGCTTGATGGTAGCAGAAAAGAAGGAATGAATGTTAGGATGGGGTGTATAAAGGATGAGACTGAAAAATGATACTGAAAATATGCTAATATTATTAGATAAATCAATGCTGCTCTCTCACTGGCAATATGCTGTGCAGTTTGTCACCTTATTTAAGGTGGAAAAAAAAGAGTAGTGATTGCAGAGACAGGCAATGAAGATAAGTGACCTGAAGAAATTTCTTTAAGAAGAAATGTTGAAAAGCCCCTTCCCTACCTCTCTCTAATATGTGCTACAGTCTCCATTTATCTTTTTCCTTTGCCTGCAAGTTGTTTTGTTCTCCTGCTTTCCATTATTTTGATTAAGCACTTTTGGGGGCTCTGGTGTATGAAAGACTATATGTGAAGTGCACTGGACCAGTGTTGCCCCTTCAGTTCCTGCTTTGCCTGAATTGTACTCTTACCCTTTGTTTGGGTATCCACTTACTTCATTTGTCAGGCTGTTGGAAAGTGGCCTTTTCTTTGAATTTTTTTTTTCAGTTAATTTTAGTTTGTTTTATTACATGCACATTGTCCAAGAAAGTGATTAATAATACTGCATTGCCTTCATGGCTTGTTGAAAAGCTTTGAAACTTTTTTTGGACAAAATAATGAATCTTTGAGTTTATGAAGCCTTTCCCAGAAGTAGTAGCTTTCTTCAAAAGTTTGATTTTTTTTTTAATTCAAAAACAAAATGAAAACCTCAAGTTTCCTTTTAATTTGGAAATACTGTTATTTTGATACCTTCGAGAAATTGTAACTTGACCTTTTCATGTCTCTCGTGTCTTCTGTGTAAAATTCCACAGGCAGGTTTTTGCATCACATAAAATCAAAAATCATCACTGACTATTTAATCTAAGGCAATTGCAGCTACCTCCAGATAATACAGCCATGCAATGACAGGTCTTTAGCAACTGCTATGTCCTGTGTCACTATGAATGGATTACACATGCTGCAAGTGCTGTAGTAAGCATCCTCTTCCATCATCTTCACGATGAATATTCCTTACCTCCAGGGTAGTTTCCAAGTGGCTCCAATGAACTCTTTTTAGAGCACTCCAGCACTGCTCAATTCCTCATTTAGGTGTATCATTTAAAGGATATTAAGAACTTTAATGATTCACTATGTTTTAAGTCCAAGAAGATAAAAATCATCTAGCCATGAGCATAATGGACAACAGGACTCCTTCCTGTAACCCCTGCAGCAAGACCACGGCCTGTGACTGGAGAGGGTCTCTATTCAGTTTTCCACCTGAGATGCCTCAGGGCAGGTGAACACCTGCACAGTGCTGGCAAATGTGAGATGGGGTAGGTCAGAGCTCTGCCTGGCTGGAGCAACAGCTCCAAGCCAGACGTCATGGTGCTGTGTATCTCAAGTGGTACAGGACACTGTGTGTTGTGGCTGAAATGGGCTTTGAAGTGGGATCCAGGCTGCACATTAAAGAACAAGTCCCTCCATGTGAGCTGCATGTCTCTGCTCCCACCACAGGCAGTGGAGAACAGATCAGTACAGATGGTGGGAGCTGGAGAGCAATCCCACTCATCCGTGCAGGGATCTACCGAGGGTGTGCCGAGCCCCTTTCTAGGTTTCCACTGATTGATCAGATATGTTCAGTGACTGGAACAGGAGCCAAGATACTCACACAGAGACACCGACATGTAGCTTTCCTAATCTGTACCTGAATCTCCTTCTAAGTGAAGTAGAACTTACCATACCTCTGGGACATTTGATCGGGTATCTGATCTAATGCAGGATTTCTCCTACATTGCAGTGCGTGTGTCCCATTTTCTTTCTTTAGCTGTTTGTATATTTACCTGGAGGATAACACTGTCCTCTCTGTGGTGAATAATGCATATAAGGTGGGAGAAAAACATTCAGTTCCAACTTGACTTGTAAACTTTCTACATTTGATCCCAATTAATTCAGTTTACACTCCAATGATAAGTCATTTCATTGTTTCCCACCACTGAGTGGCCCAAGGTCATGGAGGGTCAGTAGTGGAAACAGCAGTCTTGATGTATAC
Organism: Athene noctua; assembly: GCF_965140245.1. Classification (NCBI taxonomy): domain Eukaryota; kingdom Metazoa; phylum Chordata; class Aves; order Strigiformes; family Strigidae; genus Athene; species Athene noctua. Next base: position 7,203,537 of record NC_134060.1, read on the forward strand.
GTGAATTGATAACTTTTTCCATTAAATCTCAGAGGCTATGAAAACAGGTTATAAGATTTGGGATCAAACTCAAAAAAGCAGTTACTTGTGTTGTTACTTCCCCAGTGAGAACCAAAGTAAGAGAGTGGAGAATGCAGCTGGTATGGGGTGGGCAGAGCAGGGATCCATATTTATTTACATGTCACTTAATCTCAGAGGTCAGATCACTCCTTGTCGGTGTTTCGGTTTGCCTTTCTATATAAATGCAAAGGATGGTGATAGTGAGAAAAAACAACTACATCATAAATGCTGACCTAGTGTCAGGCACAGTGAAAATGGGGGTGAAGCACTTTTATTATTTCCCCTAAGGGCAGTTTTGATCTTCGGTGATGTTCATTGCATAGGATCTTGGGATGACCCCTCCTGACCCTGGCTCCAGTGCTGCCTACCCTCAGCTTTTGATGTGGCCTTAGCTGTTCCCGTGGAAGAGCTGCAGACCCACTGTGAACATTGACCGAGACTTGTCCGTTGCCTATGGGATATGTTGCAGCTGGTTGCCGGCTCAGGGAATGCAAAGTATGTCTGATGCTGTGCCCCGAACTCAACCTGCCCTGGGGTTTGTTTCCTTCCCACTTGCCTCAGCTCTGGCCTTTTCAATTTTTTAACACAGAGGCATGGAGTGGATGGGGTGGGCAGATCTGCACACAACTCTTGTAGGCAGGAAGAAAGCCACTCAGGATAAAATTACCGAAAAATGTAGAGGTCCTTCGGAAGGCAGCAGCTCCACAAACCCACTCTGGCTCCCACAACTCTGCCTCATACTATAATGAGAACATACTGAGACCCATGCAACCCAGCCTCATCTCTGACAGCAATCAGCATCAGACTTCAAAAATAGGCCCAAGAACTGCTCAGAAGAGGATGATCTGCTCCCCTTGTCCCTGTATCCCTATGAATGGTCCAAACATCTGAACATGACAGCAGGTTTTGGCCTTGCATGAGCTAGCAGACGTTCCTTCATCAGCAACCCCAGCCCCAAAAGGAGGCACCTGCAGTCAATCAGAAAATACTTTTTGCCAGCACTGTTTGTCCTCTGCCAGCAGGTGAGGAGTCTCCGTAACCTTGGCTCCACAGGGTCTGTAACAGTCTTCATCAAGTCTGGCTGGGAAGGTGACCTGCATGTCGCTGGGATGGAGGGAGGCTGTAACGCCACCCCAGTACGAATGCTTGTCCCAGTCTGGTTTGCTTGCCTTGCAAAGTGTCTTTCTACTGATTCCATCCAACCTGGAATGGGACAAATCCAAGCTTGGCCCTGGCCTTGCAGCTTGGCCCAGTACAGTCAACAGCTTCACGTTGCTCTGAACTGACGCCTGGTCCCAGGTGTCCCAGGACACATGCTGGTTTTTTGGATTCATTGTCTCAGATAAGGTAATGCTAACACAGATTTCATAGCTTCACCTAGACTTACCTTTAATACCAGACATGCTTAAGGGTGAAAACAAGTTTATTCTGGCAAAACAAGAATTCAAATTCCTAATTATGAAGTTTGAAAGAGGATTATAAGAGAGAAAATAAAACACAATTCTAGATCATACTAAACAACAGGATTCCTTCTCACCCCTGGTAGCTCTCACCTGAAATCTCTTGGGCATGTTGCAGCTGTTAGCATGATGGGAGTAACCGTGCACATGGCAGAGTGGCTTTGGATTTTTGGACAGGGATTGGGGAGATACGGGTCTAGATCTGAGGCTGGCTGACAGCAAATCTACAGGGGTTGTTTTTAAAAAAATGGTAGTTTGCCTGACAGACTAGCACATTAATGAGAAATTTCAGCAGGAGCACTCGAGAGGCCAGAGGGGGTATAATAACTGACACTGGTGAAATCCAAGTTTGTATAGTGGCGTTGAGAGGAAGAAGGATAAACAAGAGGAACTTGAAGTCACAGACAACAGTGACCGATTTGACATCAAAGGCAGTGAGAGCCCACAGGTTTGGAGCGGAGGCAGGGAGAAAAGCAGATTGTTTGGGAGGGGCAGATGAGGGGGACAGAAACACTCTTTGGAAGAGTAACAGCCCATAGACTTGTTCAAAACCCAATGAAAGTTAAAGACACGTTATATAAAGTGTTTGGATGAAAATAAGAGACAGATAACAACTGTATGGTCATAGGAGACAGTTTGCCAGAGCAGAAGTTAATGAGGAGTTTGGGGATGCCTGAGTAGCTAACAGAAGGAAGAAACTGCCTTAGAGACAAAGGGCAAAAACCCTGGTGCAGAAGGAAGACAGAAGCAAGAAGATTATGATTATGGAGTCCTTTAGACAAATATGAAAGTCAAAAAACATTGAGACAAATCATGAACAAGGAGTGAGTGTAAAGCACATGATGATAATGTCAGAAACCCTTAGACCAAGGTGACATATGGTTAGCAAGAGGCAAGCGGTCTTCTTCCTTGTTTAGCACGATATCATATCTAGAGAAAAGATAATTTTTGTAGGCTTCAGTATTCAATGCCTTTTTTGCTTCTGTCTTCATGAAAATCCTGCTAACATAATTAACTGTATGGGGAAACAAGAAGCTTGAGAGTGTGTAGGAAAAGGGATGACTTAGGCACCGAGACTTGGTGAGGTTTTAGCACAGAGTGCAGCAGGAACTAGTTTGGGGCAGTCCCTGAATTCTCTTCAAGAAGTGGTGGAGAATGCTTAAGGTCCAAGAGAACTGAAAAATGGCTAAAACAAAAGTACTATCTTTAAAAGCAGGAAAGGAGGACCCTGAGAGCTGCACATCAGAATAATCTAACTTGTACAGCAGAAGGATGCAAGAACAAATTATTAAATAATCAGTTTAAAGGTGATAATGAAACATGGACATGGATTTATGAAGAATAAAACTTGTCTAACTACTTTAATGTATTTCTTCCATTTAGTGGATAAGGGAAAAGCAATAAGTAAAATAAATCTTTGTCAAAGCCTTTGAGAGTTATCTCTGACAGGAACAGCAGTTTGATAACCATTGTCCAGCTTGTAGATCTCATTATGAAGAAGGCAGTGATGAACTGTTTTTCATCTCTCTTTAGGAAAGAAAAATAGGAATCTGATTAATTTGCAATGAAGAGGATTTAGGTTAGATGATAAGACAAAGCATCCTAGACAAAAGGGATGTGGAGCACCGGGAAAGGCCACACAAGGAAGCTCTGGAGCCTCCATCACTGGAAGATTCAACAAACATCTAATGGGGCTGGTCCTGGAATTCCTCAGGCAACATTTCTGTGGGGAATGGTCTGTGGGACTCCTTGGCACTCTTCCTTTCTTCTCCTTTTCACCAAAAGGCGAATGGCATGGTGCCACATGGTAAGGTCTTGCAGGTGGTATTGCAGGTGTTTTCCACTTCTGATCTCCGTGTTTCTCTGATCTGTTACTGGCTCTGGTGTAGCTAGGACGTACAGCCTGTATATGCTCTGTGGCTTGTTTGACAAGAATACAGAGACTTGTAATTCTGGTTATGAATGTTTATTATCTTCTTACTGCCTTTACTGGGCTGCTACTGTGGTTCTTGAAAGCCTTTCTCCTGGGTGTGCTCTCATGAGCTGGGTTGGAGTATTTGATCTAGGTGAAGTTTTAAGAGGTGTTAAGAGGTGACTGTTGAGGCTTGTGGGTGGGACGATAAGCTGGAGATGATAAAATCATAGAACAGAACATAGAAACCTAGAATGGTTTGGGTTGGAAGGGACCTTAAAGATCATCTAGTTCCAACTCCCCTGCCACAGGCAGGGACACCTTCCACTAGCCCAGGTTGCCCAAACATCCAGCCTGGCCTTGAACACTTCCAGGGAGGGGGCAGCCACAACTTCTTTGAGCAACCTGTTCCAGAACCTCACCACCCTCACAGTAAAGAGTTTCTTTGTTATATCTAATCTAAGTCTCCCCTTTTTCAGTTTAAAACTGTTACCCCTCATCCTATCCCTACACACCTGATCCAGAGTCCCTCCTCCCTTTCCTGCAGCCCCTTTCAGCCCTGGGAGGCCGCTCTACGGTCTCCCTGGAGCCTTCTCTTCCCAAGCTGAACCCCCCAGCTCTCTCAGCCTGTCCTCACAGGGGGGTGCTCCAGCTCCCCAACTATCTTCGTGGCCTCCTCTGGGCCTGCTCGAGCAGGTCCGTGTCTTTCTGATGTTGGTGTCCCCAGAGCTGGACCCAGCACTGCAGGGGGGTCTCCTGAGAGCGGAGCAGAGAGGAAGAAACCCTCCCTTGATCTGCTGCCCACGCTGCTCTTGATGTGGCCCAGGTTGACTTTCTGGGCAGCAACCCCACATTGCCAAATCATATTCAGTTTTCCATCCACTAAACCCCCAAGTCCTTCTCCTCAGGGTTGCTCTCAATCTACTCTTTGTCCAGCCTGAATTTGTTCTTGGGATTGCCCTGACCCATAGGCAGAACCTTGCGCTTGGCCTTGATCAACTTCATGAGGTTTTCATTGGCCCACCTCTCCAGCCTGTCCAGGTCCCTCTGGATGAGATCCCTTCCCTCCAGTGTGTCGATGGCACCACACAGCTCAGTGTCATCTGCAAACTTGCTGAAGGTGTGCTCGCTCCCACTGTCCATGTTGCCAACAAAGACGTTAAACAGCGCTGGTCCCAAAACCTACCCCTGAGGAACAGCACTTATCTCTGCTCTCCACTTGGACATCGAGCCACAACTATTCAAATGCGACCATGGAGCCAATTCCTTATCGACTGAGTGGTCCATCCATCAAATCCACATTTCTCCAGTTTAGAGACAAGGATGTCATGTGGGACAGTGTCAAATGCTTTGTAGAAGTCCAGGTAGATGACATCAGTTGCTCTTTCCTTATCCACCAAAGCCATAACTCTGTTGTAGATCTTTCATAAGTACCTGGTATATATCTCCTGTATGACCTCTCATATATACCTGCTAATGGACATGGAAAGGGTAGAAAGGCTGGAACATGGCAGGGGCCAATTTCATTTTGGCAATCACACAAGAGCCATCTCTGCCAAGGTGTGTTAATGAGGTAGGAAGCCCTGGGAGAAATAGCTATTGCAGGTACACAAACGTCAGTGTCACAAATGAATTTATGAGCTCCCCTTTTGTTCAGAACACCTAAAAGATGTCTAGAAAAGTTGCTTGGCCAATCTGACAATTTCCATTGATGCTATATCTGTTTCTGCTAACATTGTGCCAAGAAGGACTAACCATGACCCTGGTCCTCCCTGCGCTGAGTTGTATAGAAGCAGAGAACAAAATGATGTACTCCAGAAGCTGTGGCTTGGCTGTGCTCCTCTGTCTGCTGGGATGTGGAGATGCCAGAGCATACTGGGTGGGCATTTTGCTGTGGAGGTCTGTGTAGGCATGAACAGACAAGGAAACCAAGGGTCAGGCTCCTCTCCCTCATTTCCTATGTTTTCACACAAGTGCAACATACTCCCGGGGTCTTTGCACAGCAGTTCACGTGAGCCGGCAAACCAAGTCTGTGTGAAATTAACCACCTGTGGCCATACTTAGTACTCTCCTAATGATGGAGTGACTTTTGTGTAGATGTATGTGGTCAGGAGCAACAGCTGATCAGAGGAACTGAGGGGGCCTAGATCTCAGCAACTAGCAGCTTGTTCTGAGTTATCCCTAAGGGGAGCCTGACACTTTGGAAAGACTCCCAGTGAGGCTGTTCAGGTCTTGGAGACTCTAGCACTGTGTGCTCAGATCACCCCACTGTCATCCATCATCAAACTGTAAATGAGGCCAAAGTCTCCTTTCTGAGCAAAGTGGAGGGCAGGCAGGAGACTTCATGTGTTGGCAGTTTGCAGGCGTAGACATGGTGTAGGTGGCAGATGAGTCCCCGTACATGCCACCCCAGCTGTATAAAGCCCTCCCACGGGGACTGCCAGACACAGGCTGGGTGCCCGAACACGGCAGACTTCACTGGGCATAAATACTGCCACTTGTCTCCACGTTTAATTTTCCCTACGGCAGAAAACAGGCCATTTAAGCAGTTTTATTTTTAAATGTGAAATGGATGGTATCAAGCAGAGCTGTTTGGATAATAATTCTTGTAAGATCTGTATGAAAATATTCTGACTGACTCAGCTGTCACTGGCTGGGAGTTCGCAGGTACTCAATATGACTGTCATATATTGCAAGACCAGCTCTCACCACCATGTACTGAACTGTCTAGCAGAACAGATTCATTCCCTGTGCACTGCATATTTAAATACCTAATGGCAGTAACATCATTGGAGACCAGCCATTTCAAGTTAATCCCAATGAGGTTTGCTGTAGAGGACACGCACCCAGTGAACTTTCTCCCTGGGAGACTTTATTGTCTTGCATGTTTGTTCCTTTCCTTTGAAGCAAGGTTCTGCTTCAGTCCCGAAAGTTGTGTGTGGTGTGTCTGTATTTTCCTACTCTACCAATCTGGTCTAGTGAAAGATTGGACCTCTGTCCACCACTTTGTCTCTTTTTAGACAAAAACAGAGGCTGTCTTCCTCCCACAAATGCCAAACTTTGTATTAAACACCAAGTATGTGCCTCAGCTCGGCCCTCACTGTTGGACTTACATTTAAAGATCACCTGGTCGTATTTTTTTTTATTAAAGGGCTTTGCAGACTTCTGGACATGGCCAAAGAAGACATAAGTCAGGTACTTGTCTATTGACAGAAGTGCTTTGTTGAATATAACCGCTGTGGCTGTATGTCTGTGCTGACCAGTGTTCAGCCCGCTCCCAGCAAGAGATGGGTCTCCGCTTGCTCAGAGAGACAGTGATTTTTCATGATTGTTTTTACAAAGTCTTGGTCCTGGCTGTGAAAGAAGAGCCTTGGCAGGGAATTACAGGAGGAGCATGCACTACAGAGCTGAAAGTGTCTTCCAAATCCTGGAAATAAAGACAATTTTTTCTTTTAAAGGACTCTAAGATTCTACTTACCTCCTGATTTATCCGTGTCTTGTCTTCCTCTAGTTATCTTCTTTTATCTTATTTCATCAAGGCTGTGAGCCTTAATTATTTTAGATGCTGTTGCAATTATTACAGGGATGCCAAGGAAAGAGTAGGAGAAGATTTCACTTAGATTTCTGTGTTGAAATATTTTTGTTCCATGTCTTTCCAGTATGCCAATAACACGAATTTCTAGTATCTTCCTGAGTATCTGGAGAATCTACAGAATTGTATTATATTTTGCATGAATATTTTATAAAAGACTGTTTAATCACCATCTTGCACCCAACTCACGGGAGATGTGGTCACTGGCTGAAATTCCACTAGCAGAGCCTGAGGTGACCACTCAAGCTTTGTGTTGAAATTTGCAGATGCACAGGAGGGCGGGAGGGATCTCTAAAAAGGCAGGAGACCCCTAAATTCAGGATTCTACTTCTTTGACCCTAGACACCTTCAGGCACACAGCTGCTGGAGCACAGCTGCTTGCAATGAATTTCCCGTGCCACTGGGACACGGTGGGGAAGGCGACAGGGCTGGATGTGTGCAGCTGCCCTGCGGGGTCCTGGACACCCCACTGGATGCAGGTGTCCTCATTCCTACGTGACACTCAGTCTGCATTTTTCCATCATCTGTGTGTACGTACGACATCCTTAAAAAATGTTAGAGCACGAGCTATTTCCCTGGTTGGCAGCAAGCACAAAGAATAGTTTGCTATAACTGTTGGCTACTTAAAAACAGGAAATGTTCTTTCCTTAGCACTGCTTTCTAGTAGGGGTGTTTCGTACTGAGTGCTGAGCCTGTTCTCCTTGCTAAAGTGAATTTTTGTCGTGGCACATGCTGTCTCATTTGCATGAAGTATACGGCATGTCTTGAGGTAACTGATATAAACAGAAAGGGTAAGTACAGTATGAAGATCAGTGGGGTGTTTTATCTCAGCTACTGGAAACAACCGAGATCAGTCACTGCAAAATGCAAGCGGTGAGTTGGTTATAATTTTTTTAAGTTCCAGTGCCAGAAAGCATTCCTCAGTTTGGAGCTTTATCTTTGGTGAAAAGGCAGAAGAAACACTCTCTGGGGTCTCTTAACTTTCTTTTGCTGCTGGCTTTTGCCTTCCACCTTTTGACACGTTTGCACATATGGATTAATATTTTCTCTTTGATCACATGCAGCTGTATCTGTCTGTCTGACTCTTGTAATGCAGAAGATTTGAAAAAGAGCACTTGCGGGGATAGTGCTGTCTTGGAAGCCAGTCAAGGGGGGCATTTCATCAACAGGCAATAGCTTTTCTGGAAGCAGCAGGAAAGGAATCAATGCATAAAGTTTCTTGTTTTCTTAATCATGCTCCTATTCTATCTTTCCTGGGAGATTTATGAGCCTCCGAATGTTGGACAAACACCAATAATAGTTATACATTTTTAGCATCTGAATGCTTTGCTTTGCCTGGCTTCAATATGGAAAGACAAGTCCAGACAAGGTGGTCCTCCAGAAAATGGTTTATTGGGACAGCGTTCTGGCCTGCAGCCATGGCACCTTGGGCAGTGATCTTATCAGACCTCCTAAACAGAGCAGGGTTGGGCCTGTTTGTTACTTCAGTGGAAGACCTCCGAGGAGAACCTGGGTGTTGCAAGACATGGTATCAATTGTTCTCTGGGCAATGCTTTCCCTGGATAGGAATGAACCCGTACTGCAGGCTACCGTGCTGCGGAGATAGCACCACTTCAGGGAGATGCAAAGCCCAGCTGAACTGAGGATGAAAAGCAGAAGGAATAATCAAAATCAGATGTGTATTCTCGGTGGTAATCAAGGAAGTCAGGGAGGAACTGGCCATTGATTTTCAAGGAGATCTGGGTAGCTAAATACTGCCGGTTCCTTTGGGAATCCCAGTCCAACTGTGTCTCTTTGAAGTGTACAGTTGATTCGGCAGAGATATCAGCCAGGGCTTGCTTGTTTCTTATTTTAGCCAGCTTTGATATGTGGTGTGAACTTTACCTTAACTTACAGTCCTCTGGAAGCGCTCTCATTCCATTTTCTATTGAGTACTGACTTGCCTGGCAGGTTTGATGTGATTTCAGATAACTTTCTGCTGAAAACAACCACATCCATAATGATGACACTTTTGGCCTTGACATGACTGTACCTTTGGGCTTGATTAAGGTGCCTAAACATAGACTTCTAGTGACCTTTGAGACACCTTAGGGTACCTGAGACATCTGCATAGCGTGGAAGATATGACGGGTCTACAGAAGACCCATTCTCTTCTTAGCTGGCAGCTGGTGAACAGGTGGGCTTCCTCTACCCTCTTGAGTGAGACTAGATTCCTGCCTGAAGGTTACTGGACTGAACTGCCCTTGTCCATAGTTTTTCGGTCCAGAGTGGACTAGATACCTTCAGCACGAGAGTCAACTCTTAGTTAAGGCAACTAACTGTAGGTGTCCGCATCTAAGATGCTATAGCTCAGCTAAGGGTCTATGGTCTGATTACAGCCAATGGAGAGATGGTAAGTCAGATGGGTGCAGAGTGATGCAGCCCACCTGAAGTAGATACCAGGTTATCAGCTGGATTGCTCCTCAGGCTCCATTGACCAACTCATTTACTTACACAGAAGTGGCTAATGACATTTCAAATTACCTGTTCATTCTATCCAGTCTCCAGCTCTCACTGTAGAACAGAAGACTTACCCGAGGCTCCTACAGCATATTTGCTCCTTGTGGATGTTTGGGATACCTTAAGATGTTGCAATATTAGAGTTGATGTCTATGTGGAGGAAAGTGAAGAAAACTCCACATGTCCACCGACTTAGAGCTATGCACATGGATTCACTGGATTTTAGGGGTCTTAATTGCAAACAGCATCCCACTTCTTTCTGGCCTTCTGAATAATCCAGAACAGACACTTCTGGTGAATACTGCATTAGATTTTGTAACTTTTGGAGTAAGAAAAGGTCTTTTATAATTTTGGTGTTATTCACAACAGGCTGTTCTATTGCTACAACAAAACCTCTTATTAATTCTCCTGTATAGACCATCCCTTGGATGAAATGGTAGACAAAGAAACTAGAAGGAAATGAAGCTTGTTAGAATGATGTCTGATGTAAATGATCCTGTAAGACAGAGATGCTGTACTACTTCTCCTTGCTCTTTTTTTCCTATTTTGAACGTAAAGATTTTGGGGTAAGGACTTTTCTGACCATGTGCATGCACATGCTTCATTAGCTTAACGTGACCTCAATTGTTGTGTTTTAGAACTAACAAATACTAATCTTTGCTGTATGTTTTCCAGCTCACTGCATAAAAGACTCAATTGTTTGTTCTTTCTGCCACTTCCCTTAGGAGACTACTGCATATTCTGTTTGCTCTCATTTGATGTATAATTCTGGCTGATTATTCTTGATGGTGTTGCGTGGCTAATTACCAGTATCATAACTTGTTTTCTAGCATCATAACATTTTTTTTATTTGTGTCTTTGCATCTGATAACAAGTCATTATCACCCCAAGAATGATACTATCATTAGAGTATGATGTAGTGGGACAGAGAAGAAGTTTTTGCTAGCTGGTGGTAACATTAGATTTTTTTTTTAATTTTCTTATAAAACACTTAGTATAAAGCCCATTGTTGTTAACTGGCAACTATTCTCTGGCTTCAGTGAGCTTTGCATTGGGTATAAATACAAGACCATCAGAAATATTTGAGTATGTAAGTCCTCTTGATTTCAGTGCAGCTTATTTTCAGACCTGGCCCTAGACTCTTAAGCACAAGTTCTGGGGAAAAAAACCCAAAATAACCAGCACACAGAAAAATATGATAAATTTATAGACTTCAGTGTCCCATTACTGGGCACCCTCATCTTATTCCCTGCTTTTTCCTAAGTAGCATCCTCTGGAAAACTGGGTTAGTTAGGAATAAAAGTAAAATTTAATCTTAAAGTAACATCTGCCTGTTACACAAAAAACATGCTGCACCTTTTTTTTTTTTTTTTTAGCCTGTTATCTTTAGCCTGAACACCTTAAATTTTCCATGCCTCTGCAGATGATAGGTTTTCATTCTGTAAATCCCATCAGAAATCAATGCTCATGACCATGTGATGAGAGTAACCAGACTGGGGTAAAGAAGTTTTCCTGAAGGAGAATTTTCTCAAAGTGTATTGCAGGGGATCTGAAATTATTTTCACATCACAATGTACTCCACTGATAAGTTTGACAGAATAATGACAAGGCGTTGAAAAAAACCTGAGTAACAAATGGATTGTGGTACTAAGTTAATCTATAACAAAGTTTTGTTGGTGCCAGCCATCTCAAGCCACTGGTGCTCAACTTTATCCACATTGTGGAGGTGGATTAATGACACCCAAAGTGAGTTTTTCTGGATCACCAAATGAAATAAAAGATAAAATGTGCCTAGAAACTCACCCCAATCTCATTGTACTGAGTCTTTCCAGCTTGTGGTGTTCACCTCTTTCCAGAATCTGCTAGATGTTTATGTGTCTTTTATGAGAATGGGTAATGTGTACCAAAGTATATCTTTGGGGCAATTCTGTTTGTTTGCAAGGAAGAGGAACACCACTTTATTTCCTAGAAGGCATTTGGAACAAATGTCGTCTACGCCTGCCTTTCCATTGAATTTCAGTTATCAAGAACTTTCCTTGCTCTTACTTCTATTCAAGGCTGTATTTCAGAATACATCTCTTTTCTGTTTACTTTTCTGCTGGTTTTTGAGGTTTCTCTTTGCATATAGATGACTAGACAAATAATCTCCTAGCCCCTGCATTTGCCAACATCTTCCATGAATGCTTAATGCTGCTCAGATCCCACCACGCAGTCAGTTGTTTTGGATGACTTTCTCTCCATCTCCTTGGATTGATCCCCACAAGAAGAGGAGTTGATGAGACTGCTGATTTAACTTGATCTTTGATCGATGATAACAGAGTCATCTTCTAGCCCAACAGGGTGTAAATATGAAAATAAATGAGTTAATTTTCTGTGAAGTCTAAGGTATGATCACTATTGCTCAAGCCTCTTCCATCAGGACTCTGGCTTAGAGTCATTGAGGTAATGCTAGACCTTAAAGACAGGTAAGAAATATCCTCTGGAAGTTCAGAAGGAATGATAGTAAGAGACTCTAGGCTGAGAGGGTATTCTTTATGTCTTTATATCAAGACAGATATGAGCATCTTTTTTGTTGTCCTTAAAATAACCCTTTATCATGAAGATGTAGCTAGAATAATCATCATGAAAAATGGGGCTACCCTGGACAGAAATGTGCATTGTATCCTGCGTATTTTGAAGGGATATTTATCTGCTTTATTGCAAGGTCACAGGAAAGTTCAGAACATTCTCCTTATGAAGCAGAAAGCCGTGGTGAAAGCAATTTGATGATCTTCATTTAAGTCTCAGCAAAGCCCGGTTGTATGACTTGTGTGGGCACCCTCCTTTCTTACAAGACTTCAGCCCTTTCTTTGTCCATAGAGTTCTGGCTGGGTGTGGAGAGTTGTATAAATCCATTTGCAAGAGCAGGTGCTGAACACTTGATCATCAGGCTATAAACTACTGGAATGTTCTGATCACCAAAGAATGATGTAATTACTGTGGGTGCATCACCCGGATTTCATCATCTCTATGATCCTTTTATTGCAGGTCTCACCCTTTGCTGATGCCCACAGCTATCGACTCTAATTTTGTTCAGATATTCCATGAAGAATAAGATTTTAATAAGACTTCTGATAAACAGAGTATGACACATGAATGGCATAGCCTTTTTTTAAACATATCTTAAGAAATGGGCATTTTCCAGAGCTGAGAACACTATTTACACAGAGTCCTTTGAGCCACGTTCTTTGACTCATTCTTGGCTCGTTTTTTGTCCTGGAAAAGAAGTCTCCCACTGTTGTTCCAAGAGTTGTTGAATCCTCTTAGGACAGACACAAAGAGAGCTACAGGGCAGTAATGTAGATGCTGACTGCGAAAACAGAATGAACCGCTGACAGAAATCAAGCTAGGACAATGTCATTGGTTTGGACATGGTGTCAAAAAAAGATGTATCAGAAATGTCCAGGGATGTCCTATTTGGGACCCTCTGATAAAGTCAGATTCTTTTAATAGTGAGGCAGAGGGAGGTGGTGCAGTAAGTGTCGGAAGAGTACTGTTTAACTGAAAAGGAAAGTTTCCTATCTTATCTGGGATTAGACTAAGGAATTTACATGTCCACAGGCTAAGGAGTGCACTCCCACCCTGTACCTTGCTCTGCTGGTGGTGTTATAAATGAGGGCTGGAGTTTCATTTTGCTGGCATTTGGACATAGAGGGCTTTCTGTGGGAACACAAGGCACAAGTGGTAGATATTTTGCAGCAGTGGTTTGAGTGTGGTCATCTACCTTGTTCTGAGTGCGGTCTAAAATCCACAGAGCCTCACTGAGAGTGGTGGGAGTTAGGTTTGCACATGACCAGAAATACCCTCAGCAGAATGTCTAGTAGGGAAGGGTTGAGCTGGATCCTGGAGTCAGGCTCCATGGGGTACCCAGCCTTCCTGCAGGTCCTGTCCTTCCCAAGCTCCAGACAGCTAGGCAACATCTGGGCTGGGTGTCACTGGGGTTAAGGATGGAGGGGGAAGGTGCACACCGTGAATGGAGCAGCTCTCCTCTTTTTAGGTATGGTGTCCCACTGTCACAGCTGAGTGGCCAGGGTGAGCATCCAGACCTCCTCCTTCTCACATTCTCCCATTCACTTTCACCTGGAGGAGGCAGATAATAAAGAAGGGATCTCTCCCATGGGATAGGAAATTTTAGGATCTCAGTACGACAGCCAGGGCATGGAGCAGGGAGCTCAGGATCAGGGATGTCCTGGAATCTTACCCCTTTTATTTCCTTTCTTGAGAGACAGTCAACATATAAAAAGTAAAAATGCTGCCACGCTTTGGATAGTTTCGTTTTTGGGCTTTCCTTCTACTAAGGCTTTGAACTAGCTAGTTAGGAAAGAAGTGTGTGGGTAAAGAGGTGATAATTAGCGGAGGTAGGCAGGCAGTGACAAAGCTGAACGGATGGATGCATTTGCAGGATGCAGAAGGCAAACAAAACATTAGGGAATTGCAGCTTCACAAGATCAAAAATATGCTGATAGGAAAGTCGGTTAGTACTTCTAAAAAGCCATGGTTAGGAAATTAATGAATTACTGAAGGTTTAACTGGGTCAGTGAGGGGAAGTAGGCCTGATAAGGAACTCCTCATAGAGGAGTGTTTTGATGTTTGGATACATCTGTTTATTTTCATCAGCAATATAGATAAGATAACTTCAGGCTGTATTGTAAAGCAGGTTAAAACAGTTTAGTAAACATAGTTATTTATATGCATGAACATACTTGCATAGAAAGATACATATGGTAACACATATATTAGCATATACTTCAGTTCAGGAGGTTTTTCAGTGATGATTACAGTCTTTCTCATTAGAGAGGTCTTTTATCACTGAAAGCCAAATTTTCCAGACAAATCACTGTAATTATACCTGTGAGATAAATAGCATTTTTTGGCCAAAGCAGATCCCTCAACCCTGGTCTCACTGCTTTGAGGGAGTCCAGCCAACCTGCTGAGGCAGCCAGAAGGCTAAAAAGGAATTGGATGGGGAATGAAATTACTCATCTCTAAGGGATGGACAGACCCCATTCAGGTAGAAAACCCCAGGACCAGAACAGATGTAGCTCTGTGCTGCAACTCTGTGTGGGAGGGAGAAGCGAGCCAAAGACCCAGCAAGGATGCCCAGGTGGTGGTGGCTCCGCACCATCCCCAGGGACAGCCTGATCTGCAGCCCAGTGCAGGCAGCCCTCCCCCTCTGCCCTGGGGTGCAGCACCCTGGCTCCCCAGGGCCTCTTTCCCCAAAACAGGGAGCACCCTAGAAGGGGCGGCTGTCATGGCCCTTGCATGGGGAACCTGGGAGCGCTTGTTTCATCTGTGGAGATCAAAACACTTTGCCCACGCATCCCCCCCTGCTGCCAACAGCCTGGTGCTTTGGGGTTTCTGCTCTGGTGTCACAGCCCTGTTGCACGCAGAGGTCTCCAGGAATCCCAGCCAGCCTGGGAGAAGCCGGGGGATCTGTTCAAATGCTTTTCTGTGCACAAGTCGTTGGGTTAAACATCAGTGACAATTTTCAGCTCCAGGGGTTTTGCTCTGGGCTCTGCTGATTATTCACTACACTGTTTGGATTGCCTTCCAGGGCAGGGCTGTGCAAGATGAACATGCAACTCCGAGAACACGGCTGCCACTCGTTCCTCCTACAGTACAGCAGGGATGGCGGCTGGGAAGCTGCTTTCTAGCAGACTGGAGCGCAGAGCCTGGCCCTGTGCGGAACTGTGCAATTACAACCAGGGAAGTAATTGACTGTGGATGTTAGGGCAAAGACGGGAATCTTTGCAGGATAAGAAAGCAGAAGATAAATAAGAATAAAATCAGATAGAGAGAGAATCAGTCCACTAGAATCTTCTTGAGATCTGGTGACACTGTCACACAGGCAGCCAAGTGCTCTAGCATGTCCCTAATCTTTCAGCTTTGGCAGAGCATCAGGTGGGAGTTTTCCAGATGGCAGCAGTGCCCAGTGGTACAAACACACATTCAGGGCAGGGAAACCTTACGGACATGAAGCTTAGGAAGAAGGCAAGGAGAAGTCCACATGGATCCAAAGAGAGGATCAGGTCCTCAGCTGTACTGTGGAGAAGGTTCAGGGTGCAGATGAGACTCGAGAATATGTCCTCGCTCTGGCCTGGAGAAGGAGAGTGTGGGTTCCTATAGTGGCAGGCTAACTTCCCAGACAAAGGCAACAAGCTAAATGAACAAATTTATTATCTGTGAGACTCTCCCGCATGGTAAAACCTTCTTTGTTCACTGGTATCCATCCAAGAGCCAAGTGAAAAGGTCAGTGTGCTGTGCCAAGAAGCACTCCAGGGCTTCATTGCTGATCGTCTGGAGCTCTGTGGCTGCAGAAGGGACAATACCCACAAGCTCTGGATTTTTGACCAGCTGTCTACTACCGATGGCACCCCCACCATTTTCCACAGTGCATCAGTCAGTGTGTACATCCTACCCAGGACCCCCTCCCCAGCCCACAGGCATAGCATGGTGCCCCATCCAGGGGATGTTTCACCACCTGCTTGAGCTCTCTGTCTGCCTTGCCTGGCCCTCCTCAGGGCTGAGTCACTGGTGAGCCACCTCCACTGTTGAAGCCATGTCAGGAGGAGCTGGGCTGGTCCCCCCCCGGTATCAATATTGCAGTGTCAAGTGTCTTGGTCCATCTTTCCCATGCACCTGAACTGGTCCTTGGAGGCCTGGATCTATCACCTTTACCCTTCTATTCATTGACCAGATCTACTCTTCCTGTCACTGCAGGTTTGCTCGTGGCTGTAGCTGGGGCCAGCTATGACCAGTACATGGGCATCTGTGTGATGGACCTGGCTGCTTTCATAGAAGAAAGGACATCTCTAGGTGAACAGGGAAGGGTGGAGGGAGACATCCTCTACACAGTGGGGCTGGGTTTCCCACTGACAGCCTCCCAGCAGGGTGTTTGAGGTAAAGGGAGGCAACACTCTGTATCTTGACGTGGACATGGTTTGGGAGCAGAGAAGTGGAGCTTCCTCCTGGCCTGAGCCCAAGGCCAGTGGTCAGGCTGTGGAGCTGATGCTGGGCTCCTATTGTCCTTGTCTGTTTGTCAGAAGGAACTGTATCATCAGTGAAGTCCTGGTGGGTTTGGATATCTGCGTTCACCTTCTGCCTTCCTCTGGATTTGTTGTTGGATAAAATCATATATATAATGCCTATTCTGCTTATTCTTTTTTACCCTCTTTCTTTATGTTTCCTGATGGAGGAAAACAGTAAAATTTCCAGTTTAGGTGAACTGTACTAATTATTTATTTAGCTAGTTAGTTATTCT
Source organism: Athene noctua (assembly GCF_965140245.1). Taxonomy (NCBI): domain Eukaryota; kingdom Metazoa; phylum Chordata; class Aves; order Strigiformes; family Strigidae; genus Athene; species Athene noctua. The sequence continues at coordinate 7,220,360 of NC_134060.1, forward strand.
GGATGGAGTCTAGATGAAGAACAGCACTAGTTTAAATAAGAATTCAAATGAATGGTAAAAAACAGAGTCTGAAAGGGCAGTTTTCCTCCAGCTCCACTTAAGCATTTCTCAATGGGCTCAGCACTAACTAGAGAAAGAGAAAACAGGAAGCAAAGTCCCCATGGGGAGGCAATGCTTTTAACTAACTGTCCCAATGAGCCCTTTCACCCTCTTCTTTGTGGGTGTGAGGCCACTGGTAGACCTCAATGGCCCTAACCAGTCTCTGCTGGAGCCTCCATCCAGCCCCTTCCCATGGTCCGGGGGCCCATCTGAGTACAGCCCTGGGCCTCCAGACCATGCCGAAGCTACGCTGGAGGAGTGTTGATCTCCAGGTCAGCCACAGCCATGTGGCTTGTCATGGACCCTGTGGATCCCAATCCTGCGCTGCAGGCTGACTTCCCAGCTTGACCTGGGACCTCTCTTATCACCAGAATCTTGTCTGGTGAGCTGGACTCTTGGTTCAACCTGGTCATGATCTCTGGTTCTGCCCTGCTTGCCTTGGGGGCTGTGGGATGGACACTGGCTCCCCATGCCTTAGGCAGCAGCTGACCGTTGCTGCTCCTTGTCAGTGGAAAACCTCAGGCACATTTTAATCTTAATATTAATTTTCAAAAATTCAAGAGATCAGTGCATGTCTACACATAATTGCAAACAATCCTCCCCAAAGGTTTTGTACAGCCCATCTAACACAAAAAAACCCAATTCACTGCTGATGTCAGTACATGCAGAGGATGTTTGGTCCAGAGAAGCATGAGGGTGTAAGCAAAAAGTAAGGGCAAGTTTGAAGTAGGATTCATTCTCATGTAGAGGACCAAAGCAAATCTCAGTAAAGCCAGTAAAATAAGAGTTAATTTAGCCCTGAAGTTTTAACCTGAAAAAAAAAAGCTAAGACCTTAGCTCTCATGGCCTTTGTCAGAAAGCCAGGACACACTCTCCCAAACTGCAGCCTTACTTATTGGTTTCCCTTCCACAGTTGTCCTCTTTCTGGGGGAGAGTTGCCATTCAGGACCCCAACAGAAGATATGCAGAGCACTTCTGTTTCCTTCAGAGTATTATGTAAGGGTGAAATAAAAAGAGCACAACAGTTCAGGACAGCTCTCTCCTTCCCTGTTGCGCACTAGGGTGTGTATTATCCTCTGCTTGGTCTCTAGCCCTGCAGCATCATGTCAAGAGAGAAAGTAGAGGAAAAACTTCCAACAGCATCTCCTGGCAGAGGCAAACAAGGCTGGGAAGCAATGTCATTAATTGCTGGGCAGATGTGGGGTAATGATTTAAATATCTAGACTCTTGAAGTCTGTGGGATAGTTGGATGTCCCAGAGAAAGCCACAAATCCGCAGCAGAAGAGGCTGGCCCTCTTCATCAGTAAAGATGGGATGGAGGGGATGGCTGCCTCTGTGGCTGGTGAGAGGAAAGGGATGCAGGGAAAGAGTCAGGAATTCAGATCCAGCCATGTTGAAGTCACAGCTTCTGCAAAGTCAAGCTCTGTCACTCTGCACACGCACGAATTCCCCAGAGGAATGTGTTTTCTTTTTGTACTTGTTAGAGGAAAACGGCAGATGCACATGTGAACTGAGCTGAAGTTCCCTGTACCACCAGCCATGGGGAGAGAGGTGGGTGAGTCTAACGGTATTCATAGCATCAGGTTAAAATATCTACAAAACCAGCAAGTAGTTGTTATGAATACCCTGGATACCCCACTAAGAAAAAAAACAGAGGACCTTGTACCTGCATCACTTGTTCACTCCAGAGATTGCCCCAATGTTTATCCCAGCTTGCAAGTGTAGCAGCTCCAGCCTATGCCCTTACCTCTGCCCCATGCCAGTGCATTAGCTGAACTCGGGGAGATTCCAGACCCTGTGGAGACAATCATTAATATGTACAAACGTGGGCATTTCCCCTAGTTTTTCTGCAGACTGAAGACTTGACAAGCTCTGGAATCTTTCTGACTGCATTTCTCAGGATACACCTGGTCCTCTTGTTTTCCTGTGTTAGGTAACCAAGAATAAATCACTTGTAGTTTCTGAAGAGTCCTGCCTGAAATCTAGGGTGAGTTTGGGATTGAAATCCACAGCAAAATGAGTAAGAGGGTTTTGAGGAAGAGGTGAATCTACATTAACAGAAGCTGTGAGCACAATCTTCAATGTGTCATTTCTAATTTAGGTGGAGAACTGGTGAGCTCCCACCTGTTTTCCAATGCTGTTGCGTGACTGGTTGTAACCTTATACGAAATTCTGTGTGTTGATATCTTTACTTACTAATTGACTTCAGCACTGATGGCCTAATCTCAGTCCTTTTTTTCCCTTTATGTTTTGCGGACACCTTCTCCTGGGAATCTTTTCCATCTAATTTTCTCTGAAAGAAGGAGAATCAGTTAGCACAGAGCCTTTGATCTTGCAGGCAGTCTCAAGGGTAAGAGAGATAGGTACTTGTTACTAGATCCCAACCTGACAGTAGGTCATGAACTAGGAGGTCTTAAAAGAAGAGCTCATATCATTTACTCTCACCCTTGCATGTTAAGCTGTCAGAGCTGTGCCCCAGCGTAAATGTGAAGGGAGCTGTAGGTGTACGTCTTTGTGTACAGGTGGAAAGCCAAAAGGCACTCCAAGCGTGGAAGAGTACACATGACGGGGGTGTAGACTGGCGATGGGACACGTAAGCACCTGCTCACACCAACAGGTAGCATCACGCTGGCTCGTACGGAGGTGGGGACTGATGGCCGCACTGCCCTGCACTCCCTGACCCTCTGCGTTTTCCTGCTGGCTTGCAGCGGACAGGTACATTACATGTGTTTGGGTGAGTTCTCTAGATCAATGCTTTGCAGTCCACGCTTCGCTGCAGGCATTGTAGGTCTGTTTGCATGTTGCCCTAATAGCTTCTTCCCAGGGTCTGGGCTGGGGTGTGGGAGAACTGCCCCGTGCTCACTTACCAGTGTGTGTTGTGGGTTGCTGAGTACATTTCAAGGTGTACCGGTCTGGTTTTTTCTCCAGCTTGCTTTCCTTGCAAAGCAAACTTCATCTCTGAGCACCATTAGCCTTGTGCCTTAGAGCAAAAGGAGAATGGTAACTAACACCGAAAGACACAGCACGCTCCTTGGCAGAGCGTGAAGGCCAACAGCACCGTCAGTGCCAGGAAGTTTAGGAACACACGTATTTCCCTGGACATGGCATTCAGGTACTGGGGGGAAAGAGGGAGCATGTTCCTGCCCCTTCCACACCGATAGAACATCTTGTTCCTGCGTCTCCGTTTTGCATAAAAGTAAGCTGAGGACTGAGAAGTTTTGCCCAGTGTCACCCCTCTGCTGCAGTAGAGATGGGCTGAGGATCTTTCCTGAGCCTCGTGCCCTGGACTCTAATAGTTAATGCTCTGCGGGGATTTCAAAGGTTTCCTTTATTTCCTGCCTGACAGACAGGGGGGAGGAACTTGGTCTGCTAGTGAAGGAGAAAGATGTTTTCCTACAGTGCTCCGATCCAGCTCCATCCACACCCTCTGCTCAGGAGGACAATTGTTTCCAACAGCAATACAAAAACACACACCATTCACATGAAAATAAGGAAAATAAGGAAAAGTGTTTTCCCGTTTCTCTCCACCAGCAAAAGTCAGTGAAGAAACTGCTGTGTTGTGCTCCAGAAGAGAAGCCTGCAAGTGCGGCTTGGTGCCAGGAGAGATTTCCACTGGACGGGTCATTTTTTAGCATCGCTGCAGACGCTTCCCCAGAGCTGAGACAACAAGAGGTCATGTGCCCACAGGCACAGCGCTCAGCCAAAACTAGCATGCAGCCCACCTTTCTCCTGCTACTTTCAAACTGCAGGCTCTGAAGTAGATGTCACGTTTCTTGTCCATAGCTTGCCAACCTGTTATGATTTTCCTCATGGCAGAGGGTAGCCTGCTGTCCACTGTGCATTTCTTTTCCTAAGGGTTTAATTCACATTTGTCCTGCAATTCGGAGGAACTGATAAGAGCTAAAAGTGTTTTATGGACCAAATAAGGGGTGCTGGTCCTTAGGAGTCCTAGGCTGCAGCAGACAATGATGTGTTGTATTTTACAGATTCAGATGCTAACCATTTTTCCTCAGTTAGCTGTTATCCTTCCAGTGCTTGTTGCCCTCTCTGCCAACAGACTTGTTATCTTTAAGAGCTCACCCAGGTTTCTCTGTTGGTCATCACCTAGGAACACAGCCAGGCATGAACATCATACTCCTGTCAGAATCAAGGCTGGCTTGCCTGCCATCACCTCATACAGGCTGAGAGTCGCAGAGAGGGTGCAGAGCTGCCCTCTCCCAGCAGGAGCTTCTCCCCCATGATGAAGTCTCCTGAAACATGACCAGGGGTCTGTAGTACAGAGAGACTATACTCAGCCTAGCTAACTCTGAGCCTTGCTGCCAGCCAGCTCTGCTCAAGCCCTTCTGCAGTGGCCAGTCCCTGTGGCGTGTGAAGACAGTCAGAAGGATGTGTAGGCAACATATGTGTCAGCATCTTCCATGGAATGACAAGTGGGGAAAAAGGCTCCAGGGACTTTCCGATTTTGCAAGCTTGGGTGGAACCGAATCTGCTTCTTAAAGCTCATGAATTCAGATGTGTGGTAATGCCCAAGGGCAGACGCTGGGGACCATACCTGGGATGAGGTCTTTGGGCAGCAGCGGTGTAATGCAGCCAGATGCTGCATGCCACGGGTCTCTTGGCCAGCTGCCTCGGACACTGTGGCAAGTAACATGTCCATCCCCGCCAGAGAATGTAAGACCTGAGAGCTCGTGGTTTGTACACATGACCCAGGAGCAAGTCACACTGCCAGACTATCAATCAGGAGCCCTTTTTTTAAAAAAATAAAATAAAACAAAACAATAGCCCTGTGTTTTCTTTGGAGTTTCTAACCACGCAGTACAGTTAGCAGCATAAGCTGTGGCTGGCAGCAAATGCTGCCTGCTCACCCTCCTCTCCCTCCCCAGCAACAGCCTGAGTCATGGCTGTGGTCACAGACAGTGACACAATGCCATTGTCATCCAAAGAATGCAGTGTTTTCCTGCGCTCTGCAAAAATATTTTGTACAGTGCATTTTCCATGCTCTCCGGAGGAGACACTGTCCGGATTCTTGCTGTAAGTGCCCCCAGGAGCGCTGCTGACTAATACTCCCATTTCTCTCCTTGTGTTCCCCCAAGGTCCCAGACTTATTTATACTCTGCACAAAGAGCTTGGAGTCAAGGTTGGTGAAGTGGATTTCCTCAGAACAGCACATGCACTGAAGTGTGAGGAAATTGTGAATTTAATCCCTCAAGGGACAATTCATCGAGGTCACGTCACTGGAGCCAGCTCATGGTGAAGGGTCTGGTGCAGAAGAGTTGGCCTGAACATATATAGGCAACAGCAGAGCGAGTAGACAATATGGGCCCCCTACTCCAGAGATGGCCGTGAGGTAACTCATCCTCTGGAGAAGCCTCTCTTGCCATTACCTCATGAAATAATGAGACAAACAGCTCAGACAAGAGCCATGCTGCAGGCACACTAACCCCTGCAAAAGCCTCTAATCACCAGCCATGTTCCTGCCCTCTGTGCACACCTCCGGGGACAGTAGCCTCATAACCTCTATAGACCTGTCCTCTCTACTTAGCTTGGAAATGAAATTGCAATTATTTCCTAATGCTGCAGTCCTCCTGCCTGTCTTATTCCACAGGAGACCAAAGGACAGGGCTAGCATTTTCTATTTCTGCCACGTAGTTATCAGGGTGATTTAAAATCAGATTGCTTGGGTATGTATAGGATAAATAAATTCAAATGCAAATGTCAGGAAAAGACCCCATTCTTCCAAATGTCTTTGTTTTATTAACTGAAGGACAAGTGAGGAGTCTGCAACAATGCTGCTCACTGAGGTGAACTCTTTGACTCATTAAACTGGCTGGTGCAGTGCTGGTGAGTAAACATACACAATCCATAGGCACAAAAGCATGTCTGCAGTGTGACAGAACACAGGGCCTTGCTGGAGTAGGGTTGTGTGATGGGATGTAGCATAGCCATGTCGTTCAGCACATTTTTGGATGCAGCGCAGTTTTGGAGGGATGAAGGTGGAGAGTGGGATGTGTCAGATAAGCTCTGAAACATGGCCATTTCCTCTGTGTTTCAGTACATGTAGGACAGACGACTATGGCCATCACATAGTTGGTTGGTTGTGGTGGTTGCTCCCCGTTAAGTAGATATAAACCTACTCTATGTCTTTGTAGGAGATGTGTTTGTGAGATAAATTAATTTGAAAAGTGAGGAGTATGATTTTGCAGAAACGTGTTGGCTAGATTTTGTGTTTCCTCAACCATGCTTAAACCAGGATCAAAGGAAGAGTCAACTTTATTAATGTCATAATAATCTATGCAAAGTGTATTCCTCCCCAAATGGAACACTGACGCTGTGGCAGGGTAAGCCAGGCTGGATCTGATGAACCTGCCTGGTAAAAGCAACTGGTGGATGCTGCTGAACTTGAGCCTTCAGTGGGCGGTGAAGATCCTGCACGTTGCACATAGCCAGTTGTGAAATAGCGGATGTTTTGGAGCAGATAGGTGATGCAGAAGACTTCCTTCCTCAACTCAGAAAGCAAATAATTTGTATCCTGATTACAAATTATGAGGGTTTGTAGGTTGCAAGGTCAGAAGGGACCATTATAATTATGTCATCTAACCTTCCCAAATAGTGCAATCTTGGAATGACACTTGGCGATTCCCAACCTGAGGCCAACGGTTTGTGGGTGACCTACAGTCCGTCTTTTCCTAAAGACTCAGGCACACAGAGGTGTCTGTCACTGACTCTGTGGTCTGCAAGGTTATCCCAATACATAACCTTTTTTTCTGCTCAAAATACACAGCTCATTTCCAGACTGTATTTTGCCTTTGTCTAGAGAGACCACGCCAGATTTATAATCATGTGCTCAATCTATCGAGTAAGCAACAGCGGGACTGTGCCATGTCCCCCTGTTTTCACAGCTCTGCTTCCCACCTCATTACTAAATACCTGGCATGAAGAAAAGAGGAGACTGCTTAGGAAATCCGGGGACATTTGTGGACCTAGGGTATTGCTCGCCCACCAGTCCTGTGCCAAAAAATGTTGACCTCTGTGGGTTGTAAACACATTTGAAACTTGTATCCAAATTTCTTTACTGCTTAAATACTGAAACTCCCTGGAGGCTACAGGCCACAGAGATCTGTATCAGTGCAGAGTACGCCAACCCCTAATATAACTGCAGTGCATCCTGCTCTGTGATTGCACCGGTCTGGCTTTGGCAGACACATTTCCTGGTTAATACAAATAACACAGAACAGTTTTTGCAAACATTAATAAAGCCACTCACCACCCCAGGAGACAAGTATGTATCCTTATTAATTAGGCTGTTTATCATTTATATTGTAGTAGGACCCAGAGGCTCCTGCTCTAGGGTATGGGGCTTATTGCAAGGTAACTCATAGATCAAATGCAATCACTACGCAAACCCTCGCGGTCCAAGATGAGCAGAAATACTAGCTGCATGCAGAGACCAAAGAGGAGCCTTGCAGGGTAACAGCAGGACAAATTCTCATTGATTTACTCTTCTGGAAACCAAAGCACATAGGTAGCAAATCTGTGACCAGATGGTAGCCAAGTTCAGTGCCACTTCGGCCTTGTCTCAATGATTTTGCTGCTTTGTAGTAAAGGACTGAAGATGTGGTTTCCATTCCCAGTTTAAGACTTTTGAGGCCATTCTCTGTGCCTGTAAAGCAGGAAGCTCATGGAATTTCCTGTCTCACAGGTGTGCATCATGTTTTACCCCACACAGTGGGACTTGCAAGTTAGGAACTTGATTGGAAGGAGCTGGAGACCTTCCAAGCACTGTTATTACGCTAATATGTCGCATCCATAAAGCAGCCTACCCCCATCCCTTGAGGTGTTTAGCATACCTGTCTGAGAGCGGGGCAAAAGAGCTCTTCCAAACTCCCACAGCAGACCCGTGGCAGGGCCAGGAACACCCCAAAGGCAGTCCATGAAGGTGACACACCTTCATAGCTCAGGCTACGACATGAGCGTGGGGCTTTGCTGCAAATATGCACAGGCAGTGCAGGGAAAAGTCTACTGAGTGAGGATTTATGGCACAGCCAGAGATCTCGAGGCATGACTCAGGCTTTGCTTTGTCTTAGGAGGATGCATGTTGCCCTGTTTTAGCCAGGGAGGGCAGAGCACAATGCCAGCCCCTTCCCCACCATTGTTCCCCACCTCGCACCGCCGCTGCTCTAGGACAGGTCCCGAGTGCGTTGCAGCTCAAAGTGCATTTGCAGGCTTGCGTACAGCCCAGGGATGCCATCTGTGATTTGCATGACCAAGTTTATGCAACTTCTCAGCTCTGCACAAGCTGGCAGCGTTAGCCCTGCTGACTCAGGCAATATTTCAACATGAGGACAGTCCTGGTGGAGAGAAGAAAACAGCAAAGCAGCTGTTCCCTGAGGCTGAGCTACCAAAGGGTGGCAAGGAGATAGCGATAGGACACGGGCAAGTGAGTCAGGCTGCAGGGGCCAGAAAGGATAAGGGCATACGAGGAGCTTCTCCCTCCCTCCTGTCTGGCTCCCGGCTCGCCGTGCTGCTGACAGCCCTCTTACATCACCCTGGCCCTTGGCCGCACGGTCACCGGGCTCCTCGGGTGCATCCACCCCAGGACACGCTGCTACGTCTGCAAGCGTCCTCCTTTTCCCCACGCACAGGCACTGCCTCATAGGCTCACCCAACAGGTCCTTCCCAGGCTGGTGTGGCCGGGGGGACGCGGGCTGGTGAGCAGCACCGCTGGCACTTCTTCAATGCGGGACACAATGAGGATTAATCACGGCCTGTCAGAGAGGCTGCTGTATTTTTCCTCCATTCTTATTTGCGTGCTAGCGCCTGGAAAACAGGATGGCGATGTTTTCCTGCCACGCATTCACCGAGACTAAACAAAGGAGGTTGTATTTCCAGCCCCCCCCCCCCGCTCTCTGATAACTGCAGAGCTTTCAGGAATCACTTGGGGAGAGCAACACTGGGTTGCGGGTGGGGGTTTCAAAGATCTGCCCCTTGGGCTGGCTGCGTAGAAGGGGGTGGGCACAGAACAGAGCAGAAAGACTCTGACATCTCTGATGAAGGTGAAGGTTTTTCATCTCACTTTTGGGAAAAAATGCATTGCCCAAAGCAAGGTCTTGTGTGCACAGCCTGCCTAGTTTGCAACGGCAGTGCTGGTTTGCTCTCACTAAGATTTATTACTCATAGTTTGTTAAGGTCTCATTAGTTTTACGTCCACCCATGGTAGGTGTTTTACAGTGTAGTATGAAAGAGAAACCAGCTTGTTACAGTCTAAAGAGGGAGGAAGTGTTTACTTCTAATAGTGTAACCATCAGCATCACCTGGCATGAATTAGATGCTGGGTCCTTATGCCAACATCTAAAATGGGAGCTGAGCTCCACTGCACATGAAACTCTTCCCTCACATGCTGTGAAATCCCAGGGCTTTTCTCTACCTGTTGCAATGTCATTCCTGCATCCCAGTTTCAGTAGGGTGCGCTTTTTACCTGATGGCTCATGGGTTTAAATAGCTGCTGTCTCCAACCCCAGATCAGCTTTGCAGAGTAAACAATTGGTGCTTATGCAGCTTGTGTGGAACTTTTGGACGGTCTTAAAATGTTCCCTGAATTAGGAAAATGAATGGTGGAAATAATTATAGTTCTGAACTGATTTGGGGAACTTAACTCCATGTGTACAATTTCTACATGAGCAGGGGCTCCATGTGTAGATTTGATGAGTCTATTCCCTTTACCAGGAGCAACAAAACCAGCCAGAGACAGCTTTTGTGGGAGCAGGGACCAGGGACCAGGGAAAAAAATGAAAGCTGAAGAGAGAAAAGCTATGTTAGATGCCCTGGAGTGAGGCTCTGAGTAGCTCTAGAGTTTTTCACACTGAAAATATCTCCATTTCAACTCAGACTTCACAGGGAAACATTTTCTACCTATAGATCATCCTTCTCACCTATTCCCATAAATGGGGAACAGTTTTGTTGCCAGGCACTTTTGTTTATTTAGAGGACAAAAGCTCAACACCCTCCCAGGCATTAAAGTGGGAATACCACCTGGATTTGTCAAATTCCAGGGAAGGAATCAGTGTGGGGCTGATTCCTGTTTTTCAGCTATTGCTTTCTCTGGTCAAAAATCCCATCCCCAGAGCTGAGATGCCTTAATGGATGCAGGCTGTTCATGCAAAGGTTTCAAACAGCTAATATAAGGAAATTTCATTTTAAAATAAGTCTTCCTGTGAAAACTCCGCCTTCTGAAGTAGAATTGTGATACATATATTTTTAAAACCACTGCTCGAGGAAACTGCTTTCCTCTTTGCATGGCTTGGGGGTAGAGTTGGGAAAGTGCATTGCAGCTCTGACTTTTGATGTCCTCCAACGTGTGATGTGGGGACAGGGCTCACTCCTCCAGGAGTGCGTGTCAGAGAAGAGCCAGCATGAAGGACGGAGCTCAACTCCAGCTGGGCTGCGGGTTGTGGGAAGCCAGGTTAACCACAAGCAAGTGGATTCAGTCTGCTCTGCACTACAGTTCATCACTTCATTATATCTCTGGGTTTGGCTCTGGATGTTCTGTCCCTGGGGTACTAAAACGCTGAAGAAATCCCCCCTGCCCAACATAATCTCAACGGATTAAGGCCTGAAACCTTATTATAGTTTACAAGATAAGAGCTTATTAAACAGTGTGAAAGTAACCTTGATAAAGGGGATTTCAAAATCTGTGGTTCAAGGTCCTGAGATCTGAACGCTGAGAAATCTGGTTGGGTTACTTCATATTCCTTGATGATGCTTATCTCTATTATCCCCACTAATTGTCATATGGAAACCTCATCGCATCAGGGACCTGATGTTACGAGGAAAAATGGGAAGGGCTGAGAGGAAATCGTTTGCATATATATTTTTTTTCTTTGTGGATGACTCAAGCAAGGAATAAGCTGTACTATCTATAAAAACATCTGCAAGATATTGAGGCAGGGATGGTATCTCGGGAGCACTTTTCAAGTCCAAAAAAACCCCCCAAAACGTGCACCCTACCGAACACTGACACACCACAAACCACAGGTTCAGCCAGCAGCAAAGCCACAGAGCACCTGTGCTGCAACCAAACAGAAGCATCCGGGAAGGTTAGAAGGGAGCTGGAGAGGGAGAAACTCACTTGGAAATGGCAACAGCAAAAAATCCCAGACCATCTCCCTCCTTCCGCTCCCCCCCCCCCCCCCATTTCTCAACAAAACTTGTAAGTTACAGATTTTAAATATGTTATGAATTACTAAAAACTTGCGATACTGCCTGAGGTATGGCAAGAAAGCACGTGCTGTCATGATTAGAGCACTCGGATAGCATGCTAATTACGTAACACCCTAGGAATTTGGCAGCGCTAATCTAGAAATAGGGCAAATAATCACATTTCCCCCACCACCTCCTTCCCCGGTTCGCTCAACTTCTGTTTTCCTTGACTGAAAATTTAATTTTCAAACTCCTTCAGACAGCTCTGTAACTTGGCAAAAGAGAGAAACAACTTTTACAAAAGCTTTGTTATACCTCAAGCAACTCATTTTTAAAAAGAAAATCTGCACTAAACATTCCGTAGTATTTCTCTTTAGTGTTTAAGAAGAGCTTACACACTGTGACATGAACTGGTGGTAGGGTTGCTTGGTCCCACTTTGCCTCTAGGCAAAGGCTTGGACCAGAATAATTTAACGTACCTATCACTGTAATAATTAAGCACTGCACAAAGACGAGGACATTTGTTCTATGTCACTCGTGTTTATCAGGGAAGCAATTTTCCCATTTGATGGAAGAAAAATGGAGACAGAACCACAGCCAGCGCTTTCCAAGCTGGTGCAACCAGATGTCGAGTCCTTCAGGCATGCTCCAGTCCACTTCCATGCAATAAGCCTCAACAGCTCTGTGTTTTTGCATTCCCAGGTCAGAACAAAGGAAAAATGAATGGCCTTCAAACACTGCCAGTGCAGAGCAGTGATGGGAGCGGGACCAACGCCTCCAGAGCTCTCTGAGTGTAGGTGGTCACGTGTTCACCAGCGTCCTCCTTTTCCTTTGGGGTGGCAGCAAGGCTTCGTTGATGTCTGGCACTGACTGCACATGGGGAGCATCTTTCTGGAGCTCTGTGAACTGAAGAATCATCATGAGTCTAGATCTATTGCAGAAAGTATAATAATGCAGTTAGTGTACTTCCTATAGCAAAAGACACTCTAATAGTAATAATGGACTTAAAATTGCATCTCACACATTTTTTCATTTCTTCCTTTCTCTTGGAGTCATGCACCTGCTTTCATTGCTCCTCTGGATCTTACAGTCAGTAGCCTCAGATGCTGGAGAGGATAACACCATAGCCTTCATCCTCCAGAGTCCTCTTTTCAGAGGAATTCATGTTGCCACTTTCTTATTTTTCTCTCCAGGATCCACTTGAAGACATTTTTGTATGTTCACTAACATGTTAATAGCTCACATTTATGTGTTAGCTACTCAGCTAACATGTCACATTTGTTTACACCCAAATTCAATGCACATTCAATGCCCTTCACATATGTTAGATGCTACCTCCTGGTTTTCTTTCTAATCCTTAAAACCAGTTCTCTCCAATTGCAGATCTGCATTTTTTTAACTACCATTGGTGAGTTGCTTATAGCTGTGGGGTCTTCTGTGCCAGCCTGTGCCCCAGCTCTTATCACTCCATATCTTATCATCCCATGCCTTATCACCCCACCTCTATGCTGCATCCTGTGCCTCCACTTCTCAGGTCCTCTGCTGTTGTACCTGGCTTGTATTTCTTTACTTTAACTCATTGACTGAGAGCCGTAAACATCTTGTTATATCTAGAATAAGCACTTGTTAATGCCATCTATAAAAAGCTCTGATTGTAGCACACAAAGACAACAAAAATAAAGAAGAGTAGCCATAAACAATCAGTACATTAGCTAAACTGACATCGCAGCAAAACCTGTTGAAATAAGGGTGCAAAATTGTCAGGAAAAGTTCAGATGGAGCAATTCTGACCAGCCTCAGCCCTGAGGTCCTGCAGACTCAGTACAAAGCTGATGTCCCATTGCTAACAACTGCGATGCTGTGTTACACAGCGACGCTGTCATGCTGGGCAGCACCTCAGTGCAGGAATATTGAGAAGAGGCAACTCAGCATTTGTGACTGCTGCTTTGTTTCTGCTGATGGTTGTTCAAGGAGACTGAGTGTATCCCAGCAAGGGCTCAGAGAGGAGAACCTCTCACAGGGACCAAACAGACAAGAGAGTCTGTGTGGATATCCCTCAAGAGGTGTGATCTCTTTGAATACGTACAGCAGAAGTACCAGAGGCCTTCACTTGCCAGTGCAGGTGGAGTGAAAGTGGAGGGTAAGACCATACAGCTTCACATGAACAAGAAGGGATAGACTGAGCACCAGGAGGGATGTCTTGCACAAGGTGTGGATTTCTGGATTCTCCATCACTGACATTTTTTAAATCAAGATGATAGTTTTTCTCAATATAGTCTCTCCCTCACTCAGAAATTAGTTCCCTATAGTCTTGAGGTCTTTATTACTCAGGAAGACAGCTAAGATGGTACATCAACTCCTGATTTACAATCTGTGAATCTCTAGGCAGAATCCAATGCTTCAAATCAGTGTCCAGGGTGCTGCAGTGAGGAAACTGGCAGCTTCTTAGGTGCTCAGCCAGCCCTGCTTATTGGCACAGCACACATAATTCCTCCAGCAGGTAGCAAAACCATCTCTTGTAGGGCCCATCACAAGCCATGGGCTGGGATGTGTGGAGAGGAAAGGGATGCTCAGAGGGTAGACTGGCACTTACCAGTGTAAGGTCCAATAAGCCACTACAGTCAGCTGTCAAATCTGCAGGAACTCCCCAGTGACTGTACCACCTGCCCAACAGAGAGCTGGTTCATCATGCAACCTAAATAATTGATGCTGTGGAGCTCCATAGTCTTTACTCCGATTAACTGGAGCTCCAGGTAAACTGAGACCTGCAATTGTTAATTAAATCCAAACAGCAGATGCGTGCAGACCTTTAGATAAGTGACTCCTCCGTGGTGAAGCATTCCTGGAGCACTCTCTGTCAGCTTGGCAGGATTTGTCTACAAGGAAGAACAAACCTTGACACCAAAATATATTAGAAAACAAAGCAAAACCAAGCCAACATTGGGTGGTGGTGGTGTGTGCAATACACTTTTTATTGTGAAAATGTCAGATTTCTTTCTTGCAATCTCCCTAGTTAAAAAAAAAAAAATGACCCAATGGGTTCTGACTTCACTTGACTTTGCAGAAATCTGTGGCAATTTATGCTGGTTATTGCTCGCTCAGGTGTCACTCTTTTTCTTGATGAAGCTGCCATTACAATTGTTATTTCAATGTAAATGCATAGGCTTAGAAACAGGCTTCGTGTTTCCACCCAGAAAGATGATTCAAATTCCCTGTGAAACAGGGCTCTGCACCTCAGAGTTTGCTTTCTGCATCTGAGTGGCATCAAGCGCAGGTAGCAAGTATGCTGAGAGTGCTGCCTCGCAATGAAAGACATAAGGATTACTCACCATATACCGGCTTAGTGACCACTAGAGATCACTCAGTGTTACCTGAACCTCAGTCTGCTCCCAGGGTATGAGGCAACTACTCTGCATATGACCCAAGTAGGTATGATGAAGTGACCCCTTGTATTTGGGCAGATTTGGATACACAGATGTTTTTCAATGGTAGCAGAGTCCACAATATTTTTGAAGTATGGAGGAGTGCTCCTCTAAACTACAGGAGTGAGAGGTCCATCTTGTAGCATTGGAAGATTTGGAAAGCTTTTTTCACAAGAAGACAGCACAGGGCATGTGGAGAGCATGGAGGCCCCTGGAATTACGGGTAATTAAAGGAATGCCCTCTCCAACGCAACCTCTTCTTCAGTGGGCTTTGGTTCAAGCTTCTCCATCAGCTTTTCATCATCTCTGAATGAGAGCCAAAGAAAGCAAACAAGGCCCATGTTGCTTTTTGCAGGAGTCAGTCATGTAACTGGCAGCTGGTGATAGCACTGTTTGTATCTACGTGAGAAGTTTAACTTCCCTCAGACTCCACAAAAGCACCCTGACATGCCTGACATCCACCTTGTAAAATATCTAGTGTTCTTAAAGCTGAGGTTCAGAGTAGCCCCCAGGAATATTGAGCTTATGACAAGACTTCTGGCATCCTCAGTCAGGCCATGTAGGGCTAAAAAGTAAGCAGGAGTCAAGCCTTGTACAAAAGCATCACTCAGCCGCACTGTGTTCATGCCAGCACCAGAAACAAGCATATGCAGATAAGCTATATCCCTAAATCTAGTTGCTTAATACGTGTATTAACTCCAGTGTATTTCTAAGTAATTTTCATCAGGCTACTATTTCTTTTCTGTCTGCTCATCACTAACATCACATCCACAGGCAACTACCACACCTGCCTACTCAGTGAGGAACTGCAAAAAGTAAAAATATCATCTCCCAGACTGACAGAAAGCAGGTCCTTCTCCATTCACATTACTGTCATGTAAGACAGACCCATATTTTTCTGTGGATCTAGAGGACTGATTGTTAGCTTTGCTAGTCTGAGTGCAAAGTGAAGGTCTCAGACCAATGCTGCAGACTCCTGGCTGGTTCCAGGGTTATTTCTCAAGTGACCAAGCTGCCCACTGCAGTTCTGAGTTCACTGCGCTGGGAAGGAGATGCGCAGTGCAGCAGCCTGGTTAAGGGCTGGCTTTGCAATCCCCTTTCCCTGCAGATGATCCCATGTCCCACTCATAGTTGCAGACTCAGAAATAATTGCAAGGATTTACCCTTTGGGATGGGGCCAAACACAGCTCCAGCAGAGCAGGCAAGTGATGACAGGGAGTGTCTAATGCTGTTAAAATGACATGCTTTGTCACCTTCATCTAGTCTTGCAAACACTGTCCCTTATCACAGTAAATCCTTTATAAAGCGTTATAACTAAACACAGTGCCTCAAAACCCAACTAGAAGCATGACCCTGCCCTGAAGAACCAACAGTCTGGTCAACAACTTTATTAGTGCAGGAATATAAAAACCAACTGGTGAGTGGTTGCTGAGATGTGTTAACTGCAAACACATCTCAGGGACTTCCAGGTAGGTAGGGCCTGGCCAACACTGGCTGGGGACATCAGGAAAGGGTGTGCTGGTGTGTGACTGTGCGGGGTGGGAGTCCCTCATGCATCAGCTGTCAAACAGGGAGGGGCAGATGACAGCATCCAAGGAGCCACCTCTGTCTGGAGTGGGGTGGAAAGGACTGAGACACAGAGGGCTGCGGCAGGACCGGTGCGAGTTGGGGTCATGGAGCCGGAGCTCTGCAAGGAGGGAGGATGCCAGCAGTGCTGTATGCTGAGTGCCCAGGAGATGTGTGGACCAGGAGATGTGAGGAGGTGATCTGTGACCTGGCAATAATATGGGGCTCTTTACTGCTCACTTCCCAGTGGTATCAAAGCACTCTTCTCTCTGAATCAATCTCTGGAAGGCCAGAGATTTCACCACCTACCTTGAGGTACCCAACCAACAAGGCACTTAGACAGACATTGGCCAACAATTTCATTCTCTAATATTGAGGGGTAGGAACATGCTTCTGGGTTAATAAAAGAGTATTCCAAAGAAGAATAAGTTTATGTATATACAGGTGGAGAAACTGAGGCACAGAAAACCAGCAACAGCTGTCAGCAGTACTTGCACAGAGAAACAAACCCCAAAGTGCAGATCCCGCTTGCAACTTTGCTTCTGCTGGCTGTGCCTGGTGAGGAGGAAGGCTGAACTCGTTCTGCAGCCCAAGCCCTTTGCACTAATTCCCCAAATGGCAAGTTGAGAGAGAGCAAAACTCGCAGGTTGTGATTGCTATCTGGGCACGCTCATCAGGGGAAGGCATCTCAAGACAGATACCGCAGGAGACTTCCTGGTAAATTGCAGCATCGCAGGGGAGTCTGCAGCTACTTGTACCCAGCAAAGAATGCTCCGATTCCTGGCTGGTACCTGAGCTGATAATTGCTCAGAAAAATTAAGGGTTGGGTAATTCCTCCTGAAATTAATTACCTTGCTAAGATGCCTCAGGGCAGTTACCACAAGAAGGTTTGAAGCAGATGATATAACCATTTCCCTCTTCAGGTTTAAAACCAGGAAACAGGTCACAAAAGTCCACCTTTGTCACAAAGCTTTCTGGATTTCTCTTCTCTGGAAAATTCTTTGGCTTTTCAGGTGTCCCTGAAACAGCTATGAGAGCCCGTAGGAGCTGCAAGCATTAACGGACACTCCTATGGCCTGCCTCATCCGACATTGACTATTCAGTTCTCTTCAGCAGCTTGCTTTGCTCATTTTAACACTTTTTATTAAGCAGCTACTAATCCTTGAAAAATGTTTATAAACAGAGGTAGTAAATTAGAAGAGGCTCAGAATATTCACAGTGATCTTCCGTCTTCAATTAATGTAAAGGCAGTCTATTCCCTTCACATGGTCTGCTTTCAGTTACCTCCTCTCTCTCAGACTGTGCAGCTGACTGGGCAAAACCCTTTATTTCCCCTGCATCTGTCTTGCTTTTTGTAAATATTTCTCATCCTTCCTTTTTGTGTTTTGGCTCCCTAGAGAAAGATTTCTCTGAGGAAATGGATGCTTTGCCTGTGCATGTGGGCTACCTCCGTCCTTCACCTCCTTTATATAAAGAACATCCTTTTTCAGTAAAAGAAACCATAAACCCATTGATTCACAGAGGAATGGAGCTGGCACTCCCTGCCCAAGGCAGATCAACTATATTTGTGTCTCTGTCCCTTTTAAATGCAACCAGTGAAGGATTTATCACCACCCTCCCAGGCAAAATATTCCAGCATGCCACCATTTCACCCATGGAAAAAGTCAAATTTTTATTATTACCAGCCAAAACTATATAGTCTTTCCACAGTTCACATCTTGCAGACATCTTCCTACTTCTGTTGCTCCTTGTAGATGACCTCCAGCTGGTCCACAGCTTTCCTGAAGTGTCATGACCTCATGGGCACAGGACTCCTCCTGAGACCTTGCCAGGCCCTGCAGGGCTCTGCACATCCTTTCAGCTCGATTTCCATTTATGACAGTACAAACAGGACATGTGCTGTTACCCATAGCTGTCTGACACATGTACCTCACACTAAGTTTGTGATCTACTGCAGCCTCCAGAGTCTTTTCAATATTACTGAAGCAGTTTACTCCAGGGTATGAGTAGCATTCCCACCTAGACACTGATTTGTGAGATTTAACTGAGTCAGTCACTCTTTGGGTCCCTCCAGTCACCTGGGAGATAAAGGCATCCCAAGATGACAGCTAATCTCATCCAGGAGAGGTGTCTAAAGGCAAATGTCCCTCTGGAGGCACTTTCCCCTGTAGAACAGCATTCAGGGTGGGTTTTGTTGTTGTTGGTTGGTGGGTTGATTGGTTGGTTGGTTGGTTTGGGTTTTTTTCCCAAAACATTTCTTGAACATTCTGAATTTTGATTTAATCTTCTAACACATTTTCAATCCCCTCCAACCTCCCCATCATCTACAGGTTTGCATGTTCTCTTCCTTTACTGAGGACACTTACGAAAATGGTGAACCAAGACCTGGTGGCTGCTGCTTGGTAAATCCTGTCATTTTAATAGTCAGACTGTGGTATATAATGACAGCAAAAGGGTCTGCTAGTGCAAATCTCTATCATGTTTCCCTGGTTTGCTCATAAGGAAGTGCTGTAAGACAGTATGAAATCCTCACTGGGATTCAAGACAAGACACAACCACGCAATAAACAACGTCATCTGAAACTCTCTAGCCAGTGTGTTGAATCTCTGCAGTATGTGGTTCAGGTTTCTCCTGTGCTCAGCAATGGAGAAAATCCACAGAAAATACTGTTTCCATGAAGTTTCGAATCAGCTGTAACCTCCCCAGGCAATATCACAGTAAGAAACAGCCTCTTCACAAGCCTTTCTTTAAGGAAACTCCCCGTGACATTTCCTATCCCTGCCTCTCCCTGTCCCTTCACTCACACAGAGTGGAGGATGAATCTGAAAGCAGTCAGCTCCTGGATGCCGAGGGGAAGCCCACACAGTCAGCGGAAGAGTGGGCAAGGTTGGGTTGACTGTTGTTTGGATGTTTTCTATATGGACTGGAATTGGGGTCAATCTGGACCCCAGCTGGGAAGTTTTGGAGGCAATCTCAAGGATTGCATGCTTCATAGAGAGCAGGCAAGACTCCTGGAGAACATCAGAGGAAGCTGCCACTCGCCTGTCTGTGTATGCATGTGTGAGTACCTTCTCTTCCTCCGTGCTTTTGAATTAGGAGTCTCTTTTGTATTTCAGGAAAAATTAGGTATTCATAAGCCTAAGAAAATAATACTTGTGGTCAAATGCTGAGCTCACTAAGAACAGACGCCAGCTCTAATTGCTGTGATTCACTGCAGGTACCTGGTCCTTTCCTCAACAAACTTCAGTTCCCTCTGGTCCTCCAGCATCCTGACTTAGAGATGCACTTCAGAGAGAGCAGGAAATCTAACACCACCAAATAAACACAGCGGGGGGACGAACACCAGCTCTTCTCCTGGGCTGCCCTTGTTTTTCTTGCTCCTGTTTTTGGCTTAACCCAGGGTTAATCACCAACGGTTCCGAATTCCACCCATGAAGAGGGGAAAGGGAAATGAGCAGGAGGGCTTTGATTCAGCACCAGGGCACTGCATGCTGCCTTGAATCCCTTGCTGCTTCATTAGTTGCTTTTCCATGTTGGGAGATGGAGGCTGCATGAGAGACACAAGAGCTGCCAAGGCCAAGAACCAGTGCCCTTATTCAGAGCACACAAATGCACTTTGCATTGTTCTCATTTCCCCTCATATGAATAATAAAAGCTGTTTGACAGCGTGATGACTAAAACTATTTTCTGCCATAGTTAAATCTCCATAATTTGTTCCACTTAAACCCTTAAATCCATTTAACCCTTCTCTGTCCATCCAACTATAAGGAGCATATAGGTAGGCCAGAGGCGATGGACATGGCATCAGCTCCTAGGACAGAGCTTAGATGGCTGAGAGCACATTGTGGGCATCTGTGGTGTTGCATGTGCAGGCTTAGATGCTGTCTGGAAAACTGAAAAGAACAGTGGGTACAGTCAGGTGGCTGAGCCTAGGGGATGCAAATTAGTTTTTTCACTATTCTACTCTGAATTTATTTCTGAAACTAGAAAAGGTTTCCTTGAAGAATCTGTTTATATAAGAAAGTTTTTAACCTCTCCATTACAAAAACATCCGCTTCAATGTAAAAACAAAAGTACCAGCACCAGAGTGGAGTGTTTGTCATGTGCCTACTCATCATTAAGTGGAGGGGAAAAGCAGAGAATGTGTGAGCAAACACTGATCCTAAAAATGCAGAATCCTTTAAGGAATCTTGGAAATGGAAAAGTAACATTTTCAAAGGTGAGTGAGTGATAAAGGCACCAGGATCTCATTTTTTTACAATGACTCAGGATTTATGGTCCAGATTCTCAGAAAAATATAGGTGTCCAGCTCCTGTGGATTTAGGGGCCCAGCTACTTTGAAGTACCTACACCAAGAAACTCTGTCTTGCTGAAGGTCAACAAGACTGGCTTAGCACCCTAGTGAATTTTGTAATTGTACTTAATCTCCTAAGGCACTAGTGATGTTCAGAAGACTGTTCGCATGGTCTT
Organism: Athene noctua; assembly: GCF_965140245.1. Classification (NCBI taxonomy): domain Eukaryota; kingdom Metazoa; phylum Chordata; class Aves; order Strigiformes; family Strigidae; genus Athene; species Athene noctua. The sequence continues at coordinate 7,241,113 of NC_134060.1, forward strand.
CCTATTGTAAAGATAGTTTTTCTGAAAAATCTTTGGGTTCTTTCCAGGCAATCACTGTACCCAACCACTGCAAAGATGTTTTCAAATTAAACATCAAACCAACCTTGTTAAGGATACTAGAGGACTCATTTTTTGAATACCAAAAAGCAAGATCTCTTGGGAGAGGACAACAGGTGGGTAACAGCATGAAGCACAATTCTGAAACAGGTTGGGAAAAGCAAATATCGTTGTTATGGGACTAACTTAAAGTAGGATGCTTGTAGCTAGGAAATGAGCTGTCTGCAGCACAGTCTGCTGCCTCTGCTGTTGGGAAATGCAACATCTTTAGTGAACATATGTGAATCATGGTGCCTTGTTGATTTCACAGCTGATCTGGAGAAGAGCAGCTCTGTACTGTGTCTCCTGGAAATATGCCTTATCGGTTGGGTCTGATGGTACTGACAGCTCCAGTGTTTGTAGCAAAGGTGTAACTGTGGTCCATGAATGCTCACATGAAGTGTGGTTTCCGCAGTCTGAAGCAGCACGAGTTTAGATTTTAGGGTCAACCAACCTCATCTGTTGCCTCATAGATATTGGGAAGGAAAAAAAGAAATGAAGATCAAAGAAGATGGAGGTACAGAGCAAAACTGGTGCAGACTGGAAGCAATTCTAGCTGAAGAACAGGCATCATTGCAGTGAAGAAGGCTTGACCTGTCTAACAGAAGGGACAAATATCCAGATTTTGAGTGGGTTTAGGTGCCCAAGCTGCCATTAAAATTGACAGTCAAGACTATCTGTGAATTGAGGAGTAGGAGTCAGATGCCTAAGTACCTTTTGATTTGGCCTCACAGTAGGTTATATTTTCATATATGAACTAGAAAAGGGTTAACTTGCAAGAAAAAAGAATCCTGCTAAAAACATTTTGGGTGGTGATTTGTGAACAGCTTCATTGTGTCACTCCTTCAGTCCAGGGTGCTGATCATTAATCCATATGTCCTGCTGAGCGGTCCCAAGGCCATGCAGGAGCATGTTGTGGCTATTCTACAACCCCAACTTTTCCATTAAACTTGTACTCAAAGTTCTTGGCTGTCAGGGCTGAAATCAGTGGAATTGCCTAGGACAGGGGTTCTCGAACTTTCCTTCACCATGGACCCCCTTTAAATGTGACTTTGGACCACCAGACTTAATTCAAGATTTGAAGCACTAGACTCATCACATTTGAATTTTCTCATGAAGGGTCTTCAAATTTGGAGAGAAGGGGAAATAAGTTAATCTGTTAATGCACACACTCATATTATATTATCTTTATTGCAATGATTCCCGCTTGCCATGGGCCAGACCAAATGTTCCTGGGTTGGAAATTCCCCACCCCTGCTTTAACCTTTGTGGAAATCCTGTGACAACATTGCAGCCCCCCATGGGTCCGCAGACCACAGGTTGACAACCACTGGCTTAGGGTATTCAAATACGTAGCTCCAACTAATCTAATGACACCTGGATGTCTAATTGGTTTTATTAGGTTTAAATATCAAATTTTACATGTCAGGGAATCTTTTTACCCATCACAGTAAATGGAGCACATGTTGCTAAGACTTATGACAGCAGGAGAGAGGACGCTGCATCCTCTGAATAAGCTGAAGGATTCAGGGAAAAAATCTGCAGTTTGTCAGTGTTCTGCAGGCATACAGAGGCTAATTGCTGTCAACAGAACTGGAGTCCATCAGGAGAACCTGGCTGTTCATTTTTTTGTGAGAGAAGCAGCTCTCCTGCCAGCACGGGGCCTCTGGTACCACACTGTGGCTCAGGACCAGTATTGTCTTGCAGGGAGATCATCAGCATTTGAAGCCTGAGCCAACATCCCTGCAGAACAAGGCCTGGTTATTTTCTCTGAGCATTCTTTCGGGGCTCTCACTTGGCTCCAATCTGCTGAATTTTGGAGGAGTGATGCAGGATGAACCCTAGCTGCTATGGCTGCTCTCCCTCATGCTGGCTCTCAAACAGTGGATACAGCCCTCCACCTACAAGGTTTCTGCCCTGGGTTCAGCATGGGGCTGCACAAGGAGGTTGGATAGTACTGGGCAGAGACTTTGCTGTGCTCCCAAGCTCACCCTCTTTGCACTGACATCTCTGGTGCAGCAGACTGGGCTTTGCATGTGGTGAAGACTAGGAAGGACAAATAATAGGTTTCACTGGTGATGTGTGGACCATTCAAGCAGAACTGAGAGGAGAATTTTGTCTTGCTGGGCTGCCTTCTCGGGTATGGGGACACTGAGCCCGTCCCAGACATCCTGATGGTGTTGCCATGCACCTCCTTTCATCAGCATGGGATGAGGGAGAAAATGCCCCAGGTTCTGGATCTGGAGGCTCCGCAGCCTCTCCAGGATTCCTCCTTGGTGTGCCTGCCAGCTGCACAGCATTACTGTGCCACACAGTGACTCCATCCTAAAGCTGGGCTCAAATAGGAAACCTGACTTGTCAGACGCCCTGCATCTTCCTACAGTTCTCACCCATCCTGCTCCACTGAGGCCCCAAGCTGTATGAAGAGGGCAGGTGTGCCAGCCAGTGGCAGTGACAATAAGCACAGCTGGCCCCCATGACAGATCACCCCGTCTTTGAGCTGTTTCAAATAATTTTGGCGTGGTATAATCTTTCTCTAATAGGAAAAGGTTACAGAAATCAGAGAGGTTCCAATGGTTGTGGATCATGTTTTCCTCTTCTACCACCTTTGTGACTTCAGGCAACTCAGTTTTGATCACTGCAGGGCAATTCTGATCTAAGATTCAGGATTTTGATCTAAGATTAGATGCCTGATTCCTGGAAGATGGGAGCCTTTGGGTGCGAGCAGCAATTCAGGGTTAACAAAGAGGTGCATTGTGGTGCATTCACTGAAAAAAAGGCAAGTTGCTGAAATGCAATAGGTGACAAGACCGTATTAAACCCTTAGATATGCTGTATTCAGATGGGAAATACAGACTTTTGGTCAGTGAAGTGTCATATCTCCCTTTTCAGGTTGCTGTTCTTATCAGAATTCACAGTCTATGAGACAAATACCATGCACCCTGGTCTTTAGGAAGGAGAGAAAAGCATTATACTGAGTTAAGTTGCTCTGGGACTTTGGAAGAACAGACTTCTTCAGGAACTGCAGGACAAAGTGCAGAAAAAAAATGGGAGATAAATGCATTTTATCACCTAGGAATCATGTAATAAATGAATGCATTGCTACCTTTGCCTCCCTCGCACCATGGCCTTCTGTTTCTTTCTATAGGATTTACACCTTCCCACACTCCAAAAAGTGGCTAGTTTTGCAAACCAGCTCAAACTTCATGTATTTCCCTATCTTCCTGCTGAATTGACTTAGAACATTCAGACCAATATCCCAGGTAGGCAGGTGTGCATTATAATCCATTGATCGAGACAGCAAGGCTGAATGTTTTGCTACACAGAGTCCATGTGGCCAGTGTGTCTCATCTCTCTCTTTTTTGTGCTTTTCAGAAATGTTCCTTTCTGTCAGAAGACAGGTAATGCCGTGCGGGGGTAACCCCTGAGAGCTGTGACAGCTCAGTGAATCACCCCGTAGGAGGTACTACACCTTGCTGTGGGAACTGCTTTTGTGCAAGAACTATCCCAACCTTGGAGAAGGATGTTTAAAGCCAATAGCCTGCTTCATGCCTCGCAACATGCCCCGTTGTTATACATGAATATATAAACTTGGAATGCTTTGAGATGACACCCGGCAAAGATGACAGTGGGTGGAAAAAGAGGTGGGTGGGATTCCCTGCCTGAACGCATGCTCTGCTGGGAAAGGCTGGTGTCCAGATGTTCCCAAGCCACCAGCGGAGATGGTGCCTGCAGAGAGCTACGCTGGGGCCAGATGATGTCTGAGGGAGTGAGCTTTGGCTCACTTCTCTCTTTTTACCCCAAACCAGCAGTTTGAAAGAGGCAAATTGCATAAGGCCATGAGAGATGGTGCTTCATGCCAGGATCGCTGTGGACACAAGAGGCCTTGCTAAGTTCATGCAAGCTGCAGTTACATGAGGGAGGTTCTACAGTTGTACAGAAGAGCTGTGCAGAGCAACTCGACAGACATGAACGGGGGAGGTTTTGCCACTGGAAGTAGCTGGGTGTCAGCTCCCACGAGCTAACCAGGACTACATGGGAGACCACCAAGGGAAGCTGTGATGCTGCAGGGTGAGATGCTGTGTTCTGGCATGTTGGTCTGTGAGTCAGAACTAAGTCAATGTATTTTGAATCTGGAAAGAGACTGTGGCGGGTTACAGTCTCTGAAGATCCCTGGCTATATTTTTTATATATGGGTACTGAATTAATGTTATCCTGATTTCCAGCAGAAGTTACTATATCTGTCTGACAATTCTGCCCCAAGGCACCATTGGGAGCCAGGGCCAGGCTGCACTTTTGAAATGACAGCATGAAGTAATGGGGCAGGAAAAGATGTTCTGCCTTTTGATATCAGTGGGGGATCTGGCTTCAAACTTATTTGTCTTTTCCTAAACTGTGCAGATTATCTGTGCTCTGTTCAGTAGCAGCTGTATTCTGGCCCAGAAGCCCTATCAATCCAGAATGAGATAAATCAGTGACTTATGCATTGGAACCTTGAAAATTACTCTAGAAACATTTTATTGTCATTATTGGCTAATAGTTGGAACGATTTGTGTTCCCTCATCATCTTTGATAAGTGTCATGTGGCTTGTGATTCTGCAGGGGAATGTCCTGTCACCAAGGCTGAAGCTACATCATCTGAGTTAGTTGAGCTATAGGTACCTGTGTAGCTCGGGTAGTGTTTGCAGCCAGGGCTACTCCCTCTCCAGCTCTGTGCAGCCTTGTTAATGCACCTATGTGACTTTCTGTAGCCACGGTGCCACCAGGTCTCACCCACAGCTTGCAATGTCAGCCAGCTGGAGGAGGCAGTTCAGGCAGTATCTTGGATCAGCAAGGACCTGAGGTCTAAGGGGGCTGAAGACATTGATAAAGATACTGCCAAAGAGAGCGGTTACTGGAAGAAACCGAAGGATCCCACTGTGATATTGACTCTTTTCACCATTTGTCTTGTTCAGGACACTGGGAGTAGATTCTGGGCCCTTTTTGTTCCTGGAAGCTCTATTTCTCATGGCAGTTTGGAAAAGCAGCAAATTAACTGTAATCATACATTGTGTGCCAAAGGGGAGTGAACTGCACTCAGTAGAGAAACAGCTTAATTAGGGTGCCCTTGGCAGAGGCAGGACTCTCTTCTGGGTATATTCTGAAAAGTAATTATAATTAACAGTTTAGTTTTAAGGGTGGGAGAATTGGAGGGTCAGTGTAGGACTTGAGTTTACTGCACAGAAGAGAGTAAAGATACTTTATGTAAGGTAAGGGAAAAATCAACAGAGGCAGATTCTTTCATGTCTCGGTACCAGGCAGCTGGGGAAGGAGACAGTGAGTTTCTCTTCAGCTCCCAACATAGGAAATGAAAAGGCAAAACATCCGTTTGGAAAAGGTTATGCTCCTTCCCAGGCAGGTAGAAGAAACCCCACATTGAGCAAGAGCTCAGCTGTGTGCCACACAGAACCCGGACCTGGCCTGCAGATGAGCACATAACTGATGATTTCTCCGTGTTGCAGTAGATACGAGGACATGGCACCTTAACAAACCCTCCGATGGGCTGTTCTCTAAACCACCAAGGAGCAGCACTTGCCTTCACTGTGACTTGCTCTCCTGTTGTTTGTTCTAATGTTCTGACATGTGGGAAACATATTTGAAGCCTTTCACCAGCCTGTTTCAGACATATATGTGTACTAGAAAAATGATATTTAAAAAAACTCACAAAAACAAAACCAAAAAAACCACAAACCAGAGGACTATTATTTGTAAAACCCTAAAAGAAAATAATTTAGACAAAATAAATGTAAGAAGAGGCTCACAGAAGTAATTAAGCCTGGGATCTGGTGGGGAAAAAAAACCTGTATGTGATGACCTGTGAAAGACATAATCATGATACCAGTGTCCAGGGACTCAAATGTGGTTGTGCAGGAACCCACAAGCTTTCTTGAATATTCTGAGTTTGCAGCCTTGATGTTCCTCCAATTTACTTTAACAACCTGGAAGTCTTGCCCCAGGAACACGTTAACTCTCCATCCAGCATTGCAAGGCTTACGTCTCTGATCTGGCCAGGGTGAAGGATGAGAATAGAAGAAACAGTCCAGCAGGGCAGGGCTATGAGCAACAGTTTGGGAATTACAGATCTTTGCCAGATGAGGGTAAATGGGTTGTGAGTAGCCTCAAATGAATTGTCCTTTGTTTCTCCAGAAAAATGAAGACCATATTCTAATGCAGCTTCATCAGAAACATCTCAAGGGAAAACAAAAGTTGAAATATTTCATAATTGTGTAATTCAAGGGTGAAAGCAAAATCATTCTTGTCAACCAAACTTCAGACTTCTGCATATTACAGACAATAGAGAGGTTGTCAGTCAGAAACTCCTTTCAGTGTGGACCTTTTACTGCCAAACTTTATTCTGTGTTCAAAGCTTTCCAGGTTTTATCACAAGCCCCTTCAATGGACTTGGTGGTCCCTATTTTGGAAGTTAAGGGTGGGAAAACTAAGAAATGTGATTAAAGTTTGAAGTTGTGGCACTACCATCACCCTCAAGACATTCTGTGGAAATATTGTCCAGATTTGTTATCACACTGCCATAAAAATAGGATGGAGGGAGAAATAAACAGAGGTGGAAGACATGGATAGACAAAGTAAGACTACAGAAAGGTTAATGGCTTTGATGGTACAAGAGTGGAAGCAACTAGAAGCTACTTAGAGAATTAGAGAGAAAACAAAATTTTGTTGTGAAGCATGACAAGAAATTTAGTATTTCAATTCTGTTAAGCTTCTGTTGCATTGGAGATGGATTAATGTGTTGACCTCCGCCATGAAGACCCCACATCCTCTAAGGGCAGACCATGCACTGAAGTACAGTTGTGTACTGATTGTGTACACTGGCAGAGGCACTGAAGGCGCTGTCAGTTGTGCGGAGAGTGCTCAGAGGTGACAGTGAGGAGGAGCAGGGGGATTGCTGTCACACACCTAATGAAACCAGTCCAACAGGAAGAAGAGATGGAGGAGATGGATGTGAGAGATTGAGAGAAAGATGGCATAATAGACAGCAGCAGCTGGGAGGGAGAATGTCCGATCCCATGCAGCGTGGGATCAGTTCCTTCAGCAGCAATTCACTGAATCACTGACCATGGCCCATTTCAAAGGGCTGGATAACTGCAGAGCTGCAGCCTGTGAAATATCTGCAGATGGAAGAGCTGAGATAATGGCAAAGGTGACTGTCTGAGGGAATGTCACCTTCGGCTCTGAGGGAGAGCTCATCAGTGCAGGATTAGTACAGAAAGATCACTTTCCATGGCACCACTGACCACTTCCCAGTAAGTTTGTGGCCTCTAGCTTGGCCCTGGCCAGTGCCAGAAATCAGGTGCTGGACCAGGCAGACTAATGAGCAATCTTTAGCTCAAAGAGGCAGTCTGAAGCATGGCACTCGAAGCAAAACAGGCAGCTTGCTTCTGAGACAGACACACACAGACAGTGCTTTAATGAGCAGATGTTAGAAATCCATCTGAGGTACCTCGTGAGGATGCACCGTCAGCTTGAAGGCTGGAGAAGTTTAAATGGAACTATAAAAATGAGGTCAGGCTTGATAGACACTGCTGCCAGGCAAACTCATGTGGAAGGGGAGAACAAGGAGACCTCCTGCTTTCTTGTTCCAACCTGCAGGGACCTAAATATAGACAGCTCTGACAAGCTTAGCGCCACTCCCTGCTCCGTCAGCTGTACTTCGCAATCCCCACCACACCCTCCCGGCGCTCAAGGAGGGCGACTGGCAGGGCAGGTGCTGGGAATTGTTTGCGTTCACTTTTTAGCATTTGGAGCTACACATGGCAGATCTACCTTTGGCCCTCAGCGCAATTTCCCAGCAGCAGGGTTAGTGTGATGCTGCAGTGGGAGGCAGGAATCCCCCTGGAAGAGGGGTAGTAGCTTGTTGAAGGAGACAGTGGGGCAGTACTCCCACATCTGAGGAACAGATCTTAAAGATGTAGTGCAGGGAGCAGAAAGATCTTCAGCAAAGACCCAAGGCAAAATAACTTCTTGCCTTGACTGAATGTGGTGCTACTGCATGGCCAAAATGAGTCAGTCCACACAATACAGAGAAAGTTGAGTGACCTGCTGTTACCACGAAGGGAGAAACTCTGTTTGAACCCTACTTGCATTTACGACAGGAGAAGCCACTGCAGTGTTGTAGTTAACTGGAAAGGTTGAACGGATCCGTGAATTTCAGCATAGCAGTGTCTAGAGCTTTTTCTATACTGGCCAGAATGCCTTTTTAAAAAATATTGATCTGTTCTAGCATTATGGCTCTTGGTAAAACAGCAGTGAATTCACTGCAGAATGTTGCGTGCATTTTCTGTAGAGTCTGCAGGAGTCTATAAACCACTGTACCTTTTAGTGTTGCAGAGCTGTAACACATGTTGTGCTGGAAGGCACACAGGTTAAAGTGCAGTTTGGGAAGACAGTGTTACACTTTACACACTGTATGCAGTTCAGACCCTGAATCCTTATGAAAACTGGAATCTCTCTTTTGAGCCTTATTTTTTTTTCCATGGTTTGCAGAAGCGCATAAAACCATGATATATGCTGATGCCAGTTGTGTATGAGTAGACCCTCTGATGTCCACAGTGCATGAACTCACATTTATTTAGCCCATCTCAAACATGTAGGAGGATTCACAGCTAACATGGTGGGTATCAACTTGGTCTACTGGTGATAGTGCATTTTAAAGCTTGGAGACCCCTGACGAGCACTGAGTGCTTCTTGGCTTGGTGACAAGACAAATGTTGGTCACAGTTGCTTCTCCTACTGTTCTTCATATGCAGTATGTGAGGAGTGAGCCTCATCCTGATACAGGTCTGGGTGTGAAGAGGCAAGGCAAAGAAGCTGGCTGCTTGAGATGATGAGTCTGAAAGTTTACTAGGTACTTTTGCTATTTTAGTTGTTTTGTCTTGCTCTGTCAGCAGAGAGAGTCCCTGATTCTCATGAGTCATTTCAATGGCAGCTAGATGCCAAGCAGAGAAGAACATATTATTTTGCTCCTGACCAATTGTTCAGGTGTAAGCGGAATGGAGAAGGAGTAGCTCTGCAAAGCTGGAGTTTGTCTCCACTGACTTTAGATGTCTACACTGTAGACATCTGCGTCTGCATCAGTCATTGCACTCAGAGCATAGAAATTGGCTCTTTTAAGCCTTGATCCTGCTGACCTGGTGCTGCAGGATGTGTCATACCCTCAGTGCTCCTGGTTCTTTCCACTGACAGTATAGAGACTTGAGACGTAACTCAGCTGAATCTCACGCACACATATTCTCAAGTCTACATGATGTTATTCTACAATTCCATTTGGAAATACCCAAACAATATAAGTGACTTGTCCCAGCCATCCTTGAGAAGATTATTGAGGTCTCATTTCACTGCTTCCTGATACACCAGAGGAATGCAGAGCAGAAGCTGCCTGACAAGAACGTCCCCTAGGTAAGGATGATCTGATGTATCTGATTATATCTCTTAAGCTCATTACCCTTGGGGAGCACAATTGCATGCTGCAAAGGCAGCTGTTCTCATAGATTCCTTTCTTTGCATTCAGTGGGTGCTTCTGTCAAATTGTCAAATTAACCCCTACTTCTTTTACAGATAGAGCTGCTCCACAGCTGTTGAACTCTGCCCCTGAAAAAGGCTTTCAGTCATTCAGCTCCATCACATCCAGTCTCCATGAGCTGATTTTTTCAATAACTGTACCTTCTGGCCAGTTGCAATATTTGCTCTTATCTAAAACTCACCATTTGTCTGAAATTGAATCAAATTTCTGCTCTACTTTAGCTCTGCCTGAGTATCTGCAGCTCTGCACAGTCCAGGGGGTTCCTCTGAAAGCTGCTTCCCCACAAGGACATTATGGCATGGAGACCTGCTTTTGCCCATACTTATTGTGAGCCACCACAAGGACTGATTCTCTTCAGTCACCATGTAGGCAAACTAAAGACACCACCAGAGATCCCCAAATCATCGTTTAGGGTGAACACATGTGGCTTGAAGCTTTGATCAGCCACTTCAGCTTGCCCACAGGAGGGTACCAAATCTAGATCTAGTTCCCCTTCATTACCATGACTGCAATCCCTGAATCAGCTAACTCTAACCTTTCTGAACTTTCCACATTTCCTAGTGACTTTGGGGTTAAAATTTACCTTCCTGCAGTCACCTACATACCTAAGCTTTACCTTCAGAAGTGACATCAGTACGTAGGAACCCCGGACTATCAGAACCAGTAGGACTTAATCACATTCCAGCCTCTGAAAAAACTACAGCATGCCAGGGGATGATATTAGCTGTCTGTGGATATGCTCCTCGTCCGTGGCAAATGCAAGGAACGCACTTTCTTTCATGGTGAGTTAAGCTAAATCGCATTGCCTCAGATTTGCTGTGGGCTAAGAGCATACATGAACACTTTTCACAGCTCAGTGCATGCACTGCATCTAGTTAAGCCATGGTAACTTGATCACACTTGTGCAATCCCCAGGCACCATAAAATCACTCCTTTCATGCAGTGCAGATGCTGTCTGCCTGCTGTGGGCTGTATGGTCCTGTGCATTAGCCACAGATAAATCACTTCGTCTCATGCTTAATAAGGAAGGAAAAGGAAAGAAATGTGTTTTGTATAGTGAACTCAAGCTTTGGAAAGTAACAAATGGAGTCCTGAAGAGATGAATGTGGAAGAGAAAAGTAATTTCTGCATCTGTACAGAATTTGATTATATTAGGATCCTGCTGAAGATGAGGTATGCTGTGTCTGGAGGAAGAAGGTGAATGAGAACAGCAGCACTCTCAGTCCAAGGGACACAGGCTTCCAATCACGGAATTTTCTACCAGGTGCCCACGAGTGCTGTTGGCAGTGCTGTTGACGGCAGTTCCTGTTTCAGCTGCTTCTGCAGAGCAGGGACCTTCTCACTGTTGCTCTGATGCCTTGTGTGATGCAGGAGTCAGGCAGACAGCCCTCTCTTATTGCATCCCTCAAGGCACCAGAAAGCCAGTTGCTGGAATAAGATGATTTCAGTCTGTCATGATTTAACCCCAGCTGGCAACTCAGCCCCACACAGCTGCTCACTCATGCCGTGGTGCAATGGGGGAGAGAATCGGAAGAGTAAAAGTGAGAAAACTCATGGGTTTATATAAAGACAGTTTAATAGGTAAAGCAAAAGCTGTGCACAAGCATAGCAGAACAAGGGATTCATTCCCCGCTTCCCCTGGGCAGGCAGGTGCTCAGCCATCTCCAGGACAGCCGGGCTCCTTCACACGTAAGTGACTTGGGAAGACAAACGCCATCACTCCAAATGTCCCCCCTTCATTCTTTATCCCCCAGGTTTATGTGCTGAGCATGAGGCCATGTGGGCTGGGACAGCCCTGGGGTCAGTTGGGGTCGGCTGTCCCAGCTGTGCCCCCTCCCAGCTCCTTGTGCCCCCCCAGCCACTCGCTGGTGGGGTGGGGTGAGAGGCAGGAAAGGCCTTGGCTCTGTGTAAGCCCTGCTCAGCGATAACAAAAACATCCCTGTGCTATCAACACTGTTCTCAGCACACATCCAAAACACAGCCCCATCCTAGCTATGATGGAGAAAATCACCTCTATCCCAGTGAAAACCAGCAACAGCCAAAGGCCAGATTCTGAGCTGCCTATTCATACTTTACTTGCCCTTACTGGGGCAAGACCTGTCTACCTCCACACAAAAAAGGGAGAAAACCACCGCTCTCGTACCCCTATCCCAGCACAGCCAATCTGAAGACTGTCAGACAAGTCAGAGACTGTCCTGATAATAAATCATAAAATGTTAAACATAGAGAGTTTGGGGGGGCGATTTGAGACTTCATGTGATCCTTCAGCTCTTCTCTAAACTGCTGAAATATTCAAGAGATTATAAGAGATCCAGTGGGGATTTGGGAAGACTGTGTATCCCAGATCCTTAGACCTTCCTCATCAGGGAACAACAGAAAGAAGGTTCAGCATGAGAAGTCTCCTGAGATATGTTCCCCCCCATCCCCTGGGCAGGCTGTTCCTGGGGCAAAATTCATATTCAAACCCCCAGTGAGCTGCAGGTAAGGTTCCAGGTGTGTCCAGAAAGGATCCGTGTGCCTGGAAGTGCAGCGTGGCTTAAGGCACGGTCAGGGGCCTGCTCGGTGTGTTGGTGACCATTCCTGGAAAGACGTGGCAGAGAAGGAAGCACAGCCAGCGTAATGCTGCTCCTTCAGAAAATTTTACCGTGTTTCTTTTCTCAAGGGTGGTGTTGGTTAAAGTGTTGTGCAGGTGAAATCTAAGCTGAACTAACACACTCTGAGTCACCTCATGGATGCTCGCAGACCAATGTGTGGGGTGCTGCTATTCAAACTCAGTTCTGCAGCTGTAAAATTCACATTAGCACTGCAACCAGTACAGCAGGATGGAATAACTAAAGCTGCACTGATATCACTGGAAGAGTTTAATCCATGAAGGAGTGTTGCCAGCTTTCCTGGCTGTCCTCAACTTCATCTGACCAGTGTTTTACATCTTGTCATGATGGTACTGAACTTCTGCTTTTAGAAATCCTGGTCTTGAATCTCACCTTCACACAGCTCTGAAATACACAGCTTGCTGTGGAGGCCTCCTGATGTACAGAGATACAGGCTGACCAGGGCTGATACTGGACTATGGCTCCAGGAGGGGACATCTTTTGATTGGCATCTTTTGAGAAAATGGCTAAACAGAATAGGTCTCACTGGTTTGCCTGTTAGGGATGTTTTGTCTAATTCAGTTAAGAATGAATTTCAGGGGAAATGAGTCACAGCTATTCTTGAGAAGAAAGGCCACACAAACTTAAAGAAAATGTGAATGGATACAGAGACACCTTATGTAGCTGGAGGAACATATTTGGGGAGTGGAGCCTTAGCAGGGCTCACAACAAAGAGCTGTTGTTTCATTTTTATGAAGCAAATTTCTGATTTTCTAAACTTTGATCTGGGCTAAACATGCTACTGCTCCTTCTTCTCCAGAAGGCTTTGTCATCTTGATGGGGATAGAGGAAGGACAGTGGAGAGACTTAGTGGGTACATACAGATACTGCTGGTTAATACTTTTCATTTCCCATGAGGCTACTCAGTGCCTCTTCTTCCCTCTCCTTCTTGCTGCCCTGAAGTGTCCTTGTGTCACCAATGAACTCAGTGGGGAAAAATGTCTCCTGCCAAGTGCACCCAGTGGATATCTAGCTTTCATAGGTCTCTGAGGGAAGCTCAAGATGACATTGCTCTAAAGAAGAAACCTCATGAAGAGGACTGAGCTTTGGTCTGTCAGTGATCCCTAAGAGGAGTGTCTGATGTCAGAAGATTTAATCTTTCATCCAGGTACTTCCATATAACTGCTTCCAGCAATTGGTGGCCTATCTGTACACCCAACCCTCTTCACATTTAGGATGCCTGTTGTAGTCCCGTTCTTTAGGCACCTGATGTGAGGCAAGTAAAAGAAAAACATGAGACCTGAGCTCCTTATGGCATAAGGTTTATGGGAGGCCTTGTTGAGGCTGGCTTAGCTGTCTCAAGGCATGATTTTTACTGTCTGATTCTACAAAAGTTAGAGCTAAGCAAAGTGTTTGCGGATTTTGTAAATCATTCTTTCATGAGAATATGGCTACTTGAACAGGCCCCTTATCCATGATCTGCATCTCTTTCTGGGTTGCTGATGCAGGCAAGACTTGGTCCAAATATTTCTGCTAGCCCCTCTCAAAGTTTTTTAATGATGAGATTGGGATTGTCTTGTTAGGGTTGGGGCAAAATGAATCATAGAATCATCTAGGTTGGAAAGGACCCTGGAGATCATCTAGTCCAACCGCTCTCCTAGCACAGTTCCCACCTACAGCGTATCCTTAAGCTCCAAATCAACCCTACTCTTGAACACCTCCAGGGATGGGGACTCCACCACCTCCCTGGGCAGCCCATTCCAACGCCCAACAACCCCTTCTGTAAAGAAATGCTTCCTAATATCTAGTCTGAACTTTCCCTGATGCAACTTGAGGCCATTCCCTCTTGTCCTGTCGCTTTCTGCTAGACTAAAGAGGCTCAAACCCAGCTCTCTGCAGCTTCCTTTCAGGTAGTTGTAGAGGGTGATAAGGTCTCCCCTCAGCCTCCTCTTCTCCAGACTAAACAATCCCAGTTCCCTCTGCCGCTCCTCATAGGACACGTGTTCCAGACCCTGCACCAGCTGTGTAGCCCTTCTCTGGACATGTTCTGGACACGTTCGAGTAACTCTATGTCCTTTTCGTAGTGAGGGGCCCAAAACTGAACACATTCAGTATTCAAGGTGCGGCCTCACCAGCGCCAAGTACAGGGGCAAGATCCCTTCCCTGTCCCTGGTGGCCACACTAATCCTGACACAAGCCAGGATGCCATTGGTCTTCTTGGCCACCTGAGCACACTGCTAGCTCATATTCAGCCGGCTGTCAATCAATACCCTCCCCAGGTCCCTCTCTGACTGGCAGCTCTCCAGCCACTCCTCCCCAGGCCTGTAGCCCTGCTGGGGGTTGTTGTGGCCCAAGGGCAGCCCCCAGCATTTGCCCTCAGTGAAACTCCCCCAGTTGGGCTCAGCCCATGGCTCCAGCCTGGCCAGGTCTCTCTGCAGCCTCCCCACCCTCGAGCAGATCAACACTCCCACCCAACTGGGTGTCATCTGCAAACTGACTGAGGGGGCACTCGATCCCCTCATCTAGATCATCAATAAAGATGTTAAACAGGAGTGGCCCCAAAACCGAGCCCTGGGGGACACCACTCGTGACCGGCCGCCAACTGGATTTAACTCCGTTTACCACAACTCTCTGGGCCCGGTCGTCCAGCCAGTTTTTTACCCAGCAAAGTGTGAGATTGTCCAAACCTCGAATAGTCATTTTTGCCAGGAGAATGCTGTGGGAAACGGTGTCAAAAGCCTTGCTAAAGTCAAGGTAAATTACATCCACAGCCTTTCCCTCATCCAATAAGCAGGTCGCTCTGTCATAGAAGGAGATCAGGTTTGTCAAGCAGGACCTGCCTTTCATAAACCAAATCCTTCCTGGATCCCCATTTTAGGAATGAGATTTTTCCTCTTTACACTGTTTTCCAGCAAGAGATGGAAGGGTATCAATGTGTGGAAGTCACAGTCCTCCACAGATGCAAAGCAGTGTATTTAGCCTGGCTGGTTTTTAGGATGGAGTCTTAGTCCTGGTCTATTCACAAAATTAGTCTTAATCACTCTTTAGGATCCCAACCCATTTCTACACCTCAAATGCTTCCTTCTGTACAGTGCTTTTCTTACAAATTCCTGCTCTGCATCCAAATTCTGGCACCAGTCTTCACTTCCCCTCCACCTTTTCCACCCTGTCACAGCCCACAAGGAGTTAAGTAACTTAGGGCTAAGTGTCATATTCACTTTATGGGGTGTCAGGATAACTGACCTCTAAAAGATAATTCCCAAGTGTGAATTGCCACCAACAAACCGGAAGGAAAGACATGAAAATAGCTCCTTCCCATTGTACTCCTGTAACTACATGAATTGCCCCTCCGAAGCACAGGTCCCACCTCTTTCCAGTTATGTATGAAGTGTTTGGGTGTTACAAGGAGATAAAAGCTTTTCCCAGCACCCTTTCCTCTTAGGGGTACAGGCAGAGATGATACCCCAGACGGCAGGGCATACAGAAGCAAGTCTCAACAGGCAGCATTATGGTGTTTCCCACCCCAAAGTTCCTCAGGCAGGTTTACTCACTGGCTAATGCCTTTTTTTCCTCAGTGACACTTTTCTTTCTCCTCGAAGGAAATTGATGTAACTGAACCCAGTCCAAGACCTTAGTGCAAAGGAAGGTGATATTTATTTTAAGTAAAAGCTATTGAACTCACTCCCACTCTCAGTCCCACTCACCAGCACCAAGACACCTGTCCAAGGGGTCACTGTTATGTGGCATAAAGTATGAAGGCTATTGACTGTCAAGTCTTCAGTGTCTCTTTTATCTTGACCGATGACAATAAACTAGCTTTTGCTCATGTCTTTTATACTATTTAGGAGCCTACAGTTCTTACTATATAACCTTTGTCTCCAAACCTTGTGTACTTCACCCTCCTTAAATCTTAGGCAGGCTTGCTGCCCTTTGCTTGCATTTCCTTGTTTCAGGTATGTCTGTGACTAATGAGTGTCTTCTGTTGGGATAACAGGCAGAAGAACATCACACATAATATGCTGCACCTTGTTACCATCTTCCAGTTATCGACCTGACAGGATCCTTCCATCCTTCACCTGGTGATGCAGCAGTGCTGTGGTCTATGCAAATGACACATTCCTGAGTGCTTACCAGCCTGATTGCTGTTGACCATGCCCTTGTTTACCAATAAATGCCCTTCTTCTAACCCTTGTTCCAGTGTTTCTTCTGGTGCTTCATCACAGATATTTTCATTTATGCTTCATTCAGAACGGTTGAAACTCTTCTAATACAAATCATGACATAATCATGGAATCTTGTGGGACTTTTGATACAAATGCAAAATGACAAACCCTACTCTGAGGCTTCCTCCCAGCAGCAGGTGAAAGATTTCTTGGTCTCCTTTCTGAAACCCAAAGCTGTACCTCACTGTCACCAAGACTGAAAGAGAGGAAGGTCAGAGAGATTCAGAGCTTCTCATGTGAGCTGGTGTGCCCATTGTGCAGTCACAGAAAATGTGGGTGCTGCAGCATCACCCTCCCCAAAAAGCAACCTGAGCAGCCTCTGCTCAAATGGTACCAAGCAGGGGAAGTTCAGTCTGGCATGCCCATCTGCAGAGGGAGAACTCAGGCCTGTGGAGACTGAGATGCACTGGCGAGGCTGCAAAGCGGGCATTTGTAGGGTACTAGCATGTCATTCCAGACTATCAGGGCCATTGCTTTAACTATCACTAAATAAATACCTTCGTATCAACAGATGTGGCTGGGCTTGTTCTTGCATCGATGTCCTACTTTGCTTGGCCCAAGCTACAGTGTGTGCAGGCTTGGCACACTGCTGCCTGCTGGAATGAGAATGTGTTTTACTTCATCCTTATCTATCACATCACTGTAGTTTTGCATAGGCATTAACAAGGAGGGCCTCACCTTGAGATAACAAGGCATTAAAAGGGCTGAACAGGGATGGAGAGCAAATACTGTGCAGGGCGGACATTGGCAGAGTGCTGGAGCTGGGAGCGATGGTGCTGCTGTGGGCAAACTTTGCCCTAGTGAATCTGAATTTGTCAAGCAGAGCCCAGGGCCAACCCTGACTTATGTGTGTCCTTTACCACCAGGTCTAGACTTCGTGCAGGCAGAGGCTGACAACTGCAGGAGAAACTTCAGGTATGAGTTCAGAAAGTTTCTTCCTGAGGCTGCCAGCTGAGTGATCACCACTTTGTGGAGCCCAATGCAAAGTCTGTGTGTGACGCGCTGTGCCAAATACTCCTGAGAGGAGACATTGCCATGCAGAGAGCGCCAGGTTTCTGACTGCTAAACACCTGACAACTCCTTCTGCAAAAATGCCAAGCGCCAGTGAGTTTTCTCTCTTGACAGGTGCTGAAGTGTCTGACTGTCTCCCTGTCTTGAAGGTGCTGTGGAGCCAAGATGGTTTTGGAACCTGTCTGTAGGTTCAGGTGCTGATTTCTCCAGGCATTCATACAAAACACAAATAAAGGCATATTACTGAATGCATCATTTCTAAAGTTAATCTAAGGAGGTAGGGCATAGGAAAAGGAGTCTGAAGCAGAATATGTTAATCAAAATATACCTCTGGAAGGTTTGCCTGAGCCCACAGTACTGCAGGGTATCCAGTGTTTTGATGCAAGGATTGAGGAGAAGTTCAGAAGGAAGACATTAAGAAGCCTGTATTGTCTCTGGAGATAGAGATGGACTGCCCAGTGTGGCTGCTCTGACTGATACTCGTCACCAGATTTTCAATAAGAGCGGGAAATATCCCTCTGTAAGAGCTCTCCAGGGCTTGCCAGCCCAGAAATGCATGGCAGAGGCTTCAGCCACTCTTACAGACTAACTGGGGTACAGGAGATTTTAAGGAAATTCTTTAATTTTATATGCAAACATAATAATATGTTTTATTGCTTTATATTCCGTAACTTTGTTCCATTATTGCAAATCAGTGCTTTTGGGTAAACACATTCTTCAGCCTTTAAATCTCTGCTAGTGATAAAGCTGACACAGCCTCACTTTCTGGTAAGCAAGCCCTGCACTTGTGAGGGTGTGGTGGTTCTTAAACCTCGGACTAGAGGACTCCTGTAATTACCAGGCTCTCAGCAATTCTCTCACGGAAAGCTGAAAAGCAACAGGGATCCCCCCCATGTTTCTTGGACCACCTTGGAGCTGGTTTGATGGAGGGAGTGACTGGTACCCCTGCAAGCCAGGAAAGCTCCTTGTCAAGGGCCAGGAGAGCAGGCTTGGGCCCTGGGGTTCCTGCAAGAGCTTCTGGCATTTATCTCACTGCTCTTGGCCAGTGTGGGGACACAAAAAGGTGCTGTCAAAGTCACAGCTTTATCATCTGAGAGTGAAAGGTCTCCACTTCGAGACTACTTCCCCTAACAACACCACCCCCCCACCCCCCCCATTCGTTACTGGATGTATTTTTTTCAGCATTTTTCCTTAATTTCAAGAAAACTTTATGTGAGTGCACCCAGGAGGTGTTCTGTGGGTCTGGAAATAATTGTATGTTCCCACACTCACTGAGATGCTGCCATCACTCCTTCATCTCAGGACGAGTTACTGTTAAAATTAGCAATTAAAATATGTAAGAATGTGAGAAAACAGTTCTGCAGATTTGATGCTCTATCAATTCAGTGGGATTTGGAGCTGACTTCTTCTTACAGGTGCAGTAGAAAGTTTGTTTGAGGAGAAAAAAATTACAGATGGGCCACAGGACCGTGTTTCATTCACAGTGGAGGTCAAGAATCCGATCTGTCTGGGGCAGCACATGAGAATAAATACCCAGAGTTGATACTTGGAGATGTCCCAGCCCTTTACTGTCACCCATCTACAACCATGGGGAAATCAGGCCCATGTGGGTAAATCCATACCAGGGCTCCCGGCTTGAGCTTCAACTCCTTCATATGCTCCTAATATCTCCTTTTCAGTTAGAGTATAGCGAGCCTTGAAGTGGTTGGTACTGAGGCACAGCTCCTGTTAGTACCCCGAGAGCCAGTGCTGGGCTGGATGGGCAAAGGGGAGGTCCCCTCTACGCATCATGCAATGGATCGTGGAGAAGCTGCCAGGAGCCCCGGGGAGAGTTCTCTTTCCTTTGTGAAGGGCTGGGAGCCCTGGAATGGGTTTTCCCCAAGAGAGGGACCTGCACTTTTTTGCTTTAACCCCAGTCAGCAGCTAAGCACCATGCAGCTGCTCACTCCTCCCCACTCCCAGTGGAATGGGTAGACAATCAAAAATAAAATAAAACTCAAGCATTAAGAACAGTTTAATATGTAATATAAACTAAAATATAATAACAATAATAAAAAACATAATAAAAATTGTAATGAAAAGTAATATAACAAAAGCAGAGAGAAATAAAACCCAAGAGAAGACAAGTGATGCACAATGCAATTGCTCACCACCGGTTCCCGAGCAGTGATCCACCCCTCCCAGCCAACTCCCCCCAGTTTCTGTACTGAGCCCGACACCCCATGGTTTGGAATATCCCTTTGGCTAGTTCAGGTCAGCTGGCCTGGCCACGCTCCCTCCCGGCTTCTTGTGCACCTTCTTGCTGGCAGAGCCCGGGGAACTGACAAATCCTTAACTTAGGATAAGTGCTACTTAGCAACAGCTAAAACATCAGTGTGTTATCAACGTTATTCTCACAGGAAATCCAAAACACAGCACTGTACCAGATACTAAGACGAAGATTAACTCTATCCCAGCCAAAACCATGACACCATGTCCTGACAGCAAAGGTCCTCAGCGCATGGGAATGGAAATGACTTCTGCTGGCTTGAGTTTCTCGTGAGGCCATAACCTCCAGCTTTTAGCTTGCAAGCGTTTGATGAGCTGATAGCTGCCGAGCAGCCCAGTCTCTGCAGATGACCTGGCATGTAGCCCATGGCAGGATCACAGCCTGGGTGAGGGTCCAAACAGCTTGAGGCTGCGAGGACCCTGTAACCCAGCTTTCATGGGTGAGCTGCAAGAACCCAAACTCAACACTGACCACAGTGTCAGCTTGCATTGGATACCCACAAAAGTAATTTTATCAGGGTCCTCAGGATCATGTAATGCCACGGGTACCGTATCAGGTCAGGATATTTTCTGATTGAATTTAAGTAACCAAAATACACTATGCAATTGTCCCCTGTCTTGTTGGATGTACTCTTGTCATGACTTGGAGCAAGACACACACAGTAACACACTGAACATTTAAGTTAAAATCCTGGTTATGTAGTACCACATCTGAACAAGAAAGACTATGGAATAGATAAGATTTGATTAATTAGTGTGTGCAAATCATATCACTTGCGAGATACCAAATAACAACTTTAGACTAAGAAGCTCTATTTCTGCTATCACCAAGAACCCGGTCTTCCCAAGGCTAAAACTCACCCGTGCTGCAGCACCAAGGTTTTAATGAGGACTGGGAGCAGATTGCAGTTACAGTTAAGGGCAGGAGGAGCTCTGTCACTGAGAGGAGCTCCTCTTTCCTTGTCACATCAGTGGTGTAAAACAATCTCACACAAGACCAGCAGATATACCTAATTTGTTATCTGCAGTTAGAATTAATTTGCTGTCTGCACTTTTGAAAAGTCCCAACTTATTTTTCACTTCTGACATGTCTGACATTTTTCCTGCTATTCTGTTTCCTGTTCATGTTACTTAGCCTAATTTAAGTCAAGATGCAGCCTACGCTATTGGCAGATATAACACTTCTACATTTTTGAGCATCTGTCCTATATATTTAATTTACATTTAACCTACCCTGCTTTAAGGCTTAAAGTGTAAAGGTCACAGTCATTACCTAGCCAATTTATAGGTGGTGTGAACAGTTGGGGAATTTATGCCTCAGGCTGCTATCACAGTACAGGTATGGTCCTGCATGTACCTCTGTCCATGTAACAGAGAAAATAACACTGCAATGAAGAGGTTGAGAGGGTCAGATACATTCCACAGCACCACTGTTGGGCTGGGTGGAAGCATCCCAGTGGCAGAGAGAAATCTAATCTCTTTACTGTTAAATATAATCTAGGTTTTAAAGTATGTTTCTGATTCTGGTTGAATTTGCATGAAGGTGAATAAGGAGTATTGAGGCGGAAATACTTTGGTGTGAATTGTGCAATGTAGGTCTTATGATTAGTAATGATAAATGTGAGGTTTGGACACTTTCTAAAGGGTACTACTATAGCTGCTGGTTGGGCCATGGCCATCCCAGAGCTGGTGGCAAGAGTAAACCTGATTTTGCTTGGTGTGAGTCTAGATACTCTTCCCATGCTCTTCTGCCTTTGAAAGGACACCAAGCACACAGGTGAGAGCAGAACATATGCCACAGCATTGACACACCACTATCCTTTACACCACGGTATGCATCCCAGGGTTAAAGCCGCTTAAGGAGCTCAGCAGTCATGTGCTATGTTCACTGAGGCTCTGGACCCAGAAGATACCATCCATCTGGGATAAATGACCTGCCAGTGTAAGAGAGAGACTATACAGACATCAGACTCCTGTTGCTCTTTATGTTGCTTCTGCCTGGCATTGGTCTACTTGCTTCATCCTGCCTTGGGCTTGTGTTTAACAGACCAAGCTGTTCAGTTCAACAGTCAAATATGCTGTCTCATAGAAGCTCCTGAGCACTCAATCAGGAGGTCCCTGATGGTCGCTTGAGGTTCCTACAAACGCTTCTCTAGAAGACTGTCTGGGGATGTGAAGATACTGAGATGAGCAAAGATGGGTCAAGGGAGTATTTGTAGTGACTTTGTGGAGACATTGGGCTGGGGCCCTTCTCATCAGTATTGTCCAGGAGTGTTGTTCAGGCTGTATGTGATGTACTTTAAAAAATGGATTGTGCATGCTGTTTCTGAAGCAGGCTTTCCTCCTGCACTGCTGATCTGAGCAGACCAGGCTACATGCAGTGAGGCATGACTCACCTCCCGCTGTACAGTGAACCGAGCCCTGGCTCACACTCTTCTGGCTCTGCAGGCACTGATGCAGCTGCTGCATGTTCACACCAGTGTGAAAGGGAAATGATGCCCAGATCATGTCCGTACAAGGACAGTTCTCTGCAACTCTTGAAAGAGAAGAACTACTTAATGAGGGAGGCTGCTTCTGGTGTTAGAAAGTTCACCTGAGTTTGCCCTGCCAAGGTGCAGCTGGTTGCATGGGTTGGAGATGATAGTGCATCAGCCTCCACCTAGTCCTCCAACCTCCTGTACCAGTGTCAGGTGGTGACTCCAAACCCAACACACAGGGCAGAGGCAGACAAACAAGTTGGGAGAAAATCGGTCATTGGCAGAACTGTTTTCTTTAGTCTCTTGTTTTTATATGTTCCAAGACCAGCAGGCGTTTTAAGTATCTCCTCCAGGTGAGGATAGGCAGTGATGGCAGTAGCCTGAAGGCGCCTGCCAACACTACAAGACTTCTCAGGTTTGAAAGGAGAAAGGCTGCTTCCAAGAAAGCAGAAAGGAGAAATGTCTGGCAGGAACCTGGATCTGTGACTCCTTTTGTAAGGCTGAGAGGGAGGAAAGTACCACAGCCTGGAAAACTAAGCTGGGATCCTAAAGGAGAGGCAGCCCTGCACCAAGAGGACATTGCAGGGTGCTGAGCCAACTGGGATGTCTCAGTCACCAAGGATCGTAATTTCAAATACTTTAACAGCAGATTTTTCAAGGGTTTGGCACCTGAAATGCCTCTGAGAAGCCATGCAGTTCCAGAGGGGGAGCTTAATCAGTGGGTGCAGCCTATGCTGCTGAAGACAAGCTGCTCAGGACCAGCCTTGCTGCTCCCCACCAGATACTGAACAAAAAGCCAAGTCATTGCCAGGCTGCAGGGTGAGGTTTGGCTTCAGTGTCTTCATGAAATTTGAATTCCTGCTTTTGTGTTCTCTGGGAGAAAATGGTCCTGCTAAGCTTAAGAGGTCTTCTGCTGGATGGTGACATGGAAGGGCCAGGAATGATGGATTCAAGGGTAGAAGACAGATAAAACACTTGGCTCTGTTCAGTCCTTTCTTGGCAGTGACTAATTTTCAGGATTTGACACAATGCATGCACAGCTGCTGATAACTACATGGGAAATTCTTTTTGGTCCTCACTACTACCCTCACTACAAGGGAAATGGAGCAGGGAGCACATGCAGACAGAGTTCAGTTGCACACCCGAATTCACACAATGTGAGCTGCAAGGCTGGGTTCTTGCATTTGAAAAATACATGGGGATTAACAGGCCAGGAGTTTTAGAGCTGGATGCTTTCACATCAGTCACTGGAATACAAATGGCTCTCATCTCAGAGGAACCTGATGTTATCCCTTCATGCTGATGGGATTTGGTATTTGGGCAATGTGAAAAACAGAATTAATTGCAATTGCCTAAATATGGGCATGGGAAATTAGCTGTCGACACTCAGAGAGATACTCATGTCACCTGCTTTGAGACATCTGGAAATAAGATGATTTAATTGGAATGAGTCCTCCCAAGATTTCTCTACTGAGAGTCAAACATCTCCGGGACAGTCAGCACAGTGGTTTAGAGCTCACATTTAGATGGGTCCACCTTCTGGAGGAGGCTATTTCCCTCCAAGTGAATGAGAAGGGACCAGTGCAGAGCAGCATCTGAGATGCCATGTCTGAGCGGAGGAATCCACACCCTCGTATTTCATGTTCTGTGGATGGAAATAATGCAGAAGGATCCCGTCCTTGCAAAGCCAGTCAGGCTGTTCATGAAGCAGCCAGTCAGCAGAGCTGTAGTGGCAGCAGTGGGTGGTCCAGCCATCTTCATCTTCATGTCCACTGCACCCCAGGAACAGGGGACCCTCCAGCACAGGCTGCTGGGCCAGGACAGGAATTCAGGCCTAAAGAAATGATAGTATGTTCTGGTGAAGTTTTGGGGTGCAAGACAAATTTCTAGCCATAACCCAAGCTCCAGTGATTCATTGTTTTTGAGGTCAGAAGAGATGTTATCATTCCTCCTGAGACATAAAGTGGCTGCAATATCACCAAGTGATTCCAGTTCATAACTTCAGTGATGCTGCAGAAAGCTGCCTGGTCTCGTACTCAAAATCTCCAAGTGTTGGAGAATCCACTCTGAAGTTGTGTCAATGATTCATTAACCTTGCCTCAGCTTCCAGCAGCTACTGGTTTAGTTTACCTGCTATCATCAGAGATCTACTTTTCTTCTGGCTAATTATAGACTATAATCAAGTCACTTCCTAGCTAGTTAGTCACATCTGTGAGCAAATACTCTATACCTAAATTCCCCTTATAGCTTCAAACTGGGAGCATAACTCATAGTTATTACATGTTTTCTGAAATGCTATCACCCCAGAAGAGTCTGTGTTCCACTGGTGGGTACAATATTTTTGGATCAGTTAGTGTTTTGGTGTAGTAAGATGAAGGATCAACCTACCAGTGCCTGGACACTGCTGTTATTATAGCATTCCTGAAAAGAAGGGCTGTCCCATGGGCAGCAACTTTCTCTGGAGGACTTGCTTGGCTTCCTGAGAAGTTCTTCCATGTGGTGTGGCTCCTTTGGCTACAGAAATATGGCAAACACAGAGGACAATCAATTTCTTTTGGAGCTGTATCCGAGAGCAGAATGTCACTTCCTTCTGGGATATTTGTGGTAGTTTGACACCTCTGTTGTCCCTTCTGTTGAGCAACGGAGATGGTGAGTGGCAGACTGGTAAGTACCGTAGGGCCCTAATTGGGAGAAGGCTCCAGCCAGCTGGATGCTATATACGCCCATGGAGAATGCAAATCTTTGCACATAATTAGCTTTTAAGCTGAATGCACAAGAACAAGATGTTAACAGAGAGGGAAACCGACTTGTTTAATGTTATGTGGTGACTGAGGTTTATAACTTGAAGCACCACCATTAATGTCCAGATATTGAAAGCAGAGTCTAGTCCTTTTATCTTCTCACTGAAGGTTTTGCAACCAGCCTGGTGATAAACTTCCATGGATCAGCTCCATGCTGCTGAAAAGTGGCATTTTTACATTTGATTCTGTGCATTTAATGTCTGGGATTTTCTCTTAATCAGCAAAAAGGAAATTAAAACACTCTATGAAGTCTGTAGAAGTCATGGTAACTATCTTCTATTGGTCTTGTCTTGCTGTTTACCAGGCCTAGGATACCTAGTTGTATGTTCAGAGACAGCACTGTGGCCTGCAAAAACACTTAACTCCTGTTAAATCTCTCTGACTAACACATCTTATGACAAGAGAGAGACAGCATGCCCCATGGTGCAGGCTGCACTTGTAGCTGAAGCTCTCAAACTCCTGGTTTCATATACTAGCACATAATAAAAAAATAACAAAGAAATGGGAGCTTTGGCACGGTGCTAGATTTAGATACAGTTTTCACAGTTTTTCAAAGCCCACAGTGGTGGCAGGGGGATTCCTATTTCGTGTGTATCATCTATCTGTGTAAGTAGCTTAGTCTTAGATGTTCTAAGACTCATAAAAACATGTAGAGAAGAACTGTGCAATTAAACTAGGGCTTTTCTTCCTCAGCCTAAGCAGAAAGTGCCCGGTGTGAGCCTTGCTGGGTGCTAGGGCTCACCACTGATGCTGTAACGTAGCAGAGAGGGGGATTATTTCGGGACATTTCTGAATGTCCTTGAAGTTTTATATCTGTGGCAATGCGGACCATCTAGAAACTCACCCTCTGTGAATTAGTATTGCTTCACCGATTTCTGGCCCAAAAAGCAGCTCCTATGCTTCAGTTTTTAAGAGAGATTTATCTTAGTTGCAAGTATTAAGTACATAGCACATGGCAGCCTTGTTAAGTGGGTTACTGAAGGCAGGAACTAACTGCAGGCTTGGCAAGAGCTGGCCTTTGCTGTAAGCGTAAAGGGTAGGGAATACAAATGAGCTAACAGCTTAAAGAGACTTAGAGAAGGTAAGAAAAACATAAGCATAATTAAATGAGACCACAACTATGATGACACGTTTCCAACTGCAAGTGGAGACACAAGTCACTCAGAGAGCAGTAACTACAGAGGCTGCGTCGCTGACTGAGCAGTGTCAATCCCCATGGATTAACCTTGTGCTGAGGACAAGTCCATTGTCAAGGCTCTAGTGTGCCCCAAGTCCCTTCTTCCAGAAGAACTGTGAGCTCTAGAAAAACATTAAGGAGAAGAAAAGGCCTCTGCAGTGTAGTGAAAGGTCTAAAAATGAAGGAATCAAATCCAATGGGGATCCGCTCCCTTAACAGATACTCAGGCAAGGATGCGGGCAGATGTTGGCAGCCCAGAAAAGGTTTTGAAAGAGGTGTTGGGTAGGACAAGCAACAGTCTGAGAGGACTAGAAAGCCAAGCAGTTCACTGCCATAATGAAAGCAAGGGCTGAGACTACACAGCTGGGAAACATGAGTCCTGTTTCCATAGAATGCTGTTTTTTTTCTAATTTTCCAGGAAACAAAGTAAGACCTTTGTGAATTTAGGCAAAAAGGCACAAGAATAAGATACTCATCATTTTTTGCAAAATACTCCTTGTTTGTGAGAGGAAAAAAATGTTTTGTTGAAAGGTTTCAAACAGTTTTAGTCAACACTTAGCATTCAAATAGCCTACTCAGCAGTCATTTCTGTCGTCATGACAGGGTGCTGGGTGAATCAATCCTCTCCTCCCAAAAGGCAGTTGTCCTTCCTACATCCATTTCCCACAACTGATTCATTTGCACTTATGTGGCTTCATTACCACTATATGGGCCAGAGGCCCACCAGCTCACACATGAAACTCTTCTCTGAGGGGTCAGACCAGGGCCAGCGTGACTCAGGAGCCGAGCTCTGTTTGTCATGGGAGCCTGATGCAATGAAGGACATTTGATCTTCCTCAGCTCTCCTTATTTCTTCCATAAAATCTTCTACCCCTGCTCAAGCTATCACCATGGATATTAAAAAACAAACAGAATAAATCCAGACCTCTGTAGTATTCAAACACTACAAAACCCATTGTCTTGTCCCTGAAGCTGGTGCGAAGAGCATCAATAACATTATTCAGTGGACAGCCAGCACAGCAGGGGATGGAAGAACGTGTGATGTAGTCTCTTACAGGTGGTAGCATTAGGATCAAAATACTTGAGCAAGTGCTAGCAATTAAAGAAACAGTCATCCCAAGCCTTTAGTTTCTTCTTGAAGCCAGTAGAGCCCATGATCTCAAAGCTGTGTCTGCAACCTGCAGACTCCTGAGTGGAATCAACCTGGGGATATATTGTCTGGTTGCAGAAACCAACCTGGATATTAAGTGGTTGTAGGGGTAAGCTCTGGGCTCTGGCAGCGGGTCCCCTGTTCAGCGTCAGCTTAGCCCAAGGTACATGGTAAATGCCAGTGGGGTCCATTGCACCAGCAACCGCAGACTGAGGGAGTACATCCAGCCTGCTTGCTGTGGATGGGGTTATTTGTCCCCTCCGAACTACAGAGAGTAGGAACTAATGAGAAATTACATGTCTCCAAGCTCTGCACCCACAGTGGGTTAGGCAAGCTGACGTGGTCACACCTGACCCCTGCAAGCTTACTTGGTCACAGTTAATGTGGATGCAGCCCTCCCTGAGGGAAGCTGGCCCTGGTAAATGCTGCCTTTGCCTCTGGAGTGATGGAGGTAGGATGCTGTCCTAGAAAACTCAAGCTGCCTGTCTCTGCCTCCAAGGTCAGGCCCTGGAATTTTTCTGGGTTCAGAGGAAACATTAGAAAATTTCTCACACAGACACAGAAAAATTAACTAAACCCAGAGAAACCACAGATCATCTCTGTTCCCAGGAGAGGGAGATGTCATTCCAGGAGGATGTCTGGAGTGGTCCTTTCTCTATCCCAGACCAGTTTCTTATCCTTCCCATGGGAACTAGAGTTATACAGTTTCATCCTCTGAATGTCATTTAGCATTTGTAACATTTTATAGTTACTGATTTTGTTTTTTTCTGCTCCTTTTGGTGTGCGTCTTGGCCCTTAAGCACTGGGACACAGCTTGACGTTCTTTGGCAGCATGGCTTAAAACATGGCAACTCATTTTAGGTGAATGGTGAGAAATATTTTTGAGGAAGTTTAAATTATTTTATTCTTTATGTATAACTGAAAATGGAATCTGGAAAACATATGGAATGTGACAGAAATATGGATTCTGAAAGTCTAATTTAGTTTAAAAAATCTGTTAATAATGATGTCCAAGATTATTTTTTTTTAAAAATACAGTTTTGAAAAAACTCCACTTTATTAAACTTTCCATGTTGAGCTAATAGAGTCAAACCTGGCATTTTACAATAAACCTTTTTCTCTAACTGGAAGATCTTTCATTGAATCTTTGTTTTGAAGGAAAAATTGAAGTGAGCTCATGGTCTTTTTGTGGTGGTAGGACAACAACAATTTCCTTATAGCTTGGGGACTCCTTGACTGCATCTGTAACACGGCTTGACTCATTTATTTCAACAGGCTGGATCTCAAACTGGTGTTGATGTGCTGTTTGTTCTTTCTCTTCTGCCACACACCCCTTGGGAGTCCTCCATCTCCTCATTTTTAACAGCATTTTTTTTTCCCTCTTTTTGAAGACTGTAGATGTGGGACTCCACAGTGACCTAACATGGTTCTTTGGTGTGCTGAAGCCCTTCATCTCCTGCTGAAGTTCATGCAATCCCTGACAATACTGG
This sequence comes from Athene noctua, assembly GCF_965140245.1. NCBI lineage: Eukaryota > Metazoa > Chordata > Aves > Strigiformes > Strigidae > Athene > Athene noctua. The sequence goes on from NC_134060.1 coordinate 7,269,977, forward strand.
GCACGCACCTAATTCTCCATAACTACCTGAAAGTGATTAGTGGATGCTAGCAAAATTTATTTCTTAGTTCTTGGAGTTTGTTAGTTCTTGTAATAATCTGGAATAGAGGCTGTCCAGATGGATTTGAGTTTGTTGCACAAAGTGCTCAGTCATTCCTGTGGTGAGACTGGGCTTCACTTCCTGATCTGCAAATCTCACTTTGCTAAAGATGAAACTTCTGGGCATGAATTCTTTGGGTTTTAACCACAGGGAGAAAACAGGATTTGACATATTCATGTCATTTGGTCCAGTTTCCTGCCACTACCTGGACAGCTGTAGTCCGTCTGTGTGAAAGACTGATTTTTATACAAACACAAATCTTCAGCTGTGAGAAGAGCTGGCTGCTGAAGCACCTCTTCTCGCCATGTACAGAATGCTCTACCATGCCTTGGAGCACTCCTAGATAGACAGATGCATTGCAGGTACAAGAGAAAATAGTTCTCATGAGCATCAGTGTGCATTCCCATGGTTCCTGGTGCTACTCACATCACTGCCTGATTTGGCCCTTTACTGCTGCTTCTGTGGTAAAGGTAAGACCTGAACTCCTCAGGGGTGAAAAGCAAATCTGGGGTCAAACTCTTGACTGGGATAAAATAAAGCACCGCATTCAATTCCAGCTCGCAAGCATGAGCCATTGCCAGGGCAAGGTCCGAAGATGAGGTGAACGATCAGCTCCTGCAAAAAATTGGGGCATGGAGGCTGTAGTTTGGGACTTACTGGTTTAATGAATAAAGGTATAATGCTTTATACCTTCATTCACTGAATGTTAGTATAATGCTTTATAACAGGAAAGGACTTACGCTGCCCGCTCTACACTTTCCCATTTTTTCTCAGGCTGTTTGAGAGCATTTCTCAGACACCGGCTTGGGGTGTGCTAGGAGGTGCTCAGTGAGTGACCATGCTGTGATATCTAGTGTCCTCAGCAGAGTGAAAATAGGAAGCAAAGGTGACTTCATTCCTCTTGATCTGTCCCTGGGGCTGCTGGAGCCCATATGGGCCCATGGTCGAGCCTGGAAGGTGTCTGCAGTTGCTGTGGTGGCCCAGCCACTTTCTGCCTCTGTGGTCTCTCCACCTTTGTTTTAAACCAACATGCTTCCAGGAATGCAGAGTTGAAATGACAGAGGTTTTTCCCCCCTGCAGCAACTTCAACCAACAGCGTGAACTTCTTGCTGTAGCACCCCGTGAGCTAGCAGCCCCGGAGTGCCAGTGGCAGAAGGGCAGAGAGCAGCGGATCATCGGCTGGAGATGGCTTCCTGCAGTCGGCATGTCCCTGGCTCCTCTCTCCTGCCAGACAGGCTGGCTGCAGAGGGTGACACAGTGACCAGCAGCACTGAAGCTCTCACTTGCCTGTGGCACCTGCCCAAAAGAATTAATCAGAGCCACTCACTGACTGCCTTGGAGGAGTCACCTCCGTGCACCCTGCCAGGATCTGTGGGACTTCAAAGAAAGAGGACACTGTTTGGGTAATTTGTTGATGCCAAATGCATTCATTGTCTACCTCTCAGCATCAGATAAGCATCTGGAAGAATTGGTCGGCAGCCACGGGGATGGTGCTTTCTGGCAGTGTCTGATGGCCTGACCAGGGCAGAGAAAGCCCCAGGGAATTGCTGCACAATGGAAAGAGGAGACACGTCGAGTGCAAGGCCAAAACTGTGCCAAGGACCACTGTATCTGAATCCCACAATAACCGAGCCTTTCTTCCCTCTTGTGGCCTGGCAGCTGGAGTCCTGACAGCCCTGTGTCCCCTGTTCCAAGGGGAGGAAACACGCTGTCCTCTCCACCTCACCTCCCTGCACAGAGGCACTGCAAAGAACAGCACCTTTGGAGCAAGAAAGGGCCAAGCCAGAGCAGTGCGTGTTCCCGACCTGCATCGTTTTATTATGGTTATCTTATCAGCCCTGGGGCTCACAGATGACTATACCTAGTAGCCTGCAGCCATGGTAGACTGGCTGGGTTATGTAGTGGTCTGTGAGTTGTAGAGTCAACAAAGACAAAAAAAATAAGGATTCTCCCAAAGCCCAAGTACTCATTGCATATCATTAGAAAGGAGGCTGTTTAAGCATCTCATGAATGCTCAACATCAACGATTGCTCTTTGAAGCCTACCCGTATTCTGCATGAATGGTTACCCTGTGGCTGAGCAACTGGTCAAGCATCTGGATCCCAGGACTCCCACCTCTGCTCTGTGCACATCTATCTGTCCTCTGTGAAATGAGATGGCATTTCCTTTGTCTGTCTAGTCATTTGGGTGTGGGCTAGAAGCAACTGGGATTCTTCAGAGGAGAAACATGCTGTTGAAAAGTGTTTGCTTGTCAAAAAAAGTGTCTTAGATCCGGGATGGTGTCTCTGGTGGGGTGTGGAGGGAATTAGTCACCCCAAAATAACCCAGAGGTTAGGGCATTTGCAAAGGCTGAGGCACATTTAGAAGCTGAGCTTCATTTAAAGCAGGAACAGGAATTTGGTCTCCCACATGCCTGAAGAACATCCTAACCACAGGGCTATTCTGGAAACGACTTGTGTTTGTCCAGAAAACATTTCCAGATATCTCAGTTATACTAAATACATATTAAAACCCAACCATGAGTTGTTTCAGGCCTGCTTCTTTTCCCTAAATAAAACTCTTGCTTTCTGTCCCTGTCTTGCACAGATGCTTCTTTGCCGTATGTACATAGAGCTCTGGGCACCATGGTGACCCTTCAGTTGAGCAACATCCCAGTGCCAGAGATAAAATAGGTAAGATGTGATGTGCAGGCCAGATGAGGTGCTCTCTCCAGTTACAAGGCTGGCGTGGGTGCTCTCTGGCTTAAGTACCAAAGACCTATCCAGTTCTTCCGTGGGAGAGAGCACGTGCTGAACTGGCCACAAGTTGTTATTCCTGGAAAGTGGAATTGATGATGATATTCAGTTCTTTATAGAGTAAAATCCCAGTTTCACATGCAAAATGTGACTCATTTGGAGGAGAATATTCAAGGAGTTTTCTGGTCCTCCCGCAGCTGCCATGCTTTCCCATCATTGATAACATTTTATATCGTAATTACTTTTTTTTTTTTTCCACGCTACACACCATGGTTCCCATCTCTGAGATTCACCCATTCATCAGCCATTACTGGCTAGATCTTGCTTCTCAGGCACTTGTGTGGCCGTGATATTGATACTGCCCTTCATTTAACAAGAGCTGTTGCCTCAGTGCAGACAGATATATTTGTAGGTTGGCAGTGGCAAAACAAAGGGCTTTGGCAAGTTCACCATTGCCTGTCTAACATCAAGGATCCAACATGGGAAGTGGGTGACTGCAGTCTTCAGCCAGCAAACCACAACATGGCCCAGGCGCAGCTCTGGTCATGGTGGCAGGACACCAGCTATGGTGACAGAACCCTCAGCTGGGTAAATAGTCCAAGGTCTGCAAATTTCCAGGACAAGTTGGACTGCCTGAGACTACTGAGAGAAGCCAGCAGTAGCTGTCTGTGTCTCTACTTTTCACACCCATCTTTTTTCAGGGGTCACTTATTTGCTGATAATTTTCTGTTCTTCATCACTGACCTAGCTGCCCCCTTTGAACCGGTCTCACTTCCCACAAGGGACCTCTTGATAGATTCAACCATTTAAAATTGTGATGTCTATGGGATAGCACTGCCAATCTTTATAAACAGTTCAGGAGTTTCACCATCAGTCTCACGAAATCTTTAAATTGGAGTTTTCATGCCCACTGAACAACAATGCATCATTAACTCAGTCACTGTGCCCAAACCACACCTCGAGCAAAAACCTGAGTGAACAGATAGGCTTGTAATGTGTCCTTAAAGCCAGCACATTCCTGTCTGAATTTCACGTCTGCTCCACTGTCTGACGGAGGAAGTGAATTCCACAGCTGCTGCCCCTGCCGAAAATGCTCTGCTTCCAGCCACCCACGTCTACAGCCAATTTTTTCAGACATGAGGGGCTTGAGATGCCTTATTTCTGGGAATTGCAGTTTTCTGCCTGTGCGAAACTTGTTTTCTCTGAAAAATATTAGGTTAGGCAACCAAAAATGGGCCTTCTAGTCATGCATGTAAATCTTAGCTAAACCCTGTCTGTTGCTACCAGCATTTTCCAAGATGCTATCAGCTGATGGGGTGGTGCATATGCAAGGTCTCCAGAATAGCTCAGCTCATATCACAGAGGAAGTTTTGTGCAATTCCTTTGAGACTATGTACTTCCAATTCAAAACGTCTTCCAGCCTTGTGCAGAATATAAATCCCCACATGCCCTTTAACTACTGACAAATACAGTGCAGCAGACATACTTGGTATTCACTCATAGTGAAGTTTCTTTAGTGAGAACAACATTCTCTGGGACTGTAAAAGGAATCACTCGACTGATGTTAATAAACTGACAGATTAGAAATTGGAGGAAATAAGAGGCTGAGGCACTGCTGTTGAAAATGCTCACAAGGCTGGAATAGCTCTGTACACTGTGTCAATCTAGTCAGTTAACTGGAAGGACGAATCCAATTTATTCTGAGGCCCAACATGATGAATAAGTCATTTCCCCGTATGGGAGCAAGAAGAACTCCTTGAAACACATTGGACAATTCAAAGAGAGCCTTTTGGCATTGAGTAATAAGTGTGGAGAAAAAAAGAAGAAAAAAAGGTTCAGTTTTGAGAGTGATTTTCTTCTCTCTGTTGAGGAATTTAATTTTATCTTTACACTTAGAAGCCTGCAAGTCAGGATCTTTTGTTTTGTTTTGTTTTGTTTTTTTCCCCCTCCATCAAGAAAAGGTATCTGTGCTAAAAGGATATAGGCCTGAATTACTTTATTCAGTATGCGGCTTTTGCATTTTGCATCAAGAAGTACTTATAACATTATTCTGTGAAGAGTGCCTGTCAAAATGCACATGGTGGATCCAAGATAGAGAATTTCCTTTGTGAATCCTCGGAGGCTGGCCATTTGCAAGATAAAATTTGCTAGAAGGAAGTTACTTTTAACCCTTAGTTCTTGTTCCTATCAAACAGGTGAAAGAGAAAATAAGACTGCTGGCTTTAAATACTACTGTATCTATATCGTCACGTAAGAAGTCAGTTACAATGGGACTGCAGAGGAGAATGGTGTATGATGGTGCCTTTGCAGGGCTGTGCGAGATGGTGACCTGTTCAAAGAAAGACCCAAGTGAAACACGAGGTGTTGGGCCCAGAGTATGAACGAGGACTTCACCATCCCGCTGAGTGTTACAGGAGATCTGTCACCCGTCATATTCCCCCGAGGGGGTTGACAGTCTCTATACACTCTCTACATCTCGGCTTGCATCCAAACACCCTTGAACACTAGGAAGCTTTAGTCCTGGATCCAGATCAATCATATGCTTGAGGGCTGGGACACTAGTCACTGGGATCAGTGTAGAGGTCAGTTTACTAAAGAGGTTAACAGTGAATAAAGTCCAGTAACTCCTGATGTCAAAGCTTGGGAGCAGAGGAAGGTCTGCTGAAAGACTGACTTACTGAAGAGAGGGGAACCAGTAACCCTCATCCATTAGAGAAAAATACGTCAAAAAGAAACATTGGGATTCCCTTGAATTGGGCTAAAGCAAGTTCTGCCTTCCCCAGTTCCTTAGTGATACACCTACATAGCACAGCCCTGCAGGTATGAGCTTCCTACACAGTGTGACCACATTGGCACTGTACTAACTACCTGGTTAGTCCTTTTTTCACTAGGCTAGTTATCCAGGCTAGAGTGATAGTGAGCTAGAGTTATCCAGGATAGAGTGCTGTGAGAGCCCAACAGAGCCAGCTGCACTTCAGAGATTATTTGAATTACCTGATATTTTTCATGTCACCAGAATTATGCAGATTGGCTTTTTAATGTGATTACTGTTGCTTCTGTTTCCCATTATGACTGGAAATATCACGGCGACCAGAAATGCAGCGAGGACCAGAGCATGTGTGAGTCAGGACAGAGCCTGTTTGTTAAGACAGAGAAAGCTTCCCTGCATGGGAAGGGAGGGCCAGTTCCAGTTTCAACTCATTTGCAGTTTTAGCCCGTTTCACATACATGAAAAGGAAACTCTGTGAAATACCTAGGGCCAAACCTACATCATTTGTGCACGTTTCCTGGGGTAGAGCCTCCTGCTGCTTCTGCACACCTTGAAGTTTGAGCTTGCTTGCGAATGAACACCCAGCTCTGTGCACCAGCGTGGAGTCCTGGCAACCTCAGGGATGCACAGACATGTTCACTCATGCACACACAAGGGTGTTTTCATCAGATCCTTGCAACAATTAAAACTGCGTTTTCTTGAAAATGACTGGGCCAGGTCTCTGTGTGCAAAACAAGCTTTAGCTCCATTCTCAGCGGTTCTCCTCACTCATGGTCATACAAATGGGAGGAAGAGCTGGTTTTGTATTCATAGTTTATTCTCCTCTCATTTTATTGTCCTTCAGATACACTAGTATTCAATTTATTGATGTATTATATAATGTAACCTTAGCTTCAGGCATTATCTGTCCTCATTCTATTTTCAACAGCCAACCTGATCTTTATATGTTATTTCCTGAACTAAAGGCTCAGGCCTCTTTGCTGTCGTATTTGTGAGTATTTTGCAATCTGCACTTGAAAGATAAAGCCATTAGCCCAAGTCCTGATGATTTCATGATTAACATTGAAGAATTATGGGCAATGCATCACACTGCATCTCACATTATAGATATGGGAATGTTTTTCCCCATACCAGAGTTAAACACTTATATTCAGCACATCAGCCCTGATGGCGGCTCTCAGCAGTGCCAAAGGATTCAATATAGGCACGAATATTTTTAAGTGTTAGTACTAGCAATATTTCTGGATGAGACATACTTTTCTGCACAAACGTAGTATGCTATAGGCACTAGCTACATGGGGCAGATTAGACTCCAAAGCAATGACTTATGCTGGAGGTCTCATGTAACTGGCTGCAAAATACAATTAGTTTTTAAAATAATATATGATAATGTACTAATACAAAAGAGATTGTTGTCAAGAACATGTAACACAGCCCTGGATGGCCATCAGATCAATAAAGAATTAGTCACCAGTTGGCACCAGTCTATAAGTCACAGTGAAGGCACTGGTATCTTTTTGTCCTCTTCTGAATGCTGCCTGCTACAGTAAGGGCTGTCCCTTCACTGGCTGGCTTGGGGCTACCCTAAAGAACAAGTCAGAGACCTAGCAAATGCTTCCCTCAAAGCATTTGCTTAGATTGAAAATGGACACAGAAAGATGAGAATGAAATTAGGAGGTTCCGTAAGAGTTCATTAAAACCTTCAAAGCCACAAATTCTCAGTGGAGGAGGCCACTTTGCAGAAACACTCCTATTCCCAATGACATGCAGAATCCTGCAACTAGAGATAAAGCACTATATCACTGATAAATAAAGGAGAAATAGTGATGAATATCCATTGCATGATCTACTTATTTTAAAAAAATGCCCAAGGAAACTAAAGATCATGGAAGAAGAAGCAGTGCTTGGGGCAGAAGACAGAAGTACGTTCAGGTTTTGAAAGCATCTTCAGAATAAAAGAATTGAAAAGACATTACATCATTAAAACAATTTTTAGGGAGCTAACCAATTGAAATTACTTTTTTTTTTTTTTTTTTTTTAAATATGTCAAAGTTTTCCAGTGCAATTTTTGATCTAATAACCCAAGAGATGCTCCAGGAGAGATATTTACCTAGGACACATAAGACCAAGAGAAAGTCCCAGAAAAAGCCAGGGAACTTCTCACTCACTTGGTCATTAGGAGATCCCTTTGTGCTTTGTGGAAAAAAAAAAAAAAAGTTAAAACTCTTAAATTCCTCCCACTGCACAACAGGAATGCATTCAACCCATTTTTAATGCAGTCAAACGTGCTCCAGGAGAAAGGAACTGCTATCTACGGTTGATGCAACACAGGTAATAAGGTGTTCCTGCAGTGATGGACCAGAAAAGTGTAGTGGGGAGATTTTAGCTCCATGCACAGAACAGGTGTGACCAATATGGAAAAATGGGGTGGGATTCCCCTCTTGATATGAGATGTGTCTGCAGAAGGGGTGTCCCAGTGTGCCCCTCCCCTTAGAGTGAGTGGAGATCTTATCAATACTGTTGATGGACTCTGCAGGATAACTCGTCCCTTTCTGAAGCAGACTCTTTACTTTTGCCAAGTGAATTACTCCCTGGGCTACACAGGCTGGATAAATCAGCCTATATGGGGGATGAACAAACTGTGGACTGGGAGCAAAAACCCCCAGTACCTACAGAGACACACTGCTGGATGGGAATTTAAGAGAGATGCTGCCACTACCGCTGCCATACTGCCTCTAGTGCTGGTGTCAGTGGCTCCAAAGGACACTGGAAAATGGACTGCAAACAGATGAGAGCTAGAAAAAAAAGACTAGCATCAGAATAAATGCATTCATTCTAGGGAGAGGCTTGAGAAAGCTCATTTATTTAGCTTCTCCTAAATTAAGACTGATATAATGACAAAGGATGGATACCCTCACTAGCAAGAAGTACTGCGGGGAAACCACTTTTCGAGAAAGGAATCATGTCTGAAAGTTGAAATAAGATAAATTCAAATGTGGAGAAGGAAGAATTTTTAATGAATCTTTGTGCACATGCAGTTTAGATGATTCCAGTAGAAGGCAATTCCAGTAAAGGCAATGCAAAGCCACAGTAAGTGCAAATAAATGTAATAACAGTTACAAAGGCACACCACCCAAAGAGATAGAAGGGGGGGGAGGGTGTGTGGTGGTGGTGCAGAGAGGGTTGAGAAAAGTAAATTCTTTAGGGCAACTGGGCAGACTCATTATTGGAGACACATCACAACATCATGCACATCGCATAACCATCCACAGCTTCATCAAAACCTGAAGGTACAGGGAGGTGAGTGACCTTCCTCCTTCACAGGGCAGGGCAGGACAAGGTGTATCATGTAGGTCTGAATCAGATCATGCTCACATTGTTACTCTGCACCAATCTGAAAAAAAATTAAAATCAGAATTACTCTGCTTTAAAAGGCTGGCACTGGCAGAAGCAGGCACCTAACTCTGGACTTTTGGGAACACCAGCTATATATGTCTCTAGTTAGTCAAGGGAACATTTTTAATCAGCAGCATCATTTTATCCCTAGTCTCTCCACTATCCAGTAAAACATCAGGGAGAAGCTGAGGAACAGGTCACACTGCTCCTCAGTCCATGTAGTCCTGCTCTGAAAGGTGCCTGTCAGTGGCTTTCTGACTCTTGCATTCTCCATTGCCCAGTAGCTCAGTAGGAGACCTGGAGGGGAACTTAAGCAAAAACCTCCCCTAGCCCAGTAATTGCTCTCTAGGCAAATGATGCACTTGTCAGTGAGTCACCACAGATTTTCGGTGCATAATAAAGGAAAAACAATAATTTATTATCAGAACAATTCCTTTTGTCTGCATGATGTCAGTATTTTCCAGCAATATTTATAGCTTAAGAATGTGTGTATTTGCTCTTTGGTTTTTGTTGTAATATTATGTACATCAAAAATATAAAAAGATTGTGGGATAAAAGGAGATATATATGAGCACAGCAGTGACTGGTGAAGAATTGGTTTGAAACTGGTGGAGCCAGTGAAGGCAGGCAAGGCAGTGGCTCATACCCACTGACTTCCTCCCCTCTAAAGCATCCCAGTGCATTCAAAGGAGGCTGGCACACTTGGTGAACAAGATACTGTTATTCTCATTTTCCCATGAGTAGGTTTTTTCAGTTATTAAAAGTTCCAGAACTTCTAGCCCAGCTTTCTTGATCCTATTTGGAGACCACACTCCCATGCTGGAGAATTCCTCTTCTCTTCTGAGCAAGCACAGAGCTGGCAAAGCCCAGTCCCAGCCTCCCCTCCTGCTGCAGCTGTGGAGCGTGGAAGAGCTGGGAAGGAGAGGCTGGAGCAGGATGAACCCTGGCACTTCCTACCAGGTGAAGAGGCACTTGGGGGCTGCTGTCTGGGGCAGGCTGGACTGCTGCCAGACTGGAGCCGACTTCTTGAGGCACCTTTTGCTGAGCTGCCAAGTAAAATCTTGTTGAGACAGAGGGATCTGAGTCCAGGAGGGAGCCTCGTCTGCAAGAATAACTCCCTAGGGAGCAGGGTTTGGGATCTCCAGGCCTGCTGCCCATCTGTTAGATAGGGACAACTCCCCCAGAGAGCAAGCAGAGGCACCTCCCAGGAGCAGAGGCATGTGGAGCTCCGGGCACACATGTTACTACAGTAGCACCAAGTGGCCCAGATCAGCATCCTGCTGCAGTCGGATAATTGTGCCCACGAGCCAGGGGGTTGCTGGAAGCAGCATTATTACCCAGGTATGCTGGCTGGTGTAGCCAGGAGGTAAGGCGCAGTAGCATTAGTTCAGTCAGAAGGTATGATTAAGTCACCCAGCTTTATGAGAAATGAACACAGCCATGAGGAATGAGTCACGACTGCAAATGAAATGCATCTGAACTGAGTGAGAGGTGGCAAGGCACTGCTGCTGGAGCCCAGATCTCTGGCAGAGTATTACTTGAGAGAAAGGTGAGCTGAAGCTCAGATACCAAAAGAAAGCACAGCTACAAGAGATCAATAGCTTTGAGGAAATGTCAGCTCAGCAATGAAAACTTTAACTCCAGATGCACTAGTGGCTCTCTTCTTTAGCAACCACATGGAAAACTAAAAGAATTTCTAGTCAATTCAGTAACTGGCAACAGTGGATCACTAATGACTTAAAGCTCCAAGATGTCCTTTCTTCATGTACTGAAGAGACACTGCACCGTGTTCATAAACTGAATGATGCTGCCATGCTGCCACCATCATTTTTGTGGTTATGGCTATAATGATTAACTAGTGAGGTGCCTTAGCCAGAGGTGTGGCCAGCTTCCATTCTTTAATACAAGAGTCTCAGCCTTCTCTGGCCCGTGGGTTAAAGTACTAGGCAAGTAACATGCTGTGGGCCCAGCTGTATTTGTCTTTTTCTGCCAATCTGGGTTTTAAGTGGTGGCAAATTTGGAGTGTTCATAATCCTGTGGTTATGAGTAACAGCGGAGGATCTTGTGGGTAACATGCTGGGAACCTATTACTTAACTTCTAACCAAGATTAGGAGGTGTTTCTGCAAAATAGTCTCACTCAGCCAGAAGAAATGGGATCACCTGTGACAGTCTGTTGTCCTTTGTATTGTTGTGTAAACGCTAGGAATTTCTGACAATGGTTGATCAGCCTTACTCTTCACTCATTTCCAGTGTTTCTGAGCTTTAATTTTTAGCTTCCAGCCACTGGAAATTTGAACTGCACAGTCATCTGTTCTAATGCGTCACCAGCCACACCAATCAACATCTTAAAAACACCAAGATCTGGGGCTGCTGGCAGCTGAACCTCTTCACATGGAAGATGACACTGGAAAGTGCCTCATAGTTATTTGAAAAATAGATCTTAGAAAAGTCCTTTGAAAATCTACCCCAGCAGTGTTGATTTGAAACAACTGATGTTGGTTGCAGTTTCAAAGATCCCATGACACAAGATCTTAATAGCCTTGGGATCCCTCCAGCATTGTTGGGCAACTGATTCAGCATAATCTTATAAAAACTGCATATGCTTATGTGAGTACCTTGGCACGAGAATCAAATCCCTGGCCACACTGCACCCTTGGCACATGCAATCCTTGACGGAGCTTAGGAGCTACATGGGCAGCAGAATCACAGTTGCAGAGGAATGGTCATATATGAATCACTCCAGAGACCTCAAGGTTGAGTGAAATTGTAGAGCAGAGTGTGTATAATAGCTAAAAGAAAGAGATTTGCAGAAGGAAAAGAGGAAAAAAAAAAAAGTGAAAAGGAAAAAAGAAAAATGTAGAAAGGAGGAAAGCAGCCCACTGAAAACAAGCTCAGTAGCATTGAAGATAATTGAGGTTGTTCCCTGTTTTGTTGATATTATTTTTCATAGAATGATCTCATAGCAGTTTGACAAATAAAAGTCTCGCTGCTGGAGAGATGACCATCTGTCTGTTTCTCCTTGCCCTCCTGCTTGTTCTGTTTTTCCATTAGCACTGGCGCCTTCAGGACCTCTTAAAAAAGAGAGGCAAATATGTTACATAACCACACCCGATGGGACATGGACAGCAGAGGCCTTCAGAGGCATCTACAAAGGCATCCCTATGGCATGTCTGTTAGGTGATTTAATGGGAAGGATTCATTTTGCGGGCACAGCGATAGCATCTACCCCTTCTGTGCCACTTCCCTGTAGGTCTCAATGCTTTTTTTAAGGTGTGAGGTGATAGCAATGTTCCTTTTGTAAGAGAGTGAACCTGAGGCAGCAACTTGTGTGGAGTCACCTGGTGAGGCAGACACCGGCAGGATATAGGGGAGAGTCCCCGATAATTGAGCTGCAGCTGCCTGGGACCACACCAGGGTGCAGCTCGAAGGAGCAGAGACCTCTTTATGTCTTTATTGTGGCTGTGTATGGTTAAGGAGAAAGTGTTTGTGGTTTGCCCTTTGCTCTGTCATGCTGGGGGAGGGAGAAGGAAGTTTCCTTCCTCCCACAGAAGAGCATATCTCTCCTTTCCAGATAAACTGCTTGCAGGATAGAGGCAAATCCTCTTTTCTTGCATGTCTCAGAGCAAAGATGAAGTCAGTGGAGACAGCCTCCCTTCCTCTCCTACATCTGGGTAGGTACAAAAGTGTCACAGTGTCTGGCTTATTTAGCAATGCTGTACATGTCCCATGGCTTCTTGGTGCAGGAGAAAAAGCACAGAAACTCAGGATGAGCCCCAGGTGTGATGGAGGACAGCAGCTACTTGAGGTGTAACCTCTTTGAGAAGGAAATTCTTGGCTTGTGGCCTATTTACATAGTGGAAAATGCTTGTAGGAGAGAGGATATGGGATGGGACCTTTGTAGGTGAACTCTTGGGAAGACAGATGACCCTCCTTTGAGCTTCACACAAAGAGAAGTTAGTCAGGGTACTATTTTCAGTCTCAGCAGCACTCAGGAATGAAATACTTCCAGGGTGCTTGGCCTAGATTTTCCTTTGCACCTTCAGCTCCCAGCAGGGAGTGTATTGAGGTCTCTTCTGAAGATGTGATGATGTGCCAGGAACCTCAGTGAGCTTTTGTGAAAAACATAATGAGCAGAGAGTCCCCTCTGATTAAACTCCAGTAGTACAAAGCTCAGGTGGTTCAGCAAAAGGCAGGATTTCTAAAGAGAACCCAGCAGAGTCCTTCAGAACCTGCTCTGGACAAAAGCATCGCACAGAATTTAATAGATAGTAACGTCCTTTCTTGCATTTTCTTTCTTCAGCAGTGTTTCAGAGAAATTTCTAGCTGAGCTCCATTCCAGACTAAAAAAGCATAGTGAGGATTTAATCACTAGTAAATTCTGGGGGTCTGCAGAGTCTTTATAAGTCCCCAAGAACATGATTGACTTAATCCATATTAAAGTCTGTGGGACATTTCCCCCATCAACCCCAGCCTCCTCCTGGTCAGACATCCCTGCAGTTCTCAGTGGACGCTTTGCTTCCATACGACACTGCCCTCTCATGGAACAGCAGAGATTTGTCACTCCCGAATTTCCTTGTGAAATGGGAGTAGAAATGGGGGGGGGGGGATATACCCTGTGGTGGGATGTGGACGTGGGGAGGCTGTTTCAGACATGGAGGTGTTCTTGCCCAGATGCCATCAAGAAGGTGACTCCTACAGCAGGAGGTCCATGTCATTATCGCAGTTCCTTCACCTCTTCTTTTGTTCTGAGAACAAGGGAGACCAGATGACCAGGATCACAAGGATGGGAGATGTCTAGGGCTGATACAAGAGGAGGAGAATAATTTGAAAGATAGAAACCACGGAGGAGAAAGTCCATATCCTGGAAAACAGAGATGAAGGCTGGCAGGGCTGTTACTAATTTGCCAGGCTGGAAGTTGTTGGGAACTGCAAACATGATGTCTCCCCTGTTCCAAGAAAAATACTCCCATGCCAGGCATCTGGAGATCTCTGACCACAGAACAGATGGCCAGAGACAATGTTGTAGATGACATCATGTAACAACTGAACAGAAGTTGGTCTAGAGACATCCTAAGGCCCCTTCCCACCTGAATTATCCCGTGTTTCCCACGAACTGTGTTCACTGTCCCTGAACTGCAAGACTGGGATGCGCGTTGCAACTGTGATGGCCTCACTCTGCTGGTATTGTAACTATTTTCTGTGGGCAGTGGTTTGTCTGCCTGATGTTTGAGAAAGTGGGAGGATCTGCTGCAATGTGGAAATAACGTCTGGGGCCAGGTGATGTCTTGGATGCTTAAGAGACAGCAAAACCAGGTGTTGCAGAAGGGACAATAAGTAAAACCATTTTGGCTTGTAAGTTCCAGCTGATGAATAGTTTGGTCTTGGGTAGGCTGTTTCCTTTTGCTAAGGCAAGATAAAGGAAACCTGGCAGAAGAAAGGGAAGAAAAAAAGACTCCTTCCATCAGGGGCATGTCAGCACTTTTCATTTGAATGGGAAGTGTTCAAGAAACCCAAGTTCCCTAGAAACTCTTACAGCCGACAGCAAAGCAGCCTCTGCTATCAAAGCCAAAGGCTCCGATTGCTGCTTGGCTGTCAGCTTTTTCAGTTTTACATGTTGTAGGGAGAGGAATATCAGCTGCTCAGAAGACAGGTTTTATTAAGGCTTTCAGCCTGGGCGTCTTTGACAGCCTCCTCCCGCTGGGACTAGTATTTTTTATTGATGTAATGGGAAAGCTTTTTCCCTTCAGATGTCTTTTTAATGCCTCCTGTCTCATTCTATCATGGAGTCAGGGAAATGAGAGATGGAAAACACCTATGAGGTCATGAGACCTTTGCCTGTCCTCACCAGTGCTGAATCAAGACAGGCAGATCCATTACATTCCTGTCGCATTTCATGCATTGGCCATGAGTCCTGTGCTTGCAGTCAAAGAAAATAGTTAATTTAGGCAAAAGCCAAAATATCTTCCCTTTTCATCTTAGTTTTCAATTCCAGAGAATTATTAAAACTTCTAGCATGATGAGGTGGTTCCCTTTTATTATTTTAGAACACCTTGTAAGAAGGCAGCTGAACCTCTTCTGGACTGTCAGAACTGTCCCTGCTTTGGTTCCCGTGTCCATTACTGTCACATGTAGTCACACTTTTGCTCGGCTGTGAACCCAGGTGGTGTTGGAGGAGTCCACCCAAGAGCACATTTTGCCCACACCTACTTCTGCCACTCATAGACATTTCCCATCCCATCAGCTGTCCTGGCCCACAAGTGTCTCTTCCTCAGAGAAATCCTCCCTTATGTCCTATTCTCCAGCATCATTTTATTAAAATATGACCAGCTTTGCAGATGCTTGAATGGGGTTTGCCCTCCTAAAAGTTGAAACCATGCGAGTCTGGCTGTTTTGATGTCTTGTTAAGGTTACGCACTGCCTGGCATGTGAGATTTATGACTGGGTCACATCAAATAGCCAGGGAGAAGTGACTTCATCAAGGAGAGATTCACGAATGCTCATATGAGAGCATGCTCCAGTTGCAGTGTCATTGAGGTGGCTTTTTAACATGTATTTTCTTTCCAACTTCATGGTGCAATAGGATAGTAGATGGCTCCTTCATCACCTTGTATGAGTTTTTCTCCCCATAAGATGGTGAAACTCTTGAGTAGTTTCATGCACCAATACACATCAGGAGTAAGTAAATGCACTGAAATCAGTGAAGCCTCAGCAGTGCCAGGAGGAGCACAGAAAACATGAAGACCACAGCACCAGAGCACAGGTTGCCACTGCTCTGTGCAAGCAAAGTAGAGCTGCTTATTCTCAGCTGACTGAAAATACTTCCTGGCTCCATACACACCTTCTGGAAGCATTTCTACTCCCATTTCACAGAGGGACACCTCTTGGTAGTGCGGTAACAGCTCACCAGTCCAGCAGTGTGACCCAAGGAGAGGACAATGCTCCAGGCTATGCTGACTCTGCTTGGCTGATGCGTAAGATCATGCTGATCTCATTCACCATTTCTGCTCCTGAAGTCCTCAGCAGTGTAGCCAAGCTGTACAACCACAGGGATGTCTCATGTCCCCAGTAGTGAAGAGGTTCCAGTGTATAAGAGTTTATCATCTGGGAAGTGAACTCCTATATGTCAGGCCCTGAACAAGCTATGAGCACTTCTCTCGATATTCAGGGAGAAAGAACTAAAAAGAAGATTAAAAGCCACAAATAACTCTATCCCAAAATTTTCTCATCCATTTGTCCAGTGCAGAGTCAAGACAGAATAATAATGACAGCTCTGCAATGTGAGTACACACAGAATGTCATAATTCTGTGTTTTGCTCTAAGTCTGTGATTATAGACACACATGTACATATATGACTAGTGTCAGAAGATGCAATTCAAGTCACCTCTGCCACCCTGAGGGGAATCGAGACCTAGAGGGCTCATCTTTAAAGGTAGCCCTCAAAGATTTGTTTCAAACACTGCCTTTTACTTGGAATTCTGCCTCCGTACCCAGGCCTCGGAGCACTGCTACAAACTACAAACATGAGTGAAACCTAGTTCAAAACCAAATTATTTATGTGCACATTGTCCCAAGCCTCTGGACCAGTTTCTGTAATTTGTCTTTCATCTGAGATTCTCTCCAGGTCTGAAAGAATTTTCAGCTTTCCATGGGAGAAGGGTGTGCATGGGAATCACGTATCCCACATGGGCTGCTTGGCCAATTTCTGTCACCCTTGCACTAATCTGCTGCTGGGGGGTTGGTGTAGAAACCACAGAGGTTGCAAACCAGGCTACAGTGGCTCAGAGCTGTGGTAGGACTGCACATGAAGGGGTCTCTGAGTACAGCATGGGGCTCTAAGGCAGTATGTTTGGGTAGTTATTACTGACTCTTACAAATGCTTTAAAAACTCCTCTGCCTGGCCTGAGTGCAAGCACCATACCTGCCCCCCTTTCCTATCCAACCTAGTTGTGTCAGCATCAGTGTGGTTAATCTTGCACCAGCCCTTGCATCTCAGTGTGACAAGAATCTGCAAGTCCTGCCTAACCTTTCAGGACTAATATTGGGTCTCTGTAGAAATAAATTTCAGCAAAGTGTTATGCAGGATCCAGCCTTCTGTTCGGTAAGAGATGAATGGCTCAAATCAGGTAATTTTACAGGTGAGCTCAAAGGTGAGGTTATAAAGGAAACCTTTGGCCGAGCCAAGATGAGGACCCAAGAGCCATGTCTTTCAGGACCATGTCTAGACAGTAACATACCTCAACATGCAGTTATAAACTCTTTTTGGAGTGGACATTCAAATAAAGCATCTGGAAAATCAAAGCCAAAACAACAAAGGGTGAACTCTAAAGGTACCCTGACCCAGTGCTGCAGCCTTTGCTGGGTGCAGACAGAGAAAAGTATCATGCTGAGAGATGTTAATAAGAGAATAAATTAATATATTATCTGCACTCCCTCATACACACTCAGAGGAAGGCTGTGCATGCACACTTAGGACCAAAACAGGGATGTCCAGTCTACACTGCCTGCCCAGTGCCTCCCTGCACTTGTGTCTCACTGGGAGCTTTGTCTCTGACCACCCTCTCCCATCGCAGCTCAGTGCTTGCTTCCTTTGCACTCTGTGGGAGAAACTAGGATTCTTCTGGAGGGTTGGCTAAGACCTAAGCAGTCTCCCATTCTGCGCTACCTCTGCCCGTGACAGTGTCTCTGCTGACTGCAGCAGCAGACACAGGATGAGGTGCCTGACTTAGCAGATTGTGTGATGCAATACCCCGCGGGGGCTGGACTCTGCACTGTGTGCTCCTTAGATAATGCTCTGAGCAGGTCCCAGCATAATTTTGGACGCCACACGTGTGAATGAGTAACTAAAAATACCAATATATTCAAATGTGAGATAATTTCAGATGGCATATCCAACTGGTATTTTAAAATGTGAAGCCAACATTGCTGAAAGATACACATTTGCCATCAGGAGAGAAGGGGCTGGAGTCTGTTTCCTGAACTCCCACAAAGCACAGGGAAAGTAAAAAACACTCCAAAATATCTTTCCAAAGAGAGTCCTGCCTATAGATGAAACTCCATATTTTCCAAAGCTTGTCCTGAAGCACAGGCATGCTGAATGTTGTTTTCAGTGTGCAAATTACATTTAGCTTCCAGCTGAATTTAAAAATATGTATATTTTGCTGAAGGAAACAGATACAAAATGTTGTTTAAGGACCCCACCAAATAACCATCCACCACCTGGATGCACAGTTGAACACGTATGGACATGTACCTTCCACACATATGCTACCCCACATAGCTCACCAATGTAGGCATAGGCACACAGACATTAACATGGACTCACCACACTTCTGAGCAGACGCTTGTCACGAGCTGATACAGCAGAAGAGAATACTTACATGTATTCAGGGACTTGTGCATAGTTGCATCTTTGTCAACTGCATCAGTTCCTTGAGAAGAGCTTTCCTGACACCAGGCTGCCAGGTTGTCTGGCTTCTGAATACCCCGTGTCATTGGTGATGGTAGGTGCAGTGCTGGCCGTGGTGTTCCATACACCAGCTGACGTTGTCACCAGGGCCTGGCCCAGGGTGACACCGCAGCATGTACTGTGATGGGGAGACCCGCAGAGTCCAGCACCTCCTTGTACAGGAACCTCTGGAATAGTGATGGGAAATGTGGTCCTGCAGCCCTAATACAACACTGTTGTGAATGCCTCACTCCCCATAGATTGCACAGAGCATTTAGGTGTTTGGAGGTCTAAGTGACTTGGTATCTGAAGCCGAGATGTCCAGACCTTTCATTTGGGGGCCTCCTGTGAGTTGTTGGAACGCGTCAACATCCCGTGGGGCAGGCAGGGCAGAGAGCCTGCCCTGGAGTAACTGTGTGCCATGTGTGCACACATCCACGCTGTGGAAGAGGAGAGGGAATGTGGGAAACACGCCACAGGGGCAGCTTTCTCTTCAGCAGGAGGGGCTGAACTCACATTTCACACCAGATAAGACTGTGCTCATTAGCAGCTGCCAGAGAGGCTGGTATGCTCTCTGTTCACACCCCTGCTTACTCCCTGATAACGAGCCTGTGCCCTTTGTCTCTCTCCTTCCCTTCGTTTTCACTGGAAAAAGCATGTCACTATTCTTCCTTCCTCACCCAAGAAGGGTGTTGAGAGCTTCTGCTCTCCTCAACCCCATTGCACCTTCCTTGAAGCATGGCTGATGTTCAGGCTCAGATCTGGATAGCAGTTCTCCATCTGAGTGTCCCCTGTTGGGCTTTCAGTCCCAGGAGCTTCAGGTTACTCAAAACTTTTCTCATACCTTTGGAGAGAAACGGAGGTCAGTTCTGTGGCAAAAAAAATGACATTCTAAAATGAAACATTAAAGTATGTTTCACTGACAAATACTGGGCGAAATATTTCAGTATTTTAGAGGCTGCCTTACCAAGTTAGGTCTTAGAGTCCACCAGCACATAGTCCCCATGCACTGTTCTCTGCAGGTCCAATGTGATGCTGTCCCATTCATCCTGAAGAGAAATACTTTACCTCTTGAGTGACAATGTTCATTTTTTAAATCTCAGCAACATTTAGATACCAAACTTAAGACAGAAAGCCCTTTGGGGCTTTGAGCTGGGGATGTTTGAAAATGCCTTTTAGGTCACTGTGTTTGGTGCTCCTGAAGTCTCCCTCAGTTGTGGACTTGGTATACGAGCCAGTGGCTCACGTCCAAAGTTTGAAATTACTCCTGCAAATGAATCCTGCTATGACAGTGCCACAAATATACTCTGGTTTCTCTTCAGATCATATAAACCTTTCTACGATTGTATGAAACATCAGTAAGTTGGTAGTAGTCTACTATCTTGAAGGAAGTTGTCACTACGTAGTACCATTGAACCATGTACTGAACCATATAATGAGCTCTCTATGCCCATCCCAAGGCATGACTGGAGGTGATATGAATAGACCTATTCTCTACTGACTGTGACTTGCTGGGTGGTGAGCTGTAGTGTGTCTACTTTGTTTCAACTAGGTTTTCAGATAAGTAATCTCTCTTGAGACCTGGTAAATATGAGAAAAATGAAGGAAGTAATTTAATCTATTTTCTCTTGCTATGGAGTTCAAAGCATTTGCATGGTACCTAGAAGGTACCACTCAATTTTCTTTGCATTCGCACGAACCAAGAACAGGAAACACCAAAATGATCCCATGTTTAACATCTACCAGCTATCGAGTGCCTGGAGACACCTGAACTAACTTAAAATGAGTAAACTGAAGTAGTAGAAGCAACATTTTGCAAGCATTTGGAGCTCAAGGTCATGTTATTCTGCACTGTGGTTAGACGAATTACCCCACACTGTCAACCAGGAGACCACACCTCAGAACACTCCCAGTGCTGTAGTTAGCCCACTTCAGGCTAACCCATCTCTGCCCTGCACTGGAGTCTGCCACGTAAAATTTTGGGCAATGGGAAGACCGAGAGATGACATGATTTTTACATCTAAACCCAAGATTTTATCAGAAGTCCTGGTCTAGACAAAGAACTGCATGCTGTGGGGACTTAGTTAGCCCTTGCTGGGTTGTATTAGAGCAAGTTATCTGAGGGCCGGACTCTGCTGCAGCCTCTTGTGCTGCTCAGGGACAGAGGTGTGCAAATAATAGGCAGGTCTGAGAACTGCTTGGGTATAGCACAGCATGCTAGACTTTATCTTCAGGTTGCTCAACTCTTTTCTCATCCCTTTAGAAGGAAATGGAGATCAGTTCCTACAAAAAAAACAAAACCAAAAACAAACCCAAAACAAACAAACAAAAAGCCATTCTAAAACTAAACATCAAAATATATCACTGACAACTTTCCAGAAATTATTTCCTCTGAGGTACCTTTGTCTCCACCAGAAAAATTTGCAATCTTAAATCTAAATTCAAGTATAATTTTGGTGCAGCCCACATTCTAGTTTTTTGTGAATTCACTGGGTCATTTTCCCACTCAGCAGACAAGGTGTAACAAGGGAGGTCTGATTTTTGAAGAATTATGTTCGAAGATTTGATTTCACTCCTTCTTGGCCTGAGAAGGAAAGACAACATCATTCATTTCACCCAGCATAGAAATGTCCTCCTGGGTCAGAGCTGTGGTCCATTTATCCCAGGGCTCTGTGTCTCAGAGTTCATGCTGAAGTAAGGACCTTGTCCACCTCACCTCCTAAGGCAGCTTTTCCACCCCCTCCAGTATTCCCATTACATTTCTCTGTCTCTGTGCTCAACCAGGGAGACCTGCTGCCTTTTAGGGGACAGTGCTCTGCCAGGTCAATTCTTACTGTTCTGGCAATATTTCAGCTCTTCTGGGGAAATCCAGGACTTAAAAGGTCATCTCTTCACTACAAAGGGGAGATGCTCCAAGAAGGAGTGTCTCTCTTCTCTCTGGGGTCTTTTGTCTTAGCAAGTTGACCTTGTCCTATGTGTAGGAACATTACTTGCTCATGCTTGTGATGCCCAGCATCCACAGAGATAACACATTGCCTCCGCTGCATATTCACAAAAGCATAAAAAGTTATTAGTGCCAAAGATGCCCCAAACTCCCCCCTAGCTGACATTCAGATGAGACCTGGTCTAGTCTGTCAGCACCCCTTGCTTTTCAACACTTTCTGGCAGATGGTGCTGGCCCCAGAAGGCCTCTGATGTCCCCGGGGAGCTCATCAGCTCATCACTGTCCAACAAGAGTTGTCAGCGGTGACCACCCCCAGCAAATCAGTCAGCACCCTAAGAGCCTCCCCTCCATGCTGCCGTGAGTCACAGCTGGATGTGTCACGCACTGGCTGGTGACAAGGAAGCGAGGAGGACTGTCTGCAAAAGGTGAATGCAGGGAGAATTCAAAGCAAGACTGAATGTTGTATTGCACGTATAAAACAGCCGCTGTGAATGGTGCATAGTAATTTCCAGCAACCACAAAGTCTTGTTGAGTAGCAGATTGTCAGGGCCGGGGGACACTGATTTGGTTTAATAGCCTTGGCTGACCTCACCAGAGGTCCCCACCCACACCCCTGTGTCCAGCTCAGCCACGGGTCTCCAGCCCTGGCCTGAGCTGCACTGTAGGAGTGTTGGTCTCCAGCTCAGTCACAGCCATGGCCCTGCCTGGGCGTGTGGGACCCCCCTGGGGAGGTCCCTTTCGGAGATGCTGGCAGTGCTGGGGGCTCAGCCTTGGCGGGGGGGTCCTCGGTGTAGCTCAGCCAGGACAGGAGGCTGTTGAGTCCTGTCCAAACCCATAAGCAGTTCTGGCAGCTTCTGCTCTGTGCTCTTTTTTTGTCCATTAAGCAAATTTGCTTTAAAAATTCCACATTTCTCTTTTTTAAAATATATTCTGAAGAGGCAGAAAATCAGTTTTCTGACCTCATCTGTTTTATGTTAGTTTTAATCTAATAAGGTTTACAGATAGATCTTCCTGTGACAGATGAAACTAAAGTGACTGAGAAGTCAAGGACAAAACACACAAGTAGAAACCTTTGTCAGGCATTTCTAAATATATGGACTATATTCTCTGTGGCTACCTGTTACCTTCACTTAGGACAGTGGATTCATGAAATATAATTTCTTAGGTGCGCCCCCAACAGAGTCTGCTCTGCTCTGAAGACAGAAGGCAGTTTTTTAAACTTTCTAGGACTCGTGTCTGCTACTCTTCATAGTCCCAGCAGTGTCCCTGCTCAGACCCATATGTGCAAAGAAAGGGCAAGCTGCAGCATCATAGAGGATCTTGCCTGGGATGAGGCAGCTTGAACCTCTTGTCTGTATCCCTGCTTTGTTCTCAGATCACCGGTGACATGGAAGGACCATGGGAGATATTTTTTGCCACTTCTTTATGGCTGGCTCCCTTTGAAAAAGACTTGGGCTTGTACATCCAAAGAAAGAGGGTTAAATGTAGTTTAGACCTTAGAGCAGTCATTTCTCTCTGTCAATGACACCTTTAATCTGTCATTCTTGTGTTTAAGCTCTTTCTTATAGCTACCTGAAGGAATATGAATAATCCTCTGGTATTTCTATAACCTCCTTCTGACCTGCTTGCTATTTTTACCCGAGTACTTCATCTTCCTTGGATGATGCGGATTACCAGGCCTATAATTGTCAAGGGCTGGCAACGTGTTCAGCCAGGGGCAGTCCCATCATGCTGACACAGATGCAAAAGCATGAGATCTTCCTTGTTTTCTTTTCAAGTGGGAAACGTCTCGCCACGTCCCTGATGCTGGTTTTGTATGGTGTCCAACTTGGCAGCCCTTCTCCTCTTCCTGTTCCACCACTGCCTGTCCCACGTGTGATGGAAATCTGTGCTGCTGTGGCTTGAGGTGGCCACTGTGTAGTGTGTTTGAAGCCTGATTTCACACTTCTTCCCTGCTCTCACCAGCACTGTGGGTACAGCAGAGATGTGGGAAAGCTGTTGGTCATCTGTTAAGTGAATGCTGCTAACTTGTATGCCAAAGAGACAGTGTCAGAGACCTTCAGGCTACCTGTAGTCCATTGGTGTGGAAATAGGATGTTTACAGGGTTTGGGGATGGGACTTTATAGCTCAGTGTTAGGACACTTGTGTAGCTGGGGAGAGAACTGGGTATCAACCTGTGCATCAATGAGCTTCTGAGCATTTTGCTGAGGAGATATTGAGAGACACTTTGCTTTACTCCTGAGTTCAGGAATTCAGGCACCAGCTGGGAGGTGACATACGTGGTTCATGTTTCAGTCAGCAGAGGAAAGGTCTGAATCCACCGTTAGTCAAGATGAACCCTAACCAGTGAATTGTTCAGGCAGGATGGTGGAGACTGCATGGTGACAGGCACCTAAATTCCTTTGGGACTGTAACTGATACTGTTATTCTCACAGATTTCTACTATCTGTGGGCAAGCTCAGCGTGACGGTTTGTGAACCTCACTCCAAGGTGTGTGCCCAACTCTGTCACCCACCGACGGGGTGTCCGGCTTAGGCTGGAGCCTCCATGGGGTGGTGGGATACTGAAAAGTTGAGTATGGCACATGTTCAATTCCTACAAATAATTTAACACAGCCATTTTTCTGCATTTTGTAATGACTAAGCAGCTTCTTACCAGCTCCACTGGTGAGCTTCTAGTTTTGAAAATCCCAGTAATGAGCTCTGCTGTGACCCTGTTGTAGCAAATGGTGGAGGGTATGAGATGTGGAGGACAATTCACTGCCCAAATTCACATGTCTGATGTCAGCCCTGGCAGCTGGACTTATTTTAATGAACTGCTTATATACTTATAAATGCAGCACAAAGCAGCACCCACGCATACTGATGTTCTGCTCTTTTATTTTGCTTACCACAGTATTTTGTTGCTACCTGTCACCACTTAGCAGATACAACCCTTCAGAAAATCCCACCTGCCTGTTGTACTCTAAAAACGAAGTATACATCTACTACAATTGCATGAGAGTGGAAGTCTTGCAGAGCTGATTGAAATGCCGGTTTTACTGGCAGAGCAGAATTTTGAAGGAACAATCTGTTCCATCTGCATCTGTCATAACAGAGAGGTTTGATCATCTTTTGTAATTATTAGAAACGGGATCTGGCTTGATTGTTTCTTATGAGCTCTGTAGCCAAATAATTTAGCCTGTTGGAATATTGACTGACATTCACTACTCAATCCTGATTTCTAGGAAATAATTTGTTACTCATAACTACTTGATGATTATTGGGAATAAAATTATGTTCTCTGGAGAAAGGTGCCAGCAATGTTACCTTTCCTGTTAGGATTTGAACTTCAGACTGTCAGAAATCCTGTTTCACTGCAATATATTAAAGGCAGATCTTCTTACCCACATGTTGAGAGGGACCCTTATCATTCAGGAATAGTATTCTGGTACAGTCAAACACCAAGAAGAAAGTTGAAATAATTTTAGCACAAGTGATTTGGCCTTGGTATTGATAAAAGCAAAAGGCTGCTGTTAAGCAATGCTATCTGACTCAGAAAACAGCAAGTAATTCACACTGTGGACGTATTCATTGTGAAACAAGCCTGCCTTGTTTCTCTCTAGCTTAATCCACTTTTAATGGGAATTAAACTAAACAAAGCCAGGTTTTTAGGGAGGTGTGATATCTTTCCTCTGATAAATGGGCAGAAAAAAACGTGTCAGCTATTGGACACATGGGCTTCCTTCGTGTCTGTTTCTGTGTCTGAAAGTTTGTCTGAATTTTCTAATGCTGTTTTTGGTCTAATTGAAGATATTATCTGTCCTGACAAACCTTGCTTATCTTGTACCATTTAGCCTTCTTATTTGTGGAACAACTTGCACTTAACAAGAACAAGAAATATGGGCATCCATACCTGGCATTCCTAAGAATAATAATTGTACTTTCTAGACAAATATATTTTTGGATAAAGGACTTTCCTTGGCCAAAGTCTGGTGCTTTCTAGACAAGACTAGCAAACCTTCTGCGGTGACTTTGTGAAAACATTAATAATCAGCAGAGATTAGCAGTCAGCAAATTCTTTCTTGAGATATAAAATCTGGATTGTAAATGTGCCCATTCATGGCATGTGGGAGCTCCGCTCATGGCATGCTAGCAGGACCGTGCCTAAGCACACTCTTTCTGAAGCTTTCTAGAGATCAGCATCTGTTTAGAACCATGATTTAAAACCCAATTACAGGCTGTGTAAAATCCCTCTTATTTAACTCAATAACGTCTAATGGGCTCAGCTGGGATTTCTTTTGTTTATCTGGGTTTTTTTTAAATATCCTCTTTAAAATCCATTTAAATCCATTTTCAACAAAGACCCTCTGTCTGAGGAGATACAGAAGATGCTGGGGGACAGGGAAGGGCTCTGTTCACCCGCTGAAGCCATGGGAAGTCTCAGAGATCGCAAAGGTGAGAGGAATATCCAGTCGGGGGCAGGTTTGGTTTGAGACCATGGCCTGATCTCTCTAACAGCAGCATGAAGGTGCTCTGCAGAGGGGAGAAGAGAAAGGGTACTGCCCTTGGGTTTAGTCTGGTTTGTCTGGGTAAGACAAATGAAGCTCTGTGAGCCTGAAAACTGGCCTTAGATTTGTCAAGGGAGCTCTCAAAGCTACACCCTCGTAGTCTCCAGAAGAGAAGTTCAAAAATTTGACTCCTTTCATCCAGCGGAACAAAGACTAAAATCTCTGTAAATATACCGGGGAGTAAAAGATCAGGAAGGTTTGTGAGGCATTTAAACTTAAGGACCATAGTGATGCAAGGAGATGAGTACAAACATGTCGTGAAATTACAAGGAGGTTTCTGGGACTTGGGCAGTGAAGAGGTGGGGCAGCAGTTGTGGGACCCACCTCATTTTAAGCCAGAGCTTGACTGGTTCCTGGAAAGGATCATGCAGTATGACATCCTGGAGGGAAAGGACCCAAGAGGAGTTAGAAAGGTCTGTGGAGCCTGGAGATCTCAGATGAGAGGGGCTGATACCCATGTTGGAGTGCCGATTTCTACCTTCCTGTTGAAGCTTTGCTAATGTCTCTGTGGAAATCAGGGCTGTGAGAAATAAAGCAAAGTCAGATGAGTTAAATATGTCTTCTCTACTTTGGTGGGGTTTGGGTTTTTTTTGTTGTTGTTGTGGTTTTTTTTCAGTACACCATCAACTAGCTTTGTAACATGAAAAAAACAGAGTGCTCAGCTCTTCACACTACAGTAGGTGAGAACTGAAATGTAGACCAGAAGTTGCTCAGATATTTTGCTGCCCTTTTTGCCCAATGCAAAGATATTTTGCTGCCCTTTTTGCCCAATGCAACACTGAAACGGGGCATTTAACACATCAGTGCAGTTGCAAGTAGCAGAGAGTACTTGAACTGTAGGTGGAGAAACCTTCCCCATTGTCTTTCAAATCTGTGAGCTGTCTCAGAGATTTCCTTCTCACACCATCCAATCCTCCCAGAAATGGAAATGTCTCAGGGCCACAGACACATAGTAGGAAAGAAGGTGTTTTAGGGAAATTAAACGCTAAATCGATTACATAGGCTTAGCTGTTTTCCTAGGGCTAAACATGGAAGGAGAAAAAACAAGGTGGTTTTAATGACTTAACTGAGCAAACATAACAAGAAAGTGATGAAATGTGAGAAAGATAAGACAGAATAAATAGAGAGAACTAACAGGAGCTTGCTGTGCAAGAGCAGCATTGCACTAGGGAGTAACCTATTACTCATACTGTCAAAGGTACAGTTTGTGATGTGGAGGCCGGTCATATAACACCAAGGGGTTAGTTCTGCTACAGTTTTTCTTTTACAGAAGCAAATAAAAAAAATGCATAAACCTGAAACAAAATGTCTAAAGGAAAGTGAACAGGATTCTTTTCTCTTTCCTGTAAAAAGAGGTTTGGGTTGGCATTTCAACATTAGCTTTTTAACTTCACCAAAAAAAAAAAAAAAAAAAACCCCAAAAAAAAACCCCACCAACAAAAAACCCAAAAAACTCTTCCAATAATGTTTTCTGAGGACCACTGACAGCGGAGCACTCCATGGAAACAAGGGAGGTTTTTTCTTGAAAAACCAGTGGCGTGGTGTGCAGCAGCATATACCCCTGCAGACTGCTGATTCTATTTCAGTGTCACAGGAGTGTTCCTCTCTCATCTAGGACAGAGAAATGCTCCATTTCTGCACCTGACTGCTGATGACATCTTTATTCTCCATCACAACAAGGTGTTCAGCCATGCTGGAGCAAAGGGCTCTGTCTCGGGCTCTGCTCCAGAGCTTGGGGGATTCTAAAACCCTTCCAGGTCTTTGTTTTGCAGGTGTGTAAGGGACTTTCTGTGATGTACAGCTCTTCAACAGAAAATTACTCTTCACTTAGCCCTTCACAATTCATGCATGATTGAAAGTATCTAAGGTATAGACACATTCCAGCAGAAGGTAATTTAACCCTTTTAATAAATTCCTGTTTATATGGGTGAGACAAACCAGCTAGGACTCTATACCTGACTAATCATCTATTTCTGGACAGTAGTAACTTGCTTCAATATATTGCTGTTTCATATTCAAGATAAAAGATAAGACAAAGAAAAGCACAGGGCAAAAAAGGAGGTCCCTATTTGGCAACCTTATACATAGTAAAGGATGACAGAGATTCACTAGAACTCTGCTTTCTACATACCACAGGGAAGAATTTCGACATGACAGGAGTTATGGAGAGGTCAGTGTGGAGATTTACACTCCCAGAAAGTTCAGAGTGCAGAAGGCAAATCAGGTGAAATTTCTATATTTGCAAAGCAGTTATTCTGTTCCTTGAAAAGTGGACAGTAGGCACAGGTTCCATTTGGGGAAGGGAGATGCCCTCCCCCCGAATGACAATGGAACTGAATTGTTCTGATTTCATCTTTTGAAATCTTTAAATTATACAACATCAACTCTCTTCCTGGCAGTTTCATTGCTCCCATTCTCTGCACACTCAGCCGTAGTTACCGTCCTGCCACTGCGTTTTCAGCTCTCATCTTGGGCTCTGCATGGCTCCAGAAGGGCCTGTTGGTCTGTGTCTTCTCTGCTGTCCTGGGTAAAGACAGCTGGCCAGGACTCCTGGGGCCCTTCCTATGCTTGTGTGGGAGCAATGTGGGGTCTGGCCATCCCTCTTGCATACCCAAGGAGCACAGAGCAGGCACCCCATAAATAACAGTGGTGGTAGCATTGGGCATATGGCAGTTTGACAGCAGAAAAGGATGGGTTTAGCCCCTTGGCTTATGTACTGCTCTTCAAATGTGCATGACTTGCCTCCTCCCAGCCCTCAGGGAGATCTAGAGACAGTCTGGAGATAAATGGTCTGTAAGAGAGAAAGAGGGAAAGAAAGGAAGAGAGAAAGAGAGAGAGAGAGGAAGGAAGGAAGGAAGGAAGGAAGGAAGGAAGGAAGGAAGGAAGGAAGGAAGGAAGGAAGGAAGGAAGGAAGGAAGGAAGGAAGGAAGGAAGGATCTCCCAGCAGAGGAAGAAGGGGAAAATGTAAAGCCAAAGAGAAAAGGCTGTAGGGTTTGAGATGAGAAATGGGCAGGGAGAAATGAAGGAGACACAGACGAGTCATGGGAACTTTGGGAAGATTAAAACCACTTCTTTAAAGGTCTTCACCCATGGAGTGAGGTTAATCAACCGAGGTGCTGTGGTTGATTAAAATAAACTGCTCAGTGGGGATGCAGACATGTTGTTCCCAAGAGACCAAGACACAGGAGATCATTGGGGTGGTCAGAAAAGCAGAGGTGATGTTTGCAGTGCACAGTCAAAGGAACTGGTGATACCAAAGATTCTGATATGGCCTGAAGATCTTATCGAGACCTTACTATAGGTAAAACTTTCTTTGTAGCCTCAGTTCCTGCTGCCAGACAAGGGAGTCCAGTCTCAAAAAATGCATTTCAAACATGCTAAACATATTTGTATGTGTCTTTACCACAGACTGATAAAGAAATACTTCCCCTGAAGTGACTCCTGATCTCTAAAGCTTCTGTTGTATAGACAGTAGCATTAAAAACAATATTGTGTTGCCCCCAGGGTCAAACCACAGTCAGGAATGAATAGCTCCTTCAAAAGGTGCTGAGAACAGTCCCAGGAATTGGAGATGTGCTAACTTTAGTTTAGGATCACTAAAATCAGCTGAGGCAATGACTGACCTAAAGTGAGCTCTATGACAAAGAAAAATGAATGCATCTGGAGGGAAATGTTACTTATTTAACCTGTCTGAATTCTTGAAGCACTAACAAACTGCAGCATGGCTTAGAGAGTTGGAGGGAGTTTTTCTAGACTTCCTAAAGGTCCTCAAAATGGGAGAAAAAAAAAAAGCTGATTCTTTAACATGTCCCAAAGGTCCTGAGAGACCTCAGATTTCAGTACTCAGCTCTGTCGGACTTTCAAACTGTCTTACAAAAGAGTCATTGCTGTGTTGACTTCTGTTTCCATTTCGAGTTCTCTTTGAAGTTCTTGTACATCTGGTCATGTCTGCTCCATTCCTCCCCACAATTCATAGGAGCAGGACCAAAGGAGGTTGTGAAGAATAAGTGTTTTAATGAACTTCATCTGAGTCTCGATTTTGCAAATATTTCTATGTTTTACTTCAGTAGAATTATTTATATGTATAAAATCATAAGTTAAGAAGTGGGTCAGACTGATGGTCCATCTTGCCCAGGACTGCCTCTAGCAGCAGCAATAGAGTTGCTGTTTAAGGAGAGTACATGTTGCGTTCTGCTGTCCATTCCCCTTGTATTCACCCAGCATCTATAACTGTTGGATAAGAAATACCTGACAGGACAAGCCTGCCTTGTCCCTTTGAATATGTTCTTACGGACCTGCTGACCATGAATGTATCTAATGGTTTTCTGAGCCTGCTGCCATTGTCTGTCTGCACAGCCTCAAGTTACAGCAGGACCAAGCAGTCTGATCCCCACCGGGTCAAGAAGTTCTTTCGGTTATGGTGTACACCACTCCTTTGCCAGTCCCAATGGTGCCCCCTTTATTTGTCCTGTAGGATTTGGTCAACCACCCAAGTCAAACATTGTGGTCAATCTCCACAGAGCTGAGCCCTGGACTGGAAACCTTTTGAAAGAAAATGTTTCCTCTTCGCATGTTTTTATACAGGAACATGCAACAGGATGCTCTGGCTTCTGTGAAAGATGGTAGTGATGTGATATATTACTATTGGGGATTATTTTAGAGAACAGTTAGTACTTTTCTATGCATTCATTTGAAATGGCAAAGCAATCCATGAGCTTTTTATGCTTTTATAAGCCCTCTGCCATGACTGTAACATGTATTGTACGGCTAAAATTTGAAATCTGGCTTTCTTTACTCGCATTAATATTGCATAGTGTGCATCTGCACACTGGCTGGCTGTCAGAAATATAGCAGAGAGATCTCTCATGAAATATAGCTTGAGTAAGCACATAATTTCTTCTCAAAAAGTTTGTTTTGTCATGAATCAGAGCTGAAGACAGAGGACATCAGGTTATCACACTTGAGTCTTCATGACTTACACTACAGAAGCACCAAGGAGCCAGTCAGGGACCAGGAACAAGTCTGGTCCACTTGGGACTGCCAAGACAGAGCAAACGCACAGAGCAGAAAGGTAGCTTATCCCAAGAAGGTAGACCACACCTGGTAGACCAGGCATGACCTGATCCAGCTTCAACTCACAACCCTGATTCTCTTTCCCTACTTATTGCAAGGTTTTTAGAATTTCATGGTTTTCAAGGACATCTCATAAATTCCTTTGCTCCAGAATACAGTCACCCCCGGGAGAGAATAGCTGCATTAGAAGCAGCTTTTCTGTTTGCAAATTTCCTTTACCATTTTCATGGTCTATCTGCTAGTAAATCCACATCATTACTCAGACAAGAACAGCTTTAGCAGGTCAGAGCCACTTCCCACGACCATACCATAGTATATTTTTTTAAAAAAAAAGTACGTCCACATGAGTATTTTCTCTCCAAGAGAAAGCCAAAGTAAGTAACTAAGGCATCAAGCTCAATAAGACAATTTCACTCAGCTAGAGTGGAAATCACAAAGAAAATCTCTGCTCGTGACTTTTATAGAATACACGGTGACAGACAGAAGTATTGGTGAAGGTAGTTAGACAGCTTAGCATATAGCAGTGAAGAAAAGTCATCAAGGGTGACAGTCTACTAGAAACTGCCGGACCATGTGTTGCTGTTACCTGGCGTATCCTCATTCTTCCATTCAGCATTAATCATCTCAGCTCTAAACCAATGAAACAGATGTAGAAAACGTCCAGCGAGGGGTGATGTTGGCAGACGCACTATGGCTGGAGGGAGAACAGCTGTCTGTGCAAGGAGAGCCTTCAAAGCCTGGGATCAGTGAATGGGGAGAATGTAACCCAAGTATATTTGGGGTTATCCATGAAATAGCAAATGCTACAGAAAAAAAAAAAGCTGGCTGCTCCCTACTTGCCTAGCAGAACAAGGGCAGCAGGACATCAGTTCTGTTAGAAAGCAACCTGCTCAATGGGCATAAAAGGATGACGTTATTTGTGGGGATTTAGTTGAACAGCACATCTGAAAATTTGACGTCTAGTGTGCAACAGTCAGCTGACATTTTGTTAAAATATTCAGCTTCTCTCTGTTAGTGAACGGTCTCTGGAGCTACATGAGGATGTAGGATGTTTTAGCAATCCTGAGGAGTGAGGCTATCAGTCACATTGCTCTAGGGTGTTGCCTTTTTCCCCAGAGCGTCCAGCCCTGGGGGAAGCGTCCACCCAGCTCAAGGCAGGCTGTTGCATTACGTGTCATCTGTTGAGACAGCATGAACACCACTGAAGCACTGCTCTGTCCTGATGCGGCAGGAGACAGGCTCCCACACCTGGGGAGCATAGGAGGATGTCTGCTGGATTTCAATTTGGCCTCTTCAAGTGCAGCATGATCCCACCTTCCTGCCCAATCAATGCCAAGGTGAACATCACCTGGGGATCCCAGGTCATCACATCTCTAGCACCTTCAGGTGGGAACAGACACCCAGCCTGGCTTGTGCTCTCCATGAACATCACAAGCAGCCTGGAGCAGCACAGGAGACCCTCCCTTTGCTCCTGCCACTGTCAGTCGACCTCTTCTCAGGTTGGTGATATCACTCTGGACCAGTCCAACCTCTCCCCATCAGTTCAATGCCTGTTGATGCTGTCATTAAGATGAGCTTAATATTTCCCTTCCTCCTGTGCAATAAAATGAAATCCTTCTTGTTACACAAGGGGTGTTAGAAGTTACAGTTAAGTGACTACCCATGGGAGAGACCAGAAGGTACAGATTACAAGATGCCTCCTACCATGCAATTAAGTGAGAAGAGTCAGAGCTAGTGTGTGTCTGTGATGAGCTGTGATTCCTCTCAGGCTGTTTGGGGCATGGTGCAGCCAAGGAGCAATGGTTGGTTTTGACCTAGCTTGAAAGTCCTAATGAACGTGTGACTCCAAGTGAATCAAAGCACTTTTCTACAGAGAAGTAACGCTTCCATCCCGTATGGCTGGGATCCAGTTAAATCCCACTCACATCAAGGCAAACGGATGACAGGAGGTTTGAAAAGAGTCAGAGGA
This sequence comes from Athene noctua, assembly GCF_965140245.1. NCBI lineage: Eukaryota > Metazoa > Chordata > Aves > Strigiformes > Strigidae > Athene > Athene noctua. The sequence continues at coordinate 7,302,960 of NC_134060.1, forward strand.
TTTCTTTAGCATAAGTGGGCCCTTAGTAAGGCTCCTGCAGGCCATGAGTCATTGCTACCACATTATTATTATTATTATACTATTATTATCACTGTTAGGAATCCACAAGCAAGTCATGAGCTGGAAGTTCCTGGTCAGGAGTGTACATCTTGTTCATGGGGTAAGGCTGAGTTTGTCGGCTGTGTTTTTCTTTAGATGTGTGCATTCACTGAGAGGTGCCTGGCTCCATCTGTGAGACAAGAATAGACTGTGTCTTCCACCCTGAGTGCTGGTCATGCTATCTTACAGGCAGCAAATTACACGGTAATTCGTCTTTGAATTACTCAGTAATTTGAAAGATAATTACCAGGTAACCTGCAACAACCTGCCCTAGGTACTGCATGGACAGTATTTGTATGACATTTGCTGTGTAATTAAAGAGTAGGTCGCTAGCTGGATGTGCTCCGGGAAATAAAAGGATACCTGAAGTGTGACTAAGAGGAATGCAGAGTTAATGCTTAGTGTATTTAAGAAGAGTATTATGTGTCATCTTCCTTGACTTCAGGCCAAATCCAAACCATTTCCAGTCTGCCCTCTGAAGCTGCCTGAGTGAAAACCACATTTCTATCAACTGTACCTTCAAGAACTGAAAATTTCTTTAAGAGGACTGTTGAAGGGAGCCATCGAGGGAATTACCTCAGCGTTACCTACCCCTCATTACTGGGGAGTTACCTGCCTCCGCCTCCACGCACACAAGCTGACTTTATGGAAAATATCACAGCTCCTGCAGAGTCATTTCTGTGACTCCTTCATCTGGAATCCTTGTTCCATATTTTATAAGCTCTGAAAAGCCAAGCATGATTTCACACCTCACCTTGACTGACATCTTTGGTTCTGTATTGACCTTCCTGCCTGCTTGTTAGAATCTCCAGTAGAGACCCTTGTAAGGTCCTCAAACCATTGACCTTCTAAAACCTCCTCATCAGCAATGCTGAGAAACAGCCGTGCATAGATTCGTTGGTGTGCTAAGAAATCAAGGATCACAGGAATGAGCTGAGCTGTCTCCTGGCCTCTCTGTGCTCTTTGCGAGCCCACATTCATCTGTTGTCTCTCTTTCATGTGTCAGTTGTAAACAATTTGAGGCAAGGACCAGCCTGGTGGTCTGTATCTTATAGCACCTAGGACATGGAGGTCCTTGCTCATGCTAGAGCTCATCCATGCTCTGACAATGCTAAATATAATTTCATAGACAGAAACACATTATCCAGATTTAACAGCCTGAACTAGGAAGACTTAAGGACTTTTTTTTTTTTTTTATGCAAGGGAAACTATAAAAATGATTTACTACAAATAAATACCAGCAGCCCCTTATCTAGGTGCTGATTCAGGAAAGCATATATGTACATACTTTAATCGTTATGACTTTGACAAATGGCTTGGATGGGAACATTTTTCTGAGTCAGACTGATCTGGAACCACACAGAGTGGCATACAATTGCTTATGCTGTCCTTTTAGAGGTGAACTTCAGAAGAAAATTGTGTTAGTTCAGCTTTCACCAAGCCAGCTGATATGACACCACCTCTTCTGGTCATGCATGGTGACATTCTGTAGTGGTTTCCTTAGTCACAAAGGAGGAGCTGGAGCTGCAGCAGTCAGTGGGATGTTTCTCCAGGGCAACGGATCAGGCACAGAGATCCTTATTGAGTCAAAATGCTTCCCAGACTTGTTGTGAGAAGACATGTGCTCCAAGGAATTTAGAATGCACTTAGCCCATGGCAGGCAAGCATCACTTGGGAGACATGAGTGTGGTCAGGGAGAGCTGGGTGACATGAGGCAAGCCACTGTCTCTATTTTACTTCTGTATCTCTGGGAGGGAGAAGGGAGGTGGTGTCTCCCACCAGGACTGAAATCAGTGTCCAGGACAAGTTTGAGCTGCGAACTCCAGACTTGGCCATGACAGAAATAATATAGTGTAGGAGCTAGGAAGGGATTGATGAAGGTCATTGGCAGCAGCAAGGTCTCCAGGTTTTCAGTCCTTGCTTTACTCTGTGCATTGTGTACTTGTTTGTGTCTCTTCCCCTTGCTCGGATGTTTTCTGCTTTATTCAGAAAAATAGTATGGAATAAAACCTTTTATATTCACAGATAAAATCCTCAAAATATTTTGTTGTATTAGTAGTCACCATGCTTTGTTTCCACTGTCTCCTAAGCTACCAAGGCTGCAAATGATGCAGTGTTAAACTTCTCTTCAGTGGCCACATGGCAGTCAAAACTCAGTATCATTACAGTGTGATCCTCTAACAACAAATGTAAAGGGTTTTTTCAGTGACATTTGAGTAAAGGGATAAGCCAAGTATTTCTCTGGGGCTCGCTGATCCATTTTTTTCCTTTTTTCCAGAATTTTGAGTGTGTTTTACATTTTCCTCATGCTCAGTAGGAATTTTTCTCTCTTAGAATCCACCATTTGGCTAAACAATGTTAATCAATCAACTTCTGCAACAGAAGATCAAGCTAAAAATAAGCAATAATAAACCCAACAAATTACTGAGCAAAAGGTATGAATGGAAAAAGAAAAATACCAAAGCATTCTGATTGTTTGCTTAACTCAGTCGTTCATTTAGTTGAAAGTGTAAAAAAAATCAAGGTTATGATTTTTGCATGTGAAATGTCTTATTCTGTTAAAAAAAAAGGGTCCAAACTTTGTTAAAAATTGTTTAAAGCAAATAGTTTTGAGTCTTTCCTTCCAAAACACAGCTGCAGATGTGACCAGAGACAATGTGGAATCTATTATGAACTGATGTTTTCTTGTGTTCTTCAGTTCACTGGCTAAAAATTCCCAGAGGAAATAAGGTGCCTTTGATGCAAATTTAGAATACTTCTTCAGAAGACAGGGATGCAGTAAGGGACAGGCCCTGGCAACGTGCAGCTCCAGCACATTTGCCTCCCATTTTCTGTAGCTGAGCTCCCTGCTGTCTCACCTGCCACTCAGGCACATTTTCACAGAGGGAAAAGATGAGCTGAGCAAGCTCTGGGATTTCTCAATTGTATGTTACCTCAGCGCAGGGGAGAAACAATTCCCAAAGCAGAGCTGGCCAGAACTAGGAATTTTCCACCGCTTATTTTGACGGAATGATTTTTTTTGTTTGTTTCGTTGGAAATCTGTCATGGAATTTCTTAATTCAGTGCCCTGAATGGGATATTTTCCAGTTATTGTCTCTTATCTCAAATCCAGAAGTATGAAAAGAAATCTTAGTATCTGAAACAGAGGGCTTTTTTTGATTCTTTACCTTGAAAATGTTTCAGCTGGGCATTTCAGCTAGCTCTGGCATGAGGCCATGAGGTTTTCCTGGCAATACCTCTTGCTCATTTGCCAAAGGCCTCCTGTTCAGCTCCGAACTGGTAATAGTGGATTCACTGTGTTTGGCTAAAGGCAAGTACATTTGCTCAGAGAAAGGCATGTGGCATCCCCAACCTTTTCACTCTCCCCCTCTCTTTGCCCTTCACATTTTCTCTGTTTTCCCAGTGCATGGGAGTACACATTTAGTAAATACTTGAGAGAGTTGTTGTGGAGGATATTTGCTTTTGATTTCTGAAATTTTCAACAAGCACAGTAGCAACTTGGTTTGAGGTAGCAAAATGAGAGCAGCCTTCAGGGAGACAAGGGCTTATTTTCTGTGTAGACAGCCTTGGGAGGTGAGAGCGAGCTCTGCAGCCTCTCCTTGTTTCTGCATATTCTTTGTATGGTTCTTTCAGCCTGTTTCTAACTAGCCCTTTATTCATCTCACTAAGCAATGGTATAAAAAAATCCTAACAGTCCTGGTATAAAAAATCCTAATGGTATAAAAAAATCCTAACAGTCCTGGCTCTGCAGAGTGTGGCCAAGAGACCTGCGGTACTAATTTATTGACATTTGGGTCCTGCAAATCCAAAAATATTTGGGAGTTCCATTGGCTCAGAGGCAAGGGTTGATGGTGCTCCTAGACGGGGACCCCACTCTGGTTCTTTCACATCCCTCTGGAAGAGACACAGAGACCAAGTAAGAGGCCTGGTGTTATTCTACAATAAGGATGCAAGTGGCCTGGGCACAGCATCATTCTGTTAATAGCAATGAAGGTGAGAAATCTAAGCTTCAAGGCCTTTGACAGAACATCCTTGTAGCTCTTCTGTACCACTGTACTGATGACTTGCCTCTGTCCCGTATCCTGCTATGGTTCCTGCCAGCAAGCCAGGCAGCATCTCAGTCCAGTTGATGTCCAGTTTTTTCTAACCCAGAACAAAGTTCTGCATAATGGGGGTTTGCTTGAGCTTTTCCTCTGGCTTGGCAGCAAATTCCTTATTGTAACATTTTTCCAATCCACTCCATATACACCACCTACCTGAAATGCCAGCACAGGTGCAATGCAGCACAGGGATGGTGCAGGTGCTCAGCTGCATCCAAGCTGGTTCCCCACCCTGGCCCTATCAGGGCAGTGATGAGCAGTGGAGGAGTTGTGCTCTCCAGAAGGACGTGCTCTGTGGATACACCAGGCACACAACTTCTACATGGCTCCAAAGCTTTCTGCAGGGTGAGGTGTGTGAGATGTTTTGTACCTGGCCCTTTTGCTTTCCAGAAAATTTAGAGATGAAAAAATGCTGCTTTCTTGCTGCACCTCCAGTCTGCTCTGGAAGGACAGGGCAGAGGCAGCTTTGACAGTGCAGAACTATTTGGCCACTGGTTTCCCTGCTAACACTGGTGTCCAGAAGTGATGCTTGCAGTGCCTTGACACACACAGGAACACAGGCTGAAACCTGACAAAATACCTGAACAGAAGAAACCATACGTCTCCGGTGTTTGCTTGGGAGTTTTCTTGGATCAAGTGATCAGGCTCATTATCTGGAAATGAGATGTTCACTGAGACATGGACCACGGTCACAGATGAGTCTTGGGCTTCTCTGGGCCATGGACTTTAACTGCTCTTGTGTTTGCTTTCTGCACAGGTTGGACTGCTGATCCGGCTGGTACCGCCACCTGCATGCTGTTCTTTTGTCCTCTGGGAAGGTGTTCCTTCTTCCCAGGTAGCCAGAACCTCCACACACATCCTCAGACTGGGAATGTTCATGTTCACCATGGTCTGAAGCGTTTTTTCAGCTCCATTCAAAGCTGAAAAATGCCGAGGCACACATTTCTATCATCTGTGCTTGCAGATACTGGGAGACATTTTTCTGCCTGTGCACTGAGGGTTGGGGAGCCCTGGTTCCTTATCAGGCATGCCCAGGCACTGAAAAATAATCCCATCCCTGATGCAGATTTCCTTGCTTCAGGAAGGAGACACCTTTACAAGGTGTGTAGCAACTGGCAAAAAGCCCATCATACGCCACAGGGGCCTGTGCAGAGTTGTCCTTGTCACCAGGAGTGTGAACAGCTACAGGAGATGACTTTTAGTATATTTCCCAAAAAAAAAGAAATATCATGCAAGGCACCCTGGCATGGTGCTTACAAGTAGGTTTTCTTAATTGCTGGCCAAATCTTCATTCAGCTCCTCTTCATTTATATGCAGTATTGATCAAGTAGCTTCTACTAAAGTAAATGGTACTTTTGCCTTAATTAAAACCTAAATGAGGACCCCAACTGGTCTTGTTTCAGCTAATCTGTACATAGCTCCATGACTTTGTATGCTGCTTTACAGTGAAGCTGCAAAATCCCTGCTAGGAGCTAGTGCATCAGTCAAATACAGTGAGTGGAGAGAGCCATAAAGAGGAGGGGACAGGGGGGCGAAGGTCTGAAAAATACAGATTGGGTGATATTTTTGAAGTTGCTGGGAGCATCTGCACGTTGTCCACTAGGGCCAAGGCAAGGTGTATCCTAAATTGTTCATGAGGGATCCACATGTTCTTAACTCAGAGTGTTTTAGGTAAATTTTGTTGGACTATCCTACTTCAAGATATATATGCCCCACCAGAAACAAACATAGAGCCAAATGGCTATCTACCTGGGTTTCAGACTTGCAGGTGATGTGAATGGCGGGTTCCTACAGGCACAGGCCTGCCTTGGGAGTGTCCATTGCTGCTTCATCTCGGTGGACTTCTTCACCAGCTGCTGGGGTGCATATGGGGCCAGGGTTGCACCCACTGGCACAAGGGCTGGAAAGCTGAAGGCAGAGGGGGCACCTGGACATGGAGCAAGGCTGTCCTTTGTGTCAGTGAGCTTTGTAAGAGCACGACTGAGCTTACCCGGGGCTGAGCAGGACCATGGTCTGGAGATGCCAGATGTGCCCATGTGGTTCTTGTTGGTTAAAGGACAAAATAAAACCTAATTCAGGAGGAAACACAAACACTCCGGGTAATGGTTGCTGCTCTTTTTCACAAAGGGGCACTTGAGGATTTCTGGGTGAAGTCATTTGCTTGGCCTCAGGCAGGAGGGAGCCCAGCCAGGAGGAAAATGCTGTTTGCTTGACTCCCCCTTGCACTAGCCAGGGCTTTGACTGCAATAGGAAAAACCAACGATAAGACATCTCGAGCTCAGCAACATGGAGAGCACAGAACTTTGATATGCTGCGTGCGAAATCCAATGTTTACAAGTGTCTCCATCCCAGATGCAGCGTCAGGTTACACAGACATGCCAACAGCCCCAGGACACCCGACTTCCCTCTGCACAGAGCTGAGCTTCCAGCAGGGTCCCAGCCTGCTGGTTCAGAGTCTTTCAGGTGGTAAAGAGAGCAGAGGTGAAGACCCTGACATGCACTCATCAGTTTTGTGCAGCACAAAGACTCATTGACCCACAGTGAATGGCTCTCGTGGCATATGCTGGAAACCTCACGTCTCCACTGGCACCGTTCAACAGTTGCTGATCTAATCCTGGTGAGTGTCCCTGCTTCTGCTGGCTGATGACCACTGTCCAGATGAGGAAGCCAGCTCAGCAGTTAGGCCTTTGTCTCCGAAGAACATCAGTTCCCAGGCAGGTCAAGGCAGGAGGCCATAAATGGAGGTGGCATTTGGAAAGGTCAGAAGTGGCTTAACAAACAAAAGTCATTGCTGGGAGATATCAGGAAGAGAAAGCAAATATCTCTGCTGTTGTCAGTTGCTGTGCATAATGGTGGCAACAACATCTGAACGCTGAGACCAGGGAGGCAGCCAGGGTGAAATTCAGTCACGCTACAGGGAAATGCCTCATGCTCCTCCTTGGGAGATGTTATCTGGGCTGAGAAGAGATGTCCAAAACCCATTAGATTAGGTCTTTCTTTGTTTCCCTGCTCGGCTCTGACATTACACATTGGCTAGCGATTAACGCCTTGAGAAATGCTCTGTCAGTGCTACAGGGCATCCCCAAAACTGAGCACAGTCCAGACACTTCAAGGACTTCATTTCACCAGGGAGTACAAAGACTCTTGTGTCTCTTCTGTCTTCAGAAGCTGGGTACCACCATGAACCTCAATGCACTTAGCCTGTGGTGAGTTCCTTTCAACACGAAGGGTTTATGCTTTCTGCCTTGCTTGCTGGGCTTTACTGGGGAGGTCCTCTTCCTTTATGTGCCTCAGTTTCTCCAGTTGTGAACAGGGATGAATGCTGCAGCTGTGGGTTGCTTGGCTTGCAGAAATGATCTCTGAATTCTCTTCTGGGGTTTTGTTTCGTTCTCCTCTCCCCACCACTGACAATTTAAGTCACCTGGGACAAGTGCAAATAGTTGCTCCACGTGTATGAACAACTCCCAATTCTTGCTGCGGTCCTGTAGGAACAGCCTGGATTCTTATTTTTATTTCCCCTTCTGGTGTCAAAAAAAAAGCAAGAAAGATAAAAATATGCTGTGAAAGTTAACAAAAAAAAAAAAATTGCCTGCTAAGTTTTTGGTGGAAAAACCTTGTCTTCTTGTCCAAATACAGTGACTGATTCACCCTAATTTTGGGGGAGGTGGTTTCTGGATAAAGACTGAGAGGTATGTGTAGTGCTTTTGTTCTCTGGAGCGCCTGTCCAAGGACACAGAGATCTGCTACAGGGTGACATTGGCTCTGGACTTGGCAGCTCCAGCTGGCAGCATTGCTAGGAGTGGTTGCACAGTGCCAAGCAGCTGGGATCCATACCACTGTGCCATCGCTCCCCTTGTCCGGCAAGCTGGGCATGCATAGGAAGGTAGGGATGAGCAGAGCTAGCAGAGCCGTGAGAACAGCAACTTGCTTCTCATCACCTTCCACAGCCTGGTACATGGCTCCAGAGAGCGAGGAACATGGTGTCTCTGGTTCGTGCTCCTTCCTTGTCTCCGGTCACTGAGCGTGACCCATCCACCATCTCTACCTGTTTGCAAGTCATCCCCAGGCCTGGGAAAACTCTGGAGCAAGGATTGGTTCTGTACTTGGCTGTGTTACTGATCCTCCTTAGCAGTCAAAAAGCAGTTATCCTGGTGGCCTTTTGTTCTGGCCTCAGAAACCAAAGCCAGCTGCTCTGAGTGGCTTTTCCCTGTCCTGAAAATGCCTGTGAAGAAATGATGCCTGAAAGAAGACTTAGCAGAGCTCTCTGCAAAGAGCAGGACCCATGAACAGGCACTGATGGTGATGAGGCTTTTGCAAGGACAAATGACAGTTAAAAACTAATCGATGGTTTAGAGCACATTTATACTCATGAGGTTATGTGTATGTACATGTGTATGACCGGGGGGGGGTTCTGTCATCTTTCTCCTCTGTCACGGTATGGTGTTTTAATCCATGTGGTTAAATGAGTTTTGAGATTGCTAAAGCACACTTCAACAATCGAAAGGAAAGTAAGGGATGGATATGAAATCCTGCCCTGGGGTGAGAATTACATCCCTGCTTTGGTACAATGTATAATTAACCAGTGGAACTCATTTCTGTGATATATTATTGAGGCAAATCACTGTAGTAAGCTTCAAATAATGATTAGAGAGTGGCAGGGAATGGAAAGTTTCACAGATCAGTAACGTCTGCAGTTCCTGCTACTTGGAGTAAAACACAGCCCAGCTCCCTTGCATCAGGGCAGCTAGAAAAAAAGAAACTGCAACGCATCTTTGCCACAAGTGAGAACAGCACAGGCGACTTGCCAGCCGTATGGACTGGCAGCTGAGCTTCCTGCTTCTGAAGACGTCAGGAGCAGTGCAGGTAGAAGGAGAGGATGCTCTGGGCAGGGTAAGTATAGTAACCATGGAGCTAAACCAGCGTGCAGGAGAGCTGGATCCCCGGGCACTCTAGGGCACAAGTCCAGCCCGTCTAATGCTGGCATCACTGAGACGTGCCCCACAGTTAGTGTGACAGGTGCTTTGGGTAAGTCTGCAAAACCAAAGCGTGCAGTAAGTGCTCCATCCTGCATCACACCCATGGAGATGTCTCAGCACTCCAGGGCTTCTCAAATGATACCGGACGCTTCAGCTGAGGCTAACAAATTAGCCGTAATGTGTCACATGGAGAGACAGATGCATGGAGGTGTCTTAACTGGGAGCTGCCACCCATCCTCAATGGCAAGGTATTTAGGGAGTGGGAAGAGCCCCTCAGTGCCCATCCGCTTGTACTAAAAGAAATAATTGAAAGCTGCTTCTATCTCACTTTTTCCCACTTCTTCCAAGCTGAGGTATGCTGGCTATTTGGGACATAGTTTACTGAACATTTCAAGTTATCAGGAGCCAGCACTATGGCTGATAGAAGTAACCAGACCCTGTCCTATATCTCCACCTTCAAAGTAGTCCTCCCCCAAAGCACACACGTTGATGTCGTATTCTGAACTGGACTGGGATGGGGACTCAAACGGTTTTTTTGACCAAAACTGAGTTGATGTTTTCAGTGAATGCCTGAAGCCACAATTTCCCAGAGAGACAATGACTCATTAAGTTCTATTTTGGGAAGTAACAGACTTTCTCAGTTTGTATCAGCAGGGTTGTTTTTTTTTTTTCCCTCCCTAGACATTGTATTTCACCTGTCAATCATTAAATCCCTTCGCATTTGTCAAACATCTGTATTCATATTAACCCAGTACAGATTCTTGCAGAACCCTACCAGTAATATCTTATTATGAATATGTTCCATCTATTTGTAGGTTTATTTCTTGCTCTTTAACCTCTTACTAATCCTGGAACAGATCTTCCTTCTTGCCTCGGGGCAGGTTAATTTTAGTAAGAGCCTTTCATGAGAAACCTTCCCAAAAGATTGTTTTATGAATCCAGATGAGTTATCTTGACTAGATCACCAGTCCAAAGACTGAGTGATTACTTCAGAGAGCTCTAGTATATCTGGGAGGCACAACTTCATATGAAAGCTGTGTTGTTTCCTCCCCAGTGCATAATATTTATCCGAGTATGCCTTTATCTTTTCCATTTCCAGCAATTTCTTGATTAAAAAATCAGACATACTTGTCTGTAGTTTCCTAGATAAGCTTTGTAACTTTTTAAAAAGATGATGTTGCATCTTATCATTCTTTTGCTAGTGAGGTTAATTTTAGCGTTGGATTGTGCATTTCAGGAGTTTTTCAGCAATTTCATATCTGAGGACCTTCAAAACTTTTAAGTTAGTATCACATAGTTCTGGTAAATTGGTTTTGATGATTTGATCCATTCTATTGACAAATTAGGTTAAAACAGTTCCTTATATTAATATCTAATAAAGGAATGACAGTTTGTATTCACATCCTTGAGCCTCAACAAAATATATAAAAAATGCAAATAGGATATTTTTTTTATTATTATTATTATAGGAAAGTGTCTTCCCTGAATGGCCCTTTTCTACTTCAATCGTGCTTACTCAAACTGACTGGCTGACTCCTGCTTCTGACTTTTTGGAAAATGTTTTAGTGGGTTTTATGTCTTTAGCAAGATGTTTTTAAAGATTTTTTTTTGCCTTCTTTTACTGGTTTTACATCTAACTTACCAAATGTTGTGATCTTTCATGTTTTCCTCATGAATTCCACTATTGAAGGTGGTTTGTTTTGTTTTGTTTGTTTTTTTTTTTTTTCTTTCTAATAGTCTCCTTCACTCTATTCTTCAACTAAGCAGACTTTTTGTTTGTGTGTGGGTCTTTCAGCATCCTTTTTAATAGTGATATATGTTTACTTTGAACAGATTTATGAAGTCTTTAAGCAGCGTTGCTTGTCTGCAAATGTTTTACTCTTTTTACTTTTTGCTTCCTTCTGGACTGGCATCCTCATCTTTTTGTATCGCCATTTTTGAAAGTTAATTGATATAGTATGCCTCATCTCTACTCCTCTTGTAGTACTTTAAATCAAGTGGTATAGAAAGTCAAGATCAGATGGTAAAAACTCCTCTGTGACTCACACGCAAAACTGCTCAGATCTGTACAATTTACCTTTCTGGTTCAGACCTGGGGACTAAACTGATGTAAATCAGGTAACTGGATTTCAGGTAGCCCCTGTGGCTTCTGCATTGGTGTACCTAAATGGTTAGGAATTCATGCTTATTTCAATGGCGTGAGCTTGTACATGGACTAGGACTCGAAGAGTAAGTGTGAAAAATCTTAGTGCTTTTTAAAATGTCTGTTCAATATTTACCATGATGAGACTTTAATAGCCATGCAGATTTTTGCACCATGTTGAAAAGGTAAGCTAAACCCCGTGAACTTGTCTGAGTACGAGTGTGTTTGTCTGTGCACAATCACTGAAAGCTTATTTACACTCAGCAAACAGCTGGCTAATTGATGGTTAGGCGTATCTGCCTCTGCCCCAGTTGGCAGGCTTGTGGTGCGTTCTTTGCTTTCCTTTTAAAAATCATAAATCACGTTTCCAAACAAAATCTCTCTTAAGGAAACAATTGAGAATCAAGGCTGTTGTGCCAGAAATCACAGAGCCCTTGGAGCTGATGCACATGCACATGAAAGAAATAATGTCTGCGCTTCAGCTATGGCTGTCCTTGTTCCTGAGCATCACCTTCTGGAGAGGATTCAAAGCCCTCGATGCACAGAGGCCAAAGGCCCTGTGGCAGAGAGTGAAGCAAAACATGTTACAAACATTAGCAGGGTAAGAAGGAGAGTTGACAGGAGTTGGCAGAGCAGGGCTCCAGCACAGCAGCTACAGAAGCTCATCAGATTATGTTGCTGCTGCTCAAGAGAAGGAAGCCAAGACAAAATAGAGGGGAAAGGCCAAAAAATACAACTGTGCTGACTGGGAGGAAACTGCTTGAAAAGGAGAACTCCAGGTCTGCAAGGAATGTGCCCAGTGTCTTCCATAACTTCAAAACTGCAGTGCAGAAACACTGACTTGGCTAAACACTTTATCCCTGGTGAATTCAAACAACACATGGCTTCTTTGTAAGCAGAGCCGATCTGAGCATGAGCAAAGAGGAGTTATGGTGCATTCATTTTCCAGAAAACAGAAAGATCATAGTTGCGTATGCTTCCATTTTCATTCAGCATTTTTCATCTGATACATAGGAGAGCACAAAATGTCATGGAGAGAATGAAAGAATGGGTAAACCAGTGCTGTTTTTTCATTTACTCCCACAGTCCTACATCAGTTTATATCTGTGCCAGCATAAAGTGAGGGAAGCTGGCTCTTCTGCATGAAGTGTTATACTCTTTTCTTCAATTCTTATCTTGGATTTTCACTGCTGGAGGATGGGAACAAACTTCCTTGAAACCTCTTTGCTTCCTCCATCAACAAAAGCTCTGTATTTCAAGGCTGTGCAACTCAAGGTGACACGTAACCTTGTCTGGGCTCCATCCCTGGAGTGCATTAGGGCAGCACAAGAGCTGGAGACGGAATGGCAGTGCCACATGGAGCTGGTGCCCACCACCATGAGATCCAACGAAGCCCTTCTACACTGCCTGCTGGTCTATCAACATGTCCTAGATCACAACCATTGCCTGATGAACAACTGCAGTGACAGGAAAGGGCCGAGTACCCAGTGGTAACATCCTTGTCCAAAATAGCACCAAACTTCCCCAGGTTGCTTCGGCCTTTGGAGGATGCTCCGGCCATGGCACAGTGCTGGCCTCTACCAATGTTCCTGCTCTGCACAGGTGGTGTTTTTACCCAGATGCTGGACCAGAATGGGTGCACAACCTCTTGGCACTGGTGGTGACACTTCACAGGGGCCTATCTGCAAAACCTGACTCTTGAACTTGGGGAGAAGCTCATGAGATGTCTAAGACCTTCAAGGAAGGACCTCAAGGGACTAGGATAGAATAAACTATTTCAGTTGGAAGGAAGGTACAACAATCATCTACTACAACTGCCTGACCAACTGACTTACAGCTAGAGCAGAAACTCACATTTGAACTACATCTGCTGTATTTGGTTGACATGTTCTTTGGAAAATGGCATGGGTTTTCTGAGTCTCAGTTTCCTTGTCTGTGGAGAAGGCAGTATTCACCACCTGTTTCATATGACTGTAAGGCATTGGTTAAATGTCTCATCATTCAGGTTACATTACCTATAAGATCTCATTTTCTGGCCCAGTTGCATGATTGGAGTCAGTTAACTGTGGGGTCAGGTCGAGGTTGACATTACAGTTATTAACTGAGGGGTTCACAGGGCTGACATAGATGTATACCCTGGACACACCGTGCACATGGTTTTCTTGTGCATGCATCTTTGCCCTGTTACCAATTAAAGTAAATTGTGAGCCAGGTCAACAACATCCTTAAAGCATCCTGATTCCTTAGTGTGTTTTACTGCCAGAGCATTAAACGCGAGAGCTTGTTTGTAGCTGGTACTGGACCCCCCCCACTGCCTTGTGAGCAAAGCCCTGGCTGGTGAATCACAGCAGTGAGAACTGCTGATGCCTCATCCCGCTGCTTCCAGGCCTGGCCCTTGTCATCCCTGCATCCACCCACCTCCTCCGCCCTGGACTCCCCTCTGCTGCCTCTCTGCACTAGAAGCGGGGGCAGGGCTGACCGAGTGAGATCTTCCACTGGAGACAAAAATAGGGTCCTACACTGTCCTACAGGAGGGGAACTCTATTCTGGGACAAAGACTGAGAAATCCTTGGGGTCTGAGGTCTTCATGCTGAACAGGCAGCTGGGGCTGCATGAGCAAGCAATAGAGAGACAGAAGTCCTCTTCTTGTGCTACAGCTGCCACTGAAGTCTTGTGCTCAGTCCTCAGTTCAGAGCAGAGCAAGGTAGTCTGAACGAGCAGGTTCGAGGAGCTCTGTCTAGGCAGCTTACCCGAGAGGATGGTGTGACTCTGCTGTCTGTGGATGTAAGCGCTTGCTCATTAAATGCTCTGCAATCCATCAGGCATGAGAGAAACAAGACCCAGAGCAGGTAGAGCTGGGAAACGGACCAACCTGGAGCAGGAACAAGGCACAACTTTTATAGATAGAGGAACTTCATGTCTTTAACTAACAATTTGGTTTTTGGACCAGAATTTTGGAAAAATGCTTTGATTTAAGCTCATATATTGCCTGGGAGCAGGAAGGACCTTGGGGCAGTTGCAGCAGCCAGGAGGTTGGAAATGATACTCAAAATCTTCACTCTGACCTCATCTTGGAGGAGAAAACCATACCCAAGGCGATATCTGCTTGTCCTGTGGCAGCGATAATGTTCTGGGAGCAGGCAACCTACGTTCATGGTGCACAAATATACAGGTTTATTCCTCCAGCTCAGGCAGCTATGACTCTGGATCCGCAGGAATGTTTCTGTCCCTTTCCCTGGGATACACTGAGTTGCTAATGATTTGGGAACTGATGGTTAATCTTTTGAGTGTGTGAGAGAGGGAGGCAGCAGAGACCACTGAAGCCAACATCTGCAGAGCCCACTGAGACCCAGCTTCCTGCCCAGCCTACCCTCTCCCTCATGGTTTCTGAGTTGGCAGCTCATGATCTTCAGGAGCATGGTCGACACCCCTGGTGGAAGCATTTTCATATGTGTGAGGACAGCACAGCCCAATTTTCCAGCACTAGCAGCCAGATCCCTGTTTAATGACAGGCACGTGTCGGGTGGTGGCTCCCAGCCCGCAGGCGCTCTGGCTTGTGAGGACTGCCCTGCTGCTGGACTCCGCGCACTGAGAGCTGTTATTTGTCTCTTCTAATGCCAAGATACTTCAGCCCACAGGTTGCTCTCAGCCATCTTGGTGTAAGTCCATCAATCAGAGAGCTTTAAGGTAGGAAGCGATTAAATCATGTTCCTTCCTGCAACTCAGCTGCTAACTGTAGGGTTGGGAGGCAGGAGAGTGAGTCTTAGGGGAGGGCCCCAGCTGGCCGGGGTTCAGGACCTTTCTCCACAAGAAGTGTGGCACCTTGGGTGAAACTTCTGTGTCTTGCTTCTCCATCTGTGAAAGGGCTGCAGTAATTTCCTGCCATTGGATTTCAGCAGTGGCTGGCTGGTAGGGGGATCAAATCCGGTGGCTTTGGATCAAAACTTCTCCCAGATCTTGTGGAGACTTTGCATAGTCCCCAAAGCGCCGTCCATGAACAAGGATCTCCACAGCCCCTCAAGCTCTTCCTCCTCCTCTGCAAAGCATGAAATAGAAATGACTTTGTTTACTTGCCACGTTTAAGTCTCATTCCCCCTTAGCTTCCTGCTTGTTCAGACTGTTCCCTCTTTATCTTCCCAGACAATCTCCATTGCCTTTGTTTGGCTTCCAGAAAATCCCCGTTCTAACTGGGCAGGAGGAAAAGCAAATTCAATGGCTTCCTCTCACAAAGGAGGAGTTTGGAGAAGGCAAAGCCCTGAGCAATGCTGCGTGTTTTGCTCATGCCACAAGCCACATGAGTGGGTAGTGTTCAAACCTACCTGCACTATCATATAGATTGCTCTCTTGAGTGGGAGGGGGAAGACAAATCAGACCCAGTGGGTAAAAATAATGCACGTATATATTTTTTAGAAGAATAATAATTTCTTTGTCAGTTCTTCTGAGTGACTCTGAGCAGCCCAGAAACAAACTCACAAGTCACGCCAAAAGCTTCCTGTCTGAAGACCTCACCCATTACTCGCCACACAGACCATTGACCTAAACCCTGCACCAGGCACTCATTACCTCTGTAGTGAAAATTCATGAGTGTTTGGGATCACTCCTGTGTGCTGGCACATAATTTATTGGAGTGATTAATTTATTAGAGCTATGAGACCATACTGCTCCAGAGCAATAAGGTCTCTCCTGGAATGTTCCTGGGCACGGTTGGCAGTTAGCCCAAACAGATACCACTCCCAAGAGCAGCCTGGATGCAGCCACCTTGGTTGGGGCTAGGAGAGGTGCCTGTAGGGCCTGGCTGCAAGTGGACATTCCCAGGCATGAGTGCTTTCCTGTTACTCCATGGTCTCAGTGTCCATGCTTGTCCCCTGCCCACATCTTGTTTCTCCTTTAACCATGGACTCGCCTTGTCTTTGACTCCTGCAACTAGTGATTTTCCCTTTGTCTAAACTGACCAGGGATAAACTATTCTTCTTACCCTTCAGCCCTCTTTGTCAGACCATCTTGTTCCCCAACATACCATCAACATTTCATCCCATCATCAATGAAAAGAAATGAGCCAATGGTGGGAATAGATCCTGGGACTGCTTTGTGGGGAGAGAAGGGGATAGGATCTATAAGGATTGCCTTGCTGGAGAGTTGGTAGGTGGTTGGAGGGCAGGGAGATGTGCAGGGCGGTTTGGACATTGTAATTCTTTTTCTATTTTCCTCCTAATTACCGCCATGTGTCCATTGCTTTCACGAGACTTACATTAAAACTGTGTTTGAATCCAAATAAACAATCATTTCCATTTGCCCCTCCCTGGACCCCTACATCTTTTTCTCCGTGAAAATTTAGCAGGCAGGAAGAGCACAAGCCCTTTGCTCTGGGGGAAGCTGTGTTGTCTGAAGGCAAGGCTTTGGCTTGCCTGTTAGCCCAAAGGAAAGAAATAATGATAGAATTTAACTGAGTAAAATGTGTTGAGGGATGTGAAGTGAGATACTTTGTAATACAGAAGCAAATCGGGGCAAAATTACCATCTTAATTGTATTAATGTTGCCAATTAGAGACAGAGCCCATGTTGCTCAGCAGGAGCGTTCTGGGATAGAAGAAAAGACAAATTATCTGCAAACTCCTTATTTTGTCTTTGTGAATTACCACCCCAAGGTACTTTAATTGAATCTCTAGTCCTGATCAGTGAGCATTGTTCAGGGAGTGAATTAAAGAAAGGCCCCACAGGCCTGCTCTGTTTTGTCCCAATTAACAGAAACACTAGATTTATTTATTTATTTATCTTTTTAAAAATCACTACAAGGCTAAGAGTTAAATTGGAAAAGAGAAGTTGGGTCTAAATAATTTGATTTCTGCTCAAAACAGAGCTGGATGAGTGTGCTGGGTACATGCCTGGCACTCTGCAGGTCGTGCCACCCCTCTGAGCACCACTAAAATGGGAAAAAAAGTTGGAAGTTCTATTCAGAGCATGGATCCCCTTGATATCTCTCCTGGTCACGCTCCCATGGGTGGCACCCTGCTGTCTCCACGTGTGAAGTGGAAATTATAGGGAGAAAGTATCATCACTTGTGTCGAACAGCATGGTGCAGGATGGTATACCCCAGACCAAGGGTGTTACTGCTGCCAGAATGATCATGATGTTGGAAATGCTGCCCTTGGCCAGGCTCTGTCAGCTGTGGAGTTTGTTACTCTTGGTGTACTGAGTATTTTATGCAGTAAAAAAGCAGAGGGGATGCAAGTGTCCATTGCTTTGAGACTGTATCACGGATAAGCTCCAGCCTGAGTCAGTTTGTGGACGCACTCCCAATTACCTGAATCCTTTTGGATCTCCTCACATGTGTTAATTTTAGGCAGTGTTTAGTTTAGACTGACGTATTTAGAGAAAATTCCCAAAAGGACAGTCTATGTTGATCCGTTTTTTTTTATTTTGTTGCATGGACTATTTTGTGTATTTCCAGAATTATGAAGTCTTTGAGTCTGTTTGTTCTCTTATTTAGTAAAAGAAAGGAAGCAGCCACAGGCGAGTTTTCCTCCATGGTACTGATTGGACCTTCAGCCACTGAAACACTAAGTTTATTGAGGTTTTTTTTCTGCTGGAGCAAAATGTAACGTTTCAACTAATCCAAGCTGTATAACTCAGGGATAGCCCATTCTTGTATTGCTTAAAAATGATAATGTTTGGAGTAAAAAAAAAAAAAAAAATCAAAAGCCAAGATGCAATAGATTTACAGAGACTAATGCCCTGTATTTTACTTTGAAAAGATGAGTTGGTTCTGACCCTGGTTACACATCCTTGAAAAGTGAAGAGGGCTGATTTGGGATTAAAAGGAACTGGCAGTTCTGATGTGGGCTGGTTTTTATTATGGGGATTTCCTTCTTTCACCCACATCATCTCAAGTCCATCTAGGAAAGGGCTGAGCATCTGCCAGAGCTGCCATAGTCAGAAGAAAGCCTGGCCTCTGTTTGGCTGGACAGAGAGAAGTCCTTTACAGCTGTGTAAAGATTATTTCCACCCCTGCTCTTCAGGTTCCCTTCTGTGTCCTCGCATGCCTTGTGCATTGTGAGTGTTTTAGGAGCAAGGATCATTCCTCTGAGTACAGTATCCAGCACGTCATGGTCTTAGCCAGATCATGAAGGTTCATTTATAGCAATAATAATGAAGTGCTCAGCAGCTTCGTACTGAATGCCAAGGAAGAACTGACCTGCAGGGGAACTCTGAAGGGGATTCCTAGAAAGGAAGGAGACGATCTGCCGGGGCTGAACTCTTTCAGCCTGGCTACAGGCACATCTGCGCACTCTGCTGAGGGAAAGGAGGCTGTGTAAACAGGCAAGAGGGGGAGTCATTTAAGTCAAAATAAATGCCGTGAAATTCTTTCCATTGTATCTCACTGAATACAGAAGCTTGGATGATGAAGCCATGAATTCCAGAGCAGGGGCACCTGGAACAGGGCCTGTGAGGAAGGGGAAAAAATATTGTAAAACATAATGATCAAACAGTAGGGGAGAGCAAGGACCATGAAAACATCAAAAGTCATGGCAATTGTTTTGGATGAGAATGTTTTTAAGAGTCCCTGTTTATGTTGGACAGGAGAGTTTGCTTTGAACAATGGATGAACTTTTGCAAAGCAGGCAAAATCCACTCTACTCACTACTGGGAGTTTCTTTTTCTTTTCTTGAAAAAATGTATGCATATATTTATGAAAACAGTGAAAAATGAAAAGGTGCCTTATTGTTTTGCTGTCTTCCCCAGGTCTTCCTCTCACACTGTCCATGCTGTTTAGCATGTTAGGAATAGCACTGGATGAGATGCAGGTGTAATTTGCCCTAAAAATGACTGTGTGTTAGTGTGTGGATGAATTCGTGGCATTCATGCATCTCCAGGTTTAGGCAATGACACTAACACATGTAATTGAGGCCCAGGGCTTTCTGCCTGTGCCACCAAATTTACCAAATGCACACTTGGGTTATGCCATCCACCTGACTCTTAACTAACAAAATTTATGGCAGTCTGAGCCCTGTTTTTATGATTATTTTTAATATTATGAAGGTGTCCAGGACATTTCAGTCTTGCATTTGTGTATTATATTGTGACTACAAGATATTGGCATATAGAGATTCAGCCTTGTGGGCCAGGAATGTGGACAGTGCAAGCCAAAACAGGCTAGAAGAGGCAAACATCATTACACTGAGGTGGCTTTTGTGCTGGACAGGCTGCTGGCCTTCTGTCCAGGGATCTGCTGAAGGCATCTGCAGTCCCCAATCCATCAGGGTGGGCTCTCACGACGTGGACTGGGGGATGGTCTCACTCCAAGTCTGTACTTTCACCTCTCTGCATGCATTTGGCTTTGCAAACTTGTCTCATTCACCCTGCTTCACAGAGAATGGCCATTGCTACTGGGATGTTGAAGCCCAGGTGTCTTTGTCCTGGACAGGAGTGCACAGATGGCCACTAATGTAGCATGACAGGAGAGAGGATGTTGTTTGTCTCCCTTCCAGATTAATCCATACAGCACTGGGCAGCAGGAGTTATGTCTGCTTTTAGCACATTCATGACTCAAATCTGGATGGTCAAGGTAGTATCTATCACAGCCAAACTTTTAGCCACAGCAGTTGCCGGGACAGGACAGGTGCTGAGGAGACCCCCTGGGCACAGATGCAATTCTGGGAAGTTGGTTTCAGCAGGAAAAACTCTGAGCTTCTGATTTTAGTTTTGCTGGAGGTGTCATTCAGGTGCCAGGAGCTGGAGAGTGATGTGAGGTCTGAGGACAAGTGAGATCAGTCTGGAGATGTCACAGAAGTGCCATGACTGGCCCAACAGCAGGATTCCTGCAGACAGGGAAGGCTGGACAGGTTTCTGTGAACACAGAGCTTGTTCAGCTTCCACGGGAGCTGCCCCCAAGTGCTCCTCTGCTTAGCAGGGCTCTCGCAGTACACACTTGAGCCACTTGGTCCTCAGCATACAGCAGGACCACGCGTGTCATCTTTTGCTTTTCCCTATGGAAGAAAGAAGCCATGAGACACTCCACCAGCTAGAAAGCATTCTTTAGGTGCTGATAAATGTGGAATGCTTGCAGCAGCAGCAGCCAGTGAAGGCAATGATGCAATAATCTCCAGAATAGACCATGCAGAGATCTGTGACTATTCTCTTGCACACATCACACAGAAACACAGCAACACCATGATGTGCTGCAGAGTATACAGCTCCAAACTGTACCTGTCTGTGATACCCTTCACGGAAAAACACCCTCTCCATCACCTCTGCAAGTACCTCCTTGCCTCCCTGCCCCAGCGCAAACACTGTGGACGACTGGGGTAGCTTGGTGGCCCTGCAGGACATGGCCTGCTTGAGAGGGGAAACCTGTGGCCTCTGGACAATGGCTAGCTGTTCCTGGAATGCCCCATACATTCCAGGATGCATTGGGCCTCACAAGTTAAATATTTAGACTTTCCTGAATCTGAATACTTCCCGAGCTCCTGGTTTTGTTGCTTTCATACATTCGGCTTTGTTTCACTTGATTAGAGCGGTGGGGTTTGTAGATAGGGACTCTATTCTTGGCAGAAAGTGGAGTATTATTAACATTCCTTATCGCGGGAGTGTATATTATTGTGTGACATTGCACAAAATAACCTTAAAATAAAAGCCCTCCTCTGCCATTCTGGGCATTGTTTTGACTGCCAGTGCCTCCACAGTGCACTGAGCAGAGACACTGCTGCCTGGGTTATTGGCTGCAGCTTCCACTCCTTCTTAAATCTGTGCCATTCACTCACAAAAGGACTCATCATTCAGCATACCTCTGGTGGCAAAGCAGCACGGTGTGATTTGGAGCCTGGTTTCTAGCAAACCAGGGGTTAAAGCCAATTTGGCTGCCTCCTCCAGCTGCAGGCTTGCTCAAGGGAAGGGGTATAAATCAAGGGCTTTGGAGAGAGATAAGCAGTTTGCATATCACTTCAGAGAGTGCATCATCCAGAGTGTCTCCTAATCCCTGTGTCACCTTTCTGACACTCGTTAACATTTTCCCTGAGCAGGGGCTTTGGCAAGGACAGGGCATGATGCTTTCAGGCTTCTCTCTGGAAAAATTGCAGTTGTCTCTGAAGAGTCTTCTATCTAGCTTAGCAAAAATATGCATGCAGGAAGAATTGAGCAGGCCTTATGGTTTTCAGGTTTCCCCCTTGAGTTTTGGTACAATCCATAAATAATAAGCGTCACATTAAAAAAAAAAAAAAAAAAAAAAAAAAAAGGTCTATCTTTTCCTATCACAAAGTAACTGTGATGCAGTCCTGTCATCCACCCTGGCAGAAAATTGTCTCCAAGTAAAAAACATCAGCATAGGAAACAAACAGCTCATGCACATCTATTCCATGCCTAATTAAGGCTATTTAAATGCTAACATTATTAAACAAGAGTAATTTCTCTTTCTGTCTCCTTTTTGTAAAAAAAATGCAGGAAAATTAAATGTCTTAATAGAGGAACTGGGAGTGTGACTGTGCCAGCAGCAGAATTTGCTCAGCCGTGTTAGAAGCATGCAGGATTTTCTCTTACTGTTTTTCTGGGTCAGTGTGCAGCTTGATGGATTGCTATTTATATTATAAATTGAGTGTCCCAAAATATGCAGAAAGTGCAACCCAGTTGAGTCAGTGCTGTTGGAGTTGTCTTGCTATTTGTCCAACCTTAATGCTGCTCTGTAACAGGTTTTCCATTCAATAAATGTGCAACTTAGCTGGGAACATTTCTACTCCAATTCTGTCTTACCTCATCCTGACAAGCTAATTACAATACATGGTAGCAAAATATCTCAATCACAGTGTCACCTGTCTCATCAGCCTCACTTCTGCCTGGAACTGAGAAACCGGAGAGTTTCCTCTTTTTGGGTGCTGGAGGAATGGAGCCAAGAGCAGTCTGCAGCAGAGAACACCGACGGAAGCTCTCCATCCTGACATCCATCCTATTGCATCACACTGCTGTTTATTAGTAAGCTCTGTGTTGCAGGTGGATTTGATAGGAGAAAAAGACTTCTCCACACCTCAAAGCCAGCCCAAGGGAAGATTGTTCCTTGGTTATTTTCAGAGAAGCTGGTCAAAAATGGATAAATGTTGAACATGTCAGGTTGTGTTCTACAACATTTCTCATCGGAGAATTTATGACCTAGTAGCTGAAGTGTTTCAGACTTCACAGGCTTTTAGCTGTCTGGTCAATATATATAGGGTTTTGGGTTTGTTTGGTTTGGGGTTGGGTTTTTTTCATTTTTTTTCTCTGAATAGGATTACTTGAGTTTGCAATAGATCCAGCCATCCTTTCCTAGATCACCATGAAATTAGGTGCTGTAAAACAAAGAAGGAGCAGAGAAATTGCCCTGTATGTGCCTATCACTGCCACAAAGCAGGATAGATAGGTAGGTGAAGGATCATGTTGCAGCCCGCGTGCTGGGAATGTGGTTGAAGTGGCCTTGGAAGAGTGCGAAGATTATTGTATAAGAACCTAAAAGCCACTTCTTTGGTGTAGCAGCTGGTGCACCTTGCTGCCAGCTCTCCTTCGTACTGTCACAAGCTCTGGAGAAGAAGGAAAAAGCTTCAAGGCAGCACTACAGAGAGCTCTCGGGAGCCTCTGTGATGGGTGGGTTACTCCCTAAGGGCCATTGCGTGCCCCAGGGCAGTAAAGGTCCTGGTGAACCGTATGAGCGTGACCAACAGCAGATATTAGGAGCAATAACATCGGAACACACACTCTAGTCATCACTGTCCCTGCAAGGCTCCGGAACCTTATCTCAGAATAGAGAGGTCCATGCCGGCCAACCTGACTGCCAGGCTGAAACACAAGGTAGACAACGACACCTGAAGGCAGCAGGCTCCAGTGCCTTGCAATCTTGGCAACGTTTTCACTTAGTCATCAGAGTGTGTTTACAAGTCTCTCCCACTATTCTCTTCCTGCCAGCAGCTGACAAGCACGTCTAGTTAAGCTTAATAGAAGTATGTTTAATAATTAGCAGAGCTCAGGAAGATCTTGCTTGCAGCTCTCTTGCATGTGGAGGTGTTAATAATGCACATGAGGAATGAGAAATGCCTGGCTCTTGCAGCAGCTGGAGGACGCTTCCACCCTCATTCCATGAGCAGCATCTCTCAGTGGCTCCAGGCTGATGTCATCAGTACCCAGAGGCTCATCTTGGGTTCTGCTTCACCATCTGCTTTTCCACTCCTGGGAGTGAGGGACGCTGAGGGCAGCAAAATGGGCTTCAGCGTGTGAAGGGGACAGTCCACCTCAGCTCCACCTGAGCCTTCTGCCCTGGCTCCTGCTGGCTCAGGCTCCCCTGCCCTGTGCCGGCGGGAACAGGCACCCTCCAATGGTGCCCTAACACAGATTGCCCACTGCCCTGCTCTTGTTGAACCTTTCCTAGCAGGCGCCATCTCCTCCTCACAGGTGTCCAGGAGAATTTAGGCAGGGCTACTCTGAGCCTGTCTTCCCTACCCGTGCCTTGCTCCCTGCCTCATGGGAGCTGCCGGCCATTGGAGATTTGGCCTTCCCCTCCCATCCTGCTCCCCCCTCCCCAGTCCCACTCAGCCTTATGGAAATGTCCCTCACAAGGGTGTTTTCATGAGCTCCATAGCTCTGGGTTGCAGCTCTCAGTGCTGATTTCTAGTCTGTCAATCTATTTCCTTGCTCATTTTCACTTCAGCTTCATCTAGTCTCCGTTTCAGTCCATCCACAACCTTCCTTATTTCTAGACCGTTCCAGACTGGGTCCTGTTTATGTACATTTGCTGCCAACCTTCAGCCTCCTCCACACTTCCCTTTACTTTTATGGCCTTTTATGATGTTTATGTTACATCAAGGCCCTTTCCCTTTTTATTCCCGTCCTCCCCCTGGATAATTATTCTTCCATCCATGGCTTTTACTGCCTGCCTTTATCATGAATGTTTCTGTGGCTGACAGGAGTGTCTGGAGCACATAACCTCTGTCTGCAAGCTGACAGGCAGCTCAGATATGGGTCAGGACTAAATAGGCTTTGCTGATGGACTCTGCCCGTTGCCTGCTGGACCTTCCCTGTGCAGAGTCCCAAACCTCCTCCTTGAAGCTGCCATATCCTTCCTGACTTGGCCTCCTCTGAAAGCCAATGGTTACCACCTTCAGGTGCCTTCTTGTCTGTCACAGTCATGGTCTGGGAGAGGTGACAAAAATCCCCTGCCACTCCTGCAGCCTTACTTTCAGGGGGAAAGGAGAGTGTCAGTCCTTTGCATCTAGCAGGGCACAAGGTTCATCGTGTGTATGGTGTGTGAATGGGGATCTGTATGGGAACCCTGATTTCTGACAACCTGTCTGTAGAGCTCAGACAGCATTGACCCACATCTGCGCATCTCTGATTCACTTCTTGGGTGGTTTAAATGTCTGCTCCTGTCCACCCACCCTGAAAATGATGTAGTGGCTGATCCACAGGCCTGCAGAGATGGGGAGCAGAGAAGAGGGCTGCTCTCTCTAACACCTAATGTCTCATCCACCCCCACAGCTCCCTCACCCAAATCAAGAATGAAGAGATACCATCACCACCACCAATTAATTGATGTGCTTCTAACCTCAAAGTCTTGTTGATTTCCAGAAGAATTTAGCCTGAGGAAACAGTGTGTCTAGATAATACAGGAGTTCTGGGTTTGTCTCTGCAGGAAGGGTGGCCAAGCAGTGGACTTGTTTAAGTGAAGAAGTGTTGGAAAAGGTACAGGACGTGGTACTGCGCTCAGAAGGAGTGAGTCTGTGTGGTCAGATCAGAGTGGCTGCACTCTTCAGTCACAGCAACCCTGGAGATGAAAGAGAGAAATGATTTTGGCAGGACAAGGAGCCATGATAACCTGGGAAGAGAAGTCCAGGCATGCCACCATGAAAAACTCTCAACACAAGCAGTAAGTAGCCCCTGAGGCAGGACATGTCGAGAAATCATCCCTGCACAGATACCACGACAGGGAAGAGAAGCTGTCAGGGCAAAAGTGAAGTGTTTCTCAGGTTAGAGCATGCAAGTGGTCACAGAGATGCTGGAGCAATCAGACCATATTGCATCCTGCCAGGAAGCACATAAAAGCACAGAAAGCAACGAACCACCTTCTCAGAAGAAATGGGACTGTCTGCTTCACTACTTCAGGCCTTACCATGGAAGAATGACCACCACCCTCTGACTTCTAGACTATTTCATTCAGTCTTGCACCAGCATTTCTTCCTATTTCAGTCTCTCTGCTTTCTTTTCCTTTTCTTTGTTGGAGTGATGAAATTCCATCTCAATGCATCTAAAGCACCTTTATTCCCACATTATCCTTGCTGTTCTTGTTCTTGTTTATTTTTCCTTCTTACCAAGAAAACCCCGGTTTTCCCAGTGATGCTAAAGCCAGTATGATAATTTCAGCTTGGCACACAACTCTGGTGTCCCAGAGAGCTCAGTCAGCACCAGGCTGATTTGGAGGACTCAGTACTCCAGCTGACCTAGGGGTAAAAGACCATACAGGGATTTTCACCATATAACACCTGTGTCCTGAATAGTAACGTGCCTTTTGCCCTGGATATTTTGGTGAGCACGTGCAGAGAGAGCTCCTTTGGGAAGTGCAGCAAGAGCAAAAATCTCCAATCAGGAGATGATAACACTGACACATAAATCTTCAACAATTTAGGAGTCTTGGAGAACACAGAAGGGATTTAGGCAATGGGTCTGGTTTTACTGCTAGATCAGCTGAGGAGCATGGGGATAGGATGTACTGAAGAAAGGGAGAAGTCCTCAGGGGATCCCCCAGAGGCAAAAAAGGAGGAGATGGGTATGCAGCTTTTAATTTTTTCCTCAATTTCTTTGGTTCTCTATGGCTATAGGGCACCTGCACTTTAGCCCCTTTGCACAGCTGGTGGTGCCTGTTGGCAGGGTGGTGCCTGCTGTCCCGTGTCCAAGGGTGAGCTGTAAGGCTGGGCCCTGGCAAGGGGTCAGGCTGAGATACAGGGCTTCTGGGTGGGCAGAAGAAAACATCTGACAGCCTTTCCCTGGACCTACACAGGACTATGAGGGCCCCACAATGGCACCCCCAGTCCCAGGGGGAGGTGAGAGAGCCTAAAAGATCCCCTCATTCTGCCCCAGTGGTATGATGTGGGTTGCAGTCAGGAGAACATCACAGCTCCCCCTGGCATGCTTCCCCCTTCCAGAGGGTAACAGCCAAACCCTTGTTTTTCTTTCTCTCTCTTGTTAAAGCTCTTTGCCTTGCAGCTGCTGGAGTAATTTAATTAAATTGTAATGCTGCGGAGCTGGCTCCTCTCCAAGGGCAGGAGCAACAGCTTGCCACCTCGAGGGCAGGCGGGTTCCCAGGGAGCCAGTCACACAGCACCAATAACACACTGCACTTGACTCATAAGTCTCCTGATGACAGGTTTAAAAGAAACCCCACCCCACATGAGCATGGTGCTGCAGAGCAGCCCCGGAGGCAGCCCTTTGCATGGGGCCCTGGCACTCTGGCAGCTTTGGGTACAGCAGGGCCGAGGCAGGCCTGCCCGAGGTGATGCTGAGCTCTTCGGAGATGTGCTGAGCTCCCTCCTGTGTCTGGCTTCAGCCCGTAACCAGCAAACCCTGTGTCAGCTGCAGGGCAGCTTCTTCTACAGAAGTGGACTCTGTGCCCAGGACTGTGCTGGGCAGCCTGGGGGACCCCAGCAGTGCCTGCTTTTGCAAGAGGGACTGGGGAAATGGGGATGGTGATTTGCTGGCCTTGGCAGGGCTGGGACAGAGTCAGAAAAACGACAACAAATCCTGGAGTAGAAAAAGGTCCCTGTGCCCTGCCAGCTGAGCGCTCTCTCGACTGTATCCTTTCTTCCCTCTCTTCCCCTCTGAGCATCACCAGACAGCAGCGCCATTTACCTAAAGACAGGAGCAATCACTGCCCTTGTCCTGTCTCCAGGCTGAGACAGTCCCCATGTCCCTTCTAGAGCACCCACTCCTCTCCTGGCCAAAATACCTGCCATGCAATGTTCTCTCAGTCACCCAAAGCCTGTGGCCTCCCCTAGTGCCTTTCTCCCAGCCTCCTGTGAGGGACCTCTGCATGCCAGGGTACACACTGCAGAGCTGTGCATCGTCACCACCCTGCACACGCTGGGGGCAGCAGTTCTTCCTCTGCCAGCCAGCGGGTACCCAGTGCCCCATCCTGCCAGCTGCAGCCAAGCTGTAGCCCAAACGATGCCTGCGCAGTATCCCCCGCAGAGAGGCCTGGAGCAGGTAAGTTTTTGTTCCCTCCTCTCTGCTGCTTCCCCTATTTCTGCCTCTCCCAGAGGCAACCTGTGAACAAATGGAAACCCCAAGGGAGGTCTCAGATCTTGTAAAATGAAAGAAATCCCCTCTGGAAGAGAAAGATGCGCAGAGACACAGCTGCTGCCAGCAAGGAGCTGCTCCTGGCGAGTATCTCTGTCTGAAGGCAGAACGCAGCAAGAATAAACACTGGCCTTGTGCACAGCAGGCTGCTGTTGGCACTGGGCATATCAGCAGCATCACAGGTCAAGAAAGGGTGGGAGGGCAAACAGGTGAAACCTTCCTCTGCTATTCCTCTGTAAGAGCTAAACTCCCGTCTGTTTTTCACACATTCTTGGAAAGCGTATCCTTAGCAAAGCCCGCCTCACCTCCAGGAGAGATGAGCTCCTGGAGAAGCTCCCAGCAATAACCCGACAGAAACAAAGCCCATGAGGGGAAAACTTCCATTAAAACCTAAAATGTGAGTGTATACCAGTGGCAAACATATTGCCATCACCATGCTGGGAATACTGAGGCCAGGGAGAAATGAACTTGGTGAGATGCCCTGAGCACAGCTGCATGCCCCAGGCATCTGAGTCCTGTAACTCCCGAGAGTGCCTGTGCTTGAGGCAGAATACAGAAATCATGAAAAGTCTGTCTGCAACACCAGAAACAGAGATAGGGAGAAATGTCAGGATATTTCCACAGCTCTGGGAACAATCAGCCTCATAAATCATGACCTAGTCCCTGCCAAAAGGGTAGTGCAGTCCCATGGCTACACAGCCCAGGAGCTCTTGCTACCAACCCCTCATGAAGAAGATCACCCAAAGGAAAAGCAGAGCTCCCAGGTCAGCTTGGATAAAGTCCTGATCCCAACAAGAAAACAGAAGAAGGAGTGGGTCAGGATGACTGAAATGGTGCTGGCCTCTAATGTCAGATGAACGTCCATGTGCACGCAGATAAGTGTGTTGTCTCTGTGCATGAATGGGTGGAGGCAGGTCTCTATGGTGGAGAGGACACTTTGGGAAGGCTCTTTCTTCTGCCACCTTCGCAAGCATCCTTCTCACAAAGCACCTCGCAGCCCAGGGACATCATGCCCAGACCATTAGGTCCTGAGGGGAGGATATTGCAGCAAGCTCTTTTGAAATACTCCAGAGAAATGGTCGGGAAAATCCCTTCAGCACTTTGCTCTTGGGCGCTATCGCTGCTGCTTATTTCATGGCCCTTTTAATCTGATGGGGAAGAGGAAGGGCAGCAGGGTGCTGTGTGCTGGGGTGCAGGGCTGGGCCCCCTGCCCCATAGAGGGGTTCTTCCCCTACCTGTGCTCCTTGCCCTCCAGCACCTTACCCATGGCCTCAGCCCTCTTGGGGACAGTCAGGACAGGGGCACCCAAGAGGGAGCAGAGATGAGGCTAATTCTCTGGGGATCTGTGTGGTCTGGGATCAATGCCAGCCTGCAGCTCCTTTGAAAATCTAACACTAAGTGCCACCAGTTTTACTGCAGTGTGCTGTGCACAGGAAAATCCTGGGGCAGGTGCAAGGGAGCCATCAGAGCCTACGTCCCATTCCAAGGAACAGAGGTGCCTTATTTTGACAAAAATCTCATCTTTTTTCATGGTATCACAAATTTTGTGCAAGTTTCTGGACAGCTTTCCTGTATTCCTGCTAGTGAAGAATGACTATGACCTGGGTGAAGCCCGTTACCAGACACTTCTGTAATCTTTTGAGAAACACATATGTAAATGACTCAATGAGGATTTCTCTCTTCTTCAAAAGTCAGTGATGCTTACAATGCAGAATACCAGATAATCTGGCCTATAGTGCATATTAGTGTCTGAATGGATTTCTTTGCAGGGAATTGTGTTGATTGTGCTATAGAAGAGCTATTCTTAGATTTACACTAATTAAAATATTGCCTATAAGAACAAATACATCCTAGAGATAGGCTCATGTTGAAAATTCGGGGTTAAAATTCAGTGTTACTAAGGCAGGATCCTCTTCCCACCTCCAAACAAGCTGGGAGTAAAGTCAAGGAATAAAAAAGAGCAAAAGTGGACTAGACCATGTCCAAATATCCTGGAAAGATTTGAGGCTTTATTCGAATCAGTATTAATCTGTCGTGTCTGAACCCTACATCCAAAAGCAGTAATTTGACTTAACAAATTCTAGGTTCACAAAAGTTGTGTGTTGATTTATAAATAACTGTAATTCAATAAATGGTTCTTAACCATCCTCTTACCAGTCCAAGATTTGATGGTGCCCATGGACCTGATCTGAAAGTATTTCAAAGCTTGTGTAAGTATATGGCCAGCTCTGCTGAGCCCAGGATCAGTGGGGTCTCTGGCTGTTTGATGAGGCTCCCGTAGGGTGGCGTGTTCAGAGCGGAATGTATCTTGGTCTTTATGTGCTTGCTGAAACACGTGATTGGCCAGTGCTCTTCTGTATCCTATGATGAAGTTTGAAATACATGGTTCATTTCAACGCTGGCTCCAATTTGCCTAAACGTGAAAAAACAGCTGGAGAATCCCATGATCCTTTGGGTAATCCATGTCTAATTCATTGCCTGGGAAGTTAATTCAGTAGTTAATTACTCTTGAGATGTTAAAAATTTGCATCTTATTTTAACTAGGATTTCTCTAGTTTCATGTCAGTCAGAGTACCTTGAGCTACGTGGGCTGGATGTATTGCGGAGTGGTCTACTTTGAAATATTTACTCTGACCTTAGCATCAAATATATATTCAGCAACGTTAAGGTCAAGATTGTCACCTCTTGATCTTTGCTTTGACATGCAGGTAGTATGCTCTTTCTGCTTTTTATATGCAGTGAAAGAGAGGCTCAGAAGGAAGCAGAGTGTGTATGTGGAGGGAGAAGGAGACCTTATTGAATGAGCATCATTAATATTGCAAAATCAAGTACTCAGATGTTGGAAGCTTTAGGTTGCCTATGGAGTTGGCCATCAAAGATAAATTAGCATAGCTTAGAGAACTGGGTTGTTCCCAGGATTGTGCGAGCTGCCTGAAAAGGAGGATTCATTCCTGTACAAAAGAGTTTTGAAGTCTCTTCTTTTTCAAGCAGAAAAGTGACATGGACCAACTGACCTGCCTCAGGAGAGCTTTGGATGCAAATGGCTGTATGGCCTAACTCCTTCTCCCTACAGGTATCACTGAAACCAATTCAATTTCCCAAAGAAAGCTTCATTTTCAAAAAACTGCCTTTTCTGTGGTGAGAGAGCAAGCAGCCCTTTAAGTGAAAATCTCCCATTGGCTCAAGTATACACCCTAAATAATTTTTTTTTTTTTTTCCTTGCAATATATTTCACCAAATTTGGCTGTCAGTCACATGGCCACAAATCTAGACTAACTAGCCACAAATCAGGATAGGCATGTGCCCTGGTACCATGGTGATAGTTGCCTTAGAACTAAATAAACAGGCAAGGTGGATGGATAGATTTCTGCCTGCGTAGCAGGGAGCTGACTTGGGCCCACTGCTTGCTGCATGGCACATTGATTTCCAGTCCCATCCACAGGCTTCTCCCATCTCTAAGGCAATTGTTTGGGCTTATTTATATTCCTGTCGAGATGTAAAAACAACAGCCTGCAAAGTTATCTTTCCTGGTTATCTGTATTGTTTGCATAGCACAGATTTCCCTCGATGCAAAGAGTGGGAGTTTTATTCTCCCTTGAAAACAGCCTGGACTTCATTTAGGGAGCAGAAGAGCATACCAAGCACTGAAATACATTTATGAAGCTTATTAACCTCCAACTCCACTGCTCTGTCCTGGTGACCTCTCTGTCATCACTGTGGACCCCTGTTTACTGTAACTGAAAATCTGGGGCATTTCTTCAGTGATCTGACCAGGATTTGCTTTGAAGTCAGATTTCCTATTCCATTGGCATGGACTTCTTTTGGTCTGAATTGAAAAGAGAACAAAAACACAGGAAAAGGTCCCACATCAGAATAAACGAAATACTCCATTTCGATGTAATCTGGATGTTTGGACCCTACTGCGACTCTGTGCTTCATCAGAAAAGGAAATTCCAGCACCTCTGAAGTGGAGTCCTCTGACCTCACTGAAATACTTCAGTTCAATCTTTTTATCCATTGCTGAAATTTGTCAAAAGCAGCACTTCCCTGGAGGGAAAATTCTACTTTGGTGAATAGGCATTTTCCAAGAGAGATATCCTCCATCCGCAAACATTCCCCAACTCTAATAATGGTGCTTCAGAGGATGTTATTATTCAAGCCCAACTTTCCAGGCAGCAGATGTCTGTCACCAGCCTCTAGATAATTTGGATGGATGATCACAGAGAGAGGCGGTAATGACTTGTGCACAACACGTTTTGAGAAGATCAGATGCTTAGTGAAATCCCCCCAGCACCAGGGTAAGGACCAAGAGGGCCAGGCCTCCTACCAGGCTCTGATTAGGGGAAAAAATTCCCTGACAAAATGAGGGGTGAATGTCAACCATTCAGCAGTTACATTGCTGCACCTTGTAACCTATGCTCCAACAAAAGTGAATAATCTCATGGTGAATCTAATCTCAGGTGCTGATCTAGGAGCTCTCCCAGTGCAGCTGTGATGAAGCCTTCTCCTCTTACTGAGGAGATGTCATCATGTCTGATTTTGGCAAAGAACAGCTCCAGCATTTGTTCGCTGACGTCCGGTGCCATTCTCTGTTTTTCCCGATGCCTCATGTTTCCTGTTTCACGGGCTAAGATCTGATGTGTGGCTCTCTTTTTGTATGCAATTAAAATCTGGATCTGAACAGCCAATTTCCATTGGCATCGTCATATTTTGCTCTTCCAGAGATGCCTCATCAGAGGATCTCAGAACATTTTGCAACCATTCATTAATAAACCAGCCACCTGTCTTGGAAGACAGGCAGAATTATCTCTTAACTGCATGTAAGTAAAATCAAGGACACAGACATTAGCTGGTGTGCCAGAGGTCATAAAAAGTCTTTGTCCTTGCATGACCCTGTGCTTTGCAACTGATACCTTGACAGGTTTTTGAAGCATTATGCAGGTGTAGCGGCTGGCAGTCAAATAAAAAACAACCCTGTGATGTCTAGTTTGTCTTCTGACCCTTCTTACTACTGTTTTGCCTCTCCTACCTTGGGAAGAGCACTAGGTCTTTGATGAGAAGGTCTCTGTGTCCATCAGACCTGCTCTAACCACCTGCAAACTTCTCCTCAGCATCAGAAGAAAAAAGGGTGAGCGTCCCCAGCAGATGCTTTGGACGGGGAGGAAGGGAACCAGTTACCGAGCCCTGTGGTGCACTCACAGGCTGTGGGATGACTTTGATCTCTGAGGGCTTGACAGTGGCTTGAAGAAGTGCCTATTCAGCTGTGCTAAGAGTCTGCCTCTTCCTTCCTCCACTCAGATGTCTGCTTTGTACAGAACACCAAATGATGGCCATAAATATCAGGGGATAATTAGAGTTTCCTTTCTCTTCCAAGTTTGAGAGCTGTAGAGATGATCCTTTCAAGTTGCTCTGCCTCTACCTTTCCCCTGGGAGGGCTCCTGCACTGGTCACTGGTGCATCTTACTGAGGCACTGCTGGGCTTGGCAGCCAGTTCCCTTCAGTAATTCATCTCAAATATTCCTAGTGCTGCTTTAGATTGATGATGTTTTCCCCTTTCCTTTCTCTTTATATTGTCACTTAACTGCTCCGACTTATAAAGCTGTTAATCTTTCACACACATGCTTACGTTAAGAAGCTTAAGAGCGCTGCAAACACTTTATCCTCATAAAGATTGAACTGCCCTGATATGAAACTTGTAGCTCTGGAATAGAACAAAATTTACGTACGCAAATAAAAGCTGAAGGTCAGGGACAGACAGAAAGACTGTAAATATTTCTGGGCCCATATTTCAGAGGATTTGAAAAGAGGAGACGGGTTGATTGGCTCCAAGCTGCTTCTGTGCCCTGAGTCAGCAGGAGCTGAGAGGAGAGGGAAGAAGGTGCAAGGAGGATGGGCCATGCCCCAAGGCTGCATGGCCCAGACAAGTGACCTCTAGGCTGATTCATCCCATCCCAGCCTGGCGGGACCGTGCTGTGGGGGAGTCAGGATAGGAGAGGCTTAGGAAAATCCCTGAAAGTTTTTCTCCCTGGAATGAAAACTAAATGCATTTTTTCCTGATGAAAGCTCCAGGGTGAAAGCCCTGGAGTGAGCAAGACGCTTGACTGGGCAATTGCTTATCCCTGTGCAAACAGCTTGGTGGGCAACAGGCGGAGGAAGACACTGCACCATGTGTCCTCTGTCTAGGGTGCAAATTAGTGCAGATTGGAAGGGAAGAGGGAGCATGGCTAAGGCTGGAGGACGCTGTGTTGAGGTTAGTGGGAAATTATGTTTAGGGTATGGCCATACTTGGCCGTTATCTTCTCCTGAGGACATCCCCAGGAGCATCAGTCCAATTGCTTTGGCCAATGGCCCAGCACCCATACACAAATCCTGCATGCACAGCCACTCCTGCACCAGGTGAGCCTCCATGGCCTCTGGTCTGTCCGTGCCGTTGGGCTGGCCCTCCCTGTGTGCTGGGAGCTCAGGTTGCTCTGTGTACGCTGGGCGCTGGACCATCAGCTTGTACCTGTGGGAAGTGCTATCTGACATGCTTCCAGGAGAGCCAGAGACCAGCAGAGGCTGGACCAACAAAAGGCTTTCCAGAGCTTTTCTCTCCAGCTCCTTGGATTCATCAAGGTTTTGCAAGTGCCAACATAGGCTTAGTGAGGCCAAATTGGGGATTACTGGAAGAAGGATGTAGTATTTCCCAGGATGCAAGGGTAGCTCCATTCCAGACCTAATTATGGGCCATTTCTAGAGCAAACTCTAAATGGTGTCATAGGAAGGATTTATGGCTGAGGTGAGCCCATCACACTCCACAGTACAAGTAAGATTTCTTTCTAAAGTGCTTTATTAATGATCCCACTTATTTCTCAGAATCACAGAATAATCTCAGTTGGAAAAGATCTTGAAGCTCCTCCGGTCCAACAATGACCCTCACCCTGACCGTTCCCAACTCCACCAGATCCCTCAGCGCTGGGTCAGCCCGACTCTTCAACCCCTCCAGGGATCCCGGGGACTCCCCCCTGCCCTGGGCAGCCCATTCCAACGCCCAACAGCCCCTTCTGCACAGAAATCCTTCCTCAGAGCCAGCCTGACCCTGCCCTGGGCAGCTTGAGGCCATTCCCTCGGGGCCTGGCGCTGGGGCCTTGGCTCCAGAGACTCATCCCCCCTCTCTGCCCCCTCCTGGCAGGGAGTTGCAGAGGGCCAGGAGGTCTCCCCTCAGCCTCCTCTTCTCCAGACTGAACCCCCCCGGTTCCCCCAGCCGCTCCCCAGCAGACCTGTGCTCCAGACCCTGCCCCAGCTCCATTCCCTTCTCTGGCCACGCTCGAGTCATTCAATGGCCTTTTTGGGGTGAGGAGCCAGGAGATTTGGTGCATTTGTTGGGATTTTCTAGTGGTCTTCTGCAGAAGAGCTGTGCTTCCTGGAGCAGAGGAGGTGACCAGGACAGGAAGCTGCTTCTAGTCACGCTTCACCTGGCTCAAGTGAAGTCCAGACAGATTTCTTTCTTATCTATTTTTGAAAGGGAGATAATTCTGTCTTTGAAGGCAAGAGAGGCACTTTTGAAATGCCCCTGGCTGAACGCCTGGCAGTGTTTGGCTGTAGCTGCATGGGGTTTGCGCCCTCTGTTCCCTGTTATATTGCTCAAGAGAAGTAGCTGCAGAATCCAGGCAGACCTGGGGCTCGCAAGGATTAGCGATAGGCTTGGCCTGACCTTGGTGCAGGACTTAACCTATTACAGTGGCTGAGCACAGTTCAAGTGCAGATCAGGATGCTTTTGTGTTAGGCCCTGCAGAAGCAGGCCTGTTGTTAGCTGGTGCTGCTGCACCTCCAAGACAAGCCCAAAGCAGCAGAGTGAAGGACTCCTCTTATAGTTGTGAAGAAGTGCCTGTAAGCACTGTGACCCAGGTGCTCTGAGAAGTGATTCATCTGGGCTGGTATACTGCAGTTAATTCATCATATCTGGTCCTCATCATGATACCCCAAGGGTCTTTTGGGCCATGCCCGGGAGATGCTGCACCCTCTGGATCATCCTGGTTTTAGGCTCTGTCTACACTGGGAGTTCAGACCTTGTGACACTTGGTTCCCAACTCCAGCTCTGTAGAGCTGAACAGAGATATAAAAACCAGCTCTGAGCAGGTCACCTGTCCCAGTGAAGGATTTGGGACCAGGGTGGTGGCCTCAGCAGGGCTGGGATTGTGGCATAACCTGACCTGTGCAAGGCTGTAGAGCCTGTGATGGCCAAATCTAGTGGACCTCCTGATCCCTTCCCTTGACTAGCAGCTTTCCTGCCTAAAGACACTTGATCCTATCCCGGTGTGGTGGAAATACACAGGGAGACCTGGTGTAAATAGGAACTAGGCCAGTACATCCCTCTTTTCCTCTCCATTATGTTTTCCTGTTATCTCTCTGAACTTCTCTGGCAGTGTTTTCTTTCTCCTCTTTTCCCTTCCTACATGGGAAAAGAAATGGCGGTAAAACCCGCTTGCCTTGAGAGCTGCAGTGAAACAGTTAACCTTTTCCAGGGCTTGTGGCTGGGATGCAATTTATAATTGTGTTTTCCAAGAGAGCTATAAACTTGTCTCCTATCAGTTTTCTGGCTGAGGCGGAGAGTCATCAAGAGTTGCATCAGGGATGAGGTATAATTCAACCAATTATAACTGGCAGGTTATGCT
Organism: Athene noctua; assembly: GCF_965140245.1. Lineage (NCBI taxonomy): Eukaryota > Metazoa > Chordata > Aves > Strigiformes > Strigidae > Athene > Athene noctua. The sequence continues at coordinate 7,339,227 of NC_134060.1, forward strand.
GCACTTGTAAAGTACGGATTTTAAAGCCTGCAATTGCTGATAAACAGTATTGCAGGCAGAGCAGAGCAAAATCTATTCTCAGTGAAAAGGCAAATTGTATCATTTAACCCTTTCCTCCCTGGGGACTGTTGCATCATTGCCAGTGATGCTCATCCACCTCTCTGCAGCAGGTATCATGGGGAGGGGGGTACATTTGGCTGTGCAGGGATAACGGTTACAGACACTGGTGGAGGGGCTGCTCCGGGCATCCATGCTGGGAAGGCAGAGGTGGTTATCTGGGGCTGGAGTGCATGGAGCCACAGCAGGCTGTGAATCAATGGGCTGGGAAAGCCCATCTGCAAAGGAGGTGATTTCCCGCCCCACATATCTGCAGGGCAAAGGGGTTCAGCCCAACACATTCATCCCACGGATGCTGCCAGGTCATGCAGCACAGAGTAGCCCTCAGGAAGTGTGTGTCCTCTCCCTCTGTCTGTAAATGCTTTGCCTTTTTATACTCCATTTAGATCCGAAAGGGTAATTGTTTCCCTTTAGCAGAATTAATTGTAATCTCACTATTAGATAATTGTCCTTTAGTCTGAGTGCAGCTGCTTTCGAATTACACAGTTACATCACTGGCAAGTGGCAGGGGGCGGGGGGGGGGGGGGGGGGATGGCTGTGAGACAGCAGCAGTCTCCTGCAGTGGGAAGATATCTAACTTGAGTCAAACTTCAATAAATGCTGGGAGGGAAAGGAAAGGTTGCCTAGGCTGCAAAATAATTCCCTTTTCTTGCTGCTGCTGCTGATCCTCTCACTGCTCCCAGCCCCCAAAGCCCCCTCTTTGGCCACAGCTAGCTGAAGCTCCCCAGAGCCACCACAGCCAAACCTCCGCGGGAGACACGAGGAGGAAGAAGCAGCAGCTCAGCTGGGTACCAAAGCACAATGAACTGAGCAAACATGAGTGGTATTAAGGAAAGGGATTTTAAGCAGAGCTAAGCAGATGCACATCCCGTTAACTTCAGCCCCAGCTGCGTGTCCTCAACAGATCTGGAAAATCACTCCTCTTTCCCAACCCACCCTGCAGCTTCGTGCCCGGAGCTGGAGGGACATTTTGGAAGCAAAGCCACTAGAGGGCATTCTGGGATTCCCACACACCCAGGCTGGCGAAGGCAGTGCCTTGCTCTCGTCAAGGGTTTCTGAGGCTCCCTCCCGATCTGCCATTGCAGTCAACCTTCGGAGATGCTTGGGGAAGAGGGAGGAATCTGGCTCTTTTGTAATCTCCAGGCTGCAGTGAGTTAGGACCCTTTCACTGCATGTTCTTGCAAATTGCCATCCATTTCAGGCATTTTTGCGACTCGCATGGGCTGTAGGCACTTTGCTTCCACCTTTTGTTACATGAAAAAAAAACTATGCACCACAGACACTTGGTCATTCTTGGCCTGATAGTCCTGGAAGAGAAACCTGGGACAGCAAGTGGTGGGTTTGTGCCTACTGCCTGTGAGGGAAGCAGGACAGCAAGGAAGGATCTGCCTATGCTGTACCTGCCCGTTGGAGGAGGTGCAAACATCACAAAGCCAAGCTTCCATGAGTGCTCTTTGCACTCTCGTTTTCCCCAGACTGGAGGCTGGGAGTCTTTTTGCCATCTTTTATTCTGTGGATTTTCTTCTCAGGGTTTCTGCCCACAAACTATTTCTGTTCTTGTGCTTATTCATTTTATGCTCTTGGCTTGCTGGCCAGCGGGCAAAGGAGGGACGTTGTGCTCTTCCCTTCCAGCAGCAGTCCCTGTTCTGGCTGGTGGGTAGTACCTCAGCCAGGTCCTGCTTCTGGTGCACCTCCCTGGGAAGGCAGTGAGGTCGTTCTGAGCCAGACAGCCGTGACAAATACAGTTACCAGTGCAGGAGAGGTGCTACTGATATCCTTGAAAGATGTTTCCTTAACTTCTAAGAGTTCCAGTAATGGAAAGCACATCTTCCCGAGGCAATGTATACCTGTGCTTCCTTATCCATCCTGCTAGATGGGCTTTCCAGGTGCTACCATGAATCTCTCTTGTGCAGCTTAAGTTCATTTCTTCCTGCTTTATTCACCCCAGGCATGGAGAACACATTATTGTCTTTTCTATAGCAATCCTTTACATCTTTGCAGACTGATACTGTGCCTTCCTTTCTCTAAACCAAACGTGCACCTCTTTCTATCTTTCCCCGGAGGATATCTTTCCAGGCCTCTGATCATTCTTCTTGCTGTCCTCTGGGTGGTCTCCAACTGCTTCACATCTTTCTTGAAGCAGAGGTCCTGAGTCTCATCAGAGGTGCCTACAAGCAGTGTTTGCACATCTCATGATGCTGGTCAACTTCTTGCCAGCAAGCTGGTGACCCCAGCCAAGACAGGTCTTTTGCTGCAGAACAGCACCAGATCATTGTTTTCCACCTCAGACCTTTCTTGTCAGCTCCTGCCTTGTTTCATTTTTGTCCCTCTTCAACAGGGACAAACCAGCTCTGTTCCTGAGTCCCTCTAGGTTTCTCACTGGTGAGGATCTTGGCAAGGGTGGAACCCGTGGTGTGACCCTCCGCTCTACCAGGAAGGGCCAAGATGTAGAATTTTCTGTCTTGGATCAAATAAATGTGAAACCAACAAACACAAACGGTACAAATACAGTGTCTGTGTAACCACTGGTGTTCTCAGCTGTGGTAATGCTGTGAGATGATACCTGCTATTGTGAGCTTAGAGAAGAAAGGTTTGGGCAGCTGAATAAATAAAAATAGCATAAAATGGTGCTGTGAGACCTTTTCTGTTAATAATCCCAAGTATCCAAGATTAGGCATTTCACATAAAACTTTCATGTTTTCAGTCATTTTATGAAATGACAATGTAACAATAACATCATGACAATGGCTTTAAAATAGGACAATAGCATACACATCTTACACATGAGCAAGAGCTATTTTTTTCTAGTAAAGTTGCTGTGAATTGATCCATTAAAAAAAAAAAAAAAAAAAGTAAGGTTGTTTCCCTGAAGACTTCCTTAAGTCAAAAGCAAATGACTGGGTTCAGCAAGACAGTCCCTGGAGGATATGCTGAGTGTGGATTTCCCAAAACCTTCATAGGTACCTCCTGGCTTCAATACATTTGAAACAATGAGCTACTTACTTAGCTGGAATTCCTAAACCTCACTGAAAACATGAACAGACACTATCAAATCCTCCAAGTCCTCTGTCTTGGGAAGGAGCCCAGCATGTGGGTGATGTGCTACAGACTGGAAAGATATGAGGAGGTTCATGGTTCCTCCATCCCACCTGAGTCTGAGAGCAACCTTGTGCCACACGGGTCTGATGCAAGAGCCAGTCCTGCAGTCCCACAGGCTGCTCTTGGGACAGTGACTGTGACCGGTAGAGAATATAGAGTTTCACGTGGAGTGAAGCAGCTGCATATCTGCTCTTGCTCACTCAGCCTGTATTTGGTTTTGTCTTTATAACTGGCAATAGCATCTTGGCTCTTTCCTTTTTCAGATACAAAAGCAATACTGATGCTCCCAAAATATCTTTATATTGGCTAGTGGCAATAATTTCTTGGGCACTAAATTGTTTCTAAAGGATCAAAATACATAAGGAAGGAGCCAGATCATTTAAGAACTGAACTATTTGAGGTTGATGCACAGCTAGAGGTGGAAATCCCATCTCACAGAAAAACAGTCTGGGGGTAGTCTTAGAGTTTTTAGTCTTTAAGGTGAAAAATTAAACCTCTGGTTCTTTTTGTGAGTTGGGGAAAGCAGCAAAGAAAGGAAACCCAAGAGATCTTTAGGGAGAGGGTGCCTTCTGACTGGCATAGCTCTCTTTGTCTTTCCTGGCCAAAAAGGACACTGCCAGGAGCCCTCGCAGAGCAAGGTGAGGGTGAGAGAACCAGACTTTGCCCATGTCCTCTCCTCTCTCCAAAGTATGATGGAGGAAGCACACCAGCAGGACATGGAGCTCTGGGGCTCTTTACACCATGGACCGTCCTCAGAAATTATGTTAGGAACAAGTGTCCTCATAAACCATAAGCATCACCTCTGTTTCCATAGTGAGATGGACCTGGTTTTCTCATTGCATGGGTATTATCTTCACAACCTGGGGTGGCACCTCCCTCTGTGAGCTTGTCCCATGAAATGTTTTCAGGGGACACAACAGGAGGCCCAGGCTGCTATTGGAGCCACCAGATAGTTACACTGGCAGTAATTTCATGGCTGATGTCCCTGACACAAGGAAAAGGAACCAATGGGCTCCCCGAGGGACCCGGCTGTATTGAGATCTGTTAGTGGGAAGCACTTCTCTGGTGGAGGAGCTGAATGCTGCTCCGGGCTGAAAGGGGAACGAGACATGGTTGGGGTTTAGGAGTGGAGATGTGTCCTGTCCTCAGGCAGGAATCTGGCTGCTCCCATGTTCCCAAATGCTCGCAGTTCTTTACAGCACAACCTGCAAGGCACAAGTCCAGCAGATGCAAATTTCCTTGGCCCCTGTCAAGTGATTGCATTAAGTGCTGCTCACACAAGCGACTCCGGTAGGGTCCTGACCCAGCTCTGACCTTTACCATCTGGACCAGTAATCACCAGCTCATTAGACACACAGATCAGATGCTTCCAGGTGTGACACCAGACAAACCGCATGCTGAGCCAGACACTTTGAAAAGCTTTGTTGGTGTCACAGGGATGTTCAGGCTGCTCTGAGCACCGGGTAACACTGATCCCTCTTTAACACTGACACCAGGATGTCGGAGCACTGTCTCTGATATGTCAGGAGCTGCACTGGTGCAGGGGGTATATGGGAGAGGAGGTCCTGGGCTCATGTGTCACCTCCTGGCTGTCGATTTTAGATCACATACTGCAATTATTGTGGTGGGGTTTCAACACCCAGATTTTTAGCTGTTCTCTGTTTCCAGGGCAGAACATGTCCTGGCAGGGACTCCAGACTGTTACCAGTATCAGTGAAGAGTCAGTGACCCATATGTCACATGGGAGGTCACAGTCTCACAGTCTCACAGTCTCTACTTTGAACTGAAGAACTGGACAAGTTGCCAGTCTTTCATTCCTGAAAAGCCTTCACATGCCAGATCCACCTCTGACCTCTTCAGGCTGACTTGGAAGCATCTGTCTCAACCAGCTGCAGTTGAGCTGTCCCCACATCCAGCCTGGCCTCTGATTTCTCTTCTTTGATACAGTCAATGGGAGCACACTTGCTGCCAAAGTAATTCTGGTTCCTCATCTTTGCATGAGACGAAGAGGGTTACCTGAGTGAAAACCATTTTGACCCTCAGCCTCAGCTTCTGTTGGCCTCGCTCTGCCACGACAACCTACATGGTGATGGTCCATGAAAGGAGAGCCTGCGTTTATATCCTCCCAAAGTAAAGTAGCCGCTGACCTTACATGCTTAGAGCTCAGCTGACGGAAGTCTTGACTGACAGGTAACAGGAAAACCACTTGCCAAGGCAGAAAACAAAGAGCTTTTCCACTGGCCAGATGGACATCTCTCAACATGCAGGGCGGGGTTTGTGTGCTGAGATCATAGAGCAAAACAAAGACTCAGGTCTTGTGGTTCCTCATTCTTTAAGCACCTGTGAGCCAACAGCAGGCTAAGTTTGGTTCCTCCATGGTGAAAAAGTGAGGCAAAACAAAGCCCTGAAATGAGATGACAGAGCCAAGAATGTCAGGACATATTCACTGAGAGTCAGGAAAGCACTTTGAAGTCCAAGAGGTTGTGAATCTGAAAGCAGGGTGGAGAAGATCGGTGGAGGTGTATAGTGGGGCATGAATGAAAGAAGGCCAGCAAAGAATGAGCCAAGCAGAGTGGCATCAGGTCTGGTGGGTCAGGCACAGCTGTGCACTCTGAGGAGCAGATTACGTGGCAACAGCTATTGATATGACAGGCATCAGAGGAGACCTGGCCGAGGCATGCCATCCCATTAACGTCTGCTAGACTGGAGCGAGATCAAAGGGAATACTCCTGCTGCAGAAGGTGTCTGGCATCAGAGGACAGAGTAAGCACCTGGTAATGGTCTGACTGACAATGCTTGCCAACATGCAGCCACGCAGAGCGTGACAGAGCTGATGCTTTAGGATTTGTACGGGGTCAGACCATCACTCTGTATGTCCTGCTTCTTCCCACCTGTGTGACACGGGAGTGTCACTGCAGCCACGCTTCCTGTCCTGGCCAGCCTGGAGTCTATTTTGGCAGCTGCTACAGGTACAGCTGAGACATGCACATGCACTGCTCTCCTGCGCAAACATTACTGTGGTTTTCTTTAGGGCTTTGTTTGTTATTTCTTCTTACTTTGCTCATTTTTTATAAAGTAAAAACACATCAGGCTTTTGAACACAGTTACTTCTCATGCTGGGGAAACTAATGGTACCCAACGCACATCACTAAACCATGTTGATTTGAATAGTGGATGCAAATATAGGGGCACAACTACAATACAGAGGTTTCTTCCTACAGAGACAGAAAGTCAAGGCTGGACGTAATGTGATGTACTTTGTCATTTTGCAGGTTTGTAAGCACAGACCAGACATCAAAAACTTCCATAAACACCCAAGCATTTTTGTTCCACCTAAAGAGCCAACGCCAAGTGGTGGCTGCAGTCCTGTCCAGGGGTCTGCCCTGCTCTTGCCCACTTGCCCTGTGGCAAGCTTTCTCATTCAGGGCTCTGGATAGATGTGGAGGTCAACAAAGTTGACAGGAGTCTTTTGGCTGACTTCTGTGGGTCTGTTAGTTTGGGATGGGTCTTGATGCTCTGTGTGTGCTTTATTGCCTTGCTGTAAGGTCAGTTCAATATCTCTCATGTGCTGGCTGGGCCACTGCCAAAAAGTAATGTAGCAAGACAAGGACAATGCTGAGATGAAGAGAAGTGGATGAGCTCAGTGCTCTCAATGTTAATTATCAGTCGTGATCGGCCTTGCTAAAAACTTCTCAGGCCTAGAGCCACATTTTCCCACTTGCTTTTTATCATGGTGGTGATGGAGAAATGAATGGTATCTACTAGGGCCTATATCCTCAAAGGGGATGTAAGTGCACAAGGTAACTTTCATAGTAAAATTATCTGCTGATGCGCACAGGAGTTTGGGATGTGTGTCCCCTCTTTTATCTGACCTTACCTCTGCTCCTGTGCAAAGGGAGCTCGGCAAGAACCAAGTGGCACAGGAGCAGCCACCAGTTGCCTCAACCTGAACGTGTAGCTGGGCTGCACTGAACATCACCTGTGGGGCTAAAGAAGAGCCTTTGTGTGCCAGAAGTTGTGTCTTTTCCCATTTTTCTTGGATTGTTTCTTTTTACTGAGACAACCCAGTAAGAGATCCACTGGCCTACTGGAAGGGAAAATCAGAACTTTGTGGGCACCTGCTCCATGCACTTGTAAGTGCACACTGTGACACTAAACCCAACCTGGTCCTCCCTGGCTCTGCACTCAGGAGATGCCAGGCTGTTTTCTTTCCACTGCACCTGCAGGAATGGGATTAACTTCCTCCATGGAGGCAGCTGGTGAGATCATACTGTTGGTGTGGGACAACAAAGTCATCGGTCTGACAGAGACGTGATTTTCTTTTTCTTTCTTATTCCAGGAAGCCCAGTGATGTGCTTTTTTTGGAGCAGCAGTCTGTCCTGTTCTCTTTTTATTACTTTTTACCTCTGAAGTTGGACACATCCTTCTGCAGTGAGGCCCATTCCACATATCTTCAGTGCATGCTGGCAATGAAGCTGACAGCCCAAACAGCTCTCTAGAAGACAGGGAGGCTTCTTTAATTCAGTACCTACTGTACCACAAAGCCCTGAGCTCACCATCCCAGACTCTATATAAGAGTAACACCCTTAACTTACAAAAGCTGGACTTGTTCAGTCAAGGCTTTGACTTGAGAGAATTGGCCTAACTAAGCAATCCTTAAACAGGAAAACAGGAACCTTCCTGGGTCAGCCCCCAAGCAGAAGACAGCATTTGGGGACCCAGCAGAGAAATTAAGCTCAGTCAGCATTTTGGAAAAGACTGCAAAATCTTTTGGGGGAACAAGGAGGAAAAAATACCCCTGAGAGATAAAAAATGTTAAACACCAAAGCTCAGGATTTTATTCTGAAGACACATCTGTGGCACCCTGCTAATGGACAAGGACCTCCAAACACCCCAGAGGCATGAAACTCCAGCGAGGTAATGAAAGGCCCACCCACAAATCACGGTGTTTCACAGCTCCTGTGTTCCTAGCTAAGGACTAGCATCGAGACGGGCTATCCTTTCCCAAGCAGCCATGCTACGACCCATCCTCAAGGCCAGCCTGCTCCAGAGTATCTCTGCTCGCATGAGCGCTCTGACGAGAGCACTGGGGACACGGGTGGGACAGGGGGATGATGACGGTGTGCAGTGGGATCGAGAGGTGTTGGAGACAGCAGTGATTCTGGAGGGGGAGCTGGGACCACTAGAGGGAAGCATGAAGCCGCTCTCACTAATGGCTTCGGAGGATGGAGATGGGGAGCCTGAGAACTGGCAACAAAAGAAAAGAAGCTGCAGGTATGGGGACAGACAGTCACCTCCCAGGGTGCTGCTGCTTTGTGAGCTATCTCCCGTATGTCCTGGGCAGGCCCGGCTGAGCAGGCAAGGAGAGCAAATGCAACCAGCTATCTCCGAACAGCCCAAGTCCTTCCTGGTTCCCCAGAAGGAGGCAGTGGGATCTCACCATCCCCTGCACATCCTGGAGGCTCCCTGGGAGTAATGATGTGTCCCTCTGCTTTAGCATGTAATTAACACACGGTAAAAGGGGGCAAAGCTCATGGGCCATGCCAGCTGAAGGCTGCTCCCTGGCATCATAAAGAGGGTGAGCTGTGAGGCTTAGCTTAGCTTGGTGTCCAAGGATGGAGAACAGCAAAGAAACAATTCCCCTGTCCTGTCCCAGAGCACTGCCCAGGCTGGAGCCAAGGGTCCTGGCAAGAAAGGTCAGCTCCTTGGGAGTGAGGGAAAGAGAAGGGGACACAGGCACCTCAAGGGATGACTGTTCTCATACACTGAGTCCCCAGTCAGGTTTTGGTGCATATTTGGGTGCAGAGCAGCTTTCCACTCCCTGCTCCCAGGGATGTGACTGTTCTCCAGGGTAAAGGTACTAAGCCAAGGACGTTATTCCCCTACTTTCATTTTTGGTCCAACACAGTTCACAGTGCCCACCCAGGCCCTCATCTCAGCTATACTGGCTACCTGTCAGGGTGAGGCTTCCCTCAGCATCTCTGGCCATGCACCCAGAAGCATGCAATTAGGCTGGCAGGCCTCTTTTCCAATCTGTTTTTATATTTTCAGGAAGAAAGATCCTCTTCCCAAACCCCTGATGGTGCTGTGCATTTAACCTTTAGCAACTCATTTACCTCTGAATATATTTCTTCCTAAATCCACACCATCTTCCTCTCCCCATCTGTCAGATTCAGTTTATAACAAGAGGAAAGAGTATTTGACAAATGGGGAACTGAGACACACTGGACAGCCTTGAGATATATTGACCCCCAAATACCTACCTCATCTGCCCATTAATCCTGGGTAATTTCTAGAAAGGAGTCCTCTCTCACAGCCATACCTGGCTTAGGGTGGGATAAATGACTTAGCCTGTCAGCCTGCTCGGGATGTTACGAGGCACCTGGATGATGGGAGCTAGAATTCCCCCAGTCCTCCAAAAGGCTGTTTTGTCATTCAGGGTTCAGATCAGCAGAAAAAAGTAGAGGCTGTAGGGCAACACGTGTGATCTCTGGTGGAGTGAGTCTTCCCACCTGGAGCAGAGAGGGTGGGCATGGGGCTCATGGCAGAAGCCCATTTTGGCCAGGTGTCACTGGGTGGGTTTTGTGACTGGTAGTTCAAAGGTGTTTTGTACCTTTTCTGCAAAAGAGATAAAATTGGAAGTTTTGGTATCTGTGTTTCCTCTTTTTTCACCGGTTTGTTCTTCCTGAAGAAGACACTTTCACCATCTCCTCCACAACAGAAGAGACCCAGGGCATGACCTTTCCAGTCTGGGATGGCTGTCCTGGACATCCTCTGGGGCAGATTCATACTGTGTGGGACAGATGTGGGGGACTGTCCTGGTTCAGCTAGGATAGGGTTAAGTTTCCCCAGCAGAGAGGGGGAAGGGATCTCCAGCAGGGTTATTCATACCATGCTGAGGTCAGGTCCAGCGCAGGAGAGGAAACTTTTTCCTTTGTGGCTTTGGTGGCGGGGAGCATCGCGAGTGAGCTGTCTGTAACCATTGCGGTATTTCTCTGTATATCTTTTTGTCTTGTTTACTGTTATTGCTGTTTATTGTTGTTATCATTGCTACTGTTGTTCAGATTGTTTATTACACCGTTGTATTAAATTTCTTCTTATTTTAACCCGGGGTTTGTGCCTTACTTGTGTCTGAGGATGGGGGAGGGACAACGGCAACGTGGTCTCTGGTCCCAGCAGGGGTTAAAACCATCACAGGGAGTGGGAAAGCCTCATGTTAGCTGAGATACCAGATGCCCAGTGGCTGGCTCTAGGACACCCCACAACCTGTGAGCTGCTAGAAAGCCTACACTGACACTGAGGACAGGAAAAGCCATCTGTCCTGGCTGAAGGGAGCTAATGATGGGTGCTCAGCTCCACTGGGCTGTGTCCAGGGACTCCATCTCATGGGCGGTAGCATGAGGATAGGGATGTATTTCCAGGAGAGGTGCTCTTCATTTGGTTTCCAACATACAGCTTGGGAGCAAGAAGACTTCGCCCAGGGTGTGCAGCTGACAAAACCTTGGTATCAAACGTCCAGAAATCAGCCCTTCATGAACAGATGACTGAAAGGTCTGAAACTCCACAGCCCCAACCTCACTCAGCCCCAATCCTTCTATACAAATGCAAGAATGCATGCTTTTGACAGTCCTGCTTCTGTCTCTGATTCCAGCCATCCCATGAGCCATATTATCTTCTGAAGGGTCTCCAGTCTCCCTGGAAGTCCAGAATAACATCCTGTCAATGGCACAGACAGGAAACAGAGCCAGGAATTAAAGCCACTGAACACTTGCCTGGAGATGCCTGCAGAGCAGTCATTTATCATTTGAACAGCTGAGCAGGTATAGACTGGAGCAGAGAGAGACAGCAACATGGGTCTGGTCAGGAACAAAACATTATGGTAAACTCTTCTTAGAGCTCTGAGAATCCCATAAGTGATACCTTCGCTGGGAATACCCTTATTAAGGTGCCTCAGGAAAGAAATTCCCCTTTCCCCATTGCAAAAAGCATATGGCAAAGGGTGTGAGACTCCACTTCCCTGATCCACAAGAGCTCAGAGAAAAGGAGGTGGCTGCTACAGGGCAAAGTCACAGAAGTGTTTCTTTCTTTGGGCACAGGCATCACAGTACGCCTGGCTGCAGCTCTTCCATGTGTTAAGTCTTTGCTTGCTTCCAGTCTTTAGACATCTCATTTTTTCTGGAAAACTCTTTGCTATGAGAATATTTCAGATCCTGTTTGAACCGCAGCCCATGAACTGTTTTCTCTCCACTTGCTGGCTGAAAAAATGGGGGTCTGAGCCCATGCATCTGCATCTGTTCATGGGAATGCCTTGAGGCGTTGTGTGTTAATACACTCACTACAGACCACAGTCTAGTGTTTCTTAGTCGTACTAAATCACAGAAAATGACAACATGCTCCATCTGCAAGTGAACAGAGACATCTTTATGCACTGACTGAGCCAGAGCAGAGGAACATCTCACACTGCATAAGACGAAGGAGCCTGCAGCAAGGGTTCAGGGATGACCTCTCTAACTTCTGCCCAACTATAATAAGAGACTGAGTTTCTGGGATTGCTCCTCGTGGATGTCCTTCTTGGCTATTTGGGTTGTGCTGGTGCTCCCCGGGTCTGCTGGGATTTATATTTGTGCAGAGCATCACAGCACAGCTGAAGCATGGACTGCCTGTCTCTGGGTGAGGCTGTGTGCTCTGGGGCTGTCTCCATAGCTGGGTGGTAATGTGGGGGACACATCTTAGCTCTGCCCATGGCTCCTCTGAGTCTGCAAACCCAGAGCCAGTTCTGCTCTAGAGATGTTTTACTACCCTTTGCCCAAGAATATGCTTTTCTCATGAACTTGCAAGTGGAGGCCACACCAGCATCGATCAGGACTGCTCATCGAAGTAACCACAACAGGATTCTGGAGTAAACTACAGATAAACACTGCTACTCAGCTTCCTGCCTTTGTGAAAACCTCCTGAGGTTTTTCACTGAGCAATAGCTGCTATATTCATCACTCAGCAGAACTGCTTTTCTGGCTGCGATCTTCCTCAGAGGGTCTCTTCATCTGGGGGAGACAGGATGGACAGCGGTGTGGTGGCTTACACACAGCTTGTTGCAGAAGCGCCTCTTATGTAGGATACGTGCACAAAGCAGGAATGCTTTGATGTGCAATTTCCTTACTTGCCCCCACTGCAGCAAAGCAGTTAGTCTCACACAGTGCAGTACCTCTGCCCCATCCCTGCTGAGCACCACTGCACGGCATATGGTGACCCTTTCAGCCTCCGCAGCACGGACACGCTAAACCCAGGAGGTGGAGAGAATCTGAAACAGCAAAAATCCAACATAATGAGGCTTTTCAAACCAAAAAAGGCCAAAGGTGAGTGTTGCTTCTAATTGGACATGCCCTAATATCAGGGTGATGGAGGTGTGATAAAGGCTTTGGGTCAGGAACAGCAGGTTGAGTGTGCTCCCTGCGTCCCCTCCCTGACTCTGTAGGGTAGCAGGGCCAGGCAGGTGCATCATGCAGGCTGCACTGCAGAGGTACCAGTCTCTCAGAGCCTTAAACCCTTTCACAAGGAAAGAGAGATTGACAGGAAAATCCCAGCAGATACGCCACGAGTTGTATTTTTTCCCCACCTTAACCTGACCCATTGCTCCTGAGGAAACTGGGACTTTTAAAGGCTGGAGTGGGAGGAAGAATAACAGAGAGTTACTCAGTTGTCAGCTCTGCCTCTGGCTCTTGATACCACCATGGGCATGTATCCTGCCAGCTCTGTGTCACAGTACAGTGGAGATGAGCCTGTAAACCTTCCTTGCCTCCTAGGAATAGAGGATCAATTCATGAGAATCAGAAGAGCTTTGAAACTGCAGGTAGGAAGCTGTGAGGGGAAGATGCTGCAACTTTTTGGCTCTGAAATTCAAAGTAATGCTCCTTTTCATTTCTCTCACAGCTTGCCAGGCTTTGACAGGCTGAAGCATCAGGGAAGAGGGCAGCCTAAGCTGCACAGAGGTGCTGCTCAGAGCAGCTGCCTGCAGCTGGGACCTCTCTCCAGTCAGGGACTGGAGTTTGTCCTGGAGGAGCTGGAAAGAGCTGAACCAGCTGGGCAGGCCTGTCAGCAGGATGGGTTCAGTCCGAGCAGTCCCACCTGTGGCAGCCATCACTGTGTGCTCCCACGGCCCCCTCCAGAGATATCAAACTGCTGGTGGGACTGAACGTCCGCTCTGGTCAGCAGGGTGAAAAGCAGGACTGGAGGAGCTTGGGTCCCATAGCTTCCCCCAGAATAACCATCACTCTCCAGCCTTCCCTCCTGCACTCCCCAGGTCTTCTGGGAATCCCTCAGCAACTGTAGCAGGTTTTCAGCATCCCCATATGCTGCCCATGCTGCAACCTGGGTCAGGGATCTGTCAACCTCACACTGCAGTGTATGGCTCCATACAAATTAAATTCTTGATTAAATTGACCACAACACTTCAAGGGACCACTCACACTCTCAGTACCAGGTCTATAACTCTCCTTCCGAGCCTCCACAAAGTGCAGGAAGGACTCTGACCCAGCCAGCCCAGGGTTACTCCAGCCAGAGGAGAGCTGCTGCTGGTGATACTTCCCCAGCAAGTCTTTGCCTCAGTAGCCAGGCTGGTCCTGCTCAGGCAGGCACAGGCAGGCTCTGCTGGATGCTCTGCTGATCTCTGAGCATGCGAAAGTGCAAGCAGTAGGGAATGAGGCTGGGCTGGCTGATGCCTGGGCACTGCAGCGCAAGCCCTTTTGAATGGCCTTATCAATTATTCACACAGCTCAAAGGCTCAGTGGGTTCGCCTGCAGCTCTCCTTCCCTTGCCTCTGCTCTCTCTCCAAGCTCTCTGACATAATATGATTACCTGGCTTTTTCACAGCAGAGCTGATTTCAGAAGACGTCTCAGGAAGACACCTGAGGCATGCAGCGTGCCCGTGGCTGGCAAAGAGCTGGACTAAGCTGCGCTGTAAGCCACAGTTCAACTTGTGGGCTGATCTACAGTGCAGAGTGATGGGACCCTTTGCTAGCAAAGGCTCTGCTCCTTGCTGGGAGGCAGAAGGGTTGGGGAAAGACCAAGGTCTTTCCTGGAGACATTTGCCCTGCTTTGAGGTCATGAGAAATTGCAGGCTGAAGCCAGGGAAGAATCCGACCCGCAGCCTCGCAGGGTGGCTTCCCTGGAGCAGGGCAGTTCTCACAATTCCTTGGTTGCTGTGAGGAACTGGTGGATGAACTGTGCCATGAACACTCCTGAAAAGTGCTGTCCTGGAAGCAGAGCAGGGTCAGTGCCGGTGGTGGATGCAGGGCAGTGGGCCCAGATGCATCTGACCCCTTCTGCCCCCTTGCCCTGTTACTTGCTCAACCTAGATGAGACTTATCTCATGTCTGGGATGTGGGGACAGGGAGTTTCAATTCCTCCTGTCCTGAAGAAGTGTCATACAATGGCTGTGGAGCCAAAGTGTTGAGAATGGAGTGTATTATTCACTTTCTCTCTTTGCATGTATCATACACAGGCCTCTGCATTGCATGTGTGCGTGTGTTGTGTGCTGCTGAGGGTGGCACCACATTTGCAGGGCTGTGTTTTGTGTCCCTGCACTGGCAGTGGACAGGGGGGATTGCTCAGACATGGGGGGCTGTGTTACTGACGGAGGAGCCCAAAAGGTCTGTTCCTGCTGGTGCAATGGCCTCTTATTGACACGACTGAGGAGCTGTGGTTCCTCAGCAGATGAGCCGAGGTGATCAGGGATGTGGGGGACGAGGAGCCGGGGTGCCAAGGTGATCAAGGCCCTTCTTGAGTCCACACTAGGCATTTGCCTTCTAGTTCCCTGGAAAACAGATTTCCATGCATGAAAGGGGATAACGAGGAGCCAGCAGACACAGTGAGGCTGTGAGTTTAACTGATGTGTGTCAAATCCTTCCACTCAAGAGCCAGCCATGTGCAAGCTGGGATGCTCCCAGTCATGCCAGCCTTGCTCTGGGAGACAGGTGATGCTTGCCAGTCTCCAGGCATACATCTCCAGACTTCATCCCTTGCTCTGCCAGCCTCCTTGATATAGCAGCAGGTCTCTGGTTGCAATGCTCATAGCAGCCTTGCCAGTACTGGGACAAGACATAGGAAGAGGTTTTATTTTTGGCTGTGGTGCAGAGGGTGAGCAGGGAGAAAACTGTGGTATGAGGAGAGTCATGTCAACGGGAGGTAAGTCTGGGCATCCATCCTAGTTGGCTGGTGTTCTGACCCTTCTGCAAGATGTTGGTGGCTTCTAATGACTGAAGGTCCTGCCAGCAGGGCTCTCCCCTTCCCCTCTCCCATGTCTACTTGGTCTTGGCCACATGCACACAGAACTGCCATGGGGCATTTGTCTTCCTGACAGAAGGGTGGAGGTGTGAGAAGAGGTGTTTCAGCTAGACTGGGATGGAGAGGGGAC
The DNA here is from genome assembly GCF_965140245.1 of Athene noctua. Taxonomy (NCBI): domain Eukaryota; kingdom Metazoa; phylum Chordata; class Aves; order Strigiformes; family Strigidae; genus Athene; species Athene noctua. Next base: position 7,354,852 of record NC_134060.1, read on the forward strand.
CCGGTGATATCGCTCCCTGCTGCCAGGATGGAGTTGTAGAGAAGAGGGGTACTTGCTGCTGGAGCTGGGCAAGGGCTGCCTGCTCTCTCGGCCCATTTGGACCTCACTGCCCCAGGTCACCGTCACCCCAGGGGAGCAGGACCCCGCTGCAGAGGCGAGCCTCTGACCTGAGCTGGTGGCTCATTTGTAACAGGCTCCGCATTCACGCTGTGGTGTCCGTCTACGAGCACTCAGCTGCCTTGTCATCAGCCAATTCGATCCATCAGCTTCTTGACAGGCTCGAAGAATAAAAATAACCACCCATTTCTAAGTGCCTATTATGGCACTTTGAAAAATGCCTCCGCAGGCGAGCCTGAATTATTCCCAAAGTACTCATTTTTTAAAAACGTTATTTTAATGTAATAAATTATTTGTACTGAAGAGTAAAAGATTATCCATGTACCCTGATCACTCTCTGCACAGCGAGGGGTGCGGGCCTGTGCCTCCCATGGGGAGGGTAGTGCAGTAAGCTCTGGTGCTGTGGGGAGCAGAGGAGCTGTCTCAGCCACCTGGGAGCTGTCGTTGATGATCTTTGTGCTGCTGGGAAACACTAGTGGGAAACCTGCAGAGCTGCCGTTGCTGCTTAAAAAACCCCATGTGACCCAGGGGACCTTGAGGTGGCCCGGCACAATGCAGCATCCTTGGTGAGGAAGGACAGACCTGGCTGCCCCATGCAGCCCAGGTCCATGGGATGGCAACTGCCTGTGGACCAGCCAGCTCATCGCTTCCAGCAGCGGAAGAGTTTTGCTGTTGCTGTGGCTGGTCTGAGGCGGGCAGCTCCTAAATGCCACTACTCTGGAGCTGGGGAGCTGCTCAAGAGCCTCCTCAGCAACTCTACCCATTTCCCAGGAGCATCATGGCATGGGGATGCTCAAAACCCTGCACACCCCTCCACACCTCCGTGTGCTGGGCTGGGCCTGGCTGAGTGAACCGAGCAGCTGTTAGGCATGCAGAAAATAAAGAAACGCCTTGCCTGGGCTTGCTCTGGGTGCAGGCACTTGCTCAGCTAGGCAGGGATGGGATGGGACCCCTGCACAGCCCAGGGCAAACTGCAAGGAGAGACTGGTCAGGCTTAGCAGGGGGAAGGGGCTCTCCTTGCAGACAGGCTCGGTGTGATGACAGGCTGAGGGAAACGGGAATCCTTCATCTCCCAGCAACCAGCCACCTGGGAGCACCGTGCCTTCTCCTCCCGCGGGTATCCTCATCCACACACAGCTGGCAGTGGCCTGAACCGTGCTGTCTTGCAGCTTTTGGTGCACAATACCAACCATGAGCAACAACTGCTTGAGGACACCACTGTGACCTGCTCCCTGGAGCAAAAGTGCTCAAAAAAGACCTGTTTTTTTAGGGTTTGTTTGTTGTGTTGTTTTTTGTTTTGTTTTGTTTTCTTTTTTAGCAGGGTATTTTCAACATCTTTGGGACTTCTTTTCGTCTAGTATTCCATGACATTTTAAATATATTTATTTTCCTTTTTTCTTAAAACTGCTTTGGTTTAAGCTAAACCCTAAAATACTTGTTTTTCACAGCCTTGTCTTGGTGAAAAAAAAAAAAAAAAAGATGAAACTTTATTTTGGATGAATGTTTTGGGTGAATCTAAAAAATAGTGGGGTTTTTTTGTTAAACAGCAATTTGTAAAATATGAATTGAAAGAAGAAGAAGGCTCCAGCTCAAGTTTCAAACAACTCCTCTGTGGGAAGCCAGACCCCCAGCATTGCCTACTGGGCTGCTTGAGAGCGTGGGAAACCATCATTGTTGAAGATGTGAGGCCATAGTGTAAGGGTGGAGGCTGTGATTGCAGCCCCAGCCACGACATGGGGGAAATGTTAGTGTTCACTGCTGGGAAGGGGACCCTGGCAGAGCAGCCCAATGCCCACCTCTGTCTCCAAGAGGGACCAACACAGCGTGGAGAGCATATGCTGTCACCTCTTTGGGTTGACCCAGCTCTGCACTATTTCCAATGCCTCTTTCGTGAGCTTGTGCAAGGATCCGTGCAGGCTCTGGAGACGCTCTCCGACAGTCCTTCCACCACACGGGCTGGAGCCCATCACGTCCTGGGGCTCTCCTCCCCACCAGACCTCCCCTCCCCGAGTGGCTTGATTATAGGGTAGCCATTCAAATCATTTTAATGAGCTCAGCCTGCTGCTGTGAGGCACCAGTAACTATGGCAACTTCATTCAAAGGTGGCGTGCGTGGTGGCTGTGTCAGGATTTGTCTTTCAGGGAGCTGATTGGAGGAGACGGGCGAAGGTGGGAGTCCTTTGGGAATTTGGGTTTGCTTGCACGAGGGGTTTCATTTAAAGCGGTGACAGATGGCACTCTCAGGAGGCAGAGGTCCAAGGCAGACAAGTTCCCTTTGGTCCAGGGACTCACTGCCCACAGTCCCACAAGAGATGGGGACCCAACGCTGTGGCAGAGCACTCAGCAGTGATGGGGAGCCCTCCTCTCCATCACTGGCCCCGCCATCACCTTGAAGGCATTAGCAAATTGGTCTTCAGTCCTAGCAAAGAGCCTGGCCCTTGCTTTCTTCGACACCCAGGGAAAGCAGGTTGCACTCCAGCTGGTGGTGGAGCACTGCCAGTCTGAGAGCAGGATCAGGCCCGTGGTCCCACCTGAGGCACACACAGCCAAACCCTGCACCGTGCTGCTCACACTTTGCCAGCCCAGCCATTCTGCTCTTCTTGCTTACACCTTGGGCAGTCCTAGGGCACTCACAGAAAATACAGGTTTTGTTGGCTTTATATTAGCATCATGAAGAGCTGGAGCAGGCATATTTTCCTAGTAAATCACTTCCATCCCACTCTGGGCTGGCTTACACAGGACACAGCATTCAGGGAGGAAATAATTCTTACGTCTCAGTGCCACTGGCAACCATAAAACCACTGTCCAGCTGCCACAAACCTCTGTAGTCACATAGTTTATTCAGGTGAAATAAACAGGGCATGGGCATGGGCTGCATCACTGCCCAGCAGGCTAAATCGTGGGTCCAACCCCGCATGGTTTTGTCTGGATCCAGCTGGTACCCTCCCACAGCACAGCTTTGGGGAGGCTCTTTCCCCGCGGGAAGCACAGGTGAGGCCACCCTTGTTTTGCAGGAAAATGCTGCCTGGATGCACGGTGTGCCTGGGAAAGGGCACCATGTCCCTCGGTGCTCGGTTTGCCAAGCACTGTGCTGCTGCTGCTGCGCTGGCCAGGACAGATCTTCCCAGGCAAACCCCTGGCACTAGTGCCAGGCAGCTTTAACCTCCTCCCTCTGGGTAGTGTCTGTCTGCACTGTGCCACTCCGCGGTGCAAGAAGATGCCACAAAAGATAGATCCTCCCAGACCAAAGCTCACCAGCTAGTCCTGTTAATGGCACTGCGTGGAGGTTGCCACAGAGTTCTCCTTGCTTGTATCAGTGGCCTAATTTCCCTCTCAGTCTCTTTGGTATAAACAGATCCTACAGAAACCAGAGCTTTTTCTATAGACTCCACTTTTAATGCGCCATTACATGCCCTCTGAGAACTGGGGTGGTGAAGTTATTCCAGACTCACACATGTGTATCTTGGATCAGTGTCTGGTCCCAGCTGAATTTCACAAGTTAAGTCTCAGTGAGATGTAAGGATTTTTTTAAGCACCTCCTGGATTGCATCAGCAATAAATTTGTGTTTATAGGCTCAGTAGCTGAAGCCTGCTTTTAGGGGAAATGCGAATGAATAGAGAACTCAGGGTGGAAAGGTGGGGATTTCAAGGGTCACAAGTTGCAGCAAAGGAAACCCTCCCTGTGGACACCAGAACTTGAAGTCTGCTCAATCTCAGACTTGTAGAACTAAGCAAAAAGAGAAATGTTCTCAACATATCTCTGAATCTGAAAAAAAAGTTTCCCACTCAGGCTGGAGCTGTTCCTGACTCTGTCTCCTTGCCCATTTTAATTAATCCAGCTAGGATCACAGTTACTAGGAACACAGCATAGGAAAGGCACATAGACGAGAAGTCAGGATGGAAGCACAGTAGGAATTTTTGGATGAATTGTGTTTTTTTCCACTGGTAAATGCTGATTTTTTCAAAACTGACATTTATTTTAAGAGAAGGTCGGTTTTGATTAATTTATTGAGTCAGAAAAAACTTTGGAAGGAGTTCTGAATTTGTCAAAATGAAGTGTTTTGACATTCTCAAAGGAGAAAAAAAATAATCTATTTTCCAGTTCAGATGACCTCTTGTTTTGAAATTTAAGCTAATTATAATTAAGTATTTAAAAAAAAATGAATACTTTGAAATCAGACTTGGAAGGGAGACTCAGCTCATGAATGTCTAAGATTCTGACTTTTCAGGACAAGCTGTGGTGGAATCCTTTGTGCAATCTGAGACATCATCACTTCTCACCTTGACTCAGGATGACACATGAGAAAATACAGCCTGGTCCTGTGAGCTGAAGTCATCTCTCAGGCAACGGTGCAAAAGCTTGTCCTGTTTCCAGGTTCACAGCAGATGGACCAGAGCAGTTGAATTGGGATGACTGCAAACAGCTCTGATGGCACATGTGGGAGACAGAGCTCCCAAAAAGATGGCTTTTCAGATGATGCTGTTGGCTGCTGACCCCATCCTGAGCAGACCCTGTTTGCAGAAGGGAAGAAGACCCCCCTGCCATCACACAGAAGGTGCAACCACACCCAAAGAGCCATCTGCCGTTGATGGTCCGGGGATTTGGAGAACTGAAGTTAGCTCCCAGCTTCAACACACAAGAGCATAAAAAAGTTGTTTGAAGCTCAAAATCTCAGAATATTGGGTATTGAGTTCCCACTGGCACCTGTCGGATATGAGGTGCTCCCCTGTGCTGGCTCTTTGGCTCCTGCCTGCGAGCGGCTGGTGCACAGTGGGACAACAACAGCCCCGCGCTTCACATCTTGTCTCTTGAGCAGTGGGCAGACTGTGAACCTGGAGTGCAAAGGTGGTGTGAAGGTGTCACTATCTGAACACTTCACCTGAAAACTTCAGCTGGTCTTTCTGGGGCTGAACAGATCCAGGCTTCTCCCCTCAGTCCCCAGCCCCTGCTGACGGCCAGCGGCCAGGCAGCCCTCACAGGCTGAGGATCGGGAAAGCCGATGGGCAGCGGATCTGTGCACAGCCTGGCTTAGCCATGTTGGCAGAGGAAGATCCACGCTCTTCTCCTGGCACGGAGCAGCTCCAGGGGAGCAGCAGGATGGGTGGTAGCTGCCAGCTTCCCCGCTCCCTTCCAGACTGGGGAGAGCCACTAAGCACACATGGCCTCTGGGCTCTATAATCTCCAGTCACAATGCTCTCCTCTAAATTGCATTTGTGCTCATTGGAAGTGATTACATTTTCCTGGAAGGATTTGACCCTCTGGCTGCTGACTGCAATGGCAGCACTCCTTCTCCGAACGGCTGCTGGCTGGAGGCTCGGCGGAGTGGCAGCCAGCAGGAGCTGGGAGCTCTCTGCCTTCCCGTCCTTGGAAGCAGCTGTGGAGGCTCCTGGCTTGCAGGAGGGTCAGATGGTCAGAGTGATCGTCCAGCACAGAGGAGGTGTTTCACCCCCAAGAGAAAGCATGCTGAGAAAGAGAGCAAGGAGGAAGAGTGGTACAGATAGTCTGCACTGGCTGCCTTGCCAGCCTGAGACAAAAAACAGACAGGATGGAGAATGTGACACCATATCGCATTAAGCATTTATGCAACATTAGTGCTGCGGGACCAGCCAAGGTTCAGGGGTTTGGAAGCTTGCTCAGAGCCGGGAAGGCTTCTCTGGACTTGCCTGGGAAGTGGGTGGGTTCTGAGCTATGGGAGAGATCTCCAGCACTTCACGCCAAGCAGACTCACTGCTTGGCTTCACAGCCTGGCAAAAGAGCTGTAACCGGCACCTTCTTGGGGAGTGAGACTTGTTCCTCTCCAGCCCCACAGAAATCCCGGGAATGTCTCGGCAATTCAGATGGTAAAATTGTCCTGTTAACTTTGCAGAGCCCAGGAGCAGGAGGGAAACTCACCTCACCTCTCTCTTTGTTTTATGGATGCAGGTCCCTGGGAAGCTCTAAGGGAGGAGCTCCGGAAGGTTCTAGTGGCAGTGATGTATGCAGCTTGAGGTGCACAGCTGGAGACCAGACAGATGTTGTTATTCTGGGTCTTAGGACATAGGTCTGTTAGCTCTGAGCAATGAAGGTTACTCTTAGCTCCAAAGCCTGTTGCTGCATCACTTCTATTATTCACCCCCAACTTCTGGGTATTTCTCTGCACCTATTTATAGGAGCATAATGAAGCTATGGGTGGTCCAAGCTGCTGGCATCTGCCTGCATTCCTTCTTCCTGCCCTGTCCCATGGAAGGAGAGGGAGCAGAGCCCAGGGTCTGCATCCCTCCAAGTGATCTTTCCTTCAGGAAGTGTCTGTGATGGGCCTGACCACATCACAGTGCCAAGAATGAAGGGGAAAGGGGAAAGGGGAAAGGGGAAAGGGGAAAGGGGAAAGGGGAAAGGGGAAAGGGGAAAGGGGAAAGGGGAAAGGGGAAAGGGGAAAGGGGAAAGGGGAAAGGGGAAAGGGGAAAGGGGAAAGGGGAAAGGAAAGGAAAGGAAAGGAAAGGAAAGGAAAGGAAAGGAAAGGAAAGGAAAGGAAAGGAAAGGAAAGGAAAGGAAAGGAAAGGAAAGGAAAGGAAAGGAAAGGGAAAGGAAAAGGAAAGGAAAAGGAAAGGAAAGGAAAAGGAAAAGGAAAGGAAAATGTCTCCTCTCATCTTCCAGATAGGCCAAATGAAAACTGGGGGCATGGGAAGCACTGTAACACTTCCATGAAAGACACAGTTTGTGGCCAATCACTCTGCCCATGTCTCCTGGACAGAGGAAATGTGATAGACTATAAAGATAAAACCATGCAAAGTGCAGGAAGTTCATAGTTGTCTTTCACATATGAGTGAGACGGAGGCGTCCATATTCAGTAAATCGTAACTGTCAGAACATCCCCAGGGTCCCAGTGCCGATGCCCCCATACACAATAATATGCTGCTTAGTACCAAGAATAGTCAGAAATTATCGGTTGTCCTTTGTGCATCCCATCCACCAAAACACTGAAACCAGTTTAACAGCAGCAACACCAGCTTGTACAGATGTGTTAGGTACCCTAGAACAGAGTGAAGCTTTCAGCAAGGTGCTGTCTTGAAGGAGGGTAGAAAACTCATTTTTGAATGCCCTGGCAGAAACCAGCTCATAGATTTTGAAGAGAGAGAAACAGTCTTCAGATGAAGTTCTGGCCTCAGACTTCTCCAAAGAGCAGAGGGACAGAAGCCTTAATGATTGCAGCAGTCCCTATATTTTTCAAATCCATGATTTCCCTCTCTCCTAGATAAAGTTGGGGGAAGATGCCGTTGTTTCCTTGCTCGGTCACCCAGTCTGCCCTTGGCCACTGGAGAACTCGTCTTCACAGCATATGCTGGCTGCATAAATATGCACTAAAAGAGCAAGATATTCAGTCCTAAACCCCACATCTCTAACTGAGTAGTTCCTGCCATAAATTCACAGGTATCTCTGTATAACTAACCGGTTTAGAGATTTAATTCTTGCTGTTCTGATCCCACCTGAGGGTTTGCACCAGGCTAGAGGAGTCTGTACCATCCTGCAACACCAGTGGGAAGAACCTGCTTCAAGGAATACCACCATCGAAAAACCTTCTCCCTGTGTTCACTCCCTGCATAGCGGGACACACAGCCCTGGACCTGCAGACTCATCCCCTGCCGGAGTCCCACGTACTGACCTGGGAGGAATCTGATTATTCCCGATGTGCTTCCAGTGGGAGGCAAGAAGCCAACCGGCCGTGACGGCTGGATGCTGCTGTGCTCCTCCTCGGCCACTGAAGCCCAGAGGACAGAGGCAGCCCCGGGCAGCTGTTGGGGGGCCCCGGAGCCCCAGCCCGGTGTGAGGCTGCTGCCCTCCGCCTTCCTCTCCAGCTGGGACAGGCAGCTCCTGGCAGAGCCCTCCGCGGGCCGGGGGAGCGAGCTGCCGGGGAGCGGGAGGGCTGTAATTACAGAGATAACTCACACCATGTCACCCAACAATGATACATGAAAATGCTACATAAACCCGTCTATCTGGCGCTCTCGATTTATCTTTCTGCCTCTCTATTTATTTCTTCCTCCAGCCTATCACTCGGTACTGTGCAGGAGCTGGAAATGCCAGCTGCTGAAAATGCAATTTGTTTTGATTCACCAACATCTCCCAAAATATCTCTGTGACCTCTTGAATTTTTTTGCAATGAATTATGATAATGATGATTTTTACTTATATTAACAAACTGCAGTAGCTCCGCATGGCCAGCAAATATACAAAAAAACCCCAACAAATTATACATACATTACTTTTTTTTTTTTTTTTTTTTTGTTTTTAATAACGAGGCCTTAAAACAGTATCAAACAGGGGTGGCTTTTCTCTCTTCTTTTCTAAAAAGCATCAGTACCAAATTTCTACCCTAATTATAACAATGCTTCTCCTAATGAAAGAATTCATTTGCCTACTCTAATCAGCTGGCTGGCTTCGGAAATTGCAGCTGATCGGTGTGGAGGAGGGGACTGCAATAAAGGTTTGGAGGAGGCAACTCGCAGTTTCCAAGATACCTCAGAAATTAGGAAGCCACATCCACAATGAGGTGTAAATTGGTGATGGTGCTGAGAACCACATGGCAGTACTGGTCTGTGCTTCTCTGGGGAATCTTCCTCCTGGAGACCTTCCTGCCCCTGTGCAGCCCCACTCTGCTTCCAGGAGGGGGAATCGTGAGCCGCATCCAGGGGTGGAGAGGAAAAAACACTGCTAATGAAAAGTGATTTTAAAGCACATTAGTCTGTTCTTGTTGGTTTTTGGGTTTTTTTTGGGTTGGGTTTTTTTTTTCATAGAGAAAAACAGAGATGCTGAGCCAAAAAGGTGGTTTCTCCCAGTCCCTGGAAGGCCCCAGGCAGCAGAAGTGCAGCTCTGGGAAGCCCAGGGGCTTTGGCGTGTCTCTGCTGGGCGTGCAGGGCTTCACAAGCCACCCGCTGGCTCCTTGCTGCAGCGGGGTGGGACCGCAGGCTGTGAGTTTTAGGGCCTGAGTTTGTTGTCCTCACACTGCTTTTGGGCAAGGGCTGTGTGGGATAGCGGTGTATCCCCCTCGCTAAACCCTTTCTTCATCGGTGCTGTCACAGTGGCACTCTGGGTCTTGTAGTTCACAGACTGCAGCCTGAAGCAGAGGTCTCAGCACAAGCTGCTGGGGGGGTTCTGAGACAGCCCCCAGCTCTCCCCCTCCTGCTCCAGGAACCCCCACACCCCAGCACAGACCCCACGTGTCCAAACAGTCCTCATGCCAAGCTCCATCCAGGTGGTTTGTGAGGACATGGGAGCTACGGACTGTGGGAGAACAGGTGTAATGATGATCACACAAGTCTTTTAAGACTTTTCAGGACCCATGGGTGCTAATCTGCTTGAACAGAAGCTGAGCATGTATCACCATGCCTGAAGGCTTAAAATGGTCAGTGGGCGTTAGCAATGTCTCATGATTAACTCATTCCAACAGTGACTAGTGACAAAAGCCCTCACAACATGATGAAGGCTGTCTCAGGGACATGGTGCAGAGGTCTCAGTGATGCAGTTCTTTGCGCTGCCCTGTCTTGGACCCACTTTCTTCTGCCAAGCAAGTCACTCATGCTCTGTGTGCTTCTGCTGCCCTGTAATGATGACGTTCAGCGTGGTACGAGGCCCTAGGATATCTCATACAGACCAGCACACCTCAGGTTTCTGGTCTTGTAGGTGCAGTTGCAGCAAAGCAGCGTGGAGCCACCTCCTACACTGTAGCAAACTCATAATTTCCACAACCAAACAAGCTGTGGTTAGAGTCTCATATTCATGTACAAAGACTTACTCAACAGGAAAAAGCATCAGGCAGTGTGGGACCAGTTCCAGGCTATGGATAACTGGGTAGTCATAGGAGAAACTGGAATTTAAGACCGGCTCTTACCAAGCCTTGGGAGAGCAGAGAATTTGCTGACTGATAGTCCAAACGCAGGAGCATTTGGATTGATTGTGAGACTTCGTTTTTTTGTGGGGAGGGATGTGGGCTTAGCTGCATGCACCAACCTCATGCCACCAAACAGCATGACAGAATGTGCCAGGCTCATGGAGCTTTGTATGAAGAACCTGCTCAGCAAGGTGCCAGTTTCAGCAAATGTGGGCCGTGAGGAGATGGGGGTTTGTAATGTCCCAGCCACTGCTAACTTTTCCTTTCCAGTCTGTGGTCTGCGCTGCTCTAGGATGGAGCAGTGCACAGACAGAGATCTGCTCCTGCTGTTGGGCCTGAATGTCTAACAGGGCCATGGAGGTACCGGCAGGGTCTGAGGGTACCAAGTGAGCTCAAAGATGCAGTGTTGCTGTCACTGCAGAGAGATCACTGCACCTGTGAGGGACCTACCCCTGCAGGTGCCAGGTTCCCTCCTGGCAGTATGCACAGTCCGTGATTTTTAGATCAAAAAGCACTTTCAGTTTGGCCATGGCAGGGCAGGGTAGGATGTTGTATCCCAACCTCCCATCTGACTCCTCTGCAATCTCCCCAGCACCAATTCTCCATCCTGCTCTGTCCTCTCAGACCATTGCAGTGCTGGGATTCTCAGACTCATTGACACAAGCTCTTGCCTCACATTTCACAAGTTTTTGGGAAATACAACAGGAACAGCTGGAGCAGAAGCTCTAGGAGTGAATGGGTGGAACCCAGCAGCTCTGTATCAGCTCTGGGCAGGAGTTGAGTCTGGGATGATCAGGTGTTGAATGTGATCACCAGATGTTTCTAGTAAGAATAATGCAACTCTTTTGCTGTATGGTGAAATCAGCAAAAGGGATTAAGCCCAAAATACCCCAAAAATAGCTAACTAGCACCACTGCCCCAAAATGCATCTTTACCCCTGGACCACTATGACAGACATAGCATGGGAAACTGTAGAGTATAAGCAAAGTTCTTTGAAGACACAAGCAAAGGGGCACAGTGTGCACTGAGGAAAGACAGAGATCAGCCAGCAACCCAAGTGTGTGTATGAACTCTGCAAGCATAGACAGGTACAGTGAGGTTCCCGGCTCCTCCTACTTAGCCACAGGTATCTCCTCCCAGGTCACCCTCCAAGATCTCCTGAACAGATGGGTCTTCTCACGGATCTGCTTACACCTGGGTGTTGCTTGTCATGCCCTAGGCTATATCAAATTTTCCTTCAGGTTACATGGTTGCTGAGTAGCAGACCTTGCTATGACTCAGGAAGGCCCTAGCTTTCTGCACCATCTCCTGTCATTGAGCAGAAAGGGCTCAGTGGCTTTTACTGCATTTTCTGCCCAAGAGGAACATCTCCTCGCCATCATCCCAGGACCCAGCCATGCCAGGGAGTGGCTGGCTGAGATCACCTGAGCCTCACCAGAGCATATTGATTCTTTTCTAACCATCAGGTACAATAATGTTTAAGTAAGATTTTAGTATCACCATAGTAGTAGCAACACAAAGCAGCTGGAAATTGGCCTGTGAGAAGAGGGGTCCCAGAGAAAAGTTAGGAAGCAGCACCTGTGCGGGTGGCACTGCACAGAGACACTGTCACTTGACTGTCCCCTCACACCCTGGGAAATACCCAGAAGGTCCACACAGCCCCATGTAGCGTGGTCCTCACAACACACCCCCACGGGTGCTGCAGCCGCCTGCACTCTTGCGTACATGGGCACTTAGGAGGACCCACGCCCAGCTGGGCAGACACGCTTGCTCCAAACGCACACGCGGCCGCTCTCCCGGCCCCCAGTGCGTGCAGGGCTCGCTGGCTCGGGGCAGCGCTGCGGTGGCAGCCGGTGGAGGCAGGGGATGAAGGATGCTCACATGCCAAAGCCGTCAGCACCATGGGTGCTCATGTGACAGTCGCAGGGTATCTGTTTTCCCTTCAATGGTATAAATGCTCTCTTCAGAACAGCACATTCCCCGCCACCGCTAATGAAAACACATGGTGCATTTATGCAAAAGCTCCTTCTCATTCTTGGTAATGACATTGGTGGTGGCAGCTCCTGTCTCCTCCTGCTGCCTCACTCCCTCCCAAGCACCCTTGTCATTTCCCTTCCCTTTATCGACAGCCTTTAATGGGATGAGTCTTTTGCCAGCAGAAAGGAGCCAATGTGTTCTCAGCGGCTGTCAAAGGCACTTCGACTGCATAAAGAGCCTCCCATGTGGTCTCACAGTTAAAATATATATACATACAACAGACAAAACTGTCACCAACGTGCCAGAACCATCATTAGCACTTGATCTTCCTAGCACAGAGGACATGCCTCAGCTAGTTATTTTCATCCTAAATCCTTTTTTTCTGTTTTCGTTTTATTTTGGGAAATGGGCTGGGGAAGGGTACTTTGTTTCCCCTGCACTGCATGGAAGAAACAACACAGACCTGGTGGGCACATTATGTTCCCAGTAAGGAGCTGTGGCATCTCTATGAGACGCTTTTAGAAGGCGTCAGACAACCTCCTAACCTGTCTACCCCACTGCCACCGTTTTGATAAGCTTTATGTGAGACTAAGCTAGCCAGGAAGTGCAGGGAAGGGAAAAACTACACAGCATCAAGAGGGAGCAATAGTGCGAGGATGCACTGAGCAAGGAAAGGAGCTTATTTCTCTGCTAAATCAGCCCATGAGGGCCCTGCAATACCTGCTGCTGTTGACAAGGAGCTTAGCAGGCAGACCTGGCTGTCTGCAGTTGTCATAAGTGGAGGGAAGGGTGCCTTTCCTCTGAATCCATGCTCGTTTTTCCCCCCAGCCGCCTGCTGCCCATCTGATGCATCTGGATCTCTCTAGGATAGTGATGATTCAATGGATTGATGCTGTCTGGTGTGCTGGGGACACCGTGCAAAATAAGCAAGGCATGTGGGCCAGTTGCAGCAGCAGGTTTCTTGTCTCTCTGCAGAACATCTGTCTGTGGCCTGTCTGCTTTCCTGCTGTGCTTATGGTCTCACCCGTGCAGACGGTGTTGGCCATTTGCACATCGTATCAGATGCTGGATTAAGGAGTTGGCTCATCTGGATGCACTGAAAGGTCTTGTGGCAGGTACCACTTGCCTAAAGGAGAGGAGCTCTGCTGGCGTCAACAGTAAGACACACAGGGTGTGTGTCAACAGCAATCTGTTTACAGGTACCTCTCTGCCTGCTGCTGCCCAGACCTCAGCTGAGGAGCACCCATCCAGAAATATATTCTAGTAAATCTTTAGGGAAGGTCACACCATCATCTTCTCCACGTAGACATGCCTTGGGAGGGCAATTCCCTGTGCAAGCCCTGTGCTTTCCACCATGGACTTTGTCTTCCCCCACCAATGTTCATTTTTTGCCCAAGCAAATGTCCCACCAACCAGCTTGTTTAGGCAGAAATAGAAAAAGGGACCCAGGTACCAAAAGGATATTTTCTTTAAGAAGCAGAAGAGTCCCTGATAGGACAAGTTTCCTCTGACTTCTCAGCTCTGGGAGCATGATCAGATAAAAAAAACTGACTGCAGCCTGCGGCAGCTATTTGCCGCTGCCCGGGAGCAGCCACTGGCACAGTGGTGAGGGTGTTCAGGACAGCAGAGCAGGGCTTCTGCTGCCCAGCCAGCTTTGGCCTCGTAACGCAGCACCAGCCCCAGCAACCCCGGGGCCAGGATGCGGGGAGTGAATGTAGGCTGCGATTCTCAGCCGCCCCCCCGGGAACGGCCGCCTGAGCCACCTGCGTCCCAGCGAGCTGGGCTGAGCCCGTGCGGGAGAAACAGGCAGAATCAGACCGGAGTGATGAATACATTGGAGGATGCCACACGGTTTCACAGACAGAAAGAGAGGCTAAATTCATCTACTAAATTATTCACTGTGAATTTTTGCTCTGTTCTAGCAGACACACATCCAGCAGCTATATAATAGGGAAATTCAGTATATATCATAGTAGTTAGACACGTATCCATTACGCACAGCAGTTGTTAATCTTCAGTGAACGTATTTAATAATAGCTATTTATGTAACATACATTAACTACCCCTTTTAAACTGAAATTGAATGCATATTTGAGAACCTTAATTCAAAGCACTGCTTAAAGCTGAGTCTCTGAGTAAGGGTAATAAGGATTTCAAAAGAGGGGTGTTTAAGTACTTTATAATAAAGAAAGGTGACTGGAAAGAAAACCTTTTAAAAAAAAAAAAAATCCAAAGAGGTTTTTTGCCCTTGAAATCCCTCCTGGGTGCAGTCTGGAGCCACGTGGCTGAGAGGAGAGACATGGGCGAAGAGAAAGCGTGGAGCTGACACAGGGCTGGTTATTGCAAGCAAGAGAGGTTGCTGAGTGCCCTGGAGGCACCGGAGCCCTAGGGACTACAGCTTTGGTGAGGGATGAGCTGGGCTCCGCAGCTGCCCTGATGCCCCGGGCCGTGGGAATCTCCTGTTGGCAGCACTGCTGCTGCGCAGAGCCCAGCTGCGCCCAGGGTGTGCGGGGAGGTGGGGGAAAGCCCTGTGGTACCTCCAGACTTGCAGCTAAACCCACCACAAATCTCCCTAAAAAGGGAAGGAAGAAAGAAACACAGATTCACAAAGCACTGCCAGAGTCCACCCATCCCCATGGGAGTCCCCATGGCACTGGGGTGTGGATGACCTGAGCTCACCAGCCTGGGCCCAGGGAGGCTGCTGGGCTAGTACATCCTAAAACATCTAAAAAATCATCCCCCTAATTCTTTATTTTCATCAGCTCCTCCATCCCTCTACAATAGGGATGTATGTCAATGTCAAAGTTAGATTAATGGTTGGACGGGATGATCTTCAAGGTCTTTTCCAACCTAGACGATTCTGTGATTCTGTGAATACCCAAACATTAGACTAGACAGAGGTGGGGAGGAGGGGTGGTAGCGATAAAGGATCAAGTGGAACCTAATGGTGAGTGAGGGGCGCTGGAGCTCCTCCCCAGAAAGCATGCTCGGCCTCCCAGGTGCCTGGTCACCCAGAGAGACAGGACCAGAGTCTCCTGCCCTGCACCAAACAGCTGCTTGCTCCATCCTTCCTGCTCCTCAACAGCCTCCAGCCCCTCCTGCCACCCTACCCAGTTCTTCCCTGCCTCTCCGGCCTCACCAGTTTTTCCCCCTTTTGCTGATTGCTTCCTAAATTAGCCAAGCTAAAACGAGTTTTTCTGTGAGTGGTGGAGCCATGACACATGCTTTTCTCTGGCTTCACGTCTTGGTGAGTGAGATATCATTGAAGCATTCTGAAGGTTGGAGAGTCTTAACTGGAATTCTGCATGGTGATTCTCTGTCATCTAACACTCTGGTTAAGATCCCATTGCTATTTTTTGCTTTGTGAGGGCACTGATTTGAATTTCCCTTCCTGTTTTATTAGACCTCCCAGCATCTGTCCTGTTGATTCAGCCTGTCAACTCCCTGATGCCAGGGCCACCACTTTCTCCAACAACAATCTGCAAGAGCAGATGCTTAGGGTAATATGTAAGAACAGGGCGAGCACATAGCAATCCTCTCCTGATGTCCAGCCAAAAGGCTCCTAGCCCAAAGGTGCCTTTTGAATAGAACATCTGATGGATTTTTCTCTTGTGAATGTGTGTGCGGAGCTGCACATTTTCACTACATACTGTGTGAAGTGTCATCTCCTGTTTAACATTAACATCAGCTCTGTGGGAAGCCCTCTGGTCCTTGTGCTGGAAAGAGAGAAGAGCCACCAGCAGCCCACCCTCTCGGGGCCACACATGATTTTACTGACTCCTGCGACACTCCCCTTCTCGTCCCTCCAGACATGGGGCCAGAACTGCTGAGGCTTGAAGGTAGAGCCCACCTGGGATTTAAAACAGGATAGACTGACAGCTTCTGGTCTTTATACTTTTGGTCTTTATTCCTTTCCTAATAATTCCTAACATTTGATTTGCTTTTTCTAACCACTGCTGAGCACAGAGATGACATTTTCAAAGATGCATGTATTATAACACCAAGATCTTGTTCTTTAGCAATGACAGGCAGCTCATGGTGCTTTATTTAATTCATAAAGTTAGGACTGTATTTTCCAATGTACATTAGTTTCCATTTATCTACATTGAATTTTATCTGCCATTTTGTCACCAGTCACTTGATATCTTGAAGTCTTTCTGCAGCCCTTCACAATTGGCCCTCATGTTTATTACCAAAATAATTCAGTATCTCCAGTTCTCAGCTGCAGGTGTTATTGCAAGAAAGAAAATTGATGCTAATAAGCCATCTGTGGCAGCATTCGGCACAGCTAAACCAGGTCAGCTTCCGAAGGGATGTCGAACAAACCTCCATGTTATCCTGGATGGGACACAGAGTTCTCAGCATCCTGGCTGAACCACCTCCCTCCACCTTAGACCCATGCAGGCAGGGATCATGGCTTTGGCACTGGCAGAGGGGCAGTGTCTGGCTCTATGCAGAGCCCCCAAGGCTCCAACTACCCTGGCTAGGCATGGATGTCCCACTCACCACCTGATTTCTGCCTGAATTTGGGCCCCTGAGATATCTCAAGGTGTTGCTGCATGTACACATGATCTCAGGAAAGCCTCCTAATAAACCCTGCAGGACTGGAGCTGAGCAGAGGGCAGTGCTTGGAGCTGGAGATCAAGGGAGGGAGCGGGCAGATGAAGTAGTGACTATTACTATTACTCAGCAAAGGGGATTGAAGGGACTTGCTGGGTCACTACCAACAGTTTGCACCTGCAGGGTGCAAAATCCTGACCCACTGTGCAGCATGTGAGAATATGATTTTCTGCAGAGGTTATCCAATGGCATGGACAGTGCTGTGAGGGACGGGCATTTGTGCCGTATCTTCAACTCCAAGCCCCTTGGAGCAGGGCTGAACTTTCATCTTATCCTGGTGCCATGGCCAGCATATGGATTCCTGATGGTGTCAATCAATGACATGACACCTATATAACCTATACCTCTGATATAACACTTATATGGGCCATAGTCTGGGGTCCCAGGAGAGAGTGCCTTCCCCAGAAAGATCACAGCCCAAAAGCAGGGTGAGATTAAAGAAGGCATATTTTCACCAGAAGGGTGAAAAACTGATCTAAACTGTATTGCCCACAACCTCAGACAAAGTCAGACACAGGTAGGAGTGGACCCCAGGACCCAGCACTTTATGTCAACCAACCTGTCACCTACCACGAAGATGCTGTCCTGTGCCCTCCCACGTTTCTCTTGGTGTTTTCCTTAGTACCACAGCCCATGGTGCCACCACAGAGCATCCCTCACATGTGCAACAGAGACCAAGCAGGGCCAAATCAGACCAGCGAGGTGGCAATGCAGTACAGCTCTGCAAACAGGCTAAAACCACTTATATCATGGAGGTCCAGAAAGCTTCACTCTCTCCAGGTTATTCAATTCCAACCACATATGTGAGAAATCACTTGGGTCCCACAAATGCAGGGAAGCAAGCAGGAAAACCCTGCTGGAGCCAAAGCACTTGCAGGATGGATGAAGCAGAATGAAGAGGATGACATGAGGGGTCAGCAGCAGATTTTCTTCTACACCCTTGAGGCTCTGAGGCAGGGCAGGTGGTGAAGTATGCAACAGCAGCCTGCCTGCTGGCTGTTATGTTGTGAATGGGAAGGGACTACCCTACCCTTCCCTCTGGTTTGGCCCAGGGCTGCTCTGGACAAGGAGAAAGCTTCAGGGCTGGAGGTTTGGCCTTCGAAGACTTTCCTCTGAAGCCACTGATGCCAGCTCTGGGAATGAGCTGGAGACACAGAGAACAGCAACACAGCTGCAGAAATTCCCAGCGCAAACAGCAATGCCGTGGCAGAAGGGAGGCCTCCCCTGGGGCCTGGCTCTGCAGATGTCACCTCCAAGAGCAGCAGAGTGTTGCAGCAATGGGAGGTGCTGAGGTGCTTTTGCAATCTTGGTGCCACAATGCCCTGCAGAATCCTGAGGGATGCTCCTCACTCATGCCACTGCAGCAGGAGCAGCGGGTCTCCCTGGTACCACCAGGCAGGCTTAGTGGGTGCAGAAGAGCAGGTTTGCTCCCACCTGGGCTAAACCAGCCCTGTCCCACGCACTGCCTGCAGTGAGCTAGGTGGCTGATGAGTGGGCATGCAAAGGACACGGAGCAGACTGATGCATGCACTGCTCAAGGGAATCGATTCCTCTGTGGGTACCAATGGTGGCATCACTGGATGAGAGGGGTGAGCAGGCCCAGGCATGGGACTGCCTCCAGCTTCCCGGTGAGGGGATCCCTCTTCCCAGTGACCCACCTTATCTCCCCAGAGCAATCTCCCTTCTCTCTTGTTCTCTTACACTTTTCTTCCCTCTTCATTGCCCTAACTGTGCGTGCAGACAGCCTGACTGGAGCACCGGTATTTCCCTGGCTGATGGGGGTCTGAACCATCAGCTGAGTAAACCACAGGCTGGTAAAAGGCAGAGCTGATGCACAGAGGAGGATGCCTGGTGCAGCCTGTGTGTAGGGCTGTGCTGGACGGACTGGTCAGAGCTGGGGGTCATGCCTGCACGATGGATGCTGTCATGCCAGGGACACTGACACCCCTGGGAAGAAGGATTGGGCTGGCATAGTCATATTGGGACTGGGAATGAACTGGAGATGGCATGTGTGCTTGATTTTCTTTGCGTTTGAGGCTGCTGGGAAGCTGGACAGGGAAGGGACCTTCTCTGCCACAGGTTACGTGGTGTGCCTGTGATCTGGGAAAACAGCCTTTCTGGCCTCTTCTTTCCAAAGATTAGGCCAAGAAAAGCTGCAAAGACAATGTGGTTTGATCTTCTGGCCAGGAGGGAGAACTTTACCCCTCTTGAGCCCAGGGTTTCTGCTTTATCACAGCAGATCCTGCAGCAGGATATGCAAGTGAATGAACTGCTTTGAGTGATGGAGACTCCACCACATGCCAGAGCAAGCTGTTAGAGGGGTTTATCTCCCTGACTGTTAACACTGGCAATCAGCTCCCTCTCCCAGTTTGTCTGACTGTACCCTCCAGCTGCTAGCTGATATTCTGCCTTTGTTTGCTAGCCAGTTGGCTTTTGGGTATCTCCTCCTCTCAAAGGCACTTCTAAACTCAGACGAGTCAGATATTAATGTTGTCTTGCATTTAGCAGTGTTGTTAATACCTTGCACTTCTTTTCTCTCACAGGTCTAACAGGTTTCCAACACCTCAGACTATCCCTTGAGTTATTTTCTGATGATTTCCGAATTTGCCACCGTACTTGTAAAAACGTGGAACTCTGGCATAGGCAAGGAGTTGAGTGGTTGCCTCGGCAAGCCGTGTCCAAAGGTAATGCCATGTCCCTGCTGCAAACTGGTATTTTTCCCTGCTTATGGAGCCAAGAACTCTTTCAGGTCTGGCAGCCTCATGATGGTGACTTCTGGTTTGTTCATTATCCGCAACACTCATCTCGAGGATTTTACTTTGTAGGATGCAGTCACCTCTCCTTGTAAAGTCCAGATTGTTCCTCGGATTTGGAAGGGGTTTTTGGTCTTTTTTGAAAACCCAGAAAATGAAATAGGTTTTTGCAACAAGA
Source organism: Athene noctua (assembly GCF_965140245.1). Taxonomy (NCBI): domain Eukaryota; kingdom Metazoa; phylum Chordata; class Aves; order Strigiformes; family Strigidae; genus Athene; species Athene noctua. Next base: position 7,374,362 of record NC_134060.1, read on the forward strand.
AATGCATGGAAAAGAGATTCCTTTTAGCTCATTTGCAAACTGTGCATTTGTTTGTTTGTTTTTAATGTTATGCAAGCTTGGAACAAAGATAAAGGTTTTCCAAATTATTGTCAAATTGATTTTTAAAGGGTTTGGAGTCAACATTTCATTTGACAGTATCGGAATACTTTGCTTCAGTCAAGCTTTTGGATTTTTCAAAATTAAATGAAAGGGAGTTTTTAAACTGAAGAATGTTTCAGACCCAAAAAATCAAAACATTTCATTCTGAACATGTCAAAACTGGCCATTTTAAATGTTTTCACATGTTTTTTCTCCAATAAACAAAATTGGGCAAAATCACCATAATTTTGCAAAATACTTCAGAGCTGACAAACTTGCATTTTCACCATAGAAAAGTTACACGAAACAAAATTCATTAATCTCCGCTCCCAGTGTGCCGTTCAGGGGAAAAGGACCTCCAAAAATGCAAAAACTGGAATTCCCAGGCAAAAATTAATTCATTGACTCCCGCGATAAACAGCATTTCCCATTCCTAATTTTTGGTGATAAATTGCAGCTCACCCTATCAGCATGCGTGGCACACAACAGGCAGGGTGTGATTTCTGCCCTGCTCACCTGCCTGCTAGTAGGAGACTGTTTAGATCTCCACTGGTCTGCAGTGGTTTGAACTGGGCAGCATCCCCTCCGTGTCAGCGCCCCGGTTTATCACCACAGATAATTGCCCTTCCCATCCTGGCTGGGAGCTGCATGGAGTCCACCAGCCTCATTTCACTGAAAGCCTCAGATGAGACGTAAAAACACCTCGGCACAAATCTAAACAATGTGTCTGCTTAATGGTCGCCGAAGGGGCATTTTCCTTCGGAGCAAATCCATCACCGCAGCGAGTGTCAAACTCCAAGGGTTGGCTTTTTAGGCTGAAAAGGCTCTGGCACACTCAGCTCTGCTTGCTGGCTGCAGCAACACCCACTGCTGCTTGCCGGGGTGAGATGGGGTTTATATGAGATGCGACTAAGCACCCTCCAAATATTAATGCTGCAAGTCTGAGGTTAATTAGTCTCCACAAATCAATGCAAGGCTAGCTCTGGGCATGGGAGCGACCCACGCCTGCTCTCCAGTAATGTGTTTCTGCTTTCTCCCCTTGGGCTCCTGCCAGCGACTCTTGGCTTGCACAAGGGGCATGTTGTGTCAGGGGACAGAGACACCCCCCCAGCCCCACATCCCTTGGCACGAGCTGACCAACTCTTCCCAGCCAGGGCAAAAGGAGCTGATTTCTTCAGCTCCCCAGCTCCCTTGCTGATTGATTTATGGAGTGTGAGATTAAGGGCTGGAGCTGGTAACAGGGAGCTTTAAAATGAATGAAATTGCAAAGAGGATTTATAAGTGTAACTGAGTTGCCCTGGCAGCGACACCAAACAGGCACTTTGTGCCAGGTGGGGAGGACAGAGGAGCAGCAGGACTGCAGAGAGAGCTGGGACCCAGCAAATTGCCATCAGTGCCGCGCATGGGGCAAGTGGGCTGGACAAGCAGAGTTTCATTCTTCTTTTCCTGGTGTGCAGTAAATGACAGAGAGGTAAGTGGGTGTCACAGGAGCATCATGGTCTTGCCTTGATTAAGGCAAAGTGACTCAGCGGGTGCAAGAACCTCTCTTCTTGAGGTTTTCGTGCATCAGCTCCCTGCTCTGCTGTGAAATGACACCCACGGGCACTGAACAGTGTCTGCGGTTTTGGTGTCATCTTCACATTGTGTCACTTGGGAGGACAGGCCCTGCATCACTGCAGGTCAATTAAAACATTGCCAAACAATTGCAAAATACCTTCGGTCATGTGCTTTCTTGAATCAGTGTCTGATATCTGAACTGTGAGCTCTCCATTGGCCTTGAAGAGTCTCAATGGCTTCCTTGGATCAGTGTGACACCCTCACTGCTCAAATTGGGGGTCTCATTTCTTTACCACCAAGAAGACTTTGCACTCCAACAGGGAGGTGCCAGTGCTACGAGCATCTTGGGTCAGGAGGCTGTGATAACACGAGGTCTGGCTCTCTCGCTTACATGTCAGTGATTAAATCTTGCCCTGAGCTCATCACAAGCTGACAAAGTAGGAACGCAAGCCTGAGGCGGGTTTGTATTACGCAGGACATCTGAATATGTGTGTGAGGTTTTCTGTCTTTTCTGAACATTGCCCAAACCCACCATTTCATCACTTCTTGTGCTGTCTTTCCTAAAACCGTAGCAGTGGCAGCCTTGGGATTCAGGGTTAATTTTGCTTCTCCCGTGGCCTTGAACTCCTGTGGATTCTGCAGCAGAATGTAGACGGAAAAGCGAGTGCATTTAAATACTTGCAAAGCAGCAATGAGGAAACCCAGCTAGCCATGTATGCGCTCCTGGCATGGGAGAACTGTTGCTTTTACCCTTCTGCAGCAAAGCTCCACCGCAGCCAGCGGGAATGGCCGGTGAGAGGCGGCGGGACCCCGCGGGTGTCTCAGCACAGAGCAGCACCCAGCTGAGCAGAGGGAGCCCGGCCCGGGGACAAGCCAGGGGAGCCACGAACGTGCCTTTCATGACAGCCAGCCCAGCACCGTGGCAGTCACACACCAGCCCTCGGCCAGCCCCGGCACAGCAGGACACAGCTGATCGAAGCCCGATGGATCGAGGAAGATCAAAGCTCCCCTTTTATCTCAGTCTCCCTTCTGCCTTCTTCCACAGCTGGAGGGCGTGTGTTCCCCTTCTTTGTAGATGCTCCATCCTCTTCTTTAAATCTTCACTTAAAGCCTTCCTTTCTTCTCCAGCATGCAGCTGAGTCCTTTCTGAGTCTGCTGTTGTAATGCCCATGGAGGATCCTATTCTAAAGGCATAAATTACACTGCACCGTGTCGGCTCCCTCTCGCTGAGCATCTTTTTCAGGTAACACTTTGTGTTAAGTGCACATTAACCAGTCCTGAACTGCTCCAGCATCACAAAGAGCAGCTCAGGGGGACACCCCTCTGCCTGGCGTTCATTAGGATCAATGTCGACAGCACAGCCCAAAACAGGATGAAGTCTGACCCCCCTCTTTTCTGCTGCTGGGGCTGCCATTACCTAATTGGATCCAATGTAACATATTAGAGTACACATTATGAGATGACACAAATTGGGTTTGGCTCTTTCTCAGCAAATGAAGGGGACTCAGTTACTGTAATGAGCACAGTGAGAAGGAAATGCATGGGCGTCCATGTAATCTCCTGTCTGAGAGTGCTCTGGGATGAAGCACCCAGCCCAGAACAAGTTTCATGCTGCTGCTGACCCCTTTAATCTGCAAAATGGGGTGGACGTGCTGCTTGGGCAACCCTTTGCAGCTGGCTATGGCAGAAGGGCTCATAGTCCACCCAGTTCTTGGGGGCCATCCCAAATCCCATGATCTAGCCCTGGTGACAAGGAATGCATTGAGTCATTTACAGGGGCCTGGTTGCCTAAGGAAAACAAGGCATCCCAGAATATAACTGGTTTTGGCAGTCTGAGTTCATGCATGAGGTCAGTTCTTCATGAACTGGAAGACCTTGCAGGGTTGTAGAGGATTGTTGTTTGAAATCAAAGACACTGAAGCCAAGCCTCAGCAGTGTCTGAAACAGGTGATCTCCAGAAGATTCTGTTTTCAGATTGTTCAACCCAAGAGCTGCTACTCATCACCTCATCCTACTGTGGCCTTGGCCCTTTGTCCAGAGTCCTGCAGATCCACTGAGCTCCTCTGGGCAAAAGGGTAGAGGGCATGCACAGAGCACCTCTCCTCTAGCCTGATCCCCAGCAGAGACATGGGGGCACCATATCTGGAGGTGCAGATATTGGATAGAGGGTTTCATTAATTGTTAACACAGTCAGTCAGTGTTGCCCTCTAATGCCTCTTGAAGAAGCTCTTTGCTAACCACAAGTGCTAGAATGGTCAGTCTATGCTGTGTAGAAAGAGGGTTAAAGTGCTTAATGTTTACTGTGTTTATAGTTAACTGCACATGATGGTGTTCATATGCACATCCAACCTCTTTTAATATCTGTGGCAATAAGCTCCACAGATTAACCATGCGCTGTATAAAAACTTGTATCGGTTTTGAATTTACTGCCTTTTAATTTCCTGCATTATGATTTTCTGCATTTCCTGACTTTAATTTCTTGCAATCCTTATCTTCTCATCATGCTTCAAGATCAAATGTGGGGTATTTTCTTCTTACCATTGAGACCAAAAATACCACACAACCACCAATTCTTGCAATCCTTTGCCATTTGCACCTTCAGCAGGTTTTTTTGCCTCCCCCTCCCCCCCAAACCACACAACAAAAAGGTGAAGCAATATTGAACAATCCTAAGCAAAGCACAGCAGATCAGCTTGGGAAGGTGAGTGCAAAATTGGAGTTTCTGCTTAAGATGCTCCTGTTTGAACAACAAAATAAAGAAATTGGTGGCGTGCAGAGTGTTTTGAGCAGATACACATTGCGAGGACTTGTATTTTTTTTTGCTGAAAGGGGTCAGAGTGGCTGGGGAGGAATTGGCACCAACAGAGCTGCTCGAGTTGTAAGAGGTCTCCTCAATCTACAACTATTTCCACCTCACTTTCTGGCTGTTACCCTCACAGTCCTCCTGTGAGATGAAGTCTTGGTCTTCAAGGTGTAGAAGGTGTAGATGGAAGATATGCCCAGCAGAGTTAAGCCTTGTTCTGTGGTCTGTGACAGAGATCTCTGCTTAGCCCATGCCCCAGCGAGGTGAGCACCAGCCAGCACCAGCCTGGAAGGTGTGTAGCTTGTCTCAGTGTAACCCTGAGCCCAAGCGCTTGCAGCAGCTCAGATCATAAACCCCAGGTGCAGGCAGGTCTGTGCAACCAGTTGAGAGAGCCATCGATGTCTGGGCACCCAGCTCTGTAGACAGCTCAGTCCCTCACCCCTCCATCTCTCAGCATACCACCACCCAGGTTCCCTCCTTTCTTCAACTTTAATAGAGGAGCACGAAGTGGCAAACCCAGTGTCACCTCTCTTTGTGCCACACTGGTCCCAGTGCCCTGGCTGCAGTGGTTGAGGTGCAAAGCAGGGACTGGGTGCTCTCCAAAATGGGTCCAGGACACAAGGAAGGTGTCAGTGAGTGGTAGTGCAGGGTTAGCACAGGTAGGGTAGCCAGAAAATATAGCACTGGAGCAATACTGGAAGTTGTGATGTGCCAGAAAGACACAGGCTTGGTCTCATCTCTGCAAGACCAGGCTGAGAAGCTGGTCCTGGATTCTTGCAAGGAAGATGAGGGTCTCCCGCTGAGCACCGTGACACTATGCTAAAGTGTTCCGAGAGATCTTCCTTCCCAACCCAGGCAGCTAATGGCTGGTTTATGTCCTGAAGCGTGAGGGTTTAGGTCCCCTGCAGATTTTTATCCCATTTAATGTAACTGTAGATATCCTCCGTATTCATATAAATGAATAATCCTTTCTGAATCCTTCTAAGCACTTTGCTTTAGCAGGCTGGATATTATTAATCATAATGCTCTGCACTTAGACAGCATTTTACCTATTCACAGCACTGAACAAACATTGGCTAATTAACCCTCCCCATGCTGTGGGAGGCAATTATCACCCTTGCTGCCCAGAGGGGGAACATGGCACCAAAAGTGGCAGCGAGTGGGGATTTGGGACCAATGCTGCCTCTTTTCCCACAGCATGGCAGTGGGTGCAGTGGAAACAGGTCATTATCTCTATGGCTGTAGACCTGCTTAAACCTTAGACTTGAGAATCGGGGAAGAACCCTATTTTATTCCCCCTACAACTGACTGTCTTTTTGCACTGAATGTGCAGAAAACTGAAAACTAGAACTAAACCCATTTAATTAACTAAACAGAAATCAACATTCAGAAAAGAGAGATGTTCTTGGGGGCAATTTCTGCCTAGTCAAAGCAACGGGGAGTTGGGGCGGGTGGAGGGAAATGCCACCAGAGCAGTGCCGGATGGTTTTGCTGTGCAGCCATCACCAGCTGCAGGGGAATACTGATAATAATAATAATGATGCTAATGATAATATTTCTGTGCCTGGTTTCCCTGCAGCATCCTGCACAGACGGATCCCAAAGCACGTTATAAATGGAGTTGCTGTTGTCACTCCTCTTGCACAGGCTGGGCTATCACAAATGCCACACAGCTGAGAGCCAGACTTGAGTTGTCTTTGCATTAGGCAGCTGCTCACTGATTCTGTTCTCCCCTGAGGGGACCAAGTCTCGAGACACTTGCTAGCAGGGCTGGCACCGTCCATCTTCTTTCCCTGATGATGAGAGACCTTGCACCCCTTCCTCCTCTGTGCTGCTCCACTTCCAGAGGGATCATGTTGGTGGAGACAAGTCTTTCTCTCCCTTTGCTCTTTGCCCCATTACCCATGATTTATTAATCCTTCCTTTCCCAGATCTAAGGCCCAAGCCCATGAAAGAGGAAGAAGCACCCCACATCCAGGACACTGGCAACTTATCACCAGGGTCATCTCTCCAGCCTTAGCGCAAAGTTCTCACTGCAGGATGAAACAAGGCGGGCAGGATCTGTCCCTCTAGCTCAAGAGAGGAGCTGGCAGGGAAGACATCAGCAGGATGCAGGACTTGGGGCAGCAGGATGGGCATCAGGAGCAGCAATGTGCAGAGGGGCTAAGACCTTTTAACCCTTCCTGGGCATGCATATGCTCTTCTTCCCTGTTAATCAGCCATGGGGAGAAGCATCCTCCTGAGGGACGGTTGCTGAAGGAAAGGCATCGCGCTTGGCTCCGTGTGGTCCTGCTCGCTGCGGTGGCTGCACGGCTCACTGGCAGGCTGCAGCAGTTCCACTTCTCTGGGCTGCCCTTGTCTGGCCACCTTGGAAAGCAGGTCACGGGGATTTCTCGTTCAGCCGGGAGGACAACGCTCTTTCCCAATCAGATTTCACCTCCGGGCACATCTCCAGCTGAGCCAAAACTGCCCATTACTTTCCCAGCTGAAGCCCTCATTTTGCAGACAGAAGGCCGTTTATTGCCAGATAAATAACGCTGCAGCTTGCAGAGCCAGCTCAGGGCAGCACAGGGACATGGAATTGCGAGTCAGGATAATCACAGGTGTATATCATATCTCAGGGGGATATTATATCAAAGACATACTCCCCTGTATGAAGACAGCAGCTTGGATTTGACTCAGATATCAAGTGCTCAGTGAGCATGGCATGTCTACGCCTCTTCCTTTCTATCGGGTGCACTTAGCTGCCCTCTTGGTGGATTGCTACTGCCCTTATCTATCCCGAATGCTAATGCACCAGAATATATTTGTATTGCCCCGATGTCATTTCTGTGGCTAGTAAATGTGATAGATGAACTACCCCACTCGTGCTGCTAATGGAAACCCAGCACAAGCAAGAACCAAGAGAAATACTCGTAAGTCAAAAGAGATGCTGTAATTTTCGCTTTGGTACCTGAAATCCCTGCCTCCCTCTCTCTGATTGAGAAGGAGAGTGCCTTCATCTGTAGCTGTTGGAGCTCCGTGCGTGCGCGTAAGCACGGTGGGGAACACGCTCTGCTGGGACCCAGCCTGGAGCCAAGAAACAGCCCTTTTCCCTGAGCCCGAGGCTGGCTGGTAGAGAGAGAAAAAGGTGCTTGTAGTGCTTTGTCTCCTGCAGCAAAAGGAAGGGAGGAGGATTTTTTTGTGTGGTGTTACCAGGATGAGTCCTTGCTGTGTTAGGGGGGGCGAGGAAGTGCCCTTTGCCTCTGGCACTCAAGGAACTCCGGGATTTTGCTTGGTTTAATCCCCTGCCATCCCTAGGAGATAAAGAATAGCCTTCTAGCAGGGCACCTGTCACTCCCAGTGTGGCTGGCGACGCTCATTCCTCCCTTTCTCTTCACAGACACTGTAATGCCAAGGCACAAGGAAGTTTTGCAAAGCCCCCAACAGTCAAAGGCTGGAGCACTTATGTGACCCTTTGGGCAGACATTTGCTGTCCTGTCCCTCCCAGCACCCTGAGCCAAGTGCCCAGGGTGCTGTGAATGCTCCAAATCAGCCCGTCAACACCTGCAGGTTCCTGCTATTCATAATCAAACCTGCCCAAGGTCTGAGGGAGGTACTAGCTCAGTGCCCATTTCTGCTGTGCTGGATGATTTGCCGCAGGAGCCTGAATCTCACCTAAGGACCCCCTGAAAAGAAGGTGTTTGTCAGCCAGGCTACTGCTTTAATGTTTAGGAGGCCTGAGTTCAAATCTTTGCTTCTTTTCAGGCTTGTAATGTGATCTAAGGCAAGTTGCTTTTGCATGCCTCAGTTTCCTCAGACCATGACACGGACGGCAGCTCTGCACTAACATTCCAGAGGCCAGAAGGAAAAGCCACTTGCAGAGGGTAACAATACAGAAGTGCATGGTTTTTGGAGATGGTGCTTCCCCATCACTTCTCATCTATGCCAGGGAATTTGCTTGGGAAGCCTGCACAAGGGAGAAATCCCCTCTCCCCCTTGGTCTGCTCAGCTGTTACCCTGGGAGAGCTCTGGTAGGTGATGAATTGCTCGAGTGGGAAGGCGGTGGTGCCCTTTCTGTTTGTGTGGAGTGTGTCTAATATACTGATATATGCTGCATTCATCCCTTTTAAATATAAATCAATAAGCTGCTATATTTCAAAAGAGAAGAGAGCACAGGCCAGTCAATGTGCAGTATAAATGTCTTAATTCCCCAGGGTGCCCCTGGCTGGACTGGAGGGCCGTAGCACACAGTCACCAAGGGAGAGGAGACGTGCTCAGGTCTTTCCAGGGAGCTGTGCCAAGAAGCAAGTAAAAACGTGTCAGGGTTTTCCCTGTGTCCGGGTGCTGCCAAGGTCCTCAGCAACAGCCGTACACTGAACCAGCCTGACGACTGACCTCATGGAGGCACTTGCCCTCGTGGTAATCAAACTTGCCTGAGATGTGGAGCCAAAGAGTTTGGTGCCCATTCCTGCTGTGCAGGCTGGATCGTTTGCCGCCGCTCTAAACCCACATTTCATCTCTCCTTCGCCTTGGCCCAGGGAATGTGGGGCTCTGTGCATGTGCATGCAGTGTGTGACCTAGGGTGTGATGCTCAGTTATAGCAGCCTTATGTTGTGGAAGAGGAGTGAGGGCCTTACCTGCATTTATGTCTAAGCTGTTGGAGCATCTATCCTTTTCACAGGGTCTCCAGATGTTAGAGACCTTGGGATACATGGGCATTTGTGGATCTGGGCCTTTTTTTCTCCAGAGTCTTTATCCCCCCTCCATCCTTTACTCCTACAGCCTCCTGGGCATGTGCTGTGGCTGCACCTACACAAGACCCTACACCCCAGGGCAGATCCCAAGCACCCCATGTCCTTCCTGGAAGGTGAGTATGCAAGAGCTGCGGGCTCATCCTGGGATGAAACATCTCCCTGGCCCTGGGGACAGGGCTGGAAACCAGCACCCGAGCCGGGATGCAGCAGGGACGTCAGCTCTTCCTGGCAGAAACTTGTTCTGGCTCAGATAACGTGTGTAGTACAGTCAGATTTTCCTCTTTCATTTCCTACTGCTGTCACGCCTGTCTGTCCGTACCCAGGCAGGGGCTCTCGTCTGCCACCACCAGCGCTCAGCAGGCAGGGGATGAGCTCTCGAGGGTCAGCACGGTTAAAGCAAAATCTCTCCACAGTGCGGGGAAGGTGCTGAATGATGCCTCCAGCCACTGTTGCTGCTTCATGAACACATCCACTCCTTACTGTCTGTTATCCTGCTGAGAGCTGGGCAACATTGCTGGTGTTGTTAATATTATAGTTAAAAAATAATAATAAAATCTACTCTGCGCAATTGGAAAATGGTTGCAGATACAAGAGCTGCTAATTATACAGCAGTTTCAGATCTAGACTATTATTTATGATCAAAAAAAGTCAATTTGTATAGACTCCAACATTTCACCTACTAAAAAGCTCACCCATTAATTCATGTTGCATTTAAATGTTCATTTTAGGCCAGATTTCTCTGGTTAATGCACATCATTCTCTTTCAAGTCCTTTGGAAGTCAGAGTTGAAGTTGAAAAGAAGTGGACCCTTTTCTGGAATCTTCTGCTGAAAAAAAAAAAAAGTTAATTATCTCTCAATATTTTATTAATAATCAATTTCTTATGATTATTTTTTTAATGAGATGTCATTACATAAATGCCCTCATTTTCTGGAGTGCATTTGGTATTTGTAAGAGTCTGTGATACAGTTTGCATGAATAATTCCCATTCAATTGACTATTCCTAAACTATTAACTTCAATCCTCTACTATTTATTACTTGAGATGTGTGGCTGGCCACTTCGCTTGTCGAGTGTTATTGCTAATTGGATGACTGTAGTTTTCCGAACAAGATAAATTTGGGGTTAGTGGGTAGCAAAGAGGAAAACATGCAACCACGAGTAGGCAATGCGGATAAATACTGAGGTGTCGGAAATTTCAGGATCAACAAACATTTCCCTGAATCTCTGGGTTTCATTTGAACATTCTCATCCAGCAAGCTGCTCACACCTGGGCCAGGAGAGCCACACTGTGAGTCCTCTCTGAAGCATGTTTGTTCCATGCCATGCAATGACTCCAGGGGGGGGACTTGATAGCAAGGTTCAGATTTCCCAGCTTGACCTGAAGTAAACCAAAAAAAGCACCAATTTAGGATTTATAAAGGTATGGAAACTTTCAGGATTGTGTGGCCCCATATTAAAAAAAAAAAAAAAAAAAGACAAAAAACAAGAAAAAGATTTATAAGGGCACAAATCCTTTCAGCACCATGTGAGGCATTTGTAGTTGTGCCAGAGACCATCTTGATAAAGAAAATCAAATCTTATGCCTCAGGGCATGGGGACATGTTTCTTGAGGTCAGGAAGCACCTTTTCACCACCAGCTGAGGATGGGCTGGATTTCAGTTCATTTTTCACTAACTACGAGATTTTTCAGCCACTCTCCCTACAAGGCAAAAGACAATGACCTTGTGAGGCTGCTCTGACACTAGATCAAGTACCTCTGGATCATCTCCCTGAGCCAAAACCACCCACCCTACGAGGCAGCTCCCGAGCAAGCGACAGGACGGTTGCCCATCGCGCACCCGCTGCCACGCTTCTCTCCGCTTTGCAGAGCGGCTGGAGGTGGGAGGGAATCCCTGCATTTCTGCGGGGGGGTGAGACGTGGGTGATAAGACACTGGCAGCGTTCAATAAGTCTCAGAGCTCGCTGCCTAAGTGAGACGTTGACAGAAACAAAAGAAACCCCGTTAGGAAATCTCTCCCCCTCCGCCTGGAAGAAGGCGAGGGTTTTGTTCGGGCTAGGGGGGGTGAAGCGGAAGGTTTGCATACATTTCAAGCCTCAGCCGAAATACAAAGTGCTTTTTGTGAACGCAAGAGAAAAGGACGTGAAGCAGGCAGAAGAGGAGGAGGAAGAGCAGGGGAAGGATGCCTCAATACAAAAAAGCTTAGCCTGATAAAATATTTAGGACGGGCTCACACATCAGAATATTAATGCTCTGCATTCCTTGTGCTTGCACTCTGTTGATCTTCATTCTCCAGTGACCTTGTTTACAGTATCTGAATTTGCAGTCTGCATTTTAATAAGGCCCTGAGAGAAGGTCTGAGACACAGCGTCTCACTGAACCAACTTCAAAACCCTCCTCCAACTGGTTGAAATTCTGGAGGATGGGATCTGGCTCCAGGGTGCTTGGTGCCTCGCCCCTGCTGAGGGCAGACCCTCGGGGCGCCCTGCCGCTGCCCATCGCGGGTGAGCCACCACCACCCTGGACTGGGAAACTGGGGCAGAGTGGAGGGGCTCCTCCATGCAATTAATTATTTTGCCTTACTGGAAGTCCGGCCTCTTCCACAGATTGCAGGTGGCCCCTGCACAGTAGCTAGTCCCCTTCCTCTTCCCCCTGTCGTCACCAGGTGACCCACGGGAGATCGACCGGCTGCTCCCCACGGGCTCTGCCAGCCAGTGCAGAGCTAAGCAGCTGGAAGTGATGGGGAGCCACGGTCCCCTCAGCAGGCACAGGAGGGGTCCGGAGGCAGCCGCCATCTCCTGCAGTTGCTGGGAGAGCGAAGCGTGTTCCCGAACCTGAATTGCCTAATGGGCTGTGAAGGGGTCTCAGCAGGCAGAGCCCAGGCTCGGGGGGATGTGGGAGAGATCGTGCAGTTGGTGTGTTTGTCACATCTGTTTGCTGCTTCCGCGGAGATGCTGTTGAAGATGGGAGCGTGCGGGCGAGCGGAGAGCCAGTGAGCCTTCCCTGGGGTGTGCCAGTGTCCAGCTCTGCTTGCTCAGGGACTGCCAGGGTGTGACCTGCCTGAGCCAAGCTCTGGACATGGCTGTGATGGCACGGCACCCATCCTGCTCCGGTCCACGGCCACCCGGCAGAGGCTGGTGGCTGCCTGTGGACACGCTGGTCGTGCAGCGCAGGGCTGGCTGGTGCTGGAGACATGCAAGGACGTGCCGGTCTGTTGTGGGGCTCCCCGGGAGTGGTGGTGTCCAGCAGCTGGCAGCTCCTACGAAGCCTTGCTGTCCCTAGGGACAACCCTGCTGCGTTTGTCTATGATGGAAGATGCTGTGGGGTTGGTGTGGTGCCCAGGCACAGCACAGCACAGTGGGCACCTGGCACTGCAGCGCTGGGTGGGAGCAGAAAAATAACAACAGAGCATGTGGGGTTTTTGGAACAATCCCCTTGAAAGCATATACTGGAAATGAGCTTGATGCCAGTCACAGCCTTTCAAATACCCAGATTCAAACCATTCAGAGAGTGGGGAAGACCCTTGCCCAATCTCATCCCCCTCCTACTTGTTCTCATGTTTAGAAGAATCAGGAGTGCCCCATGATTTGAAAAGGCATCAGCCCGCCTTCTCATCATCCACACCATCTCTCCTCCTCACCCTGACCATGGGCCAGTTCTGTGTTGTGCCATGCCTGGGGTGTCCGGGTGTCCCTGTGGTGCTGCAGTCAGGGCACTGTGCACAGCAGCACCCCAGAAAGACACCCCAGGACCTGTTGCAGCGTGGTCAGTGTGCCAGGAGCCAGGAAGTCAGACTTGACTTTGTATCTCCACAGCACTTTGCATGTTTTTACTCTGACATAAATGAATGAATCCTCACAGAGACTCTGGGAAGGAAGGGAGGGTGGGCTTTTTTCTGTTTTACAGATGGGAAAATACAATATGTAGTCCCTGGCAAAGCAAAGATAAGAACTTGGAGCAGTTTCCTTCCAGCCTTACCTCTCCCACCGCATTAATGCCTCAGCATCCGTAAGGCCGTGCAGCCGGCTGGGTGTTTCTGCTCCTGCATGTCAGACTCCTGAAGGAGACCTTCACTGCTTCACTCCTGCTTTCCCCTGGGAAAAGCTCATCAAGTCTCTCCCCTTTGACTCCTCACAGAGAAATAGCTCAGGGCAATGCATCATCTTGCCTGAGGAGTCATACGCCCTGTGGCACCCGGGGTCCTCTCTTGGGGGGACGATGACGAGCTCCGCTGCCTGGTGCTCCTCCCCCCTGCCAACAGGGAGGACTCGCTGTGTCCGTTTGGGAGGGCTGTGGGGGCTGTGCCGGAGCCCTGCGATGGCCAGCAAAGCAGGGAAAATTTGCAACTCCAGCTCGGGACATAGTCATTGCCCTGACAGAGGTTCAGAGTTTTCAAGAGCGGCAAGGGATGTGCCCTCCTCCCAAGTGACCTTTCTTCTTTCTCTGAAGAGCTCCAGGCACTGAAGTGTATCATCACCAGTCTCTCCTCAGCACGTCCTTGGCTCGCTTGGGGTTGTGTGCAATGCAAATGCAGGCTGGTGAAGTTTGGCCCTGCAGCTTTCTGCTTCGTAGACAGTTGCTTGCTCCCCTCCTGCCACTTGCTTTTTTTGGGATTCCAAAATTGCATTTGAATTCCAAAATATTACAAGAGGGATCTTGTGCTGTTCTAGAGAGGATTTCCCCCAGTACTATCCTTGCCACTGACTTCTGCACACATGGCTGTAAGTGACCTTCCTGGCAGATGCCAAGAGCTGAGCTGAGTGTCCATGTTCCCATCACGGTCAGTTCAACCACTGAAGCTTAGAGGATGATTCAGGACCTATTTCCCACCGTGTCGTATAGCACACAGTGCTGTGAGGCTCAGATCTCTCTTGGTTTAACACAAATAACAATACATGCACTGGAGCAAGCAAGGCATTGTTTTGATGTATTTGGTGGTCCAAGCAGAGCACAAGTGTGATGAAAGCACAGTTATTGTTGTCTGAGCCTCCATAAAAGCACAAGTCTGCACAGCCTGAAATGGTCATTTGTGGTTTGCAGAGGATCCAGAAATGCAGCTGGGATGTATATCCAGTGCAGTGCATACCCGGAGGCAGTCATAGTCCCTCTGTGATTGCTTCTGTGCATCAGTTACAGTACAAATTGGGAAATGTTCAAGAGGCACTGAAGTAAACGTTAGCACTTCTAAACTACATTTTTAGAAATCCCACATGGACTGGGACCCACAGTAATGCTGGGGACAGACTGAGAAAACCCATTCAGCCCCAGCTTTGATATAACTGGAAAAAATTATAGAGCTTGCAAAGCTCAAGGCTGACTTTTGTTTTCCAGTTCAGTCTTTGGCACAGTCTCAGTCTCTATTTCCAACTTGGCTGTGCATCACCAGAAAGTCCAGAATGTGGCTACTCATTAAAGAGAAGTCCAGTTCTCCCTAGGGTCAGTAGCCTGGCTTTCAAAACAGCAGACTGACAACATCAAAATCCCAGGAAGGTGGGATGCCCTGGGAAAAGCCAGAGTCAGTTCAGAGTGAGTTACAGCATCCTCTGAGGCTGGACTCTGCAACCAGCCCGTGGCATCCTCGCCTGCCCTGCTGCAGCTTGCTGCTCCCAGTAGAAGAGTCTCTGCTCTGGGCAGTTTCCATTGTGACCACCAATTTGTCTGGAGAAGGGATGTCATTTGGGCTTTGGGAGCAGGGATGTGGAGGAGGAAGTTGTTGTATGCAGGACCCTGAGTACGAAGGTGTCTGGAGAGGGGCTACAGAGTCCTGTGGACTCACTGCACATCTGCTGAGCTCTCAGAGGTATTTCTGGGGCACAGAAGTGCAAACTCCAGAGAAAGGGGTTCAGATATTGGGGCAAGGGATGGCAACATTGCCTGGGATACTGAGTTTGTAAAGCATGACCGCTGGCAGCTGATCCCCATGGCTGGGGACAAGGAGCAAGAGCTGTCCTGGGCATCATGCTCCAGGGCAACGTACACAATGGGCAGGAGCCATACCACCAGCAAAGGCTCCCACTGCCCCAAGAGCTGCTTTGTGCCATGCCTGACAGGGGAAACTGGGATGTTACCAAGGGCAGTGAGGCGGGGGAGCAGAGGGCTTCAGCCATGCCAAAATGCCCAGAGCACCAGGGATGGGGATAGTGTGCTGCAGCCACAAGCTCAGGCAGATGATGCTGAGTTCCCAGCACACATGGGTGACACCACACCATGTGTGTGCCTGGGCTTCCTGCCATGCCCTCAAGTAGGCATTTTGCCTTAGGACCATGGCCAGCTAACAACCAGGACCCCAGCAACCCAACCGCTGTCAGCACCCTTCAGCAGAGGACAAGCTGGAAGAGACTGGATTGGGGAACAGCAGGGGATGCCCTCCTTCAGTCATGGTGTAAGAGCAGAGACACCATCAGCAGCAGCACCTCTGGGTGGCCAAAAAGCAGCAGGATGAGGCTTCACGAAGCTTCAGGAAGAGCCTTGAGAGCTGCCTCCATCATGTCCATGCCAAGGTGTCAGGAGTGAAGGTCAGCAACAGGCTGAGCCACTGTGGTTCATGGGAGAACGACAGGGCAAGAGCCTGGCCTCAACCTCCAGGAAATTCCCTGTCCTCTGTGTGCCTCAGTTTCCCCATCTATTAAATGAGGTCACAGATGCATCCTCCTGCACCATTTGAGATGTAAAGATAGAATCTTAAACACAGACTAATTTCACCTTTCCCTCTTTATCACCTCACATCCCAGTGTGATGGGGCAGAGATTAAATATTAGGACTAGGTCAAAGACAACCTGTCCCAGCAGCACTGGAACAACAGAAGGGTGTGTACAGCTGCTTGTATTTGTACAGTCTCAAGGCTCTCTCTCAGGTCCTGGAGCCAAATAAAGGCCTTTTTTTTTTTTTCTTTTTTTTTTTTTTTCTCCTATTTCTAAATAATAATCAGTCTGGAAAGGGACAAAACTGTGGTGCAGAGAAAACATGGGTACATTTCTTGGGTTTCTTTAAAGCTCCTTGTCTCCTTGCCGGGTCCTGGTGCGTTAGTAAGGCTGGGGCTCAGGCAGTAAGGTGGGGGGATGGAGCTGCAGGGCCAGATGTGTCTGTGTGCAAGCTGTCCAGCACATCTGTGGCTCACAACAGCAGCAAAGTGCCTTGATCCACTGCTGTGAAGGTCTCACCCTCTCACTCAGCTCCTGGAGGTGCTGATCTCCATCAGCAGAAACCCAAGGCAGCAGGCAGGCAGAAGGGAACTGGGAGGGGGAGTGCTCCCTTCAACCCTCCAGCAGTTGCAGCTCTGGGTGTTAGGAACAAACCCCCAAAAGCATCAAAGAGAAAGCTCCCAAAAATGGAGCTCTGGGGACATGGGCTGTACCCCAGGGCCGACTGAGTCCTGGCATAGGAATAGGAAGGAGGCATGGGGCAAATCCTGGCTGAGCCCCTGCCTCTGTGAGGATCGCTCCAGGCCACCCCAGAGGATGAGTTTTAGGATATCTTTTCCTCCTGCCACAGGGAAGGATGGTGCTGCTTGGTGCACCCCATTTCCCATCCAATATGCTTGGTGCATGCAAAGGTGTGTAAAACAGCTGAGAGATGCTGAGTCCCAGTGCAAGAAATGCAGGGACAGAACCATTTCCATAGGGACCTATGACCATAGGTCATAGAAATCTCTGGGGAACATCATCTTTGCTGCCTGCTGCCTGCTGTGGGCTTACCCCCGAGGCAGAACCCACGTGTGGGTCTGCACATGATGGTCCCCCCACACCAGCTCTCCAACTTCACCCTACTTCGCTGGAGCTGGCAGAGCCCTGGGTGAGGGATGGCGGTGATTTATTTCGGAACATTTCTTGCCTGTTGAAAGCCTGACCTCAGATATGGAGAGACGACGTGGGGAAGATGTACGAGTGTCTCTCAGCAAAAGTGCATCAGAGAAATTGAGCGTGAGCTGCTATCAATCTGCCCAGGTTCAGCGGCCCCGCGCAACAGCGAGGGAGATGGGGACCGGGAGGGATTCTGCGAAGGTCACCTGGGAGCTGACTCAGCCTCTGCTCCCCGCTTCTGCCATCCATCATGCCCGCTGGGGAAGAGGCAGGGAGCAGAGGCTGGAGGCAATCTCCTTCTCATCCCTCATCCATTCCCCTTTACAGCTTCATTTAGGAGACTGAAACGACACACAGGCACAAATGTCACTGGAGGCACGGTCAGCGATGATCTTTCAGTGGCCGTAACAACCCCTGACAGGCTCCACGGGGGGAACCATTGCCCCAGCCAAGCCTCCTGCCCTGGGTGCCCCAAGAACTGTGACAAGGACAAGATAGATAGGGACACAGGGACAGAGGTGACAGGAGGGTTTGTCCTTCTCAGGGGTTCCAGCGAGTATAGCTGGATATATGGATAACCTGCACAGTATCCCCTAAAACTAGTCAGGACTAGAAAAGAGTTGAGCTCTTCCCAGTGGTTTTTAGACAAGCGAGAATCTGAGCAGGGCTGTTTCTGTCCACGGGGTAAACACCACAACATGTATTTGCTTCATCACATCTCTGCTAACTGACTCAGCATCCCATAGGCAGGTTTATGTTTTACCTTCCAGGAAGTCCAGCCTCTGCAGGGGCCCCACATTCCCTCAGAGCAACGCCCCTCCCTTGGGCCTGTGCTGCAGGAGATCTCACACTCAGGTTGGGGTCAGGAGAGCAGGTCAGCAGAGCTTAACTAAGTGAACCCCTGGGAAAGAAGGCTCCAAACTAGTGTGAAAATTGTGCAAAGGGCTCAGGTTTTCTCAGGTGTGGACCTGACCGTTGATGGATGGTTGGGCGTGACTGTGTGGTGCTTCCTGCAGAACACCTGAACCTCCTTCTGGAAGAGCCTGTCAGAGGGTGGCCTAGAGAACCAAGGTCTGAGTTCAAACCCCCATCTGTTTTTTGCTGACCCATAGCATTCTCACTAATTCCCGCTCAGGATCGCGTTTCTATACATTGCAGTTAAACACGTGTTACCTGCTTGCTTTGCCTGTCCAGATGCGTACCCCTCAAGCAGTTCCCATTTGGCTGCCTGCACTCTTGCCCCACGTACCTGCTCTGATTTACGGATACCGCTCCAGCAGAGCCGCGCTGAAGACACAAACAGGGAAATGATGCTGAAGCCAAAGACCAGTGCAACATCCACCACGCCAATAAACATTTTTTTGATTTTGACTTTCTGCATAGAGCTTGCCCTGATGTTAACGAATTAGGAAGTTCCACATCAGGAAGAACCGCACATTTCATTATTTCTGGATCTAAATAGAGGAGCCCATAACCAGGTGCTAAACTAGAAACCACCAGTAAAGTCCGTGCAGTGCTCCATATTTGTATCAATAAAGTCCATGCAATGCTCCAGAACACCCATGAGCATTCCCAGTGCTGTACTCCGGTAAGATGTGGTTTCTCACGGCCCAGTGTGAAATCTGTATCCCCATTCTTTAGCCCAGTTCAGGAGCACCACATGTGAAGAGAGCAGCAGAGGTCTCAGCACCAAGGGGACAAGAAGCCCAATCTCTCACCTACCCTGGACTGAAGCTGGTCACCTTCTGGTTACAGCAAACAGCACTTACAAAGGAGTGTTTTCGGCATGTGATTAGGGACAATTGACAGCATGACCCATCATAAGATTTCCAGAGCTCCTCAATTTAAACCAAGAGTGTATGGCCCATTTTCTGGAAGGACCTGGCCTTGTCTGAGTCTCACAGCCTTTTAATGAGTGTCCTCAGAGAAGTGCAAAACAATGCATCTGCAAAATGCATTTGGTGATTTCTGTCAAGTGCCTCTCTACAGTGTCAGGGACATTTGATGCTTCTGTGGATCTGGCCCCAGATTACCTTAATATCTTTGTAGATTGGAAGCTGTGAGAGTAATTGCTTCTTCACTTCATTAGTTAAACTGAAAAAGGAATTAAGAATTACTGAGGGTATGACAAACTGTTTGACCAAACACTTCTGTTGCTGTGAACAGGTAAGCTTATTTACTTTTTCTTTTTATCAAATGTGAATTATTTTGAAAAGAAAACACTAGGATTTAAAATGGAAAATCAAAACCTCATTACTTTTTAGAATTTCCTGTTGCTAAAATGATTCAACTTTTCTGTTACTTTATGGAATTTTGATTCAGTCACAGCAAAATATCTTTTTTTTTTTTTTTTTTTCTTTTCTCTGGTGAAGAAACTATTCAGCCAACAGAGGCCACACAACTGCCTACAGCTAGATGTTGGTAAAGCCAAGAGGTCCCTAATTCACATAGGACCTTTGAAAATGTTTACTTTTGGTTTTGTTCTGTAGTCCAAGGCACTGCTGATTAACACAGCAATTCCTCCAGGGTCAGGCCACCGGGGCATCGCCTTGGCTGCATCCACCCCTGAGCTTGGAGGGTCTTGGCACCAGGATTTGAGGTTAAATGGAGGGAAAGGTGTCCAGGACACAGAGGAGTGCACTGCATTTTTGAGGGACTTTGTTGGATGGGACTGAGGAACCTGAGCTGGGAGCAGGAGGTTCCTGGGCAGAGGAGGGGGCTCTCAGGCTGGGAATGTGCATTCCTTGAGGAACAGAAATGTGGTCCTGAAGGGAAAGTCCCAGAAGGGAGATCCAAGGCAGAGGCAGGTCACACAGAAGCATGAGTTGTCACCATGTCTCTCTGAGAGGTGTGGATACACCTCCTCAGTCCCTCTCACCTGCTGCATGTTAGCTTCCTACATGTAATTTCCAGTGTGATTAGTCCTTTGTGCTGCTACACATCCTCCGTGGAGGAGGGTTCTCCTCCCTTAGCATGGATATCTATGTTAGGTTTCAAAGTCAGAAATGAAGTTGACTATCTTCTCTACAGATAGTGGAGAGAGATCAGGACCTCCAGATGTGCCCCTCCAGTGCCTGCAGGAAGAGGTGCTGAGAGATGCTCTGGAGGCACCAGCTCTTCTCTGCTGATTGCAGCAGGAGAGAGATTAGGCCCACACGAGCTTTCAAGACCACTTTTTCCAGACAGGGAAATGCATGCCAGCACCTCTGGTCTGGCAGCCCCGGTGCTGTGGTCAGGGCAGTCTCTGCCGTGGGGATCCTGGCTCCTCGCTGCACCGAGCACAGCGGCTCTCTCCCGGAGCACCACCAGCTCCTGGGGCTGCGAGTCAGATTGAGCTGTTTGTTTTGCCTTGTCTGTCTCTTTATGCATCCCCAAGTCCCCAGTGACTCTGACAGCAGCTTCCAACACTGAAGGCATCCTTGTTTTCATATATCTGTTAAATAAAATGTCAGCAGGTGACAACACATGCTTCATTGGTGCTGTTCTGTAATTTAACAGAGTTAAGAATGGATCAGAGCTGATGCCGCATTTACATTTAGGAACTAGTTTCAGTTCTGGCACTGTTTGATACAAACCCACTGCACTGCATCATCCAGTGTGCACTAACAACTTGTCCATACCCAGTCTTTATTTTACACTGGTTAAACCCGTGTCCAGCAAACTCTCGTCTGTTGTAGGACAGCATCCATTCAGGTATGCCTTACCTAGCAAAGATGGGTTGGTTGGGCATAGTCACCTCTCTGGCCATAGTGTCACCTAGTAAATCTGACCCCTGGAAAGCAAGAATGAACAGGTTTTTAGGTTGTTTAGATGTTCTTACCACCATCTTCCCCCAAAGGCTTCTTTTTCCTTTTCACCAACCCCAGACATGTTGCTGGCACACGCCATCACACCCTTCTCAGCGACACTGTTCATCTGAGACCAGTGTAATACAATCTGGTCCTTTCTCTTAGATGTTTCAATTTTTAAATGACATTGATATAACCGTTATGCAGAACCTGAACTATTAACTAAGAACTTTTCCTGTGCTGGGAGCAGAAGGTGGGAACGTGCTGTACAAGCCATGCAGCAACAGCTGAAGACCTGTTTGCAGGGTCTCATCCACAGCAGCAGTGCTGTCAATCAGAGTCCATGTTTTAGGGAGAGTAGACAGATCGTTTCCTATCAAAGAGACATGTACAAAACCTACCCCTGGCCTTTGCTCTCCTGAGCTCCTGCTAACGCTCTGGAAGATCCCCACAGCCAATGGTTGTCTCCAGGTGAGCATTCAATTTATAAATCTTGCATTTTATAGCTGAAATAAAAAATAATCTGTGCATTCCGTGTGTGGGGAGTGTTTGACAGCATCCTCTAGCAATCCTTGCTTTCAGACGACACTGCTCAACATGATTAAATATGAAATTTTTAATACCAGTTACCATGGCCGTGAACTTCATTTCTATTGTAGTGTATTCATATTTCTTCTTTTGTTCATTCTGTAGCACATGAGCTGCTGGACCTCTGACTGGCTGCCTGGTGGTAAGTGAACTGCCCTGATATTAGCCTTTAAAAGCAAGTGGAGACAACCCTTTTTTACATTTTTCATTATAGTACTGTGGGTCTGCGAAGTATCAATTAGCTGTGTTGGTTTTTCAACTCTTTAAACCACCACATAAGCACAGTGGTGAGGGGCTTAATCCACCTATCACGTTCCCGCACCCTCTGTGGTGTTAATTTATTTCAAGACAGGTTATTTGCAGAACAGGAATTGGCATTTTGTTTGCTTAGCTCTAATGCAGTACCTGGATTTGCTCTAACTCTTTCTAAAACTTCTCCACACTCTGACCGCACTTTCTGCTGTTTCTCAACAGATGGAAACATCAGTTATGCCAACTTCAGTGCCTTCAGATATTGTGGTAAAATTCTGGCGAAAACTAGCAGCAAACAGTTGCCTAAATACACAGTGCCTTCCGACAGGCAAGCTGAAGGTGTATAAAGCCTTCTCTTTTTCAAACAGCCCTTCCCAAGATCTGGTTGATGCAGCACGAACAGAAGAGCATTAATCATCAACCATTTCTCCCCTGAAACTCTTCTCTGCAGGTCATGGGAAATGTCCCCCTGTGACATACTCAGTTAATTAATTTGTGTCTATATGCATAAGAATAATTGAGTCTTTTTTTTTTTTTTTTTCCCCCATGGTATTTAGCAAGTATCTTCACTCCGTTGGTCTGCCTGCATGTGCAGGTCTAAGCAGAGCAGTAAGCTCACCTGCACCTCTGCTGTGGGTGAGGGGAATTTGGGGGTAGCTCTGGACTACATGCTTGTGTGGTTGACATCTCCCACCCAGTCTCACACCCAGACTCATGAGTTCTGTGTCCATCGTGTGCGCTGGGTGCTCGCTGTGACCCCCCTGCCTGAGTACCGCACATCCTCTGGCAGCGCAGGCCCGGGCTGGCTGATTTTCTCTCCTTGGTGAACTCAAATTGATTCCTCAAGAGCTCACTTTGGGTCTGGAGTGATCTGCCCCAGGACTGTGTCCCAGCTCCCCATCACAGCCTGGCATTCCACATCCACCCATTTACCATCCCCAAAATTACAGAACTCAGGCAAGGTTAGTCACAGGCTCCTCTCTGCATTCACCTCCTTTTTGTGTTCTTGGTGACAAACATCTCTCTTAGAAGTTCATTATCACGTGAAGTGCAGCTCTCTGCAGGAGCCCGTGCAGTCTCCTCTGCTAGAGTTCCCCAAGCACTATTAGAACATTGAGTGCTTCAGAGCCAGCTATTGTCAGAAAATAGGGTTACCTCCCGAGTGCCTCCCTTTTGGCTGGCAGGCAGAGCAAAGCACCGTTTAACCATGTCCAGCTGCCCTCTACCTTCAGCTTCAGCTCCAGCTCTGAGTGACTCTTGACTTAACTCTCCCCTTGAGCATGCTTTCCTGGCTCGTTTTATTCCTGGCATTTTGGCCCAGCTCCAAGGAGGTCATGTTCCTGCTCACAATGATTCGTGCCCTATAGCTCGACCCTTTAAACAACACAATGGCTCATTCTAGAGCTGCACAGATGTAGAGGTCCCTGCTTGGGCTGCAAGGATAGACCCTTTGCTTTGTGCTTTCCTGTGTCCCTCAGCCGTTTCCACAAAGGAGACGAATGGAGCCAGGCACTTCAGTGACTTCTTTATGAGCACATATGACAAAAGGAAGCAACTGCTTTACTCTGCCCTAAAACAATTTTGCATTGAAAGAGAAGAAATACTGAGGTGGGCTTTGGAGGTGCCTCAGTAGGGAAAGCTGCAAACCTGACACCTGGCTCTGCTGGGGACTGACTGCCTCCTAACCCTTTGTATTTCCACAGCTGTCACAGCAGTCCAGTGCCCAGCCCTGCTCTTCTGAGGAGACAGAGGCTGTGTGCATCCAGCCCATCGAGCTGTCACCATCTCGGAGTGACAGACACTTTACAAGCTGTGAGACAGACAGGGCTCAGCACCCTGCCTTCTGAACCGGGGGCTCGGGGCATAGCAGGCAGGAATATGAGCTCAGCTTACACTGGAGTTGAAACCAGGCCAGAAATTATACATGCAGACCAGCTGCCCTCTTTGCTTGCTGGCAGTACACACCATAGACCAAGGGCTGCAGACTGCCTGGGGAGGCTCCCTTGACTTCTGCAGAGAGGACATCTCCACAAAAGTGTCCAAAGAACTGCTGCCCCAGCAAAGCACGTGCCTAAAACTCCTTTTCTTAGCTGAGCCATCCATCATTTCCACAGCTGCAGGTCAGAAATGTGGCTGTAGCTGGTTCTGCCTCTCCCTTTGCCTTCCTGGGTGAGTGCGGCTGCCCTGTAACAGGTCAAGGTTGGCTCAGTCAATTGGGTAATGCTGCGCTCTGCACCTGCAGAGATATTTCAGGGGCAACACCAGAAAATAAGGGTGTGAAAGGAAAACATTGCAGAGCAAACCTCCTGCTTTAAACATCCTGGGGTTGTTCATCTTCTGGAAGGGAAAACAGAACATGAAAACACTTCAAAGAAAACCCTCCAACAGCCAAAGCTGAGCTGGTGTGGAGCTGCAGTGGGAACTCAGGTATCCCCAGATGTGAGCGTTGCTGCGCATCATGAGTGTGTCCCTACATTGCAGCCACTGACTATGGGAACCACACACTGTGCTGGATAATAAAGCACAGGGCAGCTCAGCACGGTCACCTCTACACCATGTGGGATGTACTCAGCTTTACAGCTACAGCCCTACCCTTTGAACCATATCGGAGGGCAGCTGTACCGCTGGGTGAGAAGAAAATTCATTAAAATACATTCCTCTGAAGAAGTAGCACTGATATTAAGAGTCTATCAATAATGATTCACTAGGCCATGATAGCAATGAAATTGCAGTGATAAAGGGTGGCAAAATATTGTAAGATATGTGCATTGAGGTTGTGGAGCAAATTATCTGATCAGAGAAGCAACATGTTATGAAACCATCTGCTGCCCATAGTTAAGGCTATAGAAAGACAGAGGGAATGCGGGTGAAACAAGAATTCTAGCTGGGGACTATTCCCTTGGGATGAGGATTGACCACAGCACAGTGTTTGCACAGTAACTCCCACAGGAGAGCTTGCTCTGTCCGTGTCCCCAGACTTCACTGCAATACGTGCAATTAATCATTAATGACTGGTGAGGAAGAGCAATACTCCTCCCCTTCAAATGCCCTGATGTGGAGTCACTTACTGTTGAAAGCACTTCTCTGGGGACATCTCTGAGTGTCAGCAGTTGGACTTTGGGTTCCTCCTGTCATTCACAGAGCTGGCTCCAGGCACAAGCGTGCAATTGCCTGTGGCAGCAGCCAGGCAGGACAGCCCAGACCTCGCTGCCTGGCTGACAGCTTTGCCTGTGCCGGAGCCCCGCAAAGCTGGTCTGGCTGCTAAAGAGGTGACCAGTTGTATATGGTAGGATTGGGGGTAGCAGGAGGAGCCAGTCCAGGTCTCCACATCCTCCCTACAAACTCTCTCTCACCTTTCTCCAAGCTGGGACACCCCATTCCCTCTTCAAGACAGCGATGTGCAGTGTTGGTGCTGCTGAGGAGCCCTGAGCTGGCTCTGGCTGCACACCAAGCCCTGCTACAAGTCAGCAGCAGAGCAGCAATGCAAATGTGCCGGGGGGAGATTGGGGGGCCTCTCTTGCTGGGAATTCCCTGCCCCCCAAGCACACCCCATCCCAGCAAATCCCCTTTCCCAGCCTCCCAGATTATGACGCAGAGCAGCCACCAGCTACCTGTGCCCCATACCCCTGCACAGCAGCCTGGTGCCTGCTGCTCGCGGCCTGTTACCATCCAGCCCCTGAGCCTTTCCCCTGGTGATCGCTCTGGATTGATGGGTTTTAGGATTGCAAGCAGTAAAAACATGGTACGGAAACTGCAGAGCATAAAAGCTGCCCCATAAAGAGCGAAGGATTCTTCTTCTCCTTCTTGTAACCTGTAAAACATCTAGTAAATCCCAGCATGTGCTCCCAGTGCAGCATGGAGGCCTAATCCAAAAAGCCCAGGAATATCCCATGATTAGGTGCACATTATGAGTAATGGTTTTAGCAAGGCCCAGTGGAAGCTCGTCTCTAACTTGCTCGCAGTTTATGTGATTTGACTGGGGGCTCTCCTGTACTTGAAATAAAGCCACCTGTCCATACGTCATTGATCTGCTTATTCCACAGCATTAAGGGAATGTGCTGATGTTATGATTGGGCTAAATATGCAGCCTGAGGCTGGCATGAGCAACCAGAGGGAAGATGGCGAAGGAGAGTGCACTGGGAGCCATGCTGCTTTCTCCTTCCCCTAAGGGACTCGATAATCAACAGGCAGTGGGAGTGAAAGTGCTCTGGCCAAGCAGTGCGGGCAGCAGGCTGGTTCCCTGCCAGCACACTCTGATGAGGGAAGGAGGCAGCCCCTGAGAGGTACAAACACAGCCAGGGCCGGAGAGAGCAGCTGGGGGATGCGATGGGAGACTGGGGGTCTGTGTGGGATTGCTGGAGGGGGACACTTCACCCTCTCTCTCTTCTGCCTGCAGAAAGATACGCCACGGGGGTTTGCTGCGATTCTGCCTGCTGGGGGCATATCCTGCCTTGCTGATGCCCATCCTGCCTTACCACTGCCAAAACAGCAGTGCTCTGGGGAGCTGGGAGATGCTGGGGTTCATTGCCAGCCTGCACACAGCTCTGGAAAGTGGCGGTTGCTCAGGATGCAGAGAAATGGATGATCTTTGGTGAAGGTGGCCATGGAAAGCAAGCTCTGAATGGAGGAGCCATGCCCCCTCTCTCCTGATGCCCCTTACATAAAGCATCTGCTAAGGTCACTGCTGTCCCCAGCTCCTTCATGGTGGCTCCCGGAGGGCCTCAATGACATGATTATCCCTCCTTAGCAGAGAATTTTCAAAGACCAAGGAGGGCTTTGCTCACTAATCTGGCATTCAGTGCAGATAATAGGCTTTGAGACGAAGCCCTCCTGGAGTCTATTTTGAGGTGGTTTTGTAGCATGCTGCCTGTCACAGCAAGAGCCATCCTGCTGCAGCGCTTCTGGGACACACTCTGGCACGGCACAGTCACTCTTACCCATTGTTCCCAGCCAGACAAGCTCATTCTCGTGTCCCTGTGCCTTTGCTCCGGGACATGTGAGCTGAAGCAGAGTACAGCCTAGGGGTGCTATCCCCATCCCCTAAAACTGCCCAGCCTGGCTGGGCTTGTCTTTCCCTTTCCAAAGCTTTAAAGGTGTCTCCTTCCTCTGGGTCTCCTGAGCAAGGGGGTGCAGGTGAGAAGGGCAGCTCCCAGCCCCGGAGCAGGGCTGGGGTGAGGTGTTTGCCCAGCGTCTTTGGTTGCAAAGGGTCACTCTGGCAGAGATGTCCTGCTCCAGCCCTGTGAGGTGCCCTGGGCCAAGAGGCTCTGCATTTCTGGCCAGGAGTGTCTTTAGTAGCTGGGCAGTAATGGAGGCTATTTTGGAAGGGAAGGTTCGCTCCAGAGACATCTGGGGACACACAGTACCCCACGCCCCCCCCCCCCCCCCCCCCCAGGGTGGTACCTGCACAGTGACACAGGGGAAAGGGAACCCACTCTCACTGACATCCAAAAATACTTGGGATGTGGGGACGCTCCTTTCCCCCGTGACACTCTCCAGCCTTTTTCTGCTCCCCTCCTTTTACAACTCCACATACACCCACCTTGCTTTTCAGATTCACATCATATTTGATGTCACGACACAAACTTGGAGAGAAAGGCCAAAGCCAGGGAACATCTCCAAGGGGAGTGTTGTATCACACGCATCCCACAGCTCACACAGCTCTCAGCTCCCTAAAGGCTGCAGAATCAGGATTTCCCAGCCTGCCCAAGTGGAGCCAATGCATTAGCAGCACCATGCAGGAGCCCGGAGCCAGCTCCGCACCAGGGGAAAGGATGACTAATCTGCTCTTTCTGCTCAGCTGGGAGCCAGGGCGGGAATTCATGAGGCAGGCACTTCATGCCAGCCTCCCAATCAGGGACAGTCTCACCCCAGTCCCAGGCCCAGCATGACACCTCCAGCAGCCCCAGAAATGCCACGGTCATGGTGTGCCATAGTCAGGCAGCCAGGAGGGAGCACGTCAGGGCTAAAGCCTTGCTGCGTGCACAGGCACCTACCCACGTGGGACCCCATCTCTCTGACGATGCCAGGAGGGCACTGGCAGGAGAGCTGCCGCAGGCTTTGCCTCTTCGTGGGGGATATATTGGCACAGGCAAGGCCAGCCCTGAAGAAAGGCCGCTGCACAGCAGAGGTGACAGCAGGGACTGGGGTTGTGAAGGGGCGCAGGGATGGGAGTCACCTGTAAAGTGCTGCCTCAGGCTGTTGGCCCTTTGCACGCACCTGCAGAGGCTGTGTTTGGGGATGGGGTGTTGCCCCTTCCTTAAGGCTTAGAGCTTAGGGGTCTCCTTAGACTCACCTGCCTATTCACCCTGTCTCTGCCAAGAGGGCAGGAGGAAAAAGGCATCGTGGCTCAGTAGAGTGGCACCAGCTTGTGGCACAAGCACTCGGTGTCAGGAGGGTAAGGACAGGTTGGGCTGGCAGAGGGCTGGCAGAGCCACATGTGTATCCAGGGCTCTGTGGTCTGGCCTAGCATGCACCAGCAGAGCCTCCAGGATTTGTGGACTGGAATAGCATGAAATGATGCTGAAAATCCGGGTTAATCTGAACTGGCTCCAGAGGCCAGCTCTCCAAGAGCTGCCTCTTTATCTCCAGTGTGAATCCAAATCCACAGCAGGCTTAACTCAGGTCTTGGCAGCTTTACGTCGGCTCTGATTAGTTCACATCACCTTCTTTACAGCTTCCTGACCCTCTGTTGGGAAAGCTGTCTCTAGATTTTCAATATTTTATATTTACACAACAGTGAAAGCATCCTCAGGAGTCCCCAGGAAGGGCAGCTCCTGAAAATACCACCTGGCCTCCTGCCTCCCTGTGGTCCACTATCTGGAAGATGTTGTCCAGCATCCTCTGACAACCAGCATGTCACATGGGGTAGAAAAGCATCCTGCAGCCCTGAACTCATGCCTAAATCCGACCCAGCCATGGAGCTGGCACCAGCCTTGCAGTTGTTTGATGGGTGGTTCTCCTCATCAGGGGCCGGCAGCCAAACTACCTCCCATGGGACCGGCAGTGCTGGGAACATGGATGTATCCTGACAAGGCAACTACAATAACGGGAAGGGGTTTTGAGACACTACCCTCTGACCAGAATGTCAGAGAAAACAAGAGTTGTGGTTGTGACCTGCCACTGTAGATCCTGGGAAAGAACCAACCCCAAAATACAACCAGAAAGATCGCGGCAGAAGCACGTGTTGGTGCTGCGGGGCTCCTCTCTTGGTGGCCAGAGTCCCCCAGGAGCTGGGAACCAGGCTGGGGCTTCCCTACAGGTCTGGGGTGCTGAGCTCATAGGGCAGGCAAGTGGTGAGGAAGCAGAGAGTGGAAAGACCCACCACTGTTGCCATTATTAATAAGGAGAAAGATGACTGTAGAAAGAGGGTGCATGGCACCTTTCTGACAAAGAGGGGAATTGGGGGTGATGATTCCATTTTTCAGCTCTCCAGAGCCCCTGCTCATCCTTTTCCTCTGTCCTGTCTCATTTCCACTGGCACATGAGACACCCAACTGGAGTGCTCTGTTTCCACACACATATGATGCTGAATGGAGCTGGACCAGGACCAGGTAGGCCCAGGGAGTTCTCAGGTTAACCAGACAGAGCAGAAACTTAGAGTACAAAAGAAGGAAAACCACTCCTTTCCCTAAATAGACAAGAGTTCCAAGAGAGGCACTCCACAGAGCAACCACTACAGTCTCCAAAGGAGAGATCATGCGGCTGCTGTCCTTGGCTACTGAGGCCACTGAGCTGGAGTCCTGTGATCTCCGCAGAGTGTTTCTGCAGTCAGGAGATGCTCTCCCTGGGGGTCAGAGGTGAGAGATGGGAACAGCCGGATGGGAAGTGGGGCAGTGCCCTGAGCCTGGAGCTGTACAGAGCAGAGGACCTCAACAGTGAGCTGTGAATGGGTGGAGTGGGTTTGACCAACTCCTTTCTGGAGCAGATCCCCAGTCCCCAGTGGTGCTTCACTTGGGATATATGCAAAAGTAGGCACAATAGGCATGGATACTGAACACACATTGTCAGAGAGTGCAGCACTGAACCAGGCAAGAGATGCCCCAGGTGAGCAAACACCCTTGACCAGTACCTGCCATTCTAACCTCCCATTCTCGCCTTTCTCCTGCCCTCTTGGCTGCAGCCTCCTGGCACCAAGGCTGCCAGGGACAGAGGTATGCTACCAGAGGCCCCTACAATCTGTGCTCCTGTTACAGACGGGTGCAGAACAGGGGCATGTGCGAACAGAGCCCTTGCAAAGAGTCAGGGACCTTTTTACCAGAGATATAAAAACTCTCCTTCTTTTCTTATTTGCCTGTTAACCTTACAGCTCCATGTCCCAAGGAAGCCATCTGGGACAGGGATATGGTGACGTCTTTGATCACTCATACTGAGTATCCCTGCTTTCTGTCAGACAGCTGGTCAGATCAGTCCCTCTGTGCCACCTGAACACCCAAAGGTGTGCTTCTGACTTCTCAGTAGATGGTGGCAGAGATCATCTTCTCCTCCAGTGTCTGCCCCAGTCTTTGATGGTTCCCTTTTTTTATTCCAGCAGCAAATTCCAGGGACCTGGAATTGTTACTGGGGAGGTGGGCAGGGTTGGGGACACACAAGAGGATCAACCTCCCAGCCTGAAGGCAAGACACAGCCCTTGTGCACAACTGGAATGAAGACAGAGAGATGCGAGCTGACACATCCCCCATCCATAGAGACACACCAAGACACTCACTGGTGCCAAAACACCAATGGCCATCAATTCAAGAGGATGGTATCCCCACACAGAAAGGTGTCACATGTGGAGGCACAGAGGCACACACATGGGTGAGCACGCAAATGCCAATAATTTAAAGAGGATTATTAAAAGCACAAGGCTGAGCAGTGACCAAAAAACTATGACAACCAGAAGTGTCCCACTGCCAGGGAGGAGTGTGCACACTCATCTGTCACCTTCTTGCAGTCCCTGCCCCACTTCTCAGCCAGCCACCAGAGCCCTGATGAACTCAATAGGTGCTGTGATTTCCTATGTCCCAGCAAGAGGGTGAGGGGCAAGACCCAGCTCTACTGCTGGTGTTTGTGGAGCAGGCAGGCCTGGCAAGGAGGAGATTTGCTGAAGATCCTTAGCTCTAATCCCAGGCATGGCATTCAACCCAAGCTGAAGTGGTCAGAGCAGAGGTTCCCCACTCTGGGCTCCTCTACAAGACCATCAGGGGTCTGTGGAATGAGAAGGGATGCCTCCACAGGACACTGCTTTTCTTGGCAAAGAACAAGAAGAAAAAGAAGAAAGGAGTGATGCTTAAGAGGCTTTATCAGAGAGCACAACAAGCACTGACAGAGTTCAGGCTGCCATGGACAACCAGAAGCCTTTTGTTCTGGCCTCAGCTGAGCAGTGGCCCTGAGGAAAGTCTGAAGGGTTGCACCAGATGCCAGTAGGGCCAAGGTGGGGCCAAAAAGCAGAGACTGTGTCAGCTGATGGAACAGAAAGTATAGATCCATGGATGTTGGCTGAGAAAAAAGTTAACATTGTGGCCCTAAATTATTTCTACTCTCTTCACAGTGAAGTCCCCAGCTGACTGTTCTGGGCCATCCCTGCTGTAGCAGAGGTTCAGAACATGCTGTAATTAAGTGGGCACAGGTCTAATCAATCTGCAGTGGCATAGAGATTTGGACAAATGCATTGCTAATCCCTGGTATCCCCACTCCAGCAGGGACAGGCAATGTGTTAAATTATGGCAAAGCACCAGCAAAGCACAGGTTGATTCCTGTTGACTTTTTCTGTTGCAAAGAGAACTGCTCCAACTGAAAATGACGGTCACAGCAGTGTGTGCAGAAGGCAGCCCCTGAGCATGTCATGCTGGACAGGAGCAGCCAGCACCTCCTCCAGAGCCTAGCAAGGAGACAAGAGGATCCAGCTCTGGCCTTGGCCCAAGGATCTGTGATAAGGAACATCCTCACAAGAGCAAGACGGCAGCATCCCCAAGAAGTGAACATGCAGCCCTCCAGGAGCTGCAGCACTGCTTTCCCCAGGGAGCCCCAGGCTGGTGAAATACTGGTAGGATGCTGCAAGCTGTGTTACAGCTGAAATAGTTTCTAAGTGGTTTTGTTCTTCCAAGTAGATAGAGGCTGATAGGCTCTGTCCCTGTCCTGTGCTGCTCAAGCAGGGAGTGCAGACAGGCTGCAGGTCACCATCCCGTAAAGCAGAGCTCCTGCTGCCTTTCTGCACTGAGAGTGCCTCCAGCAAGGCTTGGGTGCAGGGAACGGTGCAGGCACTGGTCCTCCTGCCCCCTGCCCACCACCCCTTCCCACCCCAGTGAGAGCCAGGGCAGCAGAGGGGTTAAGAGAGTCTGTATTCTCCACCATCAATCCATCCTGCAAATCTGACGGCCCCATCTCTTCAACGGGCCCAGATTGATTTCTTGACTGGGAGCAATGAGCAGCTTCACATGAAAAATGAGCCTTTGCGCCGTCAATAGAAGTTCTAATTACAACTTAAATCCAGGACATTCTTTACAGCAGACCAGATTTACAGCGGCTTGCAGGTGGGCGTGCAGCCCTTTCTAATTAAAAGCAGCACGCATTGCAGATTGCTTCAGACGGCCCATTTCCAGCTACCCAGCACTGCAAGGGCACAGACAGCTTCTGGCATTGAGCTTGCAAGGGAGGTACCAGGCACCCCAAGGGCGCACAGCGCCACTTGCTTTGGAGGAGTGGGGGAAGGACAGAAAGCTACAGTTTCCTGCTTTCTTTTATCAGTTCTGTTGCTAAGTTGCCTTGGCTGAACAGCCCCGTATGCCAGCGCTGTCCCCCTTGGCCCACTCCATCTCTCCATCGCACGTGCCGTGCTACATGCAAAGGGCAGAACTGCTGGGTCTGACGGGCCGGTCTAGCAAGCTGGGGGGCATGTGCTGGGACATCATGGGAAGCAGCCTGAGAGCTGGCTGGTGCCTCTAAGGGACCATTCAGGGACCCAGTGTGCCAGAGCCTGGTGTGAGGATGCTCTGTGAGATCTGTCACCAGCAGCTGGGGCAGGGTATGTCCCAAAGTGATGAACAGGGCACTTTCCAGCTCTGCTGACAAGACACTTTGAGGCTTTGTGCAGAGCGTGCTCACCTGTGCCTCAGTTTCTCCATATCTGAGTTAGGAAAAAAAGTCTTTCTGAACAGGTCTGGAAAATTAGAGGGCTTTAGAAAGGCAGGGAGAAAGCATCTTGTTAACTAGGCATCACTGGGAGAGAGAGAGAGGTGGCATGTCTCAAACCTCGATGTCTTGCATGCCTACCTGGAGGGTTGCCACTGTGGGGGTGCCCTCACTACCTGGGACTGGGATCTTTCTGGGCAAAGCCTGTCCTTCCACACAGTGAGACCTCGTGGTCGGTGCTCCATCTCCTCCAGCCTGCTGGGCACTGGCAGTCACTGCTCTGCACTGCAGTGTGATGGTGTTTTTCAGGAAGCTGTTCTCTGCTGTTCAAGGCTGTCCAGGAGGGTGTGATGCAGCCCATCGGCCCAGGGTGTGCAAGAGCGCAGGATCCCTCTGCTCGACCCTGCTGGCTGCTGCACTGAGACCCTGAGCCTGCTCAGAGGGGCATGGGTGTCTGAGAACAGTGTTTCCTAAGAAATCCCCAAAAGGTGCTGGAGTAGGAGGAGGCCAGAGCAGAAAATGTTGATCAAGTTTCCGTCACCTGATAAGAGATCCTGGCTCCTCGGGCAATGCTTTGTGTCCCAGACGGCTTCCACTGGAAACCTGTCTGCCTCAGCAGTGGGAAGTAGCTCAGTTCCTCACAGAGGGCACTGGTATTAGGGGATGAGCTCATTCTAGTGAATGTCAGGATCCAGTATGACCAGAGACATTGCCATTGTGGTGATGGGGACAAACTATCTATATCCCACATCTATCTCAGCTCCCACTGGCTCCCACTGCTGTGTGACAGGAGACCTAAGCACCGGCCTCAGCCAGATCCCCCTGGGCTTGAGCCCTTACTGTTTCTCCTGGTGCTCAGAGCATCTTTGCTCCCATCTCTGCTCCTAGTGAAGTGGAGAAGATTCTCCTGAGCCATTCCTTCTTCAGCACAGGATCTGTGGAGCTGAGGTGGGTTGCAGTGAGCAGGGAGAGCACTGATTTCATAGAGCTGGAAGTTAAATTACTCTTGCCACAAGCTGCTGCTTTTGAGAAAAGAAAATCCCTCCACACAAGGGCTGTTGGAGT
Source organism: Athene noctua (assembly GCF_965140245.1). NCBI lineage: Eukaryota > Metazoa > Chordata > Aves > Strigiformes > Strigidae > Athene > Athene noctua. Next base: position 7,408,156 of record NC_134060.1, read on the forward strand.
TTAGCAGTGATGAAAGTGAGTGTATCAGAGCTCTCCAGAAATCACCCCTGCTCCTGCTGGAGCCTGAAGAGGTGGAGTTGGGTTTAGAGTCTAGGAAGTCGTTGGTGAGACTGATTCTCCAGAGCTTTTTCCACTGGGATCCTGGAGAAGCAGAAAGGTGATGCTGGAAGCTGCTATCTGAGGAGCGTACCTGTGTCCTGGGTCAGAGCCTGTGGCTGCTGGCGGGCAGCAAAGGGCAGGACGGGATCTGCCCAGTGAACAGAAGCAGCCGACTGCTATTGGGACTGAAAAGACAAGCTGCTGCAGTATCCTGCGAGAAAAGCCACCATCAGTCAGGAGACAGATTTACAGCCAACAGCCGGTGGGATGTGACCCTGCAAGGAGCCTGCCAGCTCAAGAGAGGCCACAGCTGCCTGTGAAATGTGAGAGATAGAAACTCTGTGTTAGGATGAGCCAGAAACTGGTCTCATGAGTCAGCTGGTCTGGACTCAGCCTTGCCGCAAACAGCTGTGGGGCCCAGGGCATCCCGGATGAAGGCAGAACCTCAGGCTCCTTCCTCCTTGGTCTTTCAAATTTCCTGCCTAAAACAAGATAAAATAGGCGATGTCATCCAGTCCCTGATGTGGGTGAGCAGCTACCAAGCCCAGATGTGACCAGCCCCATGCTGACATGTCTGCTACAATTTATCAGAGCTGATGAGGATGTCAGCAAAGTTCATCCATGTGGTCCTCGTCACTCCCACGTGGATCGGGAGTGTCCTGTTGCGCTGAACCTACTAGGATGTGAACACACCAGGGCTTGTGCATCTCAGGGCTAGACAGACCAGGGGAGAGTCCCTCAAAGCTGATGTGCCTCAAACCTGTCTATTATTTCCTTTGAGAGCTAGTGGCACAACAGGAAAAATGCAGGATGGGACAGTTTCCTGATCCAAAGATGTCCAATTTCTGCAGCCCTCAGTGTCAAGGGGCCATGGGTGGTGCTCAGGCACAGACTTTCATGCCCTCCAGAAGATTATATGGGCTGCCTGAGGGTCAACAGAGTCATCCTGCACACTAAGGCTGATCCTTGCACCCCTACTCAGAAAAGTTCTATCCACATCTTGGGCTTGGCCACATTATATCAGGCTGTCATCACTTGGGGTGAGGGAGGCAGGAGGGTGATTCTTTGGGATATAAATGGAATTTCTGTTGCCTGTAAGAGGTACACCAAAACCACATCTGCATCCTTGCAAGACTTCAGCCCTAAAGAGGAGGAGACTCTCGGGTCAGTGTCTTTGGAGGATTTTTGCCTCTGTCCAGGATCTTGACACAGGTACTCTCCATGTTTGGACCTAGACTGAAAGGAGAGGTATTGGAGAGGATTTGGTCAAGATTTGATGCAGAGAATATGTGGAGCTCCTCAAACATGAGGCCATAAGTGGTTGTATCATCTGCAGTTCTTGTGAAGCTGAGGTATGTTTTCAGGAAAAGTTTCTGTCTTTCAAAACAGTAACTTTTTTTCTGTGCTAACCTACTTCCCATATTTTTGATTTTATTGCTGTGGAGTGACCCCTCAATTCAGGGTTTGGATGCACCCTTCAGCAACCTCCCAGGCGGTAACTGTGCCTGTCAAATGGAATAGGCCTCCAGGAGCCGCTTTCCCGGGGAAGTACTGCGAGGGCCTCTTGTAGGTGGATGAAGGGACCTTTTGCAGGGACTCTGGGCAGCCTTCAGACAACAGCGTTTGCGAGACTGTGTGATAAGAGTGAGAGGATACTTTGCAGCTGACAAACACATCAGGTGCAATTTCAGTGGGGCAAGGACCCTGCAGATGAAATGCGTTTTTTGGAAAAATAATTTTTATCGTGGATTCATTGTGCTCCCTGTCTCCCAGCTGAAATCATCCCCACGCTGGGCTATGCAGAAGGCTGATAAGGAGGCAGAGAATAGGAGCTGGTTTCCTGCACTCAGCAGACAACGCCTGCGCCTTCCTCTGCCTCTGCTTTTATGTAGTTTGGAAGTGCTCTGAAACTGCTGGGCACAGACACTTCTGAAGCAGCAGCAACTTTGCACGGCGCGTTTGTTTTATGTCTGAACTGTACATACAGCAGTGAATAGAGCTCATAAAAGATGGATGTATTCTTGTTCTTTTTGCTGGTTTTGATTTATTATTTACTTCACTTTTTTCAACTCTTCCGAAGTGCTGTAAATCATCTAAATCATTTTTCTCCTCTGCTTGGCTAGTTTCGGGGAGCTGAAGCAAGATTATGGTGCCTAGCTTCTCTGCGTTGCAGGGTTTGCTGTGGGTTTTGCAGAAAGAGAGAGAGGACCAGGAAATTCGAGCTCTTACGTCTCCACAAAGTACCTTGGAAAGACTTAAAGGTCTTCTTCCATCTGCTCATTGCGTTTCCAGAGGCTGTATTGTTCAGCTTTTGCTCAGCACTTGCTAGCACAAGCAGTCCTGTCCATGTCTGTGGACAGTTCACGTGAATAAACACTCCCCAGCAATGCAAGGGAGGTTGGCACAAGCTGCTCCTTGTGCAGCTGGGTTGTTGCAGGTCGGGAGGGCCCTTTCCCTGGGGCTTCAAAGGGAACGCAGATGGGACTCTGGGTCTGGGGACTCAGAGATGTGGTGACATTTCTAAGCACACACACGCAGGTCCACTCCAGGGAAGCTGCTTGAAGGCTGGATGTGAAAGGAGCAGAGGGTTTTGCCCAGGGGTGGTTAATGTCTGGGCAGTGCAGTGAGATGCGCTCTCTTGGTCTGAAGTTCAAAGCCAAGATACTCCAGCACTGGGGCTTCTCCAGCAAAGTCTCCCTGGCCTCATTCAGACTGTGGGCAACTAAGCAGGAGCTTAGGCACCCAGAACAAGAGGGAAAGTCTGTGTCCACATGTGGAACAGACCCCGGAGAGATTTTCAAGGGCACTTAGCACAGCATAATGCTGTTGGAGCAGCTTAGCACCCTTCATGCAACCAGCTCAGTCTGATGTGAACTCATGCCACACTGCTGAGCTGAATTCTTCAGAAACCCGGGACAAAGAGACTTCTGCAAGACCCAGAGCTTTACTCCTTCAGCCTCCCCTTTCTCCTTCCAGCTGCTTGTCCTGCCAGCTCCAAGCAGCATGGGCGCAGGTGGTAGGATTTCATTTGCAGTGCCTCGGAGTGAGGATTGGGGTGACCCCATTTACCCTGGACTCAGGAGACCATCCAACAAAGCAGGGTATAAACACAGCAGTTCAGACACAGGGGGAGCACAGGATGGTCCTGTCTGGAAAGATGAGGACATGCACAACAGAGCCCTGGAAGCAGAGAGGTCCTGAAGAAGCAGTGGACAGGGCAAAGACGGGAGCAGTGACGGCTCCATCCCTTTCCCGCAGGGGCTGTGGGACAGGGCAGGATCAAAGGGCTCTTCTCACACTCCCAGCAAGACCCAGGCAGTGCATCCCCAAAGCCAAGAGCACACCATGTTGCCCTGGCTCACAGTGCTGGAGTCAGGGGCTCTTTCTCCTTCCTGTCACTTTATGTCTTTTTTTTTTTTTTTTTTTTTTTCAAGAGGAATTCAGCTGTAGGGGGAGAAAATGAGCAGGCTGCTAATGAAAGGGCAGCTGCTGCTCTGTGTCAGGCGTGTGAGATCCTACTGGGAGCTCAGCTGGACACAGTGGGTGACTGGACACCGTTTATTTTTGCATTAGAGCTATTTTCCTTTCACCCTGTCTGCTCTGTGCTCTTTATTTCTGAGTCAGTTCATTCCCTGTCAGATGGGCATCGATGCAGGATGTGAGCACAAACCTTCCCAGTAAAGGCTAATTTTAGGATAAAAACTGTTGGGGGGGGCGGGGGTGAGGTGGGGTGGGGGTGGGCAGGGAGGGGTCTTGTCTCAGCATCGGTCACCAGTCCTTGATGAATGGCACTACCTGCCTTTGCATGGTTCTTACCAACACTGCAGCAGGCAGAGATAAGCATGCAACGTAGGACAGAAACTTACTGGCTGTTGGCCATAAAAGAGATTTTCACAAATATTCTGCTCCCTTGCTTTCCCCCCACAAATGAAATGACAGACACTGCCTGTGAGTTTAGGAAGTGACCATCTGGGTCTGGTTTCCTGGGCAGGGAGAAAGTTGTCCAAGCACAGGGTACCTGTGCATCTGCAGATGGGCAGGTAGGATGTAGCAAGCCAAAGCTGAGCTTGAGAACATGTATTATAGCATCAGTCACAGGTTTGATAGGAACAAGGATGTCTGCAAACAACCTCCTCATGAGTGCTCTGAACATAGAGCTGATGAGTCCTCCTGATCTTCACATCACTGACTATACTTAAGAACTTTTGCCTTGTGTTGGCTTTTCTGAACCCTTGGAAAAAACACCATTAATATTGCCTCCGTGGTTAGTCACAGATATGGGGAAGAAAAGCACATCAGTCTGGTGGTCGCCGGCAGTGCTGCATCCCACCTACAAGCAATGAGACCAACCGTGTGAATTACCAGAAGCTGCATTAGTGGAAGGGAAAGGAAAACACAGCAGAAGGGTAAATTCTGCTACCAGGGTGCTGCAGCCACACTCACAAGCCCTGTGCCCACTCCTGCCATGGGCTGGTTTTCTGCACTACTCTCACAAAAGTGTCCAAGGGAGAGGGTATGCTCCGAAGCATCATCCAAGCAGCCTTTCTGCAGAGCTGCTTCCACAGCTTCAGCTCAGCCCTGCTTGTCCCTGCAAAAAGACTCCACAGTGCTTCAGTCCCCAAACAGGAACCAGTCTCTGGCAGACCCCAGTAGAGCATGTGCTGCAATGAGCAATATCTGCATCATCTCTGCTCCCCTCTGCTCGGGTACAGATTACTGTATTTAACAAAAACGGCCTTGCTTGGTGCCCTGAAATGTCCATAAAGTCAGCAGAGAGAGCCTAGTGCCAGCAGTCACCCATGTTGTCACCACCCCTATGGTGCACTCTATTTCTCTAGAAGGTGCTGGGCCCCTTTTGGATGACAGGACACAGAAGATATGACTTGAGAGACATGAAAATGCCCACAGCCATGGGTTACAAAGGGCATCACAGAGTTATGGCTTTCCCAGAGGAGCAGCTCTACCCTGCATGGTGTTGTGCTGCCTGTACAGCAGCTCCAGGTGATGCCATATTTTTAACCCTTCTTGTATTTTAGAAGCTGCACTGTCCTTGTGTGGAAATGGGCTCTAAATGGATAGCCTAACTTCACTGAAAAACAGATGTTTGAGGGCTGTGCAGGGCAACTAGATGTTGATTCTTCAAGAAACAAATCTGTCTTGACATAAAGTCTCTAAGTCATTCCTTTGTCCTCTGTTTTCAGTGCCCCATAGGATTTTCTCCACATCCCCCTCTGAAGCTCTGGCTCTGAGAGGTGATCCATTTCTAGCGCTGGGGGCACAGTGGGACACAGGGAGCCCAGTCCCCTCCCGCAAAGCTCCTCTGTGTGACCAGCCCTGGAGAGCATCCCTTGGCACACGGCGTGAGGAAGGGTGCATGCTCCTTACACTACCCAAGCCAAGTCTGTGGTACCTGGCACAGGGGCTCTGCTGTGGCCCCGGACAGAGGCTGTAAGAGCAGGATAAAGCTCCTTGCCCTCTCTGGCTGTGCTGACTATGTGACAAGGTCTGCAGAAGAAGTCTTCTTGGAGCAGGCACTGTTCCACAGAGCCAGCTGGGTTACTGCTGGTGCCCCAGGCATCAGCAGAGCTGGACACAACAGAAGCTTTTATTTCCATAAAAAATGGAGCTGAATTAGGAGGCGGGGAGAACCCAGCTTTGCTCTCAGACAGTGATTAATCATGGGGACAGGGTGCCAGAGAAGCTGTGGATTCATCTCACCTAATTTCAGACATCTAGAAATTCAAGGTCTAAATCTAACTTAGCCTTCTTGGCTCCCTCTAGGCTGAACAGAGAGAAATGGTCACTTCCAAAAGGTGACCCTTGCAGAGCAGAGCCAAGTCAGAGCCAATTAGCACTGCAAGGCTTACCAGCTTAGTGCCAGGGGCAGGAGGTGGGATGCTCGGAAGGGGAGAGTGTTGCCAGGAGGGGTGTGGAGTGGCAAAGGGTGGCAGGGTAAGGTGCAGTGGGACAGACAGAGTGATGATGATGTGAAGGAGGATGATGCAGCGGCGAAGTTGTCTACCGCTGGGACTACATGAAGTCCTGTGGCCACATGGCTGCGAGCCCTCTGGATGCACTCATCCCTGGGGGCGTACAGGATGCTGACCATCGTCTGACACATCTGAGCATGGCAAAGCCCCAGGCCACTGGGAGCACGGTGCCCACGCTGCTCTGCACTGAATCAGCCTGACAACAGTCGGAGGAGTAACAGACTCAAACATCACATTTTAAATGCCCATAAATTTGGAAACAGAGCCAGAGCTCTTTAATCTTGGTTCATTTTTTTCATTCGTAACGAGATAACAAAGGAAGCCAAGCATGAACTCGAGACGTGAATTATTTAGGGAGGGTACATCCATCTCTGGTGGTTTGGGGTTTGCTCTGTCACCCTGGGGTGTGCTGGGTGAGCATCAGCTGGCTGAGGGCCAGCTGAATGTAGGATTTCCTCATCAAGGGTGTGATGTTCTGTAGGCCCTGAGGAGGTTTATCCCAGCCCTGACTGACAGGGGAAGGTACAGATAGGTCCCAGGCTCTGTCCCAAGTCTGTGGCCTCCAGGATGGCTGTGAGGTCTCATGCAGCACTAGTCCCTCTCAGACAGTAATCCTCTGCATGGGGCACAAAAGGTAGGGGTTTTTCCTCCAGAAAAGGGTGGGTATTACCCACTCTACCCCCAAAAAATCTCAGATATTTAGCAAATGTTTGCCTTAATGCAGAGGACAGAAAGATTCCCCAAAGCAGGGGAAAGCCATCAAAGCAAGGACCCACAGCAAGATATCTCTTCACAAGCTGTCCCTTGAGCATGGCCGAGACTTTGTGACACGTGAGAATGAGGGACCCCAGTGTGCCCTGGCTGGTTTTGGCATTGGAGCCTTCCTGCTGCTCCACATCCTGGTGTGAGGCATGGCACAGCTCTGCGGAGGATGCTGTGCCAAAACACCAGGGTGGAGGAGCTGAAGAGGGAAGTTTCCCACCCTGCTCTGGAGCCCGGTGAGAAGGATGGAGGCTCCTGAGCAGCCTGGAGCACCAATTTCACAGAAATCCATTTATCTCTGCTTCCCGCAACCCTCACGACATGAATAAATGATGATTGCAGAAGTGATGAACCTGCCCCTGTTTAGGTGTGAAATGAATGTTTACAGGCATAGAATAAATCAAGTATCCCACGGGCGAGCAGCGGGATATTAAACCAAACACCTTTGTGTGCTTAGCACTTGCTGTTAGAGGCCAAGGGTTTGAAGCCTGGCCAGGTATTTCCATTAGCCCCAGTGTGATAGGCACTGAGCACAGGGTACCCGTTCAGCAAAGGCCAAAAGATCTTGAAGGACAGGAGGGAGCCAGCAGCTCTTGGATGAGCAGCTTGCCTCTCTTCTTCGCCACCTTCCCCCTCTGTTTCTCTACATACCTCTCTCTCCGCCTAACACTACAATCTGCACAGACTCTAAGAAGTCAGGAATACAATGCAAATTCGTGAAGGATTGGCAAGAAATTGCGTGTGTGCTAGTTGCCTGTCAGCATGCAGAGTACTTCTAATCTTGTCACATAAATAATACGATTATGTAAAATATCAAACAGTTGGAATAAACTTAAAAGCCACAATGTTCTAGTCACAGACTTAATAGAGGTGAAAAAAAAACCAACAAAAATAAGCAAAATCCTTTTTTATTCTGCAGCATGGAGGGGAAATGGCTTCTCACCGAAGTCAACTAGAGCCTCCCAGGGGATGAGGAGGTGGGAAATGGTTGGTGAGACAGACCTGCTCCTTACGATGGGTGGACACAACCCCCAGCCTTGCCTAGGCAGGACTGATGAAGAGGAGAAACAGCAGAGCTGTCAAGTCAGAAGGAGTCTCCCTCAAGGTCACCAAAGACTTTGGTGACAAGCAGGACAGAGCTGGTGTCCCTTGCACACTATATTGTCCCTTGCACACTGGGGCCTTGCCACCCCCAGAAACCCATTGCTGTGGTGGTACTGCCATGGGACATACCTTATAACCATGGGAATTATTCAGCTGAGAGGAAAACACTGATCCCCCCAAGCCAGCTGCCTGCATCGCACTGGTCCGTGCCCCTCAGCACACCGGGACCGGGGTGCGGAGGCAGCTGGCAGAGAGGGCTGCGTGCTTCAGGAGCACAGTTCCCCTCCTGGCTCTGCATCACTCTGCATCACTAATGCTGCCCTCTATTTGTACCGCCTGCAGTGTTTCCGGCATCGCTGCAGGATGAGAGAGGAGGGAACGGTGCCCAGGGACCCGCCGGGAGGATTTTGCTACTGGCCCCGAGATCAAGAGCAGCATGAAAAGCCACCATCCCTTTGTTAGAGCCCGCTAAAGAGACTGGGCTGATTGAGATGGAAAATAAAATCCTCTCCTCTTCCTCCACTCAGGCACGTGCGCAGCCCTGACCCGTGCAAGCCTGGACCCCTCGTGTGCACCAACACAGTTTATGACCGTGACCCCCAAACTCCAGCTGGGAGCTAAAGCTAAAGCAGCCTCAGAGGTTCACCCACAGCTGCCCCACGGCACACAGGTGGGTCTGCCTCCAGATCCACCTTTCCACGTCGTCCCCAGAGCAGACAGCGAGCACAGCCAAGGCAGGACAGAGCCTGTCTCTTCTTGGGAAGCACCAGGCTTAGCTGTGCAGATGAGCTCCTCCCCTGGCCTGCCTTTGGGGGGACATGAAGGAGGGATTTCATGGTATGGATCACCTTTACAAAAGGAACCAAGCAGCCATCAGCTGCACCGTCCTCACAGGGGGGCTGGTAACTTCTGCCCTGGAAGCAAAGGGCTCATCTCTGACCAGCCACAGACTTGACTCTGGATAGATCAAAGTACAGCCTGGGAGGGTTTGGACTGCACATCCCTGCCCTTCCCACCCATCAGTGCCACAGCATTCCCCACAGCCCCCAGAGAAGGTGCTGTGATGGGAGCAGATGAGATGGCAGGCCTTTGGGCCAGGAAAGACCATCACTGTCTGCTGAAGCATCTGTGCTCAGCTGAGGTCCAGCTGCCAAGCTGTGCTAGCACTCCGCTTTCATGTTTCCTGCTGCATCTCCCATGGGTTCATCACCAAGGCTGATTTGCTGCTTCCAGACCTTGACAAGTTTTGGAGACCCCTTGCCTTGGGACAAGGCCCTCCCTCTTCCCAGTCAGGCTCTGCAAATTTCTCTTGGGGCACAGCATGAGTTCCCGCCTCTGCCCTGCTCGCGTGCATGCCCGGGCAGACAGGGACACATGGCCAAGGCTGGTGTGGTGACAGGGCTGTGCCCATGGAGCGCTGCCAGTTTGCAGATGTATGCCCTGCTTGGGGCAGTGTGTAACTTGCACACTGAGCTGCCCCTTCTGCTTAGAAAAGCCGCTTTGACAAGCCAAGCTGCAGGCAGGGCTCCTGCCTCTGCGTGGTTGACTACCCGAGAGGGAACTCAGGCGCTTTCCCTGCCTGCCTGCTGCCTCTGACTCACATCTGTCTCCCTCCAGTTTGCCCTTTCTGGGTAGGAAGGCAGTCAAGCCCAGTGTATGGAGCTGCTTAGTTAAGGAAAGAAATAGTTTTTCTCATCTGGCCACTTTAAAAGAGGGAGGCGAAATTGCTGGGTTTGGGGCATCCACAAAAGAGGGAGCAGATCCACCCCTACATTTAATGGACAGTAAAACTGGGAAAATATGAATCTCATCTCCTGTGCTGAGCAGATCTTCATACTGGGGGCCAAGCATCTTTCCGAGTGAGACCGAGCCCAGTTTCTAAGGAATCCTTCTCCTTGGCCATCCCTGTAAGGGTTGGCTGCCCCACTTTTCTGGGCTGGAGTAGGCTGAGACCAGCCAGCTCATTGCACACGTGGCAGAGCAGTGACCCAGCACCAGAGGATTACACGTCACATCCCAGCCAAGCCTCCTGGAATCAGTGCTGAGAATCTTGGCCTCGCTCCTGTGTTAATTCCTGAAGGAAAAGCCCTCTCTGTTGCCAGATAACTGCACCTGATGCCCGTCTCTTGCCACTGTTGCCACAGTGCCTGGGGGAGCAGCTGACTGCTCCATGTGTGCTCCTCTCCTCCCAGCTCCTGGTCCACCTCCCCAGGCAAGGCAGCAACATGGGGCACTAGTAAAAAAAGCCAAAGTTCTGCTAAGGCAGCAGCATGCCCCTCAACCCCCCTCCTCACTCACAATGTCTCTCCTCTACCTCCACCAGTTGCTCTCCAAACCAGGCTGGCAGCCCCATGTCTGGGAGCAGACTTGTGGTCCCACCCAGCCTGGATGGTCACATCACCCCCTCGCACCCCCTTCCAGGGCTCAGAATGACTTTGAACAGCAAGACCCACCAGCTCCAGGGACTCCTTGTCTCCTCCAGCCCCATCTGTCTCCCTCTTGCAGGACATTTGGGACTTTCCGTATTGCTCTCCCATGAAGCTCCGCAGCCTCCCCTGTTGGGGAAGCAACCCCTCCTCCTGTCCCTGGTTTCCTGAGGTTTAAGGCAGCTGCTGGTTGTCACTGGGAAGTTGGGTTTATTTTAATTCACCTGTAATTGTGTTATCTCTACCCAACTCTCTGCAGAGTGTTCTGCAAATATGCCTGGATCATACAGCCTCTCCCTTAATGGATTGCTCAGCAAGGCAGTGCTCCAAGGCCTGTCCCCTGCTCTCTCATAACTTAACAACCCTGTTATTGGCTTTGTGCAAATGCTGCTCAATTCCCTCAACTCCTGGCACACAGCTTGTTCCCCGCACTGCCCTGCAGACACATCCTTTACAGCATGCCTCTGTGATCGCTTGCTGGCAGATGCATGCTCCAAGCTGACCGAGCACGGGAGAGCCCAGATTAACGCAGCTGTGAGCAACAGGTAACGCAGCCTCTAGGGCTTGGAGAACGGACAGAAAGGGTTCAAATGCACAGCAAGGCTGTACATGCAATGGCAAAGGGGAGATGTATTTTCTTTTCCTGCCCCGACACAGTGGTGCTGGAACACCTCGTTCCCTCTCCTCTGATAGAGTTCCACTCCCAGCAGCTTTTGCTGATCTCACTTCACAGTCAAGTGCAGTCCCAGGACAATGCTATTAGAGTTCATTAGAAGCTTGGACAAAAACCTGAATTTCTTAGTTCACTGTTATTTCAAAAAATGTGGGAGAAGAGATACTGTGGTTGTTAGTGACAGCTCCTGGGGTTTCTAACACACAAGGAGGAGAAATATTAAGTTTCACCTGATCCCACTGTGTCAGCCCTGTTTGAAGCTCCTTTCCAGCCTGAAACCATGGGCTATAAATCAGAATATTTTAATGAAGCAGTCTGGTACCAAGCATTATGGTCTCCCACGAAAAAAATCCCACCTTGCTTTTCCTCACACAAATAATTCACCAAAGCAGAGGTGAGGCCACAAAGTTTTCCCCTGTAACCAACTGCAAACTTTCACAGAAGGAAGATGAGGCTCCAGCCCAGTCCCTGGTGCTTTACCAGCACCAGAACCAGCCCCAGCCGTGCCATCAGTTCCACCACTGCGACAGTAACCAGGATATCACTCCTCCCAGCCCACTATGGTCCATGACAGAGCTCTCTGTCTCTCCAGACAGGAAACCTTTCCCCACAGATATGGGATGAGAGGAGAAAGTCCCTGAACATCCCTTGGTTCTCTCTGTGTGCAGCCAGCCCCTCCTCAGCTTTGCTGAGCACAGATCCAGGCTCCAGTCCCTCTCCAAGCACTGAGCTATTGCTGTTATTCAAAACCAGGAGTTTCTCTTTGTGAGCAGGAAAGAGCAGCCTCCCAGTGCTGCCTCCCCTCACACATTATGAAGAGATACAGCTCAGTAAATCTCATCTTAGCCAAGGGCATTACCCTATGCCAGTTAGCACTAGATCAAACCCAGGTTTATTCAGCCTCCCACTAATCCCTTTGCAACAAGAACCACCTGCAGTCTGGAGTCCAGGATTTAGCAGGGATCAGTGTGCAGGTGTCTCTGATTTGATCATCCCTTTGGAAATGGCTGTGCTCTGCAGCCCAAGCGGAAAGCAGCCTGGGGAGGGGGAGCAGTGACAGGGGGCAGGTGGGAAAGAAAATGCATCTGCTGGGTGGAGAGAGCAATAAAGTGGGGGCTGGTGACTTTTCCCCCCCACAGACACTTCTGAGCGGCCAAAAAACATTGGAAAGAGATGGGGGGAAAGAAAAGGAAAAATATCTTATTTTCAAGAATTCTGTGGTACTTAAAAGCTTGAGACCCGCAGGGGAAGCTAATAAATTTTAAATAGTTTGGAGAGTTGAGACCAGCAGTTTAACTTTGTGCGGCTGCTGAGTTGTTTTCCAAGTGTATTTAATGAAACCCTTCATTATGTTCAGATAATTATGATCTCTGCTTTTCTGTTGCTGTTGGAGTTTACCATCTGTGCTCGCAGGTACACGCTCCATTTCGACACAGTGGGCACCATGAGATACTCGTGCTGGGCTTCCCTGGCAGCCCATGGGGCTGGGACAAATTTTCTGGGGTTGTGGGTTCAGGTAGCATCCCTGCCTGCTGCCCACCCTGGGAGCCACGTGCTGCAGCCGTGAGCCCGCTGCTGGAGACACGGGCAGGACCATGACCAGCCCTGGGGGTTTCACATGTTCATCCCCCAGGGTCCTGCATGGGGTTTGTCTCTTGATGCTCCCCTAGCATGATGGTAGGATGAGGGGGTCTCGTGCTAACAGGTCTCTTTGGGGAGATCAGGGTTCTGATGTCCCTCTTGCTCTCTACTGACCTCCAGTTTGAGCATGTGAGTTTGCCTGGGAAGAGGTTTTGGCTGCCCAGGACAAACTCTGGGCTCTGCAGTGACAGGGTTTACTTTGTTACCTCTGACTCCCTGTAGCAGCTGTTGTCCCCATGCCCTGCCTGTGGGGTCCTTCCACCTGCCCTCCCCATCCCCTCTTCCAGGGCTTCCCCCATCAGGGACCCCCATCCCAGCATCCTTGCTTCAAGCCCTCTGCCTACCCTCCCTCCCTCCTTCTCCAAGATGGGAAGTTCCACCTTTTCCTGCATCAGCCTGGTCCTCAGGGGTCCGTGTCACTGCACAGTCTGGGTTTTGTGACTGAGCTTTGACAGTCCCTGGGGGTGCTTCACATCCTCTGCCCCACGGCCACAGAGCTGATCTACCAGACGCTCCCAGCTGGCCCCACAGACATGCCTGCCCTGAGCACAGGCCCTGGCGAAGCCCACGGTTGCTCACCCCCCCCTCCAGCAGCAGGAGGGTGAGTGACCCCACCGGGGAGCTGGAGCCATCTGCAGAGTGGGGGTCCAGCCCCCACTGAGTCAGGTTCAGCAACCCACCAGGAGCTGAGTTTGGAGGCTGCCCTGGCTCCAGCCTGGTGGGATGGGATTTTCCATGTGCTCACTTGCAGGGAGCTGGAGGGATCCTCAGCTTGTGATCGGTCCTCCATAAACACAGCCAGACTGGTGCACAGCATCCTTCTCCCAGGTGTTGCCTTGCGGGGCAGGGCTGGTCCTGCCCCAGGACCCCCTGAGAGCTAGAAGTGCAGCTCCCATTCCAGGCCAGCCTTGCCCTGCATGTCCCAGGCTGGTGTGGGGTGGGAAACACCCCCGATCCTGCGGCTGGCACACTGTGATCCACAGAGATGGCTCTGCTCCAGGGGGGCTGGGGAGAGCCAGGACCGGGCAGTTCTCCACTGGTCACAGAGAGCAGCCATGGCCTGTTTTGTAGACACTGAAGGGAAGCAGCAGTGGGAGATGGAGCCAGTGGTGAGGCATGAGAAAGGGGACTGCAGCCCGGAGGGGGAGGAGGGCTGCTGGAGTACCGGGTGCTGCTCTCCCTGCCTGCCAACTGGGCGCTTTTCCCCCGCTCTTAAATGTCAGCGATGATGTTTCCTGCCCAAGCCAGCTCTTCCCCTTGGGGACTGGCCAGCAGGGTCTGTTTTATACCCACTCCCAACAGCTTGGGTGGCTTGGGACTGGGGCTGCCGCCTGAGCCATGCCAAGTTGGCAGCATCGTCAGGCTCCCCAGCCAGCTCCTCTTGGAGCCTGCACCCGCGCTCAGCACTCACCCAGCTCCAGGACTCCAGCTCGCCTCTCTGGGGTTTCCTTCTGCAGTGGATTTCCACAGGCAGTTTGGGAAAGCAACAGGTCTGGTTAGAGGGGAAAAATGAGGACTCTGTGTCTCATTCTGGAGATCACTCTCCTCCTGGAGCGGGCAGAGCAGGGGCTGTACAGCCTTGGCAACATGACTTCCCACTCTGTGTCCTGCCCTTCAGCTGCCTCTCCTTAAATCGCAGAAGGAGCCATGGGGTGTCCCCAGCAAAACCCTGAAGGAAGCCAGGGTTAAAGGAAAAGCCCAAAGCTTCTGCCCCCTGCCTACAGCACCCTCCAGGGACCTGTGAATCCCTGGCCCAGCGAGCCCAGCAGCAAAATGTCAGCACTTGAGAGCAAGTGGTGGGAATGTCTTGAGGCTGCCAGGGCAGAGCTGCTCCCCTTGGTGCCCATGCAGTGTCTGGCATAGTAGGACTCCTGCTATAATGCTCATAATTGTCATTTTCTTCCCTCCAGCATCCACTGGGTACAGAGCTTAACAGCTCTGGCTGATTCCCTTATTTAGCTCAGAAGACATCTGTGCTGCTGCAGGGCATTCAGTGCAGCACCAGGGCACATGGGGCTGGGGCACCTCTTGCACTTGCTTTTTACAGAGCTGGGAGTTGGCTGATTGGGTGGCTCTGCCCTGGGATGCTGGCAGCAGGAGCAGTTCCTGGGGTACACTGGGCACATCTGGCAGGAAGGGAGTTTTGGGGACAGCCCTGTTGCTGGCTGTGGGTGTAAGGCACAGCAGGAGTCCCAGCAGGGAGTCTGGAAATGGTGACTGAATGGGAGGAGTCATCATGATACGGGGATGCTGCACACTAGCAAAGGGACTGTGGATGTATGTGCACAGGAGATTGCACACAAGACAGGGTCCTGGACATCAGAGCAGCTCCAGGAGGGGAAAAGAAGTGACAGTTTAGTCTACCTCCCAGTGTTTGAGGGTCTCAGAAGGGAGTGGATGTATGCTAGCCCTGCCTCAGTGCAGGGACAGGTTGCATCCAGGAACAGCGACTGGCATCAGGGTGATGTCCAGAAGGGCTGAGGTGTGACAGCAGAGCCTGGAGTTCATATATCTGAAGGAGAGAGAACTCATAGGATCCTGACACCCTTGACTCTCCCTTCATACTCCCTAAGTGTATAATATCCCTCCCCACATGAAGTCCCTTTCCCCGCCACCCTCACTATCCCTGTGCAGTGTAGAGCACCCCTCCTCCCCTGAGCCTGTCCCAAGACCATCCCATCCAGCACACACCTTGCACACAGATACCCACCTCAAACCCTTGGGCACACAACTGCCCAGTGTTCCTCCCTGAGTTGTGACTGCCTCCACAAAGCAGAGCTGTATTGCAAAAAGGGCTGCAGTGCTGGGAGGGATCATGTCAGGCTTTGTAACCAACTGCAGCCAGCATGCGAGTCATGACAGTTCCTGCAGGACTTGGAGACTGGTGGTGGGTAGTGTCTTCCCTGCAGAGATGCCCTTGCCTGGCATCTGCTGGGGGACCAGTGGGAAGGGGGAGCACTAAGCACTGCAGATGTGGCTTCAGGCACAAGCTACCATTTTGTCTGGTTTTAACAGGAATCCCAGAATCAGGATTCCCAGAAAAGGTTCCCACCTCATGCTGAAGTGTCCTGGCTGCCTAAAATGTAAGGGAGGAGAAGGAGGGGCGGAGAGGAGATGGAGAAAGATGTTTGTAATGTGTAATGATCTTTTAATGCTCTCTCTGGCCCCCTCCCAACACATATGGGAGCTGGATGAGCCAATTAAGCTGACACCAATTAAATCAGCATAAATCACATCCCGTAAACCAGAGGTGGGGCTCAGGCAAACACCCCCGCTGTGAAGGATGTCAGAGCTGGCCTGAGGCTGACCCTTACAGCCCAACTCCCTTCCAGTTCAGAGAAGGCCAGACCATGGAGGCACCATCAGGGAGGAGAGAGGGATGGGTGGGGATCTGTACCAGAAAGAGGGATGGTGGGAGGGAGAGGGGTAGCAGTCTGATGGACAGAGGTGGTCTCCCCTGTGGAGCAAGGAATGCCAGAGCTCAGGTACTAGCTGGGACAGGCATCTCTCTGCACAGAAGGTCTTCTACAGGGTCACCTTGGACCCTGGACTGTGATGCTCCTTGTGCCAGTACATCATGCCTCTCCCGAGCCAGTCCCACTTCCCTGGGTTCAGCCCTACAGACATCCTTGCTCTGGATGAGCTGAGCAGCTCTGGGGTGCTGTGCAGGGCAGATTCACCCTGGCAGGCTGTGTAGCTGACTTTGCCCTTGTGCATTCGTCCCAGCCCAGTTCTGAGCAACTGGGGTTGCACTTGCTAACCAAGGAGATTGAAAAGTGTGCGTATGAATTCTCCTTTCCTCCCCTCCCGCCTGTGCTCATGCTCCTTGCCTTGCTCTCCCTTCGACCTACCTCCCTGTTCTCTAAAACGGGGCTTTCTCTGTTGGATGCTGACCAGGCATCTATCCTCACCTTGGCTGGAAGACCCTTGTCCTGTCCCCTGGGGTTTTGTGTCACCCTGGTTCTCACAGCCAGGTAGCCCAGGGGCCAGGAGGTCATAGGGAGGCTGCAAAGCCATTAAGAGAGCAGTTAGGAGTGGTTGCAGCTATCTGCCTGTTAAGAGATCCAAATCACATCAGAGATGTCACAAAGTCAGAGCTGCAAAGCGAGGTCTGGGGCACACAAGTGGAGTGGCATCTCTTGACTTAATCCAGACAACTGTCACTGAACCACAAAGGAGCAGGGACTCTAATTAAGTCCCACAGCCCTTTGGGAAGTATCAAGCCAGAAAAACAGTTTGAAAGCTTTAGGCAGGGTGATTTTAAACAAATGAGGAAGTGCCTTAGAAACAGCTTAAGATGAAAGCTACCAAATTAAAATCCTTGCAATCAGTATGGAGGCTACTTATGCAACAACCTCCCGAGGAGGAATTGGAATCCCAGAGATAAAACTCTAAACAAATAAAGAGACAGGAGATGAAGGAAAAAGAAATGAAACTTGGTCAAAAAGTGACATGCAAAGGGCTGCTTAAGCCGCCTTTGAAAAAATGGAAATCTCGCGTCATGAAGCGTGCTTTTGTGAAGGGGCAAAACCAATGTCAGGTAGATAGGAGAGTATGAGGATGCAAAGGGTGTCCAGATCTCAGTACATTTGCTGCAAGCAGAGAGCTTCCCTGGGAAGCCTGAAACCTCTGCATTTCAATGGCTCTGGCGTTGGGAGATTGGGGTGAACCCAGAGGTCCCCATTAGATACTTTGGTTTGGGGGAAGAAGCTCCCAGCAGAGCAGCTCCCCATCCTTGGAGTGATGGGATATTGTCCTTACACTTGAATTTTTGTCAGGGTTGGTGGGTATGAGTGGTGGCAGGGCCTGTGTGTAGCCTCGGAAGTCAGGGTAGCTCCAGCTTTAGGAGAGTCCTGCAAACACACAGCTTCTTCCCAGCTTTATCTGGGGAGAGCAAACAACATGAAACCTGAAAGCAGGCACCTGGGAGAACCCCCCAGGGTTTAACACAGTTCTTCTGGGCTGGAGGAACTGGGAGGGAAGAGGCTGGAGAGCAGGGAAGTTCAGCCACACAGGGCAGTGCAGGACCACTGCACTGCGACTGAGCCCTTGCCCATGTTAGCTCGGGAGAGCCCTGAAGGTTTGCATTTCATCGTAGAATCATAGAATGATTTAGGTTAGACGGGACCTTAAAGATCACCTAGTTCCAACTCCCTGACATGGGCAGGGACGTGTTCCACTAGTCCCGGTCATAGGACACACCACCTCCTCTCAACAGAGGCCCACCCATGGGTCACTAGATCAGGTGGGTGCCGTGACACTCACAGACCTGATGTTCATTGTTTGCAGGCTCGGTTGCACACCAAGTAGTGTGCATTGGTTACATCCTCCAGGTCTAGAATGATGCTGCTTCTGAGCCTTCAAAGGTACAACTGGCCAAGGCTGGAGAACATGTCACAGGGACACCGTGTGCTCAGCTGCTTGGAGTTACACCTGGGGTGCCAACGGCAGCTGGGTGAGGCAGAGCTGATGATACAGACATCAGCTTTGGCTTCCAAAGGATGCAGGGGCACAGGGATGATATGAGAATTGCCCAAAGTCACCGCTGACTCCTGCAAGATGCCCTTGTGCTGCTCCTGGCTGCACTTTGGCCGATGTCGGGCTGTGCAGCCAGATGCCCTGTGCTCACCATATGCTGTACAGAGGCACTGCCCAGCTGTACCCCAACCTCACAGCCGGGTGTCACGGAGCAGATGAGGGCACTGGGAACATAGTGCTGCAGACACAGGACCTGGCATGGGCATTCGGCAGCTGCCACGCTGGGATTAGCTTCCTTACTGGCCCAGGCACCACCTGCATCCATGCAAAAGAGCTGGAAGGCAGCTGCAGGAGGGTGACCGGGGACGTGCAGCCCCAGGTCTTTGCCCTTCCCTCCAGGCCGGGGGCCGGGTGCAGGCAGAGCACCATGTGCCAGGCCTGCCGGCACGAGGGCTGCGATGGGCACGCTGCCACCTCCCCTGCCCCGCGGCGGGGAGCTCAGCGGCGTGGCAGCAATGGGAGCGTGGCTGGCAGCCTGATCAGATGTTACCAGCAGCCCTGGGTCATCTCCCCCCGTGCCAGCAGCAGTGGGGCGGCAGCGCCTGTCCCCCTGCTCTTGGATGGGAGGCAGGTGGTGGGCAGGAGTGTTTGGGGGCAGGGAGTACTCCTGCCTTCGCTCTCACTTCAAATCTAACTGGAACAAGCTTAGGAAATTAGAAGGATGGTGGGGGGGGGTGGAAGGGAGGGATAAAATAAGATAAATAAAATCAAATAAAAATAAAGCCCAAACCCTCTGTTCCTCTTTGATTCTTCCAGTTTTTTTTTCACGCCAAGATTACTAATTGTCTAAGCATCTCAATTTGCTGGTTTCACTTAATCACAGACACTTTGGAGATTATCAGCCTTCCCCACATGTTCGGTACCTTGTTTCCAAACTACAAGACCCACGGGGAGCAGCCAGCAAGCGCCTGCAGGAGCGACAGCAGCAAAGCGCTCCCGCTCCCCTCTCCCCGCTTCCCCCCACCGTCCCTCCGGCTGGGCTGTCAGAGTTTGATTGCCTCTGAAACCGCCGCGTGTTCCCCCGAAGTTCCCGGGGACGGGGGCCGTGAGGAACGGCGAGGTGGGGGCTGGGGGCACCGTTGTCAGCTCCTGGCAGCTCCCAGCCTTTGATTTGCACAAAAGAAAGGAGGGAGGTGGGGGAAGGAATGGATATGATTTATTCAGCAAGTTCCTAACCGGTTTTTTTTTTTTTTTTTTTTCCCCCTTCTTCTTCTTTTCCAGAGGCTGTGAAATAACTGAAGCCGACGGAAAGGTGAAGTGCTGGGAGAGATGAAGGAGGCGCGTTTGAAGGCATTTTCTTCCTTTTTGTCACATCTCGCTGCAAAGCTTTTAATTCCTGGAGCTCAGTTCCTTCCTGGAAAGTCTGAGCTGCTGTGATGGAGGGGGGTGGGCTCCCTGCAGGTGGCTGGGGTCCTGCTGGCCGGGACAGGAGCAGGCAGAGGAGGAGGAAGGAGGTCCTGGTGCTCGGGGATGTGGGCTGCTTTCAGCCCCATCAGCAGCTGTTGGTCCCTCGCTGCCCGGTTGTGCACGCTGGAGCCTGGGGGTCTGATCCAGGCAGCTGGGAGGCAGCTCTGCTCTTGGCCCCAGCACCACTTGCCATGGCAAGACTCAGGACCTGCCCAGCGGCGGACTGAGATGAGCAGAGACAGCTCTGCTCCAGTCACTGCAGAGGGGGATCTATTCTGCCAGATAACAGAACCCTTCCTGATGCCACCAGGCCAGGCAGCAGGAAGCAGGACACGCCACCAGCAGCACTGGGTGCCACAGGGGAGGTAGAACCCAACAGCGGGGGTCAGTCATTTTCTGCACCCCTTTAGAGTTATGATAGTCTGGGTATCAGCACATCCCCCTCGGTATTGGAGGGTAAGCAAGAAGAATCAAATGGCATTTACAATGTGAAAAAGTGTCTGAAATCAAATTTTCCTCTTTGGAAGGGAAAACCAGCTTATTTTTTCTTTAAGGAAAAATGATGATTGGAAACTTGACTTTTCTTTGTACTCAATTTGTCTGCTTTGGGATAGCTGCACACTCTGCTAGTCCAATTGTGTTTTTCACTCTTAAATAATAGAAACCACAGAACAGCTCCAGGAGCAGGGATACCTGGGGGAAGCACGAGGAAACTGCAGGCACACAGATGCCAGCACCATCCACCACAGCTTTCCCTCTGCTGGAGAGGGACCTTCAAAGCCCTGCTCACCCCATCTGCACCAAGGATCTCCACTGGCTTTCCTGTTCCTAGCACGGGCACCCCACAAGAGGCAGCAAAAAAAGAGGGTCCCATTCAGCATGACCCATGGTTGTGTTTACCAGCTATCAGCACCGAAAAAATGTCAAATTTTCAATAATTCTGCTCTATTTAAAAACGGAAAGAGAACTGTGTTGCAAAGGTCTTGTTTACAACCTAATCCCCCTCGGTACTGTGCACGGACTCCCTGGGAGCTCAGCACCTCTCCTGTGTGTTCAGCTTGGTGCTACAACTCTGAAATCCCTACCCATTTCCTCGGGAACCCTTTGACATAATCCATGGCATTTTTTAAAATAAAATCACCACAAACCATTTACCACGAACAATCCAGGCTGTTTCTGACTGCACCAGAAAGTGACACAGCCCTTCTGCACCACCACCAAAAACATCTGCATCACTGGGAAGATGGCTGTGGTCCTGCAGGAAGAAGCTCCTTGTGCACAATTCATTGAAGAGTTTTTTTTATTTCCCATTTATGAGTTGCTGAGAAGCTGATCCTGATTTCTGCAAATGAATTTGTTATCTGCAAGTGTTCACTGAATAGTTTATGCAAACAAATTTCAGCCCATGGGGTGTTTGCAAACTGTTCATTTCATGGTATGTGATTAGTAGAAATGGTCAGAAAATGGGTGCAAAACAATTTTTACAAGCTGTCCTCAACACCCAGGCTCCTTAAACCCACATTTCCATCACTGCCTTTTTTTTTTTTTTTTTTTTTTTTAACTGGAATTAGAAAAATAGTAACTAGAACATAATTAGTTAAATTTTTAATTCTTTGTTTCTAGCTAAAAGCTCTAAAAGGAGGGCAGCTGATGCTCACAGAAAGAGCAGACCACCCTGGGATGCATTGGTAAACAAAGCAAAGCCTGACCAAGAACACCCTCAAAGGATAAGCAAGCAGGAATCCCTTATACCTCTCCACTGAGTTCCTCTTGGTGGGGCTGGCTGAAGTCTGCAGGTGCAGCGCTCGCAAAAAAAGCCCGGCTGTGGCTGACTTGAAGACCAAACTCTTCTTTGCGAGTGCTGCATCTGCAGACTTCAGGCAGCCCCACCAAGAGGAACTCAGTGGAGAGATATAAGGGATGAAATAAAAATGATGGGGAAAAGGAGAGCGTCCTCTCCCAAAAGAGCACAAACATCCTGCTTAGATGTTTTTCCTAAAGAAAGAGTCATAAGCCACGCTGCTGGGATCCCCCACCCAGGACCCATTCCTGATGCCAAGTCCGTGATGACGGTGTCTGGTCTCCAAGGCTGAGGTGGAGACCCTTTCCCACTCCCAGGTCCCAGCACCATTGTTTGCTCACCAAAGCTTTGAACGGTGTGTCCCTCTGGTGACCCCTCACCTGCCTTCTGCTTGGCATCCTGCAGGGACCCTGTTCCTTCTCAGATCCCTGCAGCACTCTGCAACTATCATGAGACACTGAATCTGGTTGCTTTACCTCTTCTAGAGCTACAGCATCAATACTGTGGGCAGGGTCTCCACTGCAGGCCCACCCCTCATGCTGAAAAGGACTGAGGGACATAAAGCTGGTCCCAAACGACCTGATGGTGGTGACCCAGAGGTGAGACCCTGGGGAGAGCAGTGCAGACCTGTCCAGATCCCAGACCCTGTGTCCGGGGTACGCAGGGGGCTCAGAGTGGTGGAGGTGGCACTGGCAGCTCAGAGCAGAGTCGGAGGCTTTCCCCATGGGTTTAACAGCGCTAACAGAAAACGGTGCCCGGAAGATTTATTCATTTAACGCATCTGGTAATTACATTTCGGCAGGTGGTATGTGGGGCCTGGATTCGTTCCACGCACACCAGGCTCGGGAAGGCTCCAGTCCCACGTTTGATAAATCTCAGAATAGAATAAATAAATAAAATCAACAGTCCCCAGCTGCGAGTGCGGAGGAGGCATATCCTCTCCCCATGCAACGCGCTCCCTCTGCCTCCCACGCTCCCCTGTGCTGGGGCTGTGATTCAGCGCTACATCCCTCCTCCCATGGCAGGGATTCTCCCTGCTCTGATGGTGTACAGGCACCGGCACACGCACAGACACACACACCAGCACACACACACACACGAGACAGGATAGAGAGGCAGCATGGGTGGAGCGGGGGCACACGAAGCGGTTCCTCGGGGCCAGATCTCCTCCTAGGGTCAGGGGTCTGGTGGGAATGCAGACAGTAAGTGGGGGAAAGTGTGGGAAGGGGCAGGCAGGGAGGACAGAGAGAGCTGGTGGCAGGAGGATCCAGAGTTTAAGGAGAGAAAGATGAGCCAGGAATCGGTGTGAGACGGCCCGTGGAGTGAGGACAGGCAAGAGCCAGCCCAAGGAGCACATGGGACAGAGGATGCTGGAGGAGGTGGGTGGCTGGTGGTAGTGCTGGGGAGGCATGGAGGGGACATCTGCAGGAGGCTGGCTTGGGGGCACCCTAGGGGCTCAGGTACAGCGGTGCACGGGCCACCATGGACCAAGCTGTGTGGGGCACATTTCTGGAGCCCATCTAGTGTCCCTGTGGTTGCATGTGATGCTGCCCACAACATCAGGGCAGGACGTACGTGTTAGGGCCCTGGGAGGAGCTGGAGCTGAAGTCTTACACCTCTGTGAGGAGCAGGGGTGAGGATGAGGAAGACTGGGCCATGGCTTCCTCTCCAAGGGATCTCAGACGTTCCAGGGTTGTCCCAGCAGTGTTGGTGGCAGTGCCAGGGTGCGGGCACTTCCTCCAACCCCACCCTGGGGTCGGCGTGGCAGAGGATGCTGTAAGCACAGCTGGATGCTCGCGCCAAGCCCAGAGCATGGGAGATGTCTTGGCCCGGTGTGCAAGGGCTCTACAGGGACCAGCCACTCTCAGCTTGTGCTTTTTGCCTGTGCTGGGGGTCTCCATGGGGTGCTGGGGGTATCCTGCATGGCAGACATGCAAAGCAGGAGGCAGCCGGAGGGCACCACATCCCACAGCACCCGGCAAGACGCCAGCACAAAGACTGCGGCTGGATTTTATTTTTATACTTCACCTCCCTGCCCCCTTTGTAGAAATGACATAATTATGGGGATTTAATGTTCCACTGCTAAATTTCTTCATTTTTCAGGATAATTTCCACTATTTCATCAAGGAATAATTAATTGCATTGTCTTTAATCAGTTGTTTTACAAATCCAGCAGCGCAAGAAATTTTCATAGACAGACAATGCAGGCAGCTGCTCTTCCCTTCTGGGCGCATTAATGAAGTGAAAGAGCTCGAGCTGGAAAAAAATCGGCTGGCAAAAAAAGAAATGTATTGACAGAGAGATTGAAAAGATCACAGTGTAATCCCTTAATGTGTGCGATAGGGAGGGAGAGAGGAGAGATGGAACCCAGGTGTGAGGGCAGGAGGATTTGGGCTGCTGGTGGGGCTCAGGGCTGCAAAGTCCCCGCTCACCCAGGTCCTTGGCATCAGGGACATCTATCACAGATTTTAATGTGGGGGTGCACAAGAGTGTCTGCCCGTGTGAACATGTAGGTGCCTGATAAATGTCTATGTGTGTGCAGGTGTCTGTGTGCCCATATGTCTATCCAAGAGCCAAAATTCAGTTTCTGAAAACAAAACCAAAACCCTCCTGACCCTGGGGTAGGGGATTTGATGGATGTGGTGTCACAGCCTCCATGGGGTCAGCACTCCAGCCTGACTTTCCTCTTCTCCCCACTTCCCTCGCTGTGTTTCCCTGTCAGAGTTACCCCTGCAGGGCACGGACCAGGCCCCATGGAGATCCTGGGGATGTTATTGCATTGAGTCCAAAGTTGTCTCCAAAGCTGCCTGCTCCAGCATCTCTGGGGTCTCATCTGTGCTCCACTGCCTCAGGGTGCATAGCACCAGCTTTAGCATCTCCTGTGTGCCCTTGCACAGTGTCAGGCACACTGTTCTGTGCTCTTATCTGGGGCCGGAGGTGTAAAAAATGAAAGGCAGCTAAGAGAAGAAGCAAATGGGTGATGAGACATCCCAGATCCCTGGGTCCTTCCTTGCTCCAGCTGGATGCAAAGCTCAGATACACCATGTGCATGTGGGAGGGAGAGCTGGTGGTCTTTGTGGACAACGTGGTCTATCCAGGCTCCAGGGAGAGTATTTCCACCTCCTTCACTGTGATTGACCTTCTCCATCCCTTTGAACCATGTAGCGGATGACCGAACAAGACAGGGCGGTTACACACCGCTGAGGTCTGGGCATGGCCCCACTCCGCAGAGCTTGGGTGGATATTCAACCCTCCTCAGAGAGGGCTGGTGCCAGGGTGCAGCACTTTGGTCTGGTCTGTGAGCTAATGAACTCATTGCAAACTGCAGCTGTGAATTTGTCATTCTCAAGGCTGGAAAGATGACAGACCATCTCCTTGAACAAGCCGCTGCCTCCAAGCAGCCCAGCGCCAGGACACTGCCCAGCCCCAACACCTCCTCGCCTCCCGGGCACAGCAGTGCCGACATCTGGCTGGGATACCCCTGTGTCAGTGGCTGAGCCATCCAGGGGGATCAGAACATCATTCCCCTTGTGTGCACTCCTCTACATCTCACTATCTAATATATTCACTATTCTAGTTCTTGCACAGCACTTTCCATCAGTAAATCTGAATGTACTTTACAAAGGAGGTCGTAACATTTACCCCAAAAGACTGTGCAAGGCTCTGCACAGCACGCTTGATATTTTTGGCACAGATACAAGTGTGGTGCTAATTCAGGGTGCTCTATAATTGGTCAACATCCCTGCAGGTGCCAAATAACCTTACTTTAGCTCAATTCAATTAGGGTAAAGGGCCAGGCCAAGGCCAGGAGGTTGGCAAGGGAAGGAAAGGCTTTCTCTCAGCCCTGCTTTTGATTTCAGTTGGAAAGCAATTAGCTGGATGTATCCAGCAGGAGGCTATGTGAAGGGGCAGCCCTAGAAGTGACCCAAGAGGACTGGTTAGGATGTCTGCATCCACATCTCTAACTGAGATGGGCCAATCCCCACTGCCGCATCCAGCTCTGGCAGCTCTGCTCCACACATTAATGGACACGAGTTTCATCTTCTGATGAGAAGATGAACAACACCAGTGTCCTGAACCTTTGGGAACTTTTTCTTATCCAGAGACACTTTCCCAGCCTGAGAGGGCTCTGACACCAGACACGGGTGGCTAAGGATATAGCTGCTTTAGCCCTGGCCAGCTGACCAAGGGTGCTAGCTGTGAGATGGTCCATCTGAGAGAAGGAGATAAAAGGCCATACCCCGGAGAAACCTCCAAACCAGCAAGTCCCTCGGGGCTGGTTTGAAATCACAGGAATCATGGATATTTATCTGTAAGAGAGAGAAGGGGATAGAGCTTCAAGAGCAGTGTGTGTTGTGGTTTT
This sequence comes from Athene noctua, assembly GCF_965140245.1. NCBI lineage: Eukaryota > Metazoa > Chordata > Aves > Strigiformes > Strigidae > Athene > Athene noctua. Next base: position 7,433,960 of record NC_134060.1, read on the forward strand.
CAGATGGTGTAAAGCATAACTGTTTGCATATATGTGAGGAAAGGAGATCAGGGTTGCTGTGTTTTTCCCTTGGTATCTGTTGCAATCAGGTATCTGAAGGTTTTCCCTAGAGGCCTCAGCAACAGTTAAAAAGAAAACGGTGTTAGGAGAGAGGCCCCTGTTAATACAAGGAAGGTCATTGTCAGGCACTAGAAGAGACACACGTCTACGTGAGCAGGGTCTGGGGGCATCTCTCCTCCACAACCAGAGACAAGCAGCTGCACTGGAGATAAGAAAAAGGATCCCCCCTTCTGTCCCTCCTGCCCTTGCTCAGGTGGAAAAGGAATAAGCAAGGGTTTTAATCCTGCTTATCTGGGAAGACTGGGAGAATCTGGCTTGCTTTTCACCAGCCCCATGAAGCAGTGCCACGTAGAGATGAGAACAGCCCAGCAGAGAAGCAGGACAGCATCTGTCCTAATTTGGAAGCAGTGTTCGCTGATAAGGGAGAGCAATGTTAATGGGAGGAGGTGCCGTGGATGCAAGAGAGAGCAGAGGAAAGCTGCAGGGCTGAGGACACCCCAGGCTTTCCCCAGCTGAGCTCTGTAATACCTTGTGCTGCTGAAAACAGGCGAATTGAATTGCCTGTGTGTGGATGACAATGTGGGGAGGCATGTGCGTTGATGCTACAGCTCTGAGCAAGGAGCAAGGAGCCTCAGCAGCTGCGAGCTGGCCGGGGACCGCAACGGCACTGCAGCAAGCAGAAAACTGCAGGTGTCCGGACTTCATCTTGGGTGGGTTTGTGTGAGCACCACCTGAACGTTTGTGCCACGCTGGTTTCCTGGCACAAAAGCAAAACCAAAGTTGCATACACACATGCCCAGGAGGACTGAATTTCTAATTTGCCTTCATGAATATTCACAGTAAGTACCAGTGCATTCTCCAATCCAACCCTGGCAGCAGAGCCATGTGATTTAACATGACTGATTACCGTGTGGCCAACACAGCTCAAAGAGCCCACACTAAATACCCACAGGATCCACACAGTTAAATTATTTGAAGGAAAATATAACTCTCACATAATTTTCCGTAACAATCACTACAATTGCAAGCAGCTTGCAAATATTCTGTACATGAAAAGGAGCTGATTTTCTCTGGGGAACTTCCTACTCTGCTCTTGGAATAAGCCTCCTAAAGCAACACCTTCAACAGGTTTCCGTATTAGAAGTGTGTTCTTCGTTATTAAACTGCTTTATACAGTTATCACCCCAAACTCCTCTGCAGCGTAAACATATCATTCCTGGGAGAAGCTGTCAGTGGAGTGCCAAACTACAGCATGCAATTAAAGCCCTAAACAATACAACACAATAAATCACTGGCGCTATGGCCGGTCAGTGTCGCCAAGCATGGAGTAAGGATCTTAATTACATTTAGACCAAACAAGTATTAGATTATTTATGGGATACTGTAAGTGCTTGACAATGGGTAGAAAGTCATTCAACACGCATCCCTGGGCATTTCAGAGTCGGGATGAAGAGGTAGAGAAAGAGAGGGAGAGAAGTAGAGCCAATATCTATCACAGAGCAGTATTGGAAGGGAAAGAGCTGTTGCTTTAAATAAGGCCCAATTGCATCATCAATTTAAAAGCAATAGCAGCAGCATCTGAAGAAAGCAGCAGCTGCCACAGGTGGCCAAACAGCTGGATTGCTGCCAGCACCCACAGGAGCCACCAGAAACCTTGGTACTTTTTCACACTACGGCACATTTTTAACCCTTCCACACCAGAGCCCCCTGCTCTGCAGTGTCCAGGGCTGGAAAGAGCCTTGCTGCACCCAGGGGCTCTGCTGGAGCTCTGGGGATTCCTGGGGGCTGTGCGGGGCAAGGCAGGACAGCGCTCTGTTGCACACATTACCCAGCATGCTCTGTAGCTCACAGCTGGATTTGAGCATGTTCCAGATGTAGCCAGACTTGGAGGATGCAACCTGGCTGGGAAATCACAGGGTTCAGCTGGGGCCGTATGAATCTGCCTCCAGCCATGGACCATCTCAGGCCTCATGGATCCTTTAGTACATCTTTTCTGTCCAATGACCCCGGAAAGCAGAGACTCTTCTTTGCTCAGGATGACAATTTCAGACTTGTGCTTGTTGCCAGGCTGTTTAGGAACAGGAAACTTTCTGGAAAAGTTTTTTGCTCACAAGAACTTTCTTCACGGAAAGATACTGAGACATGAGTGGTCTGCCCTGGGCTGAAACAGCCCTCCTAATGCTGTTAAAGGCTCAGTAATGTTGCATGTTGCTCTACTGCAGCCCTGTAATCTGTGGCTTTTCCAGGCTATGCAGCTGGGTCAGGATGTTAAAGGATGCCTGTCCGTGTTGGCACATCCCATGCTACTGGACTCACAATGTGCCTTATCCCCTCATGTGACCCGATGCCACCAGGCTTGTGGGTGCAGTGTGCAGTGCTTGTGCCCACATGCAACCGGGAAGGGATGGAGCAGGGCAGCTGTGGAATGCAGATGGGCTCCGGAGCAGGATACTCTGAGGACAGACAGTTTGTCCAGACCAGAGTGTGTTGCTGAGAGCCCCGGAGCGCTCAGGCCACTGGCTGTAATGTGAACATCATGAACATCACTCCTGCTCATGTTCAGGAAGGTGTTGCCTCAAATCCCCTACAGCAAACCTCAGGGAGTGACTTAACCAGCGACTGGCCACAGCCCGGCCCTGGCTGCAGTCACAGTGCCCAGCCGCCATCTAGCCAGTTCGCCCAGACAGGCTTGTCTGCTCGTGCACCACACAATGCCACGGCGCTGCATGCTCAGCCCTGGGAGCCAACGGTGGTGGCAGAACAAGGGCTGGCTGGCTGAGAGACTCCTGGTTTGGGTCTAAATCCTCCTTCTGCCATACTCCACAGCCTAGGGCAGATCAGCAGGTCGTGTTCATCTGATTGCATGCAGAGGGCTGCGGCAGCACTCCTTGTCTAGACAGCTGTCAGTCCATGGAGGAATGGCTGCTGGGGTGCCCCTCAGCACATGGCTGTCCAAAGTAGGCCACATGAGTCTGTTCTACCAGCAACTATTTATTTCTATTGACCCTCCAGCATGGGACATCTAGTTCCAGCTGAGCTCCCTGAAATCAGGCAAGGTGATCACACCCTACATTACCAGGAGCCTTTGGTCCTTCTGCATGCAATTATTTGACTCCCTGTCCATCCCCTCCATGTCTGAGTGCTCAGAAGTGACCACAGGGTTTGCCAAGCTCCTCACACAGTGACTGTGAGCTTACGAGCAATTCCAGACAAAAAGTTTGTGTTTCTTCTAGGACAGATCTGAGGCTCTGGAGCAGCATTTCAGACCCAGAAGGGTGGCATGGGCAGTGCATCCATGCCTGCCAAACTGAGGATCACGTGCATCAGGAATGGGTCACATCACACGTAAAATATGCATTAAGGGACAATCCTCAGATGGCTCCATTCCTAGTGTCACCTTTTTGACCCAGCTGAACTAAATTTGCTCCCTCTGCTCTGCCCTGAAATCCTGGGAGTGGGGCCAGCACTGTGGGGCAGCCCCATCCTGGCACCTGTGGATGGGAATGTGATGGGGCTGTTTGCAGAGAGGGGAGGCAGGACCGTTCCCAGGCCTGGGAAAAGCCGTGAGCAAGGCAAGCGTGCCTGGTGTTGATGGAGGCAGATGACACAAAGCCCTAATTGCAGGGCAGACTGATTGATCAAGCTGACAAGTCCAACTGATCTCAGGCGCTGGTCCAAGGCTGCACCATGTCACGAGGTGGCCGAAGCTTCTGATTGATGCCAAGGTCATGGGAAGGCACAGGGAGGGGAACAAAGAGGAGCACACTCGTAGCTGGGGATTATTCACCGGTGCTGGACCATGAACAGCCACTGGGCTCCCTATCCGGGCCAGTCCATGCCCACAGCCTGCTGGGGGATGCCCCAGCCAAGCCTTGCCCACATGCTGGACCCCTCTCACATGCTGCAAACCACTTTGAGGAATTGGGAGTTAATGCTCTTCCCGCCCCCCCCCCCCCTTCCCCCCCTCCCTTTCTGTCTCAGCAGCCGACAGGCAGTAAAAGACCCTTTGCAGTTGTCAAGGCAACGCCATATCACGAAGACGGTGCCGTGAAGTGGCAGCAGCCAAGGGCTCTGCTCTCAATCTTGCCGCTTCCCTCTCGAGGCCGCGGTGCCGCTGCCAGCGATGCTGCTCGGTGCGGGCGAGAGCTGCCCCCGGGAAGCGCCGGGTGGGCAGGAGGGGAGCCGGGCGCTCCTCCCAGCCTGCCTGGCCCTGGCCCTGCTGCTCGCAATGGGAGGCTGGTGGTGACCGGCCCTGCACAGTCCCTGCCCCGCTGCCCGCATGCCTCAGGCGTCACCTCTGCCCAGACCCATCTTCCGCACAGCGCTGTAACCCTGCGCTGGTCACCAACCCGTGCCAAAGGCGTTTGCGTCCCGTGGAGTCACCAGGCCCACCACACACCTTGTGCTGGGAACCTGCTACAGGAAGAGATTAACCCCTTTTGGACAGATTGACAGGGACCATCCCCCTCCAGCTCACCCCTTTTCCAGCTTAAAGAGTGATTGTGACAGGGATCCTGTAGTTTGTCCTTGTGTGGGCGTTTTTCCAGGGGAAGATTTACCTTCTCCACACTCCCACCATCCTATTGCAGACAAGTGCATCCCTCCTGTTAGGTAAACCAACAGCATCTTCTGGTGAAGCAGGTGGATGAGACTTTGCAGGCTGTCTCCTACAGGTCAGGCTCCCCAAAGAGAAAGACAAAATCTGAGAACAAGGAGTTTTGTTTGGTAGCAACCCTTCAGGAAGGAGGTTGATGGAAATGCTGGACGAATCTGCAGATGAGCAAGGAGAGGAGAGGCATCCCCTGGATGGAGAGATGTGGATGGACTGGTGCCTGTGGCTCCACTGCATATGTCTGGTGCAGGGTTCCCCACGTACCAGCCTTCCAGAGCATTCATACTTCTCACCAGCTCTCAGGCTCTGGTCAGAACCATGCATGTCTGGCCCCAGCACATCCCACACCGGCTTGGCTGGATGCCCCAGCAGGACCAGGCAGAGTTGTCCCAGCCCCAGCTGTGGGCTCAGGACATCACCATGCAGTGCTGCCTGGGGAGCACCAGGCACGGGCGAGAGTGGAGCTGCCCTCCTGCGCCGGCTGCAGGAGCTGGCACGGGTGGCCGTGGCGCACGCATGCTGGCTGCGGCACGTAAACAGCCAGAAGGGAGGCGGCACGTGCCTGCCAGTGAGGCCCCTTCCAGCAGAGCTGCCACCCTTAGGTGCTCACAGTCACATCCAAGCTCGTCCTTCTGCCTCTCCCAAACCAGGGTGAGCAGCCCCCATCCCAATTCCTCATGAATGAGGACGAAGCTCTGGACCTTAGCACGGAGCAGCACCTGCACCCTTGGCAGTCCAGAGCCATCACCTCTCTAGGGCATCTTTGCCAAGTCCTAGTGCAGCAGCATAGTGGGAGCCCTGGGAGCCAGGTCTCAATGTTGGGTCCTGCTGTTGACACCTCTGATGGTCACAGCTGGGTCCTGATAGACTGAGAGCTGAATACAGGTCCCTGCCAGGTCTCTGCTCATTGTGGGGTGCTCTGGGGCCAGCCATACACCATGCAAAGAGGCAGGGGGGTCGTTCCCATGGGAGAAGGGGTTTTGGAGCAGGGCTGCACAGTCACAGAGCCCATGGAGATGGGTAGAGGCCACGAGCCCTCGTCTCAGGCCAGGCGCCCAGCACACCCATCTGCCTGGCTCCCCACATCATCCTGTCTGACTCTCCCAGGCTGGCGTGTTCCCAGCACCCTGAGAGAAAGGTGCTAAAACAGGACCCACGAACCCAGCCAGCCTGGGTGCTAACAGTGCTCAGTGAAGGGGCTGTAGGAGCAGATGCTCATCCTCGATATGTTTGGCATTTTCTGTTGCTCTTGACTCCAGGGAAATGATTGCTCTGCTCTGAGGGATCTATAAATAGACATTGCCCACTAACCTCCGCTCCCAGGAGGCCGACGACGTGGCAGGAACACGATGATTGCTGCCAGAGCTGACACCCCAGTCTCTGCCTGGGTCAGCACTGTCTGCCAGGATCCCCAGACCTGCCCAGTCTTCCTCTGCCTTGGAGGAGGGAAGGAGACCAAGCAAATTATTTTTTATGAGGTAGGAAGTGTCTGGGGTGGTTTTGGAGAGAGGAGGATGAGAGACAGCATCTCTCTGTGGTGCACAGGCACTCCAGGGTGGCATGGCCCTCAGTGAACGTCACCCCTGGCTGAAGTCCCCTCCCCACAGGAGTGCTTTGCTCAGCCTGGGCTGGGGGCTGCCTGTCCATCCCTGTGCCAGCAGACAGTGGGCAGACACTAAGGGCCCACAACTTTTGTTCTCATCGGGTCCTGGCAGAGCTGTCCCCACTGTGCTGAGCACTCTTTAGGCAGCTGCCTGCTGTGGAGCCTCTTCCCCAGGAGCAGAGCACTTGGCAGCTACTATGGACATCTCCCCACTTTGCCACTCTCCCCTTTGGGACAAGCAGTGGAAGGGACAGGCAAAGCAAAGGAACCAAATGCTCTTCTCCTTCTGCTCTGACAACACCAGGCAGCCCTAGTACCCAGCATGTCTTGGAAATTCTGTGGGGCATCCTCTTCTTGGGGCTTGTGTCTCTTCCCTGTTGGAGGGGATGTAGGCAGGGGGTGAGTGTTTGGAGAGACCTTCATGCTAGTTGGTTGGGCATTTCCACCCCACAGAGAGATGTAGCTATGCAGGCATCTGCCAGCCATGGGAGCAGCAATGCCAGCAGGCTCTCTGCACACTCAGGCAGTGATGGCCTTCAGCCCAACTCTGCATTTCACCCAAACTCCAGTCACTGCCCTCTTGTCCCACGTCCTCTCTGCTCTTGTCCTGTGTCTCAGGGGCTGGGGAAGACATGTTCAGTGTGGAGGACACTTCCTACATGTCTAATGCTCCTCAGACTGGGGGTTATGTGTCTTGCTTTCTCCAAATCTTGTGGCCCTTGTCCCCCTGAGCTGACCCTGTGTGCTCCATGTCCCCCCTGCCCCACATTGCGTTGGTGCAGGACCTTCCATGCTGGAGGTCTCTTGTCTCTGTCTCACCTGTCCCGTCTCACTTTACAGTTGTTGAGGCATGCGCCATGCCAGAGTCAGGCAGAGGTACAGGTTCCTTCTGGAATGACCTTTGGAGGGGCAAACACACCTTCATGGCTGGGAATAATGAGAGAGTTTTGCCCTCTGGAGTTACTGAGCAAGGGCCAAGTCCTCAGCCTGATTCATGGGCGCTGGTATCCTTGGGCTAATACCATCCCCATGAAGGGTTGATCCAGAAACTTTCCACAGCGTTACAGTCCTAAAATTAAAAATTACAAGCCAGGAAAATTGAAAAGGAGTTAGAGGGAATGCCAACATGATCTGAGGTCTTAAATCACTTGGACTCAGACTCTGAAAGGATTTAAACCCACTGTCTCCTACTGCAGCTATACACAACAACCACACAGCAGCCAGCCTTGTTGGAGCTGCATCTGCAGCATGTCTGGGCCCTTGGTGATTCTCTCCCCCTGGCCATGTTCCCAGCAGCCCTGAGTCTTTCCCCATCTATCTGCTCCTGGAGAGCTGATCCTGCCCCAGCATGTGTGCTACTTCACAGACCTTAAATAGCCTGCCCAGAGTCTCAGGGGAGATGCTGGGAGGTGACACCTTCTCCATGTGGATCGTCTATCCACTGTAACCACAGCTGGGGTGAAGATGGTCATTCCTTCCCATGAAATGGTCAGAGATTTCAAAATCAATCCCAGGTGGCACTGGGATGAAAGCCAGGTTTTTTTCCATGGGAAATGACAGCACCAAAGAGGAACCCAGAATCAGCCAGCATGTGGGGACTCTGGCACGTAGGATGCAGGTTCAGGTCTTGGTGAATGCCATGCTCTCCATCCCTACCAGCCCCAAGGTCTGGGGTCAGCAAGAGACACAGCCTCATGAAGATGCTCTTCCCCAGCAGTGGTTCAGCTCTGGGAGCCCGTTTTGGGCAGTTTCCTAGGGATGAACCCAGGTCTCTCTGGATCAGACAGGACAAAGATTCCTCCAGCACAAGCCGTGCAGATGCTATCAGCAGGGCCAAGCTCTGCCCTTGCCGGCAGCGGTGGAGGGGGGAGGGGACCTCGGTTGGATTAGCACAGCTGCTGAGGACGGGCAGGATGCGGCCGGTGGGTAAGTCCTTGGTGAAAAGGGCCTTTCCAGGAGGGCGAGGGAGGTGGATGTCGGCAGCGGGAGGCTTTCGTTAATGCATCTCCCACTGTGTCCCTGCCCAGATGACGAGCTTCCTCAAAAAGGAGGGGAGAGTACGACCTCCCCACCCTGCCAGCTTGGAAAAACCTCACCCAAGCGATGCCAGGATGTGTTGTATCCTGTTGCCACGGCAACTGACATCTTACGATGCTGAAGCGGGCGTATGCGGAGTCATGCCACATGAATCACGCGAATCATCTGACCTCGGCGTGATGGAGACAGACAAAGAGCAGATATGCTCTCCTCAGGGGCTGACCCTCTGGGTTGGACTTGGTCACTACTGCAGAGATGGGTGCAGGGCAGGAGGGGTGACACCAGTGCGGGCAGCAGCACTGAGGCCACCTTCAGCCCCAGTCCAGAGCCTGGTGTAAACCAATTTGAGGGACAGTGGGGGCAGGAACCTGCAGGGATGCTGGGTCCAGAGCACCATCACTCTGGGGCTGTGTGGGGTTACAAGCACAGAGAGGCTGCACAGTGCAAGCCCCATGTGCTGGGCTGGATGCAGGACCCTGTGGCATCCTCCTTCTGCAGTGCAGGGACAATCCTGACTGGTGCTGGGTGTCTCTCCCTCCGTGCACTGGCTGCCTTTGCAGTTTTGTTCATCCTCACAATATCAAACTGGAGGATTCTACCTAGAATCTCCCAAATAAGTTTAGACCCATCTGGTTTTGCTGCCTGACTGGGAAGCGACTGGGTACACCCACTGTGACAGATGTGTGGCTTTACGTGGTTGTTCACCCGGGGCGTATGACCAAGGATCCCCTTCCAAATCCTGCATGTCCGCGTGTTCCCAATGACAGGCGCAGGGCTGTGCTGCCCAAACACGATTTGTTCCTCCTGGGATGCTTGGCACAGGGGACTGCTCTCCGTGGGTGGATTTGAGGGAGGAGGAGTCTGCTTCCGTCTGTCATGTTATTTAAGTGACACCTACTAGGCATCAAAGTCAAGGAGACCAAATTTTTCCATCTCAACTTGTTAGAGAGCTGAAATGTTTTCAACCCAGCAGTGGAATATTACCCCCTCTCCTCCTCCCAGATGGAGTGACTACAGTTTTCCGCCAAAAAATGAGGACAAAAATTAGCTTGTGAGTTTGCTATCATTTCATTCCCCTTCGTTGTTTCTTGGGGTGGAAAAAGGGATGCAAAGGGAGAAGGTTTGAGGTGGGAGAGAAAAAAGCCTAACCCTTGAAAACTGCATTTAATGTCATGAAAAATTCTGGGGGGAAAAAAAAAAAAAAGTTCATCTGTATGTTTATTTCCTTTCAAAATGAGTAACTTTTTACCAACCAGCCTCATGTGAGGGAAAGCAAGACAAGAATTTCCCCAGTCAACCTCCCTGGGAGCACTGGTTCTTGTTGTCAGCAGTGAATCTCAAGAGAAATTCATTTTCTAGCAGAATGTCTTTATGGTGGAACCTTCCCCGTGTCACAGCAGCATTCTGCAATCTCTGAAGCCTCTGAAGCCCTGGTTTACAAACAGCGTCATTTCTCCAGTCAGGAACAGACATGCTACCAAGGGATGACCCTGGCCTGTACATCATGCAGAGGACAGCCAAAAGTGCTGCTGTGATGCAGAGCTTCGTACAGTACCAATCTTGTTTGGGGATACTTAGCACCCCCTCCCCCCCCAAAAAAAATTCCTCTTCTAGTCAATTTATCCTGCTGTATCCACCCAGCTTTAGTGAGATCTCACTGGAGGCATCAGGGTGGGGATGCAGAAACAAGGAGTAAAATCTGCTCTTCGGGAAGTAATAATGCCTTCTGCCGTTTACAGGCAGTTCCTGACCTTGCTGCAGCTGATGGGCAAGTTTATGATCTTGTATTTTAGCTAAATGGAAGAGGCAATTATTCTTCCTTTTGGACTAAAGTGGCTTTAGGAACAGAAACGTTAAAAGAATGGAGAGCCCAGCAAGAGCTAACCCAGGGGGAAAGCTGGGGTCTCCTAGGAGAACAGCTGGAGTCGGAAGGACTGGCAGAAGGCAACTGTAAAGCAAAGAGCGAGACACAGGAGCCACAGCTGGCTTTAGCAGGAGGAGCAAGGCAGTGGGACTTGGTGGACAAGCAGCTGTGGGCAAGGGACTTGCCTGCTGCTGTTTGTGCCACCCGTCTCCAACCCAGACACCAATAACAGGCTCTGCCAGGGAAATCCCTGCCCCTTCATTGCTGGAGCAGGCTACTATGGCCTCAGGGCTTGCACATCACTCAGACTAAAGTGATAACGATACAGGAAAAACCCTGATGCATTTCAGCTTATCTGCCCTGCTCAGCTGGAGCCCTTCCCTCTCCTCTGCTTGCAGGATCTTGGCTGCCAGCTGCTCTCCAGCTCTCACCCCAGAGGAAGATGCATTCACCACGGCAAGTAGTTGAGAAGAGGAAAGGAGCCTCTCAGTTCATCTATACAGGCCGTGGGCACAGCTCAGGGATCAGTGGCCTTACGAGCCCTGGAGCAGGGCAGCTGGAATGTGCCAGAGCCCTGCTGTTCTTCCCCAGAGCTATGCTGCAGCATGGTTTGTCTTTGTGCTTCACTCTTTGCTCCCTGAGGACATACTCAACCCCAAGCATCTTTTTCTCTGCTTTTCTTTGCATTAGCTGCCTGTGTTTCAGATCCACCGTTTCTGCAACAGTGATATCGCCCGTAATCGGCTCCCTGGGAGTGTGACATGGCCACAGGGTGAAGATGCAGGAGCACCAGGGACTCGAGGATGCGCATGATTAGCATTTCCTAAAATACAGGCAAACCTTGTGCGGTGTTGCTTGCTGGAGCCTCTCCAAATGACTCTAATTCCCCACCTGGGTGAAGATCCTCTGGTTTTACACAACCCCAGCACACGGACATGCACATACTCACATGCGCACAAGACAGAGATCGGTGTGTGTGTGTGCAAACGCACATAAGGATGTGCACACTTGGGCACACATACGCACACCTTCCCATGAAGACACACTTGCATGTGTCTACAAGAGCAGAAAAGTGAAGGTGGCCAGTTTATGATATGAAGAGTTTCAGGGCACGAAGTTCAGAGTCCGACCCCTCCATGCAGTCCCCCTTCCCCAGCCAGAGGCAGTGCTCCGGCCCCGCAGCAGCAGACAGGTGAACGAGTGAGGGGTTTTTTAAGCTGGTGCAGGGTCTGGAGCACAGGTCGTATGGGAAGCAGCTGAGGGAACTGGGGTTGATTAGTCTGGAGAAGAGGAGGCTGAGGGGAGATCTCATCGCCCTCTACAACTACCTGAAAGGAAGCTGCAGAGACCTGGGGATGAGCCTCTTTAACCGAGTAGTAAGTAACAGGACAAGAGGTAATGGCCTCAAGTTGTGCCAGGGAAACTTTAGACTAGATGTCGAGGTATTTCTTTGCAGAAGGGGTTGTTGGGTGTTAGAACGGGCTGCCCATGGCAGGGGGCGAGTCCCCATCCCTGGAGGTGTTTAAGAGTTGGGTCAATTTAGCGCTTAAGGACATGGTGTAGTTGGGAACTGTCAGTGCTAGGTGAACGGTTGGACTGGATGATCTTCAAGGTTCTTTCCAACCTAGATGATTCTGTGTGATTCTGTGTTTAAGAGATGTACAAAGGACTCTAAGTTCCCAGCTCTGTTCGGACACCAGCGGCTGTACAAATGCTGCACACCACAGAGGCAGGAGCGACCAACCGTGACTGACAGCCTCTGGTAAGCGGATATCACTGTCCAAGGGGTCACTGGCCTTCCTCCTGCAGCACAGACAGACCGACATCCCGCAGTCCTCGCTGCTGCTCGCTCTCCCACCTGCAGCCAGACTTGGTGCTGCTCTTGTCATGGCCGGGCACAGACTGATCCCTTCTGAGGCTGCCCAGAAGAGATGTTCCTTCTATGGAAAAGTTCAAGCAAATAATGACACTTGGGTTGAGATATTTTTCTTTCGGCAGTGAAAAGGTTCAGAGCAAATATGTTTTTAATAAACATTTTGACTGAAATAGAGCTCTTCCCCTGCAGCAATTTGATTTTTGTCATAATTGCATTTTTCAACAGGAAAAAATAAACGCTTGGTCAAGTGACTCAGATATCACTAAGCATCACATCTTGGGTAACCAGGCCCTGCAGATGGGAGCAAAGGCGTGAGCCAGCATGGACTGGTAAGGGGGAGGGCAGGGCATGGGTTTACTGCCCGTTGGACCCTGATTTCTAGGGTTGCAGGCACGAACAAGAGCAGGCCACGACCCCAGCTTCCCTAAGTGCTGCCTCTGCCTGCATCCCTGCTTGCCCTGACGTGCTGTGTGGTGGGAGGCTGTGTGCAGGGCCACGTCCCCTGCAGAGAGCAGGGTCCTGCTTTCCATGCAACCCTGCCAAGTTGCACACCTGCCTATGCCTGGCCTCCACCTCTCATCGCTAGAGCTGATAATATCAGTCCTGCAGCTCAGTGGAGCTTGCTGAGCTGGGGTGATGCTGGGGCTGGGACACCTGGGCTGGCTGGACCAAAGTTCCCGTGGTACCTGTAGTTGCTCTACATCAAAAGCTGCTGGCATGGCAATGGCTGGTGTTTCTCTCAGGGCTGTGCAGACTGAAGGCAGTCCAGCTCTTTCCTGGTCCCTGTGTTTTCCGAACAGGCTGTTGTCCCTTCATTTGGCTTTCTCTCTCCTCCCAAACACAGCAGTTTCTTCCCCTTCCCCAGCCGGGTTCAGTCTGTGCAAGCTGCACTGAGACAGGGCATGTGGTCTTTGTGTCCTGGGAGGGATGTTGGGGGTCCACTGCTTTTCTCTTCCGTGGTCCTGGAGAAAGCAGCCTCATGCGATGCTCAGGCTCGCTGGTAGCTTGGAGGCCTGATGGTAATAAATGAGTCAGGAGCACATCTGCACGCAGCGGAGACGCTCCCTGCCAAGTCGCTGCACTGCAGGACCACTCTCATCTGTCTCTCTTTAACAGGAACAAATGGAAATGAGCGAATCAATTAACACAGCACATTAGCAAAATGTCAGAGCCTCCCAATCGCACTTAACCCTTCCCTCTGCCGGCCTGTGCCAGCAGCCCAGCATGGGCTGAGTCAGCAGCGTGGGTCATCCTGGCCAGCTCCTGGCCACAGTGGCTGCAGCTGGCAGGAGCTCTCCTCATCAACCCAGACAGCAGAGACTGGAGCTGAGATCGCAGCAGGGACCACCTTTCCTGGGGATGACATGGAGGTGGAGAGCTACCGGGGCTGAGGCTGGGGAAGGTGGCTTGCTGCCAGGCGGACCGCAGCACAGCATAGCTCTTTTGCAGCTCCTGTGGACTCCTTCACGGCTGTGGAGAGGCAGCTGGGAGCAAGTTTCCTCTGAGCAGGGCCAGGAGAGGGAGATGTCTGGGTGCCAGCTCCTTTATTTTCCCCCAGGCTCACCCTTGCCTGGAGAAACCCTGTCGAGGGCATGATGTGGCTGAGGCATCCTGGATGTGCCGAAGCATGGTGCTGAGCTGGGCTGAGTCAGGCCAGATAACCAGCAAGGGGCTGGGGTTTCCTGCTGTAGGATGCATCACAGCTCCAACCCTCCGTGCCAGTATGGAGCAAGATCAGTTGTGCCTGCACAGAAATGCTTGCACATGTGTGAGCAACAGGAGCATCGAGCCCTCTCTCCTCCTCTGCCAGCGTCATAGGCAACAGGAGAGCTGTATTAAGACATAATAATCCCTCATCAGCTAATTAATAATTAGAGACACTTGTGCCTGAAAGCCTGGCTCCATTGGTGGGTTGATGCACCTTAGCTCTCCTGCTAGGCACAAGCATTAGGATGTTCAAACCATGCTGGACCTCAGGGCTGGCACGGCCCCGGTCTGCAGTACACGGAGGGCTGCTGTCTCCTAAACTCTGTCCCAGCAGGAAAGACATGTCTCGCTTGCTTCTCCCAGCGTGTGTTTAGGTATAAACCCCTTATGCCAGGGCCTGGGTGTCCATGGTCAGGATGCAGACTTGTTTCACCCAGGGGAAAGAGGGCATGGCCATGTGGCTGGCTGAAGTCCTCACATTGGCAGGGAAGAGCAGCCAGAAGTTCAGGCTGTTCCCTTTTTCCTATGGCATGAAAGCAAGACTGAAATCCTAAATTGAGTTGAAATGGAAATTCCCCGTGTGATGGCCCTACAGACCTCTGGCCTGCAAACAGGAGATCTGACAGGAGCGGTTGTGCTTGGCATCTGCATTCACTAGCTGGGCTCATGAGCTTGAAATTTTCTTAATAAAAGTCATGGGGCAGACATAAAAGTCATGGGGGGCAGAAATAAAAGAAAACTTGCACCATCAGTAAGAGAAAATTGCACATGTTGTCATCAGTGGTTGGTTCTTCAGCGGGTATCTCTGAGCACATCACTGTTGTCACCCCATCTCCTCGCAAAGTCACTGATGCACTTGCATACCAACGTGTGTGCACAGACCCCGCACTGCCAAGTGTCTTGTCACCCACCTCTGCGCACATGCACGGGCGCGCACACGCTCTCGAACGGTGCTGCCAAGTGCTGCACCTCCCATCTGAAACGGAAATGGAAACTTTCCGAGAGCCACTCAGAAACACTGGAAAAAATGCTGTAAATAGCCCGAGGTTCAGCACACTTGAAAGATGAGAGCAGAGCTGTCTTTGGATAAAAGAGCTGTCATCTTGCACACTCAGGAGTGCCAGTGATGGCAGGATGCTCTGGGAGATTGGTGGGGATTTGGGGAAGAGGCTCTGCATCCTGGGGTCTGCTCGCCTGGGTCTGCCCATCCTCTCCTGCCTGGGAAATCAAGGCAAAGCTGTGGTAATCTCCAGGAAGCCAGCACAGGGGCTCTGAATGACTCCCCAGCTCTGCCCATCCTGATGGCCAAGGGTCACATGTGTGGACCTGCCACAGCTCCTTCTCTCCACAGACACAGGCGTAGAGTTGTTTGCAGCCAGGGCTGTATCAAACCAGGTCCCTTCAGCATTTTTTTGCCTGCTTTTGTTCTTGCTCCAGGGATAGCCCAAAGACAGTGCAGGTTGTCTCCAATAATGTTCACAGGGACCCTTTGAAATGCTCCAAAAGAAAAGCAAGGAGGAGCCCTTCTGAGCAGATGCCGAACAGCAATCCCGCCAGCCAAATTCCTGCATTGTGGTGTGGGGTGATTACCCACCGTCAATGGCCTCTAATCCACTGCCATCAGTTCCCACAGGAGCACCCGTCTCCACGTTCCCTGCTGCATACAAATCCCGCCTACAGAATAGGGATGGATTGTCAAGGCATCACCTCGATTATGCAACGTGGCTCTGATAGCTCAGGGACTTTGTGTCCGAGGCTCCCCGGGCCCTGGGGAGCATGGGGTGTGAGAACTGTGATGCGAAGCCGAGGGCGCTGAAACAATCATTGCCATGAATTAATAATGTTCTGCATGTCTATGGACTCTTCCAGCTGGAGATTTCAAAGCACTTTGCAGGCACTAATGAGGATGAGCTGAGTGGACACAGCATGGAAGAAGGTACCCAAGTTCATAGTGCTTCAAGACAGCGATGCTCTGGGATGCTGCAGCCTTGTGCCCAGTCCCTCCCAGTTCTGGGATGCTCTGGAGGAACGGTGTGTGACTCAGTGGGGGCATCCCTAATTTGTGCCTGTGCTCCCCATTTCAGCCCTGTCATGCTCCTCTGCAGGGGCTGTCAGGGCTCCGGGCCGATCTGCATCAGCACTGCAGTTAATGGGCATGGCAGGGGCCCGGCTGTGCTGACTGATGCGTCAGACATCAAAGCTGTGTGAGACCTGGCAGCGTCATCAGGGAGCTGTGTGCCAGCTCTCCCCACAGCCCCAGCCTGGGCAGAAGTTGCCTCCGCCTCCCTCTGTAATTCCTGGGCACACAAGATCAGTACTGGTGATAGGAACTGGTCCAGGCTGACTGAATCCTGCGTGGTCCCTCACCTCCCCCTGTGTGTGCTCCTGACAGCTGCTCCGTGGCCTCAGGAGAGCCCAAGGGGCATCTGAGTCAACCTGAGGCCAGCAACGAGGCACTGGCCTCTGTGCATGTTGCCTTTGGCTCCAGCTTTGCCTGGCATCCGACCACCCAGGCCATGCAAGCAGGGAGAGCTTGGGCTCCAGGGCAGCCTGCTTTAAAACCCAGAGCCCCTTCTGCAGTTTGGGGTCCGACCCTCCTCTCCCAGTGAGCATGAACCGTATCCAGAGATGCCCACAATGCTCTGGCACCTTCGGATGAGGAGACAAAACACACCAGCCCTACAGATCTATGTTTGTTCCTCTATGGCTGCGGCTGCAAACCTGCAGGGAGCCTCCCTGCATGGTGCAGGCTGTGTGCCTGCCTGCCCTGCCTGCATCTTGAGGCCATCATGGCAGAAAACATGAAGACAGAGCAAGAGGGGGGCAAATAAATGCGGGAGGGGAGATGGGGCTGTGGGTGTCCGTCTCATGGGTATCTCTGATGGACTGACTGGTGGCTCCAGCTTGCTGATATGGGGCAACCAACCCTATCCAGGGCCAAATCAAGGACTGCTGAGAAAAGTGACTTCTTGGCCAAGGGAGACAGCTCTACCATCGTGATCCAGTGTCACCCGTTCATGTGGTGTCCCAGTCCCAACCCACCAAAAGATGGGGTTTGTTGGAAGATGCTGTGACCTCCCTCCACACTCAACTACCCCCTCTGCTCTCCCAGCCAGGGAGCAGTGTTGGCAGCGCCGGTCCCTGTGGGGGTGTCGGTGCGGATACAGGCTGTCACAGCTGGGCCACCAATGCTCAGAGTATGGGTCTCTTGGCTTTTCACCTTGGATCCCCCGGTGGGGAGTATCACTCTTCCCTGACCCCTTGGCAGGAGTAACTTGGAGGCTGCAGGAGCCCCTTTCCCAGGGAAGGACGAGGGCTTCCTTGTTCACCAGCCCCCCCACGAGCTGTGACTGCTGCCTTTCGTGGCTGACACGTGACTCCATTCACTCACACTAGAAATTTATATAAATATGTATATATTTATATGTATATGTCTCTTTCAGTTACAACCTTTCCAGTCCTCCAAGGGAGGGTTAAGGAGAGCACTGTCTGGATAGTCCTCACACCCTGGGCTGGGCAGTTGCCTAGTAAGCAGCCAGACCCGATGTACATCTGTCCACCAGCCATGTCTGTCTGTCTGGATGCCCGTCCTCTGCAGCACTACAAGGCAGCATCATCCAATGCACAGATGTAAACACATGCACAGTCTTATGCACTATCTTCTCTTTTCTTAAAAAAAAAAAAAAAAATGGTTCTTTTCTTTTCAACATTTCCAAGCCTGTCCACAATTGTTGATTAATCTGTTTCTCAACTCATATTTTTTATCCAACCATCTATCTATCTTTCTATCCTTCCCCCCTCTCTCCAGCGCTTTACCCCACCTCTCTCCAAAGATTTTTCCCCACATCCAGTACGTCTGTATGTAGCCATCTGTTTGTCTGTCTCTCTAGCCATCTGGGTGTCTGCCTACAGTGTTTGCTGTGTCTCTAAAGCATATACAGGCTGCATGTATAGATCTATCAATTGGAGGTCTACTTGCTAGTCTCTCTAAGCTGTGTTCTGTGGGCTTCATTAACATGCAAATTAGCAAGATCTGACTGGCTCACTTAGCTGCTACTTCTCTTAGACAGCCATGCAACAATGCAAATACTAATGAGGCTCTGGAAATGGCACTTGCTCTATTGCTAAGCAAGCATGCACACAGAGCAGGCTTTGGCAATTTCAGGCATGCCATCCATCCTCACACCTGCTGGAGGACTCAGGACAGAAGGGATGGGTGATGGATGGATGATTAGGGGCACTGATGCGGAAAAAGAGGCGAGAATTCCCGCTCTGATGGGGATGCCAGCGCTCCCAGCCCCAGGATCCTTGGCTCCAAGATCCCTTTGTCCTTGTTGCTCCATGCCACTGCTCTGGATGCCAGCCACCACCGGGATCCCCCACTCCAGGGCACGTTGGCCCCACCATCCCAGCTGACATGGGGCCACATCATGCTGTACTGGCTTCCCACCACGGCAGCTTGCTGGGTTGTGCTTTCAGCCTCTCTTGGGTTTGAAGGCTCTGGTGTACCTGGGTTATATATCTCTTCTCCATGCTGTGCTCCCCTTTCCCAGACAGGAGATGGGCAGCTGGAAAGCTGTGGCACAGTTGCTGTTTCAAACTCCCAGACCCATCTCACAGCTTGGAGAGTACAGAAAAGCTCCTGGGCAGCTGGGTGCAGCCAGACTCTGCTGGAGGCCTCGGGGGCTGCTCCTGTCTCCTGGTCCACTGGTCGAGAGCTGTGCTGGCTCCTATGCTCTCCTACTTTTCTCCCTGCAAGCACGTAACGTGAGTCTGGGTCACCATGGGGAAATTTTCTGTTACTTTCCAGCTCCATCACCTCCTCTAATGATAATTCAACCATACACCTCCTTGTAAAACATCTAAAATGATCAAACGCTCTGCAGCAAGATGAAGGCACCTCATCTTAGGAACCTGGTTTCCGTATTCCTTTTTATCCTGGAGATAAAATAAAGAACCATTTGCTCTGGCTGCTGCTGCAGTCTCTTGCCTTTCCTCACCCACGCTGCTACCCACCCCCTTGGGAAGTAACACCGCAACAAACCCAGGCTGCTTTACCCCCCAGTCCTTTTCATCTCAACCCTGACTGCTGTCACAGGAGAAGCACAGACGGGCTCTTGCAAGTGCTCACCAGGGCCCAGAGGGATGTCCCTGTCTCCTCTGACAAGGTGACATTATGATGTAGGTCCCTATGGCTACTCCCTGGTGGCAGAGCCACAGCAGCCACTGTGCATGTCTCACTCCTCCTAAGGACAGCGCTCCACTCCCAGCCAGAATATGTTCACCACTGCATTCAGTGCTGGGATGAGGGAGGAAAAGCAGTCTGGCATGGGTAAGGTGGGAGATTTTAGGTAGATGGAGCTGAAGCCAGGTCAGATGCTCTGGAGCTTGGAGATGAAGCACAGATGGGAAGCAGATAGCTAAATGGGGAGGATAGGCAGGAAGGGAGGCTTGCCTGTCCAGAGAGCGCCACAGTCCATGGGAAGAGCCACATTTCGTCAAGGGAGAGGTTGAGGTTCACTGGGGCTGGAGCTGACCCAGCTCATCACAGACTCAACAGCATCCCACAGCATTTTAGTGACTCCCTGCTGTGGTTTCTGGGGCTCCTTCTCCCTCCAGAAATGCTCTTACAAGAGTCTTCCCTGTGAAAGTCATCTCTGCCTAGCAGCCAGGTCTTCTAAGAAGGTGAAATTTTAAATAGAGCCCAGAAGGAAGAATTTCCTCCTGGCTTATAGACAACTACCTGAATTTAGGCAGTGCATTTGTGGTGGAAGTGGGAGGTCAGGAACTGTTGCTGTCTGTGTGGCAATTTCATCTCTGTGCTGAGCCCACCCTGCAAATATCTCTGCTTCCACTTCTGCAGCCTGCAGTTCGGCACAGGTGGGCACTAAAGTCTCACAGGTAACAGGGCTGTTCTGTGCTGGATGCCAGGTAGGTTGTACTAATGCAAATGCTACACCAGCCCCTGGCAATTCTGACTCTTCTGCGCCTCGGCATAACCAACCCATTGCAAATAAAGTTTTCAGACTAGGGTCCACATTCCCTGCTCAGGGAATTCCCTGGGATATTGGCCCATGGCTGCAATGCCTGGCTGTGTCAGGAGCCCCATGGATGAGACACAAGCAGTTTCAGGTTCTTCTTTCTGTTTGAGGAATATCTTGGATGGCTTCTCCTGGCAGGAGAGTCCCACTGCAATGCCGGGAAATAGAGAGGAGCTGCTCCCCTCCACTGCTTGTCTCTGCTAGGTCCTCAGCTTGACAGTGCCCAGAGCCTCTACTAATGTATCCACGGAAGGAAAGGGCTCCATTTTCCAGTCCTGGACTCTCTAAACTCCGTGTTTCTACCCTGAGAAATGGCATTACTCTATTGAGAAAATGTGGAGACCTGCTGCAGGGGGAATCCGTGGCAGGATAAATCTATCTGATGAAATTGCTCTGCTCCAGGGATACGGGCATAATAGCACCCTGTGTTTGGCTGCACTCTGTGTTTGCACATCACACTAGCCTTAGCAGCTCTCCAGGTTTCTCACCACTCAAGTGTGGCCTCCAGCACTGGGCTGGTCTCCTCACCATGATGGGTTGATACTAACGGAAGGAGCCTTCATGAAATGTGCACTGTTGGAGAGCATGCAACAGATGCCCTCCAGGTGAGATATTCCCTCGCTGCTCTAAGCTTCATGCTCCCACCCCAATTCCCTGATGCTTGGCTGGCCCTTGGCTTGGTTCTGATGTCACAGCCTGAGGCTGCCTGACTGCAGACGTGTCCTGAGCTTTTGCGGATGTACATGAAAGGATGGAAATAGCATCTACATTTTGTGACTTATTGCCACAGCTTGTTACCAGTTTTTAAGTCTGCACAAGGCCTAAATGTCTCCATGTTGCCACTGCAGTCTGGCTTTCAATCAGCCCCCAAATGGAGATGCAGAGATTCCTCTCTCCCCTGCCAAACACAGGCTTGGACCAGAGTCCTCTCCAGTCAGACCTGAGTTAATTCCAAGAGAGGTCCCTGCTCACTGTAAGAGGCAGGAACTCATCCTAAACACTTCCTTTAGTGTGGCCAGAAACTAGCCTTGGTGCTCTTGCCTTGCTCCTCATTATCCACACTTTGCCTTAGGCTGGTGTCTAGGATCTGAACAGGACAGGTTCCCAATGTACCCAGCTGACTCTTCACTGTCTCCCATGAACTTTCCTTTACCATTGCTCAGCATGATCACCATCTTTTCCCTTCCTGGGGACTGCAAACACCCTATTTTCTGCCAGAGTGAACATCCAATAAAGGGCCACAGCATTCAGTGACGTTGACAAAGTCACCCCATTGAATGAAGAAGGGTCAGCGCAACCCTGTTGGGTTGGGAAGAGCCAGCTCAAGGCATTTGCTTTGGGGAAGAGCCAGGACAGGCCTTGTTGGGTCAGACAGGCAGGAGCCCCATGGCATGTCTCAGATAGCTACTGTCCCCAGGCATCTCATCAGAGGATGAGGCTGAGATGAGCTTCTCCAGTGCTGAAGGCAGAGTTATTTCAGGCGGGTGTTGAGCAGCCTGGTGCCAGGCTTTCGACTTGACCAGGTTTAGGGCAGCACCTAGCACATTTCATGGGGTGGCAAAGTCTTTCCCAGCAGTGGCAGCAATTCAGAGACCAACACATGCACTTGCCCTGGGAGTCTGGAGAAGAGGTGGGGAGCACTGGTATCCCCCTTTGTACAGCTCTTCCTAACTGCAGCACACATGCACAGGCACACACATGCACATTGCATGCCCCTGCGCTGGGGCTGAATGGATTCTGCCTTGAGACAAACAGTCCAAGATGCTTGCCAGTCATTTGCAGGCTGTAAAATAATAAGGGAGGAAGGAAAGCGACACCTTCATTTCAGCTTCTGCCTGTCTTGCGTTCCAATCTCCGACAGCCAGAGACGGGGCAGAATAAAACATCTGCTTAATTTGACCTGTCGACTCTTCAGGGAGAATTGCTCGCACCCGCCGATGCGAAGGTCACCTCATTAAGAGGAGCAAGAGCTGAGTCCCCCACCTGGGGGAGGCTGGGTGACTCCAACCTGCTGAAGGGTGACCTTTTCTCCAGGCGCGCGTGGTGCGGGAGGAGACGGGTCCTGGCACACGTGCTCCAACCCAAATGGCAGTTAGTTTTGCAGACACTTACATGTCCCGAGCACTGGTTTTGAACTTTTCATTCTCACAAGCTTGTCAGCTCTTGAAAGCTGTAAGTGCCTGAGGTGTCTCTTGTTCGCTGATGGGGTGAGCATGACACTGGTGAAAAACACTCCCTCCCTCACTGGCAGAGCTTGGGGAGAGCAGGATCAAGCCCAAGATTCCCACCCACAGGAAGGTCTGGGTGCATCTTGGGCCCACCATGAACAGACCTTTCCTTCTTCAGCATGTGTGAGCAGACCTGTGTCTCAGGTCCCCAGAACACTGGCTGGATGTGGCCCAGACTTGGTCGATGAGCGGCCTGTGGGAAGGCAGCATGTGTGCACGACTCCCCGGTGTAACCCAGCTTGCGGTGCAGAATGAAGAAGGGAGCATGAGCCCCATGGGCTGCCTGCTGGCACCCTGTGTGCAAGCTCTCCTCCCATCCCCAGCACTCTCCCTCGCCCCACTGGTCCCCAGTGTTTGCAGAGCCCCAGCCACTCCGAGCCTGCGTGGGCAGCAGGGCACTGCAAGGCCAGCAGCGGCGTCTGTGCCATGGGAAAGCAAATGATGCCTGGTTTCCCCTTCTGCCTCAGAGGGGAGGGCTTTTTGCCTTTCATGTTATAACCGAGCTGGGGAAAGAGAACATCAACTTTCCTTGCCAGCAACGCAGCGTTCAGGCTGCCGCACTCCTCCAGCAGCCCGGCAGAGCATGTTGGCCTGCACACCTCCCCCGAGAGCTGCCCTTCCACCCCTTCCCGGAGCAGGAGAGGAGAGACATGCCCGCCTCCTCCCTTGCGCTGCCCTCCACAGACCTTTAATTCTTTCTCCTCTGATGTTAATCTTGGAGGTGGTGCACAGGTCAAGTTTAATATGCTATCCTGGGGGAGTTTCATTTAGAGCCAGTGAGAGGGAGACTGGGGATTCAATTAGGGTTTCCCGTGTAGTCCGAGAGCATCATCAGCTTCAAAAGGCAGCAGGCTGTGCTCAGAAAATGCCAGCAGAGGCAGTTTCCCACAGACCTGACTTTTACCCACAGCTCTTGCCCGTACCTGCTGCCTCTCTGCCCCACACCGCTGTGCCCAGCACACACCCTGTCACGACCACAGTGCTACTGCCCAGGGCCACTCGCAGATGCCATCCCTGACTCGCACACCTGCCCATGCACACCTCCTGGCCCACGTGCATATGTGTGTGTCAGCACCCAACCCTGTGTGCTGGGAGAAGAGCTGGCAGCAATGGCAATGGCATGCCCACTCACTCCTCCCTCTGCCTCAGTTTCCCCATCTGGTAAGTAGGAGTCAAAGGGCCTAGGGTGGTAGTTACAGATGGTTCTCCTATGAGATCGGGGGGGGGGGGGGGGGGATGCACAGAGACCCCACTGGCACAGGGGTACCTGTCTGAAGCATTTGTTGGGGGTGTCAGGGGTATGTTGACGGCTCCAGACCACCAGGTTCCGCCGTGCAGACTGAGACACCTCATTCCCATCTGCTGCTTGGGCACGTGGCAGCAGCGCCGTCCATAATGTGAAAGGACAGGCAGTAAAAGACTGTGATGGGGATCATAAATATCCATTAAACCAGCTTTTAATCTATTCTGATAACAACAGGGATGCCGGTGAGCGAGAGACAGGAGCCTGGCAGGCTGTGAGCAGGGAGCAGGTGGCATGCAGACAGCAGGGCATCGCGGCATCCTGCCACGGGCTCTCGCTGCCCATCAGAGATGAACCATCTCTGCAGAGCATGGAGCCAGGGGCAGTTCCTGGGTACAGGAGGGCATGCTCCCACACTGCCTCCTCCAGAGAAAGAGCTCCCGCCCAGCACACAGCCCTGGCACCAGCTGCATGAGACCTGACATGACACTGATTCGTCAGGAGGAAATAGAGTCTGTGCCCGGATAAGAAGGTGAAGCCACAGCCCCTCTTCCACCAGCGTTGATCCAGCAAAGGAGAAAGCATGTTTTTGCCTTCCCTTGGTGCTGGGGAGCAGAGCCACGTCCTAGCCCTTGGAGGCAGGTGGTCCACAAAGGGAAAAACCTGGCTTCTCTCCATCACTCCCCAGCAAAACCTCCATGTAGAGCCCCTCAATGAAACCCTGTTTGTATGTGGCCACTCACCCTCTGGTATATGGATCCAGTTCTTTCATCCTGCCTGCCAGAGGCAACAGACTCTTCCTGGAGCTCCTCTGGGTACTAAGGGCATCCTCTTTCTTAAGTCATGTTGACAAGTTTCTCCCTACTTTGTCTACAATGTCTTCACCTTCCTCCCTGCCAGTACTGCCACCCACTATTTATGGCTGTACAGCATGGAGCAGGTCACGTCTGGTGTCCTTCCTCTGGTTTCAGCATAGGACAATGTGCCCCTGGATTGCTGCTGCTGCTGCCACGATGGTCTTTGCTGGAGTCAGAGCCAGCTGCAAGATGGCAGATCCTTCCCCTGGGAACTTCCCGATGCAGACTTTTCCACAATGTACAAATTTTAGAGGGGGTGAATATTCCGCCTAGAAATATCAAAATGTTTAGCTGGGTTTTGATGCTGCTGAATCATTAAACAGTAAAATGCGAGATAGAATAGAAATGTAGATTTGAAGTAATATGATAATATAAAAGCCCAAATGGAATGAAACCAAATGATAATGTCAAATTGAAATGTTCATCTCTCATTGGAAAGAATCTTTTCGACGTTATTGAAACAAAATGTGAAAGTTGAAATCATTTGATTTGACACTTCTCCATAGAAAAAAATCATCAGGATCGACATGTTCCCAGGAGATGTTCAGATTTTAAAAGCTGCTCTGCTGGAAAAATGTTGCCAGACAGAAATAAGACAGAGCAAAGGAGCCAGTTTCTCCCTCTGCACCCACTCTGAGCCAGTGGTCTGACATGTAGAGAAGACTAATGCAAAGGATGCTCAAAAGGAACAAAGCAAATTCTGCCCTTGACTCCACTCCCTTACCAGCCTGTGCCCCGCTCTGTGCCCAGAGAGAGTGGCTGGCCAACAACCTGACCCTGCACCACCCCTGCCAGGGCCACGCCAGCCAGGGACTTGTATTTTACACTGCTTCTCCTGCCTGTGTCTTTCACTGTTTCTTATTGCTGGCAGCAAGTGCTGTCGGCAGCAGCACCGTGGCTCACATGGGAGGTTGTTCTGCAGCAGAAAAGCTGGTGCTCTGGGATTTCACAGCCCATCGACTTGCCCAGTCCTGTCTTTCAGCATTTTTGTATTTTTTTCATGACCCCTCTTGAGTCCGACACACCTGCCAGAGCACGACTTGCTCTGAGATGCTGACCTGGGTGGTTTGCACCCCTCCAGCACTTTCTGGCTTGCCCAGTGTGGAAGGGAGTGGTGAGAGGTGCCCAAGGGCAGCAATGGCCCAGCAGTAAGTAAAATCCACCCCTCTCTGCACATGCTTTGATAAGCTGGCATCTGCCTCCAGAAAATGCTGCCCTTGGGGTGGGCAGAGCTAGGATCCAACCCCCCCTCCCTTGACATTACCTGGCCTGGAGGAGCAGGCATTACCATCCTCCTGAACTGGTCCGAGGCCCCTGCTCCCCCCAGTGCATTACTGGGACTCCAGGGCTTTCCCAGGCTGGCAGAGGAAGGCAGGAGACCCGGCAGTGCCAGCGCTGCTTGGGTAGCAAGTGCCCACAGCGGAGAGCACAGCTTGCTGCACAGAGTAAATTGGTCCTTGCAGCCTGCTCTGCAAGGGGGTGGATGCCCAGAAAGCCCTGCAGCAGCCAGGTTTTCTGCCTGTGCTGGGGGAGAGCAGGATGCAGCCAGGGCCAAACCTCCTTCCTGGCTTGCTCCCTCCTCTCCAGACTGCAGAGCTTGCCACGGCCGAGGCTGGTGCTAATGAAGATTTCCTGGAGCGCTTGCTTAGCAGAAAATGATTGGTTACACCCGAGCTCGTAATTAAAAAAAAGAGAGCGAGTGCACTAATGGGTATTTATTTGACTGTTACCTTGTCATGTATTTATCGATGCAGATAAATTCAAAATCATTAAATGCTTTACGGGGCCTGACAATTTACAGCCCCTGTCAGCACTCCGCACCCTGCCTCTGTGGTGGCAGAGCAGCGTGGTGCGGTAGCACGGCCGCAGGCAGGGGATGGATTCTGGCTCCCCTCTGCCTCGGCACAGTGTCAGGAGCCAGCTGGGACATGTGGAGGCATGGGGGACAGCAGCCTGGGATTAAGTGTACACGTGAAAGAGGTGCTGAGGTGGTGCTGTGTCTCCATCTCTGCTCCGCAGGGATGTGCAGTGACAACAACAGGTCTCCGCTTGTGGCTGGAAGTGCAGCCTGGGTGTGATGGGCAGTGATCTGAGCTTGTCTCCAGCTCCCCACAGCCCCCATCCCTGACTCAGACATCCCTGTGTGGATGACAGCCCCAGGCAGGTGGGACCAGAGATGCCTCCAGGGCAAGGTGGGGCTGAAATAATTTGTCATCTCTGTGCAAGTGGAAATCTCAAACCAAGCACATGGGAGCTGTCTGCCATTGCTCAGAGGCCAAACATGAACCAGCATGACCACAGCACAGGGGAACTCTTCCTCTGCCTTCTTTCTTGAGGTGGAAAACCCTTTCAATGCCTCCCCATCACAGAGCCAATGAAGAGTGGATGAAGGGAGGATGAACGGTTCTCCCAGCTCTGTAACAAGCACCAGGGGCAGCCCGGAGTAGCCACAAATCTCTAGAGAAAGGGGCATCTCTTGACTCAGTGTTTGCATAGCAACAAGGCCCTGCCTTCATACTGATTATACAGCCTCTAATTACTTTATTATTCCCATTAGCCAAGGGGGGCAGCCCCTTCCTCTTGAAGCATCTGCAGGCAGCCTGGGCTGGGCCCGAGTGTGGGATCCCAGCACTCTGATTGCCTGTCACCATCACTGGTGACATGTGCAGCTCTCATGTGTGGCAGCACCTGAGCTGGCACATCCTCCTGCCCTGTAACTCCAGCTCCACCCTTAGCACCTAGAGTGGGCACCCATGGGTGCACATCTGTGCAGCATGATCTGCCCTGTGCCTTTGCACGTGCTGAGTGTGTGTACACGCCTGTGTGCACACTTTCCGTGTGTACCTGTGTGTGTGGTGCAACTGCTCTCCCCCTGTTTCCCTTGGGATTTTCCAGGGAGATGGTTTTCCCCAGAGAAGCAATGCTCTCTCTGCGGAGCGGCTGCTCCCCCCAGGATCTCCGCAGCACAGAGCAGAGTTGGCGGCAGCAGCAGCAGCAGCCCTGAGCTGGGGCAGAGACACAGCCGCTGTGGCACTCCTCCTGCCTGCTGCCAGGCCTCCACATCCCCACGACCCAAACCGGTTCTTGGGATGGGGCCCAAACAGCATCTCTTCCAATGCAGATGTGCACCTGCCTCTCCCACAGCTCTGTCCTGAACCCGAACTCGCCAGGGCAGGGAGGTCACCAGCTTCCTCAGCTCAGACCTGCTTCTCATTGTGGCAGGGCCCTTTGAGGGGGAACGTTTTCATCTTGATCTCTGCGGTCTTTCACTGTGAGGAATGGTCAGGCTGATGCTGGGCTGGTGTCAGCACAGGGGTGAGCGCAGCTGGTGATGCTGCAGGCTGGCCTCGGGCACAGCTGGGAGAAACCTCTGCCGGAGCACCTGCCTCTGAGCGTGCTGAGCCGGCTGCCTCGCTGCTCTGGCTGTCTATAGGCAGCCTGGGAGACAGGAGCACAGCCTGCTCCTGCCTGCGCTGCTCTGCCCTGCCCACCAGCTGCAGTGTAGGAAGCTCCTTGCTCAGTGTTAACATCAGAATGAGAGCCCTGGGCAGTATTCAGACCAGCCGGGGCACTGAGCTTCCTCCCAGCAGCTCAGCACCCACCAGCGAGAGTGGATGCTGCATCGGCGAGTGTGGCGTGGGCTCGGTGAAAATCTCTGCGAGAGCAGCTCTCATTGTGCTCGGAGCACGTGGCATGGCAGCTTGGACAGCATAATTGTTTGGGAGAGAAAAGGCAAGAACTGGGGCTGTGCATATAAGTAGGTCACACGCGAGGCTGGAGATGAGGCCACGGGCGCAGACTATAAATACAAGAGGGAGAAGAGAGGGAAAAGGGGGATGGGGATGTGTGGGCTTGGACAGTGAGAAAGCGTGGGGGGTCTCACAGACAGACAGACATGCAGGACCATGTCCCTCCCAGCTGTGCAAAGGCACAGAGGTCTCTCTGCTGGATTTCTTGCCATCAGCAGAATCCTAACTTTTCACTCCATTGCTCCCCTTCCAGCACAGGAGAAATCCTGTCCTGTCCCCCTTGACCAACACAGTCCAGTATCAGAGCTCTTGCCTGCTGGGATCTATGTGGGGAAGATGCTCACAACTATGCAGCCTCTAGCTGTTCTCTCTGCTGGGTGCATAACAGCCTTTATCCTCATGACAGCCACAAGTTATAAAATTTTACTGCAACATGGAGTTACATCAGGGCTGGGGACAGCAAAGCAGCTCAGCCCCCATGATTATGGAGACACATGTCCCTCTGCCTCGCAGGAGTGCTGGGCAGCCCTTGTGCCTCCATGTCAGACTGGGGAGGCCACGGTGACCCCCAAGATGCCCCATTCCGGTGTGAGTACAGGTGGGGCTTCCTTCCCTCCACATCCAGAGTGGTCCTGTGGCTGCGAGTGGGTGATGCATAATGAGCACACCCGGGGCAGCATCACTGTGCGGGACCGCCACCAGCAAACAACCCGTCTGATGGTAGGGTCAGAGTGATGCTCCCCTGCTGCCTCCCTTGGCAGCACCTGACGCTTCAGCACATGGTTAAACCCTGCATCCTGCAACCTAGTGGGTTGTGAAACGCTGAACACAGGCGGAAAATGCCTTCCTGGCTCCTGTGGTGATCAGCTGGTGCCCCTAGGCAGGAGGTGCAATTAACCTTCTCTTGACAAGAATAACTACCAATGTTATCATTGATCATAAAATTACCCAGCCCTTTCCAAGCCCCAGCCACAGGATTGGAGTGGAGGTGGTGCGGCGTGGGAATGGAGAGTGCAGAATCAAAGTCGCAGCATTTGCAGTGTCCCAGCACTGTCCTGGTGCACATGGAGGAGAGCTGGGAGACATCTCCACAACCTCTCACCTTCACACCCTCAGGTGCTGCAGCTCCCCAGGCCTTGCAACGGTCTGGCTCAGGAAGATGTCTGACCTGAGACACATTACAAGATAACAGGAATAAGGCAATGGCCAAAAGGACCCTTGACAAAGCTTACAACTTAATATGAAGCAAAGCCGCAAAGTTAAGGGATGAAAAAAATCTTTGGTCTAATCCACTGCACTAACTACTGGGCAACACAGAACAAAGGAAAGGTGAGGCTTCATGTTTCAGAAGCTGGGCTTGATTATAGGTTGTACATCAGGCATTGCATTGAATGAAAGATAAACGGGACGTTCCCTAACTCCAAACCTGTCACTCCACACACATCTCATCCCATAGATGGATGTGAACCAGGGGTAGGTCACTTCGGGATGAATCAGGGTGAATCACGTTGGCCAGTCCTTGCCATACCCAGCCCCATGCCAGCACGGCGTGTCTGCCACTCTGTGTGACCTGGCTGCAAGTGGGGTCTCACCCCGCGTCAGGGCAGGATACAGCAACCAGGGGGATGTAACAGGGACAGGGTGTTGTCCTCTGGCATCTAGAGTGAAACCACTGCAAACAGCTTAATCACTGTTTAATCATGTCAAAGCATTGGTTGCTCACTGAGTGACTTCTGCAGAATGCTGATCTGGGGAAAATCTTTCCCTTTTTTCGTAATGGAAACCAAGAAAATGGAAATTCTCAGGGTAAAAAATATTTCTGATCTTGGTTAGGAAAATCAGGCTTTGGCTGTTGGAAAGCCAGGCATTTTTACCAGCTTCTGTCCTGACAGCTTTTGTTTGGGGTTTTTCATTTATGAACGGAAAGGGTTTGGCAGGGAGGGGGGAAATCTGATGGCAATGCAGGGAAAAGGGAGAAAAATATTTCTTCACAAAATTTGCAGTGGAAAATAACCAGAGTTTTTTTTTTTCTTTTCTTTTTTTTATCTACCTCTTTTGAACCTCCCTGCTGGAGGGGACTACTGTGGCCTCACACCTCACACCCAGTGTGCTGGGGTCTCGTCTGTGGGGCAGCGCACTGGCGGGGATGCCATGTGCTCCCACCCCTTCCTCCCCACGGAGCTGGGGCTGTCGGCAGCGGCAGCTGCCAGCGCTAACCCAGATTCCAGGGGCGTCATGCTGTGCGGCTGCTAAATTGGCATCATGTAAGAGGCATGTCACCTGGGTGACAGGGTGTCTCTGTCTGCAGGAGTGTTTGAATACACTGCACCGTGTGCTAAATACTCCCATCATTACGACTGAACTGGAGAGACGGAGTGGGAAAGTTCCCTGCAGTATTTGAAGCAAGGATGGAGGCTGGATTTGCAGAGCGCCCAGGGCAGTGAGAAGCCCCCTCACACCGGTGCCTGGTCATGGTGGCTGGTGACCTGCTGTCCCCATCCCCAAACCTTCCTGGCCTTTGGAAGCAGCGAGCTGGCAGCATTGCTTGCTGGATGGAGGTTGGGCATCTCTCCAGGAGCATGCCCTTGCTCTCTCGACCATCACCAAACTCCCGGAGGCTGATGAAAGAGATAGTTATCTTCTGCTGAGGGCAAATGAGGGAGCAATTAATCGCCCCTTTTCTTTAGAAATAGCTGGGAAACCACAGACCAAGACTGGAGTCAGAGCTGGGCCATGCGGTCAGAGGGATTTCCCTGGGGGAATACAGATGCAAGGCAGTAGGAGCTGTGTGTCTCTGCGAGTCAGACGCAGACAGGGAAGGTAGCAAGGAAGCCAAGGAGACAGCCACAAGCGTGCTGGCAACCTGACCCTGGGGGATGATGCTTTGGGCAGCACGGCGGCAAGGCGGAGGCTGAGGCTTGGAGGAGCATCTTCCCACCGCCTGAGCCCTTTGCAAACACACAGCAACGACAAAAAAGTGTTGCATGGGAGCCCTTTCCCCTCTATGGGGCAACAAGCCAGTGAAGGTCCATGTCAGCTGACCTGTGGCTTGGCAAGGGCGGTGCTGGGCAGGTTTTGCAGTCAGTGGCTGCTGGTGAGCATCATGCACATACAGCACCACGTGGGCTCCTCCATGCACACCTTCACCAGAGACATGGAGGCTTCGCGGCGGGTGATAAGCACCAGTGTTGGCTGCACCAGCCCTTCCTGCCTCTTCTTGAGAGAAACAGAGCCCACCACTCCCTTTCTCCTCTCTCGCACTGAAACTCTTCCAAGGCACTTGCAGGGGCCCTTCTCCGCCCTCCCTGCCAGAGGGTGGTCATTCATCACACTTGTGAAGACCCACTCCCTGCAGCGGATCCATCACAGCTCCCTCCTCTCTATCAGTAAGCGGCTCATGCCAGCACAAAAGCCCAGCCCTCAGCCCCTCACCTGTGTTCCCAGCCCCATTGCACACAGGTCAGGCAGATGAGTTGCCTGTGTCAAATAAATGGCCCACGTTGCAGGACAGTGGATCCACAGGTCCTCAGGGCGACAGGCTGTGGCATCCCAAGTGGCCAGAAGCCCCACACTGCAGCACTATCATCGAAGTGAATAATTTTTGCTCTGAGCAGTCAGATTTCCAGCCTCAGCATAGACACTGCTGCTGGACAACAGGCCATCTCCATGTGTGCACAGGGAGCTCAGCCATGTTCTTCTGGATCTGACAAACATCAGCCAGGTCCTGGGTCTGTTTCCTCTGCAGCCCCTTTAGCCCAGCTAAAGGCTGTAGCAGAAGGAGAGAGAGAGACCGAGCAGGAGGCTCACAGATGTGTATTCTGCTCATTGCTCACAAATACTAATGGCCCAGAGTTATTAATATTGCCACTGTAGTCATATCTGGGTAATTACTGCCATTAACCACCAGCAGAACTATTGAGTTCCCCTAATCAGTGCATTATAATAATTGGGACCAAGTGTTTTATAGATCCGGACACTAATTCCTTCCTAGCACCTCTCCCTCCCTGGGAGCTGCTCCTCCCTGCTCGGCTGCCAGCCATCTCCAGCCCCGGGAGCTGCTCCCTGTGACTGACTGCTGGGGCACTCGTGTGACCCACGTGCCATGGGGTGGATGGCAGCTTGTGCAGGGATGTCCCATGTCTCCACCCGATGGAAAATCACGGCTGTAGGGGATTCGGGTGTTTAGGTGCTCCCTCCTCAGGGCTGGCCTCTACGCTTGAGCTGTCTCCAACAGACCCATCAGGCTGTGAAGGTGGAGGTGGCTCTGCCAGCAGGGCTTGCAGGAGGGGAGATGGGTCCAGGACCTGCACATGTGGTGCAGCAACACTGCAGCTCCCCGGTACTGGGAGGCAGCAGGACTGGAGGGAGCGCTTTGGCTGTTCCTGTTCAGCTGGGACAGAAATCTGGTGTGGGTGAAATTAATTGCACAGTCTGCTATTTACACCAATTTCCTCTTGCTCTGGAAAGCTCTTCGCTACTGCAGCCATCTGGACCTTGGAGCCCAAACCCCCCTTGGCCCGTGGTGGCTGTTCAGGTAGTGATTCAACGGGTTGTGTAAGATGAGCATCTTCCCCACGCTCCCCAGTGCACTGAGCCAAGCGGGCAGCTGCCCTCACATTGTTGTTGCCTGCCACCAGTGCAGGCAGGAGGGCTCCTGCCTTGCCCAGTGTTTTGGGAGGGAGGTCAGCCAGGGCCAGCTCCTTTCCCAGCTCTGCTTTCTCTAAGCACCAGCAATCCCTTGTTCTCCCCAAGTGGTGCCTGGGGCAGGCGGAGCGGGGCTGGCTCTGAAATCAGCAAACAGGCGTCTGCCACAGACCTTTGGGCCAGATCATGGGGATAGAGCTGGTCCCAAAGTGAACCCTGGCAGGGAGGGCTGGAGTCTGCGGGCAGAGCGGGTCTGCAGCCCCTCAAGACACCTTTGTCCTTGTCTAGAGCAGGGCAGCAGATCTGTGTGACTTGTTCGTGACTGGGAAAGCACAACCATATGTAATTTAGAGCTGGCCTGCAAATGAAAATCCCTGGAAATGCTAATAAATAAAATAAACAGGGAGGGGAATTCTTGGGGGGTAGGGTGGGGGTTAAACAAAAGGTTTTGTTTTGACCAAGCCAGTGCATTTTCTTCCAACCACAGCCATTTCACAGAATTTTTTTGATGTTTAGAAAAATAAAATTAAGGGAAACTTTGAAACAAAGTCATTTGGAAGAGAAAAAAAAAATCAAAACATTTCACTCTGAAAATGCTGAAATGAAATGTTTTGATCTTTTGGGGTTTTTTTTTCCTCCAAACAAACCATTCAGAAGAATTGACATACTCTTCCAGAACCTTTTTGTGTTGTCAAATCTGAATTTTAATTTTTATTATTTTATATAAAAAAAATTTAAAAAGCCCTCTCAGCTCTAGCCAGCTAGAGAGGTGAGTTCCTAGCAGGCAAAGAGATATGCTCTATCCTCAGTGGGAGCTCCCTGGTGGTTTTGGGGGGACCCTCCCAGGGACCCTCCCCATACTGTGAGTCTGAGGAGAGAGCTTCGCCCCTGCAGAGCGCAGAGCAGCGTCGGAGCCACACTGGAGAGCAGAGCTCATCCTCCCGTGCTCTCACCCCCAGTGGGACACGACCGATCAAGGGACAGTGCTGCAGAGGGGAGTGCGATGGCCTCGTCCCCCTGGGAGGGGTGAGCCAGGTGAAAGCCACTGCCCTGCTCCCCCGGGATCCTGCAGGTGAGAGAACAGAGTGATGCAATCAATAGTGCTAATTGCAAAAGCAATGTCTAGCAGAAATAAGATGGTTATTCTGCATCACTGGACACTCTTACAATCAAATCGTCCACAGACAATTAGCTGAGCAGGAGAAATAGGAATTAGATTTCTAATTGTTCTGCTGGTGAAAGGCATTTCCGAGCACTTGGAGGACTGGAGGAGGGAGAGGTTCGCATCTTTGCTGGGCTGCAGGAGCTGCCATGCCTGCTGTCATTCCCAGAGGGTTAACCGAGCCAGGGAACGAGAACTGCAGCTGGGAAGTACAGACGGCTTCTTGGGAGGCTTTGGCCAGCGCTTATTTTTCACGGCTGGGTTATTTATTTCTTTCATTCAGCTGCCCGCATGACTGAGCAGGCAGTGCTCTGTGCTCCTCTCCAGGCACTCACATGCTGGCAGTGTGCTCCCGCAGACCCCTGGGTGTCCCCCAGCCCCATCCTGGGCCAAGGACATCTCCTATCCATCGCCCACCCTGCTGAGGGACCACCTGCATCACCCAGCATGCTCCCAACAGCACCGTCCCCATCCCCAACGAGGCAACGGGGCAGGTGAGCAGGACCCAAGATCCTGGTCCTGAACCCCCGTCCTGCAACTCCTCAGCGAGCCCACATCCTGCTAGACAGCACATTAAGAAAGACGGAGGAGGAAGCACTCGGATTTTTCTGTTTGTTATTAATGTTCATGTTGACTCACACTGGTGGGTGTCATACAACTTGAGGGAGTCTCCTGATGCTGCAACTCCTGGGGCTGCGTCGTGAGGACAATGGGAAGTCCTCCCGCCTCTGCTCCCTGAGCTGAAGGGAACCATTCACTGCGTCCCTGGTGCCTACAAAGGGCCTGGCTGTTTTGGAGGGTGGTCTTGAACCGTAGAGGTCCTTACACCCACTCCAACATCGCATTCTCCTTTGGCAGGTGAGTATAGTGTAGCTGCAGCATCCCAAGAGGGCCATAACCCTCCTTTAGGTGTAACATCTGCATCAGTGCTGATAACAAGAGACTGCACTCATGCAGCAAAAGCCATGGGCTGGGGGAAAAGACCCTTCTGGTTTTGGTACCTACCAGCACAGAGAGCAAGGAGATCTGAGAGCAGTTTCCCCCTTTCCGTCTCTCAGTGTAAGTCCATAATCCAGATGCTGATCACCACAAAGAGGAGGGTCCCGAGCCATGCAGAGGGGACTATCCCTGTCTGCTTTTCCATATCCCCACAGCCTGTTGGAGGGTGGTGGGCTCAGAGCACCCTGGCCGTGCCAGGAGAGCAGGGCTGGCTGTGAACATGGCACAGCTCAGCAGGACACCCCCAGGGACTCTTCTCTCCTGACCTTACTGGCACTTTTGGATCCAGCATCTTCATGAGTACAGAGATAACTCCAGCTCTCCCTCGCGATGCCGCAGACAGTAAAGCCACCGGCATCCCTTTCCTTCCCAGCAGCAAAAGCAGGAACAGTGAAGGGGGTTATGTTACTGTGTTGGACCCCTGGGCAGGACCCGCTGTCAGAGTGAATCATCAGTCATCAGCAGACAGAGGCCATCCTGGCCTCTCCTACCTCGCCACTGCAGAGGTACTGTCCCAGGGGGAAGACCTGGAGCAGCCTGCAGCAAAACACTGGCAGCCACATTTAGTGGTCAGGGGATCTCCTGCTGCTATTGCCCCTCTGAGCATAGCTGGTCCCTGCTGCAACCTGGAGCTGAACACTGAGCAACTCAACTATAAAAAAAAAACTTGAATCGTCACCTCAGAGAGAGTGTAGCTGCTGGTCAGCACATTCGCACTAACCCTCGTTTTGGGCTTAGCAGAGAGCGCCGCGGTTTTCTCGTGTTGAGAGCTGGATGTCCTGTATCCTCACCAGGAACTGCCCTGCACGAGAGCCCCGCATCGCGGGCCTGCTGACACGACGGGGGTCCTTGTGCTCCTTGTGCAGGGGCAGAGGGGCTGTGGCGTGGGCACAGGCAGCACGGCGAAGGCTCCCTGCCTGCCATGGCGGAGACGAGTGCAGCCTCATCTCGTGCTTTCAAAAGGATCAGCCCCAGGTGCTGAGGCTGCCGTGGGAGTACAGCCAAATATAGCCCTACATACAGCCGTATATTCTCACACACACACACACTTATATATGAGTCCCCTTTGCCTTTGACTCACCAGTGCTAGAAACCTTCTCTGCCAAGAGTCGTCTGAGAAATATTCCCCCTCTCTCTCTCTGTTTCTCCCTCTCTCTCTTGCATACGGGCTAATTTTATCTTCTGTCTTTCATCTGCCTGTGTATCTACCACTCCTGACAAAAAAGAGATTTTCACAGATTTTGCTAGTGCTCACCAGCTCTAAAAGCTTTCATCTCCCTCTGACGATGAGTGCATGTCATCTGCTCGCTCCAAATTACAGCAGAGGCCTTCACACTCAATCGGAGCATTTTCTGCCTAATTTCCCAGGCAGCAAGATTAAGTGTGGGCTCGAGGCTTGTCTGGTGTGATCCACAGAGCAACCCGCCTCCCAGCTCCCAGGGCTGGCCCTGGGGAAGCCAGGAGCACACCTCGCCCTGCCTTCTCTAATGCACAGTCTTAAAACAAGACATGCAAAAGCCCTATCTCCAGAAAGCAATTCCTGACCCTACATATCGGAGGGGGATGCCTGAGCAGGGGATCTGTTGGCCCAAATGAGGTGCCTGGGTGTGAGATCAGCTCTGGGCACTGCAGGTTCAAAAAGCCTCTCTGAACCAAACCTATCCTGGCAGAGGCTGGTGCAAGACCAGGAGGCAACAACAGCTTTTCTGTGCAATGCTCAGGCTGTGTCCAGAAGCAGCAGAGAGAGGGGAGAAGCAGGCGAGGGGTTTGCTCCCAGTCATCACCATAGGGTTTTCATGGGGCACAGCCAGGTCAGCAGGTCCCAGGAGGGAGTTAAGTGCCACCTTGCCCTCACCACAGAGTCCCCTCCCTCCACCTCCTCTCTGCAAGGCTTTATCAGGAGGGACACAGGCTGGAGACAGGATGGGCTGGGCCACCAGAGCACCCAGAATGGATCAGGCGGTACCCAGGGCATCACTGTGGGGATCCAAACCCCGCCAGCTCTTTTCTGTT
The DNA here is from genome assembly GCF_965140245.1 of Athene noctua. NCBI lineage: Eukaryota > Metazoa > Chordata > Aves > Strigiformes > Strigidae > Athene > Athene noctua. The sequence goes on from NC_134060.1 coordinate 7,470,655, forward strand.
CCTGGCAGGCATCCCACACTGCAGGGAGCTGCCAGGCCAGTCCCTGCCCTCTCTGCCTCTGGCTCTCTCTGCAGCACTGCAGAGCATCTCCCCCGTGCAGGCACACTGTTGACCCAGACCTGGCCTCCCCTGGCAAAGCACACTGTCCCTGGGCACCAGAGCAGGGCTCACACGGTCCTTGTGACCCGCTGCCAAGCACAAAGGACACTGTGGTCAGCATGTCCTTTTTTTTTTTTCTTCTGTCGGAGGGGACTGGATGTGTTTGGGGGGCATTCATTCATCAATGTTTACAGCATAGGAAGATGTGCCAAGATCTTACCATAACAAAATTGCACTGGGGCACTGGTTGCAGGAGTGAGTGAGGACCAGGAGGACTAAGAAGACCTTTTCATCTCCCCATGCAATGAACTGCACATGGCCAAGGTCTGACTTTCCTCCCAGTGCCTCTGTGGTCAAGTGGTTTAATCTGGGCATTTCTTTGCAGTGCCAGGGCATTTCAGCTCACCACATCCCTGCCTTTCCCAGCACTCCCTGCTTAGTCAGGTGAAACTATTAATTTACTTTTTGCAACCTCCACTCCATTCAGTTGTGCTGTTGGTGAAAAGTCACTTCTCACAGGCAAGGAGTTTGGCCCAAATCCCCATTTTCTGAGACAGCCAGTTTTGACAGCAGTTTCCAGGCCACTGACATTGTCTCTGTGTGTTTTCCAGTCATATCTCAGCTCTGGTTACTGCCAGGGTGAGAGCTGTGGTGTCAGCTCACCAGGACATCCAGCTCCTTCCCAACAGCCATCCCACTTCTCCCCAGGCAGGCTGTCCTTGGGGCACAGACCCAGGGTACCACCCGAGCGTGGTGGCGGAGGCACACTTTGTTTCTTGAAAGTGGTGTTATTTTTGAACAAAGTAGAAAAGCCAGCACAGGGATGTCAGATAACATGGTCAGGTAGCTCCAGCCCAGGGATGACCAAGTCTCCTGCCTATACTAACCACCCTTTGCAATTCCCCATGCAGCACCCTTCATCCTGCCCCGCAGGTGAGGTGCTCTGATCCCATCCCTTCAGGACTTCAAATTGCATCTGCTTCCAGAGCACATCTATGAGGCTGCAAGACAAGTGACGAGTGCTGCTGGGGTGAGGGCACTCACCTAGTGCAGACCCAGGCAAGGAGCCCTCTCCCACCATAATCAGGGTGGCATGGGGAGCCAGCAGCTCCTCCCTCAGCTCCCTGGCAGGCAGAACACGAGCTGAGATGGAGTGAGGAGCAGACAGCGCGATTAGCTCTGCTCAAAAAGGTCAAAACACTTATCAGACATGAACGGCAAAGCTAAAAATACACTCGGCACCTCCCTGGCAATTCTCTCCCGGGGAAGTGACAGCCATGGCTGGTGGGGAAAGGGGTGTGGGATGTGAACAGGGCTGCTGCACTCCTGGATGGGTGCCTGGATCAGCAACAGGGGGTCTTCCTCCTTCTCTAATCTCTCTGTGCAACTAGGGAAGGGCAGAGTGACACCACCACCTAGTCAGAGAAGCTCCGAGTGTGAATGGGAGGGGTGGGACAAGGCAGGAGTGGACTGATGCTGTATCCTGGAAAGCCAGGCTGAAAGTCAGGCTGTGGAGGAGGTGGGGAGGAAACTGCACTGGAGCCGAGACATCAGGGACCAACAGGTAAAAAGATGCCGTGGATGATACAGGTGGGGAGCTGGAGACGCGAGACATGCTCCTTAGCAAAGATCCAGTGCGAATATCCCACCTCACCCTGCTGCTCTTGCTCCCACGGCCCCCTCGCATTAGCCAGGCTGCAGGATGTTCAGGCAAAGAGCATTTTTCCTCGATGCCTCTGGTCACACTCAGCAGGCAGGAGACAGGCCCCAGCGCCATGTGTCTGGGAGGAACCACACTGCACAGCACACACTCCTCAGACACTGTATCCTGAGCACTTGTGAAACCAACAGACTGCAGAGTATCCCACCACCTCCTGGGGACAAAGCTCCTGGAGAAGGTAACCACTAGGACCTCCTCCCCTGCCTTGATACAGGCACCATCTGCCCCAAGCCCCTTGGATCTGTGTTTTGATGCTTTCCATCATGGTGCAGCAAATACATCTACTAACACCCCTGGAGCTGCCCTGAATCTGCAGTGCTCAGGGCTCTGACAGGAAGGAAGTTCTCAATGATGCTGCAACTCTCGGTCCTATTTTTTGCTTGAGGTAGGAGCGTGCTTGTTCACATCTCTCTGTGCCCCTGCTGTGCCTCTATGAGCACAACTCTTTCCACCTCTGCTCCTCTCTCAGCCCAGCACTACAGCCTGGGAAGAGCCCCAGAAACAAATGGCTCCTCTGAGACCCTTGGCCTCCCAGTTCTAGCAAAGAGGGTGTGCAAACTGCTAGCCTCACAGGCAGAATTCAGTTGTGCCCTTTGGGTTTCATATTTTTGTGTCTCTTGGATTTCATATTTAATGTTTTATTGCTGACAGAGGGTGAGAAAAGGCAGTGTAGGCTGTGGCCAGAGGGCTCTGGGGTTATTCTGGGCTAGAACGCTACTCCCTGGCTCCTGTGGTCACAAGGAGCCCAAGCCCAAGACCCAAGGCCATTCCTCCACCATCGATTCCCATCGCGGATATGCCTTGGGTGGAACTGAGGGATGAGAAAATGGTACTTTCCAACCAAAATTGTTCCAGCCCAGCACGTGGGAAGGCACAGCGTGGGAAAGCCATGGGACACTGGTGTGACACTAGGGACAGGGACCCAGCCGGGATGTGAGCAGCTTCCCTGAATGAATCAGGGCTGCACCAGCAGTCTGATGTGATAGTGAGGAGAAATGACAGTGCCAATTTGCAGCAGGGCTCCTGAACACTGTCACTGACAATCGCTGTCACCATATCACCTCAAAGACCTCACCTGGGCGATGGTTAAGCTCCTGGTCTCCTCATCTCATTAGAAATGGTTACCGTCATTATTGCTGCATTTACCTCTGCCCTGCTCTGTGCAGACAAATGCTGGCCCCGCAGCAGCCAGTGCTGCCCCTGCGGGGATGAGATGCTGGAGCAGATGAGCTGCATGCCGCAGGGTCTGGAGCCATTTCAGGACTTCTTGGCATGTTCAGGTGGCTGGGACCAGCCCCGACAGCTCTGTGTTGTCCTGGGCTACAATACAGTGAAATGGAGGCAGCTGCCCCATCTAGTCCAGTGCACCCAGTGCATCAGTTCCTCTGGTGCATAGCTTGGATTAACCCTGGGGGTTATGTGTGTCGTGTGGAGAATAGTGCAGCCTGCCTCCATGTTCCATGACATGAGTTACCTTGTGTCTCTGAAAGTGCATCCTGGGCTGCTTGTGTGTCCTGTCTGGCTGCAGACCGGAGGTGGGCATCACTGCTCCCTGCTCCGGCCAGTGTTGCCATTTTCTAGGAGCTGTGGAGCCCAGATCATGCCCGGGACAGGAGGGGCTGGGAAAAGCACTCCGCCGAGACCAGGAGCCAGCCCCCAAGCCCCGCTGTCCCCAGGGGCTGGTTCTTATGTCCCTGTGCCCTACCACTCTCCTTGTGTCCTGGTTGTGCAGGGGACACAAGGACCCCACTGTGTTATCCCTCTGCTTGTCTCCAGGGAAAAAAGCAAGAGGGAAAAGGTGCTTAGCGCTTCACCTCCACTTTACCCTTCCTTTAGGCAAGGGCTTTTAATTTCCTTTTAGGGCCAGAGCAGCAAACACTAAATGATGTCAGATCCCTCAGTGCAAAGCCAGGAGATCCCCCCAGCCTCTGGCTAAGCCCCGTTTGAGCGACAGCCCAGTACCTGCAGGTCAGAGACCTCCCTGGTGCTGCTGACAGCTCTGCTAAAAGCTCTTTGTTCCTCAACCCCTAAGGCCCCCGCTAAGTGGCGAGCAGCACAGAGAGCATCTGCGGAGCCCATGAGGAGGGTGTCCTGGCGGAGAGATGCTCTATGGGCTGTTTTCCCTGCTCCTCTGAGCAGTGACGGGCCACAGGCAGCATCACGGCTCACCCTGCCTGCTTGGCGGGGTGGTGGATTTATCCACAAGCAGGCTGAGCCCTTAGATCAGGAGGGCTGGCTCCTCCCCCGTGGGTGCGATGCTTTCCATGGATGTGCATGCAGAGGGGACAGTGCATCACTGCTGGCAGTCCCTGCCACCCCTCGCCCCACCTTGGCTCCCCTGCCCCACTGCGCCTCTCCCACTAGCTCCGTGCCAAGTGCGCCGGCCAAACCTGTTGATTACGGATGCGAGCAGTGCAGTTCTCTCTCCATAACCACCCACTCGGTGCTACTCCTCGTGGAAGAGCCACTGGAGAGCAGATGTGAATAGCCAGGACGCCAGGGCTCCTTTGGTGGGCGCCTACACCTTTAAATCAGTGAGGAAAAAAAAAAAAAATAATCCTTCGCCTAGAGGGCAGTGGAACAATTTTGACTTTAAAAAGAGAGCGAGACAGAGAGAGCGAAGTGAGCGTTAACAACTCCTGATCCAGTCCCTGGGCATTCATTAATGTTTCATGGCGCTTTCAATTATTGCCTCCTCTGCCACTGCCGTCATCTGTCTCTTCAAATCGACGGTATAATAACCACTCAAGCAGAAATCCACTCTGCTGTCTGCCCGCCGCTCCCCTCCCAGCCTTCGCAACTCCCTCTTTCCAAGCTTTTCATCTGTGCCTCGGCACAGCTCACCCTGGAAATGCCTTTGCCCCTTCCCCGCACATCGCGGGTGGCCCCAGCTGGGGACGGTGCTTCGGGGTGGGCACGGGAGGCCAGGGCTTGTGTCAGACCCCCCTCTTTCAGAGTCAGGCTTTTATCAAGTAGATCCCACCCCACAGGAAGGTGGTGCAGCTGGTTTGGACACACACTCTGGGTCACAGCGGGGATCTGACACCCCAACCTAGGAAACTGACACCCCCAAGCCTGCGTGCACCCCACGGCACCCACCCCACATGCAGGGCACATCCCACCCGCCAGCCCGCAGGCCTCACGTTCCCGTTCGGGAGACACACAAGGGCACGCAGGCAGCGTGTGTGCCACACACCCGTGCACACACCCAGCCCTCTGCACCCACTCACATGTGAGCGAACCGCCGCAGAGCGAGACAGCTCTGCCTGCGCAGGCAGCGACGGGCAGGCTGGCTGCCTGGTGCGCGCACAGCCCCGGGCTCAAACCCCAGCACGAGCTCGCACACCAACAGATGTGTCCCAAATCCCTCCCTCCCCTACAAACTGCCTCCACGTCACTACCGGAGCCCTTCCAGGACATGGTGAGCCCCAGGGTAAGTGTGGGCTCCCTGGGTGTCCGACAGCGATGACCCGGGAGCCTCTGGGTGCCGGGAACAGGGGAGAAGCAGTGCTGGGGAGGTTGGCAGAAACTATGAATCCAAGTCTGTCCATGTGTTTCCCTGCAAGATACCCTGGCTCAGCCAGGGGAGGTCTGCAGAGGGTTGGGGACAGGTGAGGAGCAGCCCAAGCACCTACAGCTCACTGTAGGTTGTGTGTCTCACCCAGCAGTGAAACCACAAAGCTCAGCTCAGCCTTTCAGTGCCTGGATAGACTCAGATGTGTCAGCATCAAGGCTGCAAAACTTACACAAGCCCCATAAATCTTACATTTGCCTTGTCCGGTCTTCAGTGCTCACAAACACTGTGTCCCTGGGACTCGGCACCTTGGGGGAAAGACCCAGAGCCTTCAACTCAGAGCAAGGATCTGTGAAGGACCAAAAAGTGGGTTCCCAACTACTCAGCATCCCCCAGCCTGTCTGGATATATCATTGCTATCTGGGATGGGAGGAAGAACTTGTGGCTTCCACCACAGACTGTGATGAGCTCAGAACACCCTGTTTTGATGTCAGTGTTTCTGCTCAGGAAGACAAAAGCATTTTGATTAGATGAAGTCATGTCCTTCAGTCCCACCCCTGCATTCACACCTCATGGAGGTGTTGGGACTCTGCACTTTTTGACATTTATTATTTTCTCAGAATGGAAATAGTGTTGAAATGTCAAAATTTCCAGTGGGACATTCCCTATTTAACTGTCCTCTCTGGTCTGGGATTTATTGCTGACAACTGAATCACCCACATATTGTTGCGATTACCATAAAGCTCTTCTCGCTCCTGGGGTCCTCCCCAGCTCTGGCATCCAAGTGCTCTTCAAGAGGAAGAGGATGCTCGGAGGTGTACCAAGGCCACCTGAGAGATCTAGTAGCAGACAGGCAGCTGAAGGCTGGTCAGTGTAAGGACAGACCAGCACCCCACAGCACTTTTTGACCATCTCGGTGGCCTGGTCTCTGCTGCCTGGCAGAGCCAGCTTGTGCTGCCGTTCCTCCCCAGGACAGGTTTGCAAAGCAGGCTCCCAGCCCCCTCACTGATCTCCTGCCACCAGCACACCCAGCTGCTCCAGCTCTGCCTGCTGCAGGGAGGCTGGAAGCACAGAGCTTCTTGCAAACCCTTGCTACTCCTCCCTTCCTCCGCCTTGCCCCACCGTGCCGGTTTTCCCTTTGAAACTTGCTTCTCCCTTTCCTGGAACTCTTCTGGCTGGAGGATGGCTGGAAGGAGGCAAAGCGAGGACTTGGCCCCGGGTAGTGGCTGGACTCAGCACGCGGTGCTGGGATGCACAGGAATGCCCCAGCAGGAGATTTACTCTCTCTTTTCTTTCTCTTGCTCTTCTAACGATATTTTGGAGTCTCTCTGATGGGAGCCAGATGTGCTCCAGATGTTTCTGCTTAGCAGAGTGCTGGCCAGACTCCTGCATGCTCTTGAAGGATGTGCGTGTGTTTTGGTGACGTAGCCAGAGCCCCGCTCGCTGCGGCGCTCCCACGCACACGCGCTGCTCACCTCGAGTGTGCACAGAGCTGCCAGCGGGGCTGCACACATCAGCAGGCACAAACGGGCAGGGACACGCGCTGGCACGGGGGCACGGGTGAACACCCCCCTGGCTTTACTTGTACAATAGCTTTGCAGATGCTCTCACGTGCACGTGGCATTCAAATGCACGTGTGTGCATGCACACACTCCTGGGTTTGCACCTCCAGAGACCCTCTCTGGGTTGCTGCAGGCCACAGTTCTGGGCATGGGCAGATCCTGCATCAGCTGCCCAGCAGCTGCTACTCCAAGCAGAGGTTTTGGAGCTCTGATGGAGCTTTGCCCTCCTCCAGCCCATCACACTGCAGCACGGTGGCATGGCATGAGCAGGCGGGTGTGGGGCTGGCCACCACCTCCTTTTGGCAGAGCTCTTGGCCTGACAAATGCCAGCAAGCACCATCGCTTCAGAGCCAGGTGGGAGAGCCGTGCCTCCCTCTCCCCAGCGGGACCCGGCAGGAGACGAGCTCACTTGTCTTTCTCCACATGCTCCGAGCATCGGTGTGATCCCTCAGAACAAGAGTGGGCCAAAATCCCCTGTCAGTGACAGCCCCTGCGACACCTGGCATCTTCCATGGAGTAATTAGCCACAGATACTTTCCTCCATCATTCACCTGCCTCTGAGCAGCATCTAGCCAGCCCTCCCTCCCTCCCTCCAGACATACACACGTGCACGCAAGATGTATATCATTGCAATATTTCCCACACGTGTTTTCAGAGCTGGCTCCTGAGTGCCCTGGGAGGGGAGGTCCCAGGGGGATGAAGTCTGCCCAGGATCAGCGCCCAGAGTCCCAGCACTTCCAGCACTCACTGGGACAGGTCATCCAGCCCTGGGCTTCTCCCCACAGTGCTGCAGAGTCGAGCCGGTTGGAGAGGGGTAAGGACGGTGTTCTGTGGTCCCAGCACACCAGGGTGTGTGACTGGGGGTTGTTTCCTGGCTGGACCCACGGTGTCACAGGAGGGAGGGCTCGGTGTCCGGGAGCCAGCCCTGCCACGGTCAGCATCCAGACCCAGGACCAGTCTCCTTCTCTGGGCTACAGTTTTCTTTCCCATTTATGGACTTGTGTTGCTGTTTGCAGTTCATTGTGCAGAATAAATCTCAGCGATGCCAGATGACATTTAAGAACAGGAGGGTGGGGATGGGGGAACAGCGGTGTGGTGGGAGTTTGGGGAGCAAACCCCACATTCAGTGATGCTAAACCTCAGATGAACCTGGAGCAATGTGCCCGATCCGGGAGCTGGGAAGTGACCCTCCACCTGCCAAGCCAGAGAGCTGGTGCTGATGCTCAGGGACAGGTGGGAGGTGCAGACTGGGCATCCCAGCGCAGAGCTGTGTGCGTGGGGGGGTTGGCACTGCCTCTCCCCCACCGCCTCCTCCTCCGCTTCCCCCACTGCTCATGCTCCCCCTCTCTCTCCTAATCCCCACAAATGCTAAGATATTTAAATGTGGTATTTTCAAATCTAATCAGCGTTCCAAAGCTGTGCTGCCGCCACTCAAATTTAATTTGATCCATTTACCAGCTTTGTGGTGCATCTAATCAAAGAGAGGGAACAATTAGGTTAATGTCAGGGGTCACCTCGCAGTCTCCTGCGCCGCTCAGCAACAGGAGGCATCCATGGTGAGGCCAGCCCCAAGGAACAAAAGCAGGAGCCAGGGGTCTCTGGGGCCTGGGCTGGAGATGGCCACAGAGACGGAGGGCGTCCTGGGTCGTGCACATCACAGGTATGGCTCGGAGGGAGGCAGCCTGGCCAGGGAGGGTGGGATGATGCATCCTGCTTAGCTTCAGTGTGAGCAGAGACGTGGACAATCCAGGCCGGTCTTGTGTGAGGGTGTCCTGCTCCAGCCATCTCTTACCCTATCTGTCCCTAGAAGACCCTGTCCCGTAGTGTGTTTGACCAAGGACCACTACTGCTACTACCACAGCTTGGTGCACAGTGATCTGGATAATACCAGCTTTGAGCCTCTCCCATTCACCTCAGGGCTCTGGATAGGGTTGGTAGAGGTTCAGGTAGAAAAACCTCAGCCAAACTACTTCCTGGCTTAACCAAAGCTGTAGAACCCATGTCAAGCACAGGGTTGGATCACTCCGGATCAGACGGGCCATTATGTTTGCCAGCTGGTGTTGGGCAAACTAGATTTAATGAGAAGGAGCAGACAGGGTCTCAGTGCAGACAAACCACACTGCCTGGTGTTCAAGCAGTGCCATGAAGCCAGGGTCCTCAAGGAGCCCCTTGAGGCTGGGTACCTTTCCCCTGCCTTACTGGGGGTCATAGCTCTAAAACTGGAACCTCCCCACCATGATGTGGTTTATCTCGCAGGCTCTCTGTGCTCTTCACTCATGCCAGAATAGGGCTCATCCCATGAGGAAGGGGCACTGGAAGGAGCAAGGGATGTGGCATTTGCCCTGCTGGGGTATAGACTCCAGACTGTGCTGAACAGCTCTGAAGTGCTGCAAGTTCCTCAGTCCAGACAGTCAGGAGGAGATGAAGGTGGAGGATGACTGTCTCTGGTGCCACATTTTGTAGCCCCAATAAGGGCAGATCAAGGAATCCCTGCCTCCTCCCCTCCTCCCTGCCACCGAGCAGCACACTTTGCCTTGCCTTGGTCCTGCAGCCTCAGCCCATCCGTCATCCGTGGAGATGTCCCGCTGCGTGTGTTTGCTGGGCTTGGCTTCAGGCCCCCCTCAATCCCCAAACCCTGATCTTGCTTCAGGTTCTCTGTGGTGTGGACATGAGGGACCAGGCTGGGAAACAAGTCTGCTGGGCTTGGTGAGGGGGACAGAGTCAGGCCAGCAGCACCACCAGCTGCAGCACTTGGGGAGAGACAGAAAGAAATGGGGGAAAAAAAGAATAAAGAAACTTTGGGTCGATTTCTTGTTTCTTAATACATTCTTTGAAAGACTGGAAGAAGGGAAGGCAGGTGGGAGAGAGAGCACACATGATGCCTGCTGTCCCCCCCTCCCTGCCACAAATCTGAGCCCACAGGGACCCTCGCTGGGGTGGAGATGTCAGGTGGGCTTCAGGCACTCTCGGGATGCAGGGGTGCCATCCAACAGGTTTCTGTACCAACAGGTCTCACCAACACCAGCACCTCTCAACACCAGTACATGTGCATCACCGTCCTGCTGCAGCATTGGTGAAGTCCCTGGTCTGAGCTGAGGTGGAGGTTTGGGAGCATCAGCTATTTAACTTGAACTGGTTCAAACTGAAAAATAAGCATTTTTCCCACCATCCATGAAATTCCTAACCCAAACTTTAATTGCTGTTGTAGAAAAGCCTCAATCACTCAAAACCACAATAGAAAAAAAAAATAAAATACAGGAACAGAGGCTGTGAAAAGCTGGGGCAGCGAACAAAACAAACCTACAGAAAATGGAAATAAAGCCCACTCAAATTTGACCGCTACAAAACACATTATTTTTTCAGGATTTTAATTTTCCCCAGAAGAAATCCTCTGCCACTCCCTGAGAAGACCCAGCACCCTCACGTGTTCCCCATGCCTGGGCTTCCTAGCATCCCCTTCCCCAAGCCACAGCCACAGAATGGCGACTCCAGTGCTCCCTGCCAAAGGGAGCCCCTGCCCTGGAGAGGGACTCGCACCAGTTGGTTTCATTGTGCTTCGGGCTGGGCACTGGAAGGATGCTGAGAGGGACAGTAAAACTGGGAGCTGGTACTGGAGAGGGGGCTGGACCTGTGATGCCAATGCCGTTCAGATACATCACCCCTGGGGAGGGAAGGCAGCACAGGCCATGTGCTCCCACCAAGCCCCAAGCTGTGGAGAGCAGATCCAGCACTGCCTGCGCGGGGTGGGTGTCAGACGGTGAGACTGAGAGCCTGTATGTACACCTCTGGCTGCACCCCTGTGTGTGCTTTGTGCACTTCCAGTGCCTGTTGTCGGCGTAACACTCCCATAGGCACCTGTTGCTCCTATGGGACCAAGCCCACTGGGATGGAGAGCAGAAGGGGTGTCAGAGTGGAGGCTCAGGGCTTTAGCACCATCCCCTGAGACTTTCCGATCCCCTTATGTCCCAAGGACGTGGATACCTACAGGCCTGAAGCATCCTTGTGTGCCATCCCTGCTCCACGCCACATGCCCTCCCTCCCCACTGCCCTAAAATCCTTTTCCCCATGGTTGTTAGAGCCTTTCCTGCCAATTCCTGTGTACTTCCTGGCAGCAGCAGGACCTCCAGGACTGGGGCACACAAGCCATCAGCCATGGCCCAGGTCCCACATCACCGCTGACTGTTCTGTGCCCATGCTCCCTAGGACAGAAGTGTGGCACCTCACTAAGCCATGTCCCAGCCTGCCGTGGCTTTTCACTCCCTAAACAGGTTGTAAGGATGTTTCTGCACTGTGTGATTTAAATACACATGCTTTGCAATCTGTTGCAGAGTAGGGGTACTTGGCAAGGCTCCCCTGCCCAGACTGTTCAGGGACTCTTGGGCTCAGACACAGCTGGGTTTCCCATCATAGACCAGGTTTAACACAAGCGAGTAAGTAGAGAAAGAGATGTATGTCCCATGTCCCCTGCATGCTCAGCTGGATGAGGTTCTACCCAGCACCCCCTCCACAAACCTGCTGCCTTTCCCAGGTTGTGGGTGCCCAGCAGCATTTGATGCCTAACCCCACACCCAGGGAGTTGTGCCCTGGTGGGGTGTAGAAGGCAAAGGAGACATGCCCTTGGAAAAGAAGGATTAGAGGCAAACCTCGCCCATTTATTCCTCTCATGGACAGGAGGGTGGGGAACAAACAGTGGCAAACTAGTGCCCAGAGGCTCTGCCCATTCTCATACTGGGGTTGACCAGACCCCGTGATGGGAACAGGGAAATGCTTAATCTGGTCCCTCTCCAGAGCCTTCCTTGGGCTTTGTGCCCAGCAAACTGGCATTTACCAATGCCAGCCCAGGTCACTGGCCCACCCTGAGGCCTCTCCATCCCCACTGGGCTGTGAAGGGATTTTGGATGTTGCATTTATCAGCCCACCCTCTCCAGAGAGCCTCTCCCTCCCTGAACAGAGCTGCTCCACAGCAGTGTGGGTCCACACAGCCCCATGCATAGTGGATACAGGATGGTAAGAAGAGCTGGATCTTCAGCCCATTTTCCTGCACTTCAGCATGTGCAGGGCATGGCAGCACTAAGTTTCCCATTTTCTTATGGACCACAGTGGAGCTGGAGTCTCTTCATCACAGGGAATGGGGAAAGATGAAGCTTAAAAGACTGCCGGGGGCACCTGTAATTTAGGGCAGGCATTTTCTCCTTCCTGGCATACTCCTTTCATCCCCTCTGCTACCTGATGGTGCTTTCCACCTCCCCTTCACCCATGGTCTGTGCATCTGAGCCAAGACCGCAGTCTCCCTCCTTTTCCCCACACCCCCCTCCCCACCATGGGGGTGCTTCTCCTGCCGCGCACATCCCATCCCTGAAGCCAGTGGGTGTTGTAGATCTGTCCAAGGAGCATTTTCTGGCAGGAGGATGGTAAGGAGAACAGCCAAGGGGCTGGAGAGACCAAACTACCTGGGGGTTGGAGAGACCTTCAGTAGTAAGCCACTGGGGTGACTCCCCTGACGGGATTTCTCATGGCTCTGTAGAGCTGGGAGAAGGTAGCATGCACTGGCAGCATGGGGGACTCTCTTCCTCTTCTCTTGTGTCTCAATCCTGTTCTCATCAGCTCCCATTGTTCTTCCCTCATGAATCCCTCTCCATCGTCCCCTTCTCTTTCCCACCTCCCTGGCTGCCCCACTCTCCCCTGCCAAGGCGTGCAGCCTGCTCCCACCCCACACTCCTCCTCAGCAGGGAGGAAGGCTGCGGGGGGCCGGGCTGGGCTGCAGCACTGAGGAGCGTGCGCGGGAGTGTGAGTGTGTGCGCTGAGGACATGGGAACAGCATCAGAGAGATGACGCCGGGGAAGCAAGGAACAGAGAAAGAGTTTAAAAAGCCTGCCCCCCTGTTTGGTTGCAAGGAGTTAATACTGTGATCTGTTGCGTGAGTTCTGATGAGAAGCTAGTTGACATGCAGTGCTGGAATAATGAAACGTAATACACATTAATAGGACCTCCCTCTGTGTGATTGCTTCTGCTCCACTAGCCCCATTGAAGATTTCACTTTTCTTTTAACAGTCAGAATAACAGAATGTGACATTAAGTCTTTTACATGCAGCAATTTATTTTAAAATATTGGGGCACTCAAAACAGTATCCAGAATGTTAAATAAGATATGCATGAGATGGAAATCAGAGCAGCACTGCAGTAAGGAGACAGGAGTCAGACAGAGCCTTTCGCAGGCAAAGGCAAGCTCCACTTTTATTCTTAATTGCTGTTTAAGGCACAAAGAAATAGCCAAGTTGGAAAGAGCTTTGAGGTACAGATCATCTGATCCTCTTAGCTCACAGGTCCAGATGGGAAATCAGTGGCCAGCGTGGATCCCACCTTCCCACCCATCCCCAAGGGCAGGCAGGTGACACAAGCAGGCGGGTGAGGTGCCCTGCGAGGCTGCAGGTTCAGCAGGCACACGGCCTGGCCCATGCTCAGCAAGGCCATGGAGGGTCCAGCGCTGCTGGCAGCCTGCGTCTCTGTTGCGGCTGCAATGATAGAGAAGAGATCCTTCCCGCTTTGCAAAGCACACACCTTTAGCTTCATCTTGGGATCGCAGCTGCTGCTGGGGTGGGGCACGTTAAAGCCAACACCACCAGGGAGCATCACAAGGCTGCCCAGGCTGGGGCCGGCCATCAGCGGTGTGCCAGGGCTTTGCTGATGTTACAGCCACACTGATCTCACCCTCCAAGGATGAAGATGGCTCTGCACGAGTGACGTGCCCGGGAGGCTGGTGCCTACCTTTGGGATCTTCAGGGTTTGTGCAAGACCTCCTCACACGTCAGGTCACATCCTTAGCCCTGGAGCCCCTCTGCCCACACGGCTCGGTCCCATCCCGTGAGCACTTGCAGAGCTGTCTCACACCACTGCCTTTACCCTCTCCAAGTAGTTTTCCCTGCTTCTCCATGCAAGCACCTGTGCCCTGTGTCACCGGTGGGTGACATCGATCTGACTGGCAGTAGCTGTTCACGAGGTGACTCGTGTCGGTCATGCCCGACCCTCGCTCGCAGCCAGCCCTTTGTGCACCCCATGCAGGCCCCAGCTGTGCAGGGGCCACGTTGGGCTGAGCCCCTCATTAAGGACTCAGCTGCTGCCTTGGCCTGGCTGCTCTTGCAGCCCATTTTTTTTGCTACACAGCAGCTGTTGGAGCATCTCCAGATCACAGCTGCAGGAGACTGGGGACAGCAGTTACCATCATCTCGTCCAGCATCACTGGTTCCCAGTGCAGGTGCGAAGGCCATGGAAGGCAGAAATCACACAGCCTGGTGCATCCTTTAAAGAACACATCCTTCAAAAACTTTGTTGGCTTCTGACATTTCTGCCACATTTTCAGGTTTTTCTCTGGGAGTTTTGAGCATCACAAAAAGTATTCATCCATCCCCTGCCTCCAGCAGCTGAGGCCGGGGAGGGCTGTGTCTGAGTGAGGCTGCAGGACCGTCTGACCCCTTCCCCTCCCTCCCAGCAGGACTGTGGTGGTCCTCACTGCACCTGACCCGGCAACACTGACCTGGGGCAGAGAAACCCCTTGCTCTGACACACTGATGTCCATCCCTCACCCTGCCCTGGGCAGGACAGATTCACCCCAGGCAGCCGAGTGCAGGAACATCAGCCACCGTCCTGTCCATAGATCGCTTTACTGAATCAGCTCAGAGCACACCAACAGGTGGTTCAAAAACCCCAGCGAATGTGATGGGGGCGACCTCATCCATCAATGTGGAGTGGCAGTGCAAGGAAGAGGAGACAGCATGCCCATCAGAGCTTCTGAGAGCCAGGAGTCAATGCTTCTAGCGAGCTGTCCAGGGGATGCTGGCCAAATCTGGGTACTCATCCTCCACTTCATATGCCGGTCCACGCCCACCCTGCACGGTACACACCGCGCTGATGGCAGCGGTGGGCTGCGCTGGGCATTGCTGATGCGGTGCGGCTGGGCATGCTGGGACCTGCAGGGACTCCTCTCACTCCCAGGTGGGATTGGGCCTGTTTCAGGACCCCTGAGGCTGAAGGCAAAGTGGGGCTGCTTCTCCCAGTGAGATGATGGGTGATGGATACACCCGTGGAGGAAGGGATGGGTTCCTGCAGGTCCTGGTGCTGCGGGAAAGGCTCCGGGCAGCTTCTCCAAAGCACAGAGTAGCCCGATGTGACTCCATATGCCATTGGAGGAAGGAAGGGCAGAATCAGGAGATCAGGGGTTTCTCTGCTTTTCTTCAAGCTGCACATACACAGTAAAATAATTTTAAAGCCTTGAAGGACCCATGATTTCAACTGCATCCATTCTGCACATCCTATGACCCACCCTATAGGATATGCATTGATTTCTGCAAGGATTGCAGAGGAAATCTTGTGCCCTGTTACACCAGGCATCCAATTTCCCTAATGTGACTCCAGAAAAAAGACTATGTCCCTAAAACAGCCAGCAATTTGCTTGTCATCAGCTGGCACTGCCCTGCTGACAGGGGTTGGTGTTGCTGGTGGCTGAGTGGCAGGTCCCCCCCCCCCGAGCTGCTCCATCTGCCCTGCACACGGCATCCGGGATGGCAGCGCCTGCTGCAGTGGGTGACGATGGCTTGTTGGCTTCTCTTCCAATACTGAAACGTTTCCGTGGGGAAAGCTGCCTGCTGATTTCTTTTTTTTCTCCAGGGGGGAAGATCACAATGATACTGCCCGGTCCCTGCCTCCAGGGACCCGGCCCCCTTCCTGTGCGTGCCGAGGTCTGCGTTCTGCCAGGCTGGAATTTCCCCAGAAATCTTTTCCTGCCAAAACCCTCATGTTTTGCATTCATCCTCACTTGGACTGAACTGTGCTTCAAAGCCAGGGTATTTTTCCGGGGAGGGGACTGGTGCTCTGCAGCTGGCTCTCGTCACCATGAGACCTGTGGGGTCCCCATGGTGCCACCCCAGGGTGGCAGGACCCCATGGTGAGCCAGCTGCGAACGCTCTGCTGCTTCTGGACCCCAAACCCAGCACTCATTTGCTCCTGACCCTTGTGGTCCCTCAGTCACTGTCCAGATTCAGCCTTTCAAGACATCTTACCCGGCTGTGTGCAGTGGCATTGCCAGCATGACACTCTCTGGGGCAATTATGGGGCTCATGAGGGGAACCATGGGCATGCCCATCCCTGTGTTAGGATCTGTTGCTGCTCTGCTCCCACCCCAGTGCATTGCACTGGCATGACCATGGCAGGGATTTAGCCCTACACACCTCTGCCTGCTCCTGCCTCCACCCACCTCCTGCCTCCTCCCTGCAGGAGCAGCAGAGCAGGCTGCACAGCTCCAGTTATGGCAAAGCCCTTCTAAGCATGTTTGGTTTGTGTTAACATGCATCCCTGCTGCCACGCTGTGCCCATGGCTCTGCTTTGGGGGCGCAGGTCTGATGGACGCTGCTCATCCACCTGTTGTGTGTGCAAGGGGCTCAGCAGCATCCAAAGTGCCTTGGGCAATTGAGGAGAGTCAATGACAGAGTGTGACAGCCACCATCCAGCCTTTCTCAGGGCCACAGTGCGAACCCCAGCGTGTGGAAGGCAAGAGGGAAAATGAGATGTCATTCACCTAGCAACCAGAAACAGAAGGGTCCTGATACACCCACCTCCCTCTCCCTTGCCCTGGGAGCAGACACAGCAGGGACTCTCGGACCTCCTCAAACCACAGGCCAAACTGCTTTTCTCCCAAAACTCATCCATCAAGCCCTGAGGCTGCAGGTCAGAGGTCCAAAGCAAATCTGAGTGGCTGAGGACTGAGTGGGTGCTCCCTGCCCACAGCATCCCCTTCACAGGCTGGGGGTGAGCTTTGTCCATCTGATCTGGGGATACATCCCTGCTTGGCCCCAAATGCCACAGATCCTGATGCCAGACAGCACCTCCCCACTCCTGCAGATCACATGAAGAGCTGTCCCCAGGTGCCCTGTGCTGGCGTAAAGCACCACCGGAGACATATATTGTCCCCAGGCCAGAACATCCCCCCTTGGATGTCATGCAGGGCAGTGCTGAGATGGGAGCCTTTGCCTCCTGCTCCAGGCACTCTCCCCAGGCAGCAGGACCACCCCCTCTCTGCCCCACACATGTGGCAGGGGGTCAGTGGGGTGTTCAGAGGAGGATCTCCTCCCCAGTGACACCTGTGGTGCCTGGAGGACTGGTGCAGTCACAACCCATGCACATCAGGCTTCAGCAAAGTGGGAAAAAAAGAGCCAGTATCCTGCAGGAGAGCTGCTACAGTGCTCCCGAGTAAGAGCCACCTCTACTGGTGCTCGTGCCCTCTCTGCCTGCAAGCAGGCAGCCCGCACTTGGGAGCAGGCAGCTGCCCTTGGGCTGCACACCTGGGTGGGCAGGAGCAGCACACCTGGGAGAGGGGCTGGGGGCTGCTGAGCCAGGCAGCGGGGCCGGCAGCCCTGCCACAGCCCTGACCTCTGCCCCCCTTCTCCAGAGACCTGGAGCCTCTTCACCCCAGAGAAAGTCCAACCCACTGTGGAGAAAGGGGCCTGGGAATTTGTTGGTGTCCTTCCTGCCTCCCTCACTGCGCCAGGCCTGTCCCCATGCCAGCTTCACTTCAGTATTATTCTAATTTAGGGAACTGATGCAAAAGGCTGTCCTGGCAGTCCGACTTGGCTTGGACCGGGGTTATTTTGGTTTAGCTCCAGTCATCTGAGGACAGGTCACGCTCTATCCAAGCCTATCTCCGCATGACAAGGGTTTGCAGGGGTCGCAGCCATCCACAAAGCGGGTTAAAGAAACCTCACTGCCTGGGCTCAGCAGCTTTGGGGGTGCATGAGGCCCCTGAGGTGCAGCTCAGGAAAATTAAATGGGGCTTCAACTGCGGTTTTGGAATTTCCTCAGCCCTGCACAGACACCCGTGATCCCCTGGGGATGCTCTAAAGCGTGTTCCTGAACTGGGAACAGGCTGACACGAGCCCAGCTGGTGACAGCCCCGTCCTAAGCTGTGGTCACGCTCAGCTGCTCACCCGTAACACTGGGCTATTGCAACCCCTCTGCGAGTGCAGTTTTTATTCCCCTAAACCTTGGCAGGTCTCTACAGCCTTGCTGGGGGAGGATTGCCTTCCGGATGGGCTGGACAGACCTCACCCTCTCCCGTCCCTGCGGCTGGGTGCGTCTGGCACCGGCGTGTCTGCCCTCCTCTGCTGCTGCCACCCACTCATCCCCCGGGACACGCTCGGCCCGAGTTAAAGGGGGCAGCACGGTGGTGGGATAAGGGCTGCAGCAGCCGTGAGCATCAGCACAGAGGTAGTAACAGTCCTCTCTGGCACTGAGCTGCCCAGAAGTGGGGCTGGAGAGGAGATGCCGCTGCAGGGGATGTGTGTGGCATGGCATGGGGTGCAGGTAAGCTGTGGGCTCCTGGCACTCACATCTGGCACATCTTGGCATGGCCCCAGTTCAACAAGTCCAGCTTCGTTGCTTCGGGATTGGATGCGGGAACCACCCTCTCAGCTGTGTCCACATGGTAAAGTCAATGATGTGCCCAGGGGTGTTGCTGCAGACTGAGGCCAGGGAAAGTACAACACAAGGCCCTGTGCTGTCCAGGGAATGCCCTCAGCTTCCAAAGCAGGATGCTGAGTCCAACCTGCCACCTGGGACTGGTCCCCAGTGTGCTGGGTCTCCTCTGTACCCTAAAACTGGCTGTCTCAGGACAAAGCTGTGCTCTAGCTGTGTCAATGACAGAGTGCCTGTGCATGGGATCACACAACTCTTCCCCAGCACATACAGTCTCTTCTGCACAGCTGGGACCACAGAACACAGTGGAAATGCCAATCCCATGCTGGGGAAACATCCGAGCCAGGCACAGAGTGGGGCTTCCCAAATCCACAGCACAGTGACCAAGGGATCCCAAGTGTCATGTGCTGCTACCAAGAAACCGGCTGGCTGTGAGGGAATCAACGCTCAGCCCCAAGAAACACGCTTTTCCCTTGTATTTGAGCATGAGGGTGCTTTCTTTGCCCACTGTCATGTTGTTGTGTTGGAGCAGGCAGCCTTGCTGAGCCCTGGTTTTTATTTAGCTGAAGCCACACTTCCCTGCCAGTCCTGAGATCTCAGGCACGTGTGCTCTGCAGAAAGGAAAAGGAGCCACCAGGGCCACTATCTGGTTCAGGGAGACCCTTGAGGAGGAGCAATGACAGGACAAGTCTCATGGCTGAGGGAGGGAGCAATAGCAATGCTATCACATCTGGAATGAAGCTGCAAAGCATCCGGAGCTGTGAACGCTGCTGTCTCCTGCAAAGTAAAACTGCACCCATGTCTGCAAGCCTCCAGGTGAGAGCTGATGTTGAATGAGGACAGCCCATAGGAAGTAAAGGCTGAAGCTGAGGCCAGAAATGTCCCTTCATAATCCTCCAAGAGCCCAGCACGGGCAACAGAAGATCATAAACAACTGGCTGAGGATGGGTCTGGTTTAGCGAGGTGATTCCCAGGGCTGTTCAGTTTAATGGCACCACATCCCTCCCACGTTAATGACCACAGAGCCCAGGGTTAACACCGCCCAAGTGCATGTAGTGCATTTTACAAAGCTCTTCTCTAAAATCCCAAGAAACCTGAGACCAAAGATAAGCAAGTCCCTTAGCACCCCCCCTTAGGGGAATAGGGAGCTTGGGGACAACTGGGAGCCAGGGAGGGCACAGCATCCCACCGAGAGCTCGGCAGGTGGTGATCCTGGTGCTCAGGCTGGTGTCAAGCATGTGGCATCCCCCGGCTGCAGGCTGGGCATGCAACACAGGCGATGGAGCTCGTTGGCACAGGGCCAGTGGCTGTGGTCGTGCTCCACCACACCCCACCTGAGCCGAGGCCCACCTTGGCATCCCAGCAGATGGTGATGGTGCACAGGCAGCAGCCTAAAAAGGAGCCTCAGCCTAGTGCATCTTGTTTCTCTGGAGCTGGGTGATGGCAGGGCTCCATCGCTCTATGCCTGTGCAGGGCACACCTGGCCAGTCCTGCTTGGCTGTGCCCCACAAAAGCAATTCTGACCCTGAGCATGCACTGCAGTCAACACGGCTCCGCAGGGATGGCTGACACCAACGAACAAGAACAAAGGGGTGCTGTGCCCCCTCCACCTGCCGTCCCTGGCACGGGGAGCTGATAGCCTGGATGTAGTCATTAGCCTGGGCTGGAAGCACTTTCTCCTGCTCTCTGTGCAGGAACATATTGTCCTGGGACACAGGTGGCTGGTGGGGGCATCGCACTGTGTGAGTGTGTGTGTGCCCTGACTGCTTTAAATGCCTGCTCTATGCAGTCATTAGATGATATTTATGGTCCTTATTAAACAGCAAGGGGAAAAAAAATCTGATATGTGCAGTGAGAACTTGAACTCACTTGGATATGCAGACAGCAGGCGCCATCCGAACACGGATCCTCGACGCCCGCAGCAGCCCCGTGAGGGGCAAGCTCTGTGTCTTTAACGGCCGCGCAGGACGTCGTCGGGAGCAGGCTGGGAATGTTCCTGGCAGGGCTGCACAGCCCAGCAGCGTGCAGCGGAGCAGTGACGGGGATAAAGCACGGGCTTGTTTAGCTGACGGAGAAAATGCCTCTTTCTGTGCTTATTTGCCGCGTCCGGTGTCAGGGTCCACAGCAGGGGAAGAGCACGTGTTCCCAGCTCAAAGGGCTCGCCTTGATTCCGAGCCACACAGCCCCTGAGCTGCTGGAGGGGCTGGTGCGTGCGAGCCCTGCGTGCAACACATCTCGTGTCCAGGCATTGCCTGCTCCAGACCGGCCGAGGGCCAGGACACCGAGTCCCAAAGGTGCTGGGACTCCCCAGGGTCACGGAGAGGACTGGGGAAGAGCCAGAAGCAATGCTCAGTCCCACGGCTCTTAGAAAAATCCCTCCCTTGTCTCTACAGCCACATGCAATCTAGCAACACGGTCTGCTGTGCCTTGTCTGCTGGCAGCAGCACAAGCGTCGAGGTGGCACGGTCCACCTCCCTCCGGAGCCCTTGAAGTGGAGGGCAGCCATAGCCTCCCCCCAGTCCTGGTGCCGAGGTCCTCGGAGCTGGATGCACCCCCCTCGGCTGTGGGTCCTGCTCTCCCTGAAGTCACGGTGGTGCTAGGAGCAGCGATGCCAGCGTGTGCGGGAGACCTCCCTGTGCGGCTGTGACTTTGTAGCTGTGGATTTGTAGCCTGGCTGCTTCCTAGCTCAGCATGGAAGACACTCTACAATTTTTAATTTGCCAAAAAAGCCCTCTTTTTAGTTTACAGGGACAGAAGGGGGACTTTTATGTGCAATCTGTACAGCTCTCCAGAAAGCACTTACATTTATGATGTTCATGAAATTTATAGCCAGTTGGCAGTGCTGCTCTCTCCTCTTCTCTCCTCTCCACCAGCCACCCTGGCAGGATGGCAGACTATAATAAGCAAGCCACACATTCAAGTGGCATAAAAGGCATTTCTACAAGTTAGCCTCCTGCCCAGTCTTATAAACTCTAACAAGTCTCTAACAAGGAGGCAGGATCTCTTTATACCCAGGGAGAAAAACCCCTTTCAGAAATGGCCTTTTCACAAAGCCCACACCTTTCTTCTAATTAAGGTTAAATAGCTCCATGTTTTCTGGCCAATTTCATTCTTTCCCCTTATTCCCCTCTTAACAAGGCAGCCTTTAAAAAGACATCACTAATTGGTGTCTGCTTCTCACATACCATGCGTGCTTTGATAGTCAGTTAGAAAGCCTTCCCCATCGATCAAACTTCCACTGAAAGGCTGCTAATGTGCTCCATGTGTCTGCCACAGGACAAAGCCAAGTGGCGGGTCCCCAGCTCCCTTCTCCTCCTGTTCCCATACTCCCTCCCGGGACCGGGGGTCCACAGCCAGGTCTGCCCCGCGGCACCCCCGGCACCGGCCTCCCTGGGAATAATTGCCCGGCCCCGACACTGAGTGGTGCGGGGCAGAAACGACTCCGCGATGTGTGTGGCAATTCGGAAATTAATGGGGAGTGGTTAAATGTTAAGGGTAGGATCTAAAACAGAGCAGGCGAGAGAGCAATTGTCATGCTGATGAGGCTGGAGGAAGGCCAGTGAGCTTTCCTGTGAATCCCAGTCTCCCCAGTGCTTTCTGAGCTGTTAAGTGAAATTTTCCATGAGGGAAAGCTGGGGAGGGGGATGCTGCCATGGCAAGGGGCAGTGGTCCCCTTCGGCCCCCCCAGCCCTGCAGAAGATGGCTTTGGGAAGGGTGAGCAGGGCTCCTGGGTGTGCTGTTGCCCCTTCCCTGCACCCTGGTCATTCAACAACACAGGCTGCATCTGCTACGGGTGCAATCTGCAGCTCATCAGCCCTTCTCCAGCCAGCAGGTCAGAGCCACCGCTGTGCCCTTGGCGAAAAGCCACAAGAGATGGTTGTTGTTAGGAGAGCGCTGCAAGCCAGACCCTCCCCAGGGGCCCTGCTCCCTCCAGCCTGGCCTGGCCTCCTCTGCTCTTGCAATCCCGCTCCTCCCCCCGCCCCGTC
The DNA here is from genome assembly GCF_965140245.1 of Athene noctua. Taxonomy (NCBI): domain Eukaryota; kingdom Metazoa; phylum Chordata; class Aves; order Strigiformes; family Strigidae; genus Athene; species Athene noctua. The sequence continues at coordinate 7,492,996 of NC_134060.1, forward strand.
CCAAGGCAGATGCTCTGCCATGCCCCCGCTCCACCATGGCTGTGCCCACGCCAGCTGCATGCTGGAGTCCCAGCTTTGAGCAGAGCAAAGCTCCCATTCTCTGCTGCTCTGTGGGTTCTCAAAGCACCTATGGCTTAACTATGGGTGGCGGTAAGAGATGCCACCCAGTTGGGGACCTTGAGGACATAACAGTGGGCTCGTGTCTGGAGTGGGAGAGACCCGATGTCTTTTTGGAGGGGATGGCAGCAACGTGTGTTGGACAGGAGCCCTTGTCAATGACCCAGGCACCTCTCCCCAGTGAGGGGATCAAAGCAACCACCTGAGAGAGGAGAAGGCAGGGGCAGACCTCACTGGAGGAGGCTGGACATGCAGGATCACATCAGGGCTTTGCCACGATATGTTTTGCAAACATCCCCCTGTTCCCCCTGTCTAATAAATGCCTTTTTTTAAAGAGAAATTACCTTTCCCATCTGTAACTCACTGCTGGTTGCCAGACCTTCCCCTAGGGTGACGTCTTCACACTGCAGGTTTAGGAGCCTCTGGCGGGGCTGTTAAGTCTAGAAGTGTTGTTTTCCAGCATGGTCACAGGGGCTGTTTCCTGGGGTAGAAGCCAAGGATTCCCAGAGGAGGCTTATGAGGGTGACAGCCAAAACCAGGCATCTCTTTGGCATCACTATGTGACAGGCACATGCTTGGCACAAGAAGCTCTACAGAGCAACAACCTATGACCATGCTGCAGTGACGAGGTAACGGGGTGTCCCCAGAGGACACACACGCACGCACCAAGTACTTTTTAGTGGTGATTTGCAGCCCTTTGTGCTGCTAGAGCCAAGGAGGAGAGAGATGGTCGGCAGCCAGACGCTGGCTCCCTCCCAATGCTCAGTGGGGCTTGTCAACACCATAGGTTGTGCAGATGGAGACCTGCCAGGAAACGGCGTCCCCAAACCTCCCAGGCAGGCTGGCAGGTGGCTTCCCAGCTCCGTGGCCAGAGATGTAGCTGGTGAGACATGCGGAGCCCTGACACAGTTTTGGACAGTCTCCTGCAAGCTTGTGGCCCTACTGCTCCTCTCCAGCCCCCTGCAAACTGCGTGATTGATGGATTACCTGGGGTTTTACAGCTTCATCCCCATTTTTCTGCTACAAGGCAGCACAGGAGAAGGATCTGCTCTTTTTACTGGGCTTGCCATGGAGCTCACTCCTCTGACCAGCATGGCCACCCAGCAGCTCCCGTTCCTGGGAATAGCAGCCCCTCCCTGGGCTGCTGAGGGCATCTCCCAGCTCCACTCTGCAGCCAGCTGAGACTTGACGCAGCTGCTTCCGTGGGAAGCCTGCCAGGGCAGAGATGCCGTGTGTGTGTTTCGGTGACTCCAGACAATGGATAAATGGCACACCTGCTTGTGCAAAGTTCATTTAAATGGCACTCCTGGTGCTGCCGGCAGCCTCTCGCAGCGGTTAACAGGTGTGAATTGGTATCTACTAGCACACATTTTCCACTGCACAGCCTTTTGTTCAGCTCCTGCTGCTTCTCTGGCTCCATTCTGGCTGCTAAGCACACAAATCTTCCCTTAGTAGAGAAAGTTAAAACCTTCCTAGTGTTGGCTTCTCCAAACAGACAGCAGAGTCCCATGACTCTCATGAGCCCTTCTGTATCAGCTGGGGTCTCTGGTGGCATGAATTGAAGTGGGAGTGGCACGTTGCTCTGTCCCCTAAAAGTAACAGAGCCTTAAAGCACATCCAGCTTGTCTCACCTCCTGCGTGCCCTTGGCGAAAAGCCACAAGAGATGGTGGTCGTTAGGAGAGCGCTGCAAGCCAGACCAGAAGCCAGCACCCTCGTTTGCACCTTTCAGGTGGCAGCATGTTGCCTTCAGAGGAGATGAAGCAGTGGCTGTGTTGCAGGCTGTGTCTAACGGGGGTAGGCAGCACACGTGGCCTCTGCCTTCACCTGCCTGCACTGCTCCATCACTGGAGAGGACAGGAACAGCCAGCTCCCATGGTCCTTGGGGACATGGTGCTTGGATGCGAGGCACAAGGGGCTGTTTTGGGGTGCCTGGTGCCCTCACACAGACCAACAGCTCTGGGCGACCTTCCCAAGCCTGGTCCTGCTAATCAGGAAAGCCATCCTCCCACTCAGCTGCCTGGGATGTTGGCAGGACATCCGACATCAGGGCTGGGGTTGCCTTTTCCCTCTAAACCCCACTGAAGCAAAGGTGCTTCAGGCATTAATGGATCTAGACGTTCGCCTTGCCAACCCCATTTTCACAGCAGTGCCTGACCCACAGGGATCCTGCAGGACTCAGACCCCCGAGTAACTCACAGGGGACAGAACTACCTGAGTACTTAAGCACCTCATTACACAACTGAACTAATCCTTCAGTATCAGATGTACTACCTGAACATCTGTGCTTTAACTCGGGGTGGCCACACGTGTGATGCATGCACCGCATCGCACAAGCTCTCCGGAGGCAAGAGGGAGCCTACCAGGGGGCTTTGGATCAGAGCAGTCCTCGTGTTGGGCTGTTATAATGAAGTGCCTGGGGAGAGGTACATGAAACACGGTGTAGCTCATCTGAGCGGTGCTGGGAGTGTCGAGGCAGAGTAATTGCACTGCTGATAGCAAGGTTCTCAAATGAGGGGTGCAACTCAACCACTCAGCAGAGGTGCCTGGTGCAATTCAAGAAGCTCTGGGGGACCCGAGACATCTCTACTGGGCTGGCAGATGTGACACAGGATATACAGGAAACCTGTGCCCTTCTGGCACGACAGATGGTGGCCAGGTGGGCTACCCTAGGGTGTCTCAGATGGCACTGTGATGCTAAGAGACACACCTAAATACATAGATACCTGATACATATGTGCATATACCCAGCCCTCCCAAACAAAGTGTGTGTTTTAGACATCTGCCCCTCCATGCCTCGGTTTTTCCACCTGTGTTATGGGGCTACACTGCCTTGTCATCATTACTCTGACTACCCCTATACAGAGAGCCAGTCCTCGCCCTCCAGCCCCTCTGCACTGCTCTGCCCCATGCCTAGTTAAGCTCCTCTGCTGGGGGGTGTCCAGCCTTGCTCCGAGTCCCCTCTCTCTGCCTCCATTAACAATGTACCTTCTTTCTAAATATAACTCCTGTGGCTTCTGCTTCCAGCTGCTGGTTTTTTGGTCTGTCTTTCACAGCTAGATTAAAAAGCCCTTTAGTACCTGGGATTTTATCCCCATGAAGGCACTTACACGCTGCAATCAAAACACTTCTTGCTTGCCTCTGATAAGCTGAGCAGACTGGGCACTGTGTGTCCTGCTGCAAGGCTTTCTCCTGCCCTGCGACTGCACATGGGGCTCATCTCGGGGCTTCCTTCAGTCCAGTATGGGTCACTCCCAGTGAGGGGTTTGCCCATGCTCTGGAGTCATGACTCCTCTGCCGGCTGCATTTCTGGGCAGCTAACAGACCTCCCTGTCTCACCACTGCTTCTTCAGCAGTCAGTTCCCTGGTCACATAAAAATGCATATTGCAGCTCTGTCTGATACAAGGACTTTACAGCTAAAGGTATCACCCCCATCCCCATTCCCTCAGGACAGTTTATTGCCCACATCATGCAGATGGGGAAACTGAGGCACAGGGAGATCAAAGGGTAGCCTGTAAGTTTATTGCAAAGCTGAGAAAAGCCCCTGGTGCCCCAGCTCCTTTGCACAGTCAGGGCAAACTGCTCTCACTCCGTTTTCAGAGTCTGCTGAGGGGGAAGAGGGGGCCACCCCACCCGAGTCCTGCATCAAAGACCCAGAACAACCCGACAGGGAGTATCTCCCCAGCTCTGAGCGCAGAGGGACTGCAGTGCTGCTGGGGCCAACTGCCTTCTGGTAATGACCCAGGACTGGGCAAATTGCATGTCCAAATGGCATGGCTGAATGCCCAGGTGAGAAAAAATATCCATCAAGGTCAATGGATGAAGGGGAGAAGGACCTGCCTGAAGCGCAGCATTCACACACACACTGGGTTTACCTTCTGTCCCCACAGTTTCCCTGAGGAGGTGCAGCCCCTCTCTTATGGGGAAGGGACCTCAGATCAGGCTGTAGGACCCCCCAGACGTGGCCTCCAGCTCACCCTCTTGTGCTCTGTCTGGTGCAGGACTGACTCCTCTTCCCCTGCCTCCCCCAAGTGCAGGATGCTGAGCCCCAGCCAGGGTCCAGCCTTGCTGCCTCCTCTGCTGAGCCTCCCAAAGCCCTCTCTACCCCTGCTTGGTGCAGCCACCTCACCTACCTCCTCCAGACTTTGCTTCCAGACGAACTCACTGCAAGTCTCCCTGGCCTCTGGTGCTTGCCTGCCTCAGCTGAGGATGACGAGGGCCATGATGCCGCCCTGCCAGCTCGTCATCCAGCATGTCATCAGCTTACCTCCTACTGCTCCATTTGCTCTCTGCCCTGCATGGGCTGCATCGTCATCACTGACAAGACACACGTTTGCTGGTGGACACAAGACAGGTCCAGCCTTCTGCTCCCCTTCTCAGGTGTCATGAAGCTCTTTGTGTGTCTGCAGGAGACACCTGCCTTTGCAGAGATGCTCTCTACTCTACTGTGTGGTTTTAGTGGTACCACACATTTGACCAAGGGCCTTTGGGCTTTCCAAGGGGAGTATGGGGGCTTGTCCTGATGGTGGCTCAGCAGAAACCTGCTCTTCCCCTTCCCCGAATGTGCCAAGGTCCCAGAAGATGTGAGAAGGCACAGTGGGACAGGAGCCATTCATATCCTCCCACAACATGCTGCAGGTGTTAACAGACGTCTTGGGATGCTTGGGTACATCAGCACCAGAAAGAGTCCCTCTGCAAGACAGGGCAGGGATGGCTGGAGGAAGGTGAAGGTGTTTCTAGCGTCTCCATTGTTCACTGTCCAGACAGGATGGGTGTCCCTGGGGAAAGCTCTCAGCTAACCCAGTGACACCTGGGGGGGCTCAGAGCTGGGACAGGGTCATCCTGGGGTTGCAGCCATCTATAACAAGTAGCTCCTGGGAAAGGGCAGACTCAGGGAAGGAGAGCCAGGACTTCCCTACCAGTCAGCTTAACTCCAATTCCCTGAAAAGCACTGGAACAATTAATCAAACAAGCTATTGCAAGCCTGTAGTAGATAACAAGGAAATGAGTAACAACCAGCCTGGGTTTGTCAGGAGCAAAGTGTGTCGCACAATCTAATTTCCTCGTACAGCAGAGCAGCAGGCCTGGCGGAGGGGGAAGCAGGAGGTGTCATGTATCCAGACACACACAAGGCTTTTGACAGGGTTTCTGAAGATATTCTCCCAGGCAAGTTCCGGAAACATGGATGGGAGAGAAGTCAGACACCAGGTGGTACGAGGTGTTTGGGAAGCTCAGCAGGAGATGCATTAGCTCATTAACCTGGCAGCAGGTCTGGGCTGCCTGGGGACTGAGGGGTCCTCCTGGCTCTGGTACAATTTTCTCTTCATTAGCAGCTTGGGAATGAGACAGGGAAGGGGCCACATGGAGGCAAACCCAAGTGAGCTGAAGCAATTGTGCAGGACAACATGGCCAAGCATTTCCTGGGGTGTGCATGCAGGAGCACAGACTGTGATGCACCAGCTCAGGCCCAGGCTCTGCCGCAGAAGCCATCGCTTTTGGGTGCCACATGTCAGGAAAACAGCGGCCTAAATGGACTGAGCCCAGAGAAGAAGGGGAAGATGATTATGTTGTGGGCAGCGGATGGACCGGGGGAGCTCAGCTCAGCCTTATTGACCTTCCTGAGACAGCACACTTGAGCAGTCCCTTAGGGATCACCTCTGGTCACTCTGCACCCAGGATCACCCACCAGACCTGCCTCCAGGTCTGCTGGACGCCTGAGGCTGGACGCTGGTGGCTATTTCTTCTCCAGCCAGGGAGAGGCCAGATTTACCCCTGCACAATGGCAGGAGAGAAAGCACTTATACAGGTGCTGCTGGGCTAAAGCAAGGCTCCCATGCAGACTTCCCAGACACTCCTAAAACAGCATTTTTCACCACTTAACACCTTCGTTTTTTAAGCTGTGGGTGCATGAGGCAGAAAGGAGCATATCCCTATCACACCATAATGTTATGAGCATCAGGCTTCCAGCTCTTCTATAGAGAAAACAAGATGTTTTTAGAGACTCAAATGTATGTTCATACTTTGTCATTGCACCAATGAGCAAAATGTTTGACTACGGTTTTCTTGGAGGAGGGAGAGACTCACCAGCCAGAAAGCATCTGTCTCTGCCAGCTGCAACCCAGGAAAAGGGACAGGCAATGACGGAGGTTGTTTGTGGCTGAAGGAGGGGATGCTGGCCAAACCTGGGAAGAGAGCAGCAGATGCTGAACAAGGCTGGGAGGAGGCAGACTCCCTCAGCCCTCCCTACCCAACAGGGCTAAGGGAGCAGACCTCCTCCTCTGAAGCTACTCTGTCCCTCCCCTACCTTGTCCAAGGCTCTGTGGGAGGGCAGCCATCACCCACCTTGTCAGATACATTTCAGTGCCTCTCTTCCTCCCTGTTCCAGTGAAGGGTGCATTGCACGCAGCCACATGATTGACTTTAAATATAAGAAAGCAAAACAACTGAAGGCCACCCATGAAAAGCCATGTGCCAGCTCCTGACAGCACACACGTCCTCGTCCCAGCTCATCAACATGGCATGGCTCCCCCTGACATGACACTTCTCTTTCTCTGTCAGCTGGTGGAGGTTGTCTCACCGAGGTCCCCAATGGGGAGGGGGACCAGGATGCAAACGAGTTTGTGCTGCCCCAGGTTGCTGCTTCACAGATGAGCATCTCTCTGGATCAGGCTGGCTGCTTCCAAACCGCAGCGAAGGGGAGGGTGCCCCCGAGGAGGGTGTGCACCGGCATTTCAGCATTTGATGGGTGGCTGGGGATGTGCCACCTCTAATGGAGACATGAGAGTGCGTGCTGCTGTCACACAGGGGAGAGAAGGAAGGATGCGAGATGAGGGAGTGTGGGTATCTGCTGTACGAGCATCCCAGGCACTGCAGACAGCCAGGAAGAAATGCAGTGAGAGAAATGCACTGGGAGGGGATCTTGCAGGGATTTTCGGGTTTGATGATGCTGGAGGTTGAAGCATGGGGCCAGAGGAGCAGTGGGAAGTCAGGATGTTTCCATAGTGAAATCCACTGCTCCTGGAAAGGAAGATCATTTCCTTCAAACCTATGGGGTGACCTTAACTCTGCCCCTGCGCCGCAGTGGCACAGCCGTGGTTACGTGGCTGGTTGCCCGCAAGATCAAGGTCACGCTCACAGTGACAGGAGAAACCCACAGGGGAGCCCCAGGACCCAGATAGTCATTACGAGTGTGTATCTGTGCGGTGTGCTGCCTGCACGCAGGAGTCCCCACAGGGCACGGGTGTGATGGTTTTCACAGAGAACAGAGGAACGGGAGCTGATGGGCATCTCAGAACTTACATCTGCTGATACCAATGTCCCTTGGACAGCAAAGCACCTCTGCCTGGCTGGGTGCCTCGCCCAGTGGACCTGGAGGACTCAGGCAGGCATGCTGAACACAGCAGCAGGCTTTTGCCCTGGGGATGTCCCTGGCCTCCCCAAGCAGGCCTTCTCCTTGCAGTATCCCAGAGAAACTGGGGCTTGTGGGGTGGCTTTGGAGCAGCTGAGTTCCTGGTGTCTCACCCAGGCTAGGATGAGCATCCAGTGTTCAGCTAGAGCAGGACATGTGCATTATTGCTGGGTGAGGAGAAGCTTCTGCAGGAACAGGGAGGACCTGTGCCTGCTGTCTGCAGAGAAGAGGTCTTGATTTGCCTTCAGGTTCTTACAGGTGATCATCCCTGACCACCCCATAGGTCTGGCCAGTATGGAGCTCCATGGGGTCTTCTGTGCCATGGGCAGAGGTTCATTCTAGTATGCAGCACTTACAGGTTAGACTGTAGAAATAATGGTGGAGCACTTACTGTGAGGAGACACCTACAATACACTTGCCTGACAAAGACCTGGGTGCCCTGTTTGCAGCCTCAAGGAAACTGGGGCAAATGAAGGAGCAACTATTCACGTTGGGTTTTAAAGAAGTTTGGATGTGCTGGAGCAGAGTCAGCAGCTTCTCCATAAACTGTTCTTTAGTCTGTTCCTACATCAGCCATGGCATGGGGTGGGGGGGGTGTCAAGCAGAGGGTGACTATCTTGAGGGGGCCCTTTGAAGGCACAGAAAAAACAGCCATCATCTTCATAGAGCTGCGGAGCAAGGAGCACTCACCTCAAATAATAGTGCTCAGGCCAAGAGCTTTCACAGCCTTTTGTGCATAGTCAAGGACTGAGAAGCATTTGAGACACACCATTTTCCCCTCATCCTGACAAAACAGCATGAAAAGAACGTGCCCATGGAGAACTAGTACCCACCCAACAGGAGAGGGCACACCTTGCTGAGGAAGGTATTCAGCATTCTCTTCCATAAGACTTTTATCTGGGAAACTCTCGGGAGATCCAGTGGAGTCTCCAGAAGGTTGGAGAGGCCACAGGCTTTGATGACAGAGAACTGCAGGAGCACAAACCAGAGCCAGGCACCACTGGACCTCCTCGGGATGGGCTCCCAACCCATGCATGGCCAGTGAACAAGTACCAGGGAGGCAGACCCGGTCTCCTGGATCCCAGCTTGTTGTTCCATACCTGTGTCCTGGGCCAGCTTCTCTTTCTGCTAACATGCAAGCTCAGAGTGAGGGTCAAGACTCAGATGGTCATCTGAAGGAGGGGGAAATGGTCAGGACTCTTGGAGGAGCTATTTCTGAGCTGCTTAAATATGGGTGATTGAGTGAACACCCTGAAAAGGCTCATTGGCTTTGGCTGATAGAAATTTATTACATCATATGTGTGTGTATAAAGCAAATGTCAATGCAAGCAGGCATTTAAAGATAAAATTGGTGTTCATAATAATGATTATGATAATGCTGCCACCAAGAATAACTATACAAACACTGACAGAGCAAGGGCAGGGAGATCCCAGTTTCTAACAAATATGTGTACTTGGAGAACTGCAGCTGGCCAATGGATTTAGGCTGGGACTGTCTGGCTGGGTAACTGGGCTGCTGCTGCCCAGTAGCTATAGTCCTGGGGATTTGTGCATACACATCACAGCCACCCAATTTTGACAGCACTTACGCGAGGCTGGAAACAGGCAGAAATTGCGTTGGCGTCTCTGGAAACCTCTGGGATTGATTTCAGGGTCTCAGTTCAGGTCCGGAACTGGAGCTCGCCCTGAAGGCAGGAGTTGTGCTTGGTCACTCCTGGCTGTGAGGGGTTTGTTTTGGGGTCTTTGCTGCAGGGATGGGCAAGTGTGTGCATGCGTGTGTGCACCGATGGGGGTAAAGTGGGGTCTCGGTCTGTTTCTTTTTCCTGGAACCACAGCTGCGCTGTTCCTCCCCATCACGGCTCTGCAGTTGTCTCCCTGCTATTTCCATCTTTACTACCACCCAGCGCAGGAGATGGAGGATTTTTGCCATTGCCTTGGAGCAACTGTGCTCTTAAGTTTCTTCCAAGACTCACACCAGGGCCGCTTCTCTGCATGTGTGGTCTCTTGGACTGCGTAGTGCTCATAAATAAATAAGGGGAAAAGTTCTTAATCTTCATTCGAAAGCTCCTGGTATCACAATGCTGCTGCACAAAAGCCATCTTATTAGCCCCAAGTGCAAAATGCTGCCTTTTCTTGCAGAAGCTCATTAATTGCAGGTCACCATTCAACAAGAAAGATGAGGCACTTGAGTTCTTCAGGCTCTCATTAGCCACAGAGCTGAACAGTATGTGTGAAATTAACAGTCACCTGAGTACCTCTATAATTTCATAATTATTAGGCCTAATGGGTTAGTCTCTGCCAAATGGTTTTAACTCCTTCCTAGCCAAAGCAGGGAATCGCACAAGATGCCAAGGTTGGCGTATTTCACGAGTTTTATAACCATTTAACAGCTTTTTTGTAGAAATAATAATAAGGAGAGGAAGTTTCCAGGATCATGTACTGTTTGCATTTTTTAACATATGTTTAGCTTTTAATTATTCATATACAGCGCGCCAAGGAAGCAGATAGCCTGTATCCCAGAGAGTGGGTGAAAGAGCTTTCTCTGCAAAGGGATTTTAATTGGTTTTAAAATGTGTTCTGCGTGTGTGTTTATATTTGCGTGTGTGTGTGAGAGTTGAGCCTTTGGTTTCTTTTCTCCTTGATGATTACATTACATTATTTCCCGTCTCTTACATTTTTATTTATCTTAGGCTTAAAAAGCAAAATCAGAGCTGAGATTTCTGTCTCTGCTTTTGAACTCAAAGATCTTGGAAATGGCACTGCTTTTTAATGGGGATTTTCTCCTACTTGAAACTAGCTTAGACGAGAAGCCAGAGGGGAAGGCTGCCTCTCACCTCCAAGTAGCTAATTGTTTTTCTTGCCTTTCGTCTCGCAGTCCAGAGCATGGGCATCTTGTGCCAGGTGGGAACATGCACAGCATACTCCCCCCCTGCTTTGGGGTGACCTGGTGGGGCCCTCCATTCACTTGGCCATCACAATGCACCCCGCTGGGAACACACCAGGCAGCCCTCCCTACCTCCACAGCCTGGTGAAACAGCCCCTTCCCTCCCCGGCACTGCCCACACTGCTGGGACAACCCTCCCCGCTCCTTTTGTCCTTGCAAAGGCTGACTCCAGGCACAGGGCAGCTACTCAGGCTGGTCCCAAACACATGGCAGATGCAGTACCTGTGAGTTAAAGCTGTTTCCTAAGACATCTCTGCACCCACACCAGCGTGGGTTATACTGGGAATGCTGTGGTCTCCTCCAAGGCCCAGGATATAATCCTTCCCACGGCTTTCAGCCCAGACGAGACCCTTAGCAGTGATGTGGGGACACAGACTACATGAGACCAGCAGACCCAGTAAATATGGGGATGTTTAAAATCCTCCTTAGTGCCATGTTTTGCATGAGGACTCAGCTCTGGAGACAGAAGGTGGTGCTGGTGCTGCCCAGGATGTAATTTCTCACTGCGTGGCCGGGGCTGATGGGGGAACAGTTCGGCTGGAAGGGACCTGTCCAACCAAGCTCAGGCAACGGGGTCCAACGTTCTCTCAGCTGCAGAGATAAAACCCGGAGAGCTCTTGCTGGTGAGAAATTGTGGCCCTGGCAGCTGCTATAGTGTTAGCAGAAGATGGCTGAGCTCCTGCTGCTGCAACAGCCCTGAGCTCTGCCCAGCCTCAGTCTGCAGCATCCCTGCTCTTTAACTGCATCAAATTTTACAGTTTGGGGTTTTTTCTGGCTGATGCTGTCCTGATATTCGTTTTCCTTGTGTAAGAGCTAAGGAAGGGCAGCTTGGGGCCTGAAGTCCCCCGGGGACTGCCATGAGGGTGAGCAGTTGATAGGTGCTCACAAATGTTGGTGACACAGCAAGTTCCTGGGGTGTCCCAGGGATGGGCCAACCTCCACAGGGACCCCAGTGCCTGGGGTGCTCGTGGCAGCAGCAGGGACCTGGAGCACCTGAAGATGCTGGACCTCGGTGAGAGCAGGGATGGGTTTCTCAGAACCCTTTTCAAGATGGAAACCAGCTGGGATACCTGCAGGCCATCAGAAAAGACAGAGCCTGGGAGCTGGAGGCTTGGATGGATACCAGCATCAGACCCCATGAGCTAATACCTTCGTGGAGGCACTCAATTCCCTGCGCTGCTTGTGCTGGGAGATCAAGGCTGGGAGGAGGGAGGGTCTTTCTTCACTTAGGTACTGGAGAAACGTCTCCTTCGATGATATTTCACCTTACCTCTCCTTGCCACATCTGTCAACTTCTGCTAATTACCGAGTTTGCTATCACCCTCCGCGCTGATGTGAAGGGTAGGAAAAAGAGAAAAAGGAGGTTAAGGGATTCTACAATTATAAATGATGTCTGGCAGGCTAAGGTACCATATAATGCATTATAAGCACTTAAAAAGCTAACCCATTCTGTCTTCTTTCTTTGGCATAAATAATGGCTTTTTTATGAATAAATCATGCAGCCAAGGTCTCTGAAAATAGCAGGAACCTGGAGCAGAATGTCTCCATCCTCATTTTTGCTAGGACAGCAGAGAAGTCAGCAATCCACTCCATCACCGCTGATAAACCGGGGCGAGCGCAACTCCCAGTAATGAAATAGGGAGATAAAGTTTCGGGAGGGTGAACGGGGCAGGGGGATATTTCTGCCAAAGCACCGATTGCACCCGGGCTCCAAATGAAACATAATGGACTCTGAGGAGATAAGCATTTTTTTCTGCCCCATGAATAAAGCAAGACCTCATAACTCATAGACAGGCAAAGCTGCCAGCAACTTAAAAGTGCTTCCTTCTGCTTCTGGTTTGTGTTTCCTTTTAATGAAGCTCCTCCAAAGCCAAGGGGGGGCTTAGAAGTGGGGCTGGAAGCAAGCCCTGCCTTTGCGTGTGTGGAGTCCGACTCGCTGCGGGCGGTGGGGAGGGCTGGCTGGGCGGCGGTAGCCACCCAGACCTCGGCACAAAGGGCTCACAGCTGCGCTGCGTGCCGGGGAGAGGCTGCCCGGCAGAGAGGGAGGTCCTGCTGGCCTTCGAGGCAGGCGTGAAGGCAGGGGGGAGGTCTGCCTGCCCCTGCCTGTGGTCTGAGATGAGGGTTCAGTGGGGGCACAGGGCGCCTGTGCTCAGCCCCGTCTACTTCTGCACCCTGCTTTCCCCCCACCGAAGACTCTCTCTTCTCCGGGGAGGGGGGCACCCAGCTGTCCTTGCAAAGGGCCCTTCCCAGCTCCCTGGTCCAGCTGGAGATGTCCCTCTCTGGCCACCCAGAGGGATCGCATCAAGGCACGGCGGCAGATCTGGAGGCTGCCATGCAGGGCACACGTTGTCTGAGCATCACGGCGTCAGAGTCCCCATGCACAGCACCCCATCCCAGCCCCTGCTGCTGCGCTCTGCCAGCCCCAGCGCCCCTCCTCCAGGCACAGCCCACCCCCCTGCTTGTAAGAAACCAGTGAGGAAAAGCTCATCCACTTAAAAACACTTCCCACGTGGGTGCAGGGCTAGGACCCCCTTCCCCTGCTCACCCTGCATCATGCAAGGGGTTGGGATTCACATCCATGCCAGACACCTCGCAGATCTCCTGCAGAACAGGGGTTGCAGCCAAGGTCCAGGGTCTCAGCCCACAGTCGGAACGCTCCCCTGCACGAGCCAAGCCTGCCATAACCCATGAAGCACTTCTGGGCTGCGCAGACAGCCTCCAGGCCTCATACACCTCCCAAACATCTCCTGATCTGCAGCACCGGGTGCCAGAGACCATACAGCTCGTGACATGCTCCTGGACAGAGGGACTCTCCAGCACTGGTCCTGCCCCATGGCCAGAGGAAAGCAACCCAGTGCGGAGTGGGTACAGCCCCCAGGATGTTGGATGTGATGGGGACTCTGGGTTTCACCCCCTCAGCTCACACCCAGACAGGAGCAGCTCTTAACCCCTGTTGGGACACACAGTTTCACTGCAGACTTCACTTTCCGGGCACCAAGGGATGTATTTGCAGTCGAGTCCTTTCCACGCACAGGGCAGGGCCAAGCAACCTCCAGCAAGAAAGTCCACTGCCCAGTGTGGAGAGGGGTTCTGCATATACAGCAAGCGTTTAGCAGCTGCCAGATGTATTTGTAGCAGAGAGCTGAGCCGTGGGTTGCGCACGAGAATTGCAAACAGACCTGGGACCAAACATCCAGCGGTGACAGGAGCGAAGGTGCTGCTAGCAGAGACCTCTGCCTTGCCCACCTGACTGTGACCCCACAGTTTCCCTCGCAGGCATGATTTTTGAGGGTCCAGCCCAGAGCACTGGTGGGTTTGGGAACAAGGAGTCGTTGCCACCTCTCGGAGAGCATCGCCCGCACTGCTCTCCGCAGTCCCAGCCTGGCAGCGCTCTCTGCAGCCCTGCATTAAAACCTCTGCAGCGGTAGCGACGCAGGGCAATCAGGAAGGCCAGGAGCCCACAGACTCACTGACTATTAATCAGCCAGCCACAAGCCCTGAAACCCTGCTCTCGGGGCTGTGGATTAAATTATGGCTTCGTGAGGGGCTGCAGGGCGCGGGCTCTCCAAAGCCGACCTGGTGCTGCTGGGGCTGGGGTTGTGCTCGGGGCCCAGAGGTCAGCGCTGTGCAACGCTGGCTGCAGCAGCCTGGAAAGGCAAAACTCCAGCCTGTCCTTGAGGAGGATTAAGGGTCGGTAGAGAGGAAAACGGAGCTAAAAAAAAAAAAGCAGTTAGAAGATTAGGGCTGTACTGAGAAGGGTCAATTGCTGGGGCACCTTTGCACAGCAAACCTCTGTGCCAGCCCTCTGCTGTCAGGGGCACAGCTGGCCTATCCCCTTGGAGGGACACTGGGGAGGCAGCACTGCACCCTCACACTCCCAGAGGGACACCTGAGCCCCTGGTCTCTGAGGACATTAGGGGATGCCATGGGCTGTCTCCCACTGTGACAACCTCCCAGCGGGGTAAATGACAGCTCTCCGTGCACGCACATGCCTGCACACATACAAACGCACGCACATGCTGTTCAGAGATCCTCTGTCCAATCATTCTGGGGGACAAGCTCAGTGAGAGCTCAGCACACGTGGCACAGCCGCCAGGGTGCCCCTGCGCACACCACTGTGGCTGTGGCACACAGTCACCAGCACCTGAGTGCCAACAGCTCCAGCTGGAGCTTGATTCACTCTGAGCTGCCTCCTTTCCTGGCTGCTCAGCAAAACTCCTCGGGGGGGCTGCGAGGTGCAACGCAGATGATGTGAAAGCGTCTGGGATGTGTACGTGTAGGTGCACGCTCACCCACACCCCATGCAAAATGTACAGCCCTCCTCCGGCAGCCGCCTCCCCGGGGGAACAGGCGGTTGCAGGCTCTGCTCCTGCGACATGCCTCGCACACCCTGCCAGCACCCCAGCCCCTCACACGCGCACTCGGGGTCCTGCGCTTCTCACGGGCTGTGGGCAGAGGCTTTTTGCATTTTCCCCAGGTCTCCACTTCTTTCCCAGCAGATCCTTCCTCCTTTTTCTTTTGCTGCAGGGAAATTAAGGTTTCTTGGGGACAGCACAAAAGGGAGGCTCTTTGCTCCTCCTCTGGGTCTCCCCAGCCTGCACACGCAGGTTAGGACGCTGTGGCCGTGCCAGGGAGGATGGTGGAGGACATGGAGTGGGGAGGAAGCTCACACTGCCCTCATGCTGTCTTATCTGTCCTGCCTGCGCAGGCAGCCCCCAGGCCAGGTGGTTGGGTTGCTTCCTTGGGCTTAATTCAGCAAAAGCAGCTTGTGATGTTTCTCCTTCTCCCTGGGGTGGGCTGCTCATTTTTGCCCCATAAGACAATGCCCTCTTTCAAAAACAAAGAAATTATAAAGTACATATGAACATATGGTAACATATATTCTAGGCTGCCTATGTGGCCAATTTTCTGTATGTTACCATATGGTGCTGCGTATTTAGCAAAAATATAACTTGACTGTTTCTCTTTCCATATGGGGATTCTTTTGCCTTAATTAATAACATTGAGCAAAAACTCTTTCTAAGGTTTCCAAGATTTCTGCAAGGGAATATCTTATGACAGACACATGCTCCTGAAGGCTTTCCTCCTTATTTGTCTATAGCCTTCTGTCCTCATCCTCTTCCGCATGCTCCAAGGGCGTCTGTGGATACATCTGCCCGTGGGATCACGAGGAGGGGGATGCTGTGCCCGAGCTTGGCTCCCGTCCCACCGGCACCCACAGGAGCCCCCGTCCCCTCCCCAGGACCTGACCTTCAGCTCCAGGGATAAAGTAGCAATGCGCCTGTGAGCTGGATCCCTCCAGCTCATCCAGGAGCTTTGAGGAATGGAGGTAACAAAACCTGGGGCAATGGGGAGGCCTCTGGTGCAGCAGAGAGAGCATTCATGGCCACACAGGGACTGCTGGCTTCAAAGCAGTAGAAAGCAGCGCGCTTTTACAGCTCTCCAATTAAGCCTCACAAGTGCCAGTTATCTCATATAATAGTAAAATATGTCAAAGTATTCTCTCAGGACAAGCCTGCAGCCAACACCAGCCAGTTGAAACCAACCCCATCTCTGTCAACGCAGGATGGGGTGGGAAGGGTCAGAGACACAACCTCAGCTGCTGGACATCCTCCCACTCTCCCCACTAAAACCTGTAAATGAAGACAAATGTTTTTCTTTAAAGAAAAAATGGTGTGTGTATGGCTTTCCCTGCCCTTCACCATGACTACCTACTGCAGCCCCAGTGAAGGCTTTTGTGGGCAGGATCAAGGCTTTAGGGTCAATGGGAACCAGGACCTCCTTGCTTGGGCTGCCCTGGGCCCCCTGCCTCCTCACATCCCAGAGCTCCCCATGTCCGATCATTTATCTCCTGAGGACATCACCAGGAACTCTACCAAATCAGTCTGCCGCTATTTGGCCCATTCCCTATCCTGCTCCTCCCCAATACTGCCTACCTTCCCACATCCCTCCTCTCAGCTCTCCACGGATGCTCAGGGGGTCTACATGTATCTGATGCTCTTTTGGAAGGTCTCCTTGCCGGCGTGTTTTGGGCATCCTTTGGAGGCCAGGTCTTGGGCAATACTCTCTAAAGAGTGCCCTTCCCAGTGATACTAATGTCTTCCAGACTGCACAGGCATGGGCCAAGCCAGCTGCCTTCCTCAGCGCTGCTGACTTCATCCAGCTCACTTTGATGGGTAGGATGGGAAGGAAAGGCTCTCATGGACCATGGGCCTAGTGCAACTTCTCCAAAGGTTCCTTGGCCGGTCAGGGCAGTCCTGTGTGAACTGGACAAATCAGCTCTTGATCTCTCAGCCTTGTTCCGCATCCCCAGAGCTTTCCTCTTTGAGACCTGAGCTGAGTTTGAGCCTCTGTCCAGCCCACTGCCATCTGGTATCCCCTTTGCCTCCAGCTGATGTCCATCCTAGCTGAGGACCCCCAGAGTGGATCCTTGAAGACTGGGACATGAGGAGAGCTGACAGAGCCGCAGTCACGAGCACTGCGAGTGCAGCTTGTCTTGCAATGGCTGCGGGCGCTGCCAGCACTCTGCGTGCAGCTGTTCCTGGCTCAGGATGGTGCAGCCACTGCGTGGTCCTGCTCCACCATTTCCACAGAGGGTGGGACATGTGCAGAGCAGTCCATCTTTACAGTCAGATGGAAATAATCCATAGCCTGAGAGTCACACAGGTCTGGTCGATGGCTTGTTCATTTGCAGGGTGGCTTTGAGCTCATGCTGGCATGCCACGGACCAGGATGCCAGGGCATCACCAGCACCCTGGCTTCCTAAATCTGCATGGGCTGGTTGCATCCAGGGTATCCATGTACCAGGAACAAAGTACTGGTGGGATCCAGTTTTTTATCCTGATGTGATGCTCATCTTCCCATCTGCTGCAATGAGACCAAGAAAGTAGCACAAGGGAGGATTCTGCGGGGAAGAGCAGAAGGACATGAGAGCTGCCAGGGTGCAGAGAGCTGGACGTGGAGGCCAGCTCTGGGCAGACCTGGGAGACTGAGATCTCAGGGAGTAGACGGAGTCGAGGACAAGAGCAGAGCTGAGCACAGGGTCAAGGGAAACTGAGAGAGGTGAAGTTTGGGCTGAAATGGTTGCAGGAGAGCAGCCCACTCCTTGGGAAGGGTGCTGCTGTGTCACCGGAGCAGGAACGAGGTTGGGTGGGAAGCCAGCCAGGCTGCATTCCCACCGTGTTTCAGACCAGGATGGCCACTGACCCATCCTGTTCGACTTCTTGACACAACATCAAATCTCACCCTTGCAACAGGCTGCAAGTTGTGCTTGCATAAGGGCTGTCAGTGCACCAAGAGCTGCTTGAAGGCTGAGCCTGCCGGGCTCCTGGTGATGGTGGTGGCATTCGGAGATGGCAGTGGGAGAAGGTCAGTGCGTGCAGATCAGGCAGAAGCTGTCAGCATGCAGCTCTACTGAGCGTCTGGAAGGAGGACAACCATGGGGAGCAAAAAACAGGCTCTGCTCAGGAGCTGACAGGAGATGCCTGGCATTGGGGGTTTACAGTCTTCCAGGGAGGAAAACCACTGGCCAGCAGACTTGGCTGAAGCACATCCTGGACTGATGCCACTGAGTTTTGGTTTGGTGCAAAGCACAGGGGAATTTCTGGGGGCCCTGGGAGAAAAGTGGAGGTTGGCCTAATATTTTAAAAGGGGAAACAGGACGACGTGGGTAATTACAAGTCTGTCAGCCTGACATTGATCCCAGGCAAAATAATGGAACGGCTGATATGGAATGCAATGAATAAAGAATCAGAAAGGGTGATATAATTAATGCCAATCAACAGGGATTTATGGAAAATAGATCCTGTCAAACCAACCTGACGTCTTTCTTCCTGTTGTTTTTTTTCTTTTTTCTTTAAAACCAGGATTACAAGTTTCTCTGGCGAGGTATTGGGGTTTGCTGAGGACACAGAGAACAACAGATTACCTGGGTGCTGTGTGATGTTTTCTCACAAAAACAGGAAAACCGAAACTACCATGTGAGGTGGCTTAAGATGACATTTAGGAGGTCATGGGCTTGGCTGGCCAAGCATTGGGCACAAACTACCATTGCAGGGCTGGGCTCTGCAGGGGATTCTTCTCCCCAGCCAGTCCCACCACCCATGAGGAGGATACAGTGGGCTGTCTGCATCCCAGCAGTGCTCATTGTGAGGAGGGAGGTCCTGCTGGGAAGTCTGTGATGGAGCTGGGAGGGGACATTGGGCATAATTTTCAGAATGGAGAGTGCTGGGCACCAAACTGTCTTGGAGAGGACTAAAACACCAGTGTAAAGGGTTAACATGAATAAGAGTTATGTTTCCTCTTTTGGTGCTCTCTGCAGTTGCTTCTCCAGGGTCCATGTCTTGTGTTGGATGATGTAAAATCTGGGGAGGGACTCTGGAGGACACAGCACAGAGTGAGGGACCTTCTCTTGGTAAAAGCACATCCTGGCTTCATGCCTCTGGTGAGATGGGAGCCTGCACGGCACAGCCAAGACGGAGGAGCAAGAGGCTGCAGAGGCTGCGTGGCCCTGTTTGCCTCCTGGCCCCGCTATCTGGGAAACCGTATGATCCATCCACCTCTGTGCTGTGTGCTGGGGGGGGCCCTGTTCTCCGGGCCCTGTTTGCAGGCGCTGTCTCTCAGTGGTAGCTCATGCAGTAGTATTCAAGCCTCCAAACCCTTCCTGGCGTCTCTTTTGATCCAGGTGTAATCGCATCAGACTCAGTTCTGCCCTGTCCTTCTATGAAATGCTGAGTTAAACCCACTCCAGAGATGAGACCTGCACCCCATGGCTTGCTGTGGTCACCATGGCTTTGCCAGCCCTGTAACCTCTTCAGATGCTGCCGGTGGGGATCCTGTGTTACATGGCAGGTTTCCTTATAGAGAGGTGTGAGTGGCTTCATGTCAAGTGCAAATCACCGTGGAACCCACAGGAAACACCTGGATTCCGGTGGTTTCCCCCAGATAACACCTTGGTTGTGGCCCTCTGCCCCTGGCCTTTGAGCCCCATTGGTGACTGGGGTGACAGCCCGTTGCAGCTCGCCGGTGGCACATTCAGGCTGCTCCCACCTCTTGCCCACTCAGGACACAAAGGCTACACCCCATCCCAGACACCCTCTTGTCCCAGGGAGCTCAGTGACCAAAGAGGGGCCCCTCTGCTTCCCTCTGGCCAGGCAGAGGAGTCCCCTGCAGCACCCCTCCTCCAGCCCCACAGAGACAGACCCCACGCTCCCCACTCGCCGTGAGCTCGTTGGCTCTGAAGTAGCTCCTGACACATGACACACACCACAGCAGAGCTGTGCCAGGTCCCCGAGAGCCCCGTGCCAGCACAGGGCAAACAGCTGTGACCTCCCACACCCAGGCAGGCTCACTGCTAGGTCAGAGGCTGAAACCCTCCCTTTCTGCTGAGCCACAGCATTTAAATTCTGCATGAATCGAAATCTCTGATAGGAGAATCTTTAGTAGTTGAAATCCCTTCTCCCCTTCATCCGTTTGTCCAGGACTGACATATAGGGAACAGCTTACAGGGATGTGCCAGGCCTCTGGGAGCACCTCTGAGACGTGACCGCCCTGCCTCGCTAATGACTTTTTCTCCAAGTTACCACCAGACCTTCAGCGGGCAAGAACTGGGTGTCTCGTGGGGACAATGCTGGATCCACAAGAGTGGACAGATGCTCCACCTGCAACCCCAGCGAGCAGAGGTGGTTGAACTGGTGACACTGGGGTGCGTGGCCACATGTGCAGTATGACGGAGGCGTATCGTTCAGGCACTGCATGGTGTGCACAGAGTCCTGCAAACAGCCGCCAGCAGCCCCTTTCCCCAGGCACCACATGGGCACCATGGAGAGATGGTGGGGATATTCTGAAATACATTTTGGAGGCTGCCTCAGTTTCCCCACCTCTGTTTTAGCTGTTTATCGGGGAAGAAGTTGAACTCAAGTCCCCCCCAAGTGGCCTGGGACGAGTCCTGCCCTCCCTGCAGAGCCCAAAGAGAAGCCATCCAAAAACCTTCCAGAGGAGAGGCAGGAGGAGAAGAGATTGACTGGCTGCATCGCTGGCGTGGGCAAAGGGGTTTCAGAGGGGACCTGTCCCCTCAACCCCTTTGGTCCTTGACCGCAGGGCAATATTCAGCTTTCTGTGCCTGAGAGCCTCTCAGAGAGGTTTCAGCTTCCCCAGCCTGCTCTGATGAATGCTGGGGAGCCCCTTGGGTGGCCAAGTCCACTTTTCAGGGCTGATTGAGGGGTCTTAGAGCAGACACAACCCCTGTACCTGAGCTCTGAACCACAGAGGTGTTTTCCCAACCCACTCTGCCCCAAGACCCTAAATCATCACCTAAAATAGGAGCCATGGTCTCCAGTTAGTTCAGAATTTTTCCCAGGGTAGGAAATAGATTAACCCACAAGAAGAGGAAGTTTCAGTCCAAACAGCTCCAACACCTGCTGAAAAAGGGGATTTCCAGGCCAGTGGCTGGGGGCTGCAATGAGGGACCCTCATTGGGAGCAAAGGGCAGTGGGTGCAGGGCATGAGCACCTCCATGAGCTGGACAATGTCACCCCCCCACTGCACCGGGCAGCAGTGACACTGCAGCAGGCTGTCAGTCTCAGGAAATATTGGTAAAAGTCAGTAAATATATGTATTTATAGACTGCCCAGGATGATGTCCAGATGTCTGTGTCCCAGTGGGATGGCACAGACACCTCCACAGCCCAACCATCCCCATGCTGGGTGCAAGCTCGATTTCACCAAACATCCTATCTTCTCCTTGGTGGCTCTCCCCAGGTCCCCAGAGCTTCACTGCTCTGGCACTGTCCCTCCTGTCTCTGCCGAGACACACATAAGCAGTCCTGCCTTGTAATATTTAAAACAATTTTATTCATGAAAATATGCTGTACAATGCACTATACACAGTTCTTTACATTGCCACATACACAAACTCTAATAGCACGATCAAGAAAGTTACCATTGCCTACAATAGATGCGTGGTGAGAGATGACGCCTGTCAGAGACCCTCCCCCCCAGTCTGTACAGTTATAAGTATGAGGGAAAGGACGGACTGAAAACCGCCGTATGAAGCAAATCGGTGGGGCCCCTTTGGCATCCCCTCGACGCCGGCTCCTCGCTCCGGGCCAGGCTGGGTCTGGGCAGGAGCAGGGCTGGGAGCAGAGGATGCTCCTTGTCCCCAGAGTCTGTCCTGTGGGGCGGGGGGGGCCAGGAGGGAGAGGGGGTGATGGAGCAGGGAGACTGAAGCCGAGCGAGGTGGGACATGAGGTGGCCTGTGCTCAGGGAGTTGTTTCCATAGAGGGAACCCAGAGCCTTGGCCACCACCGGACAGTGAGATAAAGCCGTGGTTTCCCCTTCCCTGCACTCACAGCAGCACCAGCAGTGGGGCGGTGGGAGCCACAGAGGGCACGGCCGCACCGGCCACCCCCAGGACCTGCCTGTGCCACGGGCTCAAAGCACGGCCCCGACACCCCCGTGCCATCACCACCACCCCACCGGGGCACCCCCGGGTCCCTCCGCTCCGCTCCCCTCCACCGCGGTGGGGCCAGCCCGTCTCACCTCCCCCTCCACCCCCCCACCCCCTTCCCCGGGGTCCCAGCCACTCGGGGGTTCTCTGTGCCTGCCTCCCGCTGCCCGCTGTCCCTCGCACCGCACGACGACTGTACACACGACGCTTACCAACACGACTCCACCGCACACACGACAACCCCACGGTCACGAACCACAAAGACAGCTTCGCAATGGGACGTTCCCCGGGGGCGGATGCCCGGGGGCACCACGCATCGGGGCAGGGGGAGGCGAGCCGGGGAGAGCGGCGCAGGCGTGGGACAAGGAGAGGGGTTTCTCCTACTGCTGGTGTGGCTTCCCCTCCGCGATGATGGTTGGCCCGTAGCTGTGACACCGAAGGGGTTTTTGGGGGTCCCTGCACCTGAGCATCCCATCTGCGAATGCCCGACTGCTGGGGTGAGCCCCAGCTGGCCAGCGCTGCCCGGCGTGCTGGTGTGCTGCTGGATGTGTGCCTGGAGACCAGAGGCCTGGAAGAGCCAGGACCCCTTCCCTTTTTCCTATGCTTGGAGGGCAGAGCCCTCCTTTTCTCCCATGGCAGCCCCAGCTGCCCTCCCTGCCTCTCCTCGCTAGCAGTCCCTCACACCCCTGTGCAGAGCTGGGGTGCCGGGTATTAAATAGCCATTTGCAATCGGTTTCCAATGATTTTAAATATGCCTGAAACGAGAGGTGGTGTATAAAACGAATGTGGTAATGATCCTGACCAAAGAATAATCCTTTTTAAAAAAGCATTCAAGAAAGATTATATATAATAGAATATATTAAATTCTGTACATGATCAAATAATGTAAACATAATTAATTAACTTGTAAGAATGTCTTTAAAGACTATGTCCGCTCTGTGCCCAAGGCAAAGGTGAGCAGTAGCACGTGGGGCTCCTCTGTCACGCTTTGCCACAGACACGTGGGTCAGGAGAGGAGCAGGGGGTGCCCACCCATGGGTCCCACGCTGCCCCGGCTTTGAGCAGCCACGCTTCCCTGTGGCTCAGGGGGACCCAGCGCCTGCACTGCAGTAGAGGAGGTGGTGCTGGAGCGAGAAGGGAAGAGCTGGGCTGGGAAAATGTGCTGGTTCCCTGGACTTGCTGTAACCCAGGAGTAGGGGACTTAGAGAGAGCCTGTGGTGCCCAGGAGAAAGATGGGCTGTGCAGAGACCCCATGGGACAGAGCAGCAGCTCCCACCGCCTCTCCTCCCAGCCCCCCAGCTCCTCTGGACCAGCTGCTCCAGCTGCCCACCTGCGCGGCTGCCCCTGCTCAAAAACCCGGCAGCGGGGAGCCCTCATCCCAGCTGTGCAGAATGGAAGTGGGACCCTGGCCCACTCCTGCCCCACAAAGCAGGGGGGCTGGTTTGGGCTCCCCACACACAGCAGGACCATGTGTGAGTTGTGGTCCCCACCCTCATGAAGCACTGGCCCTCGGTAGATGGGTGCACCAGGGCTGACCCCTCTAGCTGACAGCCCCCCAGGCCAGGTCTCCTGGCATCCTGGGGGTGGGGAGTGAGCCGCCGGGACAGGCATGCTGCTGGCTGGGGTCACTCCTGAAACCAGGAGCAACTCCCCAGGAGCCCCCCAGCCCCGGCTGCGAGCCCTGTCGCACCTCCCTGAGCTCTGCACACAGGGGAAGCAGCGTGGGTCCCCCAGACTTGGGGCAGGGTGGGCCCCACACTGCCTCCAGAGACCTGGCCATCACATCCCTCCCCTCCTCACATGCACACCCCTCCCTTCTCGAGGATGACCCACATCCCAGCCCCCCAGCTTACACCCCATCACCCAACACCCAAAGCCATGGCCAAGCGTTGCCCATGTTCTCTGTCCTCCTCTCCCTAAGCTCAACCCTTCTTTTCCTTCCAATGCAAAAACTCAATGGCAAAAGAGTGCAATGAAATCAAATAAATAAGCCCCCCCTCCCCCACTCTGTGAGCTCCCTCTGAGCCTCTGGCACGGGGGACCCAGGCCAGCAGCACGTCACTCCCAGCAGGACCACCCTGTGCAGGGCTGTGTACCACATCCAGGAATGTGCCCACGCCTGCTCCAGGCAAGGTCCCGCCGCTTTCCCACGAGCAGGCATGACCGTGGCACCCCCAGCCACTGGTGGGTGCATGGGCTGCCAAGATGTTGTTCCCAGGGCTGCAGATTGAGCAGCCTTCCCTCCAGCACCAAGCCCGTAAGAAAGCCTGCCTGGAGCCGAGCAAGGAGACCTGCACTGGAGGTGGCCTGGGGGTGCGGGCTTGGCAGAGCTCACATCTCCACCAGGATTTAGGGTGACGAGGCCCCCCTTGCCCTGGGGCAGGGTCCCCACTCTTGACTTCTACTCAGAGGACTTGTTTCCTGAGGTGGCTCAGAGAAAAAGGAACCTTTCTAGAGAGGGATGCCCACGCAGGGTGTCCCATGCCACCAGCCATCACTGCTCCGTCACCCAGCCCAAGGACAAATCAAACTGTTACCGTCACAGCGGGGCACTGGGACCATCTGGAAAGGCTTTCCTTTCCTGTTCCCCCCCCAACCTGCCTGGCTCCAGTTGCCTCTCCCGCCAGCCTGCCCTGCGTCCTCTGGAGGATGCTCATGGAAGGACCCAGCAGATCGGGCATACATGTGGGCTGGGGGCTGGGGGCCCTACCCCATCTCAATATTTGACCCTATGGTTTGTGTTTTGTGTTCAACCTCAAGCTCAGACCAATGGCTCTAGCCCATCTTAACAAACAAAGGCAGAAGAGAAAGGAAAAAAAAAAGTTAGTCTCAATGTTCCCCTCGTGGCTTCTCGGTGGCGAGCCCCCACCCTTGGACGGGTGTCACCCGGGCACCCAGCTCTGGTTCGTGGGCTGTGGACCCCCAGGCAGCGCGGGCACGTTGAGCCCGTTCTGCGGCGGGAGAGCCGAGTCGAAGTTGAAGTCCATCTCGTCGCTGTCCATAAAGTCATTCAGGATGATCGACTCCACGTCGCACTCCAGGCTCCCGTTGAACATGTCCAGGTCCAGGTCTGCTGGGAACCTGTCTTGGCCCAACACGGGGGGGTGGACAGCCCCCGGGTAGGGGCCCTGCAGCGAATCCAGCAAGCTCATGTGTGCCCCTTGGTTATTAGCGTAGGAATGCAGATGCCCGTGGTGCGGCATGGCTGTCATGCTGCACGTGTCACTGGGCAAGCTCATAAGGCTGACAGGATTAGCTAAGGCACTGGTGTTGACCGCAGGGTGGTGACCGGCTGGTGACGGGTGGTACAAAGCGTTGCTCTTCATGAGAGAGCCCGAGTGGGACGGGTAAGAGGACAAACCCTGCTCCCCGCTCCCGCAGAGCAGCGGGTTGTGTCTGTGGCCACGGGCCGGCACCATGGGGCTGGCCTGCGGCAGGGGCAGGTCCCCCGGGACCATGCTCTCCTTGTGCGCGTAGGAGATGGAGGAGAGCAGGTCCTGCAGCGAGGCGTTCCTGTAGGAGCTGACGGGTGAGAAGGTGGCTTGCTTGTTCTCCTGGATGGTCTGCATGGGCAGGCGGCGCATGAGGCTCATGGCTGGCTGGCTGTAGATAGTCCCGCAGTAGGTGTTGGTGGCAGCCCCCATGGTGGAGCACTTGGAGTTAAAGGTGAAACTGGAGCTCCGCTGCCGCAGGGCGGCCGGGGGGAGCTGCTGCGAAGGGCTCATGGTGTAACCGTCCTGCAGGTCCTCCAGCATGCTCTCCCCGAGGCTCTCGTTCAGGCTGATGGTGCCAGTCAGGTCGGTCAGCCGGGGCAGCTCCACGGAGCAGCGGGCGTTGAGGGAAGGAGACATGGTGCTGGAGGGGCTGGGGTACATCAGTGGAGAGGAGGGGGTACCGTCGTCCTCCTCCAGCTCGTCCGGCTCATGGTTGGACATGATGGGCGAGAGGCGCCCGCTCAAGGTGCTGGCCGTGGAGTTGGCCCGCGTCCTGAAGTCCGCCCAAGCGTCATACTCGTCGCTAGCGTGGGACGCGGGGCTCTCCGACCACTTGGCTTGCTGGGAGGAAGGGCTGTCCTCCCCGCGCTCCTGCGTCACCTGCAGCTGCTTCTTCTTGCTGGCCTTCCCCTTGATGCGCAGGAACTTGCTGTTGTTGTCCATCGAGACCGCCCGCCGGCGGGGCGTCTTCCCCGTCTTGCCGCCCTCAGGGTTCAGCATCCACCAGGAGCTCTTGCCGGTGCCCTCGTTCTGCACGCGGATGAAGCGGGTGTGCAGGGAGAGGTTGTGCCGGATGGAGTTCTGTGGAGACAGCAAGGACAGAGGGGGTGGTCAGCAGTGGCTCCAGCACCCCAGGTGGGAGGGGGATGCCTGTGGGGCTGGGGGGGTACACGGGGGACCATGGGGGACCTGGGTTCCATCCTCTGGGGCACCACGGCTGCCTGAGCCAGAGGAGTGAGGGCTCAGAGCACTCAGCTGGCAGGTCCATCCCACAGCACTGCCGGGCATTTCACCACCAGGAGCCCATGAGTTGTGGCCCTTTGCTGCGTCAATCGGGCTGTCTACCGTTAGTGCAATTATTGTCATGACAGGAGTGTGGCGGGGTTGTCCCAGGACCTGCACCAGCCCTGTACCAGGCAGGGCCAGATCTCAAGGGATTCTTCTTCCCTGGCAGGAGCCTGGAGAGGGACAAAGTGAGGAGGCAACAAAAGCAGGGGCAGAGTCAGGCTCTTCACAATGTCCATGCTGAGGTCCAGGTCTTCTCCACCCCTCCCAACCCTGGCCACCCACACTCCAAGCAGAGCCCACCGGGATGCTCCCAGTACAGCCTTGCCCATGTGCATGCACCTCTGCAGAGGTCCCAGCCCACTCTCCCCCCTGCCAGGCACCCAACCAAGGGCAGAGGGACCCCCATTGTCCACACACTGCAGGGTATCAACCCCCTGGAGCTGGCTCCAAACCACCCTCCTGCCCGGCATCCCTTCGCAATGCGCTCCCCTCCTCCCTCATCCCCGGGAAGGGAGAAGCAGACGTTGCGCACAGTGAATTGGCCCCACTGCAGCCCAAAGCAACGTGTCAGCAACAGGTAAGCAAGATCTTGTCCCCAAAATGCCTGTCAGCCCCTGTGAGCAGGGATGGGGGCCACAAGCAGAGAGGGGTTCTCTGCCTGTCTGCAGAGTGGGTCCCGTGGCAGGGACAGGAGGCACCGAGAGGCTCGGGCACCACAGCACAGTGGCGGTTTGCAAACGCAGCTACAATCCCCACTGCCCAGACAAGGGCTGCTTGGGGACTGCTTTCTCCCCAGACACTTCTGGCTCCCTGCATCCCCACGCAGCATCTCGAGGGGATTTCCTACTGAGAGCAACGCTCCAGCCCTCTTGGCCTTCTCCTGCCACTGGCTGGAGCAGGGATGCCCTTGAAGAAGGCTGGAGGAGGCAGGGAGCCTGCACCAGGGACCATATCCCACCCAAGCATCCCCTGCTGCCACTGCCCCACAGGGTGACAGGCTGGGATGACCCTGGGGAGATGTTTTCAAAGCTCCAGCCAGGGGAAGAGGGGGTGAGAACATCTGCTCTTGCTGCTGATCTTCTGCAGCTCATGGGGTGCTACTCCAGCTCCCTGCACTCTGGTTTCCCCAGGGTCCAGAGGGGAAAGACAAGACTCAGAGCCCAGGGAAGAGCACCAGTCCATGGTGTAGACACCCTTGCTCCAGCACGGCCCGCGGGCCCGGGGCCCAGCAGGCAGCTTCTCCTGCCCCTGCCGAGCTGCAGGAGGGGCAGTGGGATGAGAGGGGGGAGAAACCAAGGTGCTGGGGAGAAAGTTTGGTGCTGTTGCCGGTGTACAGTGGAATACTAATGAAGAGGCGAGTGAGCTCCAGCCTCATCTATCATATTATGTAATGGCTTACTTCTCTGCACTTCATTTATTTGGAGATTGCTCCCAGGCTGGCTCCTCGCCAGCAGCCACCAAATCCAAGTCTACAGAAATCAATCTCGCGCTGACTGATTAAGCCGTGTTTAGAACTAATTGCTCCTTCGTGTGTGGGGAGAATAAATTACGGGCTTTAATTTCACATCTTTAAAATGCATCTGCAGGTATGGGCTAGCCGTTAACCCCTTCCTGCACGGCCCCGTGCACAGCTGGGGAGGGGGCAGGCCGTGGCTGGCACGGATCAGGGAACAGGCTGGGACATGCGCTGCCCTCCGCAGTGGTGGCTGCCCATCACCTTCAGCTGGAGCAAGCCCAAGCCCTGGGACATCCTGCCTGACAGGGAGAGCTCTCCCTGACCCCCCCAAACACCTCTCCCCGACCCCCCCAAACACCTCTCCCCTGAGCCACAGGATGACCCAAGCTCCCCTCTGTGTGACTTGAGCCACAGTGCAAGAGGCAGGGGACAGAGCACGTGGCCATCATGTTTGCAAGAGCCAGAGCCACCAGCCAGCTCAGCCCCGTGGTGCCACCTTGCACCCACACACATCACCCGGGGACACCCGAACAGGTCTTGCTGGGGTGATGCCCAGCTGCTGCTGAGCCCCCTCACAGGACTGGGACCCCCTGCTCCCCAGCTGCCAGCGCTGCCCGGGTCTGCTCAGCCCAGGAGGCAGGAGATGCTGCAGCCCTCTGCAGCTGGGACCGAGCTGTCATGCTGAGCACAGAGAGAGAAGCCGGTGTTTGGGGGGGTTTGGGAAAGCCACAGCTGGACGGGGGTGACATTCAGCACAGTACTAGCCTCCTCCTCTTCTACTGCCTCCCTCCCACTTCGCAGCTCCAGCGCACGGCACCCAGGCACCCAGCATCCCCCAGGGACCCAGGGCCAGGCTGGTGTCGGGCAGGGGACAGGGCTGGTGGGGGGAGGCTGGCCGGGGTCAGGCTGCCCGAGGGAGAGGAGGGGAGGGGAGGGGAGGGGAGGCTGCTGCCTCTTCTGTAGTGGAGCTTCATTAAGAGCCAAAAGACAGCGGCAATTAAGTGCAAGGCGCCTGGAGCCCAGCTCTCTCCTCATTAGCACCCCGACGTGCTCGGCTGGCCGTGGCTCGGGGTGCACGGCGCAGGGCAAGTGGGCTGAACGGGGGTGGGCCAGGAGCTTATTAACACCATGCAGGCAGGGACCTGCTTCACCCACCACCACGCCCCCCCGGCAGCTCCCAGGCAGCCCCCCAGCACCTGGCATCCCCCAGCACCCAGCCCCGGGCTGGCAGGGACCACCGAGTGATCGCATGGCCCGAAATGTGGGGCTCAGCTCCTGGCCAGCCCCTGGCAGCGCGGTGATGTGCCGGGGTCATCAGGGCTGGCAAAACCTCCCCGACAGCAGCTGCTTTGGCAGGGGTGTGCACCAGGGTCCGGCAGATTTTGGCAGGGTGCAAGGAAGCAGGCAAAGGCTGGTGCCAGCCCCAGGGTCCCCACGATGCCTCCGACACTGCTCTGCCCTGCAACCCGAAGCCCTGCACCACTTCTCGCAGCCACCTGAAGCTGGCCATGCCCTGCACCCTTGCTGTGTCTCCCTCCTCATCCCTGTCTGACTCCATGGCACCCGCTCCTTGCCCACCCCACTCCAATGGCTCAGGCCCCTCCTCAAAGCAGAGAAACCCTCCCAGCATCCTGGCCCCACACGTCACCACAGCCCTGCGGTACCCAAACGGCACAGAGCAAGGAGCATCAGTCCGCAGCACACATCCAGACCGTGCCAGGGGATGACATCCACCATTTCAGGCACCAGCCCTCACCTCTGTAGCTCTGCAAAGGGGATGCTCTGGGTAGTGGAGGTGAGGGCTGGAGGTGGCACCAGGGTTGCCAGATGTTGCAGGTGGACCCAAGCCCTACGTAGCACTGGTTTACACCAAGGGAGGATGAGGCTGGAGCCCGTGCCAGCCCCTGGCCACCAGCTGCTGGAGGCTTTGCCAACCTGGAAGACCCCAGTGCCATCCCGGTGCCCATCTGCCGGGGCCTGGCCCAGACAGTCCCTGCTGCAGAGCCTGGCACAGGCATGGGGGGCTGGTGGGAGCTGTGGGCAACTGTGGAGCCTTCTCACCCCCCCAAGAGCCCTTCTCCACGGAGCCTCATTGTCAGGGGAACAGCCAGTGTGAAATCGGTCTGATTAGCAATTAGTCCCATTGTAAAAGGATTAGCCGGACCCTATTGTTTGGATGAGTGACTTGACTATCAATTTGCATCTGGCAGCGATGCTGCTGCTGCTGCTGCTGCTATGGGAGTTTCACCCCACCATCCCCACCACCCCCTACCACCCCCCGGGTCCTTTTGACCGGCCAGACACTGCCTGGCCAGGCTGTGCCCAGCGCTGCTGGACCCCTAGGACAGGCCTTGATGCCGGGCACAACGGTGCTCTTTGCAGGATAGCCATCCCGGTGCTGATCCTTGCTGCCAGCAGCACGTCCCAGGGGTCACTCCTCCAGCCTTGGGGTGCCCATGGGTCTCGGGGTGCTGGACATCCCCCCTGCGTGCCCCAGGGAGAGCACAGGGTGGGGAAACAAATGCAATTCAAGTGAGAGCCAGATTGCACAAGCCCTGGTCCTGGCCAGAGCTGGGGAGAGTAACTGAGGGAGCCCCCCTGACCTGCCCCTGTCCCTGCCACATCCCCTGCACTCCTCTGCTGTCCCCATCACTGTCCCTGGGCTGTCACTCCTCCCTGCTGTCCCCATGTCACCTGCTTTTTTTCTGAGCAAAACCACCAAACCCCAGCCTCCTCCCCGCACATCCTACCCCTCCCAACGGCAGCACAGCCCAGCCGTGCCCGCAGAGACCCCGTGTGCTCCCAGCGAGCCCCAGCCCCACAGCCAGGCTGTGTCGGGGTCTGTCCGTCCGTCCGGGCTGCTGTGGTTCATCCAGCTAATGAGCCCGTTACCTGGCAGAGATTCACACGCTGGTTAACAGGAGGAAACAGCGACAGGGCCACTAACGAGTGCTCTGCCAGCTGCTCTCCAGCAGCACGAGAATGGCTCCAGGGGTTAATTGATGCTTATTTACTTCTCGCACATAAAAACTGCCAGTGTTGGAGGAAATATTGGAGGGGGCAGAGGCTGCCGACAGCCCCGAAGGTGCCTTATTCCAGGGGATGCCATGCAGGGGTGGCAGTGGCATGGGACAGTCACCGATGACACGCCCGAAGATGTATTAACCCACAAAACAGCACCACTGCCCACAAGCACCAGCAGCTAAGTGCACGATGGCCATTGCTGTGGCCCCCTGGCACCATCCCCTGGGGCTGGGCAGCCCTACCCCCTGCCACTGGTCCAGCCCACCAGCCCTGGCACCGATGAGCTGCACCCTGAACAGGGCTCGGGCCTGCCCGGTGAGCAGATGGCAGCTGGCACGCCGCGGCAGCATGCCAGAGAGATGCCAAGCGCCCCAGATGCTCGCGACTGGGATGGACACCCCATGCTGACAGCAGCCAGATCCCTGCACCTGACGAGACCCCCATCACCTCCTGTGGGTGCAGGCACATCATCCTGCACCACAGCAGCCCCCTGGTGAACCCAGCACAGGCTCCAGGCACGGGAAAGCAGCACAGAGGAGAAAGCCACGGCGAGGGCAGCCGGGGGGCTGTAAATCCAGCCTAACATGTGACAGGGTTCCCCGGCTTTGCATTGGGCTCCCCAAGCACGTCAGGCTCAGGAGAGCTGTGAATCCCCATCGGCTTCTTCGCTGTGAGCAGCCCCAGTGCTCTCCCCACCTCCCCGCTGCGCCCGGGGCTGAGGCAGCACGCACCCACTTGCCAGGAAGGAGCAGCCCCTGGCGCAGGGCTCGGCGAGGCAGTTTTGCGCAGCTGCCACGTGCAGGGGATCTCCTCTGCTCCAAAACCACAGCCTGTGCTCTGCACTGCCCCACAGCACCTCCCGCCACCCCCCTGCACTGCCCGCTCCTACCCCAGGCAGCCCTCTGCAGTGCCCTGCAGCCACGCAGCTGCCCCACAGCCAGCCCTCTGCACCGCCCCACACAGGGCCCCAAAACCAGCTCTCTGCAGTGCCCCACATCACCCCATGCTGCGCCCCACAACATCCCACAGACGTATCGCTGCAGCATGTTACAGCAGACCTGCTCCATCAGCTCTCTGCAGTGCCCTATAGCATCCTACAACCAGCCCCCCTGCTATGACCCTTAAACACCCCCCGCCGCCCCACAGCCCCTCACACTGTCTCAAGCACCTGCAGCCAGCTCGCTGCCCCCCAGCTGGTGCCCTGCCCTCGGGGAGCCGGGGTGGTGTCGTGTCCCCCCCCCAGCACATCCTCCCCTGGGGTATCGCTGCTGGAGCTGGGCAGGGGGGACGGCCCAGGCTGCCCGAAAGGGCACGGAGGGGGCAGGGGGAGGGCACCCGCCTCCCCGCCGCGGGGGTCTCGCCGGCGGCTGCCGAGCGGAGGCGAGTGTATTCGGGTCAGTGCATCGCCTGAGCAGAGCCGGGCTGACGTGCTGCTAATTGAACCAAATGCCCATTAGAGGCGTGACAGGCCGTGTCCATCCCGGCCCGCCGTCGCAGGTGGCTGACATGCAAGGAGCCTGAAGGCTGTTCAGCATGGCCGGGCCAGAGCATCTCCCGCCTCCTCACGCATCACCGCCAGCTAGAGGCCCAGACGGCATCTCATTAGGAGCTGCTAATCACCCCCTGGGTGCGCGTTAGGGTGGGGGGAGAGGGGCAGCTGGGGCTTACTGGGCCCCCTGCTGCAGCCCCCCTCCCTGCAGAGCCCCCCCCGAGCCTGGCAGGGATTGGGCAGGGTGGTCCAGCCTTGCCCTGCCCCACAGACCCGTGATGCCGTGGGGCAAAGGATGGCTCCAGGCAAGCCCCACACTCTGGGGTGTAGGAATGGAGCTGGAACTCGTGCCATGGGGCCGGGCTGTGCCAGATACTTGCCCAGACCCCTGCCCATGCGCCCCTGACGTTCCCCGGGGCTGGGTGATGGCATGTCCCAGACCAGCCTCTCCTGAAGGAGAAGGTCTGGGTGGAAACCACCACCATGACCCCAAGCTACTGCTAGGACTCGCCAGCCCCATCCCAAGCCTGGCTGTGGCTGCCTGGGCTCCAGGCCAGGTTTCAGGACAGAGACGGGTGCTGTGGTGCTGTGGCGGCTGGACGGGTCCCCAAGTCAAAGCCCATCCCCTGCCTGGCTCCATGACAGTCCTGGCCCCCCTCTGCCATACACCCCGTGGCCTGCAGTGGCTGTGACCCCCGGCGCAGCCCCCCCATGAGCAGCCCGGGCTGCATGCCCTGGCACTGCGCTGCCCCTCACTGCCCCTGAGGACTTGGCAGCTGAGTTTGTGCTTCACAGTTGGCTCAGTGCCTCCCTTCCCCTCCTGACCACGAGCTCTGCAAGCGATTCCCAAAGCCACCGAGAAGTGACTGACACAGATCAAACCACACACCACTCCCCATGCCC
Organism: Athene noctua; assembly: GCF_965140245.1. NCBI lineage: Eukaryota > Metazoa > Chordata > Aves > Strigiformes > Strigidae > Athene > Athene noctua. Next base: position 7,526,283 of record NC_134060.1, read on the forward strand.
CCTGTGCAGCCCCCCCTGCCCAGCACTTGCTCCACAGCCCTTGGGCATCCCTGGCACGGGGGGGCATCCCCACTCTGCAGCCCCCACGCACCCTGGCTCAGCATGGAGAGCCCCAGGTGGGTGCCAAGCCATGGGTGGGTGCTTGGCTCAGCCCCTTCCGCATGCTGGGGCTGCGCAGAGGGGGGGAACACCTGCACACCTCCCAGCCAGGATGGAGCTGGCAAAGGGCAGATCGGCCACATCAGGAGACTCCTATGCCCAGGCTGAAACCGTCCCAGTGGTGGTGGGGGTGCCACCAAAGCAGACATGGCAGGCACGGAGCATCCTCTCCCGGCCCTGGTTACCGCTGCTGCCAAACAGCTGGTTGCTACCAAGTTCTGCAATGGGAGTGTTACCGTTGCCATGGCAGCCAGTTTATTTTAGCCAGCTGCCATCACTCCAAGTCCCGTTCAAAAGCAGGAGCATCCTCCCTGCCCCAGTGGGTCCTGCCTTGTCCCCACCCCCGGACACCTCACTGAGAGCCCGGGGAGCACCCGCAGCACTCATGCCCTGTGGGGCAGCCTCTCCCCACTGTCCAGAGGGGACAAACACAGCACCAGCATCTTCCCCACGGCCCACTCTGGCCAGTGGGGCTCACACCAGCCTGGCCGCTGGGTCCCAGTGAAGTGGCTAAGGCGGCAGGTCCCCCCAGCCCAGGGGGAAGGGGATGGATGTATGGGGACAGCATCAGGACTGGGCTCGGTGATTTCAGTGCTGGAGGGACATCTGGATGGTAAATTCAGCTCCCGCAGCCTGCTCAAAGACATTCCCCTCTCTAATTTGCTCCTGCCTTGGCCAAAGCCTTGGGCTTCTCCTGATGGGGCCAGCACAGCCCCCAAACCTGCCGTGACTTTGCTGGGGTTCTGCATGACACCTCCTCCTCCAGCCATGGAGCTGCTTCAGGACAGGAGGGTCCAGAAGAGCCAGTCTCCAGTGTGGCTGGAGGGGGAGAGCTCCCTTCACCCCACGGTGTCTGTCCCAAGCCCTGTCCTGCCAGGCAGCTCCAACCGTCACCCCGAGGGGACCATGCTACCTTCCCAGCAGGGATCATCCATCCTCGGTGCTACTGGGCTTTGCCAGGGGGACCAGTGGGGCCGCAGGGGCAGAGGAGGAGTTCTGGGGATGATGTGTAATGCAGTAACCCCTCTGCATCCCCCGCAGAACCGTCATCTCTGTGAATCCCCCCAGCACTGCCTGTCCCACCCTATGTGCTCCCCAAAGGGCTCATTAGATCACACCAGGGCAGCTGCAGATAACGAGCAGGCATGCTCACCTCCCAGGGAAGTAGGCAGAGAGCAGGCAGAGGGCAGGCAGGGCTGGGGAGCTCAGGGAGCCTCCTATGGGAGCCTGGACTTGATGTGGCGTCATTGGCCACGCAGTCTCCCTTGCTAAAGGCACACACTACGCTTTTGGGGCGCAGAGCTCAGGGCTGAGCCCAGCAAGGAACGTTTTGGGGGAGCCCAGCCTTTCCCAGCACCCTGCAAGCAGGCAGGAGTTGCACGGGTGCAGTCCCAGCGCAGCGGGTGCACGCAGCCCAACTGCGGGCTCACCTCGGCACCGGGTGCCACCCAGAGACGTGGCCCAGGCAGAGCTGGCCTGTGCTGCAGCATGCCCCAATGCCAAGGCGATGGGCTGGCTCCACACACACCCTGGCTATGTGGCCCCTGCCTGCAGGCTGCACAGCGGTGCCAGGGCAGGGCTGGCGGGAGGCAGGGGACAGCCGGGAGCCTCTGCCCACCTCCTGCCTGCCCTGCCTGCCTCCAGCCCCACACATGTCCCGTATCCCTGCCCTATAACGCGATGCCAAAAGAGGGAAGGGGGGTTATGGACCAGACAAGCTGTGCCTGTGTGTCATACATCTCCTAGCTGACTGGCCCTGGCACGGCCACCCACTCGCCCTCAGGATGTGGCAGAGCCAGAGGCTGTGGGACCACCTGCCCTGGCCAGATGGCAAGGGGACCTCACAGTGCTGCTGGGCACGGCACTGCCTGAGGGACTTGTGCCAGACTCTGCTGCTCGCCCTGCTCATCCTGAGCCCCGCAGTGATGCTGAGCGGGGGCTGGGGGGCTGGCAGCAGCAGGGGATTGCTGCGCAGAGGGTGAGCATGCGGCCAGACTCTGTTCCCTTTGCAGCACCTTACAAGAGCCCCAGGCAGCACCTGCCCTCCCAGTCCAGCACAGCGCCCCGACACTCACAGCTGGTAAACCAGCTTCTCAGAAAAGGCTGTGGCACCAAATCACGTGCTGAGAAATCCCCCCTGTGCTCCTTGGGGGGGGCTGAGTGGGCTTCCTCGAGAGACCCACACAGCGTGGCCATGCTGTCCCTGCACAAGCCACCCCCGAGCTGGATAAGACCCACAGCCTCACTCGAGGGTCCCAAGGGCGCTGGCAAACCACAGGGTGCCAGCACAGCTGGGGATGCTCTGCAAGGTGCCTACATCCAGCTGAGAGACATCAAGCTCCTTGGCCTTTGGGGACAAAACACTCCCCCTCCCAGCATCCCAGTCCCAGCCTGCCTGGACTCCTCTCCAACATACGAGACCAGGTGAGATGCCTTGGAAAGACCCTCTCCACCATCAGCCACTTATCCAGTAATACTCTAATTACACCCCAGAGTTGGCCACCAAAATAGCTGCAGTAAATCACTCAGACCTGCCATGTAATTTTTGCATGAAATTACAGTATTTTTTCCCCTGGGTTCAATTTCCTCCACACCAAGTTCTCACCGCAGCCAAATAATTAAAGCAGCTGCACTCCCTTTTCCTTGTGTACTGTTTTAACTCCCTGCTGGCTGCCCCGCCGCTGCCCGGTGCCGGGGCTGTGGCTGGCTGGGGACGACGTGTGCCCCAGCACCCATAGGCAGCCCTGCCTGTACCCACGCTGAGCACAGCCAGAGCGAACAAGAACTGCTCCAGCTCCGAAGGCGAGGCAGATCAAACCACACTGAGAGACCCTGGGGAGACCCAGCACCCATGAGGGGTGTACAAGGCACCTCAAGAAGGATGCTGAGCCCCCGCAGGGGGTCAAAACCCCACTGGGCAGAGGAGCTGGCAGCTCCCAGGAGAGAAGCCACCCGCCTGCTCTTCATTGCCTGCAGCCCGCAGGGGGAAGACGAGGGAAGCAGCGGGGCTCAGCCTGCACCATCCTGCTTTACACCGTGATGCTCGGACAGCCGTAGGAGACAACTGCTCTGTGGGGTGCCATGGAACCCCACCTCTGGGTCATTTGGCCACCTGGGAGAGATGCAAGTCCCGGTTACTTGTACCACTGACCTGCCCGAATGCCCTGACTGTACGCAGCACCGCGCTGATCTGAGCAGCAGCAACCCCAGACCCTGGAGGTTCTGCATCCAGACCCATCCTCCTCACGTCTGTTTGGTCAAGGCTGCCCTGCTTTTCACCCTGAGAGCTGGACTGTACCCAAAGAAGCACAGAAGCTCGGCAGGGAGCCATGCGCTGGGGCTCACTCTGCTCCAGGTATTCCCCCCCCCTGTGGCCCCACGGCACCCTTGGGGACCAGCCCCATAGGGATGCTCAGAGCAGCAGTGAGTTCCTCTGTGCTGTGTCCAACAGCTCCAGCCATGGGTGTTTCAAGGGCCCATGGAGCAAAGCCAAACTCTTTCCAATATTCTGTGTCCCACCCAGGACCCCAGCAGGTTTGTGCTGGCTGCTAGAGCAGGGACAGGCTCCCTAAATTCCCTGGCAAAGGCAGCAGACCCTGGGCAGATGCACGGAGATGCATCTCGGGGCAGCCCTTGGAGATGAGGTGCTGGTTTGGCCACACACGGAAAGGAACCTTTTGCTTCTGAAATACCTGCAAGAGACTTCATCCTGCCACCAGCGAGCACAGAAGGCAAAGGCGTGGGAGCACTGGGGCTCTCAGCCACGAGGTGGATGTGGACCAGACGGGTTGACAGGACTCTGGGGACATCCCTTACATAAAATGATCTCAGCTGAAAGATGTTTCATGGAACAGTTTTATTCCAATAAAAAAACCTTAGTTGTTCAAGAAAACAAATATTTGTACTAGTTTGCAGGTTTTAGACCCCAAAGGTGGGGCAGAGCAGAGTTTAGTGACAGAAGAGTATTTGTCATGGGGACTTGCTATACAGCACAGAAATGTTGCAAGAAGCACTATTTAAAAAACATCTGTGAAAATAATGAGCAGTTTCCAGCCAACAGCAGTGTTGGGTCCACCTGCTCTGCTCAAGTCCATGGCACCCCTGCCCGTCCTGGCAGGCTCCCATGCTCTCTGCTGTCCCCACACTGCTGTCCCTCTCGCAGGACACCGCTCTACACCCCAGCCCACAGCAATGCCCGCTGTGGGCCACATCCAGCCACCCCTCCTCGATCAGCCTTGTGAGATGGTGCATCCCCCAGCACCATCCGGGCTGGCTGGGCGCTGGGTCCAGCCCTGTCCCCTCCACCAGTGCCCGCTGGCCCCACACCAGCCCTTCCAGGCAGAGCACCCCATGCCAGCACATGTTGCCACACAGAAAGCCCACACAACATCCTTTTTTCCACTTCCAACTTCCTTTTTATCGTGTGTGCATGGGAGATGGAGGGCTCAAAGCCCCATGTCACTGGTGCAGCCCACCTGGGACAGGCAGGAACTGGCTGCTGCAGGAAGAGGAGACCCCCATGCTTGCCCACCTGCCAGGGGCAAAGGCACCACGCCTGGAGCTGGCATCCTGCGAGGATGAGGACAGGGAGGCAGTGTCATGAGCTGCTGTCACCATGTCCCCACACGGCCAGAAACACCGAGGGAAGTGGCCTCACGCTGATGTCTCTCCTGGCCCAGGCAGCCCAAAGGCACCAGGTCCTGATCCATGTACCACGTCCCTGCCCAAGGGAAAGGCAACCCGGAGATGCCAGCACAGCTGAGACACCACCGAGGGCAGTACCCTCTGCTGCAGGGACCTGAGGGACATCAAGCACCTCTGAAACAGCCCCTGGAAAGCAGCCCTGTCCCCCAGGTCACGCGGAGCAGGCAGGCGCTGGTGACAACAGCAGGCGAATTGCTGCCTGCTCGTCCCACGCTGGCAGGGCGGCTCAGCTGCCTGCCCGTGCTGCGTGCTCACACTCACGCACGCACACGTGGACCCCGGGGCGAGACGCGTCCGGATGGGAGCTCCCAGCGGGGCCGAGCCCGCCGTGCCTTTCATGTTGCTCAGGCAGCTGAAAAGTCTCAGCCTGTGCCCAGGGCTGCACCGCGCGGTCCCCAGCCACATGCAGACCCTCTTGGGAGAGACACTGGGGGGGGCAGCTGGAGCCCCACTGCCCCGAGCATCCCGCTTGACATGCTCATCGTATCTTGAAGCCCCCCCAGCACATGCTCGGCGAGCCGCAGTCACGCAAGCAGAGCAAGGTCACCGCAGGGCCCTGGGGATTTTCTGCAGCTTCAGCCCTGGCAGCGGCGGGAAGGAGGGATGCTGGCCCCCCCCTCCCCCCCCAAGCCTGGGGCTCTCTGCCGTCAAGGGAAACTGAGGCACGGAGAGGGCTGTGGCAGAGGGAGGCGCTGGCAGAGCTGCTCCACAGTCACTGCTCCAGGAGTCAGCTCTGCCTGACCCTCTGCCGGGTCCTGGAGCCCCAGGCTGTGCCCCAGGGCCAGCCCAGCCCTCCCCAGACACCCCGTCCTGAGCCCACTCACAGCTTGCAGGACCCATGGAGATAGCAAGCGGGGTGACGGCACCCCGGGGCGTCCTGTGGATCTCCCCAAAGGGGGTGCTTTCAGGGGTCACTGGCATGGGGGTGGGTCGTGAGCAGGAGAGGGTCCTGGAGGAGAAGGGGGATGCAGGGTCCATCCTTGCTCCGCCTCGCTTAGCCCTGAGGAGCACCCATAGCAGTTCCCCATGGGGGCAGGCAGAGAGCTCCCCAGAGGCTCCCAGCCCCCACTTCATGCTGGACAGGAGGCAAAAGCAAATGCAGTCTTGAGGGGAGATGGAAAAATCTCCATTTTCCCAGTGGGGTTGAAATAGCAGCCACTGGCACAGGGCTGGAAGAGTCACAGAGACCTGCCCCAGGATGTCACCAGCCTGCAGCGGGGTGTCACACACCTCCCCTGGTCACACACACATGTGCACAGCATGCCCCCACCCCACACATGTGCACCCCCAGCTACAGCCCCCACACACCCACTCCACACCCCACCCTGCAGGGCCCTGTCCCAGCACCCATCCCTTGTGCCCCAGCACCCACACCCTGTGCCCCCAGCACCCATCTCCTGTGCCCCCAGCACCCATCCCCTTTGCCCCAGCACCCATCTCCTGTGCCCCAGCACCCACACCCTGTGCCCCCAGCACCCACACCCTGTGCCCCCAGCACCCATCTCCTGTGCCCCCAGCACCCATCCCCTGTGCCCCCAGCACCCATCCCCTGTGCCCCCAGCACCCACCTCCTGTGCCCCAGCACCCACCTCCTGTGCCCCAGCACCCATCTCCTGTGCCCCAGCACCCACCTCCTGTGCCCCAGCACCCAGACCCTGTGCCCCAGCACCCACGGCAGCGTGCACAGACGTGTGTCACAGCACACACGCCGCCTGCGCGGTGACCCGGCTGACCCAACCGGCAGCAGCTTGCTCTGCACCTGCTAATTACGGGCCCCCCCCGCCTCTGCCACCCCCCAGCGCCTCACGCCGGGGTCTCGCCAGCCTGGGCTTACTCACAGCGCAGGGAGCCGGGAGGAGGGGAGGGCTCCCCCACACCCACCAGCCACCCAGCCGGTGGGGCTTGCAAGCCCCCCTCTCCCCATGCCCCGGCAAGCATGGGGGCTTGTGACATTCACTGCAGGGCAGGGTAAGACCCTCCGGGGCAGGAGGCTCCCGCACCCCAGCGCTCCCCACCTACAGCACCTCCAGCACCCGCCGAGCCCTTTCTGGGTCACTGGGTTCCTGCACAGCCCTACCCGCGACTGCTGCCACCGCGGCCGAGCAAGGCACGGGGCAGCCCACGGACTCCTGGTGTCACCCCACGGCGACACGCTGGATCGCGCCGATGTGTTTGCACCCTGCGAAGCCGGGGGTGTGAGCACAGCCCCACTGGTGGGCTCAGAAATGGGGGGGGGGGGGGGGGGGGGGGGGAGCCTCCCTGGGGCAGCCCCCTGCCTTGGGGGCTCGGCAGGATAGGGCTGGCAGACCCCCTTGGTGCAGGCAGTACAGGCAAGGGCACAGCGAGCCAGCCCCTGCCCGAAGTGATGCACCCAAGCAGGGGCCATGCTGGCTGCCAGCAGAGCCGTGGCTCCCCCCCAAAAAAAACCAGCTGACAGCCCCTGCCTGCGCTCACCTCCCTGGCCCCAGAGCGTGCGGCAGAGCGCAGGATCCACGGGGAAATCCTGGCGACTGTCGTGCCACAGGCTCCGATTTCATCCAAATACAACCCCCCCAGCCCTGTCGGCGCCTGGGCTGTGGCCCCTGCAGCCGCCCCCACTGCATCAGGGGACCTCCCAGGCTCCCGATCCGCTGGTGGAGAAAGCACCTGGGGCTGCCACTGTCCTGTCCCAGGACCCAGCGCTAAACTTGGCTGCAGTGGGATTTAGTGGGGTTTCTGGTCTCTTTGCAGACACGACTTGACACTTGGGCTTGGGATGGAGCAAAGCTGTTTATAGAGCAAGGGGGGCAATGCCAGCTGCCAGGACACTTTCTGCTCAGTGCGTTCATCCCAGGACAGGCTCAGGGCATTAAGGGAATCACCTGAAGGAAAACAGCCCCAGGACCAGCACGGAGTGGGATGCTCAGCATGGCTCACCAGTGCCCTCCTGGAGGTCAACACCTCCTGCCAAGATCAGTTGCTCAAAGGTGACCAGGGAAGGGCATTACCAGTTGTCCTGGACACTTTCCAACCTCCCTTGGCCGTTCTCCCCTTAGGAACACCGGCTCCCCACAAGTCCAGCCACAGTCCCCAGCCCTTTGTGCAGGGATGGGGTGGGACACAGGGTGGGTGTCGTGTCCCCAAGCCGTGCCTCTCCTTCCACCCCACAAGCTGCCCATTCACTGGGGTCCCCAATGCCAGGCAGACCCACAAGGCACCCTCAGGGAGCAGAGCATGGACCAGGCTCTGTGTGTGACAGGCAGGGCTCCCTGCTCCCCCGAGGCTGCCAGGCCATTTGCCTTATCTGCCCATCCCTGGGTCTAGAAAGAGCAGCCCTGGGCCTGCCCCACAGCTTCGTTACCGCCACCCAAGGCCAGCATGGGCCACTGCACAGGCACGGCCCTTCCACCGGTGCTCTGCTTTCAGGTGGTGAATGGCTGGGCACAGCAGAAGGCAGTGGGTGGGCTGAGGTCCTCCTCTACCTGCCTGCCAGAGCCGGCTCCGGATGCTGGGTTACCCGGGAAACGGCGGATGACATCGCAGGGGAGGCAGGGAAACTCTGCCCGAGGTGTTCAGGATGCCATCGCCGTTGCCAGGGAAACGGCAGGAGACATCCCGCAGGTAAGGGAGGGTGGCAAAGAAGGGGGGGGCAGCGATGCACCCCGGCTTCGTCTGCCTTCTCCTGCAAGGGGGTCCCTGCCCTGCGCCAGACAGGCACATGCCCTGGGGGTCCCAATAGGGTCAGTTCCCACCTTGCCACCCCTCTGGGGCACTGGTGGGGGCTTTCCCCTTGGGGACATTGCCACCCCAACTGGGGCTACTCTGCTGGGATGGTGGCAGCAGGGAGAGAGGAGCCACTGCACCCCAGCCCTGGACAGGTGCTCTGCTGCCTGCTACCCGCCGCTGCTGCCTGCTCGCTTTGTCTCCCCACAGCGATGCCCAGGGACACGCTCCCCTGCCTGCAGCTCCCCAGCATCAGCCCATCCTTCAGTGCTCTGCCGGGGGGCTGGCAGCGATCCCACCCCAGGGCACCCCCAGGTTGCCTTTGGATTAACCACAGTCTCTGCTCTTCCCTCCAAGGGCTCACAAACACTGGGGACGCCCCAAGATTTCTTGCACTGCCCCAAACTGTCCCAGCTGTAAATCTCAGCTGTTTGCCCCCACCAGGGATGAACCATTACATGGTGTCCCCCCTCTCCAAGCCCTATTTGAACATACAAGGTGGTAGGAAAGTCACAGCCGTAGCCCACCATAGTGGTCTCTGGGCTGTGCTTGCACACACAGCGAGGCTGAAGGGATCCTTCCAGACCAGGTAGAAAACCAGCAGGACCAGGGGTAACAAGTAACCAGAACTACAGCGGGGGCTGCCAGGGGAGGGAAATGCAGCCTCTGGCCCCCAGCACATCTCTGAAAATGAATCAGCAACCACCCGCAGCCCGAGCAGGAGGCAGCACACCTGGGGAGGCAGCAGTTCCCTGTAGGATGCTGCAAGGCAACAGGATCACAACAATCCTCTTCTGCCCGTCTCAGAGGAGTTCACCACCCGAGGCAGAGCAGTTTTACCTATAATGGCAAAAATTACATCAGCCGGAGCTGACAGTCCTAGTGCTGCTCAAGGGAGGAGCTGAATCCACCCCAGCACCGCCACTGCCCCACGGGGCCGCTCTGACCCTGAGCAATGGGTGCTGCAAGGGGGCCGACTCCCCTCCTGCCAGCGGGACCGGGAGGCAGGTGGAGGTGCTCCAGGTCAGGCCATGAAGCATCCTCGGGGCTGTTTTTTAGTGCTGATGAGTCCCGCTGGAGCCAGAGAGCCTGAAAACCTGCCCTGCCTGCGAACTGCCAGTGATGCCACGGGCTGCCGGGCTCAGCCGCTCGCTGCTGCAGGACCTTCCTTGGGCCCACGCTGCCAGCGGGGTCTTGTCCTTCAGTTGGCGGAATCAGACACTTGGAAACAAAGGCACCAGAAAAAGGTGTCTGGGGGGGATGTGGGCATCACAAAATATCCAAAAAGGGGCAGGAGGAACTGGTGCCCAGACCACCAGGAATAAATCAGCTCTGGACTGCAGGGAGACGATGCCCTGAGCCCAAACCACAGGGGTTTGAACCCCATCCACAGCCCCCCTGGTCATTAATTTTGGGATTTTCCTGGGGAGGTGAGGGCATGGGGACCACAGCAGGGCTGGGGAGGAGTGCCATGGAGGGGGACAGACAGAAGATGCTGGGGGCAGAGGGAGGAGGTGTGGAAGCAATGGGAAGCCACGCATCACAGCACAAGGCAGCTGCTCCCGAGTCCTGTCACCTGGAAGCTCATCCCAAGGGGTCTGAGCACCCAGGTCACTTCAATACCTCCGAACTGGGGGGGTGACACCTCCAGCAGCTCCATGGGGGCTGTGGGCATCTGGGTACATCCCCATGCCTGGCGTGCCAGCTCTCCCAGCAGAGGTTGGGGGGTCGGGACACCCCCAGCTCACTGACGCCGGGGCTGTTTCCCAGGGGACCTGGCAGCCCTTCAGACGGCTGCCTTCCCCGCGGGGCCCCCACCCGGCTCCCACGCGCTGCCGGCCTCCCGGCTTCGTGACACTGAGCTTCAATTGAATTAGACGCTGCTGCCTGGGCAGCGCAGCCTGCAAACCATCCTCGAATTCCTGGGCACGGCGCCCACTCGCTGTCTGCAAGCCGGTCCCCGACCACCCACCCCCCCCCCCAAACCTCATCGCCTCCTCCCCCAGCACTGACCTAGAACTGAGGAGCCTCTGACCCCCCTCGAGCGAGCGGGTGGGGAGGGGGGTCTGGCCGTTCTCAGCGGGGCTCGTTACGCAATCAGCCCTGGTGAGCAATGCGGTCGGAGGGTGCAGCAGCCAGGGGGGAGCCCCCCGCACCTCTCCCCGCCGGGGTCAGCTGCGCTGCAGCAGCCGGTGAGCCAGCCCGTCCCCGCGCCAGCTTCCTCCGCTACAGAATGTACCGAGGGCCCCGGCGGCCCCAGCCAGGGACACGATGTGCTCCCCGCTCCAGGCCCTGTTTTTCCTGGCCAGGCTCCTGCTCCGCTGGCGGCGGGGCGGCCGGGCGCTGTCACTCAATGCAGCTTTTGTTCGCTCCCCACTCGCCTCCCTTCACACCTCCATCCCACCCCTTCAGCCCCTCCGTGAGCCCTCCAGACCCAGCCGTGACTGTCCCTGCCCGTGTCTATCCCCTGGCCTCTCCCACGGCTCCGCCACCACCTCGACGGCTTTTTTCTTCCCCCAAGTGTGGCCAGGGCTGCTGGCAGCGGCGGAGCCAACACTGTCCTGCTAGCAGGGCAGCCCAGCATCTCCAAAACCACAGACAGCATCGGGTACCTGCCAGAGCACCAGCCCCCAAACACCATCCCCCAGGAGGGAGAAGGACATTGTGTCCCTTCTCCTGGCCACGGCCTCATCCTGCTCTGTGTACAGCCTGCCGTTAATGGGTCCATCCATAACTCACCCGTGTGTGTTATGTGGGGCTCAGGACACAGCCCACGCAAAAGTCTCCCCTTGCAGGGCTCAGCACCATGCCGGCCCCATCCCTCTCCGTGCTGTACAGCACCGCTCCCCTCTGGGACCCCCGGAGATGAAGGGGTGAAACCCGTCTGCCACGGGGATGTGGGGAGGACAAGGGCACGGACCAGAGCATCCTTCAAGTCCTGACACCCGCTGGAAAATGTGTATTTGAGATCAGCACAGCTGCTTATTTCAGCTCCCCCATCTTTAAACATTTTCTATAGTAAAAGCAAAGTAATCGCTACAAACCGAAACTGTTGATATGTCATTTAACCCCGCAGGAGCTGGCTGCTGGCTGCCCAGCGCTGCCGGTTTTCCTGCCTTCCCCTTTCAGCCACTCTGCTATCATCTGGGCCAGTTGACCCAAATTTGCTTTTTATTTGTGGAAAAAACCTCTGCATCAGCAAATGTTACCCAACTGTCTCGAAACCCAGCTCTCTACGCCCCAAACCTTCCCTGATCCCAGGAGCCATCCCCATGCCCCATGGCTCGGCACAGCACGGCTGGCATGGGGATCCCAGTGCCACGCACGCTGGGAACCAGTACAGAGATTCATCAGGGTAAACTCCAAAGGCTCAGGCACAGCTGAGCGCGAGGCCAGACCTCCTGCCCCACAGACCCAGGCTGTGGGGCCGTACAGGGTGAGGATGAATAGGAACCGCATCCCCAAGAGCACCCCCACAGCCACGCGTGCCACCGCTGCCTTCCCAGCCCTGGGAGGGCGCGTCCTGCTCCCAGGGCTTGACAGGGGGCAGAAGGGACATGGTCACCCAAGCAGGGCTGCTCCGGACCCTCATCACCCCCAACATCACCGGCAGCTCTGGCTGAGCCGTGCACGTGGCCCTACACGAGGGCAGTTGGTCGCAGGGCTGGGACCCCCCCAGCTCTGCAGTCCTGGGGAGCCATCAGCGACACAAATCTCCCCGTCCCCTGACAGCACCACCACCCCCCTCACGCCCTGGCACCACGGCAATCACCCAGGGACACTCCCTCCATCCCTCACATCCCTGCCCATTGCCTAGAAACAGCCAAACCTGCTCCCACCCCCAGGCACCCCCAGTACCCCACGGATTGAGCCTGGTGGCATCGCTCCCGTGTCCCAAAGCCCCTCTTTTTTTTGCCCCCCTGTCATTTTGCGGCTGCTTTCCTCCCTAGCAGCGGGAGGGGGGGGATCTTTCCTGCATCCGTCTGGCAGCTAAGCCCCTGTCGCCACGGGGGCATTAGCACCAGAGCTGCAGGGAGCTCCCCGGGGAGAAGTAAGTGGATCAAAGGGTTTTAGCAGCAGACGGCTCCCAGACAGATCTGGATCGTCTTCAAGGCGGCCACTTGCGGCTACAAATGCACTTTCTGCCTGCAGCTCCCCAGCCAAAAGTTTCACACCGGCTTTATTGCGTTTAACCCCTCGCTGCTCCCGGCCTTGCAGGCGCTTGGGGCCAGGAGCTCCCGGCCCCACAGCTGGATCCTGGATGGATGGAGTCTCGACCCCCCCCGGGTCACTCAGCCCTGCAGGAATGGCTGGAGGGATCGGGGTGCCATGTGCTTGAAAAGACAGGGTGTCCTGAGCCAGGCAGCGAAACGACCCCCTTGCTGGTCCTGCTCACCCCAGCATCCCTGGAGGAAGGCGAGGAGGAAGCTGAGGCACATGGCCTGGGGAGCAGTGGGGGGGCAGCAACACTCCCAGGGGCACACACACCAACCCACTCCTCCATCCCCTGTCCGTGCCGCCCCCCAAACCCCTGGAGCAGGTGGCAGGTGACAGACACCCGTCTGTCCCACCCCGCCACCCCAGTCAGCCTGCCCCCCCTTTATGGCACCCCCAAAGCCAGCCGGTGCTTGCCAGGCAGCGTGGCAGGGAGACGGGGCAGGGAGAGGCTTTGTTGGAGTAATGCTGCTATGAATTATTCAGAGCGTGAGGATAATTATAGGAGCCCCCTGGTTCTGCTCGATCTCCGCAGGCAGGAGCAGGATTTGTGCCATGGAGAGGGCTGGGGGCAGGGAGAGGGGACCCGGGGACCAAGGCCATCACCGGCCCCGTCTCCCTGGGGCTGTGCCGTCATGGGGTGCCCCAGTGAGGCAAGAGGGGACCCTGAGCAGCCTCTCCTCTGCTGAGGAGCCACCTGTGGGTCTTGGCTGGGGTGGGCGGGCATGGGGTTGTGCCACAGACCCCTGCAGCTGCGTACTTGCTGGGGCCTTGCTGGTTAAACTGGGAGCTTTGGGGAGCCAGGCTGGCCCCACTGCAAGCACTGCCCGTCCCATGTCTCCCCTTGCTGCTCCATGTCTCTGCTTATCGACCCGTGGTGGTGCAGCACCCCGCACTTCCCACCTCTGCAGCCCACATTCCATAGTCCCATACCCCAAAACTCCCAGCACTCCATCCCAGTCTTCCCACAGCGCCGTACCCCACAACTCCCCATCTCGTTTCCCAAACCTCAGCTGTGGGGTGACCCCTCCGAGTCCTGCACAGGCATCGAGACATGTCCCTGTCTCCCAGGGATGGGCAGCAGGACAGGCACAGAAGCACCTGCCAGGACCCTGCTGCACATTCCGGGGGTCCCCACCTCAAAGCCCACAGCCGCCACCGCAAGCCCAGCACGGGGCTGCTGCTGCCACAAGCCCTACGGCCTCACAGCCGGCTCGGGGGCCTGGCAGCTCCCCTGTACAGCCGCTTCTTGGCTGGCGCGCTCAGGCTCCAGGACGGAGGGAAAACAAGAGGGGGTCAGCCAAAAAATACACACGAGGGGTGAGCGGATCCCACCACCGGGATCCCAGCACTGCCTGGCCGTGAATGGGGCACGGGAAACCTCAGCCAGACGGTCCCAGTGCATGGGAGGACACCTAAGGACACGCTGCTTGGAAGCCAGGGGATGTTGTGTGGGTACCGGGGGGGCCATGCCTGGTGCCACCCACCAGCACGGGGTGGGGGGCATGCGTGTGCCCTGCGGTGCTGTCCTGGCAGCAGCGGGGAGGTGGCTGGACCACCTCTGAGCAAGCATCTCGCTGGCACAGCATGTGAGGAGGGGCCCATCCTGCAGCTCCAGAGGGGTCTGAGGCGGCACCTCCTCGCCGCGTCCCGGGGGTGAGGCAGACCCCACGGCGTGGCTGGGTTAGCTCCCCTCAGCCCGGCATCTGACGCACCCGTCTGGCATTTCCTCATTACACTGAGGGCTGCTGTTCGCTGCGTGCGTTTGCCACAGCGTTGTCAGCGGTGGAAAAAAACTATTTTGCAGGCTTGGCAGCGCGCGGTGGGAAAGCAGGGTGAGCAGGAGTGCTCTCCAAACATCCATCACACCAATGTGGGCCAGGATGCAGAAGTGTGCTGGGGACCCCCACCCCATGACAGCAGAGGGTGGTCCCCAAGGGACAGCACTGCACCCCCAGACCCAAGGGGGTGCACATCTCAACTGCTCATGCTGGCATGCCACGCAGCGAGGGGGGACAGAGGTTCCCCCCCAGCTCATCAGCCCCCCAGTGACATCCCGTAACCCCCAGAGCACAGAGGGGTCGTGGAGGCAGAGCCAAGCACACCGGGGCTCACGGGCATTGTCACCCAGGTACAGCAGCCTGGCAAGATGGAGCTTCCCAGTGTTCAGGGTGTACTGGGCCAACTGGGACTCCCACAGAAAGGCAGGTGGCAGCGCCCAAGCTGTGACTTCAAGGTCACCTTACTGAGGACCAGATGTGTGGGGCAGGGGGCCGGCAGCTCTGGGAAAAGCCGAGCCCATGGTGCAGTGTGTGAGGGCACCCTCCTGCCTGCTCCTTCTCCCAGCAGCCCCAGGTTAGCAGGGGGGGCACAATAGGTATGGGGTGGGCTGGGTGGGGGGTGAGAGGGCGGTGGGGTGTGGGTACAGGGTGTCCAGCAAGCACAGGTGGGTTTCTGGGTGTGCAGGTTCAGGGTATGGGATGCACGGGGGGATTCAAGGTACGGGGTGCACAGCGGGAAGGGGTTTGCAGAAAGCACTGTCTGCGTGGCAGTCTGGGCAGGTGGGGTAGAGGGTGCAGAGTTTGGGGTGCAGGGTTTGGGATGGAGAGTTTGGGGTGCAGGGTTTGGGGTGCAGGATGCAGGGAGCAGAGTTTAGGACACACAGTGCAGGGTGGAGGGTGCAGGTTCTGGGGTGCAGAGTGTGGGGTGCAGGGTACAGGCTTTGGGGAGCAGAGTGGGTGGTGGCAGGTGCAGGTTTTGGGGTGCGGAGCACAGGGTGGTGGCCTGGCACGGTGCAGCACTTCAGGGAGGTTCATGCCGACGCGGGACCCTGCGTGCCTCGGGCTGACATTCCTGCCGCTCCCACCTACGCCCAGCAGCCACCCCACACCCCGGCCTCCCCGCTCCGCCTCGGCGCTCCTCGGGGCCGCGGCTGACCAGGCCTGCCCCGGCCGTGCCCGGGCAGGCTGCGCTCCCCCTGCCAACCCTGCCGGCTGTGGGCCAAGCCTGGCACAGCTCCCCATCCCCGCTGCACCCGTCCCAGCACCCTGCGCGGAGCCCAGGCACGTCTCCAGCTGCCTGGCATCGTGCCTTCACCCCAGCCCCTGCCCCATTCCCACCTGCCTGCCTGCCTCTGCCCTCCAGGGCTGCCCGTGGGGCGTGTGCCCAGCCCTGTTGCCTGTTGGAGCCCTGTGGGCCGCAGGCAGCTGCCTGGAAGCGAGGCATGTCGGGCACAACTGCAAGGATGTGGTGGGTCCCAGGGCTGGCATGGCGCAGGGTGGGCAATGGCTGGTCCCCACGCGCGGGCAGAACCACCGCTCAGCCTCTGCACCGGGGCCAAAGGCAATCACAGGGAGGAAATACAGCATCCTGCATCCCGCCACTTGGTACCCACAGCCCCGGGAACACGCTGCGGAAGGCATCAGCCAGGGGCTGCTGTCATGCTTCTCAGATTTGCCTTAAAAATATGAAATCCAGCAGGAAGTGGAGCAGCCCCCCAGACCCCATTGCCCCCCATCACGGGCAGCCAAGCCCCTGCCTTTCGCCCAGGCGTAGGTGAGCACAGATGAGTCGCGCTCCGCTGCCACACACACACATTCACCACCCGGTGTCCCGCAAGAAATCAAAACAACGGGACCTGCAATTAATACCTGTGATAGAATAGAGCTGATTATAATTGGCACGATAATTGCGTTACACCTAGGGAAGGGTATAAGCAGAAAGCCCTGCAAAAGAGACTCTTTGTCTTTGCTTTTTTGTTTTCTCTCCAGCTCACAGGTAATAGCCAGGAACGGGCAAACCCTCTTTTAATGGACTCTTAACAATGCTGTAATTTCCCTTTGCAGGGAAAGTTTTCCAAACAGTCAAAGATTCAAAACAAAGCAATGATTGTTCCTATTAGCATTAAATTCTACTCTGGGAGAGAGAATAAATCAAGCAAGGGGATTCAATTCAAAACAGAACTATAAAAAATCCAATAATGATTTTTTAATATTAATAAGAAAAATATATTGTTATGCACCCTTAGCATTTAAACTTCTAATCCAATCAGCGCAAAGTGCAGAGATAAATCACAGCCGCAGAGGAGAAGGGAACAACCATCAAGCAGGCAGCAATAAAATGCTGTCTTACATCCCTGGGACAGGCATAGGTTTGACAGTCTCAAAAAAAAAAAAGCCAAAATTTATGAGCCTGTCGCTCCACAAGCTTGTTAATTCCTTCCCTGCATCCTCGCACGCGCCCTCCACCTGGGGCAGGGAGGGTGCGAGGGCCGGCTGCCGGCCAGGCAAGTTGCAGGCAGGGGGTGACAGCAGGCATCCTGCCTGCCTGAACCCACCGGCGTTGCGGAGCTGGGGACTTGCCCTTCTTCATCCTGCTTAAACCTGCTCCCGGCAGCCGTCGGCTCCCAGCAGCTCCGGCTGGCTCTGCAGAAGGACAGGCTGGTCGCCAGGATGGAGCCAGCAGACCCGCCGCTAAAGGAGGTCACAAGTGTGGTCACAAGTGTGGTCCCAAGCACCGTCCCAATCGTGGTCTCCCCACCTCCTCCATCCTTAGAGGTTGTGTGTTTCCGATCCCGCGCTACCGAACACATCCGAGAGCCTGGGCAGGCTCTAGGGATGCTCGAAACCTCAGCACACACTTATGCGCTCCCCGCTCCCACCAGCAGCACAGACGCCAGCCAGTGGTACCCACATGGCCCCCCGGCCCCCCTCTGCTCCCCATGCCACGGGTCTGCACAGTCAGAGCAGCAAAGCATGAGACCCTGTAACCCCCCTGCGGAGCCGGCCGCCCCACTGGGCGAGGAGATACCCCCACTTTGCCAGGGTCACAGTCCAGGAATAATGTCAGTAAGGCTCCCCCCACGGCTCATGCCGCGCCATCCCTGTTGAACTCATTACAGGTAACGGCCCTGCAATTCACCCCCCTGATTTATCGGCTCCAGCAGACGATGCGCTGCCACAGGGGCCAGTGACGAGCCCAGACGAGCAGCAAAATGCCACAAAACGCAGCCAGAGCATCTCAGCTCTCCCCAGGTCCCCCCAAACCCCGAATCTTCGCACTCCTGCAGAAAGCAGCTACATTCAAGGGGAGGGAAATGCCAAACCACGGCAGGAGGAAGGAGGAGCAGCAAAGCACCTGCAGCTGGCGGTCCCGGCCATGCGACGGCTGAGGACAAAAGACATCTCAGCCATGCGGGGAGTTCCCGGCCGTCTGGCAAATTGCTGACGCCACGAACCAGGGCGAGAGGGCATTTGGGGACAGGGGGACGGACACGCTGATCCTACTTGGGAGCGCCCTGAGGTTTCATTCCCGCTGGCTCCCAGCGGCACTGATCCTGGAGGGGGCTGATGAGGGGGCAAAGGATTAATTACAGCTATTACAGGTTCAAACCTGTGGAGCATTTCTGCTTCACTTTCGCTTCGGATGGTTTGGGCAGAGGGTTGGGGAGCCGCTGCCAGGCTTGTCCCCACGCTCCCCACCTTGGCACCACTTGGGTCTCACACAGCCAGCGACATCCTCTCTCAGGGCAGCAAATCTGCTCCCCGAGGAGTAGAAAGCACCCCAGCCCTCCTGGCAATTTGCAACATGTTTTAAGGAAAAAAAAAAAAAAAAAAAAAAAAAGAGGTGATCCAACCCTGCACCTGGGTTTTGGACCTAAAAGCAGCACTAGGAGCACATCCCACCATCCCCACACTGCCCTGCCGTCCCTGCCAGCCTGGCTGCTGGAGGAGATGCCAGCGGTCCCTGGGGTGGCACAGCCACCAGCACACGGAGCCGTTACTGGAAGGGGCTTGGGGACCTCGGAGAGTGAGCAGTGTCACCACTCAGGGCACCTCCAGGCTTTCCCACCGCACTCCGAGCAGCATCTGGCTCCCTGGCACGCAGCGCCCATCCCCGGCACCATCCCTCGGGGCCCTCGGCAGCGCCAAGGCCGAGCACGGAGCTGGCACGGCCCGCGAATGCCCGTCTCCTCTGTACCCCGGGGCTGGCCCCGGCTGCAGCCTCCTCCCAGTCCCGCAGGAGAGGAGCCAGACACCCTGGGAGACACAAAGGCTGCCCCGGGGAGGGAAGGGCGTCTGGCAGCGCCAGGCTGCCCCGTGCTGGGCCGCGGGGAAGGGGGTGGCCTTCCAGGGGGGAACCCAGAGCCCGCCCGGGGGTGCCAGCATGGAGTGGGCAAGCAAAGGGGGGGTTTGAGGAGGGGGTGGTTTGAACTTTTGAACCGGCAGGCAGGAGATCAGTGCATTACCTTAACGCGAGTTAAAAATAACCGTCTCGTCTCTTGAAATGAGCCTGTCTGCAATTACAGCTTGGCATGTCTGCTCCAGAGCGTCCCCGGGCTGGCACCGCGCCAGGTGGCAGGCGGCTCCGAACAACCCTCGCCTTTCTTCTCTTCCTTGGGGTTGGCTTTTTTTCTTTGTTTTTTTTCGGTTGGGTTTTTTTGGTTTGTTTTTTTTTTTTTTTCCCCCCCCCTTCCCAGCAAATCAAAGGTGGCTGCTCGGCGCCTTGGCTCGGGCTCCCCCCCCCCACCCCACCCACCGAGCCACAGCCACATCTTCAAAAGCACCCGGCCCCCGCGGTACCCACCGCCCCACAGCAAGGCCATGTTGTGCCCCCCCGCTCCCCAAGGACAGGGGGGACGCTGCCCCCGGCCCATGCTCCCAGGAGGGCCGTGTAGGGGCACCAGCCAGCCCGAGGCGCGTTCGAGGGTCCTTCCCCGCGCTGCCCTTGCGCACCCGACGCGCATCTGTCTGCAACGTGTGGGCGCGAGCGCACGTGGGAGCGCACACGGGCAGCCGGCACACGTGCGTCGTGTGTGCACGCGCCGCGCCCGAACGCACCCGCACAGGCGTGCGAGGGAACACGTGCAAATTCAGACGTGCGCGCACAGGCGGTGGGTGCCCTGCGGCGTCACTGCCTGCAGCTCCCCGCGCTCTGCCCAGCCCCGCGGGCAGGCTCAGGCAAGGGTTTGCCTGCACCAGGGTATCCAGGTGGCAGAGACGTTGCCCCCCATGTGCCAGCACCCCACTGTCAGTTTGGGAATCCTCCTCTGCCCCCCAAGCCCCAGGGGAGCAGTGAGCCAGGCTCACAAGTGGCGGGTACAACGTGCCATCAACCCAGTGTCCGTGCCCACAGGGCCAGGAGGCAGAACAGCCCAGGAGCCTCCCCGCTGCCCAGCCCTGGCACAGCACACAGCCCCGACGGGCACAACACAGGGTGGCAGGGGGGTGCTGTGGAAGGGAAGGATGAGCCCCCTCCTTAAAACAGTAGGCACCAGCCATGCAGACCCCAACGTCACCCCGTCCTGCTGCTAACCTCCCGGGGGCAGCCCCTGCTGCTGCCCCCCACCCCACAGGATAGCAGCGGTCCTGGGGGGGGCTGGACACCCCACAGCCAGACCCATAGCAGGCGGCAGCTCAGGATGCTCTGGCATGCTGGAGCATCCCCTCTGGGAAGGAAAGGACCAGCCTGCTTTGGGGGTCCCCACACCCCCTCCCAGCGCCGGCTGCCTCCTCCTCCCCGCGGCGGGTGAAAGCAAGCTTTGTGCCGGGGCTTTCAGTTCTGGCTGGCGCCCAGCCAAGGCACCACATAATAATGAACAGATGCTGTCCAAAATGAGCTTCAGCGGCAGACAGGCGAGCCTCTCCGCGTGTCCTTCCGTAACCCAAAGTGCCTTTCACCTCAGCTCTAATCAGGCACCTTCAGCAGGAGACAGGAGCCGACGGGAAGTGTCGGGCTAATTAAAAGTAATGCAATCGGGGAGTGGCGAGCCCACCACCGGTGGGTGTGGGAAGGCGGGGGGGAAGGCAGCTGCCTCCCCGCAGGCAGGGCCGCGGTGCATTGGGGTGGCAGGGCAAGGAGGAGACTCCATAGCCAGCTCCAGAGCAACCCCATGGAAGACCCAAGGGCACGGAGACAGCGGGGCTTGGGGTGGACCCCGGGGATGGTGGGGGCAGCCTAAAGGCTGGGGGTCCAACCATGCCCAGACCCCGCTGCAGCGGTGGGGAGCGGGGATTCATCCCCTTCCTGCGTGCTGCCTCTGCGAGGACACAGTGGTGAGAGGTGTCCAACCCTCTCCCTAAGCCCAGGGGATCTCCCACTGCCGGCAGCATCCCAGCGAGGATCCCACCGGGATGGGAAGCCAGGCCAAGGAGCTCCAGCTCGCTCCCACATCACACCTGGCTCAACCCAACGGGGGCATAACGTCCCTGGGAAATATCTGTGAGGCTTTTTAACTACGAAGTCAAACACCACAAAATTCATTTCTCAGCCCAGGATGCTGGTCCTCCCATCACAGCACTGGGCAAGCGGGAGGGAGGGATGCGCACAGGGACCCGCACGTGGGGATGGACGGAGATAACGCCCGGCTGCGAGCGCTCTTCTAGTCCACAGGATCTTAACTGTAGTTTATATTCCAGCGGTTATTAAAAATAAAGGGGGGGAGTGGGGGGAAAAGCTAAGAGCAGAGCAAGCTGTTCATTTGGAGCCTTTCCCTTGGGTTTAATAAAGCCCCACTCACTGCTGTAGTATCATTTTTATGCTATCATAAAGCTGGACCATTTAGCAGGTTTGTGTTACTTCAGCAGTTAGCGCTGCATGAAAAGCGATTCCAGAAGAAGGGGGGGGGGGGGAGGAAAATTAGAAGAAAGATGAAAACCTCCAAAAGGAGAGAGAAAAATGAGGCAGGAAGGAGGAAAGGAGCCTGAGGGATTCCTCACAGCCATGCCGCCAGCAGCACCGGAGCACATCACGGCAGCTCGGCGGGAAGCAAGCGGCTCTCTCATCCCTGCGTGAAGTTGGGGACAGGCAAGGAGTCCCCTGCTCCAGCCCCGGGACGCTGAAGGCTCGGGTACCCCCGCCCAGCATCCCAGGGGACCCCACCTGTGCTGTGGGAAAGGGGTGGGGGGGGATCCCCTGACATCAGGGGGACCCCCAGGGGTATTACACCTGTGGGGACCAAAAAGCTGGGGCGGCTTATCCGGGGGCTGTTGGGGGATGAAGCAGAAGGGTTTCCCTGAGGCGAAGGAGCTGGTGGCTCCTCCCGGGCCTGTCTGTCCCCGGGGACAGCCGGGCTCTTCTGGGCAGCTCTCCGGAGAGCATCGGGCTCTCCACGCTGCTGGAAAAAATCTCCATATATGGAGAGGATGGGGAGCCATGCGCCGAGCTGAGCTGAGCCAAACCGCCCCAATGGGGGCCCTGAGCGGGCAGCCCCACGCTCAGCCCTGTGCCCCGGGGCCGTGCCCTCTGCCAAGCCCCCCAGGCCGGGTGGCACACACAGCTCTAATCCCAGGGCAAATGGGAACGAGCCCACTGTGCGCCCCCAGAACCTTGTCACCCCCACAGCCGTGTCATGCCATCCTTCCCGTAACCCGCTGCCACCGCCCCACGGCACCACCTGCTCCCTCGCTAGCACCCAGGCTGCCCTCCGCGAGGGGAAAGTCTCCCCCATTAGTCCCAGGTGCTGGTTTCCAGCCTCTCCAGCCACACTGGGCAACAGCCCAGGCAGATGCACTAGCCCCCATGAAAGAGGGGAAGGGCAGGGGCTGGGGCAGCATCAGCGACAGAGCACGCAGTGCCAGGAGCAGCCCCTCTAAAGGATGCTCCTGCCGTGCCCAGCGGGGTTGTGCTCCAGGACAGGGCCATGGCTCTGCCCCCTGGCAGTAGCTCCAGCATCTCCACACCCAGCAGGGAGGTGAAGCACGCCAGTACACCCCAAACCCTTGGGCTGCAAGAGGCACTCAGACTATGCTACCACCTAAACACCCTTTCCACCCATTTTTCTCCCCAATTCATTTCCATCCTGCCCTGAAAGGGGAAGGTGGCATTTGGCGCGGGGGGGGGTGGGGGGGGGGTGTGTCTCTTCAGGGTGCTCCCAGCTCCCATGGGCCAGCAGGACCCGGTGGCCCCGGTCCCCCACGCTGGGAGCAGCCGCCACACTACCAACCCAGCAATATAAAGGAGGAGGAGGTGTAGGGGAGGGCTGGGAAATTAAGGTTTTCAGCGCTGTCAGAGCTGCATCAAACAGGCATCCACCAGCTGATTGCTTGATTGTTATATTTTGGATGTCAAACCGGAGCAAGCAGAAACCTTTAAAATGCATCAGTGCCGCTGCCTTTTTGACGGAGGGTGTTGGTTTCCCATTAACAAGTGGAAAGCGTGAGCTGGAGCAGAAAACTTCAAGCGCTTTGGAATTGATAAAATAACAACTCCCTAATTAAGCAGAACTGTCAGTCAACGGGCGCCTGCTGCCCTGCATCGGGAAGCAGCAGCAGCAGCTCCCAGTGCAGGAGCTCAACGTGCCAGCCCAGTCTGCTGCAGCACAGGACACACACACTCCGGGGGGGCAGCGGCCAGAGCATCCCCTCCCCTCCCCATTAGACAGGGCTGGGTCCTGGTCCCGATGCTGAGCACAGCCGAGGTGTTTAGAGACTGTGCCTCAGTTTACCTCAGCATAAAACCAAGTAATGCAACACGCAGCTTGGCAGGGAAGGAGAGGCCTGACCCCAAAATGCACCCCATGCTGGCATCCTTCCCCTCCGAGAGATAATGGATGTGGGAAAGGGTCCTGCTGGGAAAGTCCCCCAGTGCCAGAGCTGGGGGGGGGGAGGTTTGGGGAAGTCTTGCCAGACCACCAGCGGCACAGCCAGCACCCTGTGGGGGTTGCCATGCCCTCAGCCGGGCTCCCAGCCCTTCGCCGTCCTGCTCCTCCCAGCGTGGGGAGGCTGCGAAGGAGCTAATTAAAGGAGCAGCCCATTACCCGAGACCCCCCTCCGACACTGCTGTGCTGGGTAATGAAACGCTTTAAATCCGCCATGCTTCTCCCAGGCCTGGGGCAGGAGGGACGTGGCATCTCCAGTCGCTCTTTAATAAGCCGCCAGCAGCTCGTTACCACAAAATTGACTGCCCAGCGCTCTGGGTGCTCCCTCCGCACCACCAGCTGCCAACCGGCCCGGGGAGGGATGAGCAGGGGCACCCAGGGGGTCTGGGGCAGGGGACAGCCAGGAGGGACATGGGGAAAGTGTTTGACCCCTGACATACTGGTGTCCAAGAAGACTGCCAAGCAAAGGGGGTCTCTGCACGCTGCTTCTCACCCCGGGCTCTTGCCAGCCCTCGCACTGCCAGCCCCACTGGGGATCAGGCACCTGCAGCATCAGGACAGGCCCCAGGGTACCCTGCCCTGCCCTGCCCGCTGTGTAGGCAGGTCAGGCAGGGCGTTTTGCTGGGCAGCCCTAGGCCTGCCCGTCTGCCCCGTGACCAGCCCGAGCTCTTGGCCGGGCCGGGAGGTTTAAGCCACAGTGTCAACGCATGGGGGGCTGCCAGGAGAGAGCAGGCAGCAGCGGCACAGCCCGGGCAGCAGAGCCGCCTGCCCACAGCCCAGGGGAAAGTAGGCAGAGCCACGACGGAGCCATTCTGACCCGGAGATGGGCCAGGAAGGTGGAGAGCACCCCATGCCAGGGTGCACCCAGGGGAGCCCACCTGAGCAAGCAGCCCCTGCAAATGCCCCTTCGTGCCCAACAGCTGCTGGACCCCGAGCCTGTCCTCCCCCCTCGCACATCACGCAACACAAAGTCTCCAGGGGTGCAGCCCCCTCGAGAAAGCCACCAACCCCCACGCTGGGTTACAGGGCTCCACTGGTAGCACCCTGGGCAGTGCTGGTATGGGGACACGGACAGGCACCGCTCCTACCCCAGGGGACAAGGGACACCAGGAAGGGTGTGGGGGGCAAAGGGCTGAACAACCCACATTGCTCCCACACACTCCCTGGTGGAGGCTGTGCCAGGAGAAGGTGTTGGCCCTCCTGTGGCCCTGGGGACCCCAAGGGTGACAGCTGACACAGGGAAAGGCCACTCCTGCTTTCCCGGGAAGATGCCCTCGAGGGTCGCCTCTGCCAGGATTGATGCGAGCAGGCAACGCTGCCGTCACAGCCTGTCCTTGCCCAGGGGCCAAAAGCCAGTGCCAGCATAGGCGGGACGGGAAGCCTGTGCCACCTTGTACACCCGCACAGACACACCCGCGTGTTGCCACTGTCCCCTGTGCAAGCCCTGTCATGCCCAGAAAGGACACGAGTCACTCTTCCATCCCGCGCAAGCCATGGGTGGATCAAACCCCAGCACTCGCCTGTGACAAGGGTGGCTGCTGGCCCTGCCATCCCCAGCCAGGGTCCTTCCCACCCCAGGAGGGCTTTTCTCGATGGCTTTGGCTCGTGTGCCAGTGCGAGGAGACATGAGCATCCCCCCCTTCCCTGCTCCTGCCTGGCCACGGCTCTGTCCCCTCACCCTCATTGCCCCGGGCTGCCCTTCAGGGACACCCGGCTGGGGGGGGTCCCCAAGCGTCCCACACCCTGGTGACACACACACAGCTGCCTGGGAATCCCTTCGCTCCTCATTCCAGCCCTCCCAGCCACTGGTCCAGAGCCCTGACAAACCTTCTCAGCACGTCCCCAGAGCCCATCGGTGTGCACCTTCCACTGTTCCCCACGGGTCCAAGACTTGGGGAGAACCTTCTCCCCCAGTGTGTGCCCAGGGCCATGCAGGTCTTGTCGCGGGTGGAGGTTTGAGCGGCCTCCACGCAACCGCCGCTTCCTGTCACCTCCACAGCCCCCAACATCCTCCCTGGTGAATCTCCGCACTGGGGGGGCACCAGCTGCCCCCTGCCCACCCGTCACGAGTGGGGCAAGGCAGGGAGGATGCCCAGCCTCCGCGCAACACCAGCTCCCATGGCCCGGCCACGGGTGCCGCAGACAGACGGAGTCTGGCCTCCCTGCCCCAAAAGAGCCCCGTTTGCAACCAAGAAGGAACCCCCACAGCAGGCCGGGTCCGGCCACCTCCGACAGAGCCAGGGCACGCGGTGCCAGGACCGCAGGCTGGTATGAAAGCCCCTGAAGCCTCCTTACACACTAATCACACTGGAGGTGACAGGGCTTAGGGGAGGGCTTAAGAGAAACCGTCTCCTTTTTACTGACACCATCTGGACACAGGCGATCTGATCTCTTTCCCCTTCCCAGCGCGGAGCCCGGCGAGCGACACCCGGAGGGGCAGGGGCCGGTGTGACCCCCCCCACCCCGGGACCTGGCACCTGTCGAGCCCTCGCCCGGTGCCAGGGTGGCCGGTGCAATGTGTCCCCAGCTCGCACCAAGCGTGAGGGGCATTACTGCCCGCGCCAGGGATTTCTAACAAGCCCCCGGTGCCAGGCGGGAGCAGAGCTGGGGAAAGCCAGCGTGGAGCCGCGGGGGCCGTGTGCTGCCGACGTGGCCCCCCCGGGAGGGGGACGCGGCCCCCCCGGGAGGGGGACGCGGCCCTGGGGAAGGCGGTGGCTGAGACAGGGGAGACGCACTGGGTGACAGCCAGTCCGGAGACACCTGTTTGGGGACAGCCCTGCCTCCGGCTGTCCTCCCGGGCACACCGCTGGCACTCAGGGCCCACAGGCGGGGACAGGCAGGACTGTCATTCACCGTACCCCGACACTCGCACGCCAGCGGGAGAGCCGGCCGTGGCCACCCTGCCCACTGCGGCCACCCTGCCCGCCGCCATCCCCTCTCCGTGCCGTCCCGCGGGGACGATGGCGGCACGGCGCCCTGGCTCTGCCGTACCACCCAGACCCAGGCCAGCGGGTGAACCGGGGACAAGCTCAGACCGGCTCCAACGAGCGACACCACGAGGCACCGACTCTCCCCAAAACTTGACCGAGCCCTTATCCCCCCAGCCGTGAGGAAAGCGGGGATCCCCCAACCCCCCTCTCCCAGGCAGGGACAAGCTCTGGCTGCCCCGGGGGAAGCACCTTTGGGGAGCCTTGGGGAGCAGGGGGGAAAGTTGCGGTGGGGTTTGGGTCGGGGGGGTCAGGTACCTTCCAGCCGGCGGAGCTGTTGCTGTCTCCTTTATCCTTAAAGTAGGGGACGTATCGCACCATCCAGTCGTAGATCTGGGAGAGGGTGAGGCGCTTCTCGGGCGAGCTCTCGATGGCTTTGGTGATGAGGTCGGCGTAGGAGAGGTTGCCCCAGGCGTTCCTCCGGGAGGTCTTGGCCTTGCGGAGCTGCCCGACGTCCGCGCCGGGGGGCGGCAGGGAGGCGGCGGCGGCGGCTCTGCGCTCCGCCGGGGCCGCCGCGTTCTCGGCTCCCTCCCCGCCGCCGGCCGCCAGCGCCGGGGGTCCTCCCGCCGCGCCCCCATCCTCCTCCTCCGCCGCGAAGTCGGGGTGGGGGAGAGGCCAAGTGCAGGACCGGGGCCGGCTCTGCGGCTCGAAATCCGGGTCGATCTCCACCTGATGCGCCTGGAGCTTTTCTTCCATGGTCCCCTCCCCGCCGCTCCCACCCCCCCACCCCCCGCCAACAACCCCCTCCCCGGAGTTACGGTCGGTTTCCACCAAAAAAAAAAACAAAAACCCCACAGACAAAAACAAAAAAAAAAAAACACCAAAAAACCCCAAAACACGAGAGGGAGAGGAGTGCGAAGAAGGGCTCCAAGCTCGGATGGAAGGGGAGAAGGGAAGGAGGAGCCGCTCCGTGCGCCCGGGTCCTGGCGGGGCGCAGCCCGAAGTCCGGCGGAGCTCTAGGAGGCGGCTCTGCCCGGCTCCGCGCCGGGGAGCGGGAGGCTAACGGGAGAGACGAGCCGGGGGGGACGCTGCATATTCATCGGTCGCCTCTCCAGCCCCGGGCGAGACGCGGGGGTTGGTTTTTGGTTTGGTTTTGATTTTGTTTTGGTTTTTTTTGTTGTTGGTTTTTTTTGTTTGGTTTTTTTTTGTTTGTTTTTACCAGCCGCGGAGCTCCGGAGTCGTTCCCGGCACGATGGCCAGCGGGGCGGCAGCGGGCGGGCTGGGCTCGGGGGCTGCCGCATCCATCGGCGGAGGCTGCACCGGGCTGGCGGCGCGGTCAGACAGCAACAGATGAACCGGAGCGACCGGCGGCGGCGGGCGGCATCCTCGGCCGGGGACCGGCGTACTCCGGAGCCGGGCGGCGGGGGGCACCTGGGCGGGGAGAAGCGGGATGGAGGTGGCGGGGATGAGGAGGAGGAGGAGGAGGGGGGGGGGGGGGAGGAGGAGGAGGAAGGGGTGGGGGAAGCTTTTGGCACGGCGGACGCGCAGCCTCCCCCTCCGGGGCGGCTCGGGGCCGCGGCGGGCGGCCCGGCGCTAAGTCCGGCGGCGCGGCGGAGCCATGCTGGCGGGAGGCACGCACCTGACAGCGCCGGGCGAGGGCGGCGGCGGGCGGGCGGCGGGCGGGCGGCTCCCCGCCCCTACGCCCCCCCGCTCCGTTTCAGCGGCCGCGCACCTGCCCGCCGCCGCCGCCGCCGCCGCGCTGCCGCCACGGCGCGGGCAGGCCACATGCTGGGGCGGCCGCCGTTCAGTGCGTTCGTTCCCTCGTTCCTTCTCTCGCTCCTTCCCTCCCTCCGCCGCTCCCGTCCCCGACTGCGGGCGCCGCCGTGACACAGGGGGAGGGCCCGGAGGGGCGGGAGGAGGGCGGGGGAGGGGAGTGCCCCAGCGCCGCGCGGGGCAGCGGCGGGGCGGGACGGAGCGGGACGGCCGCGCTCCCCCCCCCCCGCCCGCCCTTCGCACCCCCCCCTGCCCCGGGCCGCCGACCCCCGGCAGCGGCGGCGGCCCCACGTGCGCCCCGGGCGCCCCCCATTGTTGCTCCGAGCCGCCGCCGCCGCCTCATTGGCGGGTGGTGCCCGACGGACCCGCCCCCCCCGCCCGCCCATTGGCGCGGCGCCGGCGGGACGCTCCGCGGAGGGGAGGGGGGGATTGGGGGGGGCGGCCCCTCCCCGCGGGTGACGTCAGAGGTACCGGCTGCATCCGCGCGTCACCCCGGGCAACGCCGCCGCCGCGGCCGGGCGGGGACACGCCCCTTTACTACGGGCCACGCCCCCCGCCTGCCGGGACACGCCCCCTCCGGCGCGGACGGGGAGACCCCCGCCAGTCGGCCCCGCCCCCAAGGCGCACAGCCCCGCCCCTCCCAAGGACACGCCCCCACCGCGCAAGCCCCGCCCCACTACCCCCGCCCTGCGGTGGCTGCGCCCAGGTCGGGGGGGGCCGTGGCCGTGGCCGTGGCCGTGGAGCCGGCCCTGCCCCGCGCTCCCGCAGCCCCCCGGCCCCGCTCCCTGCCCCGCTGCCGGCGGGGCCCGTGCCTCC
Organism: Athene noctua; assembly: GCF_965140245.1. NCBI lineage: Eukaryota > Metazoa > Chordata > Aves > Strigiformes > Strigidae > Athene > Athene noctua. Next base: position 7,555,176 of record NC_134060.1, read on the forward strand.
CCGCCAGTGTCGCCGCAGCGGTCTGTGGTGGCAGCGAGGTCAGACCCACGGAGCCCACCCGTGGGGCGGATGCCTGCAGCCCCCCTGCTCCGTGCTGGGCCCGCCGCGGCCGGAGGGCAGCTCCGGACCCCGCAGCCTGGCCCAGCGGCGCTGAGGATGCTGCCCTGCCCGTCTGCACCCACCCCTCCGCACCCTGGGGCAAGGCTCACCCCTCCCCTCGCACCCACGGGGGTACAAACGTCTCCACACGAGCATCTCTCACCCTGCACCCACTGGGGACAGGGGTGTCCGCAGCAGCCATGTGTCCCCCACCCTTGCTGTCCTGCCCATCACATAGGCAGGCCGACCCCCCTGCATCCCTCCCGCCTGCCCCACGCTGTTACCTTCCCCACAGGAGTCCCAGCCCTCATCCCCTGCCACCCCTCGCTGGCCCTGGGGACCCTGTCACCCAGCACCCTGGATGGCTGCGGGGCTTTGTCACCCTTGCTGCTACCAGCTGTGCCTGTAAGAGTGTCTTGAATGCCACACTCACAGGCAACACTTTTCCTGCAATCCCATTCCTTGTCCGAGGGGATGGATTAAGGTTACCCAAGCAACTATGAAGCTGAAGGTTCCAGCCTTGAAGTGCTTGGCCTGACAGCTCTAATAATATAATAAAGTATAATATAATATAATTAACATAATATAATATAAATAATACAATGTGCAGGAGGGACTTGACAAGTGCTCTGTTTCACATAACCTGCGAGCGGTAGCGGTGGTTGCAGATGTCCCAGCTGTCCCTGGAGCCACGTCCCAGCTATCTGGGGACTGAGGTGTGGCGTTCTCCAACCCTCTGCCACGCAGACGGGGACGCTGGCCCAAGCCCCAGATCCACTGGTTCAGCTGGTCAGGTGGGCCGTGCCTTGGCCTGCCTGGCTGTGGCTGCACGGGGTGTGCGGTGCTGGAGCAGCCTTGGACAGAGCTGAGCCCAAAATCCCCCCTGACCCTACAGATCCCAGGGTAGAGTCAGCCTCCTCATCACCCTGTGCCTCCCTCCTCCCCAGAGCGCTTCTCCTGGGACCTACCTCAAATTTCTCTTGCTATGCTTTACATCCACAGTCTCCTTTCCCTACCCCGAGGGCCGATGGGCAGGATTGTTCCCTTCTCTCGGCAGCCTTTTGCCCACTTGGAGCCCAGCAGCGTTTCTTTCCTCAGTCTTGCCTTTATTAGTCAAAACTCTCCCACAATTCTCACCTGCTCTTTCAGCCTTGTTTTTTCCAGCCCAGGCTCAGCTCCCTGTGCCGAGCTGAGCAGGAGGGTCCCAGCCTGCACACCCCTTCCTGTGCTGCTCCAGTGGGTGCCTCTCCCTGCCCAGTGCTGCTCGGTTTCCCCAGCAGCACGTCTCCTTCCCCGCTGCAGCGGGTCCGACTCCCTGTGATCCCCCTCAGCCGCCTCATCCCCTTGGGTGACAGCCTCAGACCTCCCTGCCCGCGCTGCCAGGTCACCCCTGTGCTCTATCAATACCCAGTGCTGCAGGAACATGATGGCCTTGCTCACCTGCTGCCTCAGTTTCCCCACCTGTAAAGCAGTATTCACCCTTGCAGACAAGGGTGGCCGCTGGTAGTGAGGTGGCAGGCAGGTATTAGATGGCTTCGTGGCTCCTTGCACCTAAAAGCAACAAAATCTGCCCAGTACTCCCATCCCTGGCTTGCCCAGGGTCTCATCCCTGGCCTCCTCACCCAGCCCCGAGGGTGTGGAGCAGCATGTTTCTGGGTGCACGTGGCCCCATCCAGGGCACCTGCAGGTCTGGGGTGCACGGAGGTGGGTGTTCAGCCCTCGACCCCGCAGCAGCAGCGCGGGGCTGGCTTCCAGCATCACCTTCCCAAGCACCTGGTTAATTATCACTTAACCGCCTGGCACCAGGCAGGAGCATCTCTATTAAGCCAGCTGCACGCTGCCACCAGCCCCGTTAAGCAGCAGGCCTTGCTGCTCAGCCATTGCTTTATGGTAAGAGCCAGTCTCAGGAGCGGAGCTGGGGGGCACCGAGCTGCTGCATCTCTCCCCCACACTCCAGGGTGCCCCCTGGTCCCAACTGCCCAATCCCAGATGCCAGGTGCCTGCCACACTGCATAGAGAGGGGGTGGGGGTGTCTGCGGGGTAAATGCTGGGATTTCAGAGATTTTTATTAGTCAAAACCCTCCCACATCTCTCACTTGCTCCTCCAGCCCTGTTTTTCCAGGGGCTGGGGTGAGCACTGGAGCTCTGCGGGGGGAAGAGCAGAGCAGAGCTGGGTGGCAGCAGCAGCAGGGAAGGGGGTCATGGAGGTGCTTGGGGCTTCAGGGTCCAGGCACACAACTGTCTCCAACATCCTTCCCATGGCCAGCACAGCCCTTGCCCGATGCAACTCCCCACTTTTCCAGCAGTGTCTGTAGCCAAAGAGTCCCTGAGGCCTCCAGGAAACAGAGCTCCTCTGGCCCCCGGGCTCTAGGACAGAAGCCAGTTTGCTCTTGATGATGATGATGCCACTCAACACCTTGGTTTATCATGTGAAGTTCACGCTTCAGGAGAGGGAGGGAAGAGGTGCCTTACATGGATGTGTCCACCTTCAGTAAGGTGCCCAGCACCTCCAAGGTGGGAAGAATGAGGCTGAAAGGGAAAACGGGAGCTCAGTGGGGATGGAGAGAGCAGGACCAGGTCTGATGTATCCTGCCATGCACGTGTGAGCTGCTCCTTGCAAGTGAAGGTGGCAGTGAGGGGGGTTGTACCTGCCCTGTCCCAGCACCTCCCACCAGAAAGCCCCAGATCTGGGCCCACCATCAGTGGATGGATGTTCTAGTGCCTCAGCTGCTGCAAGTCACCTGCAAAACTGGTCTGAATGGTCTCAGAATTATCTGAACAGGAGGACCTCCAGTGCTGAGCCCCACAGCATCTGCTCCCCGGGGCAAACTCCCCTTGTGAAGGGGTAATTGGGACATGGGGGTTTAGGCAGAGCTTGGGGGGCTGTACCCACCAACTAGAGGCACGAAGGGAGAAGGACCAGTAGTGGGATGAGGAGGAGGAGCAAGAGGAGGAGGAGGAGGAGAGCTGCTGCTCCAGTCATCTCCTCAGGGACTGGATCCCATTCAGGGCGGTGCAGCCTGAGGTGCTGCTCTGCTGTCTCCCCTGCAGGCCGGGCAGAGCCAAGACTTGGTGTCCTCGCCTTTGCTGGCATCACCTCCTGTCCTACCGGGCCAGCAGAGTCTCCATCTTCCTTCCACCTGAATGATCCCCTCAACATCCCATGCAGACTCCCTCTGCCCTCTTTCCCCCAGATTTACACCCGAGGGTTGTTTTGAAGCCCCCACCTCCTTCACCATCCCTGCTGGGGGTGCTCAGCAGCTCCAGGGCCCAGAGCAGAGCCCCATGGGTGGTGATGGAGCTGCAGGAGCCAGCGCGGGAGCTGAGGAGGGACCACGCTGGGCAGTGCCCGCCGGAAGGCAGATATCTGCCCACAGAAAAAACCACCAGCAGGATCCAGGGACTGCATTTGTGACAGATTTGACCTGCCACCAAGGAAAAATCAAGCTTTTGACATTGCAACTCAGAGTACTTGGTTGCAAGGGCACTCCCCTGGCACTGCAGTCTGCCCGGGTGAGAGGAGATCAAGCAGCAGCCAGGGAGAGGGAAGCAAATCCCAGGTGCCCATCTGACCCACAGCCCATCACCCTCAGCTCAAGCCACTCCACCAGCCCCCTGATCCCAACAGGAACCATCAAACGAGCTTTCCCATGGGTGTCTGCAGAGAGCTGGGAGTGGAAGTACCAAGAACATGCCAGCAGCGTGCAAAGTGTCTGCTCTGCATTGAGAGGCAAAGCCACACATGCAGCACGTCCTGTGAAATGAAAATTCACCCAAATGCTAATTTGGGCCTTTGAAACACCGCGTGTGACGATCCAGCGTCATCTCCTCGCAGAGTGCCTGGATATCGTGGCGCAAAAGGATCTCAAGCGGCGCGTATTAAAAAGTACTTTCACGGAACATAAAGTGGAAGTTAAGCAAATGAAATGATAAAGTCAAAATGAAATATTTTTACTTCCCCGAAATGAGCTTGGTGTTTTGACATGATCGGAATAAACATTTTGACACTGCTGAAACAAGAAAGTCAAAGTGATTCTGCTAGACTTCTTCCTGGAGAAAATGGCAGCAAAATCGACAAGTTCCCAGGGAAAGATTTGATTTCAGTAAACCCTGTTTTCTGATGGAAAACCATTCCAGGCAATGTTTTCCTTCAGCCCTGTGTGGAGAGCAGGTTTCCAGGAGAGACCTGGGTCACTCGCTTGCCAGGCACCAGAGTTACTTCCCAGAGCTGCAGCAGGGAGGGAAAGCTGCTCCATCCTGCCTGGGAAAGGAAGGGCTGGGGAGGGCTGGAAGCTCCCCTGCACACCTCAGAGTTGGATTCTCCAGTGCCTCATAAGGGCTGATGCTGAGCCCTCAGCCTGTGAAAGGGGAACAGCAGCAGGGTTTGTCCCCTCCAGGTCCAGGTTCATGCTCACATCACGTTAAACCAAGTGCATCACGGTGGGACTAAATTTTCATACTTTGATTTGGGGAAATGTCAAGAATGAATGTTTTCAGTTGAAAACCAAAATCGTTGTGTTTTGAAGGGCTGGAGGTTTGCTGAGAAACCAAGCAGACAGTTTAGAAATAGTCTTGTGAAACCGATAGGTCCATTTTTTATGAGCTAAGAGTTGGGTGGAAAATTTCTGACCAACCTTTGGTGTATGCTATAGGTATTAAATTTTGCTCCAGAATGGCATTTAAGGAAAAAATCTGCTCTTTAATTATAGTAATACTTAATAATATTTTTCAGTGCTAATTCTTGGTAGTAATTCCGTGTGATTAAATATACCTTTGCTCTATAGAAAATGGTGTAGGTCATGCAACAAGTTCATGAACCCTCTAATCGCACCTTCTGGCATAGCTACCACGGCCAAACACAGAGGCAGTAAAATCTCTCCAGCCCATCACGCTATTCCCTGTCTCCACACCAAAAGGCTGCAGTCCCCCACCATCCAAGTGAGGACTGTTTTGTCAAAGAGACCTTAGCGGGATGTGGTTGGCTCCTAGCACTCGTGTCCCACAGGTGAGGACGTGAAACCCTTGCCAGAGCCTCATTTTCTGTGTGGATGCATTGCTATGCCGTTAGCACCCACAAGGTCAACAGCGGGGCTGCGCCAATCCCAACAGGGAGCATTTACTGTCAGCTGAGCTCCGTCGGGGAGTCCCTCTGCCTCCCAGGCCCATACAGGGGAGCATACCCCATGTCCCCAGGCTCTGCTTTGCCCCCTGCCCTGCTGACTTGGAGGAAATCGCCAGCATCAGCCACCTCCCGCAGTGCCTCTCCTTGTGCGTGCTGTTGGTGGCCAGCATGGATGTGAGCAAAAGAGCACCCCAGCCCCAGCACCGCTCCAGGCACCGCACTGGGGGGTCCCCAACATCCCTGTTGGGCTTTGCCCTGCATGATGTCATCCGCACTGGGGGCTTGGTTACCCCTGAATCTGCAAGATTGATTCCTCAGACTGAGATCAGTCACAGCTTCTTCAATAGCTTCAACCTCTATTTGCATTTGGAGGCGAAAACATTCCTCTCGAAGGTTGCATGCTAATGCAGCATCCAGGAATCCCTGCATGATCACTTCCTAGTTAGTCTCATCTGCCTGAGTGAACTGAAAACTGTTAAACACATTGAGTGTGTCAGACCAGATATTATCAGAAATAAGACTACCTTTCGCTGGCACCCACGGCTTGCAGACACACAGCGAAGAGTTATTTAAATCTTTTCCAGCTGTCTCCCATGTTTCCAGAGACACTCAGCTCTGGCAGGTCTTTTAACCCTTCCCTTCTATTAGGTGATGTTATTTTGGTTTGCTCTCTCCCCTCCTGGGCTTCAGGAATCACACTAACCTTGCCCAGCAACCCACGGTCCCGTTGCCCTTGCTGGGCTCCTCTCCACTGGCATCAGAGATGTGTCCCACCACCCTTCACCTTGCTTGTGGGCCCAGTGGTCACCCTGGCTGGAGATGGCGCTGGCAGCCCCGGACACCCACACGCAGCCCCCTCCCCTTCAGTTTTGGATCCCCCAAACTTAACCTTGTGCCTCACATTTCAATTACAAACCCCAAAGCCTCTCAGGCAGCGGCTCGTGGCTGCATCGTCCCTCCCCAGCCCGGCTTGGCGCTCTCCCCACCGCCTCCTCCTCGGAGCAGGGCTGCATGGCTGCCTTCCCAGAGCACATACTGAATACGCTGTTTCATGAGCCTGCCTTGGAGCAGGAGCAGGAATCAAGAGTAAAACCCCAGTTTGCACGGCCAGCATGTTTGAGAAGGGCCATCTGGCTGGGCTCGTGGTCCAAGCCGAATTTGCTGGATGGTTTTGAAGGTCACTGAGCAGGGACTGAAAACGCTTCCATATTTTCACATATAAATACCTGCATTTCCAAGGGAGAGAGCAGGAACACAAGCCTGGAGGAAGGGTTCAGGGGCTATGTACTGTTGGATGGGGAGGTGGTCGGGAGCAAAGAAACAGGGCTGTAGGAGTGTGGGCACACACACACACACATGCATGCACACACATGTGCATACAGACACTTGCTGACACCCCCCCTGTGTCTAATCTCATGTGCACACACATGCCTGCCACATGCACACACCTGTACACACACTCACACGTGCCCACACCTGTGTGCGTGTCCATGCACACGCACACAGACACGTGCACACACACGCACCATGCGGAGGCACACACGCACCTGCTCAGAGACCCTGGCTCTTCCAGCTGGGACAGGCTCCATCCCCGAGCCAGGTTGCTCTGGCTGCCCCGTGCCACCCTGCGCTGGCAGCAGAGCTGTGCCTGCTTTTGTAGCAGAGGCCTTGTGTCCTTGGGCTCCAGATTGCCCCTTGTGTCCTCACAGGAGCCAGGAGGAGGACAGGAATGACCCAGGATCCCCAAGACCCTTGAAGACCCCTTGCTCCATGCCTGTCCATGCCCTTCCACAGCCACCCAGCCATGTCCTACATTGCACAGAGTGGCATCCAGCACCCAGCACTCATCTGAGATGCTCAGGACCTTCTCCCAGCCATGCTGACCACTGCATGGGGACAGCCAGCTCTGGGCTCCCACTGCCCCTCAGTGTTGTCCTCATGCCTGCACCATGCCAGTCACTCATCCCAGCCACCTCACTTTGCCCAGGCAGGCGGCTCGGTCACCATCCAGGAATGAAGCATCTTTTGCACGAGTGGAGCAGGGAGTCAGCAACAGGGGGGTAGAGGAGGCAGCACTGATGGTTACCACAGTGGGGGAACATGTTTCTCATCGGCACGTGCCACGAGGTGTGGAGGGAACAGCATGGGGATGAACATGGGTCCATGTCTGGCCCGCTTGGAGCATTTCGTGGCACAGCCAGCTGACGCTTTGCCAGACTTTGCTGCCAGCGCTGCACTGCAAGAGGCAGGTTACTCCCACCAAAGGCACGAACAGGTTCTTACAGTGACCATGGGAGTCTCATCCCTTCACAGCACCAGACCCAGGCGAGCCCTCCATCCCCCAGGTCACAGGGAGCTGAGAGCATCACTGTACCAGCACTGCACTGATCTTAGGAAGCCAGATGGGAGACTTGCCAAGACCTTGCACTCCTGACCGTGCGCTGGGCTCATGTCCATGCCTGCTTCCACAGCCCCTCCAGCCAGTGCTGAGGATCCTGCCTCTCTGCTTCGGGTGCAGGGAGAGCAGGGAGGTCCCAGCAGGAGAGGGCACTGCATGGGAGAGCCCATTCATAGGTAGAGATGCAGCCGGTGATGCCACAGCCCCGGGCGAGCCTGCAGAGGAGATGGGGCTGAGCTGGGGAGGCACAGGAGGGCCAAGCTGCTGCGGGGCTGGGTGTCTCACTGTGCCTCAGGACCCTCCGTGTGCCTGGGTGAGGTGGAGGGCTGCACTCCATGGTAGGAACACGCACAGCCTGTTCCCCTCCCTGGGCAGCCCTTCCCCTGGCTTCTGGATGTCCACAAAGCGGGGCTGTCCCCAGGGCTGCCTCCAGCTCACCCAACGGGGCTGAGTCCCTGCACCCAGAGCCTGAGCCATCTCAGTGCATCTGCACCCCGTGCCTCGTCCCCGCTGGGCTTTTCCCCAAGGCTGCACTTTCCCCTTGTGCTGAGCCTCTTGCTTCCCCTCCTTTTCCCAGCCGGATGAGCAGCCTGTTCATGCTTTGGGAGTTTCTCACCCCAAGCCCCCAGTGCCACAAAACCCCGTAGAGCTTTAGTAGGCAGCAGTGGTGCCGAGAGGCATTTCTCACCTCCAAACCACGCAGCTGGACTTGAAGCTCGTGCTCATGGACATCCCTCACCTGCCAAAACCCCAACTGGGGTCAGGCACCCCCCTCCTGCCGGGACCCCACCGAAGCCCTTTGGGAGCACGGCTGCCAGCCGGGCGGGACCGGCACCCGGGCGGGAGGCAGGCGAGATGCCGAGCGCTGGCACAGGCACTGCCAGCCCGGCTGGAGCACGGGAAGCGACTCCAAGGAGAAAACAGCCGGTGCAAGGCGGGGAGGAGGGTGCGGCCGAGCGGGTCAACGCAGGACCCGCTCCCTGCTCTGCCTTGCCAGAGGCTTGCCGGGAAGCCTTAGGCGGGTGCTCACATCTCTGCGAGCCTCACCCCGCGGGGCCACGCTGGGTAGGCAACGCTCCCTCCCACGCCAGGCTCCCGGTTCAGCCCCACTTGCGAAGGACCTAGTGGAGGGGCCCCACTGGCTGCAGCCCCCCCAACACTGGGCAAGGAACTCGCAGCAGCCCCAGGCCTCAGAGGCCGAATAATATGCCTCTGTCTTATGGAAAATTACAGATGACTTTTTGTTAAAAGGGTTAGGTGGGGTTTTTTCCCCTGTTTGTGCAGGTATTTGTCAGCGGATATTTTTAAATGAGCGCAGCTCTCGGGCTGAAGTTGACCAGCACGGCATCCGAACGGCCTGTGCGCCAGCATTCCTGTGGCTCGGGCCAGCGGGGACCTGCTGACCCGGCAGGAGAGGTCGGCCGGGAGAGGACGTGCAGTTCCCGGCTGCTGCCCGCAGGGAGGAAGAAACACCAGGCTGTCCAAGAGCGATGGAGGAGAGCTCAGCTCCCCGGACGCCCCAAAGCAAGGCGCGTCTGCTGCTTCAGTTGCCCAGCCGCACACAAGGCACCCGTCCCAAGACATCCCAAAAGGCAAACCCGTCCAGCAACAAGCCTGGCCCCCCCGCCCCGCCTGACACGTGGCCCGAAACCCGGGGCTGTGCTCACCCGCCAGCTCCTCTCCAGCAGCTTTGCAAATAAACAGCACGGCCTTAGTCCTCGGGTCCCAGCGCGGGAGGTCCCACCCTGCATAGAGGAGCCTGATGGATGCGGTCACCTGCTCCCTGATTGCCTTGGGGACAACCGGGTCAATTCGTGCCACTTTTTGCTTACAGCCTGCAGCAGCGCAGACTTTCTGCCTTGCCCAGCCCCCTCCTTTCCTGCCTGCTTCAGTCTCCCCTAACCCTGGGGTAGCCTGCAAGAGATGTTCTGAGCATCAGGTGGACAGTCATGACAGGCAAGCTCTTGGACAAGGGCAGAAAGGAAACTCTGAGACCTCACCCTCAGACCAGGCGCTCTCCACACATGCACCAACAACTTGCTAACTCTGACCCACACAGTCCCCTTGCAGAATCCAGCATGCCCAGGGCAGTCTGGCACACGGGGATGTACCAGAGCAGCAGCCTGGGAGAGGTGCTGTGTTGGGGGTGTTGAGCATCTCACAGCCCTGTGAAGGGTCAGGATGGTCCAGGATTCCTGACACAGCATTTGGGAAGTGCCATCTCCAGCCAGCCTCAGATGGGAGTCTTTCATGTTGGATTTGAGACCATGTTCTGCTCTCCCCCCATCCTTCTCCCACACAGAGGACTGGTAGCCAGTTACTTCTGGGGTTATGGGCTACAGCTAAAGACCAGGAGAAGTGGGTGACATGGGCACCGTGTCCTGCCTGGCCTGGGGCTCTGCTGGGGTGCAACTATGGGGAAACCCTTCCTGATGGTGGAGTAACTGCCCTGATCATGAGGTGCTTAGCACAGACCCTGGTGAACCAGGACATTTGCCATCAGCTCTGGCCAGACTGGAAGCACAGAAGATGTCTTCTTCTTCTGCTTGCCATGGGCATTTGACAGAGTGAAGGAGGTTAATTAGGATCCAGGAGCACATTTCTCCCACAGCCAGCTGTGGACGCCTGCCTGGGGTCTGGTGCTTTGGAGATGTGTTATGGGTCAGAGAAGCTCCACTACTTCTCCTGGGTGGTGAGTGAATTTAGAGGGTGTGATTTTGTGTCTGTTTTTCCCCAATCAGTGGTGCAAACACAGAAATCCTCAACAGCTGGGCTTTACACACTGTGTTCCTGGGGCTTTGCCTCTCACCAAGGCTCAGTGCAAAGGCTGCATTTCCCTGAAAACACTCCTTTTGCCTATCAGGGGCTCGTCTGGCTTTGGCAGCGATCTCAGGAGTCTGTGTCAAAGTCTGTTCTTGTCAGAAAATCTGGATGAATTATCTAATCTTCTGCAGGCCTACAACAAAATGTATGTCTTGAGCCTCTGATACACTGCAGACATGCCAATAGCTCTGCAATTAGCTGCTTAAAAGCTGGACAATCTACAGAACTCTTTAAGCACCAGCGAGTATGAGATGAAATGTTTCTGTGCCAGGTAATCTGCATTTAAATACTTCATGCACCACTACCCAGAGATGAAAAGGTAGGAACTGAACTGCTGTAGACAAACTGGTTAAGCAACGCATATGAGATGGGAAGCTGGCAGCGAAGGCATGCACCAAAATTCTTGCCCCAGCACTGAGCTTCCACTTCAGCCTTTCCTGCAAGCCCCTGCCCTTGCCAGCATCCTCCTCAGGGCCAGCAGTACTCAGCTCCTGCTCAGCAGAAGATCTTGCCCTGGACCTCCTGCCTTTGGCAGCGTACGGGCTGAACCACTCTTCCACCTTGTGTGCCTCCGCACTGACACCTGTATGGCCTTATTTGTGACAGAAGGTGTCAGGATGGAAATCCACAGGAAAATCCCTGTCTGTGAGCAGGGCTGACATGAAGTATGTCCACACTCAGGGGAAACAGCCGTTAGCTCATGCATGGGCAGCTTCCAGTTGGTGGCACATCCCAAGAAGTCAGCCAGTCCATCAATGGAGAACTGAAGTCTTTCTCTTAGAAAAGACATAGCCAAACCCCACCCATTTTCCTATTTACTGTAACAGAACGCATCTGACGGTGCCAGTGCGACCTTATTTATGGTTAGCTAACAGAGGAGGAACGCAATGCCAACACTATACCCTTCCCCTTCCAAGCTGCAACGCACCGATGTGATATCCAAATGCAGCAGGACCTGCCCTGCTCCCAGGAGATCCCAACACATGGCAGCAGCCAGCTGATGCATCCAAACAGGAATGGGGAGTGCTAGGAGCAAGGGGTCTTCCAGACCAGCTGCTTCATCGTGCTGAGGGTTACAGGCAGCACAGAAACAGAAAGAGGTCTGAAAGAGAGCGATAGGAAGGTTCAGGAAATAGTTACAGGCCTTCATCAAATAGTTACTGACTATCAGCAAGTGTAGAGGATACCAGAAAGAAAGACACCAATGGGCTGTATCTGCTGAAGGTGGCATGTAAACCCCCAGACAGGGACAATAACAGTAGTGCACTGTATTTCACATGGGAAGATCTCTGCACAGACCCTTCTGTCATCTGCAGCACAGCTGACATCAGCCTCCCAGATGTTTCCCCACACATGAAGCAGAGTCACAGGAACTGCAGTTTGTGCTGGTTTAGGGGGACATTGTCACTGTTACTCCCATAAGAAAGTATGGGAGCACTTATTTCTGAAAAAAATCTCAGCATTAGCTCAAAATTTACATTGAAGGCCATTCATTGACACTCTGGACAGTCCCCAGTACCTGAGGAATTACGCAGCAAATACTTCTCAAAGCATATTTATTTGGAGTTTGAGTCCATGGCCGTCACAGAAGCAAGGTCCCTTGGTGTGGTGGTCTGTACATCCAAGCAGGGAGACACCTCCAAAGAGTCACAAAAGGGCTGAGAAGCTCTTCAAGTGATTTCCACAGGGTCCCTGCAGTGAGCACTGTCTGCCTCGCACACGGGACGCTCTGCCTGTTCGTGCAGAGACGTGCTGGCCCCGTGCCTGGCAAGGGTGGTGCTGCACTTTCTCTCTTCCACAGAGTGGCTGCAGCCAAGCTATTTCCCCACACTGAGCATCTCCACCCTGGCTGGTGTCATCTCCTCCCACTTCCCTGGGGAGCCTTTCAAGGGGGTGGCAGGTGCTGTGGCTTTGGTGCTGTCCCAGAGGGGAAAAATCACCTCCCTGGACTGTCACTTCCTTTGGAAATGGTGTTGACATCTTTGGGTGCTGATCTGTCCAGCCAGCCTCCAGGATGGTGCTTTTAGCTCTCTCCTACCAGGGTTTTCACCAGTTGTCCTCAGGATCTCCCATGCAGCCCTTTGTGGCCACCTCCTCATGTGCACACCTCTGTCTTTTTGGGAGAGGACATGCCTGGAGATGCAGACCACACAGCTGGAGGTGCTCACGAAGGAGCTGAGGCATTTGGATCTCCCTCTACTCAACACTCATTATACTGCAGCTAGATACCTCATCTGGTTCTGGGCATCAGTAAAGCGCAGAGAGTTGGGAGGAGGCCACCAAGATGGTCCAGGGGCTGAAGCGTGTGCCATTGTGAGGAGAGGCTGAGGGAACAAGTTTTGTTTGGCCTGAGAATGAGAAAGTTTCAAGGGGGGATCTTCAAGGCCATCTATGAGGAGGTCACTGAGAAGGCAGACCCAGGCTCTTCACAGTTGCCCACAGTCGGAGGACAAAAGACAACAGACATCAATCAAAACAAGTTTGGACTGGCTAAAGAGGAAAATTTTTTCACCATGGGGAAAGTCAAACATTATAGCAGGTTGCCCAAAGAGGTTGTGCAGTCTCTGTCCTTGGAGGCCTTCAAGACCCAGCTGGTCTTGAAAAAATCTCTGACAACCTGGTCTGACCCTTCTTGGAGTAGAAGGTTGAATGACAGACCTCCAGAGTCCCTTCCACCCTGAATTTTTCTATCATACTGTGTTGCTGCAGGTGCTGGGGTTTTCTTTTTCTACAGAGCTTTTCCCTTATTACATCTTCTGTCTGGATTCCTTAAAAAGCTATTTTGCTGTTGAAGGAATGTCTTGGGAATGGCTTTCTGCTTTCACTTCAGGAGCATTCAAGATTGTTTCCATTTTCTGGTGGCTTGGGGGATTTTTCACACCCGTGATTGATAGTGTGCCACACACAGCAAGCTCTACACGGGCACTTAAGTTGCAAAGCAAAGCAACTCCAACCCACAGAAATGCCACAAGTGAGATAGTCCACAAAACTGTAACTGTGCCTTCTTATACATATTCAGGCTGCAGGGTATTTAATTATGAGATCCCAGATTATTAGCACGCGCTCCTGCCTTGTTCGGTGAAGGAGGAATGATGTGTCTTGAATGACAAAGCTGCTCAATACTTTCTTTTCCTTGGTGCTTGTTCAGTGAATCACAGCCTCATTCACGTCCAAACCTTGCACTGAGCAAGGTAGAAGGGGCCTGTGTCACTTCTGGTGTGAGCAAGAAGGAATCACCAGCAATGCATTAACGAGGGAAACCATCAAATATAGCAGTTTTTTCTGCATTCCTCCATCCAACCATCTCTGATTATCTCACCTCTACTCCACCCATCCATCTCCCTCTAGAAAATCATTCTTTAATCCTAGGGGTAGATCCTTTGTGAGTGTTTGTAGAGAGGGACAGGACTGCAGGGCAGTCCCACGCAGAGGGTCTGGCGGTGTGGGTGGGAGGGTGCAGCCCCCCAGGCAGTGGGTGCCAGGACATCACTTGGAGAGGACAGAGGTCGCAGGTGCCTGTGCAACCTGGCACTGGCATCTCATGCAAGGTGCCACCCCTCGGTCAGAGCCTGGGCTCTGGGCTTGCAAGATGGGATCCTCCAGGGTGAGCTGCAGATGGGAGTCTGAGCCAGACCCTGCTCCTTCCTCTGTGACCAGAGCAGAGCCTGTCCCGGGCTGGGGTTTCCAGTGTAAGCCCGGTCCTGGTCTGGAGGCCAGACTGGAGCCAGCAGCTGTGCCAGCCGTCGGCAGCTGCGTGGGCACCGCGCTCGCTGTGCGAGCATGCGTGAGAGCGTGGGACCTGCGTCTTGCCTGCTTGGCACTCAGCCTGGGAGGCCAGCTCAGGGCAGGAGCCAGCTGTCTGCTCCCAGCAAGGAGCAGGCAGGGAGCTGGCCCCGCTCTGCTCAGCGGAGAGCAATTTAAAAATTTCTGGAAGGCTTCCATTGAAGGAAAAAAAAAAAAAAAAGGTGTCAGTGAAAACTTGTTTAGCCAAGCGGGCTTCCCTGGCACAGGGACTGGGGCTGGGCAGCTCCCTGCTCTGCCGTGGTCCTTACCCCATGCCAGGCGGGCAGGCACAGGCAGGGAGCAGAGTGGAGCTGGCAGGAGGCAGAGCCATGGGATCAGCATTCAAGGCTGTGCAGCTCCTTACAGGGGAACGTGGAACTGGGGACCCGCAGGCCAGCCTGGCTCTGCCACACGTTGCACGTGTTTTCTAGAGCTCAGCATCAAAGGTGGAGGAAGAGAAAGACCCTTCCAAAGAGCTTGCATCCCTGGAGATTCTCCCCCTCCTGCCCACACGCTCACTATCCTACCTGCACCATCCCAGATGGAAACACCCACCCTGGTCCTGCTCCTCTGTCTGACTCAGCCAAGGGGGCTCCCAGCGCCACCATGAACCACAGCGATCGCTGCTGAGCCAGCTGGGCCCCCAAAACCACACACCACCCCCTCATGCCTGGTCAGAGGACAAGTCCTTCCCTGGGGACAATGCAGGTAGACACGAGGATGGCCCCAGCTCCTTCTCTGTGCTGCTCCGTGTGGCTCAGAGCCAGCCCAGCCCTTTAGGCTGCTCAGGCCTGGATTGAAATTATACCCTCAGTTGTCAGTGGGTTGGTACCAACAGCAACTGGAGGGCTTCCTTCTATTCAGGACCCACTGGTGTTTTTCTCTGAAGGTGGGGGGGTCCCTTACCCATTTCCACAGCCTCTTGTGCAGGACACCATGTCCCAGTGATGCTCCCACACAAAGTGCTCGGGTGCTTTCTGAGGTTTGGAAAAGTGACAGTGCTTTTGTAGCCCAATACCCTCCTGCTGTGGGATTTGTTCTGATCACTTCAGACCATGCTTCATCCTCCTTCCCAAATCTGCAGGTGTTTCACCAGGGAGGACTAAAAAATGCCACCTGCTTTGCTAGTAAAAGCACCAGTTCTCCGCTGGAGTCCTCATCTCCCTGCACCCCCTGCTCTGAGGAGGTCTCCTGCTTTGTGACCCGCATCAGCATGCAATGCTGTCAGTGAAGAAAGCTTTCCTGCAGGCAGAGAAACTTACAGCATCTCCTGCCTGCCTGCCTGCACCAGCCTGGTTGGCACCCCCGCCCCAGGGCAACGATCCAAGCCGCCTGGGAGGACGGGCAGACCCCGAATCAGCTGAACAGATGGGCTTGGATGCAAGCAGCCAAGAGGCCATGTAAATACATGTCATGTTTGGAGGACAGGGTTCCCATCAGTGAATATCTGGCTGGCTGGCTGTGCATGTTTTGTAGGCAGGGGAATGCTCAGCTGCTAATCCACGTAATCCTGCTCTAGGCTGGATTCATTTTAAAAAATAAATAAGTGGCTAAGAGCAGTTTTTGGTCCATCTGACTCAAGTACTGGGCTCTGATGGGGAGAGGCAGAACCACAGGAGCCTTATTTACATTGATTTTCACTGAATGTGCTGCTTGGATCAAGGAATTAAAGGACTACAAGGCAAGAGTAACCTGCAAATCAGGCGAGGGCATCCCAGTCAGCACACAGGATGTGAAGATCTGATTAGCCACTTGCCTGTACTTTAACCCCTGTTTAGTGCACCATTTTCATATTCAAATCCAGTGCCCAGACATGCATACAAATGAAACAGGCTGCTGTGCCTAATTTTCAAAATTTTGGTCAAAGAGCAGAGCGACACTGGAATAACACCCAAACCATATCCTATTGCAGGACAGAGAGCAGAAGGAAGATCCTCCATTGGGTTGTTTCCCCCATAGTGGAGCAGCCCTGAAGGCTCAGAAAATCTGCTTGGTGCTGGAGCATCCCACGGGGACAGCAGGATCCTCTGCAGCACACGGAGAGCAGCCATCAGGAGGGTGCCAGGAGGGTCCCAGCAGCTGGAGAGCGTTGAAGAGTCGCTGTGGTGACCTGGGCAGCAGCCTGCAGAGGTCTGCTCTGCTCAGCTGGGGCAGGACCTGCTTTTGTACTGCATGGACCATGGTTTGGCTGGTGACACAGCTTTGGTCAACCTCTTCCCCACCCCAGGAAAACCTCGTGAAGGGCAGCACCTACTCTAGCTGATCTGTCTTGCATTAAAGAAAATAATGCATCCTCTCCCAAGCAGCTTTTGCTTTCCTCCTAGGAGAAGGGCAGCCACGACCTTCCGTGGTGTGCCAGGAGGACCCAGGGCCTGAAGGTACTTGCAGTCATTGTGCATCAGGCACCTTCAGTTAAGAGCCAAGTTTCTGTGATGATTTCAGGGCCAGATTCACGACTGCGGCTGCTCGCAGCCAGCAGAGACACACACCCCAGCCTGCTGAAACTGGCAGGAGGAAGAAGCCAAAAGGCCCTTTGCAAAAATTCACCTGTGGTTGTTGCAGCCAGAGACTATCTGGCTGCTTTACCTCTTGTCTCCAGGTTCCCTGGTATTGTGCCGATGCCCGCGTCCACCCATCCCCAGTGTGGGAAATGCCTGACCCAGATTCAAGGCTCATTAGCAAGTCAAGTTCCTCATGAAAAGCAGGTTCTCGGTGCTGCATCTGACCATGACTAACTCCACATGGTTGCACAACACCTGCTTGTGCCATCTCGTTTCCCTTTCCATCCTGACGAAATCGAAGCCCAGGCATCACCCTCGGTTGGTGCTGGCAGGTCCCTGTGGCACATGGGCAATGCCGTGCACAAGACACCTGCAGGACTGGGGCCACCAGGTTTCCCAGGACAGGAAAACCTGTTTCCCAGGTGAAATATCTTTAGCTTGTAAAGGAAGAGGACCTGACTCTAAATTCTTTTGGTCCCCAGCTAGAAACAGAATTGGCAGATCTTGCTTGGTCTTTGTTGGTGGCTGGCTTCTCACCAAAGTCCACAGATGAGCCTCAGAGCCCTTTGGCTGCAGGTTGATCACTGGGCTGGGGCTCTCCTGCACACACAGGTGTAGGGGGTAGGAGACACTGGAGAAGGACAAGGCAGTGCTGGGATGCACATTGGTGTCTGGCACATGGAAAAGGGTGTGGGGAGGGTGAAGGAGGATGGAGAACCTGCCTCACTGGGAGTTTCCTCTGAACCCTGGCCAAATAAAACCCCACAGGAATTAGCCACGTCCGTGCCAGAGGTGAGAACATCTGTGCTTGCTTTGGGCAGCTCTGACCAACCTACAAAGCAAAGTCTTGGCAGGAGCAAGCTGTCCCAAGCCTGATGGGCAGTAGGCAACGCCCAGGTGAGACTGGCAGGACGGGCAGCAGGGAGGGGCAGCCCCAAGGACATGCTAATGGACACAATACGGTGTTTGCTCCCCTCCTCCCTGCTGGTGTGCAGGGACATCTGCAAGCCCCAGGTTGTCCTGATGCCTCCTGTTTGTTAGGCTGGCACAGACTGCCAGGGCTACAAGCCTTCATTAACGAAACATTCACTGCATTGCCACCAGGTTCAACAATTTGCATCAATTACCCCCAGCAAGTGTAATGACCACAGGAAACCGGCACACTAAGCCAGCAAGTGTGCACCACACTTACAGCTTTCAGTGCGCTGACCAGGGTGACTGCCACACATCGATGTTAGGGTCTGAATGGCCCAAGCATGGCCGTGCCCCTTGGAGCATCCTGCATACCTCTCTGGACTCTTGTGGTCTAGGTCTTCTGAAAACAATGGAAGATACCGTACATGCCCACGGGGCCCTGGGTCCCCTCTGAATGTGTAAGGGGGAACCAGGGTAATGGTCCCGTGTCACACAGAGAGTCATGGAGTGCAATATGCCCTGTGCTTGGAGGCAGTGGGTGAAGGCAGGGTGTGGGAACTGCCATAAGCATCCCTTTGAAGCCACCCAGATCTTGCCAAACAGTGGCAAGTGAGGAAAACTTGCAAGACACTCAAGGAAGATTGTTGATCCATCTTATAGATGAAACTTGACAGAGGTGTCTTGCTTAGGGTCTTGCAGCAGGTGAGTAGCCAAGCACATCTTCCTGAACCTTGTCTTTGCTGGACTGACACCTCATCATCACTGGGTGGGATCTGACCCCATGCCCGTGGGCGCACAGAGCAATACTCCCATCTCATGCAGAACCACCTCACCACACAAGCATGGGTGTCCTCAGCAGGCGCTTCCCCATAACCAGCCTGGGCCTGCGAAAATACACATCATCTGACATGGAAATGCTGGAACAGATTCTCAGAGAAATTCTCATTTCAGTGACCCCAAAAGGCTGCAGGAACCTGTTCCTCCCCACTCACCACCAGGACTGGAGGAAGGCAATCCACCTCACATTGGTTGCTGCCCAGCAGACAGGACACCTTGCAAGAGAAATCTATTTCCTTGCACAGCAGCGCCTGTTGACTGCAAACCTTTCACTGCCTTGTGATTTAGCTTCCCTTCTGCTTCAAATTAGGGAATAAAAAGCAAAAGTTTTAATGTAATGGAAGTCAGTGCATTGGCCTTGCAAGTTGTTAAAATTTTAAAAGGCAACAATAAATCTGCTGGGCTGAGAAGAGTTCTCAAAGAAAAGGGATAGATTTGTTTTCTCTTTATTATCTTCCAGGTGAATTTCAAGACTCACTGGTATTTTATTTCTTTTTAATTTTTCTCCCTTCTGAATTAAGAGCTCTGTCACCTCCCAGACCCTGAGGCAGGCACGATCACCTGGCTGGGCAGCAGCAGCAAGGTGAGAGTTAATACCACACCTGCCTGCTTCAGAGTAGGCTCAGCCTGGTACTCAGTCAGATGCTTTTTCTTACCTTCTTCCCTTCCCCAGATCAAATCGAAATGTTTAAGGTCATGTGTCCTTAAGAAGGGAGATCCACATTTCACAGAAACGCAGATTTTCAAGCCGTTATCAGTGACTGATCTGACCCCTGTTGCTCTGCAGAGAAACAGAGGACTGCACAACTCACTTATTCCTCTCTTTCCAGGTTCATGGAGCTGATCACCCCTGGGAAGATCTGAGCACCTCAAACCCTGCAGATCATGGGTCTCCCTGCTGCCCCATCCAAGGCTCCCCATGGCGATCCTTCCCGAGCATGGGCCCCCGTGGGTACAAGGCCCCAAGGCAAGCAGGGCTCAGCCTTGAAACCTAGAAAGCAGGGAGCAGGAAGGGTGTCCTGCTGTGGGTGGGGGTCCCCTAGTAGGACGGTGCTGTCCTGTCTCAGATCCCCTCACCCCACCCCTTCCTCTTCCAGTCCTGCACGTGGTAGTTCCCCACGAGCCAGAGAAGGGGACAACTGGTGGGAAGAGTCTCAGGCTTTGTTTGGGATCCCACCCAAAATGCTTCTGAGCAGCAGGAGTAGCAAAGCAATTAGGGAAGAGAAAAGCGATGCTGAAGGCTGTAGTCATATTCTTCCCCTCCTAGGAATATCCCATTCATCCAGCACAGCTATTTACTGCTCCCTGAGACCTGACAGCAAAAGCTGGAGCATAATGTTCAGGAGCAAGCTGGCAAAGAGCACAGACAACCAGACCCCAGAGAGCAGGTCCAGAACTAGTCACCTCAACCCTGGAAAAAATGGAGTCCTGCAGTGGAGACAAGGCTCCAAAGGAGGGAGCAGTTTTGGAGGGGTAATGGAGAAGGGGAAAGTACCTTGGGAGGAGCATGTGATGGGACTCACCACTTTCTTTAGGACCAGGGAGACAATTAAAATTCACCAGAAAACCAGGCGACTTCAGAGTCTGCATCAGTGTGGGGCCAAACTTTGGAGTTTTCTGGAGGAAACTGGCCTAAAAGGCACAAGAAGAAACAATCTTATGTGTGTTGCTTACATGGCCTCATGTGGATCAGGAGCTCTGGACTTTAATGTCCCTTATTCCAATTGTCCGGATGGAGGAGTGGTTGCTCACGGTGGTGCCCAAAACCAGCAGCTGCTGTTGGAGTTCATTGAGGTAAAGTCTTCATCTTCCTGGAGTCATCTATGTGAACCCCTGACAAGCAGTTAAATAACACCATGAAGAATTAATCACAGCCCCTGGGATTTATGAGCGCTAAACTCACCACAAGCTCCAGGAGAAGCTGCCAGCAGCCCTGGGTTTTCAATCCCAGGGAGCCCCAAGCACCAGCACATCATCAGAGGGTGTTACTGGAGATGGCACGATTAGGCAGGAGCAAGTGGCTCCAAGCACATGGCCTGTTTCCATCCCAAAATTCTCCTATAAAAACACCCTCCATGCAGGAATCACCCAGGGAGGAGGGTGAGGTTTGCACACACTGTGGGAGGGGAAGAGCTGAGCACACCAGAGCCGCAGGGCAGAGCCTGCTCGGGTGTGCAGGCTGGGGAAGCGGCAGAGCTTCTGCAGAGGAGGGAGGGCTCTGCAAGAGCTTCTTCAGAGGATGCTGCCCACGATCACCTACATCTCTGGGCATTTGTCTCTGCAGAGTCCAGTCTGCTGCGGACAAAATCCTCCCCTGTCGAAGACCTGACTGGCAAGGCCAAGGCCAGGATCAGGATGGAGGGGAGAAGGTGCCACTTGGCTGACATGTGGCTGGGGGTTTGGGCCTCCCCACTAGGTTTAAGAGGGGTCTGGCCTAGAGAAAGAAGCAGGCAAGGCAAGAGGGGACAGGAGGTAAATCAGAGCTGGGAGTGGGAGGTATCATCTAAGTAGATCTTGAGCAGTGGACCCCATCCCCTGGCTCAGCTGTCTGCCCTGCCTGGGAGCAACCTGATGAGCCAGCCTGTCTCTGTGCTCCTGCTGCTGATGCTGAGAGGCTGGGAAGCAGTTTCAGGGGATGTCCTCGAGCAACGATAAACCAGTGCATGGTGTAAAGGAGTCCAGAAAAAAATCTGGGATGGCCCAACTGATGGAGTGCAGAGTTTGTGGTGAGGAGGGGGAGAAGGGAAAGACAGAGGGACAGACAAACATGCAAGAGAAAGCAGGGTGGCAAGGGAGTCGGAGCAGAGCCAAGGTCTTGGTGGAGAAGGCAGGTTTGTGATGCACCCTGAGGCTCACACCTGCTCCCTCAGCACTTAGCCAGTGCCTGTGAGCAAAGCAGGGCTGCCCCAGACCTGGACACCATTCAGAGAAACAGACCCCACAGCAACTGTACATCCAGGCCCCCTCAGCACATCCCAGCTGGCTGCACAGCACCATTTCTTGCAACCAGCTCTGCTAGCACCTCTGGCTCTTCCCTGGTGTGTTGGGTTTGCATGGCAAGGTTTTGGTAGTGGAGAGGGCTACAGGGGTGGCTTCTGTGTGAAGCTGCTAGAAGCTTCCCCTGTGTCTGATGGAGCCAACACCAGCCGGCTCCAAGACAGACCCACCACTGGCCAAGGCAACAGTGGTAATGTCTCTATGATAACTAAGAAGGGAGGAAAAAACCCGCACAATGGCAACTTCAGCTAGAGAGAGGAGTGAGAATATGTAAGAGGAACAAGTCTGCAGACACCAGAGTCGGTGAAGAAGGAGCAGGGGAGGTGTGGTGGAGCAGAGACTCCCCTGCACGCATGGGCAGAGGGCAGGCTGTGCCCTGTGCCCATGGTGATCAGTGGTGGAGCAGGTGCCCCCCTGCTGCCCGTGGAGGACCCCACGCCAGAGCAGGGGGTGCACACAGAGAAGGCCGGGGCTGTGAGGGCAGCCCGCACTGGGACAGTCTGTTCCTGGGAGGCTGCACCCTGCAGCAGGGACCCACGGTGGAGCACTTTGGGAAGAGCTGCAGCTTCTGGTAAGGACTCACGTGGGAGTAGTTAATGGAGGACTGTCTTCCTCGAGAAGGACCCCACACTGGGGCAGAGGAAGAGTGTGAGGAGTCCTCCCTTGAGGAGGAAGGAGCGGCAGAGACAAGGGGTGATGAACTGACCACAACCCCCATCCCTGCCCCTGCACCACTGCAAGGAGGAGGGAGAGAAATCAGGAGCAAAGCAGGGCCCAGGAAGAAGGGGTTGGTGGGGGAAGGCGTTTTTAAGATTTGGTTTTACTTCTCATTATCCTACTCTGATTTGATTGGTCATAAAAGAAATTAATTTTCCCCAGGTCAAGTTTGTTTTGCATGGTAAATGGTGAATGATCTCTCCCTGTCCTTATTTCGACCCACAAGCCTTTCATTATGTTTTCTCTCCCCTGACCACCTAAGGAGAATGATAGAGCAGCTTTGGTGGGGATCTGGCATCCAGCCACACCTGGTAAACACCATCTGGGAGTGGGGCTGGGACCCATGGCATGAGAGCAAGGGTAAGTGCCAGGCAGGGTGTCCCAGTGCTGGCCGTATCAGGGGCTTTCTGCAGAGTCCGTGCTCCCTTTCCCAGAGCTAGAGCATGTGAGTCTCCAGGAAGGGATCCTGAAGAAGGGACTCATCCATGAGCAGCTGGTCTCAGTGCCATACCTGCCTGCCCAGACCCAGATGGAGCTCGCTGTCCCCAAACACAGGTCAGCAAAGTAGCTGCTTGGTGTGGGACTGTAGGCACCATGGTGGAGTCCAGTCACGGCTGGGTGCTGGTGGGGTAAGCAGCAGTTTCTTCTGATAGGGTTTCCACTTCTTTACAGAGAGATCCTTGTCTATGCTCAGCTGAATGGGATGCAGTAATTAAAGTTTCTTTGGGGCAAAATGTTTCTTTCTTGGTCATGAATCACAGCCTGTCCTGGCTGGAGCCCTTGGCATGAAGTGCGGGCGAGCTCATGAGAAGCGCAGGGAGCAATGGTGAGCGATGTGGCTGTTGGCTGCCCTGCTAGACCTGTCTGGATCCCACCAGTGTGCCAGTGCTCTCCCCAAGGTGACCTTCTCACCATCTCAGGAGCCATCAGATCATGGCCAACTCAACTCCAGGCACTCCTCTGCCCTGAGCATCTTTACAAAGCCAGTCATCAAAAACTGTGCAGAGTACATGGTGCTGCACATGACTGAGGGCAAGTATGGCCAGTTTAGGAGCAGCTAATGCAGTGGATCAAATGAGTGTCTTATGGAGGGCCACTAAGAGCCAGGCAGGCTGAGCAGGACCCATACATTTAGGGCTTATTTCAGAAATACAACTCAAGAAGATGTTGCACCCTGTCCCCATGGGACCTGGTTCTCCCTTTGGTGTCCCACACCCCACAAACACCCATTGCTCCTAGATCTGCCTGTACCCTCTGTCTCCCCCTCTTCAGGCCTGCAGATGGTGAGGCAGCATTTCTGAGGATGAGACCTCAGGACCTCCCCAGGTAGCAGCAAGACTCACTTCAGAAGACGGGCCAGAAATCCCTTCCCTTTAAAAAGAGGTGCTGGCTAAAAGCAATCTATCCCATTTTCATTCAACCTGTGAATCCCCAGAGGGTGATGACTAGGAAGGTATTTACTGGGACAAAACCATATTTTTCACACATTTTTTCTCCAATTTTTATTGTGTATTGGTTACACGGAGTAGTGCCAAGCATGTAAAACCTACTGCCGAAGACTTTTACTGACCAAAAACTCTTGCACAAAGAGTGGGAGATCACGGCATGTTTTATCCAGAGGGAACTTACGTTTTATATCTGTGGATACTACAAACACTGCACCAAAATGAACACGATCAAGAGCATAATGAAGCCCAGGGTAAAATGCCAAGAATTGATTCCTTCCAGCCTTCTTTATTCAAAATGCAACTGGATATAGTTCTGGGCAGCCTGCATTAGCTGCCCCTGCTTTGGGAAGAGGGTTTGGACTGGATGATCTCTGGAGGTCCCTGCCAGCTTCACTTCTGAGCCGTGCAGTGCAGCCCAGCATCATGGAAGGAGCAGCTCTGCCGTCTGTCTGTGCCCCACTGCCCAGGATTAGCTCCTGCCCATTGCAGCACCACATCTCCTCGCTCCCTTGCCAGAAGCAGGGTAGGGACCACAGCCACTGTCTGTCTGGTCCCCATGAGGATGGGTGTCCCTTTCTCCTACTACTTGACCCAGCTTCTCGCTGCGAAGGTGTCAAATGATGAGTGCAGCACCATCCCAATCGTTTCTGGCAGGGGATGGCCTGTGGGATGCAGCCAGCAGTTTCTTTGGTCCAATGATCTCGGTTACCAGGAGGCATCCCCACACGTGGAACACTTTGCATGCCAAGGTACAGCAGCCACAGGCACGAGGTGTGACCCAATCTCTGTCTGCAGCGGCTCTCCCAGTGCTCCAGCCTGCCCCAGGGTCCGAGATGCTCCTCTGCCCGTCAGGGTTTATGGAGAAACACCTGCTGCAGAGCAAAAATCCAGGTTAAATCTCAGAGCACCAACTCCCCCTTCACTAACCAGTGCAGTCCGCATCCATCCTGCAAGTGCTGAGCAGACCGGCCGGGCCCTTGCATTATACATGAGGGACAGACTGGCTAGGAGATGTCCTGCCAAGGATTGGGGGCAATACGTGCCGTGACATTTTTAGTCTGCACATCAATAACCTGGGACTCCTAGATTTCTCTTTTGCTGCCAGCCCAAGTCTGAAGATTATATAAAGACCCTGGCAGGTCTAAAGCATTTAAGTCACATCCCAGAACAAGCCAATCTAGAATTTTACGTTCATATGAAAAATTGATCAGTTCCTCCCTAATACTGGAAATTTAATTTAATTTAATTTTAATATTAATTTAATTTTAAAAATAAAGATTCTAAGACTGAAAAGGGCACCAAGTTTTGTTTCAAAGGGATTATTTTCATTCACAAGCTGTGTCTTTAAAAGCTTCAAAACCTGACAGTGAAACCTGGTAGCACCTCAGCAGATAATACACAGTCTGTGCTGCTTGGAGGCAACTGCGCCTCTTAACCTGCTTTTCCCCAGCGATCTCACAGTGGTGTTATCTGAATTTCCCCCAGCCATTCAGTTATCTGATGAGAGAGTCCTGAAGCTGGTACTGCTGACTTCTTAAATAATATCCAGAGCTGTTTATTGATTGTAATGTGCCCCCCCCACCCGCTGAAGGACTTGGGTGTAATCAGTGGCTCTGTACAGTGTCACACAAGTGCTGCTGAATGCCAGCGGCTGCTCCTGCCAGCTGCCTGGCTCGAGCATCTTGTCATCAGCTGTCTGCATCCTGCTAATATCCAGACAAAACCCTGCATCCATCCCTCTCACCCTCAAGCCTTTCTCCTCCCTGTACAGGGGGTGCGGGCTGTGGATGCAGACCGTGGAGGAAAGATGCTCATTTCGCTTGCACACCAAACCAGAACCATTTCTCTAATGCTGCAGGTGATATGAAGGGGTCCCTCTGCCACCAGCGGGTTGTGGAGCCTTTGCCACTCTCTCTGGGCAGCCAGGGCTGAAATGCTGCAGTGGCACTGCCTGGGGCTGGCAGTCTCCAGTCTGGGCAGAGGGGCTGAGCCCAGAGTGGTGTGCTCCAGCCTAGACAGGGTGGGAACGCAGGGCACAGGCACCCCGTGCTCATCAGTGGTGGTCTGTGAAAGGAAATCTCCTCTGGAAACCAGCCCCATGAGCTGCCTTCCAAAGGTATGTGTGCAGGGCCAAAGCTACCAGGATCCCACCCTGGACCTCTGAGCAGGTCTGTATCAAAGAAAGCTGCACAAATAGACTGTCATGAAAAATGACTCAGCCACACACAGCAGGCATGACCTGCCTGGAGAGCAAGAAGTGATTTTTCACTACTGTGAAGCTGCAGGCAGCCGCACAATGCTCATGACCCTACACCACGTCCCAGCTCCCCAGTCAGGGACCTCCACTGCTGAGTCCTGAAGGTCTCTGTCCCCTGGCTCAGGACACATGAGCATCCCTGGCTTCCCCTGCCTCATCCTGGGGCACCGCTGCTCCCTGGCACCAGGTCCCCACACCAGCTTCCAGGCAGCTCCTGTCACACCCATCTGGGCTCTCTCTGTTTGCTTTCTTGTTTCTGAGCTGGGAGGAGGTGACAGTGAAAGCTGAATTTGCCCAAGTGTCACCTGATTCCAGAAATAGAAGCTTTAAGAAAAGAACCAAATATTGCAATAGAATGAAAGTTTTGCCTATGTATTTGCTCTGGGAATGCAAGAGCCCGGGGGATGTGGGGGAGATAGCAGGCACAGGAGGCAGGTTAGCTGAGACCTGCCTCCCCCAGCATGTGCACGTAATGGAGTGGCACGAAGGCAAGTGAGCTAAATATTAAACCCTGGCAGATCAAGCCAGGAAAGACTTGAAGGAGCAGCTTGCTAATGGTGTAAAAGCTGGTAATAAAAGCTTTTTCAAATACATCAGAAACAAAGAGCCTGCCAAAAAGTCTGCAGGGCCAAGAGATGGTGAAGATGTAAGAGAAACACTCTGCGAGGAAAAGGTCACACAGATGAATTGTCTTTATCATTGTTTGCAGGGAGAACTGCATGAGGTCCCTGTGCCAGAGTGGTTCTTTGGCAATGGGGGTCTGGGAAGCATTTCAAACTGAAACATCAATTAGAAACAGGAGGAAATCACCAGAACCAGGTGGATTTAACTCAGGAGATCTAAGGAACCCAGTGGTGAAACCGCTGAATTACTGAGCTGCAATTATCCTTGGTACCAAAGGAGTGGGGAGGGCAGATGTGCCACCTTCTGAAAAGGGCTTGAGAGGTGATCCAGGCAGGCTGGCTGGAGCCTGGCTTTGTACTAGGTGGGGAGTGCAAGGCTTGTGGGGAGATGCAATGTTAGTTTATTAGGCTGAACGACTGTGGTGGGTAAAAAAGGAAAAGTTTTCAGCACACAGAACTGGAAATCTGCTCCCAGCATTGTGGGTCTTGAGCTCCCATCACACTGTGTGTTTTTCACACCTACTCTGAGCCTGATGCTTTGCTCACAGACCCATGTGTCTGGGTAGGGGGAGAATGTGCTACCAGCCACCTACCTCTTCCTCAGTCAGAACAACCTCTACCAAAGCTGGTCCTTAACCTTCAGCCCCTGGGGTGGCACAGCTGCCTGCGTGCTTTAGGGGCTTCCCTCTGGATGACATGAGTTGTGGCTCAGATGTGCTGCTCTCACTCGCTCCCATTTAGGGAAACCTAGATGGCCAGGTATCACATAAGCAGCTGCAGTGTGGGCAGATGAATCCAACAATGAGTAGCTGGGAAATAAAACTGTAGATTGCATTCAGCACCAGGAAGAAGTCGTCTACATAGATGTGTGCAGGGATGGACTTTAAATTCCCCCATATTACTGAGGGAAGCAGACGGAGAAGCACTGCAAAGAGTGCAACAAAACCATGAGTTCAAAACTCCGTGATGGTCCAAAAGGCAAACTGAAGGAGAGGAACAGAGAACAAAACACAACAAAACCTTTTTCAACCATATGATCCTGCAACTGATATCCACAGCGCACCCCTGCCATCAAAGGGGGAATGCAAATAATGAGGGCATCAAAAGACAGACCTGAGAATTAGGGTACGGACTGTCTTCACCCAGGTGGAAAGAAATCAAGTCCCCTGTGGCATGGGGAAGGTGTGCACAAAAGAGGTCTGACAGCAGTTTGTAAAACCAGCAGCAGCACCAGGAGGGAAGCACTGGTATTTCTCACATTTCAGGAGCTGAGGCTATCCCATGAAAAGATCAGGTTAAACCAAACTGCCTGTAATCACCTTGTGGAATTCATGACGACCCAGTGCTGTAGAACTGAAAATGGTCTTGGGACTCAAACTGGGATTAAGAATCACAGAAACACAGGATCACAGGCAGATTTAGGCTGGAAGGGATATCTGGAGGTCCGTGATCCAACCTCCTGCACCATGCAGGGCAGGCTTCAAAGCTCCAGCAGGTTGCTTAGGACCTGCTTCACTCAATTTTTTAAAATCTCCGAAGGTGGAGTTAACATCTCCCTGGGGCATGTGCTACAGCTCTGTACTGCTCTTGTGGTGAAGAATATTTTCCTTATGTCCACATGGAATTTCCCTTTTTGTAATTTGTGCCTCTGGCCCTTTCCCTGTACACCTCTGATGTGAGCCTGGCTCCATCTTCTCTAAACCATCCCTTTCCAGCAGTGGAAGATAGTATTTTGGTCCCTCCTCCTAAAGTTTTCTCTTCTGCAAGCTGAACCAACGTGGTTCCCCCAGGTGGGCATCATGTGTTATGTGCTCAAGCCCCCTGACCATCCTGATTGCCCTTTCCACCTCTCTCGTACTGAGCATCCAAAACAGGACTCCAGAAATGTCATCACCAGGGCCAGACAGAGGGAAACAACAGCTTCCCTCAACCTGCTGGCTTTTGTCTTGCTAATGCAGCCCAATATAAACTCAACTTTCATCACTGTAGGGGCACAATGGGGAGTACAGGTCCATGCCCCAGATGCAACCATGCTCTCAGAAAGTCCAGAAGCTGCTGCCAGAAGAGCACAACAGAAAAAGTTCCTGTCTACATAGCCCAGTTCTTTCCCCAGGCACCCATCCATGGCCGTAATTTTACAAGTTGCAGCTCATGGCAAGTAAAGAGAAATCAAACCTCTGACCACAGAATGAGGGTCTGCAGCTTCAGGAGGAGATATCCAGCATCTCCAGTCATATTACTCACTTGGGAGTCACAGAGGCTGATGAGCAAATTAACAAGTCACTTGAGTTCCTTAGGCTCATTTTCTTGCATGTTTCAAAGGTTATCGAGACATTCAAGCTCTGTTCCAAGAGCTTAGATGCACCACGCAGCAGAGCCCCTGTGGGCACTGTGAGCACATGGGTAGAGGTTTGTGGCACAGTCACTTTGTCCAGGTAGCAGCAATATGGTTTCGTAGGTAGGGTCTATCCCAGCAGGCATGCCCTGAGCTCTGAGATCACACCGATGGAGTTGGAGCCAGCGCGGGGGCTCTGTGTTTATACTTACCCCTGTAAGTCTATGAGTCCAATCCCTCCTCTTCTCATAATCATCTGACTCCAGTATCTGTGTAGAAGGGTGAGAAAGAGGTGAGAAGGGTGAGAACAGCACCAAGGCTGTGAGTCCGGGCAGATCAGGGACATCCCAGGTGCCTGAGACCAGAGCACGGAGGTCAGGACCATGAATGTAAGTCAGAGACCAAAGCCCTAGACCCAAGGTGCTAAGCCAAATAGCTCAGCTGAAGCATAGTGAGCCCGTGCTGAGAGGCGCCAGTGCAAACCACAAGAAAGCCAGGCTGGGCATCTTTGTAGCACTCCAAGCTTGACAATTAATGCATGCAAGCCACTGAATTATAGGCTGGAGACACTGGGAGCCCAAATGGCAGCTAACGAGTGTTGTTGATTGGCTTTCCGGAGGCCATGGAGACACAAACACTTATTCTTAGAGACATGGATCCCAGAGGGACCATGGCGGACACAAGAGTCTCTCTCTCCGCAGCACTCACATCCTCTCTGTCCTGGCTCTGGCAGCAGTCACGTTTCCCCTCCATCGGATGGGGAGCGAGGCAAGGATGCAGGGAAAAGGTGGCAATCAGCCCTCACCCCCACCAGTTTGTTCAGCCTCAAGCATCCCAACTAACTTTATTTCCTCCTTTCATGCCATAAACCTCCAACTTAAAGGGCATAACTTGCCCTTATGTGGGAGCCTTGTGAGGCCAGCTGGTGGCAGTCCCCTAACAGCTGGGCAGAGCTCAAAGGATGCTCTGGAAGTGGAGATAGAGAAGGTGAGACGGGACAGCTGGGTTTCCTTAAGGCAGGTCAATGCTGCAGAAAAATAACCACAGCATCCAGAAATCATATGAAAGCATCACTTCATCACTGCTGTGCAAACCCTCACGCATGTCTGTGCTTCCAGACACATGATCCAGCGCAGGAATGTTTTTACAGTCAGTGCATGCTTCCCGTCACACTACCAATTAATTGCTGGAAGTATTTGAATCCTTGGTTTTTTCTCCATCTTGCCAAAACAGAGGCCATGTGCTACTGTCCTTCCTCTCATCTTCATGCTGGATTTTTCCTCCCTGATTATTTCTGTGTTTATACTCTCCAAGCACCAGCCAGGCATGAGCCTGGCTCCTCCCGCTGCAGGTCAGCTCCAGCACCAACTGGAGCAGCCAAGGGCAATCAACTGGAAAATCACCCCCCAGATCCAGCACCACCACTTCAAGGTCAAGGCGGCCCTGTGAGGTCAGGTCTCTGGCTCTGGGGTGACTGCATCACCTTGGGAAGTTTGTCTGTGCACACAAGATGAATTGGTTCAAACACTGGACCAGAGCAGACCCCCCTGGGGCAGTACTGGGCAGCCCAGGGCACTCGTGTGGGCTCCCACAGTCGTTTAGAGACAGATCTGGGCCTCTCATAAAGGAATCACTAGAGATGAATAAGCATGTTTGTAGGGAAAGTTTTATTTGCCGATGCAAAAAGCAAACGCCCAGATTCCACCACTGCAATGCATGACTGGACATCTGACGATGTCCCCAGATTGGATGCTACATTTCTCAGTGTTTACAATACAGAGAAATTTGGTTAGGGCGAGAAAGTCTGATTTCTAAGACTGTCATCAGCTTTTTGAGCAAGGAGAATGTTTGTGCCTTCGTCAGGCTCCCCAGCAAGGAGATGAATCTGAGTCCCCTGTGCCCCTCACCTCTGCTGAGGCGCTGGTGAGAGACACAGGCTCAGATCCTGTCCCAGCTGCATACGCAGTGAGGAGCTTCTCCCTTCCCCAGCTCTGCATGGCACTGACATCCTTGCCTGGCTCTAGCTCAATGTTTCCAACTTCGCATTTGCCATTAAAAAAGAGCAGTCTGAAACACGTGAAAGTACAATGAGGTTTTTTTGGTGGAGGTGGGAGGGGAGGGTTTTCTTTTTTTTACTTTCCTGGAAATTCATATTCTCAGTGGGCACTAATTTTCCAGGCGTACCAAGAGAAGCAGAGAAATCTCAAGGCTTCCTAGAGCCGAATCAAGTTGAGTGGCAGGGTGAGAGCAGGAGCGGGTTAGGTGTGCCCAGCTGCCAGCACCTAGTCCTGCCAGCCTCCAGCTCTGCCCTGAGCTCAGACCTTGACCAGGCAGGCTTGTGCCAGGCTCAGTGATGGATGGTGGAGCTGGGCAGGAATCACTCAGAGGATTAGAAGCTCTGGGCTTGATCTAACTGGGACAGACACTCTCAGCCCCTGGTGCTCCCAGTGGTGACAAGACTCTGCTGTGCCCTTCACAGCCCTCTGCCTTCCCAGCTCCTGTCTGAGCAGGTCAAAGGCTTCTGCAAGGAAATTCATTCCCATGTACTTCACTCCAGTGGCTGCTGTAGTGGAAATTAGCTGGTGGGACCTCAAGGGACAAATTTGCATCATACATGTGCACACACGTGTGTCTGCGCATGCTCGCATCAACAGAGGTTCAAGACAACCGTATCTTACAAAGCAGAAGGTTATTCACTATCGAATTACGAACTTGTTGAATGACGAATGACTGACTTGTCTGTTGTTGTCTCTGTGTGAGGTTGTCTCCCTGTTTCATGTCATCAACCTTGTGTTGGGCCACTGCTGCATGTCACTAGTAAATGGCACAGCAAAGACAGTAGTGAGATTCGTGGAGTCCTGGTGGGGATGGGCCCTGCTAACTTGAAGGTAAGAGCTTCCCAAAAACGCTTCACTGCCTTCCCAGCACAGACAACCTGGGAGACCATGGTACCACTTTCTCTGGGTGCCTCTGAGAACAATGCTTTTGTCCCAAGAAATTTACAATTACCTCATCAAAAATCCATTTCACCAAAAACCCCATGGATATGATTTTCTTTAATTTTCCATTTGTTGTTGTTGAAATAATAATTTTCCTTTTTTTCCTGTTTTCAGGGAGTTTTAGCAGATTGCTATTTTCCACATCCTTTTGTCAGACCCTGGTTACCACAGAATGAAGGGCATCAGCTTTGTTCCTTGGGGTTTTTTTGTAATTTTCCCTTTGCTAATGCCTAATTTTGCAAACTTCTCCACATTAGAAAAGCAGCAAAAAGGACTGTGGGTAAAGAATGAAGGTGAAAAACTAAAATAAACACAGAGTCCTTAATAAATCTGGGTATCACGCTTTTGGGGCTTCTAGTGGTAAAATGAAAGAAATGGGGAAAGTGGGAAGAAGGATGAACAGCCCAAATCTATTCCAGGTTATGTCTGTTTTAATCAAGTAATTAAAAGACTTATTTCCTGCTGGGGAAAGAACATAAAGCACCAACATTTGGGGCATTGCTTCCCCAATGCTATCGCTTTCCCCTCAATAAATTTCACCCCTGTGTGAGCTTGGTGCTGCCAGGTTCTGGTAGATGTCTCCGAAAGTCCCAGAGGCTGCATTGATTTGCCCCGGATGGTGATTTTAGGAGGAATGATGCAAGTGATGGAGAAGACTGGGGGCTGGAGAAGATGACCTTTAAAAGTCTCTTCCAACCCAAACTATTCTATGATTCTGTGATTCTATGAAGACACGGAGGGGTAAGGAGGGCACAAGTGCATCCCACAGCCTGTCCCAGTGAGCAGCCCACAAAGGCTCTCCTTCAGCAGTGTGGAGGGTGTTCATGGAGCAAAACCATGACCTCCAGCCATAAGCCATGCAGCGCTGGATAGAAACAGTCCGAGGGATCCGTGCAAAGCCATGAACATCCTGACTGGTGTGAATCCAGGCCCATCAGCGAAGCCAAGCACACACCTGCTTGCAGAAGTCAAGACTAGTGATGGCCATGGTCAACATGAAGTCTAGCCAGGCTCTTCCCTGCCCTCTATAGAAACGGCTCAGCTCAGAGGGATCTCATAGGGTGACCCTCATCTATATGGCTGGTGGTCCTGGGAACAGGATCCCTTTTTGTATGTGTGGTTGGACATATTTAGTGAAGACATTTGTCTTCATTTTCCTAATGAGAGAGAGGATGTCTCCCACCTCCTCCTGGGCACTTCCCTTGACAAACACCTTGCATGCAGGTATTAGAAACCGTTACTTCTCCATATTAGGAGAGATTGTCTCAAAAGCAGAGTTTCCAAACTACTTTGAGGTAATGATTAGATTATTTTGGGATGACAAACCTCCCTGGAAGAGTTACAGGGACAGTCCATTGGCACTTGGTCAAAGCTAAAAAGCACTGGATTCAGCAACGTGGATGAAGGAAAAAGATCCCATCTAGCACGTATAAATCAGACATGATGGTTAGTTCTAAGAAGATGTAATTCAGACAGCCTGACGTTACAGTATTTCTTGGGATAGGCTGACTGAAAGGAGTTCAGGAATCTGAAGTATGGGTGATGAGAAATTATCTTGGAACCAGCATATTCACTTTATTGAGAATAGTGGTAAGATGCCCATAAATCTTTCTAAGAGCATTTCAGGTACTTTTATGACTCTTGCATGGGATTTATTGCATATTTTGAGAAAAAAAATATAATTTAAAAGGACATTGTCAAGCACTTTTTATAGCTTTTATTTATTTTTTAATCTCCATTGTTTGCAAAGCCCTCCTCAGAGCTGGAAAACGCAATTCTGCCCTGTTACATCTAGCAGACAATGAATTTTTCTTTCTCTCTGGTACGCTGAGCAGAGACAGAGGTAGTGTGTCTTGGACCGGGGGAGGTGGGCTGGGAGTCCCTCCTGCAGAGCTAGAGGAGCACCAGACATGCTGCAACGGCTCTCCACAGCCAGGCAGTCAGATTTTAGCACCGGCAGCTGGTGTGTTGGATTTTGCTGTGGGAGGGTAGCAGATAGCTATTCTGTTGTATTGAAAAGCTTGGTTTTTTCGGTGGTGTTGGAAGACCCCTTGCAGCCCTGGCATAACCCAAAGGCTGCCTTGGAAAACTGAGCAGGTAAGGACTGATGCTGCTAGGGGGTGTTCCTCAAATTTGGGCACAGCACTTTGGGAGGAGAGGGTCTAGATTTTTAACTGATTCCACCAGGATTGCCTCTTAGTGATGCTGAAACCAGACCCAAATCATACCCAGGCTGGATGTTCCCCAACTCCAATGGAGATGTTTTCCAAACCTGCAGCACTTCTGGCCAGAAATACAACACTGGAGCTTTGGCTCCTGCAGCCTTCTTTGGAAAGCCTGAGTTTACTTAGCCTTCCCTGGCCTTCCTGTTATTAATTGAAATGCTGCTCTTGAGGCCAGTCACACTGTTGGTGTCTTCTCTGCCTGCTACCACGTTACAGCAATCCAGGGCAAGCCTGGACCCGATGCTCCCCAGTGCCACACACCAAGGGCCAGCAGTGCCTGGCAGGGAAAAGACTGGCAGCGTGAGTGCCTGTGCTCTGCTGCAGGCAGCGGGGAAGAAGCTGCCTGCAAGGGCTCCATCCTTCTGGCAGGGAGGAGAGATGATGGGGCCAGAGGATGGTGTGGGAGGATGGACCAAAAAGCATCACTTCCAGCCTGACTCCTTCATGGACCTGGACAGCCCCTTCCAGCAGCCCCTTCCTAGTAACACTCCCTGAAGACTCTGCAAGGAGGAAAACTATAAACACATTAATCAAGCAAATCTGGTTCTTTTTCCCTTTCTTTGTCATCATCACTGACCCCATCAGTTTTGTGGTTTTTTTCCCTCCTCTCTCCCACTTTTCATTCAGTGGCTGTTGTTCCTTTAAATACTTCATGAAAACTCATAAAACTATGCAGGAAACTAGCAGCAGTTTTCTTCTTAGAAAGAAGCTTGTGCCAGCAAAACAGAAAAAAAAAAAATCTTGCTTGAGTGTTGCAGAGAAAAGGAAGGAATAAAGGAAACATGCGAGTAAGCAGGCAAGCAAGAAAGGAAGGTTTATTTTCATCTGTCCAGAATATTTTCTTTGCCAGAGATACCATTTTCAAGGCTTGTTCCAGAGACCCCATGAAATCTAAATGACAAAAATGGGGTCTTCCATCTCCAGCTGTCAATTACTAAAGACGTGGTGCGCTCCGAGCAGAGGAATGCAACGTGGAAATCACCCCTCCTGTGGCTGGTACACTTTTCCTACAAACTGCTTCAGTGCAGAGGGCTCAGGATGGAGGAGGAGGAGGTGCTGAGTCTGTACGTGCAGCCCTGGAGGAGCCTCCCTCCCGCTGTGATGCCTTTTTCAGCAGTTGGGCTGCAGGGAGGCTAAAGCGGCTCCCAGATTTGCCCGCAGCCTCTCTGGAGGGAACGCTTTGGCCAGGATAGTTACTTATCAGAACAAGTCCTTGACAGACATTTCTTGGACTACTCTGTCCTCTTGACAAAGTGAGTTTGACCACTTCTGTCCTGTCCCTCGTGGACTGTACATCAAAGAAATACATTGCACTAAGAAAATGATCAGAGTCCAGCCTATGGATTTCTCCTTTCCCAGGGCATCAAGGCACTGCACCACACCAGCTCCCCGGAGAGGGCAGGCTGATGGGTTTGGAGCTGCAGGTGTTCAGCCCACTTGTGCTGGTGTGAAGAAATTGCCCTGATGCATTTTCTTTACGTGCGATGCTCCTTAGCTTGGTCTTGCTCAAATCCTCCTGATCGAAGAGCCCAGGAGATGGTGGCATCAATTTCCCAAGCAAGGGAAGTCTCTCCTTGGAGTAAAATCACAACAGCTAAAAAGCTTCCTCTGCAGGTTCATGAGTTTGTTTATTTTTGTTGCCTTTTATCTAGTAACTGATCTATTTTCTTGCATTTTCCACAGTGTCATTGGAAGCTGAAGCTCACAGTGGGCTCAGCAATTAGTGGTAGCACAGAAAAATAAGGCAAAAACAAGTATTGCTAATGAGCTGACACATTAAACAATGAGTCACACTTCCATAAGGAGCCCAAATCGAGTTATAACCCTAAATAAACAAGCTGTGAGAAACAGTTTACAAAATATGAATGTGTTACTTATTTAACTGCTGTTGAGAAGCTGTGATCTGAACCCTAAGATGTATTTAAATATCTGAAACAAACATTCAATGTGTGGTTTATCAGACAGACGCAGCGGAGGCTGGCACAGTTGGGCTGGATGGACCCTGCAACTGGATGCGGGTACAGACAAAACAAGAGGCTTTGGGGTGTCCTCCACCCTGTGTCCTTCCCCATCCGCAGGTGGACCAGGCAGGGGCTGTCCTGCACCAGGGCAGGGAGGCAGCGAAGGCTGAGAGCCAAGAGATGCTGCAGGTGGGAATTTTCCTCCTTGCAGAGGTGTCTCAAAGCAATGTCAGCAATTTGGGATATCTCAGGCTCCTGCAGAAAGTCATCACAGGGTCAGGCAGAGCCCCATGACTTTTCATTTCGGGACTAAAGGGCAAAACCAAAGATAAATTGTTAGTCCTAAATCAAATTAGGAACTTCCTAGGTTTTTTCCATGGCAATGGCACAAAGAAACATTCTGAGTTAATCTGCAATAACTTACTTCACAAAAAGTGGATTTTGGTTTTCTATCTTTTCTCCCCTTGGTTTTCCTTTCACCCCCTCAACATGGTCAGTTTTAAAAGAAAAAGTCTTCTGCAAGGGTAAAATAGAAATCAGATTCTCCTCCTCACGCCCCATTTTGCTTTCAGCCAAAATGATTTGTTGAAATGCAGCCAAATTCCTGATCTTTCCCCCCAGAATGACACTGAGAATTTATTATCCACAGAAATGGCCCCTGCAGATCTTGCACTAAGGGACCACAGGCTTTTGGCAGAGGCAAACCCATTAAACTTTGGCATTACCTGGGCAAAGTCCCATCCCAGGGGGAAAATCCCTCTTCTGCTGAATCTCCACATACCAATGTTCCCGAAGTGGAGCTGTATCAGAAGCTGTTTGCAAGCTCAGGGAAGTTCATACACAAGTGCTCAGCTGCCACTTGTGCCCTGGAGGAGGTGGGGAGCATCCTCTGAACATCCTGACATGGCAAGAAAGGAGCAGGGAGAGTCATCCCAAAGTCAGCTGTGGGTACATCTCCTCTCGAGCGTGTGCACAGCCTGCCCTGAGACTGGCTCTGCTGGGAACACGGTTCTCCTGTGGTGGTGGGACATCCATGGCAGGTTTATCAATTCATCACCAACTCCTTTATCTGCAAATCTCTCTCCACCTTTGCAATATGTCCAGGCCACCACAATCCAGGGACTGGCAAGCTGCAGATTACTTGGTGCAGGAAACCTGCCAGTTCCTGCTCCGGGCTGCACACCCAGAGCCTCACAAATGGGATTCAGTGGGGACTCTGGCACCAGGAGAGCACCGTCCCCTGTTTGTGCGTGAGGAGCGTGGAGGTGGCTGACAGGCCCCAGGCAGGTCTGAGTCAGGTGCTCCTTCCCCTGCTCCAGGGCACCACCAAAGGCTGTGATGCTGCACAGAAGCCAGACCTGACTGGGACACTGTCCCTGACGTGGCTTAGCTAGAAATTGGAAGACAGATGTATTTCCCTCCCTCCCCCCATCTATCCCGTTTAATGTCCCTGGAGGAGCATGAGGTCCAGAGTAGTCTGAGAGGGGATGAAATACCCCAGAGTGGAGGTAGTTTATAGAGAGGACATGGCATTTATCCCAAAGACGAGACAGAGTATATGCGGGTGAGGGGTGCTGCTTCCCTGCCCTGTCGTCAAACTTGCCCTGAGGACAGCAGCTGGGAACGCCCAGCCTGTGAGTGCCACCAAGGGAGAAGAAGAGTGACAGGGGCTGCGATGTGGGGGCGCTTCAGCTGTGCCTCCTGAGCAGCAGTGGTGAAACCCTGCCCTGCAGCACCCTGCAGCACCCTGCTGCTCCCAGACATCCTCGGTAGGAACGGGGTGGGTGACCACACCAGCACAGCCCTGAGTCCCCTCAAATTGCCAGTCCCCAGACTCACCTCTCCTCTCTGCATTCATCCTGCCAGTGCCTCCAGAGCCAGCTTTGGGCTTTACAATACCCACACCAGTTGTCTCCAGTGTGACTTCAGGAAGAGCTCAAAAGTGTGGTCACAGCTCTGATCTTTTCCATACTCTTCTGGCACTCATCCCACCCTCCCATCCCTCTCCCCAGGCTTTCCAGCCACTCGCACCTCTTCACACCTGCTCCCCTGACCAAATGGTGACAGTACTCAAGTCACAAGTGGCAAAAGTATTGGGACAAGCTCCTGGGCTGTCAAGGTGAAGAGGTTTTAGAGTATATTAGTAATAAAATAAATCCCCGTAATGGCAAAGGGTGATACTATGTAGAGATGGAAAAATTGCTCATAACAAGGGAGGAGTGGCAGACATGGTCAATGAGTATTTCTGTTCGTATATTTGGAAGGAAGCACTTGCAACATGCAAGAACAATGAAGTGCTCTTCAGCCTCTTTGTATCTAAAGAGAATGTCAAACAACATCTACATGGGACAAACATTTTCAAATCACCCTAAAAATAATAGTAATCTCAACAATCATTCTAATTTCCCATGTCAAGAGTCTGAAAAGAGCTGGTTGAGGGTGTCTGCAGCCCTCCAGTGTTAATGCTAAATGATTTTGTGACCAGAGAAATGAGGTACATTATATCCGGCAGGTCCAGAGCTCAGACTCTGCCCAGTCCCCATATGCATCAGAAGAGCCCAGACAAGGTTCAGCAATGCTAGAGAGAGACCCAGCTCTGGAGAGTTGAAATGCCTTTGCAGTCTGTCTCCTCTAGTTACCCATCATTCCTCTACTAGGTACTTTCAAACAGGACCATGATACTGGATTTGATGGCCCAGACCCTAAAGACAACTGGAAAGCTCCCTGGATAACGTCCACACCATGGGGGTGCAGAGGAGGTCTGTGGACACAGTACCAGCTTGGCTGCTGACTGTTTTTCCCCAACCATCTGGAGGCAGCTTGGGTTCGTCTCATGCGTGATCATGGTATTGAGGAATCAAGAGGGGAGGAGGTGGTGGGGAGCTGTGACTACCTCAGTGCTTTCCATCTGCAACGGGAGCTTGCAGGGCCGACCACGGACCCTGCAGAAGGGTGTAGCCAAGGTTACCATCCTTCCTCCTGGAAGGCAGTGGGGCACCAAGGTGGTTCAGGAAGGTGTTTCCTTGGGGCTCATGTCTCCCACACCTGCAGGTCAGCAGCAAGGGGATGAGTTGTCTGCCCTGTTGCACATGATTAGCATAGGACAAGTTAATTCATGTCCTGGAAATGCCCTTTTGTCTCCAGTGCCTGCAGAGGAGCCTGGGGTGAGCAGCCCAAGAGACCCCCTTGCATGGGAGAAGCTGGTATTTAACTATTTGAAGTCTTTTTCTTTCCACACACACAAGACTGGAGTGACTGGACTGTGCTAGACCCAAGCTCCATCTAACCCCTGGGCCATCTCCAACCAGGTCAGCAGCGAATGCTCAGAGGTGCGAGGCCAGCACTGAGCCATCCTTTCCCATGGTATTTTTCCTGGCTTCTGACAGTCAATGATTCAGGAACTCCCAGAGCTGCACATAACATTTGGGTCAGTCCAGCAGGTCCTGTGGCAGCCATCAGTGGCCCTATCATCCAGGAATGTGTCTAACCTGCCTTTCCAGACATTTACATTTTTGGTCTTCATGACGTAGTGTGGCAATGAGTTTCACAGTCTAATTATACACTGCACGAAAAAGTGTTGCTGAGGCACGTACTGGAATGCTGGATGTGGTTTTGGTGTCTGGATTTTCTAGAGGTTGTGGAAAGTTTGCAAATGCTGAGGAAAGAGCCACAGAAATTATACAAGGGCTGGAAAAAACACCTTGCTGGGGGGACACTCGGGAAGTACAACTCAACAGGAAGGATAAACGCACTGTAAATTCAAAGGAGATTAAATCCCAGGCCTGGCAGAGCTCTTGGGGCTACAGAGACAAAATCCATACAAAGTTAGACAACCAGCTAGAATCATTTTTGCTGGAAACAAGGTACATACTTGCAAGGGAGTTTAACTACAGAAGGGGGAGGCTTCATCTCTTGATGCTTCTGCAAAGATGTTTCAGCTGCAAGCTTTGGGCTCGAACTGCAGATTAGTGGAGGACACCTTCTCATCTGGGAGGTGGTGGTGAACGGATCTTGCCATTTCCAACCTATGTTAGTAAATGCCACAAGACTAGCCAGAAAAGTCCTCAAAGGCAATGAAAAAGAGCCACAGTCTGCCAACAGGGCTTAAATTACCTGTCCAAGAACATGCCCAGTGACAGCTCACACCAGAAAAAGCTGAAATCACCAGATCTAGGTGGCCCAATGGTTTCTCCTCTCTTTAAATCCAGTGAATCACAGGCCCTGCCCCATGGCCAACAGCACTTTCTTCCTCTCTCAGAGCTGTCCCATTAAGTAAAACTTGCCAAGAGCCAGTGCCACACGCTTCCATGTCAGGCCCAGGTTGTCACTGTCCCCAGCAATTCAGGCCATTATTGTGCACACAGTGGCCAAGGTCAATGGTCACAGTGCCAGTTTCAGCCCAAACCTCTGCTCTAGTGGTAGGTGGGACATGCATGCAACCTAACGCTGGGCATCCAACCCACATCTTGGGTGCCCTGCTCCCCATGTAGTGAGAGTGTCTTATGCCAGTGATGAGCAGAGACCACCCAAGAGGGGAGTCTGCCTCCGTGGTGCAGCAGAAAAGACCTTTCTCTGTCCCTCCGTCATGCCAACACATTTCCACAGTATCCTTCTATGCAGGGTGCTAGGGAGGGAGAGGGGCACATTGCAGGAGCTGGTGGTCAGGGAGACACCACACACTCACACCATGCACCTCCTGTACCTACACAAGGACTGGGACTCCTCCCAGAAAGGTCCTGGGGCAAAGCAAACACGGGACCATGTCCAAACCCTATGAGACCGCTGATGTCAGACACCTTTGTCACATGCAGACTCCTTGTCCTCACCCATCTCCCATCTTTCCCACTATCTCCCATTTGAAGACACTCAGGGCATGTCTTTCTGGACTGTGTTTGACCAGCAGAGCACAAGGTAGAGTTTTTGCCTCCTTCTTCCAAGGGCAGAGAG
Organism: Athene noctua; assembly: GCF_965140245.1. Lineage (NCBI taxonomy): Eukaryota > Metazoa > Chordata > Aves > Strigiformes > Strigidae > Athene > Athene noctua. The sequence continues at coordinate 7,596,163 of NC_134060.1, forward strand.
AGCCCTGCATCCAGGAGGAGCACATAAGGGCAGTTATGTGTAGTATACACTCGGGGTCTTCGCCCTGTGCTAGCCACACAGTCTATAAAGCCACATTTCTGCCCCTGGGTCAATCACTGTGAATGATGCACTAGAGAAATCCCAATCAGCCTCTGGGAAGCAGATGGAGTGGTGAGACTCCCTGGGGAATGATCAGCTGCCAGTCCTATCCCTTAGCAGCAATAACGAGGATGAGGATGATAAGAAAGAAAGGAAGGTCACACTGAGAGGGGGAAAAGGGTGAGTCCAGCCCGTGGGGCACATCAGAGTTACATGTGCCCAGCCCATGGGATACAAACCACATCCTGGGGTGGTGCCATGGTCCTGGCAGACTCAGCCACCAGAGAAGCATCTCACGCAGCTCTGGTGGCTTCCACCCTGCACAGCAGGGTTGCCCATGCTGCTCAGGGTGGGGGTACAGACATGTGGTGCAGGCACGAAATGCCTCTGGGGCTGGGGAGTGGGCAGAGGACAGACACCTCCTTCTTGTCAGAGAAGGCCCAGGAGCTTCCAGGAGAGGTGCTCAGAGCCCCATGACATGTACTGGGCCCCCCTCCCCACCTCGGACATGACAGATGCCCTCAGTGGTGCAGGGAGAATTGAAGGGTCAGAGGCGGAGCTGTGCCTGGAGCTGGACCTTGGCTTCCCTCTCCCCCAGGCTGCCAGTGGGATCCCAAGAGCTCTCCTGACCCCGGGCACAGCCCCATCCCAGGACAGGGTGGGCTGTCCGTGGCTGCCAGGCGCAGGCAGTCGGAGGTGGGCAGGCATTGGCATGGCGGGGGGAGACAACTCCCAGCCCCACCACCAGTGACTATTTTTATCTCCCTTCCTTAGTCTCAAACCTGCCTGTTTCCAAGCTCACTTTTCCCCTTAGGCCAAATTTCTCTCCTCACAGCGCTGTGCTGGGGAGGCGTGCGGGGCAGCCAGCTCCCAGGCTGTGCCAGGCACCTCGGTCCCACATCATAAACCATTCTCCATCCCTGAGCAAACAGCACAAAGCTCTCACCACGGGCAGCCTACCTCTGATAATTACTTCAGCATACACCTTGGGTCTTAAGTACATGGTTAGAAACAGATCAGTGTGAGACATCTCCTTAAGTCTCATCTGGGAATCGCTGCTATCAACGAGTCCTGCTTTGCCAGTCAAAGATGATTTACTCTGATCTGCACTATTGATTTTATTGTGGGAAATGTGGTGATACCTAGAGAGAGAGAGAGACAGAGATTTGACTTATGTGAGCATGTGGGGAAGACTCCGGTCCTCACCATAGCGCCTGCCTTTTCTGCATCTGTACCAGAATTATTTGTAGTGTTTTATGCACCCATCTGCTCCCTGCATGCTCTCTATAAATCTCACTGGCTCTCACACACACACACATGTTTGCTTTCCATGTAGATTACTTATGATGAGAGTCTAATTAGACCCGGGGAAGCCTGCCTACAGAGCGAGCCTGGGGAGAGCTTAATTAAAGTCAATGGAGAAAATTATAGGTGAAAAAAAAAAAAAAAATAGGGCAGCAAGGAAAAAATATCAAGAAAGAAACCGAGGGGAAAAAAAAAAAGCGGGGAAGTAACAGCACCAGCGAGGGAGTGTGTGTGGCTGCCAGGCCCGTGGAAGCAGCCACCCCGGGCGCCAGGCGCTGAGGCCAGGACCCACGGTGCGGTGGCGTGGAGAGCCCATGGGGTGCCCGTGGGTCTGCCTCGCAGGGAGGGGGGCAGGTGACAAGGTGGGTGGATGCGTGCAGCCTTCTGCAAGGGAGCAGAGATCCTGCCCTCCTCTCTGGCATGTCCTCTGCAGGGGCTGGACAACAGGCTGAGAGAGTCACACAGCTCTGGATCTCCTCTCCATGTGTGCCTTGAGTTCTCCCGGCCTCATCCACATCACGTACCCATGATCTGGGCAAATGGGAGATGCGCAGTGGAAGGTGTGAGGTCCAGTTCCTCACTGTGTCTGCCCCCCAGCTCCCCAGAGCAGACACGTTCTCATTCTTACCTGGGAATTGTTGCCACTGTGCAAATTAGCACATGGGCTGTGAGATGATGGAGAATCCAGCCTAGGAAGGCATCAGGGATTTTGGGGGCCACCACGTGCATCGAGGGCACCCCCTGTGACCCCTGTAGCGCAGGGCACTGTTCTTCTCCCCCAGCAATGGCACTCTTGAACCCAGTGACTTCTAGCTGAGGGAGAACATCTCTTTCAGAAAGTCTTGATTTAAAGACCACAAATGATGGAGAATCCGCCACATCTCTTAGCAAATTGCTCCAATGGTTAATTATACTCCCTGTTTAAAAGATGCATCTTATTTCCAATTTAGGTTTTTCTAGCTTCAGCTTCCAGCCATTGAATCTCATTACATTTTTTATCCGCTAGATTAAAAACCCCTCCATTATCGGAAATCTCCTCCCTCCGTAAGTATTTATAGACTATGATCAAGTTGCCTCTTAACCTTCCCTTGATATACTAAATAGGCTGAGCCATTCAGTCCCTCTCGGCCAGCCAGGCCTTGCACGCCTCCGCTCATTCCTACTGCTCTTCTGAGATGTCCAGGATGGTGCAGGACCAGGGAGGACCAATGAGGACAGAGGAGGAGGCGGTGTCCTGAGTGATGCCATACGCAGATGGAGGGCCAGGGCAGCTGGTTGTGCCACTGTGCTGCTGCAAGGGGTCTTGGTATGGGTAAGATGGTCTCTGTGCTCACTGTGGTACAAACACAGAGAAAATCCTCCAGTGAAAGAGAGAGGGACAGGGTGGAATGGCTTTGGGAATGGAGATAAGTGGTTAGGATTGATGTGCTAGTGAAAGGGAAACCAGGAGAAGAGAGGTGTGATGCAGGGAGAGCATCGGCTGGGCAGGTGATTGATGCAGCAGCATTTTGGGGCTGCGAGATCACATCTCAGAGTCAGCTGGGGGTGATGCTGCTGTAACAAAACGGCTCAGCGAGGAGAGCAGGGCAAAGGGGGTCTGTGTAGCCAGCAAGAAAGGAGCTCTGAACGGCTCATATGGACAGGCCCAGGGGCTCTGCCAGCTCTTGGAGATGGTCAGTTCAGGTTCAGGGTCAAGCTGTGCCCCTCTCAAAAGGTGCAGCCTGGGAAAGGTGCAGACTTCACCTGCGTGAGGATGGGAACACCTGGAGAATCTGTGCTGGGAAAATCGTTTACACTATGGGTCTGTGCTGCTGCCAGAGGTGTGATGAGCTCCCCCAGGACTGTCCTGTCTGGGATAGCTTGGCATCAGCAGCGCAGACATCTGCCTTCAGCCAGCTGGTTGTCCTGCAGAGCTGTGCTGACAAACACAGGCTGGGCTTCCTGCTGCTTGTTGCTCCAGACCAAGGCAAAGAGGTGATGCAGTGTGCCTCCTGCACAGTGCCTGCTTAAACCCTGTCTGGAGCATGGTCAGAAATGGCTGGTAGTGGGGCAGGATGGGCTGAGACACTGATTCTGGCATCATTGCTATGGAACCCCAAATTGACATATGCCCTCCACAGCATCATTTTGACAGTGCTGTCACTTCACCCACACTGCTGGGCACCTTCTTCTGGATCAGTGCTGTGTCCTTGGGACGACTGGCCGTTGGCCTTGGCAGGAGCTGTACCCAGAAGGCTGGCATCTGATGGCAGTCCTTGTGTAGCACTGGCCACAGGCTGGGAACTATCTGCCTCCCATGGCTGTCAGCCTTCAGTGCTTCCCCTCTGGAGCACCCTGCCCCACATCCCATTACATCCCCCATGCACTGGTGTATGACAAATCCCACAACCAAGGGGTGCTATAGGGAACGGTGGGTCCCGGTGGTTCTGCTCCTGCCCCTTCTCTGTGTTACAGACTGTTAAATCCTCTCAATTTGGGCTGAAGATAGGTTTTCCTGGAAAGCAGTGATACAGATGTGTTTCTGTTCACAACATCCAGCTGTGGATTCAAGTGCATCAGCTTAACCTCATCCTCCCCAACTTGCAGCTGGAGCATCTTGGAGCAGGGCTTTTCCCAAAGCCACCTGCTCTTGTGTGATGGAGACCCAGGGGCTTGGGGTCTAGGGCGGTGCAGAGTCCACCAGGCTCTGGGGAGCTGTGTCTGCAGGTCAGTGAAATCAGGATCCTGATGAGTGCACAGCCAGCATGTGACGGGGGAGGCTGCCTCCATCCCTGGAAAGCCTCCTCACACCCACAGCCACAGACCCTGGCTCCTCTTGCCTGGTGTCAGATGCAATAAGGGAGACGAGCTCCCCCAGTATGGCCAGCACACACTGTGTGGTCTCCCCTCTGGCTTTAGGCTCCCAGAATTTCTTCTTCTCTCTGAGAGATGTCAGACTGAATAAAACTAAATAGACCCTGATGGAGGAAAACTTCAGTTAAGTGGGTTGGCTGACTGCTTGCCTTCTTTTTGTTTTGCTTTCTGACTTGTCACAGATAGAAAACCACCAAGGAATTGTACTGGCAGGCCCTCGGTCATGGTCCCTCGCTCTTTCAGCCAGTCTCCCTTGAGCCTGGTTAGACCTGCCTCCCTGCCCAGACAGGAGATCACTCCAGTCCCAGTAGGAGGGCTGGCACCCGACAATTGCAAAACGTGTCACTTGTGCCTGGAAGATTAGCAAAGGATCACCCATCCCTGGTGGCTCAAAGTCATCAGGGTCCTGCCTATGGTCATCTTCTTCCTGTGTCCTCCTCCAAGGAGTAGAGGAAGCTCAAGGCAATGACCTGATGGGAGGCAAAGACCATCTCATGGGGATGCTCTGCTGATAATCAAAGGTTGAGGAAGACAAAGATAAGCCCTAAGTCTTTGCAGAGTGACCAGATCTTGTGATCTCAATGTACATCTGGTGATGTTTGATGCTGTATTCACATAGCCTCCGGTCCCAGCACCATGTGAGCAAAGCAGCCTTGGCTCTCTTTCAAATGTGCAAGTTTCTAGGGCACATGATGATGGAGACTGCTTGCAAATGGGATGATGAAAGCATCCTGAGAAGGCAGAACGCACTCCAGCAATTGTTTTCAAATCTTCTGATTTTTGAGCTAGTCTTATGATTCTGGAGGGAGGCCAAATTGTGTTTTTCCTTGTTTGGAAGCTATCATCCAAATCACTGTCCAGAGCACCTGTTAGGCAGCATGCAGCAGTCATGATATCGAAAAAATGCTGGCTGAATGCAAAATAGTGGCTAGTGGGGAGCTGCTTCAGCACCGGCCTTTCAAGAGTCTCTGAAGAGACTGACAAAGCGGAATAGCAGACAGAGGCATATTTAGTACATACCATGACAACATCCCAAACCAGAATTTGATCATTTCAAAGAAAATGCTCCCTACAAAATGTCTCCCAAGTTCAGCAAAGACCAAATACAAAAGATCATGTGAACATACTAGGTGAAAGAAATGCCAAGATTTATCTTTCAAAACTTACCTCATGGCACTGAAACTACTGAACATCATGCACAGACGTGCACTATCTGAGATCAGACAGCCTGTGCTGTCCCACATCGGCCAGACAAGATTATTGACAGCAAAGATAAACCCCGCCATGGGTGACCTCTGCAGCCAAAGTCAGAAACAGAGCATAGAAACACCAGGGAAACCCACAAAGTCTCAGGGCATCTTTGATCCAAGGTTAGCACAGACCTGCTGGATTTAACAGAGAAAATTGCTTCTTGTTAGAGAAACGTGATTCAAATTCTGTGAAATGGCGGTGATTGGCAACACATCAAGCAGAAATGTAATTGTCTCTCGGAGTTTGCTCGCTGGATTTCTAAAGGCGTTGAGGACAGCCGGCGAGTGTCCATGATTTCAGACGTTCAGCTCAATAATTCCTTCTTGGTGTGTTCACTCGGATTCACACCCAGATGACGAACAGTCAAGTAGGTTGGAAGGGAAGTACAAATGCAGAATGCAGTAGAACCCCTACCATCACCAGGAGCACTGGAGTGATGTTATGAGGACTAACAGAAATGTGCCATTCATAGACTTTTCCCTGAAGTAATTATTCTAGTTTATTCCATGTCCTGGTGCTTCTCCCAAAAGACAGGAGTTTCCCAAGCTGGGATTTCACCTCTCACTTTCTTTTCTATTTTCTTGTCTTCTTCCTTTTCTTATCCCTTCTGCCTTTTTGGTGAATGAGGAGATAAAACCAATGGAAATTTTTAGGTCATTAAAACTGAGATCATTCTGAAACACTACCTTTCTTTTAAAGGATACAGATTTAGTATAATTTTTACTGATCCAATGTGTCATTTTTCACTCATCTCTAATCACAGCAATTTTCAGAGCGTCTCACTGGAGCCACCTCCTCAGATGTCTGAAAGTGCCCAGATCAGATGCCAGAGCCTGTAAGTTTTTTGGGTTACATCAACTAATCCCAACTTGTTCCACGATCACCACGGGCAAGAGCAAGAACAGAGAAAATGTCAGATGCAGACAAATGGCAAGAAGCAGACACAGTCGGGTCCTAAGTAGGGAACCATCCACATCCTGCCAAGGTGGTGCCACATCTTCTGACCAGGAATCCAGCTGTGCCATCTTCACGCAACACCCAACACGGGCATGTTTGAAGCACTGGCATTTCCCAGGACCTGTTTTTATGTGCCCTTCTGTAACAGTGATGTCTATCGTGGGAACAGTGCTAACAAAAACTGACGTCTTGCCAGTCCTACCTGTACATCAGACCGTGAGGCCAGAAACGCATCCACAACAGGATGCCAGATAATTGTCTTCTTTTCCTTTACCACTAAAGGTCTACTAATTTGCTTTCTTTTCTGCTGTTACCAGGCCATTAGAAAAGTTTGGACTGGGAGCTAACTTTGCAGCTGAAATGTCTTACACCTCCCAGGGAGGAGCAGCCTCGGTATTTCTCATGGTAGGGGGCACCTCTTTACCCACCACCTTGTAATGTGGTCCCACCAGGAGGGCTCTGCTGCTGTTGTTTGGTCATGATTTTTGCATGAGAAATGAACTGTGGCGCTAAGCGGGAGCACAGACATCTCTGAACAGCTCGAGAATCAGAGCAAGTGCTGGAAATCAAGCCCTCGGCATGTGCAGGGCTGCGGACAGCCACCTCTCCCCACTCCGCCAGTGGAGGCTAATCAGTACTGATTAAACCAAAGCTAGATTTTCCTAGCGAGGTTTTAAAAACCTGAATGTCAAGTTGCACCCCCCCACCCCCCCCACAAGTCTCCCACCCTCAGACCGTTAGGCTGAACTTCCACAAGCTTGTGACCTTTCTAGGGCTGAGCCCATGATCCTTCCGAGATGGTGTTTCTCATTGCCCTCCAGACATTTCTGAAACATTTTGTCCCAACAACAGGGGTCTGGACGTGCAGGTCTTCACCAGGCACCTGGGAAGAGAGAGTGGGGAAGGGAAGCTCAGCCCGGGTGATGGCAAGAGGGAAGGATCCCCCCCTCAACGCTGGAGCTTTGCTGGCAGACCGTATGGCCACCGGTACGACATGCTGGGGCTCATCTCTGATTTATCAGCAGGGCTGGTAGGTGTTGCATTAGGTTAAGTATTAACAGATCTCATGAGCCTCATTAGCTGTCCCCTTTTCACTCTCCAGCTGAAGAGTTACTGCTCCAAAATCTATAGTGCTTTGGCAGCTGCCTGGCTGATTCCCAGGTTAACCCTCACCGAGCCTGCTCCCTCAGGCTGGCTGCACGGATCAGCGTGCACATCACGTGTGTCACAAACCACGGATGGAAAACATCCCAGACCTGGTGCTGTCCCACTTGCTCAGCAGCGAGTCATGAGGTCTGTTGGACCATCATTGCGTGCACATGTGTCTGCCCTCCGTAAAGCAGCAGTGCTCTCAGCACAGAGACCCAGCCTCCCCGCTCTCCTTGTTTGGACGTGCCAGCAAAGCCTGGTCCCTGATCCAGACCCCCAGGCACTGGGATATCACCCTGCTCAAGACATCTCTGCTGGAAACAACCCACAGGGTCTGCAGGAGGGAAGGTCTGGCTGAAGGTGGGCATTTGTTCATTGGCACCTCCATCGGCGTCAGCCTCCCAGAGCAGATACCAACAGGCTCAGGAGATCTGGGCTTTGCCAGGTGCAGGACAAGTCCCCCGGGGTGGCCAGGTCCCGTGGAGGCATTTCAACTAGAGACATCGTGATTGGTCAGACAAATCCCATGGTCAGGGCTCTCCTGTACTGAATAGCCCAGGAGGGTAATGCAGACCATAACAAATTGCTGGAAACGCATCTCCACCAAGCAATTGGGGCAGCCATGGGGCTGCAGGTCTCTGAACATCTTTGCTCTGAAGGCCACTGAGCACGAGGCCAGGAGCGAGCACGGGAGCACCTGGTCTGACCCCACAGCCATGAGCTGTGTCCCAGGCTCCTCTCATGGGTGACATATTCCCCAGGCGTCCCTCGGATCTGGACAAGGACTCAGCAGGGATGGGGACTGCAGTGCTGGCCGGGCGGCATGCTCGGCTTCTCAGTCCCCGTGCTGTGAAATATTTTGGCCTTATCTCCTGTTGGAACAGTCTGCAGCCAGCTCCATCTCTCTGTGTGTCTCCGTGGCGGACCAGAGCTGTGTAATTCACACCAGGTCCCGACAGTCTGGCAGAGGCATGAGCAGGAGGTACATTTTGTGAAGACTGGAGTGGCTGCTGCTGCCCTGCTGGGCTCCAACCACTCCAACCGAGTGTCCACAACAACTGGTGACACAGGAGGAGGTGGCATGGGTTGCAGCTGGGGGGTGGCATGACCTGGCTCTCCTTCTCAAGGACAGCTCTCACTCCTACAAGCCTTGGACAGTTTCTGCAGCTTTCTGTAAGTCCCTGCTGGAAAGCACTTCCTTCAGACCTATTAATTGTTAAACAACACTGTGCTTTAATTACAAAAGAGAGTCAAGCAGCCAAGTACGTTACAGGGAGAGATGAAGGTTAACAAGCTGGGCAAGGTCATTATCTGGCCTGCTCCTCCTCTGCCCCTCCTCTTCTCCAGCAGGACCGGGAAGGGATCTGCAATCCCACGGCTAATGCTTTCACATCGTTCATTAACCAGCCCCGCACTCTGGACAGCTGATTGCCCGTGCAGGCAGGCTGCTGCCATGGCAGACACCCTCCGGCACACAGCCTGTCTCCCTGCCGCTGCGGCAGGATGCTGCTCTTGGGGGCAGTGCACAAGGACACTGGGGGTTGCTGGTGGGGATCTGGGCGCAGATGGAGCATATGACAGAGCAGGTAGCCTTCAGGGTGGATGTCAGTATGGGTCTGCAGTGGGCAGGTGAACTCCTCATGTACCCTTCTGCTACCTCTGCGAGCCTCTTAGAAAGATCCCACATGGAAGACAGATTGGGATGGGTTGGGTAAAGACAGTATCTAGGGGGAGCTGGGCTTAGGAAACGCCGTCCCACGGTGCAGAGCTGGCTGTCAGCATGGACGCACAGGCAGTGACTGCTGTTACTCACACGGTGGCAACTTCCCCCAGCATCTCTCTACCCTGCTGTGTGATGCTGCTGGTTCCCATGGCCAGCACACTGCCCACATCGCCCCCCTTTCACTGGGCTCTCCTGTCATCTCTCCTGAGGCAGGAACCAGTCCCTTTCTTCCTCTCAGGAGCAGAAACCTAAGTGTTTGGAGAAGTCTGTGTCTCACCTTGGGGAAAAAAAAGATAGGATCTGATGATGGCTCTTAAGCTGCTTCTGCGGAGGTAGTGGTGCTTCCCTGTGGACCTTGCTGCAGCACCCAGGACATGCATGATGCCAGGAAATCGGGTGTATAAAAAACTTAGTGTTTACTGACACTGGTGTGGAACTTTATGTGCTTAAATACCTTTGCAGATATGGAGCTGTGTGACATCCTGAAGGTCAGTGAGGAGATCAGCATGCAAGCTAGGAAACGATCCCAGGCTGGCCACATCATCTTAGTGCTGAAGGGGTGTCAGCATTCGGCCAGAAGCTATTCACCATGCCATCAATAACTTGGCAGTAAATACCAAATCTCTCCGGATAAAATTTGTAGATGACATAAAGATTGGCGGAGTGGTGAATAATGAGGCAGTCACACAGAGCTGGATTGCTTCCCTCACTGGGCCCATTCCAACAAAATATGTTTTAATAGCCTCAGATCCAAAGTAGTACACCTAGGAGCAGGGCTGCAGGCTGAACCTGGAGGCTGGGGCCAGTCCTGGCAGCAGGGGCTATGGGAGGCTCTGGAGGCTGTAAAGACGTGCATCAGCTCCTAGGAGAACCAAAAGCAGGATAACGACCTGGGTGGAGAAGTTGTGGGACAAATGAACCCATCAACCTAAGGTACAACCTGAGGCCTCAGACCACCAAGCCTGGGGGTGTCTGGCTGCATCCAACAATCCTGAATGGGAGACTTAGGGACAGCTCAGGACCAGGAGCTGAATGTCGCTGTATGGGGGACACACAAGTGGAGAAAGCTGGAGGACCACTGGCACAGGCTGTCTGCAGACCAGAGCCACCTGCATCCCTGGAAAGTGTCCGTATGAAGCAGGGAGCCAGAGAGGGGGCAGTGGCTTTCCCCAGGGATCAACAGGTGTGAAGACGAGCAGTGAGAGAGGGCAGGACACTCTGCTGTCCTGCATCAAAGCTTCTAGGAAAATGAAAAGAGGAAGGAAGGAACCAGAGGTGATCAGAGAGCAGAAAGCTTTACATGTGGTGGACATTGTCCCAGAAGGATCTCAGGTATGAGGAGTGTCACCCTGAATGAAGATCAACCACGGGATGCTGGCTGGAAGATGGAGCCAGATGGGCTTAAGGGAGAGATCATGCTTGGCATCTGGAGCATGGATAAAAAGCCACTTGCACACATTGCCCAGAGAGGTGGCATCCCCATCCTCATGAGCCTCCAGCCCCCGGTGTCTTGACGAGCAAGTCAGGCTTGTCTGGGTCAGAAGTGCTGGTTGGGGGTGCAACGGGGTGCTATGCTGGGAGATGAGAGGACCTGGTCTAAGTGTCTCCCCTCCCTTAGACCAGGTTCAACAGTCACTGTCTAGCACCCTGATCCTTTCTCCCTCAGCCTCCCCAGGCCCTTTGAGGTGAGTCAGCCCCTCCAGGGAAGGTGCATCTCCACGAGGGAACCAGGAGGTTGTCCCCAGACAAAAGCAGGGAGCTGCTAGTAGCTGGCTGGGAAATCACGCATTTGAGAAAGAGCTTTTTGATTTGGAGTACCTCAAGGCACTGGTTAAGGGTCTTTAAGTAAGCCTGTCGGGAATCAGCATCAACATTTGGCAAGATGCAGAGAGGGTTTTAGTGGGGTCAGCTGGCAGCTGTGCCCTGTCGCTTCTCAGGCAGGGAAGGGGGACCATGCCTCCGTGATCCTGTGGGGCAGCACAGCCAATTTCTGCTTGCCCTCCTGCCAGACAGAGCCCCTATTCCTGGGACCTGCTCCTCCAGGCAGAATGGCCACACTAGCGGGATTTTGTAGCCCCGTCCACACTGGGTGATGGACACAGCACCCAGCTCTGTGCACGGGTGCACCAGATGTGCCTGTGTGTGTGTGTGGCCACAGGATGAATCACATCTATGAGAAGGTACTTGGAATCTGGGCTACCAAAGGCCACTAACCAGAACCCCTTCTCCCTTCCTAATCCATAGGGAGGAACAACCCTTCTCTAAACTACACAAACCCCTAATGCTCAGCCCTTCAGTGAGGTCAGCAATGAGGTCACTAATACAAAGGGGTTAAACAACCAGCCCGAGGTCTCAGAGGATGTTGGGGTCAGGCCCAGGATGTCAAAGGCCCCAGCTCCAAGTCCCCATGCTCAAACCCTCTGCCCCTGCTGTCCCCAGGCTCCCTCATGCCCCCCACCCCGCAGCCTGGGGCCAGCCTTATTGGTTTGCTGACATCACCACGTGCACACACGCGAACAGCAAAGGAAATGTGGGTTTGCTTTTAGAAAAGAAACCCCAGAGTGTGCTCCTGACCCAGAGTATTGGTCCCAGTGCTGGGGAATCCCTCCTTGGGCTGGTTAGACCTCCCTTCCCATCAGCAGATCCCCCAGCTGCTCCCAGCAATTCCTTTTTCCAGAGCTCACTGGCTGCTGTTTCCTTAGAGCAACAGAAATCTCCAAGATCTTGAATCATAGAATCATAGAATGGTTTGGGTTTGAAGGAACTCCATAGCTCATCTAGTCCAACCCCCTGCAATGAGCAGGGACATCGTCAGCTAGATCAGGTTGTTCAGAGCCCCATCAAACCTGACCTTGAATGTTTCCAGGGATGGGGCATCTACAGCCCCTCTGTGCCATTATTTCATCACCCCCATTGTAAAAGATCTCTTCCTTATATCCTGGCTATATCAACCCCCTTTGAGATTAAAACCATTGCCCCTCGTCCTATTGCAAGAGGCCCTGGTAAAAAGTCTGTCCCCATCGTTCTTATAAGCCCCCTTTAAGTATTGAAAGGTTGCAATAAGGTCTTCTCCAGGCTGAACAACAACTGTCTCAGCCCTTACTCATGGGAGACGTGTTTCAGCCCTCAGACCATTTCCATGGCCCATGTTTTCCCGTACCGAGGACACCAGAGCTGGATGCAGTACTCTAGGTGGGGTCTCACCAGAGGAGAGTAGAGAGGCAGAATGCCCTCCCTCAGTCTGGTGGTCATGCTTCTTTTGATGCAGCCCAGGATACAGCTGGCTTTCTGTCCAAATCTGACTATTCTGCCTAGCAAGATTCCCTCAGCCCTTATCTGCATCCCAGAGATCTGAAATCCTGGAGGTGCTGGATGCAAACACAGATTATCGGGGAAGATCCTCCGATTAGTAGGAACAATAAAAGAAGGAAGAACTCCAAGGATCCCCTGCAAAGCATTAAATGTGACAGGGCAGCAGAGCTCTGCTGATCTTAGGTCCCGTGCGGATGCTGCTCGTGCTGTCCCCACTCCGTGTGATGAAAACCATCCCTGCCTCTGGGATCAAGCCTCGCAGGCAGCGACTGCTCCAGCCAGGACCCCACGGAGGGCGCAGGGGGTGCTTCGCTCCGAGCTGGCTGGAGCCTGGCTGCCAGGTCAAGGTGTGCCCAGACCCCCTGCATGGTCAACCCAGCGGGACCGGAGCCCTCCAGCCTCCCTGCAGCGCCCGCTACTGCAGGTGAAACCGTTGGAGCACCACTGGCAGGGATTTACATCCCTCTGAAAATAATTATGGGAAGAAAAGTGCTGGTATTAATAGGAGCCTCCATTTAAAGATTAACCACAACAAATGTGTTGCATGCAGGAAGTTTATTTAACAATGCTCCCATTGTACAACCCAAGAGCATGTTTGTCTTCATTAGTGCAGTAATTCATTATATGGCCTCTCTAACATTCAAATCAGAAGGAAGAATATTAAAAAAGTAATTATACTTTTCAAAGTAAAGCTTTATGGGTAAATTGTATGCAAATCGCTGTCTAAATCAGGGCGGCATATCTTAAGCAGATCTAAAAGTTGCAAAGGCTTCCACCGCATCATTGATATGTAATCAACATAGATGTATGATTCTGCTCCTTACTTAGGCAAATTTGAATGGCAATACTCAAGTAGGTAATTGGTATTTATCACAATGGCTGATGTGGAGAAGCTATAATCTTGTTACGGGTGGGACCGGCCTGTCATAAATCAAGCTGCTTGGAGGTTACTGCAAGACTCTGTCACATTTTGGTTTCCAGATGCTTTTAATCACCTTTTTTAACCTTCACCTCATTTGTAATATGGGCAAATAACCTTCAGGTCTTTGAAGGCCTCTTCTGCAGGTGTCTGTGCATTCAGGGAAATAGCTGAGTGCCCTCACACCATTTGTCCACCCAGTGATGACAGCCCCTTTTCTCTAATCAAGATAGTTTAATGAGATTTTTTTTTCTAAAATAGCGCTAGGAATAAAACATGAAATTGATCATTTATGTGCACCAGGGAAATCATGTCATTTGGAAAATAATTTAACAGGATTGGACGGTTCAGATTTACTGCCCAAACTGCAATCACCAGCTCTGGGGAACAGGGAGGGGAGAGCAGAGGGCACCCCGGCGAGTGTTGCAAAAGCGTGGATGGCTGGAGGATACCACCCACATGTCCCTGGGGGACAGGTGCCCCCCACCACCTTGTCTTCCTTGCAAATCCATGCTGCTGCCCCAGGCATCAGGGGCTGGGTGCAGGTGCTCAAATCCCTCCCGCAGGTCCCGGGGATGCAGCTGGGGCTGGCCGCCTGCACTGGAGAGCCAGTCTGAGAGGGGTCTGGCTGAGCCTTGGGATGGGGTGAGCTGGGATGCAGAGGACTGTGCAGCTCCCTTTCCCCAGATTCATTCCCCCAGGTACTGGCTGTGACAGCAGCAACCCTGCAGCCCCCTGTGTCCGCACTGTCACACAACACTGGGGACAGCAGGGTGCCACAGAACCTGTGAGGTGTCAGGGCTTCTCAAATATGCAGTAGAGCGTCTTGGGCTGACAGGTCAGGGCACCCCCAAACACCCCCCCCACCCCCACACCCAGAGGATTCACAGACTAAAGATTATTACAAGTGTCTCTCAGGGTCACTGGGATCAGTTGCTAGGACAGTGCCCGGTTGGCCATGCTGCTGGGGGAACACCAGCCCTAGGTCCCCACCGATGCTTGGGAATGAACAAGGCTGGGTGCAAGTAGGAGCGTGCCTCTCCTCTGGGGAAGGGAGGCACGAGGTGCCAAATTCTGCCCAGCCTCAGAGGCACCAGGCACTCAGCTGCCCCTGAAAAACTGCTGCATGGCTGGAGTCACCAAAAAGGAGCCAAGGGTCCCTGTTTTCTATGTGTTGAGACTTTCCTCTGATGTCTGCACAGCTTGTCTGTGCTGACAGCTACACAGAGCTCCTCCCAGCACAGACTTTGGCATCCCTGAGTGTCCCACACCCACAGGAGACATCGGCATCTCTACCTTCTGCCAGGGAGCAGCTTCAGTGCCTCCAGCCCTAACACCAAGGGTGTGCATGAATGTCAACTCTGAGCACCTCTTCAGGGCCAAGATCCCCATTCTCTTTATTCACCTGGGTGCTGGGTGGGTTTTCCACTTCCTTTTGGGACACACAGAAACAGCTACCCCAGAAGACCATGGCTGGTGTTGCTGCTGGGCTTAAGGAGAGCTGCATCCTCCAGGCAAATGCTCTCTGCGCCACAGGTGTCTGCAACCAGCCCAGCAGAGCCTGTCTGAGCTCCCAGTGCTGAGCTCCCTTCCACTAAACTAGGGGAGAAGCAACTGTAGACCTGGGAGCATTCCAGGAGGCTGGTGGGGAATAACAGCAGAGAAAAAAACAATTCAAAATGTCCAAAGTGACTTGAAGAGGATTCACAGGGGTGGAATGATTTCTGCCAGTTATTAATGCCATGCTATTTGTTCCATGTTATTAGCAAGTGATAATTTGCCATGCAGAGGTGAAAAGCAGATACAGAAAAGCACGGTGGAAATTCATCTTCTCCAGCATAAGGTAATTGCGGAGCTGAAGCGGGGCACCACTGAGCACCGTGAGCAGCAAGAGATCTAAGTATTTTAGGCACTGGAGAAATGAACATTTTGTTCGTGCCCTTTCTGTTTTTTGGAAGGGGGGAGAAAGGTTACATTTTTCTGTGTCAGAAATATGCTGTGACACGAGAGAATCCATCAAATGACACTGCGTGTCAGGTCGTGTCACAACATCATTAAAACATTATATCTTGTTGATGAGGCTCTTGCCATCAATTCAGAGAGTGACTGATTCGATCTGCAAAAAGTGGAAGTTTCTCTGCCCTGTTTGCAAGACAGCTGGCAGATCTGCGAGAGGAAGCACTATTTCATATTCTATTTAGGACATTAAGCCTTAATCCCATTAGAAGATTCATAGCATAGCCAGCCTTAGATAGAGAGATACTTCCATAGCTGGATGGATTTCTCCTACGACACCTGCACCGCATGCTACATGAAGCCATTTGGAAAAAAAACAAGCTTACCGTCTTCCCAGCTCCACTCTGAGAGCTTATCTCTCCCTCTAATACAGTTTAGTGCCAGGTTTTATAGACTGCTCATGCTGTCGGGAATGTTTGCTGGTATTCTGTTAACTTGATGCTTGGCTGTTCCAACACTATTCATTTAAGGCAAGCATCTGGCATGTAGCAACAAGATGGCTGATAGAATAAAATTAGGCAAGTTTATATGATTAACCATAGCTAGGAGCCAGCATCAGTCTCAGTTTATAAAAGGTTGTAATATATCCTGTAGGTTATTTATTGAATAGAGTAAAGCTGCGTTCACAGGTTGGGAGTACCCAGGGAAACACACCTTTGGGTGCTGCTGTCAAGTGCTCCTGAGAGGATGCTGTCAGCCCTGAGGCCAGGTTCTCTGCGTGAGCTGGAGGAGGGAGGTCACGGTGCTTCAGAGCAGGGGCTTGTGGTGGCACAGGATGGCTCTCTCTAACTCCCTGCCTGAACCAGCTTGGGAAATGGGAACCTGGCCAACAAAAGTGGGACCTATGTGACCTCAGGATACCCACCCTTCATCCCCATCTCGTGCTTTGGTGCCAGGGAAACCCCAGCCATCTGTGCACCCTACCAAGAGGGGCTCCTGCCCAGCGGGAGAAGCTGAGGTCCCCTCCGATTTATTTAGACCAGAGGATGATAAACTAGAGTACTGCACTCCTCCTCTGCCTTGGTTTGGCGTGATGGCAGGAGACAGCCCGAGCCCCGGCCCTGAGAAGAGATAAGCATTTCCCGAAGCATACCTGCAGCCCTGGTCTGGCAGGGTACAGTGTAGCGTGTCCTGCTGGCACCTCTGAGCAGCACCACAGTGGGCTCCTGATCATCCCCTTGGCTCTGTGGAGCCACCACAGACCCCGAGCCAGAGGCTCCTGGGGCTGTGGATCCCTCTGGCCCACTGAAGAGGGATGAATGAATGAGCCGAGCTCATTTTAAACCAGTAGTCCTGATGCTGCTGGGCGAGCCAGCTGGTGAGAGGGGGAGAGTGCTGGGCTGTCTCCAGGGCTGCCATGTCCATATGACAGGAAAACTGTGTCCCAAAGTATACTGCCCAAAATATGCCAACACAGCTGTGCTGGGGGGGGGAACGTGCCCTGTCCTGACTGATTTTCTGGGGAGGGTCAATGTGACCATCACCTGCCAGGTTTTGGGGAACAGTCCAGAGGCTACGGGGCCCATGCTCCCTGCAGGCCTAGAGGTGTCTGTAATATGAGCACAGGGCAGGAAAATTAGTTTTTTTAAAAATTAGAAACCAAGAAAGAAAGAAAATGTACACTCTCAGCTGAACTGTTCAGTTCTGCCAATATCTGTCTGCTTAATTTTGCTTTTGTGCCATTGCATTTCTTACTACAGTTCAACAAAATTTGAAAGAAATAGTCATCCTGAGCTGAGGAAAGAAGCACTTATGCTGTTGTTAAATTATAATTCCAATTTATTCCTTTCTTGCAAAAAAATTTAGTTTTGGGGTATAGTCATGTGCTGAAGAAAAAGAAGATGGAAAAATCCCACTGCCTGAGCTCATCTCTGGGTCTTTTCTGGTCCTGTCTCAGTATCGTGCTCATCAAGAAATCCAGCCATCATCTACCATGCAATAGAGACTGATAACTGTGTAATAACACTGACCCAGAAAACCACACCTGTAATCTTCCCCTGATGGAGACTGCCTACGTAAGTCACATCAGAGTCTTTAAAGTAGTTAATTGACCCAGCTAAGCTGAAATGATGATCCTGAGGTTGCTGAGGAGGTCTCAGACAGAGCAGAGCATGGCTGTGGCTCTGGTCCATACTGTGGTCACAGGTCACCTGCACATCCTGTGGGCTTTGCTGGGGTCTGCATCCGCAGGTCACGTTTCCACAACGTGCTATGACTCGTCTCTCCATCACAGTCCTCTCCTCTTCCCTGTCTCCCCAGGATGACCCCATTCCTGGGCACAGAAACCTTTCCCTGTCTCTGATGCATGGGCCACCCTGCAGCCTAAAAGTTGGAGGCTGGGAACAAGTGAGACCAAACAGCGGCCAGGAATTTTAAATGAACACTGACAGCAGCTCTCTTCTCATTTATTACAAATGAACTAACTGTGTGCTGAGCTCGTGCTGGTGTTGGTCTGTCTGTCTGCCTCGCTGTCTCCCATAGCCCTCCAAGTAGGTTATCTATTTACCTATCTATTTACATGTATTTCTTTTCCCAGTGAATTATGTCAGGGAGGCAGTAAAGTGTTATGTATTTGCAAGCCCCATAATCTTTAAAAGCACAGTGATGCATGCTCCAGATGAGAAAAGAGCCTCCATCCAGTATGTTAATAGATAGCATTAGGGCAATAATGAAAAGCACTTGAGACAAGTAAGCCCCTATCAAAAGCTGAGTAATAGAGATGCACAGAATGAATCACAATGCACCTCCTCTGCAAAAGATATTAAGACGTCTGCTTCAGTGCAGGGTCTATTCACTCCAACAGCTGCTTCATTTCTCTGATTAAAATGGGAGTGGGGATAGCTTTTCCAGCCATTTCCCCTTTTATCCAGTACCTAACAGACACGCACACACACAGTCTCGTACCCACGATGTACACGCAGCAGAGGCAGCACACCGTGCTGACAGACACACCCTGGACACACAGAGGGTAGGACACATGCACAGCGCACGCAAGGACATGAGCTACGTAGGCATATTCTTACACACACACACACACACACTGACACAGGCGTATGGGAACTGCATCTTCTCATACACATGCAGCTCCCAGACACAACTCGGCACCTTCAGTCTTTCTGCTGTACATGTGTAAATCCCCCACCCCAAACAGACCTTCAGCGCACATCCCACGCTGTACACACACGCAGAAGCACACCCAGTTCTCTGACTCTCCCATCCCCACCACGGTCCTGTACTCCCGCCCCAGCCCCTCGGGTTGCACACAGCCACCATGGGGATGTGGGTGGCAGAGACTCTCCCCCCTCCCGCTCACAAACGTGCACTCGGGTCCTGATGAGCAGCACGCAGGGGGAGCCAGACAAGCTGGGGTCTGGGGGAGGAGATAAGAGTCAGGCACCCAGGATGAGGAGAACCTTGCTGGGAGATGAGCGGAGGTGTTGGCAGCTACAGGAGGGGATGAGCAGACCCACAGTGCGACCATGCTGGAGCTGTCAGGTACTGAATGCACAGAGGAGGGGGATGCCCTGCTGCAGTGCCTCCATGGCTTTAGCATCCACCAGCAACTGTTTGATACCATTGTGGAACCTCGAGACACCATCTGGGAGAGTGACTCCAAGACACACAGCCAAGTGCCAGACCCTGCTCCAGAAGCACCAGTGGGAAGGGAATAAACCCATGCCATAGGGACATTGAGGGCTGCTACAATTTACAGCTACCCTGGCGGTGCCAGCCTGGCCTTTGCCACGAGTACTGCGGGCTTCAGAGCAGGAGCATGAAAAGGCAGGACCAGAGATCTGAGCCACAGGGCTCTCTCTTGCTATTGGCTCCCTGCTGGGGCCAGCCAAGGCTCTGGCCATGCTCCAGGTCTGTGGGCAAGCCCTGCTGGGGCCCAGATGAACTCTGTGATACTCCACCTACATGGCATATAAACTGGCAGTGGATTGCAAGATGGTGATGTTGAGGGTCTTCCTGGGGTATCCTACACTCGTAAGACCTGCCCCTCATGTGTTCCTCCAGGGCACAGCACAACACAGATGAGCATCCTCAGAGACACATTATTAACTACAGCAAACCCCTAGCTTAGACTCTGGGCAAGGCTGTAGCAAGAGCAGGAGATTGAGACAAATAGCTGGAATATGCAGCCTGATAGTAGCTAACAGCCATAAACTGTTGGGATATTATGCCTGTGATCAGCTTAGGCTCATTTCTGTTTACCAAAGACACACATGAGGGTAAATCATTCCCCACCATTCACTTGTGGACTTCTTACACCTTCCCCACTAGCATCTGGAAAGGGTTGGTGTTGCAAGAGCTGTGGATCAAAACCTCATCCATCCCAACATTTCCCCAGCCCTTGCATTGTGCCATGAACAGGGATGCATTGCTGGCCCAAGCTCTGCTGGCCCTCTCCCTCCACACTGCTCAGGGATATTTGTTCCTCATATTTTGGAAGCAGCAGACAGGAAGAGCAGATGAGCACTGGTGGTGACAAAAGTGCCTCTGTCTGCAGCAGGGTATAGTCCTGGGGAAGGAAAAGCCCCCTGACAAGGGAGAGAGGGTCTTTGGGCCGGCAGCAAAGGACTGGCAGAAATGATGAGAGTAGAGCTGTCCCCCAATGCGACAGTTGCTGGGTCCTGCACCCCCTATTTCCCCTGCTGCCCCCCGATGCGACAGTTTCTGGGATTCTTCAAGACTTGTGCAACAAACAGAAAGGAAGCAATGGAGGAGAGCTGCTCTGATGACAAGCCCCAGAGGAATGCCCTAACCAGGTGAGAAATAAAAGCAACACAACTAGTGCATTAGGCACAGAGCAAGCAAGATCTGGGCGAGCCAGTTGGCGGTAGCATCGTCTCTGAGCCAAGACAGGGGGCATGAGTCCCGCAATGGGGACAAGCACGGCACGAAGCCCGGGCTCTGCACGGCACCGTCACATCTCCGCACCGGCTCCTCCCGCCCGCTCGGTGCTTGTTTGGGCCGGAGGGGAAGGCAGGCTGCCAGGAGCCCGGGTATCTGGCTGGCAGTCAGCCCACGCAGGCAGCATGGGAGCGCCCTGCTGTGGGAGGCACCGCATGCGGGAGCAGAGCCGGGCGGCTCGCGCCGTGGGTCTGGTGGGGAGCGAGGTGGGAAATTGGGAAGGGCCGGAGTTGAGCCCTCTGTGGGGCAGCCCTGGGCAGGACAGCTGGGTTCTCCTCCTCGCTCTGCCGGGGGGGTTCAGGTGGCATGGAAAAGGATTTTCCCCATTTGTCAGCTCCTGCAGTGCCCAGAACAAGTGTTTGCTGCGTGGCTGCACAAACACACACAAAGACCCTCACTGGGGAGTCACCTGGGCAGGGTGATGGCGAGTGCATGCCCCGTGCAAGATAGACTCCCTTAGACCTCGTGCATTGCTAACACTGATGGCTACAGAGCAGCATCTTGAGGACATCCCTGAGGCCTGTGGCTCAGCTCTGGAGGACGATACTGAAGGACCAGTTCCCCTGCTGAGTTCAGTTCTGGGAGTGGTATGAGCCTCACAGGAGCATAATTTTGGGTGCAAGCCTATACCAAACCTCTTTATCAATAGGTTAGCTTTAAAGCTGAGAGCCTCGCCAGGGAGAAAGTGCGGTGAAGGACACCAACATGATAGGAATGGAGCAGACATCCCCACACCAATTCCAGGTACCCCAAAGCTGAGCATGTTGCACTTCACCTTGCATAGAGGGGTTGTCCCCATGGTCCCTGCTGAGCCATCCTCCCTGGGGCATGGTGACAGAGGTGTGACATGTTTCTCCAGTGAGCCTTGCTCAGGTCAGCAGAGTCTGGCTTCTCATCCTCTCTGCATCCTGTTCCCCCAGACCTCACTCTCTGGGTGCCCCAGGCCATTTCCCATCATCCTGGGCATGATCTGCCTGTGGGTCCTGTAGACAAGCTGTGTTAGGGGGGAATGTAGTCTGTAACCATCCACAAGCAGAGAGGAACAAGAGGAGAACCCCAGAGAGGATGAGGAAGATCACTGAGGAGAAGCAGGCGAAGGAAGCAACTGATGTGGTGTTCATCCAGCTCCCAAAGATGGTTCAGGTGCAACCACACATCTGTGGGATCTGATCATGTATGGTCTCCCTGAGCTGCTGCTGAGCAGCTGCAGTGGCAGAGTATCTCCAGCCACTTGGTAGCCCAGTGTCTGCAGTCTGGGCCATGAGCGTCCCAGCATCAGCCATGACCGAGGTGGACACAAGCAGGTAAATCCTGGCGAGATGGGCAGAGATCTGGCAGGTCATCAGAGGGCTGCAGCTAGAGAGCCCAACATGAGCAGAGTGTTTGACAGCGTGTTACACACCGGGTGAACGGCATCAAACCTCCCCGCGTTTACCTTTCTCATGTGTGTGCTACCAGCAACAAGCAC
Source organism: Athene noctua (assembly GCF_965140245.1). NCBI lineage: Eukaryota > Metazoa > Chordata > Aves > Strigiformes > Strigidae > Athene > Athene noctua. The sequence continues at coordinate 7,618,129 of NC_134060.1, forward strand.
TCACACTGCCAAGCCCTTTGGTGGTCTCAGAAGTCACCACCCAGCACAAAACCCTGGACAAGCAGGGGAGGAGGCTGCCATCTCCACTGGCACCTCCAAGCACGTTGCCAGATGCCCAGGAAAAGGCAGCGAGCCCTCAGTGGGGAGCTTCAGCACCGCGTCTGCTGCTGACTGCCAAAATTAACATCACTGACAAAAGGCATGATCCTGAAATTGCACCACCAAACAGATGGATTGCTGGAGTATGGGAGGCCTCGTAATGGAAAAGATGAGTAATTCAAGGAGGGAGTCTAGTGCCAACTATCCAAGTGCTTGGCTGCTGTAGCAGGCTGGGAACCTGGAGTACTGCCTGTCGCAGGGCTGGATTCCTCTAACTCTCCAGCAAAACCTGCTGGGATGATGCTAGCGGGTTCCCGCGAGTCGCTGATGGTGCTGGTCCTGCTGAGGATGCAGAGGGCCCATGCCAGAGGCTGTGGCCCTGGAGGCAGGTACACATAGCAGCATGGCAGCTGCCTGCGTCCTGCCTTCAACGCCCCGAGAAGGGCTGTCACTGCCCCGAGGAGGGCTGTCACTGCCCCGAGAAGGGCTGTCACTGCCCCGAGGAGGGCTGTCACTGCCCCGAGGAGGGCTGTCACGCTGACGTGTGCTGCGTGGCGTGGAGCAGTGACCGTGTACTTGGAGCAGTTGTGCTGCAAGGAGACAGTGCTTGTGATCTCGCCATAACCCCTGCCATTTCCCTCTGCAGAAAGCCAGGAATACGCAGAATATCCAGCCAGCTTTTGTCCAGCAGAGCAAAGGGGAGGGTAATAGGAGTGCCTTTGTGTTGCTCCACTTTAAACATCCCAATAAAATGCCTCCCAAAAACAACCCCCAACCACCAACTGGTTCTTTCAGCACCCAGTTCTCAGCAAAATCCCCACACTGAGACCCGTGGGAGCTGGCTCAGTCCTTCGCTATGAAGTGACTCACGAGAAGATCAGAGAAAGTATCACTTTCTTCTGGCACTGAACAGTGACATGGAGGAAAACAGGGACAGGCACCCCTCTCTAACCACCTCTGTCCTTGCTGTCCAGGAGCATCCTCACTGTACCTGCGGGGCTCACGCCGGGGTGAGGAGAAGGGGCTGGGATCCATCGCCCTGCACGCAGGGAGAGCACAGATCCTGCCCGCACAGCTACACTGACTTTATCACAGCAGAGAAACAGGCACAACCCCATGTCCCCTCTAAAACAAGCAGGACCTATCCCCGCTGCCTCCACCACAGCCCACCCTGGCTTGCCATTAGACCTGGGGTAATGTGAGATCTTTTTTCTTTTTCAAGCACAAGTGCACTGAAATAATCCTTTTTTCAGCACTGCGACTGTTGTTGCTACATGAATGTGACACAGCATGTTTATACTGGACACCTGAAACTAAAACCAGTGTGGAAAAATGAGTTTGCTGGGATTGCGGCAGAACGCTGGGACTGTTCACATCGCCCAGCCCTGGAGGTACTGGGGGCCAGCATCTCCTCCAGCAGAGACCTGCCTCTCGCCATGCCCCGAGGCTGCGTTAGGCCATCAGGACTAGGGCAGGACTCGGCGCCTCCTGAAGTCAGCATCACTGGGCATGGGGTTATTCTGCAGCAAGTGCTGTTTGTCCCGTGCCGTGCTCAGCTCTCCTGAAGTCCCATCTCACACGCTGGAGGACGGTTTAGATGGTTCAATGTTTAGGCTTGCCTGCTGCATCCTTTTAAAGCACCTGTAAAAAAAAAGGCAAGGAAGTGAGGGAGGCATAAATCAGTTGCTAGTGTAAGGCCCCTTATCTCAGAACAACGCCTTGCAGTCCGTAATGGCTCATACATCCACAGGCCATCTATCATGCTGCAGGGATCGCTGCAATTAGACGTGCTTTGTGCGTGCTGACTGCGCTCCTGCTGCTCTCTGTACACCCCCCTGCCGCGGAGCTGCGGTCACCCTCCCGGGGAGGCGTGGGGGGGTCCGGGGAGCTTTTGGCTGACTGTCACAGGATGCAGGGGCCTGCATGCTCCTTCCTCCCGGGTGTGAGCAGACGCCGAGTTGCTGACTTGAGAGGCAAAGTCATGCTGCGGAGCAGCAGCAAGTGGCTGTCGGAGAGGCTGAGCAGAGCAATGGGGGCACGATGCGGCCCCCCACCCTCCGGCCAGACCATCCCCGGGGCTGGGGGCAGCGCCTGGGTGCTGGAAAAAGCTGTGTGATTAGCACCAGCCCGTCTGGCTGTGCTGTGCATTCAATGCCATTTCATAGGTAATGCGTCATTTCATATGATTTATTTACTGTAATTCTTTGGTTTGTTTTCTCCGTGTGTAAGGGAATTGGGATGTCTCTGGGTTCCCTGCCTCCCCGAGCAGTGGGGATGAACAGCAGCATCCTTCAGGCTCTGGTGAATACATCCCCAGCAGACGGGGAGCCCCATGAATAGGGGCAGGGCAGACATGAGCAGGAGCTGAGTGTGAACACGCATGGTCCAGGTGAGAGGAAAGCACCATGGGGCTGGTGGGGGGCATACGGGAAGGACCTGGGGGCAGCACTCCTGGCACCCCAACATGTCACTGCACCTCTGTCCACCGGCTGCGAGGAGACAGGGAGCACAGCTGCTCTCCCACCCACCTCTGAAACGGAAAGGTAAGCGCGTGTGTGTACCAGAGAGCAAAAACGAGACCTATATGTTTAAACTGGCAAGTTCTGTGTTTGTCATCGAGCTGTAAAATGATACCCTAACAGATGAGGACAGGAACTTCTTGGAAGGCTCAAGCACAGACAGCAGGAGTGGGGGAATAGCATTTTGCTTTATTTCTTTACATGCAATCCAAGGTTTTATTTTTTTTTCTTGCAGTGTTATATTTTTCTATCCAAAAATGGTTATGAGACTGCCAGCTCTCAGAGGCAAGAACTGCCGTTCAGTTCGAGGGCTTGTACAGCGCCTGACACAACAGGGTCGCGGTCTCTAGCTGGGATACAGTTAAATGCACAAATAATAAACACTGGGCTTGAGGGGTAATGAAAAAGCAAAACGGTGACTGGGAACAGTGTGAATATGTGTATCGGCGTGTGTACGGGCATTATCAAAGAGCTTGCATCCAAAATGAACACCAAACACCAGCTATTTCCAGCTGACTAGCTACATGGAGATGCAGAAGACATTACAGCCATGCAGATGATACCGAGCAGCAGGCTTTTTTTGTGCTGCATTGTAGGAGAATATGTGCTTAAACTAGCAGCCAGCTCCTGTTAATACTAGAATATAGTACCTATTTCAGTGGGTGGATAATTTTAGGTGAATGAGAAAATGCTGCTTTTCTTTGGGTTAATGCCATGTGCTGGTTGAGATTATGCTTGCAGCAGTAACTTTTATCAGGTGCTGCGTGGTAGGAAGACAGCCACTTAACTTGGCGAGTTCTCCACGATTTATTTATCACTCAGAGGTGGTACCTTATTTGGCTGGATATGGATCTTGTGTGAGGTTACGATGCAGGAGGGGGATGTGTATGGTACAAAGCAAATGTCGACTTTCTTTCTGCGATGCTGTGACTGTCAGGAGACGGAGTGCGTGGAGTGACAAGATGCATGTGAGCTACTGCCGATATTAAGGATGTTCTTTTTTAGCTTAAATTAGGGGAAAATCCTTAACCAAATCCTTAACAAAACCAGAAGGTTTATTCTCTAGTCCTTCTGTGAGATGCCAGCCAGCATCTAAGCTGCATTTCAGCTCTCAATCAAGCAACAAAAATCTTGAAGCATTGCAAATGTCTGAACAACTGGGGTGTCCCCAGGGGAGGTCAAAGAGAGATGGATTTGGGCTCTGGAGACCAACCCAACATGGTCCCTGCCCACCTCACAGACTTTTCATCCCCCTGGCCTCACCAAACGGGCATCCCTGAGAAGAGGGTGAGTGGGCTGGGAAGATGAATGAGTAGGGACCATATTCATTGCCCAGGGCATCAGCAAGGACCTGCCCTGCAGTGGTGGTCCTTCACCCAGCAGTGACTTGGGGGTGCCAGCCAGCACCCACTTTGTTGTTGGGGGTGCGCTGAAGGCAGCTGCAGCCCTGCACGCCTGGCACTGCCAGGCCCTGGACAGAGCAGCACAGCTTGGTGAGCTCCTACGCTCAGTGAAACTCTGTCCTTGTGGTGTTTTATGGCCATCACCATGTCCCAGTGAAAGCAGGGACTGCCACAGGGGGTCACAGCCTGCCCAGCTGCATTGTAGAAGACCATCAGGGAAGGTTTTCCACCCCTGAGGGCTCTCCCTGGGGGCACACCTCACTTTGTGTTCTGCTTGGGAGCGAAGGGGGTGGAAACCTCAACTCCTGGAGTCAGGAGAGCTGTAAGAACAGGTGGAGTGAAAGAAAACACCACTAATAGTCAAAAAAACATCCTCCAAGTATCAGGCAGTGGATAAAGAGTCCATTAGAGAAGAGGTCATACCTTTTCCTGGCCACGTGGTCTTGCAGAATCTGTAATACGGTTTAATGATGCATGGCATTGACAATCCTGGGCATTGATGTCTTCTTAGAGAGACATTCATGCGTTGCACAGTGAGGATCAGGTTAGGGAGCCCAGGCTGTATCTCCCGTGTTTATTCATGGCTCAGAGCCAAGCACCTGCTAACAGTCACGAAGTGGGACCATGAGGCAAAGCTCAGTCCATCCAGGGCTTCCAGCAGTGACACAGCGTGACAATGAGGGGAGACCAAGAGTTCATGGTCAGCTGCCGTGCTGCAGATTGGTGGGGACCTGAGATGGCAAATTTCTGGAGGGTTTGGTGCCTTTGGTGTGGGTTGTTGCCACAGGAGGGAAACACCAGCTCTTTGGACCTTGCTGTGACAGTCGCAGTGCACGGACATGTTGGTCCCACTGGCTGTCCCAGATCTCACAGGTGGTGTCTTAGAAGGGACGTGTTGGCCTCTGTGCTCCAGGACCGGCCTCAGGCTGTGGGCAGCAGTCCTATACATCCAACCTGCCGGTCTCTCCCCAACACCACGTGTGGGTCCAGACAAGGTGATCCAGGCAAGGTGCCTTCTGGGTTCCTGGGACCACTGGTGGAGAGACATTCGCACAGGTCAAAAGCACGTTGGGGACAGGGACATCAGCCCTCCATCCTACTCTGTCTGTACCACTTCTCACCCTCGCTTCACAGCTCATCAGGGCGGGGCCGAGGGGCGAGACAAGCGGAGCACCAGAAGTAGGGCAGAGTGGTGCGCTGTGGGGCAGGGAGATCCCAGCGGGGAGTTATGGGCTGGGTGCTTAAAAACCCTGACACAGCTGGGCTTGAAGCCAGGGCACTGTGTCCTGCCCTCACCTGCTCAGCCCAAAGCAGACCAGGGGATCACAAGGGACACGCTCGTCAGTGTCCTGGTCCAGCACTCACAGACCAGCAGTCGTCTTCAGATACTGATGTAGTGTTTCAAACCCCAGGGTTTAAAAAGCCTCCGGGCAACTTCACAGGCACAATTAAAAATGTGTCATTGAGCAGCAGCACACCACAATCAAACTACAGGGCAGGGCCACAAACACCCGGTTCCAGTGACCCCGCTACCTGTGGCCTTGCATCTCCCTGTCAAGTGCATGAGGGGTGACTGGTGGTGGCAGGGATCCCCCCCACGGGTGTGTGTGCAAGTGGACACGCAGCGGTGGGGGGGGTGTCTGTGCCTTAGCACACGTGCATGTGTGAGACTGCATGGCCCCTCTCCCGCGCCAAGGTGAGGGACATCTAAGGATATTGCTGTATTTCAGCACAGAGCTCTGTGGGCTAACCGAAAACAGATGTATAAAAATAAACAGAAATACTAGAGATGTGATTACCAAGGAAACGCATTTACATACAGGAAAACGTCCAAAATGACTGTCATTTACTTCCTTTATTTATTTGCATTTATAGAAATGCTCCCACCCAGGGATCTGGGCTCAGTCATGCTCAGATTGCAAGAAATGGAGCCCGCTGGACCCTTGCCCCATCACCTACCACCCACCAGCATCTTACCCCACACCCACAAAGGAAAGCCACCCCTCTCTGATGGGGCTTGGCGTATGCAATGCTGGAAACCGCTTTCCTTCATTTCCCATCTCTGGGCACAGAGATTCCCCATCAGCTTTCCTGGGACCCTGCCAGGGAAGGATTTTCTGGGCTCGCAGTGGGGCAGGCCCCACCTGCACCCAGCTCTGGGCAGCTGCAGGGGGAATTAGGCACCAAGAGCTGCTGAAGTGAAGCAACAGGGAAGTTATTGGGGGAGGGATATGGGGGAATTTCTCAGTCCACTTGCCAGCAAAGATCCTGAAGTGGGGAGATACAGGCTGAGGCAAATCAAAAGAGAAGCGTTTTAACTTGCAAGAAATGGAAATCAGAAAAGTGAATTTGGGTCATGCCAAAGCATTCATTCTACAGGAAATGAAATGGTTTACAAGCCTTTCCTTTTCTCCCTTTCTTTTTCCTTTTATGCCTTCTTTTGGGGAGTTTTTACAATAAAAAAGTTTCATTTAGAAAACATACAAAGAAAATGTTTTAGCTGTCCTTTTTTCCTGCAGTTATATACTGAATGCAGCCCTCACACCCGGCTTCATTCTGGTCAAAATGGCATTTAGGGCTCCTTTACCAGCCATCAGTAAGAAAAAAACCCTGTACTATTTTGGCTGGGATTCTCTCAGACTATAGTCTTCACTCCAAACTTTTCCCGATATCCTCAAGAGCCCAGACACTGAACAGGGCTGTGAGGGTCTGGCATTAGAGCAAGACCCATCCTGGTGGATGAGCCCGCTCCATCCCAGTCCCCAGAAAGCCTTTGGAGATGCTGGGGTACAGCGAGCTGGGCAAACCTCGAGGTTTGTGGTGTTCTGGGAATGACTGCTGAGGTTTGAAGAGAAGATTTGTGCAGTTTTGGAGGGGGGACACATTTATGCTGCAGCTTTGCCTTATGCAGGGACATGCACAATGTCATCATTGGCCTCAGCTCTGGAGATGCTCTGCTCTGGGGAAAGCAGGAAGGCGTGCAGCTCTGGCAGGACTGGTCAGCTCTGGACAGGGAGACAGTGACCTGCAGAACATCCACATTTACCATATGCAGGAGACAGAGTCCCTGGGGCTGCTCTGCCATTGCTAAAGGGAACATTTGGCACCCTGGACCTTTTGTTACTGGTGAATTCCCAGTCCTTGTTGGGTCCATCAAATCCTCCGTTGGCCGTGTGGTGATCCTGCAGGGCTGAGGGATGGTGCTACGGGCCCCAGCTGCAGGTACCAGGTGGGGGAGACTGAGTCAGCAGTGCCCACCGCATTACCCCCACCAGCCCCCCTCGGCAAAGGGCAGCTGGAAGATGACACAGTTTGCTGCTCTGCCAGGTAATTAGAGCTGACAGGGTGTGTGCAGAGTTACTGGGTAATTGCCCACACACCTAAGGTGTGGTGGAAGTCAGGAGGTGAAGCAAAATCTTCTGCCTGACCTAGATGCAGAGGTGCTGCCCAGCAGCAGTGGATGAGGAGGTGGAGAAGAGGAAGCGAATGATGAAATGCTTCTGCGGGTGCAGCACAAACCCAGCCTTCCTCCAGGTGCTCCAGAGGAGGGACTGAAGTAACCCCAAATCGTGCTGGAAGGGGAAGGCAGGGTGGCTCCTGGAGCAAGGCATGGAGCCGGGCGAGAGCATCTCTGCACAGACGGGGAGCCGGGGGCTGGCGCGGTGACACACTGTCTGAGTCAGCCCTGCGACGCTGTCACACGGGAGGGCTGTATTAGCAGGAGCCTCACGTGTAGGACAAGGAAGGTAATGCTCTGCTGGCTGCCCGTGTTTGTGCCCACATGTTCGCTTGATCAGGTTAACTAGCTCATTTGCCTAGAAGTAGGGTGCCAAGCACTAATGGCTCTGGACAAGCAGCCTGTGCAATGCTTTGCTCTCCAGCCCTTCTGGGGGCTGCCGCAGGTGCTGCCGAGCTGGCCCGGCTCAGGGCAGAGGAGCTGGAGCGCTGCTCCAGGAAACGTGCCGGTGAACGGGCCAGCAAGCAAGGGCTTCTGCAGCCTTTGGCCTGACAGGGCGGCGCGGTCCCCATGGTGCAGGGGGACTGGCCTTGTTACACTGCCCAAAGGAACAGAAATGGGCCACTGAGGCCCGTTCCCAACCTTGGCAAGAAGCTGGAGAATACAGTAGGGCCAGGATACTCCTTTCCTCCCTTCCAACATTTTCTCAAGCTCACCACTAATACCTACAGGAAGTCTGGATGCTCCAGCGTTGCCCAGAACAGAGGTACCCCAGAAACAGCATGGGTGAAACTCTCACAGCCAAGAGAAAAGCAAAGCCCAAGTGACTCTCCCATCTTAACCTTGAACATGCAAGTGACTCTCACCAGCCAAGTGCCATCAGTGCACCAGCATCAAGCAGACCAGTAGTCACTTCCAGTCTTGGCAACCTCATTATGCAGCGGGAGAAAATATTCCTGGTGCCATGCAGGCAGCCCCCTGCCTGAGTTTCTCTCTTGCCCCAGAAACCACAGATCTGCTTCTAGGCTTTCCTTACTAAGGCCTTACATTGACCCTCCCTACTTAGGTCCCACCTTTCCTGGCCTCAGCCCCTCTCCCCTCCCGACCTTGCCATCCTGCCAGCTCTCCCTCTGTGCCTGGTTTAGGGCAGGTCTGTGGTGGGGACTGGGAGCCCTTCCCTTCAGCCCTTTCCTCCCACAAGGATGTAGGCTCTAGGCAGAACTGGCCATTTGTCCATACTCACACTTTGAGCTCCCCTGGCCAGGAAGCTTCATTATCTGATTTGCTTCATTTCTCAAAGTCTTCATGCCAACATCCAGACCTTGGGTAGAGACCAATTCATGTCCACCCCAGCCCATTTAAGAGACACCAAATCAAGTCACAGCACTTCAGTCTGAAGTTACTGTCATGACCAAATTCTCTTTTTCGCTTGTTAGTAAAACAAACTCTAAATTAATCTCCTCTGTTTCTGGCTGGTAGAACGATTTAACTGTGATCAAGGATATCTGTAGCACTTGTTCTCCCATCTATGCCCTGGAAGATAAGTTCTCCCATATCCACAGTTCCCAGGATTACTCATTCCTCCTGGAAGAGGCCTTCTAATTCTTCCATTTTATTGCTCATGTTCCTGGCATCAGTACAGAAATACTTGAACTGTTTCTGCCTGGTCTTATCTGAGCTCTCAGCCGAGGAGGTGCCGTCCGTTTGCTGGCTGGAAGGCCTGCCTGACGTCAGTTTTTGGCAAGGTAAGTGCTCTCCCATTCCTTGCTGCTCTCTGCTCTTCCTTTCTTGGTTGCCCTGTTCCTACTGACATGGTCATCCTACCACTTTATGTGTATTCCAGGCAGGGTGCAACTGAGGCCAAGAAAGGAAACACTCACTGAGACAGTCGCAAGACCCGTCCACAGGGAACATCACTACTTATCTCTCTTCCTCCTGATAACCTCCTTTTAATATTATCCACTGCAGACTCACCCTTCACAAGTTCTTTATCCACTTTAATTCTGTGATCCCATCTTCTCCAGGTTAGCTAATAATTTCCCATGGGTGCTTTATCCGATGGTTGTTTAAATCTAGACAGATGCAATGCAGCGCATTGTCTCTGTGCAGAAAAAGCATGGCTTGCTTAGTCTCTGACAAGCTACCTTTGGAGAACCCATGTTGCATTTTATTCTATTTTTCCATACACCTCAGTAACTTTAACTGCTGTCCCATTTAACACAAGCTCAAAAAACTTATATATGACAAAGGTCAGATTACCTGCTCTGCATTTAGAGGTTAAGATACATGTTTTAGACCCTTCAGAATGGTGGCAGTGCCTTGGACTGACTCCTTGCTACCAGTTCTGCTCCTTCATGAACTAGCTCTTCCAGGACTCTTGAGGCAGAGGTGAGCTGGTTCCTCACAATTTCAGTGCATTGAACTGTTGGAGCTTTCTTCCCACCAAGACAGCGGTCACTTCCATTTCCATACCATCATTCCCCTACTCAAACAGAGCATCCCCACCAATGCCAGTGCAGAGTGCCCAGGCAGCGTGAAGCAGCAGCATCTTCCCCCCAGCCTCCCATACTCACTGTAGACTTCCCTTGTCATAAAGCCCAATTACTGATTGTGCCACCTTCAGCCCCTGAAGACTAGTTCCCCAAGTTCCCAGGGAAAATCTCACACTTAAGAACAACCCTTTTCCACTAATGCTTTCCAGTGGCAGAGCCTTCTTTGCAAATTCAGATCACCTACTCACTTCCCCTGTGCTCACTCCTTGCCCTTCTACAAAAGGCAACCGCAAACTCCTCTGAAGCTCACCAAGTCTTTCTTCTCTTTGCTCATCTTCCCCACCTTGGCCTAGGCATCTCTGACATGTGAGAGCAGAAACCTGTCCACCACTTGTCCCTGCTGGGAGGGTCTACACCTCTTTGTCTCCTCTGTCCTCTCTCAGTCTTCTCTGCATGCCCCTTTTCTCCTCAACCTCCATTTCTTGGTTAACAGTGTCATCTCCTTCTTTCTTCTTTTAGGACTAGACGCTATTTTCTCTTTCATGGCATACCTTCTGTTTCTCCTCCCTGAGCTCTGGTGCACTAAACCTGGGTCTCTGTTCCGTTTTCTGTTCTACTACCTGGCCCCTCCTTTTGTCTTGGGTCTCTAACCCCGTTTCTGAGGCTGTCAATCCTTGTTCAGACTGCCCTTTGTATCTTTTTACACAGCAAGTATCTGCAGTTCTCTGGTTTTCTTACGGTTACTCCTTTCTCCTTTTCTATATTGTTTTAAATTTCCCATTTCTCTCCACCACAGTATGCAGCTGTTTCTGTACTTTTGGATCTCTCTTCCAAGGTACTCTCCAGACACAGACCTGCTTCATTTGCAGGCACCGAGAGGATGAGGTGGTGGGCTGCTCTGGGATCAGAATAAGGGTGTTCTTTTCTAGCTTATGCCACCCTCATCCCATATACATCGCCTCTGTTCTTCCTTTTCTTCATGGCTGCAAGTGAGAGGGGAATCAGGCCATGTAATACACACAGAAAAGGCTACACCACTCTGACCCTTCACCACAAGCAGCCCACTTAGAAAAGAAAGAAACCACAGGACACATTCAGCCACGCAACAGCTGGGATACTGAAGTATAAGATATCCATCCCATTAAAATCTCTCAGATAAAAATCCTCCTCTAGCGGCATTGATCTTCTAGGAACACCTTAAAGATGCTTTGATTTTTCATTTCTTATGTCCTTGTTATACAAAAGCAATAGAACAGCTCTCCACACAAGCATCATTAGTTACTTAACACATCAGGGTCAGAAGGAATAAAAACTGGGTTTGTAGCTATTCTTTGGGCCCAGCTCATCCAGCTATGTAGACATACACCAAAACCCAAGTGATATGCCACCCCTGTAACCATTTCCACAGAAGGGATCGTTGTAGGATGATTTCATCAGTCAGGACCATCACAATCACTGTGGATTTCATCCTTCTCTTGAGCAAAACAGAATACATGAAGTGCAGGCTCTAAGCTCATTATAGACAGGGTTCAGCAAAGCTGCCCTCCTGAGACACCCAGATGTACAACAGCATAATTTGTTTGGGGAGATAAGGACAAGGAACCCCATCCACAAGCCAGATTTCATCAGATGAAGGATTTCTTCACCTATAGACAAGTCCATCACACTAAAGATAAGCTAGACCCAGACATCAAACCCAAAAATACAATGTAAACCCCTCAGTGTTTCCCAGCAGTTGCTTGTGTTGCCATTTTTCTGCTCCTTGCCTCCTGGCCCCTGGGCTGCTTCATAAAAAAGTTCCACAGTGAAACCAGCCAAAGTCGAGAATTTCCAAGAGATGTGAAAATAGCAGAATGCAAATTCTGTGGAGGCTTGAAATTTCAAGTGATTTACCGGTGTCAAACCCGTAAAATCAATTTGGCAGGTGTTCGCTGGTTAAAATTAGTTTTAACTGAAAGCTGGAGGCATTATTGTGGGTGTCTTTGAGCATTGTTTTGGATGCACAAGGCGTAAGCATGACTGTGTGCATACAGCGCATGTATGCACGCTGTAAAGTGTAATCCTTCTTGTGTGCCTTGTAATGCTTTTTGTGCATGCTCAGAGATCTCTGCGGACTGAAGCCGTGTGGCTGGTTACCGCAAAATAGTGTTTGCAGATGTTTTCTGGCATTTCAAAATCCCTGCTTTGCTATGGTCCTGGCGTGGTCAGTGTGCGGTCAGCAGGGTGAGGGAGGCAGTGTCCGTGCCTGCAGTTTTGCTCCCAGGATGACCCCAGCCAGGACAGCTGGGTTTGAGGGGCAGCAAGTGTGAGAGAGACCTGATGAACTCATGGAGTATAAAGGCAAATGGGTTCTGCTTGCCCTGGCCAAGGCAGCACCAGCCTGTGCTGCTTCCCCACGGTGGAGCTGCCCTTCCAGCAGACCTGACTGACGTGGGGTGAGGGGTGGAACTACTCTGTATTCCTCCTGCCCCAGACACTGTTATCTGCTCCTCCTGCTCCCGGCTTTCCCAAGCCCTTTGCTTGCTAGGTGAAGTCTCCACTGAGCATCTGGGCTTCTCTGGAGCGGTTGAGGATAACTGAGAGGATGGAGAGTAGTAGTGTCCAGACAGAGCTACAAGATGCAACCCCATCTCTTGAGAGAGGCGCTTGGCAGCTCTCTGCATGGACCAGCTCAGCACCCTGCCTGCCCCGTGCCTGCTGTGTGTACCACACCTCAGGGGCAGCGAGCACTGCCACAGCTGTGCCCACCTCAGCTCCAGCAGCAATGGGAGCAGAGCTCGTCCTGACCAGTTCCTCCAGCTTCTTTTCCCCTACCCACATAGGAGTAAGGCCATGTCTTCTCCTGACTTCTTATTCTTTTTCCCAAGGATCCTGAGAGATGCAGGAGAATGCCACTGCCCGGCAAAGTCCACCCCAAGGAGGGATTCCCACACTGTGTCTCATCTTCCCAGGAGGCTCCAATGAAATCCAGTGGAATCCAGTACACAACCCCTTGAGCACTCCAACATCCCAGCCTGTCCCACCAACAACATGGTGGGATCCCAGGATGCCCAAAACACCCTGCTGCACTGCAGGGCCCCGCTGCACCCCGGGACTCCAGTGCTCACCTGTGCAGGATCTCACTATACCACCATATGCAGCAGTGTCAGCAGACTCCTCTTCTTCCCTTCTCCCCCCATGCCTCACATCCAGCTGGCTGTCCTGGAGGTGACATCTTTCCACCAGCAGGTCATCTGGCAGGGACTCTGCATGGTGCTGTCTATGGCAGGTGTTTGCTGCAGCAGCAAAGTCAGATATTTTGGAAGCTGATGCTAAGGACACTGGCAGTTGGGATGGCCTCCCCTCCACCACAGTGCTGCATTGTGGCGAGGGCCCTGGGATGCAGAGGAGCGGTCTTCAGAAAGCAGGTGTTGAGACCTTCAGTACATTTGGCATGAGAAACATTGCAAACTCCATTGCCCCCATCAAATCCTCCTCTCATGTTCATGTCTGACCTCCTCCCTGCCTTCTTGCCTTATGGCTGGGAAGAAAACCCTTCCCACCTCTCCTGCTGCTCCTGTGCGGTGGGGCTGGAGCCATGGCTCACCCTGACAGTGGGTCTGCCTCTAAGCACCATGCCCCCAGGCAGGCTGACACCTTGGACTCCTTTTGGGAGTTTCCAGGGTCTGTTGCTCAGGCAGACCACTCTCATGCTGGCTAAGGCTCTCCAGACTCCTGAGCAGCCCACGCTTTCCTTTGCTCCACACCTCCATGGACTTCCACTCTCCATCCACTCCTTGCCAAACACACCATCTGTGCCCAGTTCCCCATCATGCTGGGGCTCCTCTCCTGACTGGGACATCACCCAGCTCCCCAGACAGGACCCCTTCCCAAATGCTTCCTGGGGATCAGAAGCTGCTCCAGGACCCCAGGCCCATGGGAGAGGGGTCAGCAGAGAAAGACGTGCCCAGGTCCAGGGGCTCTTGGCTGACTCTTTGACAAGCACCAACAGGGCTGGACCAGCATCGCTCCCATCCTCGCTCCATGGTCAGCAATGAATTAGGAGGGCAGGGCAGGAAGCCCTTTATCTCCCCTTTGGAAATTAAAAAAGAAGCAGAAAGGATTTGGTTTTCATTAATATTTTTCTTCAAAAGTTTTCTGGCTTCCCTTCCCTTCCTCATCTTCTGCCAATATTTTTTCGAGGGGGCGGGCGAGCGAGGAGCAGGGAACGTCTGGCAGGTTTTTGTTTTCAATTCGCACAAACTGATTTTTTTGTGTGTGTTTTTTCTCTTTCTGGAAATTCACTGCAGACAGGCACTTCCTGCAGAAATCGTCATTTTTAAGGGGAAAAATATCTTGCAGACACGTTTTGTCCCTTTCAGTTTGCCCCGGGGTCTGTAAAACCCTGGGCTGGGCTGCTTCGTCTTCCTGGCCCTGCCATGCACAAGCCACCAGCAACAACCAGCTCTGTGCTCCCACACCAGCCCTGCCTGTGCCATCCCTGCCGCCTGCCCTCTTTGTGCCCAGCACACCACCTGCCTGTGCTGCTCCACCGCTCCGTAGGGCTTGGGATGGGTTTGTCTGGCTCCCATGAAGTCAAAGTCACAGAGGAAAGCTCCAAGCCTGGATGATGGATGTGACTTTGGGGTTTGATCAAAATGGGGGTCATGCTGGTAGAGCTCCACCTCAGCATCCTGTCCTGGTGAGGCAGAGATGCCCTGCCTTGGCAAAAGGCCACTCCAGATGTTTTACCTGCTGTTCACCTCTGGTTTTCTCCCTGCTCTCAGTGCCAGTCTGCTTCCACAGTGCTCTCCAGCAGGGGCAGGCAGTGATGGCTGCAACCAGGCAAGGGCACCTGGAGGGGGAGGCGGGCGCATCTGCAGCTCACAGACCCAGCGCAGGCTTTGGCCTCTCCTCACCTGGGTCCCCCTGAGCCCCACACCACGTGCCAAGCAGCATCAGTCACACGTTGGCCCATCCAGACCTAAGCTCCCTTAGACAGTTCCCCAGTCCTGGAGTCTGTACTGGTGGGCAGGCACGGGGGTAGCCAGGAGTGTGAGGTTAAATAATTCATTCCTCATAAATCTTTCCTAGAAACAATTTTTTTCTTCCCAGGGAGACACATTACCACCTTGCACACACAAACCTGACCAGGAATTATAAGAGCGGGTTTTTGCAGTGGCAAACGGGGCAGGGAGAAGGAAGAGAAGGAAAGGAATAAAATATAGATTCTTGAACTCAGACCTGGGAAGCGGCAAAGCATCAATCTTGTTAAAGGACTAGTGTGGACTCTCCAGCCAGCCCACTTCATCCTGACTCCTGACAGGCCCCGATGATTTGTGCCTGCTCAGCAGAGGAGAAGTTCCATAACTCACCCGCCGAGACGGCGTGGGATGGAAGCACGACCCGGCGAGCGGGGAATGACTCACCGCACGCCGCATCCTGCCGCGGCACCGGGGCTCCCCGTGCGCCGACCGCCCCCGCCAGCCCCCGGGCTCCCGGGACAGGCGTGGGGTCCATCCCCGTCCCACACCCCCAGGGTGGTACAAAAGCCATGCAGAGTGTGGCAGGACTTGCTCAAAGATTCATGGGGCTCCCGATGTTTTTAGCTATTGCGTGGTCCGGGTTATAAGCGGGGGATGAAATTCCTGGGTTGTCCCACTTTTCTATGCCGCCTGCCTGGAAAACAGGGGCAGTGGCTGTCCCCTATCTTGCAAGCTACAAGGATTTGCCCTCTACACCCAGCCCTTGCTAAACTGGAGGAATCCTGCCATTGCTTCTGACAGTGGCGGGTCGAGCCCGCAGGGCTCTGCGGAGATGTGCTGAGCATGGTTATCATCTCTGAGATGGACAGTACCTCTGCTCTGAGCCCTGCCCGTAGGCACTGGGACTGAATCGTTGATTAGTGCAGAATCCCGAGCAAGGAGAGGAAATTCTCTCTGGAGCCCTGCCAGGCCAAGTCCGCATCCAAAAATACATCCTGCTGTCCTGCTCAGAGCCCAAAGGTTTTTGGAAGGGAGGCTGCAGCTGCTTCGCATGCAAAAAATAATAGCAGCCCTGAGATCCTCGCATCCTCATGAACAGCGCTGGAGTCACTTTCAAATCACAGCGTTTATTCAAAAAAAAAAAAGATGGGGAGAAGAAAAAGAAAAAGACACACATGCACCACCACGGATCTGGCAGGCAAACACAGCTCCAGGGCTTCTGTTTGCCCATCACAGGAAGATTTACTAGGGGAAAAATATAGGCTGATTAATTATGCAGCCGGTTTGGTCCATTATATCATAAAACCCAGCTGTGTAGGACAACCTTGGAGATGCTACCTCTCCAGCATTATCTCAGCCCGGAACCAGGCGCCTGGAGCCAGAAGAAGCCGTCTCGGCACTGAATCCTCTCTGCCGCACGGAGCGATAGCATCTTCAGAAACCCACCTTTTCCATTTGAGATTAGGAGTGCAGTGAACTTTGATATTGTACCACTGCTAATTTCAATCGGCAGGCCCCTTGCCGGTGTCACCGGAGGCCTTGGGTTCATTCAGAGAGCTGCGGCAGCTCGCGAGGGGAGGAGGGAAAACAGCCAAAGACTCCCCTTGAATATTAATGAAGCATCAAAGCTTTTAGCTGCATGGCCGTGTCTGAGCGCGACTGCTCTCCAGGGCTCTGCTATGCTTGGCACAATAAAGCCTTGGTAATTATTTCCAATAACTAATTTAGATTATCATTAGCCCCACATTGGAGGCACAGAGAATGCTGCCCTTTCAAACACTTGAACCACTGAGCCTCAAAAATAAAACGTTCGCTCTCTGCAAAGAGATCTTTGCCAGCTCTAATAAATTAGAATATATTTGTGTGCGTTAGCGCCTGTGGTGGCTCAGGATAATGAGAGCAGGTTGTGTCTGGGAACGGAGGAGAAGGCGGCACCTCCTCTGCCCCCCCACCTCCCCCCATTCTGCACAGTGCACATTCCTTCGGGCCCCAATTTGTCCCCATTATCCTCTTGCACCCCCCAACCCCAAATCACCCAGGCCTGGCAGCCGACCCTGTCACAGCCAGTAATAACCTATAAATCATTCCACGCCTTAAAATAAAATTTCTCTGCGGTGTTAACAGCCTCCTGTGTCCCAGCCCTCGCTGCCAGCCCCGTGCCGAGCTGGGCTCTGCACCTCACAGTAGATGCTCTGCCCCGACCCTGCTGCCCTCTGCACCCAGGAGGGCTCCAGCAGCTCTGCCCACAGCTCCCCTGCAGCTCCCAGGCAGAGCTCCCAGCTCCTCAGCTGTGCGCCCGTCGCCTCCAGCCCTGGCCACGCTCAGGAGGGTCCCAGCACTGTGGTCCCCAACACCGTGGGGCTCTCCCAGTCGCTGTCTGGCTCATGGAGCAGCCCACACTGCCTGCCTACCTGCCTGCTCACCCACTGCCACCCACTCCACCTCCGTGGAGAAATCCCCCGCCAGCAAGGATGTCCCAGGGAGGAGGGGGGAATGCAGCACACCTCCAATCCACAACAGGCCAGATAACCTCCAACTCCCCCAAGATGAAGGATGAGGCTCTCGGTGCCCCCCCTGGGCCCAGAGCCTGCCCTGCATCCCCTGCCTGCACGAGGAGACCTGCCTGTAACTCCTGCCTCTGCCACCGCAGGGGCCTTGGGACCTTGGGTGAATCACTGCAGCTTTCACAGCCTCCGTTTCATCAACCGTGTCATTAGGCTAATGATAATTAATGCCTGCAAAGGGTTTTATGCTCTTCAGCTGGAAGGTGATAGTGAAGGGTAAATTATTGTTATTACCATAAACACAGGGTACCTACCACTTACCACGGGTGGGACCTGCTTTCTGACTTGCCTCAGCTCTTCTTGGATCAGGACCAGGGTCAGGTGCAAGCTTCACTTCCTCCACGGCTTCCAAGTGAACCTGCGTTTGAGACAGGCATGGCTGGGATCTGATCCTTTTCATGCGAAGACTCAGAAGTAAAGGTTGAGCTCATTTCATGGAAGCAGGCACATTGCAGTGCTGCTTGGGTAGAATGCACGAGCTTCTTCCACCACCTCCATGAGCATTCTCGGAGGGGATGGTCACCTTCCTCTCACTGGCTTTGGTATCTACCCCTTTAGTGGTGAAACCAGCTGAACTGCCCTCCTTCTTTAGTATGTAAACACGCGTGTGTGCATGGATGTGTGTGTACCAAGAACACATGTGTGCTAGAAAACACCTTGTGCGTTTCTGGCAGGGATGCCGCGGGCAGCGTCCAGCGGATGTGCAGCACCCCCCGCTGCCGGCCTGCCACCCGCGGGAGCAGCCGTGACCCAGTGCAGCCACTGCCCCTGGCGCTTGGACATCCAGTGTCTCCATGTGCCTCTCGCAGCCAGAGAGGACAGCGGCTATCCTGGTGGGATGTGAGCAAACCCTTCAGCTTGGGGGAGCATCCACACCACACAGTGTCCCAAGTCCTCCTGACAGCCACTTGTCCACCCCTTTCTCCATCACGGCCCCTCATCCCAACACCCTTCCCATCATTGTCACACCACTTATTCCCACTTCCTTATTAAACTTGTTTGTGGCTCAGATTTGGTTGGACGGTTGATTGACAATTTTTTTTTTTTTTTTTAAGCTTCTATTCTCTATGGACAGTTTCCATTTTCAATAGAAGTCTTTCACCAGAATGAGCCAAAATTGTCAAAGTCTGCTTCTGGTTTTTGATTAAAAGCTGAAATCTGCAGTGGAAAAAAATATTTTCCTCCATCCCTTCCCACTCCTCCTCCCCATTTTTATTGAAATCCTCTCCACAAAAAACTCCTGTTGCTGATCTGCGGAATTGCCTGCCACGTGGGATGGAGCAGGGGCTCAATGCTCCCAGGCAGAGAGAAGCAGGAGCATTGTCTATCCATGCCAGCTCCTCGCCGTCCCCACAAGTACTGCTGAAGGCTAACAGCAAGCTCAGGTCAGGGACATGGTACTTGCTTTCAGCCGTGGCTGTTGTGACCAAGTCAGGACATCATCAGGAGCAGGATGGGACGAGCAGGCGTCCTGGTACCACCAGGTGCCCGCTGGTGGGCTCTCCCCAGGGCTGTGTCTGGCTGCACGGCTCATCTACTCCATCTGTCCATCCACTCCCAGTCTCTGCAGAGCCACAGCAGTGCTGGTGGTGGGACATCTGGAGGTCCCAGTCCATCCTGCCTCTTGGATCAGGACTGTCACCAGCCCTACATCAGGGCAGCCATGGCTTGGCCTGGCCAAGTCTCACCAAGGATGGAGATGCCTGTGATTCTGTGACCCTTCTCTGAACTGCACCTCCTCCTGAGGAAAAAGGTTTCATATCCAACCTGAACCTCCCAAGCTGCAATCTGTGGACACTGCTCCTTGTTACTGTGTCTGCCACAGCCAAGAAGACTTTGTCTCCCCCATCTTCACATCTACCCTTCACGTAGCTGCAGGTTGTTACCAGCTCACATTTCCCCAGACGAAACCAGCCCAGATCCCTTCTGCTCTCCTTGTAGGTCATGTGCCCCAGACCCCTCACCATCCTTTTGCTCCAGTTTCCCCACATCCCTTCTGAACTAGGTGCCCAGCACTGGACATGGTACTCCAGATGCAGCCTCACCCATGCTGTGTGGAGGGGATAACTGCCCTTGATCTGTGGTTGGGGCTGTCCCAGCAAGCATGGAACATTTCCCTTACATGCATTGAGCATACACTGTTGGCTAGTGCTCCGTCCAGACTCCACCATAACCTCCAGGTCCTCCATAACCTGCTGCTCAGCCAGTTGTATCCCAGTCTGGACCAGTGCATGAGGTTAATCTGCCCCAGGAACACCACTCTGTACTCCTCATTGCCCTCAAGAGAAATCAAGCCACTCTGGTTGAACCGCTTTTCACCAGCAGCTGGACAAGCCAGCTGGTGTGCACCAGAGCTCGCAGCTCCTAATTCCTTTCCGTACTTGACCTGAAGCTGCCCCTCAAATTAACCTCTAGCCAAACACATCATTCCCACCTTGTGTTGCAAATGCACACACGGCACTATAAGCATGGCATCTTCACAGACTTTCATCATCTCCGTCATTCACAGGTGGACCAGGAGCCCCCCCACGGCCGCTGCTCAGAGGGATGCCCTGCGCCCCGCCGCTCCCCGTGCACCCTCCTGCCTCCTGGCCACAGGGCCAGGGTTCATAAGTTTGGTTCACGCCACCTAAATCATTATCTATGAAATGTAATTACCTCTTCTTCTTCCCCCTCCCGCCCCA
Organism: Athene noctua; assembly: GCF_965140245.1. Classification (NCBI taxonomy): domain Eukaryota; kingdom Metazoa; phylum Chordata; class Aves; order Strigiformes; family Strigidae; genus Athene; species Athene noctua. The sequence goes on from NC_134060.1 coordinate 7,638,311, forward strand.
GTTCTTCTCAATCCTAGAGTGATTTCTTCCAGCCCATGTTAATGTTCTTTGAGGAAATGGGTTATCTTTCCTATCTTTCCATATGTGCAAAATCGCAGCTCCTACCCCCCTGGCTCAGCACTGCATACTAATAGGGAGGAGGCTGAGATTGAAATGTATCAAACTGCAAGTCCTCAGCTTTGCTTTTGCATTCTCAGAAGCCTTATTTTGCTTTTTGGGCCAAACATATTGTGCATTTTCTGTAACAATGAACTTATCACACTTATTATGATAAACTGAGAAGGCACTTTCCACAGTAGACTAAAATCCTGCAGATTGACTTCAGCTCTCAAATATTTTTGGATACACGTACATTTTTCCATGGCTTTTCTGACAAGGGGAGTATCCTGTCTGCAGTTAGTCTTTGTGTGAGCGCAGCAGCTAAGCCCAAAACCATGGGACCTCTTGCCGCTCCTCTGTGCATTAGGAGTGGGCGGCTGATGCCATGTCCTTGCACCCTGGGCAGTGCCAGGACTTTAGTTACCCTTCATAGGACTCATCTAAAAGTACTGGAAAATGTTTATTTTGTCACTCTAGGATAAATCCAGCCCCAATCCTGTGACCACCCAAGGCACGGGGGCTTTTCAGCCCCCCACCTGCCAGGACATCTCACCCAGCCTGTGCAACCACCCACAGCACTGAACTGCAGAAATCATCCCCCTCTTGCACACCGTCCCTCCGGTTCCCAGTTACCAGGAGGTACAGGAGAGCCTCTGGAACACTAACCCAGGCAGACATCCCTGTAGCTTTGCTTTCTTGCTAAGCAAGATGAGGAAGAAGTCTAATTTGTCTAATGCCCCACCACATCTAAGCTTCCACTGCAAAATTCTAAGCTAAGCAAACATCTGGCAATTACAGCTGGAGCATTCCCTGTGTGACAATCAGTGAGGACAGCAAACACATCCCCTTGTATCCCACACTGGCCAGCTACACCCCAAAGCCTCTGCCTCTCCTTGGCTGCACTCACCCAGTGCCACCTCAACCTTCCCCAGTCACCTTTGCAGACACCTGGTTGCACATTTCTCTGGACGCCAGAGATCCTCCATCACTTGCATCCACCACGTACCCACCAAACAGAATCCAACCACCTGTCTCCAGGGACCATGAGCAGACATACGCTTTAAAACACACCAGATATGATAAAAAAGTGTTTTCCTTCTTCCCACAGACGGGCCAGACCTGGGAGGATGCTGTGTGGGGATAAATCCTCAGGATGCAGCAACCCACAGCCGGCCTGTCAGCCAGTCCCTTTAAGTACATTTGGTGGCATGGGGAAATAACCACCGTGCAAAACTCTCTGGAGTTAATTCCTGGGAAACGAGAGTGCCACGCTGTGGTGAGTGCCCGGCAAGCAGAGAGCTCACCCCACGGATCACCCCAGGCAGCCACCCCGGCCAGCAGCCTCTACTGAAGGCAGGAGCGGGGGCAGTGGGAAGCCGGTTTTGGCACATCACCTCCATCCTTCACCTTTAGAAACGAAGTGTGCAGAAAATGAGAGCAGCAATGCCTTCGCTGACAGGTTTGAATTAAGAGATTCCAGCTTTTTATAAACAGTCTTTGGATTTCCTGAAAGTTACAGTGCTGGGCATCATTTGTATGCAGGATGTATTCTAGCTCAAAGGTACCAGAACTAATGCTGTCCTGTTAATGAACTGAGTGAGTAATAGCCATGGGTATAGAAAGCTTATGTCTGAAACTAATCCTAGTTAATGAATCTATTGTTACAGGTATTAAATGGTGACAGGGGGTTTCATCCATCAGCCCTCCATTAATCACAGCGTCCCCGCCTATGCTTATTATTTAGAAGCCAGCAAAGGGATCTTAATGATATTAGTAATAGACCGGTTGTGGTACGTGACCTAGGACAAGCTGGGGATTTAAGGTGATAAGTGTCTGATCGCATAAGGCATTTTAGAGGTGATCCAAGCGGCTTTGCTCCCCATGGCATGTTATCTTGTCTCTGCCAGCTTGCTCTGCTCAGACAGCACGCTGCTGTGAGAGCACCAGCGCGCGGAGCCATGGTGGCCACGCTGGGAGCCTCACCTCGTCTGCTGCTGCCTGCGAGGAAATCCGATGACTGAGCAGGGGTCTGCCCGTGTTCTTCAGAAACCCCCTCCCTGCAGACACGCACCAGGTGCCCGAGCATCCAGGGGCACGACATGGGGCCTGAGTATGCCCACAGGGCGCGTGCATGGGCACAGAATGAATTTGTCTGCACAAGTAGCCAGGTGCAAGCCCACGTGCATAAGCACAAATACCCACACACCCACACACCCTCCGAGCAAATGACTCAAAGGTTTCTCTGGAAAGACGTGAGGAGCATCTGATATTCTACGCTAATTCTCCATCTGGACGCTCTCCACATGCATGTTGGGATGGGATTCATCTCTTCGTGGTCCCCTGAAGTCAGAGATATTTCAGCCCAGCGGAGGAACACCATAATCTGCAGGGCAAGGCAGGCTCTCTGGGAGGGCCAGGGCAGTGTCTTAGGTAAAACAAGCCACCACCACCTTCCGGGATGGTCCTTTGCTGCCTGTCTGCAAGGCAGCCTGCATGGTTGGCTTTGTCTGCATGCACCACTTCGGTTGCTGATGGTGGGAATGAGTCCCAGCTCTGCACATCTTGGCTCCAAGTGGATGAGGCTGCGTTTCATGAGGGTTCTCAACAGGGGCAAGGATTGGTAGGTTTGAGAGGAGGTCTTGATCAGGTGGGTTAAATATTTCCTGTCCATTCTTCTCCAGAAGTCTACGGTACCCTGAAGGTGACTTCTCCTGAGGATTACTGCAGTGGCCCTGGGTGAGGGACATACCCAGAGTCACTGCAGCAAGGCTCACTGGACACGAGGACAGCAGGGCCAGCAGGTCATCCTGGTGAGGTGGGCAGGGATGCTGTGTAAGCCAGAGGCCTTCTCTCAGGATTTGAGTGCAAAATCCCAAATATAAAAGCCTGCAGTAAGTGAACAACCCAGAGATCCCCATGTCTCTTCACGGCTTTCACCTTCAGCCACCAGTGCGGTTCATGATCTGCTTACAATTTCCAGTGGAGAGAGAAAGCTCCCCGTTTAGGTAGGTGCCATAACTGCAGCAGTCCTGGTGATCTGCTCCAGCTGATGGAAGCAGAGGGATGCCCACACACCGTACAAGCAGACGTGGCGCTGGAAGAGCAATGATCCTAGAGCTCGGTGCTCAGGCACCCACTGTCCCCAAGGCACTCACAGCATGTAGGGAACATCTCCCTGCCAGGCCAAGGCTGTAGGGGACAAGATGTGCTGATTTGATGACCAAGTGCAATTACTTCAGAGGTGGCCACTGATTTACCTGCTCAGGAAACACCACGTGCCGTAGAAGAATGCTCCAGCAGAGACCCGCTCTGGGTGAACCCATTCCTCTCTCCCAGCAGATGGGGAAGAAGAGGTGGATACTCACCACCTGCCACCACAAGAAGCTCTCGGGGATCTGTGCTGTCAGGACATCTTGGGGGCACTTAGGTGGTGTGAGGACAAATAACATGGTCCAGCAGCCCTGGAAAACGGTGACCCTCCCCTCTTCTGTGGGAAGCACGAACTCAGATGGGCACTGAGATCATTTGCAGAAGAGGGGGTCTGAGGACTGGGACTCCCCAGGGCTCCTTCTGTCTGCAGCAGGGGAACCTTCTCTGGCAGCTGGTGTGGGAGACCTGTGTGACACCCACTGTCCTGCTCTGGGGGAACAGCTGAGCTGTGAAAAATGCTGTGTGTTCAAACACAAACTGCACATCCTCAGGGTTTTCTTCCTACCTACCTACAGGGTCATCTCACGCTGCATTGGCACCAGCAACCTGGGCATGGACCAGCTCTGGAGACCTGCAGGGCTGACCAGTCCTTTTCTATTCTCTGCAAGGACTCAGAGCCCTGAATTTCCATGAAAATCCAAGATGAGTAATCTGCCACTTTGTTATATTTTTAGGTTAATAACAGATGTGTAAATATATATATGTGTCATCTTCACAGGTATTCAGAGCCAGGAGCTCACCATTTGCCAGTGTTTAAAACAAGCCCAGATCTAACCTGATACGCTGAGTATAAACCCAGATCTAACCTAACACCTTGCCTTGCCAGCCACACAAACATCACCCTGTTACACTGCCATTTGCACAACGCAGCCCCACATGGCTGGAGCCCAGCAGTGAGACTTCAGAGCCTGCTTCTCTGCAGGAGCCAGCCCCATCCTCAGCTCTGCCAGCTCCCCACAGCCTGCCTTTGCTCTGCTGCCCGTGGTTGAGGTTGCAGAGCTTTCCAGGAGAGCTGACACCAAAATCTGCCCACAACCAGGAGGGTGATCCCTCCAGCTGAGCACTCACCCCAAACCCTCCTGCCACAAGAACGATGTGGTCTGGGGGTTGTGTTTTCTTGCTGTGTTAAGAAACTCTCCTCACTCTCCTGCCTGCTCCAGAGGGAGAAGATGACTGATTGCTCCAAGGGCTACATTTCCATGATCGGGCCCAAAAAAAACAGGAGGCTGCCTGGAAATCTCTTTTTAAAAGAGTAAGAAACATTGGTGCCTTTGCTTTGTCAGTCTGTACTCACAGCTTTGTTCCCCATCAAGAAGGAAACTGCCTTTATCCAGCAAGGAGAGCTGAGATCCTCCCATCACCTGCTTCCAAAAGCTGGGGTTTTCAACAAAATCTCCAAGACTGCAGGGTCTGGCAAGCAAGGCTAAGCCCTGGCCAAGGCTGGACAGAAAAAAGAAGCAGGGCTCAGTCTCCCTGTGCTGTGCGAGCCCTGGCGCCGAGCAGGTGGATACCTGGTCTCCAGTAGTTCCACACTGCACTAGGACAGCAGCCAGCAGAGGAGGAAAAGGGAAGAGGAGAGATAATTATTAGTGATTGAAACTGATTGCATGAAAGAAGGACAGATGTTTCTTGTTGTGCTTGTGTGCCTGAGGCTACAGAGCCATGCAAGGGACCGGGGAAAACTCCTTCTCAGCCTGGGAATGCTGTGGCACTGAGCTGCATTCAAACAAGGACTGAAATCTGCACATACTTTCCCTCTGACTCTTGCAAATTCACACAGGGTCTGGTTAAAACACCAGTCTCCTCATTTCCCCGTGTAGGTAGGTCATGTCCATTATAGGCACCCTCTGGCCATAGGCCACAAGGTGCTGCAGAGATCCCCAGCTTCCCTCCACACCCCCAGACAGGCAGCCATCCCAGTAAAGCTGAGGCACTGGGAGATGATGGGACCAGAGACAGTGCAGCCAGCTCTGGCAAAGCAGACAAGGGGTAGAAATTTCGAGCAAAGCATCATATAAATGCATAGAACTGAAGGCAGGGAAAGTTCTTGGCCATCCTGCTTTTCTATGAGCACAGGAGGATTTACTAGTCATCATCCTCCCTTGCAGCACTCAGGGTGGGGGATCCTGCTGGGGTTTTCCTTCAGAAAGGATAGGTCACCCAGGGGGAGAGCCAGCTGGTGTCCCCACCAAGCAGAGGAGTTGCTGTTGAGGGGACACAAAGCCCCTGCGGTGTGTTGTGTGGGCTGCAGTGCATGTTTAATGCTATAAAATATGTAAATAGTGGGCTTGTCTTAGCAGTGTTACTGGTGGTGGTGATGTGCTTTTGGCACTGGTTCAGATGGCTCCAGTGCCAAGGCACGAAGGAGCTGGAGATGAGTTAAGGGAGCTGAGAAGGAGTCTTGCCCCACCATGAGAGGAGTCAGCCCCCTCCAGCACAGGATGGCTCCTTAGGGTGACCTGAGCTCCTCGCTTGGGCGCCGTTGGAGGGACCATCCAGACTCAGATCTGCATCGGCTTGACTTGAAATAACTGTTTGACCACCTTAAAGGGAAGGTCCATGGGAGGCAGCAGGGCTCACCCCAGCGTGGGTCTCACTTGAGAAGGAATAAAAGGGAGATTCAATGAGAAAATACTGCAGGGGACAGGGAAAAGGCGACATCTCAGCCCTGGGGGTGCCACCACCAGAGGACCCGCCGGGAGCGGAGGATGGTCACCACCCCAACGGCTCCGTGTCCCCGGGCTGACCCCAGGTCTCCACCACGTCACAGCAGAGATGCAGCACATCCCCCAAGCCGGGCAGGGGGTGCTCCGCGGCAGCCGGGGGTGCTGGCAGCATCCACCCCTCCCTGGAGCAAAGTCCCCAGCACGGCGGCGGGGGGGTGCGGGCGGGGAGCCCGTCCTGCCCCCGCGGCCCCCCGAGCCCGGCCCCTCCCCGGGGCAGCGGCGCATCCACGAGTGCCCAGTGCCCTCTGGTGGGGACGCTCCCTCCGCCAGGAGACACCGAACATCCCGTTGCCACGGAAACGGGATGTTCCGCTCCTCGGCGCCGCTCCAGCAGTGCCCGCGGCTCTCCCAGCGCCGGGCGGCGGGACCGGGGGAAGGGGAGCACAGGGGAGGGGAGGGCAGCTCCCACCCGGGTCCTCGCGTGCGGGGAAGGCCCACAGCTGGGTGGGGGCACGGCCGCCTGTCGCCTATCCCACTGGGGACCCCCCATCTTAACCCCTCCAACAGCGCAGCGTGGGCCTTCTCCCACACAAACGCCTGGTCCTGGGTGTCCTGGTTCCTTCCCAGCAGTCCCCCAGTCTAGCGCAGTGCAAAGGGAGGTCAAACACTCGCCTCTTGAGTCTGGGGGAAAGGCCCCCGATCTTCAGGACTTCAGTCCTCCTAGGCCGTTCCTGCTCATTTCGGGAACACCCGTGCACGCCGTATGGCCTTTGGATGGTTCTGCAGTGGCCTGGTGGCAGCCAGGGACCCACTCCTGGGGTTTTTTGCAGCTGCTCTCTGCCCTGCATTGCAATGCCAAGGCAGTGCTGTGGCCTTCCCACTGCCAAAAATCACCTTCTTCCAGCAAGAAAGGGCACTGAGGAAAGCCTCGTACCCCCACACTGTAGATGTCCCCTGGAAATCCCATGGCATGCTGCCAGGCTGGGCTGGTGGCTCCATGCACCAGGTACAAGCCATCGAAGTCTCAATGCCTGTTCACAGCTCTCCCCTACCCGTGGAGCAGCTTTCCCCAGCCCCACAGGACCCTTTCCCCATCCCCACAGAACTTGCCCAGGCCTCCTCTCCATCCCCTGGGAGTGGCTGGGGACTTGGCGGTCAGGGTAGGCTGGAGCAGCCCTAGGCTGCGCTGGGCAGTTGAGCTCTTCTGGTGCTTGGACACACTGCTGGGAAGACCCTGGAGTCGTGCTGGGGCCCTGGAGAAGGAGGGATCCTTTCTCCATGACCTGACCTTCCCCACATCTTGTTGTGAAGATCTGCTCATCCAGGGAGATGGTTGCATGGTTTGGGTGTTCACTTGGACATTTACACTGCGCAGACCCAGCCCAGCACTCAAACAGGAGGCAGGGGCAGCAGCGGGGCAGTGCCAGCCCATGGCAGGTGCAGGAGGAAACAATCCCGTCCTGCATCCGCAGCAGACACAGCCGGCACAGCCACAGCAACCTGGTTTCCACCACGTCCAGTGTAACTCCTCAGGGGAAAACACAGAGGGGGTGGGCACAGCCACACAGGAGGGGTGCGAAGGCAGAGAACAGGCAGAGAATGGGAAAGGGATGATTTACTAATCCTGCAGAGCCTTCCTCCTCCACTTGCCCATCCCGCCCCCCACCAGCCCACGTGCCTGGGCTGGGACCGGCAGGAGCGGGGAGCGGCGCACTGCCATCCTCGGCCAGGAGCTGCCCATCAGGGTCCCGCCGTGCTGGAGGCTGATGCGCACCACTGAGCCCTCCCATCCCCAAACCTCCCGCGGGTGCTGACAGCCACGAGTCCTGGGTGGGGGGAGTCACAGAATCACAGAATCAGCTCGGTTAGAAGGGACCTTGAAGATCATCCAGTCCAACGCTTAACCTAACATTGACAGCTCCCAACTACACCAGATCCCTCAGCGCTGGGTCAACCCGAAAGCTGAATCCCAGCACCTGCTCCCTGGGATAGCCCCAGTTCTAACCGGCATCAGGGATAAGAGTGTGTCCACTGCAGGCCCCTATCCTCTCACCTTCTTCCAAATAAAATATCATGGGATGTTCAGTCAACACAGAGGAACCAGGCCCCAAAATTCTTGCCACCTGGGGGAAGGGTCTACAGGCTCACTGGTGCTTGGGCATTTGTATGTCTCCTTACTTTCCTTTTTCCTGCTTTTGGCAGAGCTGCAGCAGGGCTCGGTGGAAGGACTCCCTCCTCTGCCCAGCGTGACAGCAAGCAGGTCCCTGCCTCCATGCCATCCCAGGAAGCTGCCTGCTGCCCCCCTGCCTGATGCTCAGTCTGAGACCGGCACACTATGTGTCATGAGACCTAGCTGGCCACCAGGATGCAGGATTTCATCCCTTTGACTCTGCAATCTAGCCCAAGGATTCTCCTCCCATCTGCATCTCTTTCACCCCACACTGTCTCCAGTCAGGTACATCCGGCACCCAGATCTGGCAGTCCTCAGCTACTACCCTGTGGGTCAAAAATGAAGCCAGAACAATGGGGTGGAAATACCAGCCCTCACAGCCTCTGCCATACTGGGACTCATTGGGTGTGTTGCCAAGGCAGGTCAGCCTCCCGGTCAGGAGCCTTTCAGCACTGGCTGCATCCTGCCAGCACTGCGGCTCCATGAGCACAGGCAGGCGATGGTCAGGGCAGGCGATGCCAAGCGAGAGCCAAGCAGAGCCCCCCGGGCCCCTCTACGCCTTGCCGCTGGCATGGGGCCACCCGTGGGGAGCAGCCTGTGAGAAGAGGACACCAGCCAGGGCTTGGAGCTGCCCCAGAGCATCCCCAGAGCAACCTCCTCCGTGCTTTGTGTGGGAGCGTGGATGGCAGCTCCACCAGAGCCGCCAGGCCAGGGCAGCCCATCACCCACATCTGCAGGCCAGCAGCCCCGAGCTGGGGGTGCACACAGTGCTGGGGAGATCTCGGAGTGGGTGTCCCACTGGGCAGGAAGGCAAAGCACTGCAGTCCACCAGCTCCCCTCTCTTCTGTCTCCCCCCAGGCTCGTAGCCCTGCTCCCCGCAGCTGGTGACTGGTCCTGCGTGCACAGCTCCACTCCAGGACCACAGGTCCTGCCCCAGACAGCTGCAGAGATACAACCTGTTCTGGGGTTCAGCTCATCCCACCACATCTCCCTGCAGCCCGACACTGCAAGGAGAGCCCAAGCCGGGCTGTGTGTGCGGTTCCCAGTTTTGCTGTATCTCCACGCGTTTCCTGCAAAGGATAAAACCATTCACAGAGTGACACAACACCTGAGGTTGGAAGGAACCTCTGGAGATGTTCCGCTCCAAGCCCTGCTCAGAGCATCCGTACATGTGTGTGTCACCAAGTGCATGCCTGGGCACGCGTGTCTAGCCATGGTGTGCGTGTGTGTCCATGTGAGCGTCTCTCCCCCTGCAGCTCTCTGCCTGGGATTACAGCTCCAAGCACAATGCAGGCAGGCAGAGAAGTTCTGTAATTTGAAAGAGCTGCTTCTCCAGACATCAGTGCTGCCTTTGAAAGCACATGAAAGACAGGCAGCTCGTGAGCAACCAAAGCCCAGCTCGGGGAGACAAACGTCCTACGCACCCCCAGCCTTTTCCTGTGACACGTGTGATCTTCCCCGCTCTCCTGGGCACCAGGGTTTGAAAGGCTGCTATTGTACAGGGGGCTGCGAGTGTTTGAGAGGATTAACGCGCCTGGGAAGGGGTCTGGCTCGAGTCAGGGAGCTGCTGGAGACACGTGCCGCACACCCCGCGCCACGGGGAGAGCAGCCACGTGCCAGCACCAGCCCCAAGGGTCTCATGTGTAGGGATGTGGGGAGGAAAAGCAGCAGGATCCCAGCTCCCTGGCGCTGCCCCGACACCTCCTCCCCCTGGCCCTGGCCTGGCCTTTTGCTGGGACCAGCACTTGCAGCCCCAGTTTGCCCTGTGGCCGGCGAGGGCAGGGCTGTGCACCCTGCCTGGGGCAGGACGGCTTGTCCCATCCCTCCTCCATGCCAGGTTGGCAGCGAAGCAGACCTGGACCACCCCCTGGCAGGGCAGGTGAGCCCTGAGACCTATGGGTGGGGCTGTGCCAAGTCCCATTCCCGCTAGACCCTACCTCTCTGCTTTGCAAACCTGCCTTGGCGGCACTGACCACACTCCAGAAGACCCGTGGCACGGAGCACAGTTCTTCCTGAACCTACAACAGATGAGCCCATACTCACAGAGACTGCACAAGGCCATGCACAGCCCCAGCCTCTCCCACCTGTGGCATCCCCAGCCCCTGCAAACTCCCAACTATTCACCAGCTCCTGCTCCAACCTTGGCTAACCTCCTCTGCAGTCTCCCATGACCAGAAATCACACCCCGGACCAAAGGGAAGCTCCTGACAATGGTTTAATCACAACCAAAACCTTTGTGCAGGAAGTTTGGGGTTTGGGAAATCGCTGCTCAGCTTTTGTCCTGGTGTAACTTGGTGTTCCCGACTCGTCTCAAAAAGCCTCTTGTTCTTTCATCACTTCTCCCCTCACACTGGAGAATAATATTTTCACTCACACACTGAAATTAGATCCTGATGTTTCTGCCAGCAAGGCTTTTCAATAACTTGCTTATGTTCCTGGATGTAATTGCCTGGCAGACTTTCGGCCCCTGTGCATTTGGACGCGAGGGGGTGTGTGAAAAGAGACCCATTAATCTCCTGCAGCAGACCCGAGCCCATTTTGGCTGCATTGTCAGAGCCCAAATGAATGAAGGACAGAGGAAATCAGAGGGTGAGCACAGAGACAGGATGACCTCTCAGTCCAGCACTGTGAGGATGGGCGAGCTCTGGAGGAGCCCAGATCCTCAAGCTCAGCAGCGTGCAGCTCCCTAATGCACATCAGCAGGTCGGTGCAGAGCCCAGACCCCTCCCCAGCAGCTCGCTGGGGAACCTGAGCTGTGTCCCAGTCTGGAAGGCTCTGACAGTGGTGCCAGCGAGTGGGGACAACAGTGTCCCTGCCTTGTTGGCACACTGCTAGAGGCAGCAGCAGAGGAAGACCCCCGAAGTGCTGCAGTGGCAGAGACGGGATGTAGCTTCTGGGGCTCCCCAAACTCACAGATTTCCCGCTCCGCAGCAGCTGGCCAGGCAGGCACCTGGAAGTCCTGACGGTCCCAGCTGCTGAGCAGCCTTCCAGGTTGTTGCAGTGCTGGGCCAAGACACCCCAGGGAGCAGGCCAGCCCGGGGATGCCGACAGCCTGCCAAGCGGGCAGCAAGGAGCAGATGATTCCTGCCAGCCTGGTGGTCCATCTGGCAAGCTGAGGAGCAGTTTGGCAATCCCCGCTCTGCAGCAACCTGTGTGGCAAGCTGCTGAGGACTCAGCGAGCCTGGAAGCCATGGATGCCCATCTGCCGGCCTGGCAAGCACTGGGCAGCGGAGGAGCCCTGGCTCCCAGTGCCAGTGGGGTGGAGCTGGGAGGCAGACGGAGCATCTCGCAGGTCACTGCCAGGAGTCTGAGCAAGCCTGGCAGGGGCTGGAGAGCCCCAAACACTGTCTGAGACACTCTTGTATTTCAGGAAACCAACCTAGGGAGGAACTTCCCTTGTCCATCAGGAAATCCCAATTCTCCAGGCTGCAATTGCAACGTTATCCGTGAACCACACCTCCAGCCAGGCCATTGCAGCTCTGTACCAAATGGTTGGTGCATTTTGCAGGTTCATGACCCTACACCATCTCCCGAGCTCTGGAGAGCTGCTGCACCAGTGGCACTGCCCACACCTTTCTGCACCCTCCCTGGACACAGGTCACCCATGCCGCCTGCCTGGCCCTGGTCCTCAAGACTATCACTGGCCACAGATTCCCATTTCAGAGCCTGATGACCCATCCAAACTGTGATCTCAAGTGTCGGGGTTTGGTGCTGGAGCTACTGGGCACACCAAGCCTCCCATCAGTGCAGCCTCAGTGGAGATCACATCGCTGCTGAACTCCATCATCTCCCTGTGGGCTCTTCCAGCTGGAGAGCTGAACTTTTTGGAGGCACAAGAAATTGTTTATAAACAATGGGAAAATAATATCTGTCTCCTCATATCCTCAGAAGTATCATGGTAATGTTCCTTTGGTTTTTCCAAAACAGCTCATCCTCTGGCACAGACAGCATGTGGGAATCTCAGCTGGATGTTTCAGACAATTACGAACATCTAAAAAAATGGATGTAAGTGATCCTGGCATTAGCTGCAGCAATTTCTTAAACTACTTATGGCTTACTAATAAGCATCTAAATGGTAACAGTTATAGCCCAAATCCAGCAAACTTTCCACACACAATTAACCTGAGGTTGGAGTGTGCTCCTTTGGGAGCAGGGTGCTGGCTGGCTCAGAGCTAGCGGGGTGCAGCGTTACCCCTGAGCAATCCTTGCAGATGAAGATGGAGCCTGAGCCAGCGGGTCTGACACTGCTGGTGTCACTGCTGACGTCCTCCCAGCACGAGGCTTTCACAGACACCCAACGCCCACCCAGCAGGTTGCTCCCTAACCTGAGCTCAAGCCAGCTGTGGTTCTGCTGCTCTTCTTCAGAGGAGGCTTTCAGTGACTTCAGAGGAGGTTTGCAGGACCAGAGCTGGTAAGTTCTGGCTTGAGATCTGCCAGTTACTGCACAACCCAGTTGCTGTGGACAGCCTGCATCCCCAGACTAGTCACAAAACCACCATCCAGGGAGCAGAGAATCCTGGGGCAAGAGGCAGGAGACCTGGGCGCACTGGGGAGAGTCGGGCGCCGTCATCTGAATTCCTCTACAGCATCTGTCAGGGATGTCTTTTCCCAGCCCTTTCCCCTCTGCTTGAGAGACGATCAGTCGAGGCACTACAGTAGGACCAGGGGATGAAGCCTCCTCGGACCTTGGGGCCAGATGACCCAATGTAGTCTGCCACAGAGGCACGGAAGGAGGCTACAACTGTGCAGTGTGCAATAAAGAACAAAGCTGGCACGGCGGTAAATCCTTTCTTTTCTTGGTTTCGAAAGAACACACATTGCAAGCTTTTCTCTTTTTTTATCAGCTCTTGGAAACTGTGTCTCTTTCTACCTCCAACAGTCTGAATTTCTGCCCGCGTTTCTTGTGGTTTCAGCTGGCTGCAAAAATGCCTGTACTGGGGAGAAGAAAGACGGTTCATTTCTCTCGCTTGAACCACACTTTCCAACAACAGTTGCTAATAACTCATGCCACAATCAAGTGTGTGTAATTTGGAGATATTTCACCTTGTGAGTACACTGCCACAGGGAGCAGGGGGTCCCATGGCCTGCCGGGCGGCAGGAGCTCACCTATCCCGTTACTCCAAGCCGGACCTGCGTGAAAAAGGTCTGGCAGGATTTATCGCTTCCTATAAAGGGGCGGTAGGTGGATGCTTGCTATTATTTCTCTTCTGCATCAACCTGCAGCTTTTACCCCCTCCAGCAGGTTCCTGCTGCCATCCCTTCCTAGAGCCTAACAGGGCAGAGAGCTCAGCTTGGGCTTTGCACAACTCCAGCCTCAGCCTCTCCACTTGGGCACAGGGACCTGCCGTGCTGGGTGTGCGCAGCGCTGCGGAGCTGCAGCCCGGCAGGCACGAGGAGACCAGATAGCCACAGGACTGAAGCCTCCCCAGGGCATCTGTCCTCCTCCTCCTGCTGCCAGCTTGCCTGTCCCCTTGGAGGGCAGAAGCACAGCAAACAGGGCCGTGTTGTGGTCCAGGTGCTGGGATATAGGGAGAGCTTCAGTAGCACAGCCCAGTCCTGGACTCCTTCTCTGACTTCCAGGTGGGGGATTATAATAAATGAACCATCCATATTAAAAGTGACACCTTCCATGACACACCTTTGCCTACCATAGGGCTAAACCAGTCAACTCTCAGTCTTTCTTGGATCAAAGAGTAGAAACAGAAGACTTTGCATCAGGAGTATCTGTTCTGGATGTTACCAACTGGCCTTTCTGCAGTAAAATGTGTAAATCAAGAAGAAAATTAAAGGACTGTGCAGAGCCCAGAGTGGATCAGTCACACTTGGTGTGACCAATGAGAAGTGTAGCAGGGAGCTCCCCAAATCCTCATGCTGCCTCAGTTTCTCCCTCTTGGGCACTAAAAATTGTGCAGCACCAAAGACTCAAACTATTTCCTAAAAAGGATCCCTATCCCCATCTCAGAACAATCTCACCAATCCATTTCTTTTCCCTTTTCCCTCAGTGGTCTTTTAATATGGCCAGGTCCTAGGCTCTTCAAAAATAAGCCTCAGCCTAACCCACCTCCTATGGCCAGCCCAGATCTTTTTCCAGGCTGTTGCACCTGACGATGGATGCAATCAAAGGTCTTTTTGGAATAAAGGAGAGGAGGTAGGTGGGAGCTGTTTGGATCAGGAACCAGGTCCTTGGGATATGAAATCTGCTGAAGGCAGCACCTTCAGGGCACGGCGGTCCCCAGACCCATGGAGAGCTCTTCCCTCACTGGCAGCAGCAACAGCATGGGGGGTTATTGCTGCACAGGTCAGAATGTCTAGCAAGGAAGGAGCACAGGCAGCAAGGAGCTGAGGTGGCTAAAATGAAGCTAAAGAAAAATGCAGTTTTAAGGAAAGTCAACTAGCTCATGAAAAGGCTAGAGTGTACCTTGAAAAATACAGGAAAACAGCAATTTTCTTTCTTTTTCCCCAAGACTGGGAGAAATTGCCTTCTGAAATACTGCCATAAGCACCAGCCTCCCCTTGAAGTGAAGGACCTTGTGCACCTCATCACACCGCGCTGAGCCCGGGGGAGCTGTGACCAGGCGCAGGCAGGTGGCACAGCACGGGGCTCTGCCCAGGCACACACGGCGTGAAAGCAGCTCCAGGTTTCAGAGGGACTTGAGAAATCTGTGCCTGACGTCATTACTGTCATGAGCTCACTGCAAATCCGGCTGGCTCTAATTAATGCTAGGGAGCTGGAACCTCACGCTAACGTGCTCCAGCAGTGATTCAGAGCAGCGAGGGAGCCTTTCCATTACCTAACAAACATGGTTGGCCCTGAAAGCAAAGGAACAGCCCAAGACCAGGCGGGGTACCAAGAAATGTGGGGACTGGGGTCCCCGTGGCATCACCCACACCTCCATCCTGCTCCCTCCTGGCGAAGTGCCCGTGCCACCAGCTCTGCGGTGTGGCAGGAACTTGGGCAGTGGAGCTTTTAGAGGCAGGAAATAAATTAACGTGCTGTGGTTACATTTTAAATCTCCTAGCTGTGCTGAGTCAGTATTGGACTGGGTTTTAGTCGATTGGCCAGGGTTAGTCCCAGCTGGGTGGGTTAGAGCATCCTCTCGGATGGAGGAGCTCGAGGTGGGGATGGCAGTGATGGTCACAAGAGTTTTGCTGCTTTTACCAGAGCTTCAAAATTGTCTTTTTCTCTGCTTGGGCTGAAAAAATGCCCCTGACTCCAACAGTACTTCATCTCAGTACCGCTCCAGGCAGAAAAGATATCTCTGGTTTTGCAGAAGGACCGTCTCTCCACTGCCCTGGGCACCAGCTGAGCCAAAAAATGAGCTGCCTCAGCTTTGATACCTTATAATCTGGCACAAAGGAGCTGAGGAACATAAACCTCCCCCAACACCGATGCAGCAGCACAAGTAGAGCTATCTGGTTTCCCAAGGGAGGCTCATGGATGACCATGGCACCCTAAAGCCTCTCCTATCTTCTGGGTGTCCACACGCAGCCCCAGATGGTCCCACCATGGCCCAGGCACCCCAGGAGCCCATCTGCATGGGGCTCAGCTGGGCAGCATCACTCATCACTGAGCCACATCCCTGGATGCCACCACAAGGGGACCCACCAGGAGACCCCAAGCCAGCATTCTCTCCACAATGCAGCCCCACACGGGTCACCCACATGATGGGACAGAGCACGTGGAGAGGTCTGTGTGCAAGAGCTCTGCTGTCTAACCAAGTAATAAGCAATAGGACAAGGGGTAATGGCCTCAAATTGTGCCAGGGAAGGTTCAGACTAGATATTAGGAAGCATTTCTTTACAGAAGAGGTTGTTAGATGTTGGAATGGGCTGCCCAGGGCAGGGGGGGAGTCCCCATCCCTGGAGGTGTTTAGGAGTTGAGTCAACATAGCACTGAGGGATCTGGGGGAGTTGGGAACGGTCAGTGTGAGGTTAACAGTTGGACTGGATGATCTTCAAGGTCTTTTCCAACCTAGACAATTCTGTGATTCTGTCTCAAACACAGGGGAGATTGGGGATGGGGATGAATTAATACTGGAAGCAAACTTGGTTTAACTCCTTTTCCTCCAAGGATGGCTTCTCCGCAGCAACTCAGCCGGGCAGCCACAGCCCAAGCCAACAGGCACAGGGGCGAGGGCAGAAAGCAAGACCCGTAGCATCCTCCCACGGCAGCTTTCACTCCACACTTGCTAGACTTGGACTTGCTAAAAGCTGTCCAAACTTCAGGGTAGGTTTACTAAGATTTTACCATCCTCAGATCAAAACCAGTCTCCCACAGGACCCTCTCCCTTCCTGACCTGCCTCGCGTCATGTCGCAGAAGGCCATACAGCTCCAAGGCCAGCACTGCACACCACCACTGCATGGGGTCTGGGGGGGGAATGCAATGCCATTGAGCATCAAGCTCTGCCTTGGACCATCTCCTACGCCCCAGAGAGCTGGGCACGAGCTGGGTCATGGCTGACGGTAAGGGCATGCAGGAGCAGAGCTTGCTTTCTTGCTGTATCCCTGTCCCTCTTGCATCCCTTTCAGTACTCACAGTCTGGTTTTCACAGCTTCACCCACTTCTTTCCTCCTCCAGGACTAAGAGGAGAGTCAAACCCAGGCCTTTGAAGATTGCTATAGGTGGCAGGGAAAATAGCAATTGTTTTTAAAACCTTGACATCACTAATTCCATTGGTTTCAAAAAATAAGCTTTTTCCTACCCTATATTTCAGATGTTGTTTTCCTTTTGTCTTTTAAATGTTTTCTCCATCCCGTGCCTTGCCACTGAAACACTGTACACTGGAAAGGTTGAAAGCAAGACTCCAAAACTATCTTTTCTTCATTTCCAATTTTGTCAAAATGGAAATGTAAAAAATAGGCTTCTCCAGTTTTTTTTTTCTTATTTAACAAAAGACACTGTTGCAAGGGAAACATAACTCTGAGCAGCTGTGCTTCCAGGCTGCTCAGCACCACTGGCATGTCTCCTACCTGTGAAAGCAGATGGAGAACCATAGTACCTGTGAGGCTTTCCTCTCCTATCTGTTTTTCTCTCTCTTTCTCATGAGTATCATGTGTTTCTTTCATATTTCAGACTCATAAGTCCCACTGGAGTTGTCCCATGCATTGCTGTACGATGTCTCTTCCTCCTTAGACATTTTTCCTGTATACCATCAGTATTCTGATAGGACGTTACACATCTGCAGATCACTTTTTCTAGGATTTTTTTATGGCCTTATTGTTTCTCCCTTGCTAAAATTCCCCAAGATTTTTTCCTCCTCAGTGCTCAGGCACACTTGTATCTCTTCCCATGCTTGAATTGCCACAGCTGCTTACAGGCATAGTCTCTCAGAAAACATTTGATCTCCTCTGGGCCCCTCCTGGAGCCCGTCTCACACTGCCCTTGCCACATAGACATGTCACACTCTTCAGGATCATCAGTGAGAAGTCACCGCCAGCCATGCTCAACGGTGCCACGAGCAGCCACAAGCTGAGCTCAGCATTATTTTGCCCCTAAATAAAATATGCTCCCTTAAGATGGGACAGAGCTCTTTAAAAAGAGCAATTTTGTAATTTTCAACCATTGCATGACCAATACTAGTGTGTCTTCTCCATCACTAGATTTGGGTCAAGAAGGGACCCACCCTTCCCTGATCTGCCAAGGACTGGTGGGGTTTTTGTTTCTTTCACACCAGGAGCACTCCTCACCTCCCACTCGTCTGGCTTATTTTACCTAATTATTAGACAGCAGGATCAGGAACTCAAGGCACTGGCAGTGCACATCCTTTTGTCTCCTGTAGGCAACCACAGGCTCTGAGGCTCCGCGTTTAGCATCCTGCAGATCTCATGCCTGTTGCACGGCTGGTGACACTGTAATAACCAGTGAAATTAATAGCAGGTATTTGTGAGCCATATTTTGTTCTCTGCAAAATGTTAATAAAGAAAAATCTGCAGCACTATGCCAGGAAATCTTTTTATATCTTATTTCCAGAATACCCTAATATGAGTTTGTATCTGCAATTCGATTAATGTTCTGGGAGAGGCAAATTAGCATCCCCAGGTTCCTCTGTTCTCAGCCAAGCGAGTTCCCACGAAGGGAGAAAGTCTTGCACTGCCTTTCTCAATGGCTCAGAGAGGATGAAGGCAAGAAACACACAGAGATCCCCTAAATAACCAGGGGGAGACTTCAGACATGCCTTGAAACACTCTTTGTATCATATAACAGCACTTAACTCCTCCTGAAACTGGTAGTGGGGTGCAGCATGATCTGTAAATCCGCCTGCCATTAAGTGCATCATGTTTGGGCTCTATAGATTTTAAAATATGAATCAAATCAGATGACATTACTCAGTTGTGCATGTGGCCGTTGGATTTTATGCTCACAGAAGCAGTAAGAGGCTGCAATTAAAGAGCGTAACGAGGGAGCTGGTCTTAAAGACAACCGAGGCCCAGTGGCAAAGAGGAGCCTTCTGCTCCCATATTGCAGAGGTAACACTGCCAGCACCAGGGAGCTCCCGTCCCTCAACATTTCAGAAACAACCAGCCTGGTAACGAGTGCTGGGAGAAAGGAAAGAGGCTAATACCACTCTCATGGTCCATTTACCTCACTGGCATCCCCTTTTCCCTGAGTCTGCAACCAAAGCAGCGCAACCAGAGCTGGGAGAACAACCGAAAGCGACCACGGCAGGACGTTGCATTGCCTTGGAGCGGGGACATGTCTGCTCCAGGGCCCTGCAGAGCTTCATGGCAGCAGGACCGAGCTTCTCCACCACAGCCATGGCCAGGGAGATGCTGGGAACAGCCCACACAAGACCTGTGGGTCACAGCGTTTCAGCCTCTGGGCAGAGCAAGCAATGCATTGACCTGCTGGAGAAGCATCACAGGCTTCAGCAAGGGCAAGTGCCAGGTCCTGCACCTGGGCCACAACAACCCCCTGCATGGCTACAGGCTCGGGGAGGGGTGGCTGGAGCTGTCTGGAAGAGAAGGATCTGGGGGTTCTCAGTGACAAGCAGCTGATCATGAGCCAGCGGTGTGCCCGGGTGGGCAAGAAAGCCAACGGCCTCCTGGCTTGGATTAGAAATAGTGTGACCAGCACAAGCAGGGAGGTGACAGTCCCCCTGTGCTCTGCACTGGTGAGGCCACACCTGGAGCGTTGTGTCCAGTTTTGGGCACCTCAATATGAGAGAGATCTCGAGGGGCTGGAGCGAGGGCAGAGGAGGGCAACGAGGCTGGGGAAGGGCCTGGAGAATAAATCCTGTGAGGAGCCAGGGAAGGAGCTGGGAGTGTTCAGTGTGAGGAGGAGGAGTCTGAGGGGAGCCCTCATCCCTCTCTGCAGCTCCTGACGGGACATTGCAGAGAGGCTGGGGCTGGGCTCTGCTCCCAGGGGATCAGGGACAGGACAAGAGGGAACGGCTGGAAACTGCCCCAGGGGAGGGTCAGGCTGGGCAGGAGGAAAAGATTTTTCACCGAAAGAGTGGCCAGAGAGTGGAACAGGCTGCCCAGGGAGGGGGGAGTCCCCATCCCTGGGGGGTTTCAGGGCCATTGGGATGAGCTGTGGGGGGATGTGGGGTAGGGGAGAACTTCGTAGAGTTGGGCTGAGGGTTGGACTCGATGATCCCGAGGGGCTTTTCCAACCTGAATGATTCTGTGATTCTGTGAACTCATGCGTGATGGCTGGCAAGAGCAAAGCTGCTCATCCCCCTGTCACATATCCCAGCTGCCGGAAGGATTCCGGGGTACAGCCGCACCCAACACCGCCGGCCAGCCTGGGGCCAGAGGGGCTGGCTGGAGCTGAAGTGCCTGTTATCATTGCTCAGGTATGTGGTGCTGGAACAGCTCACTGCAAGCCAGGATGAGGGAGGGAATAAACCCCCAGATCTGTCCACAGATTCCCAGAATTGCCCAAAAGGATCCTGATTTGGTGCTCTGTGAGCTCAGGCGTGGAGGAAGCGGGAAGGTGAGGAGGAACAGCATTTTCTTCTGCTCCGAATAGCCCAAACAGACTCAGGTTGGAGGCTATGTGAGCCTGGCAGGTCGCTCACTGTGGTCCTGTCACCGTGCTGCCCACGCTGCCCGCACTGCCCACGCTGCCCGCACGGCCCACGCTGCCCGCACTGCCCACGCTGCCCGCACTGCCCACGCTGCCTGCATTGCCCATGCTGACTGCATTGCCCACGCTGCCCGCACTGCCCACGCTGCCTGCATTGCCCATGCTGACTGCATTGCCCATGCTGCCTGCACTGCCCACGCTGCCCGCACTGCCCATGCTGCCTGCATTGCCCACGCTGCCTGCATTGCCCACGCTGCCTGCATTGCCCACGCTGCCCGCACTGCCCATGCTGCCCTCACCAACCCAGCGACAGAGAGAACTTCCAGAAAATAACTGCACTGCTGGGACATTCTTCTCCCCTCCTCCAGCAACACCAGGTCAGCTGCCCAAAGCCCACCCTGAGGCCTCTCCCAGGAACTTCACAGATCATTTTAGGCACCAGCATTAAAACCAGCTGCTTAATTATCATGATGGCTTCAAGCTGAGCCCGGACACTTTACAACACTTATTCCATCATGAAGTATAAGAGGATGACTGCTGTCAAATGTTTTCTTACAGATGCCCGTATATCAGGAGAAAGGCAAAGTCCTTCACTTCTAATGTGTGAAATGACCTCTTGCAAATTAAGATGCAGAGAAAGTTTTTTTCTTTTTAGCCTGTGCTCATGCCAAAATGTCCCTGCAGAACATGGGCTGGGGTCTCCCTCAGTACACAGCCAAGTTCTCTGGACGTCTGTTTTCATGAGGTAACGCAGACCACAACTTCTAAGTGCCTTAGAAGAAATCCTACTTCTGTTTCAACCCTTTTTAAGCAACAAAAAAGCTTTGCAAATGCTCCATCAGGTCCCGACAGCGCTGTAATGTCAGTGGGTCTGCACTTGCACACGTTTTCCTCCCAAGCCTGTGCAAGTACCGCTGCTCATGGCACCGTGTCGCTGAGCCAGGGATCTTCCAGGACTTGCTCTCCTGCCTGCAGTTTGTTTTGCTGCCCCTTCCCCTGGCGCTGGGGCTGGCATCAGCAGGCACACCCCATAAAGTGGGTGCTTCCAGGCACACAGGACCTTGCCCAGCCCTCCTGGGACTCAGGGCTCAGCCACCAGCCAGGCTGGTGCTGCTGAAGGTTTTCTCTCCAGTGAGGCAGCTTACTGATAACCTTCAGCACATGCAACTTTGCAGAAGGACTGAGACATCAGATGTTAAGGAAAGATGTGATGTTTTCCTGGCATTGATGTACTCGGTGGAAAGCGAGAAGGACTAGGCACACTGAAGCAGACTCCCCATTGTGATGCACCTGGCATTTGCTGTCCCAAAGGGTCCAGGTGACGGCAGAGACCCCTGAGCTGGCCGTGATCAAGTGGACCCCCAGTGTTGGCTGCAAGCATGGAGGAAAGGCTGGGCTGGGGCTCCCCATTGCTGCCTCCCCACACCAGCAATGTGACAGGCTCCTTTCCTCAGAAAACACAACGGTCAGTCTGAAGTGGCATTGGGCAAAGTCATTTTGGTCCTACGGAGCTGCCAGGCTGCGATACTGCCTGTAGGCTTTCTCGTGCTCTCCGGCAGCATTTCCAAACGTCGTCACAGACTCAGGTGACAAGGAAATCCCGAGTCCCTGTGGAGAGTCACCCCCAGCGCAGGGAGGCCAGATAACCCACACGCAGTGGGAGGCGTTGCCGAGGGAGGTGAGGGCTGGCGGGCAACGCACACAGCAGCGCAGGGCACCTGCCCCAGCACCCTGACAGCCCGTCCACCTTTCGGGTGCACCTGGATGGCCAAACTCCTTAACACAGGGAGAATCCCAGTGAGCCCATCACCAAACACTCCCTCGTCCCTTCTTCCAAACCTGCATGTGGCTCCCAGTCTCCTGCATGCCTCCACCCTCTCCCACCTGCTGCACCCCCCCCACTCCGCTGCGCAGCATCCCCGCAGTGAGGGAGCGTGACCCGGGCTCTGCGGGTGCTCCTTGGAGATTTGGAAGCGTATCGCCCCCCTCTCGCCCCCCACCCCCGGGGCAGCCCCCAGAGATCCGGCCCCTCGCTGTCAGGTTTCGGTATGGGGGGAAGGTGCTGCCGGCCCTGCCTGCTGTTGGGGGAGGAGGGGGCTGAGGTGTGTGTGCGGGGGGGAAGTCAGATCAGATGGGGGAAGCGAGAAGGTGGAATTGGGGAGAGAGTGAAATTGTGGGGGGAGAGTGAAATTGGGGAGACTGAAGTTGTGGGGGAGCGTGAAATGCAAAGCAGAGTCGTTGGTGTAGGCAAGGGGTGGTGCAGGCAGCATGCAACACAACCTGCCACACCGAGGTGCAGGCAGGGCATGGTGCAGGCGCTGCCTGGCGAGGGCTGCACGCTCCTCTGCATAGTGCACGGTGCAAAGCGCTGCCCAGCGTTGCAGGCAGGGCACGGGGCAGGCAGGGGGTAGGCAGCACAGGCAGGGGACGGGGCAGGCAGGGGGTAGGCAGCACAGGCAGGGGACGGGGCAGGCAGGCGGTAGGCAGCACAGGCAGGGCAGGGCGCAGGCACTGCAGGGAGCAGCCGGCAGCGGGAGGTGCTGCAGATGGGGCAGAGCGCAGGCAGCGCGCAGGGCTGGCAGTGCGTGGCGCTGCAGGCAGCGAGTAGCGGCGCAGGCAGGGCACAGCGCTCCAGGCAGCACAGCGCAGGCAGCACGGGGTACAGGAGGTGCAGGCAGAGCGGGTGCAGAGCAGGGCAGGGCGCTGCCGGCAGCGCACAGGCAGGCAGTGAATCGTGGAGGTGGCACAGGGCGCTGCAGGTGCTGGCAGTGCCCAGCGCTGCAGGCAGGGCAGATGCAGGCAGTGCCCAGTGCTGCAGGTTGAGCAGGTGCAGGCAGCGTTCAGCACTGCAGGCAGTGCCCGGTGCTGCGGGCTGAGAAGGTGCGGGCAGCGCCCGCAACTGCAGGCAGAGCCCCGCACTGCGGGCAGAGCCCAGGACTGCGGGCAGAGCCCCGGGCAGAGAAGGTGCGGGAAGCGCCCGCAACAGCAGGCAGAGCCCAGGACTGCAGGCAGGGTCCAGGACTGCGGGCAGAGCCCCACACTGCGGGCAGAGCCCAGGACTGCGGGCAGGGTCCAGGACTGCGGGCAGGGTCCAGGACTGCGGGCAGAGCCCCGCACTGCGGGCAGAGCCCAGGACTGCGGGCAGGGTCCAGGACTGCGGGCAGAGCCCCGCACTGCGGGCAGAGCCCAGGACTGCGGGCAGGGTCCAGGACTGCGGGCAGAGCCCCGCACTGCGGGCAGCGCGCGGTGCCGCGGGCAGGGCAGGTGCGGGCAGCGCCCGGTGCTGGGGCGCCCCCTGCCGGCCGTGCCCGGCGCCGCAGGGCGCTGCCGCCGGGGGTTGCGGGGGGCGGCGGGCACGGCCCCTCCCGGCGGTGCAGGACGAGGCCTCGCCCCCGCCCCCCGCCGCGGGGTTTCGCCCCCTTTCGGGCGGTTCCGCCGGCAGCGCTTTGCCCCAGGGGCTGACCCCGGCGCCGCCCGAGCTGAGGATGAGCCCAGGGCACTGGGAACCTGGAGGCGGTTTTGTGGGGGCGATAGGAGCCCCCGGCCCGTCCAGCACCCCCGCAGCACGGCCCTTGGCAGGCTGGGATCCGCTGCGCGGGGCGGACGCAAATCCTGCATAAACCCTGGAAACTCAAAAAAATTCTCAGGCGGGTCTGCTAAGCATGCTGGCAGGGGCTGAAAGCAACGTCCTGAGGAGAGCTAAGGCATTGCACAGGAAAAAGTACTTTTGAAAGCAAAGACAGCGCCATTTCCATACTGAACAGCCTGATTTCCAAGTTCATGTCCTGAAATAGCCCCGTAAGCCATTTACCAGCAGGATAGCCCGGGAACACCTCCCCCTTTCCTTAACGCAATCCCTGGATTCTTACACGTATAGATGGGCAAGTGCCATGCTGTAGGAAAACAAAAGTGATGCCTGGAAAATGTTCTTACCAGCCCAACCCCAGGAGCTCCCTGTGGCCCCGGCACCGCCTGTGCCAGGAGCTGTGTCCCTGCGGAGCCCAGGCGATGATCAGAGTGAGCAACTCGCACAAATTAATTTGCTGAAATGATTTTTCCAACCGGCTTTCAGCAGAGCACGCATTCAAGGATCTGCTGCAAGGGGTGGCAAGAAAAAGGCAAATGCAGGCCTTTTGCCAGTGGTTGGCAATTACTGATGCAGCGAGCAGGCGAGCTCCGCGGGGACCAGCTCGAGGGGGGGGGGATCAGCTCAGCAGGGACCAGGTCAGGGGGGGACCAGCAGTGTGGTGGGCGGCCGGGCAGCACCGCGGCGGAGGCTGCCGGAGCAAGGAGCTTGCAGCCAGGGCTCCCCTGAAGCAGGGGGTTTGGAGCACTGCCAGTGCCATGGCCCGGCGGGGGGGTAAATCCTGTAACTAGTGATGGTGGGAGAGCAGGGAGCAGCCCTCAGTCCTTCCCGCGGGGCTGGCAACTGAGATCTCTCAGCCTGAAAGAGGATCTTCACATGCAAATAGCAAATAATTGTATTTCATTTGGAAGAGACGAATGGACTGAGCCGTGATTTCTACCTAGAGGGGGCTGCAAAAATTAAAGCCAAAAGAAACCATTATAGAGATTGTGTATTGCAACATTTACCTGTCATAGGTCATAATCTCACTGAGCCCAAAGACTGTAGTGAGGCTAAATATTTCAATCCTGCAAAACCCAGCTGCCAGCAGAAGGGGATCAGCAGCGCTACTGGATCGGGTGGGATCCACCATGATCCCCCCAGGCAAACGTGACAAACCCCGTGCTCTGAGGGAGATGGAAATCCCTCAGGGCTCTGCCAGCCTGAGAAGCGGCTCCTCCCAGGGTTTATGCTTGATTAGAAGTCATCGGTCAGGGCCGGTGGAGACTCTCCAGCGCAGGTAAAAGTCGGGTCCACCATGCGTCATCTCCAGGTGAGATTGGCCTGCAATAATTTTAAGGAAGGAAAACCATAAAGCCACGACAAGTCTTTCTGCAGATAAGAATGGAAGCTCAGTGTGCAATATTTAAATATAATTACTGCTTCAGTGCAGGAATTCTCCTGTCCCATCATGGTCAGCAATGAAGGAGTAAAGCCCAAAAAGTCCACAGGGAGAGATGCTGTTTCCCAGGCCGTGGTCAGGCCACCCCAGGCACTGGCAGCATTCCAGCTCTGCATCACCCCCATTTCCATTCCCAGCCCCCTCCATCCAGCTGCTTCCCCACGAGAGGGGCATGCCATGGCAAAGGTCTTTCGGCTTTTCTGTGCCGAGTATGAAGAGCTCCTTAACCTCCAGTCAAGGATGTTTTCCAGCCCCCAGAAGACTTTTGTAGCTTTTCTTCCAACCCTCTTTTGTGCTCCTACAGGCCTCGTCGGAGGCTGACAGCAGAGCTGCTGCAGTGTTCCTGTAATAGCTTTTCCAATGCTGTGTGAAGGATCTAGGTCACTCCTGCCTTCTTGCTATTCCCCTTTTATAAACCCGATGTCAGGCAGATGCACAGAATGACTCTGAAGCTGTCCTGAATTATGCTTTGTGAGACAGAGTCTCTCATCCTGGGGAATGCGTTTTCCTGGCTCTCAGGTGCAGTTTTGTGGATGGCTCTGCAATCACAGCAGCTGGATTGGGACTACTTAATGATCCTGACGGTTTTGCAGCAGTAAGCTGTCCTGTTCAGTCTTTTTGTCATGTGCAAACATTACCATAGATTTCATGATTGTCATCTACATCTTTAATAAAATGACTCCATAGTTCTGTCTTTCTAGTTTCCAGTCTCAGTAAGCACAGCATCTCACCTTCATCTCAAGGTTCTGGTGTTGGTAGGGAGCTCTGTCATGAAGCCAGAGACAGCTAACAGTTAACATTCCTAGCTGAGAGCATTTAATTTCCTGGTGGTATCATTTCCATGCTGACTTGTATTCAGTCTCCCTACCTCATCGTGCTGCCAAGGTGCCTGCTTAAAACTGCTCAGACACAGCCTGGACCAGCGTGGATGTTTTCATGAGCTCCAGTCTCTCACAGCAAAGACCATGAGTTTGGTCTCTCACAGCAAGACCTACTTTCCATGCCAAAAGCCATTAATTAGGTTGTTTAGCCAACGCCTAACTGTAGAAACTCAATTATCCTTCCCACCATTTGATCTGGGTTTGTGGCTTCCTTTCTCAAACCATCATGACGATTTCATAATCCCCCAGTCCCTCGGGACTTTCCAAGTTTTCAAGGCTTGCTAAACCTCACCATTCAGCTTCCCAGCTATCTCCCTTGTGAGTCCCAGGTTTAGGATCTCCAGAAGGTCAACTTGAAAACATTCAATGTCATTGAGTTTTGAGTGCATACAACCTTCAGTCACTTGTGGACTCTACATAAATTAGCTTTTTTTTTTTTTTTTTTTTTTTTTTTGTATTCTAAAGTGATACTCAGTTCTGAAGGGGCTAGAAAGGTGCTGTGCTCACTGGGAGGGTGATCCCAGCCAGCAGTCTGAGTCTGTTGCTTTGGAGGAGCTGCAAGCTATTGGCCAGAGTTTTGGGGAGGAAAACTTTGGTCAGAAAAACTGAATGGAGATGGGTATTTCCTGGAGAAACTTTTTTTCAGATACTCAGAATGGTCACAACACTGGGAGGAGAGCAACAGCTGGGATCCTGTCCTGTTTCACTGTAAAAGGAGGGGAAAAAACCAGTAAATTGATGATCCCAAATTGATATGTATGTGTCAAAGAGCAGCAAGGGCAAACAAACAGCAAGACATATAACTGACAACATTTATATCGATCCAAGTTCAATGAGTCCAAAAAGACTCTGAATCTGAGTAATACCAGAAATACAATGAGTGGTTTAAGAAAAGATGAATCATATTGAATCAATAACCTGAGCTGTTTTGTCATTCCAATATTTATTATGATTCTGAAAAGAAAAATATTTTGCTTGAAATTTTCTGCAATAATTTGAAAAGCAGAGCAGGTGTTGTGATGGGAAAAATGGCAAAAAGGAAAGAAGGGAGAAAGTGCAAGAGGAGGACAGAACATGAGAACTTTCTCTGCTAAATTAAATACCTCAAACAATCTCTTTCAAAGTTTGGATGGTGGGGACAAGGTCTTTATTTTTTTTTTCTTTCTTTGTGCAAGAGAAAACCGATAAAAATTCTCATCCAGCTCTGACCTGCTTACAGAATCACAGAATCATCTGGGTTGGAAAAGCCCTTGCAGCTCCTCCAGCCCAACCATGACCCTCCCCCTGACCGTTCCCAACTCCCCCAGATCCCTCAGCGCTGGCTCAGCCCGACTCTTCAACCCCTCCAGGGATCCCGGGGACTCCCCCCTGCCCTGGGCAGCCCATTCCAACGCCCAACAGCCCCTTCTGCACAGAAATCCTTCCTCAGAGCCAGCCTGACCCTGCCCTGGGCAGCTTGAGGCCATTCCCTCGGGGCCTGGTGCTGGGGCCTTGGCTCCAGAGACTCATCCCCCCTCTCTGCCCCCTCCTGGCAGGGAGTTGCAGAGGGCCAGGAGGTCTCCCCTCAGCCTCCTCTTCTCCAGACTGAACCCCCCCAGTTCCCCCAGCCGCTCCCCAGCAGACCTGTGCTCCAGACCCTGCCCCAGCTCCGTTGCCCTTCTCTGGCCACGCTCGAGTCATTCAATGGCCTTTTTGGGGTGAGGGGCCCAAAACTGAACCCACTCCTCGAGGGGCGGCCTCACCAGTGCCGAGCCCAGGGCTCAGATCCCTTCCCTGTCCCTGCTGGCCACGCCAGTGCTGACACAAGCCAGGATGCCACTGGCCTTCTTGGCCCCCTGGGCACACTCTGGCTCATTCTCAACCCCCCCAGTCCCTCTCTGACCGGCAGCTCTCCAGCCACTCCTCCCCAGGCCTGTAGCGCTGCTGGGGGTTGTTGTGGCCCAAGGGCAGCCCCCGGCATTTGCCCTCAGTGAAACTCCCCCAGTTGGGCTCAGCCCATGGCTCCAGCCTGGCCAGGTCTCTCTGCAGAGCCTCCCCACCCTCGAGCAGATCAACACTCCCACCCAACTGGGTGTCGCCTGCAAACTGACTGAGGGGGCACTCGATCCCCTCGTCTAGATCATCAATAAAGATGTTAAACAGGAGTGGCCCCAAAACCGAGCCCTGGGGGACACCACTCGTGACTGGCCACCAACTGGATTTAACTCAGTTCCCCACAACTCTCTGGGCCCGGCCATCAGACAGTTTTTTTACCCAGCAAAGCGTGTGCCCATCCAAGCTGCGAGCAGCCAGTTTCTCCAGGAGAATGCTCTGGGAAACGGTGTCAAAGGTTTTACTGAAGTCAAGGTAAATAACATTCACAGCCTTTCCCTCAACCAGTAAGCGGGTCACCCTGTCGTAGAAGGAGATCAGGTTTGGCAAACAGGACCTGCCTTTCACAAACCTTATGTTTTTGTTCATAAACCTTACGCTTAGTGTTACTCCTGCATGCCAGGTGTCAGAGGACACGACTTCGAGACGTGATTTCTCTTCTCCACATCCAGTCACAACTGTGAGCATGAGGGGGGATCCCTCTGCTGTCTTGGCACAAGTCAAAGCACGGACACAGGCCACTGAGCAACAAGCGACCGTGCCCCGGCTCTTTTATATCCCTGTGGCTGACTCCCACGCAGCCTACAGCAGCTGACCCCCTGCCCCTTCCCCGCAGTCACACTCGTTGCCTCTCCCCATGCTGCCGGGCTGGGAGCTGTGGGCCAGCAGAGACGGCACTAATGACCCACCCGCAGCATCTTGCCGTGTCCTGCAGAATGGTATTTCTTCCCCATGGGCGGATCAAAGGGGACTCTTGAGTCGTGAATCCCTCTGGGAGGATGAGAGGTCGGCTTGGATTAAGATGTGAGGTAATCTGTGAAGGGTACAAATAGAAGAAACAAGCTATTAGGGGAAGTATTGGTGGCTGGCAGGATTAAAGAGCAACAGTAGGAAATGTGTAGAATAAGCTAGGAACAAAGGAAATTCAAACTGAGATGTGCCTATTAATAGACACTGGGAATTTATTAACAGCCATAACAAATCAGGTGTTCGATAAATTCCTAAAAGTTCTGCTTTTGCAGAGAAACTGTATCATTTTTCTTCTAATACATAAGGCTGATGAGGCACTTGTAAGACTGATATTAGCCAGGAAATTTAAACAGCATACACTCAAAATAAACTTACTTTTTTACACCTAGGTCTGAGTAGTGCAAACAGAAGCATCCTTAAAGAGTTGACAGAGGTATAGAGCAGGCTTTTGAAATACCAGACAACTGCTGAGACAGGAAGAGTGCTGGTACTAAGCTATCGTGAGAGCCTGAAATCAGATAATTACAGGCTGGCTAGTTTGATATTAGAATAACAGAAAGATGATAGATATATACCCAAGCTTGGTGGGGGGCTAAGCAGCAAAGTCAGGGTTGATGGGATGGGCAGTTGTGCTCAAGAAAGCAGCAATTCTGGGAAAGAAGTTAAGGGTGAGCAAAGCAGACCTGAACTGCAGGAGTGACCCTTTAACAAAGGGTTTTTAGCTTAAATTTGAGTGTGTATACTGAAGAGGAGTGGGTACGATGAACAGGGTGGGGGTGAGCCCTGAATACGGCATGGTGACGCCTTGGCACGTTGCTTCCCAGGCTTGATGTCCACAGTGGGTGTGGAAAAGATAGGAATAGTTGAAAAGAGCCATCAGTAACAGGTGAAAGGGAAAAGTGTTATAATGAGAAAATGTGTTCTTTTGCCTCCCAAGGAGATGGAAAGGCTTTGCATGGGTTTGCAGCGTGCAGCCTCCTTGTAGAGGATCGCTCTGCAATCTGGCAGGGACAGGCAGCGCTGCCTGCAAATGTTTGGGACTTGAAGCCAGACAATCTCCCACTACTGAAAGAGCTTTCTTGTATTCACAAAGGTGATTTTCCAGCCCATGAAGAACAAAAGCCCAGAACAAAAGTGGACCCTTTTGGGAAGACATCCTCAGGTTAAATTCAACAGCTGGTCTCAATATGAGACTGCTTTGGGAAAGGAAATGTGCGGGAGGTCCTGCAAGGTGATCTGCTGCTTGGTGGGGCTTTAAACTCTGTAAATAGCTTTTCCTCCTGCCTTTTCAAGGCATGGGGAGGAGATTCCCACCGCCCATCTCCAAGGGAGATGTCAGGTCAAAAAGCATATCGATGAGAGACGCAGGATTACTGTGTGCACATGTTCCTTTATGTCATCCTCCTCTTCATCCATCCCTGTGCCCTATTATTCACCTTTTTATTAAATATCAGATTCAGGATAAGAAGGTCATGGACCATGGGATGCAAGGCGCTTTTTTTCTAGCAGAACATGAACTATATTTATATCTGCCATGCCAGATTCAGGATCAATTTCTGGAAGAAAACAAAGTCAATGCTATAATGGGAACATTGCAAATAGGGGGAACCAGCCTAGGAGGAAGTTTGGTCCTGGTCTGCTGAGAGGCGCTAACAAGGGAGGAGGGGAGAGGGGAGAAGTACAGTCATCAAGAGGTTTTTCTTCCCAGTCACACTGCCTTATGTTCACCTCCATCCTCTCCTGAAAGTCCTGCCCCAGTGTGTCTGACACCACATGCATCAGCATACTGGTGCCCTTTTGTAGTCGTTAGCTCCCAGTCGTTTATCGTGCTGGCACTCTCCAAGAGCTGGCCCAAACCAGACTGCAAATGTGCTTGAGCTTTTTTGGCAACACTTCATAATAAATGGCAAACCATTTCTGCGGCTCGTTTCCATTGTAATATTAATCAAACTGAATTCCTGTGGTGCTCATATGGATGTCATATGTAAATCCTTCTGAACTCGGCTGCTGCTAACTCCAAATTAAAGTCAATAGGGAAATTTCTCTCCTGTCTCCATCTTGCAGCTCTTAGCTCTTGCTCATTTATTCCATTCATGAAATCATGATTATTGTGGAAACTGGGAAATACCAGAGTTGATGAAACCCATGAGGAGCATTGATAATACTTCTGAATTTATAGGGAAGGTGCTCAGATGCCGCATTGATAGGCAACACGATGAAGCCCTGAGATGGAAGTAAACATACCTCTGTGTCCTACCATAACGGAGTACTCCACATATTAAAACAAAAGCCCTTACCAGCATTTCCAGCTGTCCAATCCCTCAATGTGAATATTTTAGGAACAAGAGGTTTTTCCAGGCCAGTGCTTGTCTTCAGTAGTGGTCAGTACCACTGTTCAGAGAAAGACATAAGAAATCTCCAAACAGCAGTTCTGGAACAACTCCCTCTCAGATTTTTCCCTCCCTCTCAGAGTTTTCCCTCCAGACCTTAGAAATCCCACCCCATTTGATGAAGTATATGTCTATTTTTATGTTTTTTCATGGGAGAAACAGGCAAATACAGGCTGTGTTTTGCTTTGAGAGTACTGATCCTTTTTTTTTTCTTTTCTGAGAAGGGGGTCAAAGATTTGTGGACTAGTTGCTGGAGCCCAGAAGTTAGCCACTGGCCAGGCAGAAGCTCATTTGGCCTTGGGCAGGATCTTAAGCATTGCACAGGCTAGACAAAGCCTACATTGTGTTGTCACTTGCCTTCAGTGGGCAGAGGCCAGTCATCCAGTTCTGTTCCTCAGGAAACCTCCTGCAGCCTTCAGCCCAACACAGGAGATGGCACTAACTTCCCCAAAGGAAAAGGGAAGAACACAGGAATGGGCTGAGGCGCTTTGAGACCTTCCTGAAAGGTTGCCCCATGGGTAGGGTAGGTCCCCCCTCTCATTGCACCTCCACAGCCCTTGCTTACCATGCACCTCTCTGCTCAGGACCAGCACGGGTTCCTGGCCAGGACCAGGCGGTACTGCAGATGTGGCAGTGGCAGTAAACAGGTGATTCACGGCTTCATCATCGCATCACACGTAGCAAAGCTACTGTAGGAAGCCCTGCGTTTGGCAGAGCTTTCTCAGACACAACCTTTCCAAACTCAACCAAGCCCAAGCCTATCTGCACCAGGCATGCTTCCTTCTGATCTTTTGCTTCAGTTTTGACCTAAACTGCACAACTTCCCATGTAATACCCCAGAACAAGAAATAATTAGGGGAGAGACTCAGTTGTTGGGCACGTCACTACATGCACCTTGGAAAGTGTTCAGGTGCCTTCTCCTTGGGATGTCTGTGAGTCACTCCACAGTGATGTCTCCATTGTCCCAGTGAAATATCTGGATCATGAGAAGTCACTGTTACGCAGCAGGGGTCCTTTAGATCCACTGACCATTCACATGAGCAGCTTAGAAGACAAGAACTGGATCTCCAGAACCCAATAAATTTTTCTTTTTTTCTCGAGGCAATCCAGCAGGCAGAGAGGGGTCACGACCTCATGCTCTGTATCCAGCCATAGCATGACCTAGTTTCTATTGAGGAGGAATGATTTTCTTTAGTTGTGATACCTTACAATGGAAGTAGGGTCTTCAGCACACCAAACCCAGCAGGTACAGTATTTGTGTAAATAGGAAGTGGCAACCTCAGCTGGGAACCTGGGTCCAGGATCACCGTGTCCTGACTGGTGAGAATGGGAGGTGGCTACACTGTCCAGAGGGTAGAGGGCTTGGGGTGAACAGATGGTGAGCTCTGTCACACACAGATGTGTGGGTGAGGCAGCTGTGGGTGTGTTGGTGCAAGGGGCTCAAGGGTATGTGGGGGAAGACAACACTGATGGGGGATCGTGGAGGCACAGATGACCCTTGCAGTAGCCATGTGTCATGTAGGGGTTTCCCTAGCTAAGGGATGCAAGGGAAGGTTTTGGGGTACCATGTGTAGGCTCTGGTTGTTCTACAGGACAGGGGAGGTCTGCAGGGAAGCCGGTCTTTGGTCAGGAGAGGTCACCAAGGTTCATGGGTGCTCACGGGGTTGGCTTGCACAGGGGTCTCTCTGGAAGCAAGGTGGGGATGGTGCCGTGAAGGTAATGAGATACAACGGTGGCATGAGGCATCCTTCCAGCTGGGAGTCAAAGGGATCTTGCTGTTGGGGGGATTTGGGGGCACTGAGGTACTTCTGTGGTACCTCTAGCTGGAAGGGCACTGCAGGGCTATGTGCAGGGTGAGGTCCTGCTTGGGGTGGGAGGAAAATCCCCCAGAAGTGCTACAGGCCTGGGGAGGAGTGGCTGGAGACCTGCCAGTCAGAGAGGGACCGGGGGGTTGAGAATGAGCCAGCAGTGTGCCCAGGGGGGCAAGAAGGCCAATGGCATCCTGGCTTGTGTCAGCACTGGCGTGGCCAGCAGGGACAGGGAAGGCATCTGAGCCCTGGGCTCGGCACTGGTGAGGCCGCCCCTCGAGGAGTGGGTTCAGTTTTGGGCCCCTCACCCCAAAAAGGCCATTGAATGACTCGAGCGTGGCCAGAGAAGGGCAACGGAGCTGGGGCAGGGTCTGGAGCACAGGTCTGCTGGGGAGCGGCTGGGGGAACTGGGGGGGTTCAGTCTGGAGAAGAGGAGGCTGAGGGGAGACCTCCTGGCCCTCTGCAACTCCCTGCCAGGAGGGGGCAGAGAGGGGGGATGAGTCTCTGGAGCCAAGGCCCCAGCGCCAGGCCCCGAGGGAATGGCCTCAAGCTGCCCAGGGCAGGGTCAGGCTGGCTCTGAGGAAGGATTTCTGTGCAGAAGGGGCTGTTGGGCGTTGGAATGGGCTGCCCAGGGCAGGGGGGAGTCCCCGGGATCCCTGGAGGGGTTGAAGAGTCGGGCTGAGCCAGCGCTGAGGGATCTGGGGGAGTTGGGAACGGTCAGGGTGAGGGTCATGGTTGGACTGGAGGAGCTTCAAGGGCTTTTCCAACCCAGACGATTCTGTGATTCTGTGAAAGGGAACAGCTGGGGGCTGTCTGTGCTGCACAGGGTCCACCCTGCTCTCCAGTGGGGCCTGGGGCAGGCATGGGATGGTCCCCAGGGGGGATCCAAGCAGGGGTGGACATCCCTGTCCGGTACCCAGGGGGTCTCTGCTGGATGCTGGGGTCCATCCGCAGGCAGGAGATCACAGTGGGATTCTGCCCCATGCCCAGAGGGTCCCGAGTGGGCACTGAGGGACCCATTTCTAGGCAGGGGATGGCAGTGGTGGTCAGGGCGTCCCGGGTGGGCACGGGTGGTCCATCCTCAGGCTGGGGATTACAGCGGGCATCTGCCTTGTGCCCCGAGGGTCCCGGGTGCGCAGGGCCAGCGGGTCCCCAGGCTGTGGATCATGGCGTGAGTCTGCTCATACCCGGTGTGTCCTGGGTGGGCACGGGGGGGCCGACCCCCAGGCTGTGGCTCACAGTGGCGGTCTGCCCCGTGCCCAGAGGCTCCCGGGTGGACATCGGGGGGGTCCCTCCCCAGGCGTGGGGCACCCGGGGAGGCTCTGCCCCGTGCCCAGAGCCTGGGAGGAGGACGCGGGTCTATCCCTGCGTGAGTGGACACGGCGTGCGGCCGCCCGCAGCGCTCGGCGACGCTCGGGGGGAGTTGGCGAGGGCCGCGCCGGGC
Organism: Athene noctua; assembly: GCF_965140245.1. Lineage (NCBI taxonomy): Eukaryota > Metazoa > Chordata > Aves > Strigiformes > Strigidae > Athene > Athene noctua. Next base: position 7,672,876 of record NC_134060.1, read on the forward strand.
CGAGCCGAGCCGAGCCCGGCCCAGCCCAGCCCGGCCCTCACGAACCGCCCCCCGCGTGGCGTGGCGGCGCCGTCCCGGGCGGCAGGGGGCGGCGCGGGGCCGGGCCGGGCCGGGCCGGGTCTGTCCGCGCTCCCTCCCCCGCTCCCCGCCTTCACTGCGCATCGGAAACATGGCGGCGGCGAGGGACTGAGCAGCGCCAGCGCCCGGCGGCCGCGCAGGTGAGGGGGGCGGCGGGGGCGGCCCGGCCCGGCCCGGCGCGGCTCGGCGCTGCCGGAGGCCGGGCGGGGGCCGGGCGCTAGGCCCCGCGGCGGCGGCGCGGCCGGGCCCGGCGCGGATCCCGCCTGTCAGCGCGGCCCGGCCGCCGCCTCACCCGCGGGGCCGGGCCGCGGTGGCTGCGGGCCGGGGGCGGCCTGTCACCGCCGACACCTGTTGGTGCCCGTCGGGGCCCGGCCCCGCCGACCCCCCCCCCCCCCCCAGCACCCCGGGGCCTCCCCGGCGGCGCTGCCGCGACTCCGGCCGGCAGCGGGGCAGAGGCCCGGGGCGGGGGGGGGGGGGGGAGCTGCGCCGGCCTCTCCCCGGCCGGGCTGTAGCTCCCGGTGAAGCACCTTGGAGGCTTTGTTGTTCTTCGAGGTGTCCCCGGGCAGGGCTCGACCGGGACGGCCCTGCCAGCGCGGGGTGGGCGCGACGGGGCGCAGCGGCTCCTCCAGCAGCGCCGGGCCACGGTTCTCCCGCTCAGCCGAAGGCCTCGGAGCGGTGTTTGCGGAGCGCCCGAGCCTGCCCTCCTCCCCGGCGCTGTTTGTGAGCTGCCGGACACTCCTCGCCTGAAAGGGGAAGCACCACCGAGCTGCTGGAGTGTTTGCAGGAGGTGGTCCCGGCCTGCGGGTTGTGGCCGGGGAAGGTTTGTCCCTCCCGCTCCCCGCCAGCCCTTCGGGAGGTCGGTGGGACCCGCCTGTAGCGCGGCGCGGGGTGGAGGGGCGCAGCGATGCTCCGAGCGGGACCCGCCGCCGGGTCCCTGCGGCTGGAGGTGTCGCGGCCATCCCGGGGACCGGGCGAGGAGATCCCATCACCGCCGTCCCTGGGGAAACGACTGCGCCTCCCGCACTGCCGCCCGGAGTCGAGCGCTTGCGTGGAGCTGGGAGCAAGACGAGATTTGAGCTTTTTGTGCACCGTAAGATGTTTAAAAATAAATACAGCGTCAGGCTGGCTCCTGCCGCACGTCGTTCAGGTTTAATCCGCAGGCTCTTAGAAGCTGCTGTGTAAAACCGTGGCAGCAGTTTGCAGCCTTGATGGCTAAAGGCAGAGACAGCAAATCTATACAGGCGGCCTAAGTTTTGGATGCGTTGAGCAACTTGGCTCCCTTTGGCCTCGGATGTTTTAGGTTCAGGCGCTGAATACTAAACTAATTTTTTCCATGGGTAAAGTCAGGATGTGGAGACGCAGCTCCGGGGTACCCAGCTTTGATTTTTGGCTCTGTTTCTGTTTACTGTTGTTGTTTATAGTAAACACCGTGCACTGACTGGCTGAGAACAGCCATGTGGTAGCTCCTCTTCGTCAGCCAGTAATATTGGGGAAAAATATTCTCCCACCTCAGTTCAATTGCCTGAGCGACGGCGTTCGGTGGGTTGTAACGAGGCTGCCGGCGGAGGGATGGCTGCCTCTCCTCCTCCTCCTCCTCCTCTCTGCCTTCCTCTTCTCTTACCCTCACACTTCTGCTGGCCGGGCTGTGGTGTCCCCGTGCGCTTGCTGGAAATATTTGGAGCATGGGATGGTGGTTTCATACCTCCCTTGCTCTCGGTAGCAAGCACTGGCTTGTGGTTTGGTGCTAATGTGGGGAATAAAACTCGGCACGTGGGGAGCTCAGCTCGGGACAAACTGCCGTGGGCTGCAGCCTTGCAGGGCCTGTGCTGTGCGGTTGGGTAGTTCAGGGTCTGCCCAGTAGATGGTATGAAAATGCAGACGGAAATAGGGGAGTCCTTTAGGATGGGCAAGAGGGAAATACAAGTATTTCTGTGCTATTTAAAGTATTTATTAACGGTTAAACTGTGTTGTATTTGGAGAGATATGCTGATACTTGGTCCTCCTGTTTTGGTATTTACACCTTGGGAAATGATAAATCTGCATCTTGATAATCGACTTTTTAGTCAAATATTTGTTACTAAATAATTCAGGTGATGAGCTAATTAAAAGAAAAGAAATGCAGAGTGTAGAACAGGAGTGCAAGTGGCATCCGCTGCAAGTCTGAGCTTGTGTCCCCTGGTTTTCCTGTGTCCAAACTTTTAGTTTAACTCCTGAGTTGCTTCTCTGTCAACTTGATGAATTTCGCAGCACTGTTTGGTGTCTTTAAATGAAAGATGCTGTTAGGGTTTAAAATGATTATGTTATTCATCAAGTAGCTGTGTTTCAGACTAGGATGCGAGTGGTCTGGGGGTTGCGTCCTTGCTGTGTGTCTGGTTTAAAGGAATCTCTGAAATTTTGTTTCATAGCCTCAGACACAGTGTGTCTGGGGAGGATCTCCAGAGATGTCATCGTTGTGCCCCAGTCCCGGAGTAAGGTCAGGTACACATCTAAACCCTTCCTAAGTAGAGTTTCTTTTAAGGCTCTTCCTGCTGGCATTTTCACATCCTGTGCAGATGATGTACTCCGACACTTGGGCCTCCTCACCATTAGAGAGGTTTTCCTGGTCTTTAATCTAAATCTTTGTCTTGCGTTTTAAGCCTGTTCCTCCTTCTCTGCTCTCCAGGGCACGTGGAGAACACTCTACTCCCTACAACTCTGTAGCTAAATTTGAAGTGTTTGAAGACTTTTTTTTTTTAATCTTCCTAAGCTGAGCAAGCTCTGTTTCTCTGCTCTTTTTGCATGAGCTTTTTGTCTACACAGCTGATCTCTGCCCCTCTCTGGACTCTGCTGTTGATCCCCAGTTTCCTTAAAGTGCTGTGATCAGTCTGGGCTTAGTAGGACAGTGTTAGTTGAGCTTCTGTGGAGCAGTTGTGCTCCACAGATGATGACCCTGGTTTGGCTTTGTCTAAGTACTGTTACATGAAAAAGAATGCAGATCAGACGTTTGCCTATTTGCATGTTGAACTGTGCGTTTGTGGCAAAGGACTTGGCGTGCTCAGTGAACTCCTATTTGCAAAACCCGGAGTAGTGTGCTAGCGGTGTGGGCTCAGAGCTGGTGTAAGTTAAAGCTTGGCATGTTTGGGTCTCTCAAAGCCATAATGTTTGCATCTAGACCCCTGTCTTTTTTTCTTTTCTTTTTCTTGGCAGCAACTGAAATTCAGTTTGTGATGAGACAAGCAGATTTCGAGTCGTTTACTTGTCCATTTACGTTTGAAAAATTTCCTAATGAGATGGCCAGGAGGGGTCCATGAGAAATGAAGCAAGATGCATTGAGGACAGAGCAGCAGCTCTGGCTGCCAGCTTCTTTTACAAGGTGGTTAATCTCCTGTGTATTTTATATAATTCAGAAACATGCCAAGGTAAAAATCATCCCCACAGTTAAACTCAGTGTAAAGGAACTATAACTCTGACCCCCCCCTTTCGCCCCAGCAGTACACTCTGGTGTAGCATGTGCACTCCAAGGCATGTGACATGAACAACATTTCATCCCACTTTATTTGAAGGTTGACAGGGTCTAGTCCTAAAGGAAAATGTTTTTGTTTTTTTTTAATACATTTGTAAAGAACTCCTTTCTTACCAAGCTGAAATATCTATCAGTGGAGACTTTTCTAAAGTGCTTGCTCACTGTTTAAAGTGGTAATGCAAATTTGAAAGTAGCAGGAGGCACGAGAAACCTTCTATCTGTATCAGCCGCTCTCACCAGGCTTGCAGCAGACAAGACTCGTCCATGTCTTGTGGCCTGAGTTGGTGGTGTCAAACCAGTATCTGTAGGGGCACCTGAGCACTGGAGATCTCTACCACCTCTTGTTTGTGAAGCTGTGCTCTTTGCTGATTGTCCTGCATAGCAGTCTCTGGTAACAGCAAATTTCAGAGGTAGCTTCAATTGTCAGCTCTCACCAAGCAGAGAGTTCGGTACAGGGACACTGCTGCAGCCTGGCTGCTGCTGAAGAATTTAATTCCCAGAGATCTCCATCTACATTAAATTTCCTTAAAAAACCCCAGAATAATACTTAGCTCTTTTACAAAGGTTTCTGACAGACAGCCTCTAGCACATTTAGACATTGATACAAGGCGTTGCAGTCTGCAGGGTTCACTCAGATACTGACCAAATGTTTCTGCCACTGTAGCAGGGATTTAAGCAGAAGCTGTGTCTGTGCCTCTGCTCTCGCTGTGCTTAGTCTCGCAGTTTTATGCAGACTCATTCTGAGCAAAAGTTCAAGAATTTGGCTGTGAACTGAAGGAAAAGATGAACGACAGTTTTGCTGCCTCCACTGCTTGCATGGCAGCCTCGTCCAACAGGCCAGATGGAGATGGCTTAAGCTGCAGTAGAGGTGTCTACCAGCACTTGTCTTCCTGAGATCTGACTTTATCAGCAGCACTAAGTCACCCTTGCAGCTCCACTGTCTGGTTGGTACCTGGACACTGGAGATAAGAAGAGCAGAGATGAGTCGGTACAGCTATTACCAACATGAGGGAGCTGACATGAGAGAGTTAAGTGAAGGACTGGTTGTTGTTTTTTTTTTTTTTTCTCTGGAACAAGCTTGTCCTTCTGAAATATATACACCCCTCCCCATTTCTTGCTCAGAAGTTTTTTTGTATGTGTTGTAAATCGAATGGTATTAGCACCAGTCAGAAGCCTTCTGGAGGTACCTCCTCCCAGCCGATGTGCTCCGAGTTACCCAACTTCAGTTAGCTTTTATGTTTTCCAGACTGACACAGTGTGAACAGTCCAGAAACCTCCCTGTAGCTCGTTTTTGTTTTTAACAACGGAAACCGTAGGAATAGATGCCAGTGGAAATTTGTGAAGCTCCGTCTTTGCCCATTGAGAAACGCGCAATTCCGCCCCTCTCGTGGCCCTTCCAGCATTGTACCGGACAGTCGGGTCCCTTCTGGGTATCGTGGAAAGGGACAAGTTTGGTTCACACATCCCTGGAGCTACATCTGCTGCGGTTTGCTTGGGCATGTGGGGGGTCAGTGCATCCTTCTGAGCTCCCCCAGGGTACTGCTGATGTTTGGCTCCAGGGAAAGGTCCTGCTGGGAAAAGCAGTTGCTTTCCAGCAAGGAATTTGCATCTGGGAGGGAGCTGGAAGACACTTGTGCTGTTTCTTTCAGTTTAGCGTTGGCAGAGCACTGTGCAGGCTGAAAAGCCCAGCGTTGCACGGAGTGAGCCGGGGGCTCTTCAGATGCTCTGTGCTATCGCCCTGCCTGCTGCCCGCCTGGAAGAAGCAGCGCTCAACACCTCCTGCGAGCCAGGGCCGGGTTTTGTCCGCCCTGACCTCCCCTGTGCGACAGCCGCCCCTTATCCCCTGCTCCCCGGCCTCGCTTTCCCTTCCCTGCCTCCACGCTGAGCCCTCTCTGCCTGCGTTTGCTGGTGGGACACACATCCAGCTGCATCTCCAGCAAGCTGGGGGGTGCCTTGTATTCCCTCTTCGCTACCTCCTGGCTGTTGGTGGTCGGAGAGCCTCCCTGGGCCGCTTGCCAGAGGCTGCCTGCCCTCCCCGGCCCCCCGCGGCCCCCAGCCAGCCAGCGGAGCCCTTGGCAAGCCGGGCTGGCCTGCATCCATGTGTGGGGGCACGGGGGGACGAGCAGCGCTTCTCCGAGGCAAGAGCCTGGGCTTGGCTCTGGCTCCCAGCGGCACGAAACGCCACCCGTGCCGTGCTGCTTCATGTCCCTGAAACCAGGCAGCCTGCGGAGGTGAGGGTGATGATGCTGGGGTGAGGTCGGCTCCCCGAGCTCGGGTTGAAGGCGCTGGGTGGGCTCTGCAACGTGTTCGGGCGTCCCCTGGCAGGCGCTCCCCTCCCTGCTGTCGCTGCTGCAGAGGGGCTCTTGCCTGCCTGCTCCCCTTTTTCGCCAGAGCCAGTGAGCCCGAGTGGCACATGTGAGGTCGAAGAAATTTCTGCTCTGCGCACACGGAGCGTTGTTTAAGTGAAGGCGCAGTGAGCGCTCAGAAGAGCTGATGAAGTCTGATTTGGACCAAGGAGGAAGTTGCACCAATTCCACTTTCTAAAAATAAGTTGAGCAAATGTTCCCGCAGCCCGGAGGCTGCCACTCTCTCTATGCTGAGTTTGTTTGCCTTTTTTTTTCTCTAGTTCTGGCAAATTTAAGAAAAAAAAAAAAAAAAAGATGCTACAGTCCAGTCCATTAAAATACTGCAGTGGCTGTGTGATCAGATACATGCTTATGAAGAAAGTCTGGGTTGTTTCAGTGTTTCTAGAAGTGACCTTGAAGGATTACCTACACACAGTGTTTCCTAGAGATTTGTCTAAAGATTTCCAATGATGGTGATTCAGACTTTCCTCAGCAATCTACTCCAGTGCCTGACTATTTGGATGATTAAGGAGCTTTGCTTGATTTCAGGCCGATATTGCTGTACTTTAACCCTGTCATTTTGACATTTCACCTTCTCTCTGGCAGGCTACCAAAGAGAGGGAAAATTCTGTAAATGTAAAAGCAATCATTTGTGTAGAGTTTGATCTTCCCGTGTTCAGAGAGCATCTGCTGGCTCCTGAGCACTGCCATGTATTTAATTACACGTGTGTGGCAGCCAGGAAGCCCTAGTCCTGACTCCTCGTGTTGTACTGGCCGTAACTAACAGTCCTTGGTCTGTGCTTGGGGTGATGTGTGTTTTATTAAAATTGTATATCATGAATTCCCCAGTTGTCTCATACTTCTATGGCAAAGTTCACGTCTTGAACATCTTACAGAGTTTTTGGTTAGTGATGTATTTTATAAAAATCAGCAAGGTGACATTAAAAGTTCTATTGCTTCAAAACATCGTATAGAGACACTGCTGATAAAACTGTTGCTGAGTAGGAAGGAGCAGAATATTTTTCTCTGTCACGGGGTGGGATTTTGTCTCCTTTGCCTGTGGTTGGATATGGTATGAAATGTGCATTTGCTGTGGAACTTCATGATCTGCAGCTCATTTCCCAACCCTTTGCATGCTACGATAAGTCTTCCTAATAACTTCAAGAACTTATCATAATATTTCTTCATTTCAATCATTGATAAAATTGTTATGTTTTAGGGAGAAATCTGCAGCTCATATAGGCTGTACACTCTCAAATTCTTTCTGGGATGAGAGTTACTGCCTCACAAAGCCCGGATGGGACTCCTAACCATAAAGCAATAACAATATCAGAGCTCTCTGTGTTGCGTGAAGATTTCTGTGACACAGTTACCTACTTCCTTACTGTATTTTTTAGCCACTAGTATCTGCTAATTGTTATCTCTGGGGTTCGTATGTTTTCCTGGGTTGTGATTTTGTACTGGCAGCATGTGACTGTTCCTGCAGCCCCACAAGGAGAGACTGCAGCAACAAATGTGCACGGTGCCTTTAAAGTGCCTCTGCCCTCCTGTCTGCCCAGCTCCTGGAAGTCATCGCCACTGTAGTTTTTAGTCTCATTTATTAAACCTCATAATTTTATTTCTGTTTTGCTTCTGCAGAAGTCCTTGGTGAAACTTTTCACTGTCACGTGTTTGTGTTGTCAGGCAGTTGTTTCGAATGCTTCTTGTGGCTGGATGCCTCTACAGTCTGATAAGAAATGACCTTCTGTGTGTGCATACACCAGCTCTGCAGACCTGCAGGACTGGTGAGAGGTACTTCTCAGGTGGAAGGTGATACTCCCTGCTTTTTGCTGTAGCAAGCCCAGCGTGAGGCAGCCAGCCCTGAACCCGGAGCCGTGTAGCTGCATGATGCTGTGTTTGGGCTGGGCTGCTGTGTACCCATTGGAATTGCGCAGTTCCAGCTCAGGGTTTCTGGTGTCTGGTGAGCTTGTGCCTGCCTGCGGAAAGGCTGTGGAGACATTCTCATGACCTGAGCTGGTAGTTGGACTCAAAGAAATTAACACTTGAGGTAGTGCAGCATCATTAAAACATGTTTTCAGGTGGGAGTCTCCATTAGAGTGTTGTCTGGAAGATTGAAAACTGCTGCTGTAGTGATGTGCTATCAGCCACCAAATGTTAGGATTGTTGTTAATTTGCATCTGCCTTAGTAGTTCTTACTAGTTCAGTAACAGTGTAACGTGTGGTTCGCACGTTGTTCCCTAGGTGGTAGAAGTTTGCATCTTTCAGGTTTTGGTGCTGTTAATATTTCTGTCCTTGTGTGCTGATTACTCAGTGGAATGTGGGTTTTTTTCTGTAGCAAAATATTTGCCATACCTCATGTTATGTACAGCTGACATGACATCATCCAAAAGATATTGGTGACTGATTGGCAACAGGTATCAGCTCTAACCAGCGAGGCCGCCACCTCCTGCTCGCCTGGAGCCCTTGGCTCTTACCACAAGGGAGATAAACCGTGGCAGATGGCCTGTCCTCCTGGCTTGTCACATGTTTCCGAAGGTGAAGTCTATGTTGTCATTTCCACAGTCCCAAAATGGTGGGGTTTGGGTGGCTGTACAATGCCACACACCCCCCAGCCGGGCAGGAGGTAGTGGCTTGCTTGATGGTGAGTTGCCTGTGCCCCAGACAGGGCAGGAGGAGCTGATTCCATCTGGGCGTTACCCAATCACCTGCACCGTAAATCTGGGCAGTCCGGCTGTTGTTCCAGCATACAGTGAGGCTGAGGGATAGCTTTGTTATCCTGGCTCGTTTTCCATCACCGTGAGCTTTGCTCTCGTCTCGTGCATTGCTGGCACAATTTCTAGTTGTGCATGTGGCAGTATGTTCAGCGTTACCCGCTGTGCCTGACCAGAAGACTTAGTCTGTTCTGGGTCTGTTCAGTTATTTCATATTGTTGTCAGCTGGAAAATCTGTAAGTGCCTTGTGATATTTTATGGCTTTATAAGCTGTACAAAATGTCCAGCAGGTAGTTTAATGTCTAGCAGATACAGTCTGTAAGAGTGCGTTTTTTTTATTAGCTATTTGGCAGACACTGAACATACTTTCATAGCTGCAGGATGGACTTTCGGTTGCTTGTGGTCATGGTTTGTTTTTTTTTTATATTGGTGTCTACGATATGTACATGTTGTTGCCAAAATAGGAGATTTCATAGTGTCTTGTACAGACAACAAGGGAGGGCCTCACAATATATTTTTTAGTTTTCCAAACTCTTGGCCCTTCAGGAATGTAAAACAGACTAGCAACTTTTTCTTTACATAGTTAAAAGCAATCTGTTCAGGGTTTCTTGCAGGAACTGGCTAGTGCTTTCTCCTCTCTGGGAATAATTCTCTTGAGGTACTATTTCTGTGTGCTGCTAGATTGCTCTTTCTTTTCTTACTAAAATTTACAGAAGTTTTGGTGGTCACTTGTTAGAATTTCTTTGTATTCAGACTTTGCAGCCTGTAGAAGATATTTCACCTACTTTAGTAGATTTACAATTTTGACTCCTGGGATTTTAGCTCCTTAAGTCACAGATGAGACCAGAGTTATACGCAGGATAAAAATAGAAAGCAGTAATTAATACCCATCCTCGGTGAGCCTGGCTCTTCTAGTCTCTCTTGACATGTTGCACTGCTGCAATTTCATTTCCTTTTCCTAAGAAATAGATGAATTAATATCTCTCTACATGAGCAAGAAAATAAAACAAAGATGTTTGCTTCCTTACCTGGCATGCTGTTCCCCTTGGGGTACAGTGAGTTTCTGTGAGCTCGCTTTTCCCGTGCAGCCCCGTTGCCTTGGCAGGCTGCTGCTGGGCTGGGGGAGGCCCGGCAGCCGAAGTAATGGCACAGCCTCTCCCTTTGCTCTCCCAGACATCACTCTTTCCCTCAATCAGGGGCTGGATTACCTCTGCCTCCATGCTCCGAGCAGCAGAGACCAACTCCTCTTTGGCTCTAGCAGGGGTAAATCCACGTTTTTGTGGCTTTGCTCAGTACTGTGGGGGTTCAGTGGGTTTTTTTCGTTTTGTTTCTTTTGCAGATGGGGCAGGTCAGTAGGAATTTTTTCTCATCTGTCCTCTGCATGAGAATCAGCTGCTGGGAGTGTTGGAGGGAGGAGGTTAACTCTGAATCTGGCTATACTGCTTGGCAGGGGAGACCCTGAGTTTTGTCACTCTAAGGAGATATTTACTAAAGGTATACCCTGTTTTCTCTGAGAAAACAGGTTCAGGAGGGCAGAGAGAGTTGTATGCAGCAGGTCTGGGAAGGTTGGCTCCATGGATGTTGTCAGTGACAAGGTTTTGTGCACACATCTATGAAGAATTCACCCTTGAGTGTCACTTGAGTCACAGGCCCACCCAGTGTTGCTCATTAGTAAGGATGTGGCTGTGTTGCTGCTGGACCCCAGGAAATTAAGAAGTACCTAACTCCAGAGAAGGTACTTTGTGCTGGATGAGGGAGCAGAGTACCTTACTCGCTGTAAGTAACATGCTTAATAGTTGCTTTGATGCCATGTGAGGCTGAAGGATGAAAGTTTTCATCCTGTGTGTTTTCCCAAGGGTTATGGCTAAGCATTCCATTTAATTGTTAGGATCAGCTATAGAAGGAAAACAGAAGACAGGAAAATGCAATTCTAGGTGTATGTAACCATCATCATTCCCCACGTCTCTAGTATTTTAGCTCATTAGAGAGTGGTGATTTGTCCCTTACCTTTTCTTCAGGGCTGGTTTGCTCTTGTCTGCTCCCTGAGCAATCATCTCCCTTTCTTGCCATTTCAGTGGAAACACCTTGCCCTGTGTGCCTCTCACTGGGGAGCATCCTCCTCCCTCATGCTGGAGTTCTTGCAAGATACAGGGTAATGTGAAGGATCGGGTCATCTCCTTCCCCTCTCTTTTTCATTTACATTTCTGTTGTGTCCCTTAATTATCATCCCTTTGGTTTATTTATTCCCCCTCAAGCTGCTTTCTCCTGCTTGTGTTCTTCTGAGAATGTTATGCTGAAACTTTATCAAATTGATGTTACTAGAAACAGTTAATGCAAAGTCTTCTTTCAGGAATTCTGACATCCAGCTTGCAGCATTGTTGCACAGTCTGCTGTGACATTTCCAATAGAGACACAACTGGAAGTCAGACCTTTCTTTCTGGGTTACCTCCTGTTTTCCCCTTGCTAGGCACATGGGTATATCTTGTCTTCCTGGACTTAAACTACATTCATTTCATCTATTAGCATTAAAAATCATGTATATATTTATCCACCTGATACTTCCTTCCCATTTCTCCCATCCCAGAAAGAACTTAGTTTTTAATAAGATACAGTCCAGCAGGGAATAAGTATAAGTTGATTAAACAGAGGTTTTTTTGTAGAATATATGAACTGGGTGTTGAACAGAGACCTTTGAAGAGTTTACGTGTTGGGGCACTTTCTGTGGCCACATACATCGTGTGTGTAACTGCTGGTTGGAAAAGCAGTCACGATTTACTGTGGGAGGGGGGTGCTGTATTAGCCTGTCATGTAGCTGGGAGAGAAGGCTGTGCCTCTGTTACAGCCTGGTGATGATATGGAAACCATGCACTTTTTTTTTTATGTACTCCTGTTTAAATTCTTATTTAAGACTAAAGGTTCAAAAGACTTTGAAGCATCCTATTGTGTGCTTTTGTATGGGGTGACTTTGTAACACTCATGGGCAGAATCCCGTTTCAAGGTCTTCTGTAAGCCATCTGCTTTTGGATTTGGCATGTGGTTCAGTACAGATTAAAATAGCCATGTTGCTGCAAAATTTTCTTTACTGCCTGCATTAGTTTGGCTTTCCTGTTGAGCCTCCACAGGCTGGGTCACCCTCACAGGAGACGGTGCTCTGTGTTGCACCCTGCTCTCAGTGTGTGCTTGTCCTCGGGTGGGGGGGATGCGTGGCCCAGCTCAGAGGTGTGTTGGGGTGCACCATATCTCTGTGCTCTTTCTGAAAGGAAACCTGGCTATGTGCAAAACTGGCCTGTGGCCGGGCCCCCAGCCGCCAGGGTGTCGGGGTATGGTCAGAGTATGCCGAGGTCAGGACTATGCATGTATGATAAATCTTCTCCTCTACATCAAGGTGACCTCTGTGCATTGGGCGGTGGGTACACTGCCGTGCCACTCTAGATAGCTTCCACTGCTGTAGCCCAAGCCATTCCTCTTCTAAAGGCAGAAAACTTCGCATGAGTCCTGCCAACACTGAATAGTTACAAGGCAGATGGTTCAGAGGCAGAAACATCAGCCTGGGGCACACAGATTCAATTCATTGCTTTGGCATGTTCTTTCCATACAGCACTTGGTAAGTCCATCAGTCCCTCAGTTTTTTACATGTAAAAGGTGCCTCACCTTCCCAAAAAGCCAGCCATATGTGTTGGTTTTGGTTCCCACTGCATCTGGGAGAGCTCCACTGGAGGTATGGTGGTGGTAGGGGTCAGAAATGTCTCTGCTTAACGCCCAGAAACGGACACCTGCTGCTTTTCCCAAAGCTCCTTCAGAATATTTATGGTGAGCCGTGGTGGTCTCATTCCCATTGGGATGTGGTACATGGCCATTGCTCACCCAAGGGGAAACAACAGCAGTGCAAAACCTGAAAGTCAGTTCAGCAGCAAGGCATGATGATGGGATCTGCTGAAATAATTCTGGAGCTTAATGAAGCTTCCTTAACCCCAACTGTAATGACAGGGATTGTTTTTGTATGATTAGCCTAAGCCTATGATACATCAGCCAGTCTTTGTGGTGGGCCATTCCCTGGCAATGGGGGGCAGCCCAGGTCTTCGCTCCAAGCCTGGAGCACAGTACTGCCTTGGGGAGGAGCAACACGGGATGCTCTGCTAGATGTTTATCCCTGCCTGTGGCTGGGAGCTTGGTACTAGATGATCTTTAAGGTCCCTTCTAACCCAAACCATTCTATGTTACCCTGCATGGGGAGGCTTTAGGTTTGCAGTGTTTTCTTTCTATTTGTGTGGGTATTTTTACGAAGCAAAGCAACATTGGTCTTAAAGAAAAGCCGTTCTGATTTTTTGACAATGTGTGAATTCCTTACAACAGACAACCCTCACCTTTCTAAAGAGGATTTGAAGGGCCAGAGTGCTCATTCCCATCACTACAGAAATGGCAGACGTGGAGCAAGCTGGCTTTAACTCCCAGTTTATCAGTAGAAAAGTCTGTACTGAGACGATTCAACATGTTAGTGGGCTTCCTCTTAGAAGACTCAAACCAGACTCTCTCATGTGGCTTTTTTTTTTTTTTTTAATGCCCTTTCCTCTCTCCATTTCTCTCAGCGTGGGTATCCTGTTCCTGGAGCATGCCAAACGTACTTTTTATTGCAACCTCTTGAGTCTTTCTGGAGAGCAAGGTCTGCTCACAGTGATACATGGCAAGATGTTTCTATTTTGAGCCAAGGCCCATGCTGGGTTGTATTTTTCTGAGAGAGAAGGAAACCTTTATTGGAATGCTGCAGGGTTTTGTTTCATTTCCTCCACAGTCATGAGAGGTGGTAACTGCTGCAGCCTCCCTTGCACTGGTGAGTGATTTCTTCCAGTGGTCCCTGGTTTTCACCCTCATCCTGAGCTGTTGGCTTTCCCTTGAGCTCAACTCAGCGGTGTCTGATGATCCAGCTGTCATTTGCTAGGAGGTTGGCTCGTCTCCTCTCCCCTTCAACCTGAAAGTGTTCAAAAGGAAGTCATAAAGTTGATATTTTTGTTGTAGAGACATGAGTCTATCCAAGGTTTTTACATGGTTTTGTCTCTCTTAAAATATGTTTTCCCCTGAGACTTGGCTAAGGGGCTAAGGAAGTGTGTTGCTCATGATCACATCTTTGAGACACCTCAGTGTCTTAACATCTTTCACAAGAATGTGTTTCTGAGGAGCCAGTCATGAAGTCTGGAGTTTATCAGTCCACTTCTTACATGGTAGAAAGATAAAATTAGTTCCAGAGAGAGAGAGATGTTGGAAATTACACAAAATCCCTCTGGTAGAAAGAGGAGTAATGGTTTGCAGCCATCAGATATTTTAGATCACACAAGGGGATCAGTACTCCAGATGGAAATACCAACATTCATGGTTACAGTGTTTCTTAAAAAATTTCCTGGTATGAGCATAAGGACCCTCGTAACCTAACGAGGGGAGGTGCTTTCAGAGGTGCTGTAGCTTCAGCAACTTTTGTTCAGAGCTGCCAAAACACGTCTTTGCACAGACAAGGAGAAATAAAACTCCAGTCTTGCCCAGGAGGACGATAACAGGGAGGTGGAAGGAAATAAACCTGTTGGTCAAGATAAATTCTGACTGACCTCTTTAGGCTTTGCAGGTACTTGCTCTTGAGAGTTTCCTTCAGGTCCTATGTCAGCCTGTGTTTGTCATTTCATCTTAGTGCTCCTTGTTGGTTGTGGCTGGCTCCGAGGAAGTTGGTGTTCAGGGTGGTGCTGGGAGCTGTCTGCTGGTCATTGGCTTCTACCCAGAAGAGGGGTCAGTTAGCTGGCTCACCAGAGCACATTTTGAGGGGAAAAAAATCATGATTTTAGACCAGCAAAAGTTACGGAGTCTGCAGGTCAGGCAGAAATCTGAGGTGCTAAGTCGGGTGTGAAAACCAGAAGAGGTAAGAAGTGTTTCAAACCACATGCGAGCAGTCATCTGATTTCTCAGGTAGGCTGAAAGTGCCTTTCTTTCTCCACCATAGATATTTAAAATGGCAGAAAAAGAAGATGTTAAATGAGCAGGCTGAAGTGGTTATGTACATCTGCCCATCATGTCTCTGTGCCTGGTTTTGTGACTGGGCCAGGATGCAGCTGGATGCTCCTGTGTGACCCGGGGTGCATGTGTACGGGCTTCCAGAACGGTGCTGAAGCAGGACCCGGTGCAGCCTGAGCCTCCAGTGGGAGGCTGGGATGGCAGCACCACCATCACCCCTGGCCAGCAGGAACTTAGAATGCTGCCCTCACATCTCCTGAAGGAATTTGTAAGGAATAACTCTTCATTATTGGGAACGTTGACAGTGTTTGATGGAAAGATACTTGTGAAGGAATACTCAGTTGAAGCAGAGGTTATGTGGAAGGGATTTTTAATAGCTGGACTGGTCATGGTGCTCAAGACCCATGCTTTTCTGGGGAAAAAAAAAAAAATCAATGACTGCAGGCATTTTGCATTATGAGAAACCATCAGGATTCTCTTGTCACTGTCCCACGGGATTTCCAAGAAGCGTCATTCTCACAGTCCTCTGGCAATATGCAGTTGGTTGGGGTTTTTTTTTTCACAGTCCTAATCTGTGGGGTATGTATCCGACCTAATAAAACGATTTTTCAGCTTCGCTGTTGGTAGTTTTCTCCCTCTTCTTTCTGAAAACATCTTGCCTGCTGGCAACCGCATTGTCCGAAGAGGTTTGAAGCTTGGCACGCTGTCAACAAAACTTCAGTTACCCTTTCAATCAAACATGGTAGCGCTGTGAACTGACTTGGCCTCCATCCCAAGGTTCACCATAATCTTCCTCGTATAATAGGAAGTCCAAACAACCCCAGGAAATAATTCAGATGCAAGTGGTGCCTTTAGTGGAATAAAGAATTGCTAGAAGAGACATTAAGAACCTCAGCTTTAACTCTTTTCATAATTATGCACTCTGAAGAAGCGGAGGCTTTGTAGATAAAGAGATTACATGCATCTTATGAGGTCTGTATAGATGTGACAGTATCTTCCACCCACATTTTCTCACTTTTTGTTTTACTGACATTGCAGTTGCAACATTTAGTGGAAGAATATTGCAGAGCAGGCTACCCTATAACCCTGAAGGTCCCTTCCAATCTGGCACAGGTAAATTGAATCATTCTTCCCTCAGGGATGATAAGGATGAGTTTTTGGAAGAGCCTGTTGATGAGAGCAGTGGGGGGGAGAATTTAATTAGATTAAGATGCATTTTGGCGATGTTTGTGCTGGGGGGGTGTGGTGTGGCTGCCGGGGAGAGCAGCACTGTGAGCTGGGGGTGCCCTGGGATGCTCCTCCCAGCCCTGGCTGCCCCTGTGCTGCCTTTATTTTTTGAATAAGTAAAAGGGAAATACATCTGAGGTGTAAATCTCAGTGTAAACCAATGCAGGGGGTCACTGAGGCACTAACAAAACTGCGTCTCAAGCTGATGTCCTGCCTCCAGCCGTGACCCAGTGCCGGCAGCCTGGCAGGAAGGCAAGTGCTTGGCTTTTCCTTGCCAAAATGCAGTAGCTAACCCGGTGATGTGGTGGGCAGGGTTCGGATGGTCACCCCACCTTTTGGTCAGCTTTTGCCCGAGCTGTGAGTGCCAATGGCATGTGCGTTTCATACTTGGATGAAGTTATAAACACTGTTTTGCTTTTGAATGTCTTTGTCCTTTTAATGTTACTTTTTTACTTGTCTTGATAACATCCTCCATGAGGAAGTTGCATGTCTGTTAGTTTCTAATAAACAAAATTTCCTTCTCTCTGGTATATACTTGCGTTTTTTTAGTATTATAGGTTTGCCCTGCTACACGGTGGAAGGGATAATTTGGAATCCCCAGTTCATTCCCTTTATGTTATTCACTATTTTATATGCCTCTCCTGTGGTCTCTCTCCTTTTTATTACTAATCAGGTCTAGTCTTTTAAATCCTTCTTTGTGTGATAGTTTCATTTTACAAAAGCTGAACTAGTTTGTGTCAACTCAGCTGATGTGATCTTACTCCTATCAAAGGTGTTTAACAGCTGCGGTCCCATGTAATCATTGCAAGCTGAACTTAAATTGTGTCAAGCTCTGCACTGCTTTGCTATGGCAAGTGGGAATGTTTGTTGCAGCCGTCTTTAAATTTAAATTTGGATGTTTTAAATGAATTAAATATGAACATGAATAATGCAGCTGGTAACCTAGCCTTTCTGCAATTAAATGCAAACTTTTTCATTTTGTTTCTATGCTTTCAGGTTTTGATATGCCGCAGTATTTGTACTGACTTTGCTGTCTTGTAGGAATGATGGGGAACTAGAGCCCATGACAGTTCAGTGGAGCCGTTGGCACTTTTGATATCTCGGTGAGTGGAAGTTGTTTGAAACTATGGGAAAGGCACTTTATCTGCTACAAAAGTCAGCAAATCCGGTGGCCATTTTAGATTTTAAGGTAGCATCCTGCTGAAGTGAATTTGCACATTGATCTGTCCTTTCAGGTTATAAATTCTGGAAACCAACACCATGTAAAACTGTGGTCCATGCTTGCAAGATTATCTTGATATCCACACGCATGAGAAATAGCGCTTTTGAAAGCTTAGCTCTGGTGTGCAGCTTTGTACAAGTGTCAGGTTCAGGAGATGGTGTATACCAGCATGTTCTGGGCTGTGCAAATCTCAAATGCTTCATTTGATGCAAAAGGAAGATTGTCCCCTTCACGTTATTGACTCAGCCGACAGGTTCTCATCAGGGGCACCTAAGGTCATTCAGGAAGATCTGTCTGTGTGGATAGCCCATTTTTCCCCTTTGGATACCAAACTGTAGCTTCTGCTATTTATTACTTTAAGATTTTTTTAGTCTTCAGTCCCTGAATGGTGTAAAGACCACGTACATTCATACTGTGTCTCTCCCTGTCCTGCAGTGCCTGTTAACTTGCCTGTCCTGCCATTCACTTTCTTATCTCTAGACTGAAGTCTGTCTTCTTCACTGGGATGTTTCAGGCTTGCTGAAGCCTATGGGGTGATTCTGCTTGCCTTCCAACCAGTTGTCAGTGAAATAAAATTATAGGGTATTTCAGATTGGAAGGAACTTCTGGAGCTTATCTGGTCCAGCCCCACACGCATTGCTGGGCTGGCTTTGAAGCCAGACTCAACTTCAAGGTTAGATCAGGCTGCTCAGGGTGACAGCTGGTGATGCTTGGAGTATCTCCAAGGATGGAGATTTTACAGCTTCTCTGGGCAACTATAGAATGAAATTACAGCCAGTGGGAATTACCAGTTCCCAAGCCCACCTTATACCAGTTTCAGGAGGGCTGAGGCACATGGGCCATGTATCCGTGGCTATAGAAGAGCAGACAGGGACCAGTCCCTGTCCCTGGGATGTAGTGAGGCTGATGGCTCACATCTGGCTGCTCAGGGCAAGCTGCTGCTGGGACAGGGAGGCTGAAGCCAGGCATTGTGGAGTTTGGCTCTAGCATTTATCTGCTTTGGGCATTAAGTGGCCCTGAGGCACGCTATTTATTTTGCTTTCTTTTTTTCATTTTTGTGTTACGAATTTGCAGGATGAAACCACGTGTTGCTGTCCTGTGGTGTGAGAATGTACAGGGGAGCTGGGTAGTGCAAAGCTGCAGTGCAGGGCATTGAAGGGTGGCAGGAGTCACACTGGGGCCAGCTCATTTGGACAGTTTCTTGGAAGCATGTTTTGGAGCGTGCTGTCCCCAGGCTGGCACCTACGTGGCTCTCAGCAGAGTGGGAATCCCTGTGCAGCCTGAGACTTCTCCTCTGGGGAAGAGTAACCTTTTCATTTTTTTTAATAGGAGCAACATTTACAATGTCTTACTCTTTTCCACAACATGAGATCTTGCTGGAGTCCACTGCAGTGGTGGCTGAGGGCCGCCAGCAGCCCTGTGTGCTTTATAAGCAGTTAGGGTTACTCCCACTGCTATCTGCGTGAGGACAGAGGGTGCAGTACTTTCACCTCTCCTCCTGGGCCTCAGCCGTCCACAAATTGTATCTGAGCATCTCATACGTGGACACAAATTCTTCCTCCAAATACTTCTGCAGGGAAGGTTTACACATCCCTGCTGGCTGTAGGGCTTTGACGTGGTCAGGCTAAAGCTGTCTGAGTGGCACAGGAGCACCCATCCCATGCCAGACACGTGAGATTTATGATTAGTGTTTGGGTACTTCAGGAAGTCCCACGTCCAGGGGAGCCGAGCAGACAGCAGAGGTTCAGAGCCAGAGATGGTGAATGCTTGTCTGGTGCCTTTATATAACATCTTTCACCCTGGGTTTTATGGCTGGGGACTTTTCCTACCATGACTGCTAGCTTTTAATAAAAATTACTGAAGAAAATTATGAAAAGAAGCATTAAAAGTGGTAAATAAGCTTTCACATGTAGATTACCTTCTGCTATTGAAAGGAAAAGAAACTTTACTCCTTTCACACGTATGCACAAACAAACACACTATTTATGAGAGAGGCAATAAGAGATTACTGTGTACCTTTTGATTTGGACTCAAAACAACTAGGGTTTTTTTTTCCCTTAATGTTTAATATTTCTTTAGTATTTGCCTTCTCAGAGTATCGCTCAGTGTTACAAGCATTGCACGTAAAAGTTGTAGTTTGTAGCGCTTTGACAGAAAATTAAACTCTGTTTCTCTTAGGTTTGGAAAAAGGCTGGTGTTCAAAATCAAAACTTGTCGCCAAGTTGGATCTGTAAATAACCCTTTAAGCAGAAACTCAGCGTTGCATCCTGAGACAGCTTCCTCTTACGTCCTCCAGCCTGACTGCCCCACTGTGAACAAAATGGAGTTATATTGACACAATTAATCTTTCATTAGTTAGTGTAGTGTCAAAAAATGCTTTTACTGGCTTTCCTAAGGGCTTGTTTGCAGCCCAGCCATTCATTTAGATATTGTCTGTCAGGGCTTGGCAAGGCTGGGTGCATGCAGTAGGCACTGCCCTGCGAGCCTGGCTGTGCAGGAGCGTTGGTCTCTGTGTGTGTGTGTCCAGCACGCATCTTCCAAGAGCTCTGATTTTCAGTAACATTTGCTTATAACAAGAATGCAAACGCTTTTTCTTTTTGGGGACAGTCCAGCCAGTTTTTCTCCAACCAGGAAAAAAAAAAAAAAAAAAAAAAAAAGGCAGCGCAACTTGGATGCTCGTTGCAGTACTAATAGCAAAAATATTTCCTGGGTCATTGTCCAATTTCTCATCCTTATTACCCAGAACTGCTGCAAGCAATTTGAATTGCAAGTGGCGAGCTGGGGATTGCGGTACTGCTTTGCCAGAGTTAATGTTATGTTTCCATGTGTTTTCTTTCATAAATTTCAGCTCTGCCTCCCTTTGTTAGTTAGCAAGAGCAGCCCCCGCTTCCACACACACGCGCGGGACCTGCTGCAGAGTTAGCACAGAGACTGGCATATGCTCCTCTCCCTTATTTATGCTGCTCCCGCTGCCATAAATTTGAAGTTGTCCACATATTGGAGAAAGGCTTGTAGTTTCAGGGGGGTTGAAATGAATTGTCTGTGTTCAGTAGGAGACGTTCTGTGCAACCCAGGGTGAAAGAGCATCTATTTTCTCCTGCTGTGTGATTAGTTAATGTTGCAGATGACTGTGTGCTCCAGAATGGGGAATTTTCTCATGTTTATTTCTTTTGTCCTAGACATCTTCAGTTACCTAAAAGCAAGCCAGTCCCAGGATAAGGACAGCAGCAGGTGATATAATGCGGAAACCAGGCCCTCAAAAAGGTGAGCAGTGATGCTTGACACAGCCAAAGGCCCGGTAGTGAGCTGGTGTGGACCAAAAGGCCGAGGGCATCAGGAGGCTGGCGATGGGATGGGAGAGCGGGGGATGTGCGGTTGCAGGCTCCAAACAGCCGCTTGTTTGTCCAGCAGCGTGCAGAGAACACTTCACTGATCCACCCCCAAGACGGGAGGAGGACGAGTCCCTTGACGGGTGCACCCCTGCAGCTTGTGGGGCACAGTGTCAGGCAGCGAGGGTGCTCCGCGGAGCCCGCGGCACGCACCATCTGCTCGTTCTCCCAGCGTGAGGCAAACTGCTTCTCCGCTGGCACAAGCCTCCCCCTTCTAATGAGGCGTGAAACCAAAGACCAGCCTACCTTGTGGAGATGAAATCTGTTACGGACACTTACCTTTCGCCGCCTGAGTGTCTCGTCCCGTTACACACAGTGGCAGCCACGTGCATGCTACCTGTGTCCTGCTTGCCCCAGCAGAAAGGGTGAAGTCAAGCAGGCTGCCTGCAGCTGAGCTGCTCAGACTTCTTGTGCTTAACAAAAATATTGATTTCCTTTAGTGTTGTGCCATGCATGTGTGTTCGACTGGAGTGATCTCATCACATGCGCTTCGGAGGATGGGGGAAGGGAGAGCGTAGAGGATGAAGCATCCTCTGCAGTTCTTTGTTCACATCTGCTACACGCTCACAAGGTTTATTGCAGGAGATTTCTATGCTCGATTTCTCTCCTCCCTTTATTTTTTTTAAATGTCTCCTTTGCTTCTCTGGTGGTTCATCTTACAGAAGCATTATCCTCTTCCTAACACTGCATGTCCTTTAATGAAGTGAAAATAAATGAAGGAAAGCAGGGAATGGGGAGAGCCTGCTGTGAGGCAGCTGGAGGGCTTGGTAATAAAAGAGGCAGGTTGATTAGTCAGCAGTGTGGCCACGGACAGGGCTGACTGAATTTAGCCTCGCACACAGCTTGTCCTCTCTGCCTTGTGGAGCAGGGTGCCTCCAGCCAGCGTGTCTGTGTGACCTGTGCTGTGAATGCCATGCCGTAGGTTGCAGAAGCAACACCTGCATCCTGCACACGTGGGCTTCTGTCCTACTTACCTGCTTTTTTAATAATGCATTGAACTTTCCCTTTTTCTTTATTTGCCTGCAGAAATTCTTGTGTTTCTTTCCCTCTCTGCTGCCTTTTCAGCCTGCTTAATGAGGATTTTTGCATGTTAAAGGTTAAAAATAAAATGTAACTTCACCTGCAGAGTATGGCAAGAGGCTACTTTGAGTGCACGGATGCTATTAGAGTGCTATCCTGCAGCACTGAGAGGAGTCTTACCCACCCTGGGGGGCTTTTTTTGCTTCTGACTTAAATACTTTGTGTCCTTTATTTTTGTTTTCTTAAGGAGATAGCAGAATACTGTCCTTCATGGGAGTACATTTATAAGAAGGGTGTCCTTCCATCCTTTTCATTCGTGTCTCTCCAAGGAGGCTCTTTGTCTGGTCCGTGTCTAGTGACGCTGTGGCCATACTCCATATGGCCTTCGTGTTCATTTAAGGGATAAAACCTATATGCCATCCTATCCATTGTATTGAAAAGAACATATCAGGAAGAAAAGATTGTAAAAATAATGGTCCAAAAGCAATTTCAGACATCTTAAGACCCACCAGGCCACTCTAGCAGCAGCTCATGGCCTGCTTCTTTCAGTTACCTGTCAGGAGATTTCAAAATTTTTCCTGTTTTCTTTTTTCTTCCTTTCACAAGTAACTGTTTTTCACGGGGGCAAGGCGTGTTTCATAGAGCACTACCAAATTGTTGTTCATAATAGCCCTAAAAATGCTTTGTAAAATAAAGGAGCAGGGCTGCAGCAGCGCTCCCAGGGTGTGTGGGTCGGGCAGCAGTGGGTGCAGGAGCTCGCTCAGGGTGAGCTCTGCCATCCCTCCGTTGGGCTGGAGCCTGCTACAGGCAGGGATGGGCATCCCTCACTTCTTGCTCTGTGGCTTTTCAGAGCTGCCTTGGGAGCTATTTATTTTGCAACTCCGAGGCCCAAAGCTGTTGTGAGTGAAGACAACTCAGCTGAGATGCTCTTCAGAGCTGGTGCTATTTTGCTGTGCTCTCCCAGGAGCTGTGTGGGACACGTGGTGGTAACCTGGTGATGTGTGTGGAAAGGGCGGTTGTGCAGACTTTCGGAGAAGTCCTCTCCCCCTTGCCAGAGAGGGTCGAGGCTGTTTGTGTGAGGTCAGGTGCAGCAACCTGGAGTTGATAAACAAGGAGTGATTCAGGCTCCACTTCTGAGCATACAAGATCCACGTGAGCTGGTTTTAGTGGCTTTAGCGTTTGCCCGTCTTGAGCCTTGCCACCTCTTCACGTAGTTAAAATGGTGAAGCTCTCACAGTCTGCTACTTTGTGTATCATTACTTGTCATTGTGGGAGAAGACTGGTTGGTGAGGGCTAGGCAGAGACTAAGATGCAAATACAGATACCTCATGTCAGGTCTTCTGTTGAGCTGTGTGGAGGAAGGGAGCACACTCCATAGATTTAGACAAATCATCCCTGTTACCTGGGGTCATGACAGGGAGATCACTCCTCTTCTCTGAAGTGCCTGTAAAGCAGGTGACATGAGCAGGTAATGTTGGAGAGTGCATTAGCTGCTTCTTTCACTGACACAAATGCTTTTTTTCTTGTCTCAGCCATAGACTGGAAAGATGGTAAAAAGCACAAGTACGGCCGCCCGTCAGAGTCTCCCTCCCAGTACCAAGGTAAGAGAGCTCCCTTGTCCCGCTCCCTCCTTTGTTTTTTTTTTTCGCTAAAAGATTTTTATGTGTCTTGGATGTGGGAAACTGCAGCATGCCAAATCAGTTTACAGATAAAAATTGCTTTTGGACAGTCCTCATGTGTTTAATTCTGACCATGGTCAGAAATGGCTGAGAAGACACCAGGGTAAGCACACAGCTGAGCCAGCTCATTTTTAAATCGGATGGGTTGAGCAGATCTTTTTCTTACTGTCCAGCCATGAGCACTGAGGGGTGACTGCACACATTTTCACATGCGTCTCAGGTGTAAGGAGCCTCTTACTCCTCCACAAGCTTTTTTTCCACATTCACAGCAATGGCTAGCTCAGTCCTCCCTGCTACAGGAGAGATGTGGTGTGCCCTGCACTTCCTCCTCCCCAGCAGCAGGAATTTGGCCCTTACCCCAGTAGAGGTGATGCCCGCTGGCTCGGCCGAGCACAGTGTGAGGGCCAGTGGTAGCAGCCCAGGAGTTGGTCACTTCTCGCTCCCCTTGGAGATGGGGTGTCCTGTGCACGGGCACCTGCAGGTTGAGTTCATGGCAGCTCCTGCTATTTCTCGGGGGATATGTGCAGATGACTTCCAACTTTAGGAAGTTTATGTAAGGCTTGTATACTTTAGTGACAGATTTTAGGGTCTGTATTTTACTTACAGAGTATAAGAAGGTGATGTCCTTATGTTCTTCATGTACTTATATTAAGAAGGTGATGGCCATACTTCCCACTAAGTATAGAGCAACAAGAAACTAAACGATTTCCTGGGTTAAGCAACTTATAATGGGAGACACATGAAACAATTTATAATGGGAGACACATGTGTACCTTCGTGAAGGGCTCTTCTGTGTTTCTTAGAGCCCTGGGAGAGCTGAAGTGGCTGCTGTGCCTCGTGGGCTTGGTTATCCTGGGCCTGGTGAGACTCAGGTGGTAGTTCTTAGGCATGTTGGGCTGTGGGCCACCATCAACCCTTGCCATTCTCTATTGGAGCATCTTGTCTGTCCTTGACTACCCTTATGCTGAAGTACTGTGCAGCACAGTTTGGGAGGGACCTTCTCCAAGAGGAGGAAGTTTATTAGCACCTCCAGTAAAGTCCTGGGTCCTCTGTTGCCCTGTGCTGAGCTCCACACGACATTATGGGGCACCATCAGAGCTCTCATGGCCTGTGTATAATCAGCCTTCACGGTACTGGGGACTCCATTGCAGTTTTTCCTCTGCTCCATACACTGTGCCATTTGCAGATGTCAGAGGACTGGCTGTTGTTTGGTGGCAACACTGACCTGGAGTGGAGCTTTCTGTGAAATTCAGAGGCATGCTTTCCCATCAGCGCTCATGGTAACCCAGCACGCTGAGCTCTGCACCTCGCTGCATCCCAGGGCTTGCTGGCTCGGGGAGGAAACGCTGTGGATGGGCTGGTGTGCACGGCTACTCGACAAGTGCGTGGTGTAGCAGCGAGGGTCGGGGATCGTCTCCCTGCAAGAAACTTTGAACAGCTCATCACTGCCTGAAGCTTGGGCACACGGTGATGGGGCTCAAACTCCAGCAGCTTTCTGGCACAGAGCACTCTGCAATCCAGGCTGAAAGGGTTTCTGCTCAAAGCTAATACTGAGTGGGGACACCTCTGAGAAGAAGCAAAGCAGACAGCATCCCAGTGTTTGAAACCTAGTCGTTTTGGCTCACATGCTCACATGTTTTTTCTGAGCAAGACAGTAGTAAGTGGGATCATGTTAACGGTGGTAGCTGTTACCGATGGAGAATGTGCAGCCGGATTGATGGCTGAGCAAACTGTCTGGAAATTATAACGAGTAGGACACGCAGGAGCTCTGCCGTCGCGGTGGGAGAGCTGACCCCTCAGGAAGCTGCGCCCAGACATCGGGGAAGGCCACCGTCGCCTTTGGATCTGCGAGCAGAGATGATACTCTGCTAATTTTCATACTGAGTTGGCTCAAAGTGTGCTGCTTTCATGTGCTGCCTTGATGCTCGTTAGCAGACACACATATGGGCTGCAGACTTTAATGGGATGCCTTGATCTGCGTAGGGCACGTTCTCCTTCACAGATGTGACCTGAAACGCACATGTATCATTTCAGTTGGATTGATGACCCCTCGGGAGCTGAAATGCTAATGGAGCCCAAACCAGACTTCAGTTAAAGATATAAACAGAAACTCCATCTTCATTTAAATTCTGGGCAAAAGATCAACATTAAATGCAACATAATGAGAATCCAAACACGAGGGTGCAGAGTTGCATTGTTCACAACTACTGTAGTTTGACCCCTTGGGTGTGTGGAGTGTTTTGTTTATAGTAAATATTTTTGAAGATTAAGATATCAGACCCCAGATCTGACACTCTGCCTGCAAGTAATATCTCCCTTTGGCACAAGAGCATGGTAAGGAGCTTTCCAAAGGCAAGCAGAAGTGATAGACAGTCACACTTAGTAGACATTTTCACAGCTGAGTTACAGGGAGTCATATAGGTTTACAGTCCTTGGCTTTTGTTTAGCTCACAGATATAATTACAAAAACATGGTGTTTCTCATTAAGTGTCCTTCTCTTGTTTCTTCCTGTAAAGAAGGTCTGATGTGTGTTATACGGAGGAACAAAGTCCGTTCAAATGATGATCTTTCCAGTCTGTGGGAATATGGTGTTCTCTGCAGGGGAGGGAACACGAAAGGGAAGGCAGAGGCCACGAAAATAGAAGGTGATTTTAGGGCTCGTAGGACATTTTGAATTTTGTACTGGAAACCAGCAGCAGCAGCGGAGCAAGCGCTCCCCTTTACTTTTTGAGGTGAGAGAGGATTTCAGTCCCTACAGTGATCTCTGTCCTTGGACACTCCTGCTCCATCACCAGTAAAAGGGACACTAGGACTGTCTGAAGTGCTGTTTTTTCATGAAGCAAAGTGATTCACTGGCAATTGGAGAAAAGCAACAAGGGTTTTTTGACCACCACTCAGAAAACATTCTCCAGTGTTATCTGCCCAGGCCAGAAAAGAAACAAGTGTCTTGCAGATTAAAATGTCCTGTCCCTCTACAGTAAGGCATCCAATTTATTAATATGAATAAGAATATTGAGAGGCTGTGAAATACAGGATAGTTGGTCTGTGCTAATGAGAGAAAGCCAAGCAAGATGTTGCTTGTCTCAATGTTTCCCTCTGGCCTTACAACCTTCATATGCAGCAAGCCTGTAAAATGCCATCAGCCAGCACAGGGCAGCTTTGGTGTCCTGGCTGACAGGTCACCGGGTGTGGAGGCTCCAGAGCAGATCCCTTTGGAGCTGAGCGGGGATCGGTGTGGCGAGCAGGATTGGGTACAGTCCAGAGGAGCTAAACTTGAGAGGGCCAAGTGTGATGTGTCCATCTTCACCCATACATGCTCTTTCTCAAGTACAAAGCTCAGGGCTTGTTCTCTGCTCCCTGATTAAAAAAGCTGTAAGTGCCTCCTTTTTTTCTATTTTATTGGCAATTCTCCCTTTGTTGTAAAAAAAACCCCCAACTTCTGTATTATGCCATTGTCTTCTCATTCCTCCTGCAGTTTTTAGGTTGAAGTTTAGGTTAAGTTTTAAGTGTATTTTGAAATTCCCACTTGAAAAACATTGTATAGTGAGCTAAATGCTGTTACTGAATTAATTTAAAACCATTCCCTACATTCTGTGCAAGACTTTCTCTCACACTAAAGCAGTGGTGGTAGCCTCCAATTTCAACATGCAGTTTCTGTGCTGGTTTGAGAGTAATCCTGAAAAAGAAGTGCAGTCTTTAATTGTGCTTGTCATGCTGTCTTTATGTAAAGAAATGGCTGATAGTGAACAGAGGAGGAAGGCAGGCTTAACTCTGCAATACAGGCTCTGTCTTTATTCTTAGAATTTAGAGAAGTCTTTCTGCTGCTTCTGCTTTTCTTTGCAGAATAAGTCACCAGAACCACGAGTCATAAGTAGTAGCACTTCTAGTGTTGTGTGTGTCTTCATATGGTGGTTGGGTCCCAACAGGCTCTAGAATTAATCTCAAATAAGTTCCATGTCCAAACACTATTTTTAGAGGCGTGCAGCTGCCTCAGAAATTTACTGCTCCTGCTGGGATTGTGGAGCGTCGATCCCGACTGCAGCGTGAGCTGCTGCGGGGAGCGGAACGGCCTCGCTTGGTGTGGAGTCTGTGCGAAGTGGAAGGATTAAAACCGTGACTACTTTTAATAGAGAGGGATTGAAACAAGCTGAGGGGAGGGTAGGTTTCTTTTTTAAAATAAAATTGTCAAGGATAACTGATCCTTTTGAAGATGCTTGCTGAGGCCCCGGGGCTGAGGCTTGCACTCCTCGCCCCGGTGCTGTCACCGCAGCCATCCCCTGTGCTCCAAGGACGGGGGCCTCTGAAGGGCCACCCCAGGCTGAGACGAGCCTGTATCAGCAACCAGAGTTAAGGGGTAGGATCTGTAAGGCATTTCCATGCCAGGAGTGCCTGGGTTTGCTTTGCCTGAGCATTTATTACACATTATTTGTACAAAGAGTTTCACTGACGTAACCAAGTATAAAACTGTATCTTCAATTAAAGCAAAATAATTTTGGTTTTGCGAAAGCATCATTGCAGTAAATCACTGAATTTCTTCATTCACCCTGGTGTGAGACTGTTGGCTGAAAAGAAAATACATGCCAACGGGTGGAAACACGTACTCTGAGGAGGGGAGAGCTGCTGTCAGTCTGCAAACAGAAATATTTCAGCCAGTGTGGCAACAAAACTGTATTTTTTCTGTTCATTTGTTCTGTATTTAACAGTGTGCTAGTCATCTGCATGGGAGGTGGCAAGAGAGCAGTGTTTCTTTTATTTGTTTGAAGCTGGTAGATTATCGAGCCTGTAAGGCTTCTCTGTGCACATGAGGCAGAACTAAAGTAATGTGTGCTGACCTTAATGCCTGAATTTTTAGAGGTGTGATGTGCACTGCAGTAGCTAAAATGGCTCTTGATGTAGCTTTTGTTTTGAAAATAGACTGATTAAAAACTTGACATGAATAGGGGAAGCGGTAGCTGACTCTTTAATTGTGCTGCCACCAATGCTCTTGAAATGACTTGAAAACAGCGGTCTCCCGGGAGCCGTTCGGATGAATACAAGCTAATGTCATGCTGGAAGGATCCTTTCCCAGCTGCTCGGTTTAAATGGCAAAAGTCATGATTTGCTCGGATTACAGGAGCTTTTAATTCCTCATTTAATAACAGGTTTCCCTGCATGTCATACTGCTTTTACCCTTCCTGCTGTACATGCGGAAGGCGCAGACAAGGATCAAATGCGCTTCCCCTGGCAGCAGCACTCAGTGGAAGGGGCTTTGGTGTTGGATCTGAACTGCTGTGTTCAGTAAATCCCCCTTTGGAGGATCCCTGCTTCCATCCTGCCCAAGCTAGGGGACTCTATGTCCACTTCAGGAAATTAATTGCTGACCTGTCCACTAATTGCTGGGGACGGGCAGATGCCTGCTCCGAGCTGCTGGCTGGTGGGCAGGCTGTGTGCCTGCGGACCAGGGGAACTCTGAAGTCAGCACAGCGCGGTTTCCTGTTAATTTGGGCTGCATTTAGCCCACAGTGACTGTTCTAAATCCCCAGACTGAGCAATGAGTTTAATGAATGATTTTTAAGGGGCGGTTGTCTGCAAGGCTCCTCGGATTCCCATCTGTGCTTGGTATTTTATATTAAGTTGGAGGTTGTTATCCTCACTTTTTGCAGACCCGTCTCGGCAGCACGGAGGCAGTAAGATGCCGTAGGCAGCGCCGCGCTTTGTTTTGCCTGTCAGCTGCAGTTGTAAATCTTCTGTGGTCACAAACATCAGAGGATCTTGATGAAAACGTGTTGCCTGTGAGCACCTCCTCTGTGAGATGTGGAGAACTGCCAGTGTTAGGAGTCCAGCCATCTCTTTCTGAGATTTTTTTGCTTGTTGGTTCCTATTTGAATCCTTCTGTTTTCTCTTCTCAGGTCACTTCACCTGGGAGAAATACCTGAAGGAGACCTGTGCCATCCCAGCTCCTGCCCATTGCTTCAAGCAGGTAAGAGGGTGAACACAAGAAAGGTCAAGGGCGATGGTCCATTGGTGATTCAGGAGTCCTGTGCCTGGGGTAGGCCCCTTTTTTGTCAAGGAAGATTCTTAAGGATATCAGAAGTTTAATATAAGTCCAAGTATGCTGAAGGAGAGATTAAAAAGATGCATTTAGACACTCTGGATGTTAGAGTAGTACAGAAGGTTTTACTCTCAGATGTGCATGGATGGGAACACAAGAATGTTTTTACTCTGCCAAGCAGAGTAAATGGAGAAAGTGTTCTGAGTAGGATGTGATCTGGCTTTTGGTGGATCCTGCTCAGCAAGGAGATTTTCTGCAGAATTCACCTGACCTTTGGGAATGGAATAGCAGCCCCTTGAGCATCAGGTACATGAGCACAGAGGTGGCTGTGTTGAGTACAGGGACACAGGAGTGAATGGGCTCGGTACACCTGGGTTGGGATGGAGGGACAGCAGCACAGGGCAGTGTCTGTTTGGGTCTTGGATCAGCTGGGTGATTCTCCTGAGAAGGGGGCTAAGAGAAAAGGGCAGGTCTAGTTGTCTAGATGATGCAGTACTGAAAGATGGTGGTCTGGGCTACAGATCTGCCAGGACTTGCTGAACTTTCTTTGCTGCTCTGTGGTGTCTGCTCCCATGCTGTGCTTGGAGGGTGCTGTCTGTCTTGGGTAGAATCAGTTTTGATGCTCTTAGGGCTTAAGCTTTTTGACTGAGGTGGTGTGTGTATTGGAAATCCTGTCTATAACTGGGTCCCTGTTTTTCTCTTTGCAGTCATACACTCCACCTGCAAATGAATTCAAGATCAGTATGAAACTAGAAGCCCAGGACCCCAGGAACACAACCTCCACCTGCATTGCCACGGTGGTGGGTCTGACAGGCGCACGCCTCCGCCTGCGCCTCGATGGCAGCGATAACAAGAATGACTTCTGGCGGCTGGTGGACTCTGCTGAAATCCAGCCCATAGGAAACTGTGAGAAGAACGGAGGAATGCTGCAGCCTCCACTGGGTGAGCTGAAGTTCAAGTGTCCAGCAAGCACCTATGTTACCTGTAGGGAAAACCCTAGAGTTTTTAGATTTCTGTGCTTGAGACAGAGACCCATGGACTGTCTACCCTGCCTACTACTGTGATGTAGACCAGCCCTGTTAGCTTGGGCTGTTAAACAGATGCATCCCACTCCAGGTCTGTATTTGCACGTGGACATCATGGTATGGATAGGGACCTGCTTTAGAGTGTAGATGGAAGGGCTCTTTGCACCTAGGTGGGCTGCTTGCACTCTCCACAGCTCAAGCTCAGGATTAGCCTATGCTGACTGTGCTCTTAAGCCTTCTGAAATTTTCCATGTGTACCCCAAAGGAACAACACATTTTCCATGCGTTTGTGTGAAAGAATGCCAGAGCCACTCCGCTTCCCAGAGGACACACAAGCCATCAAGGGTCACCCTGATATCCTGGTGTCCCAGGGGCATGGGCTGTAGTGCTGAAGGCAGGACTCTGGTGGCCTTTTCTGGGTGGTTGCCTGTATAAGGACAGAATCAATCCAGTTGATTTTTTTTCTAGGAGACACCACACAGTCACACAGACAGTGCTGGCACATAGCTCTGGCCATTCCACTGCTTCAGGCTTCTGCTTGCAAGTGCTGTCATCTCCAAGGTGTGCTTGCCATGGAACGGCTGCCATCCATCAGGGCTCTCCCCTCCGCTCCCCCTTTGAGCCCAGCACAGTACTGGTGTCTGCGTGAAGCTGCTTTGCTGGGGATCTGTAAAACTTGATGTAGAGAATAACCAAGAAACCAATTGGGGCTGAGGCATCTGCTGTATCATCGCTAATCCTGACACTGTGAATTCAAAAGCATGTAAATTTTCATTCATGCTGTCTAAGTGTATTTGTGCCTGAGTGTCTTTGGGGCAATGGCAGGTTAGCTGGAGACCATCTGACGGGGAAACAGTGTCTGAAAAGGCTCCCAGTGATTAAAGTCCTGTCTCATGTGAAGGGATACCTGTGATATTTCATTTGTTTATTTATTTAATTTTACTTGGCCGCAGCTTTATAAATAACCTGGACAGTCAGACACTTCTTCCAGCCTTGTCTTAGGTTAAATACACTAACACACTTTTTTCTTTTTTTTTTTTTCCACTGGCCGAATGATGAGCTGACTTGCTGGTTCTTTCCTGATTAAGCAGCAAGGTTAACCTTCTTTTACATTTTGGTGCCTATTATTTTTGAAGTGTCTTCATAAATCTCTCTCTCAATTAGCATATCCCCAA
Source organism: Athene noctua (assembly GCF_965140245.1). Lineage (NCBI taxonomy): Eukaryota > Metazoa > Chordata > Aves > Strigiformes > Strigidae > Athene > Athene noctua. Next base: position 7,704,271 of record NC_134060.1, read on the forward strand.
ATAATGTCAAGCCAATCTATAGTGATGCAAGAAACCTTCAAGAGGATACCTTGAGTTAGGAATATTTTTATTTGTGTTTTCTCCTGGAGCACCATTTGTGAGCTTTGGTGGAAGAACAGTCTAAATTGCAATGGGACACTTGGGACTGACCTTTCTGAAGAAGGTAGAAACATCAGCAGGTGCACGTTTTGGCACATCACACCACACGAAGCTGTCTATATGCAGGTCTAATTATACCCTTTCCTTTCATAATTGCTACAGGCAGAACCTGCTGCAGCTATTAACGTTAAAGCGGCCATTTTTTATGTTACTTTCACACATGCTGCTGTCCGTTTGCAGACATCGCTTTGAAACCTTGGTCCCAAGGTGCAGCTCACAGCAGTGCTGCGGCGTGCCCAGGGGGCGTGGGGTGCCTCTCCTAGATGGCAGTGATCCGTTCCTCCTGTGTCTTGCCTGGGCTTTGCCGGCAGATGGCAATAAGTGTAATCGAGTTGCAGAGCAAAACTCATGTCTCACTGTGCCAAAGGAGACGGTTCATGCTCTGGAAGAAGTCTGTGTGCCCAGCTCTGATCTGTATCACCTGCTTAACCTTGGGCCAGACAGGAGCGGTTCTCTTGCACCCAGCATAAAGACAGGTTACAAATAGCTAGTTCTGCAGTTGTCCTTTCTGCCTGCGGGGTGCAAGGGTCCAGAAAACCCAGCGAGGATTTTCTGTGTTGCTTATAGTTTTTTCCATGTGTACACATCTGCTGCTGCTCCCCTTCTTTATATAGATAATTCAGGTAGAAGGTTATCTTTTCCTCTCTGGGAGCTTAGCTCTCCCCTCCCCTGAGATCTGTGGCTAGCTTGTTTGGTTTCCAAGCTGCTCTGACAGAGTTGGTAGGGTGGCCTGTACTGAGCTGGTTGTGTTCTGGCATTTCAACCCTGGCAAAGCTTTGCCGTGTTAATCATCATGAGATGCTCTCTGTCTAGGTCCAGTCCCAGGGTTACCTTCAAAACACTACAGATACAGAAAGTGCAATGCTGCGTTCGGCTGAGTGACAGAAACTGCCTGTACAGAAAGATGCACGTTTAGCAGGGATGGTGTTTTGTGGTACCTGGAGTCTTTTGTCAGTTGTGCAGTCAGACCCAGTATCATATACTCAGAGCATGTGAATTTGTTTTTGTTTTTTTTTTTCTTCCCATAAACTCCTTCTTGTTATTTCTCTACTTTTTTTCACAGAAAGTGTTGAGCCAAAAACTGCCATCCTTTCCTGTAATGGTAAAGTCTCTTTCCCAGCCAAGTCACAGCTTCTTTATTTCTTCCCATTAGCTTGCCTGCAGCTCACTCTGAAAGGTGTAGGAGGCCACCCAGAAGCTGAGATTCCCTACTGAGGAAGAAATTTCATAGCCTGAGTGTGCACTTGCTGATTCATGTCTCCCCTGTAGTAGGATCACTGAAGCTGTCAGCACTAGTGCTGCACGAAGTGCTTTGCCTGTATGGTCGATGTACAGACTTTTGTTATGATAAGCGAACATTGCAGTCAAACATCCGTTTCCAGATGTTTCTTTTCAATAACGGTTTGCATTCAGAGTATCTGGAAAAGGTCAAAGCTGACTCTCCAGCATGAGGAGGAGGGTGATGTGGGATCACAGTATGTGCCTGCTGCAAGGTTCCCATCAGGGCAGGCTTGTGCTGCTGGACCCAGTGGTCCCCACAGCCTTACAGTCTCCATCTCTGCTTCCTTCTCTGCAGGCTTTCGGCTGAATGCCTCCTCTTGGCCCATGTTCCTTCTGAAGACTCTGAATGGAGCAGAGATGGCTCCTGTCCGGATTTTTCATAAGGTATTTTACTGTACTGTTTGCGAAGACATCCTTCTGGCATGTCCCTTTTACAGCAAAGCACCAAAATCACAGCTGGTGCCTTGTGTGAGATGTGCTGATCCCAGAGGAGATGAACCTTGCCCAGCTTTGCCACGGTGCTGCCTCTCTAGGACAGACCTGTGCCCTCTGTGGCTGTGTCACAGCGCTGTCAGGGTGCAGACAGAAGTCTAAAAAACTGTCTTGGGCTTGAGAGATGTGCATGTTTTTCTCTGGGGCTGCAGGTGCTGCTCAAAGTCAGGAATGTTAAAGTCAGCACCTCTCTCTTTAATGTACCAGAGCTTGTAAAGAGTGCAAATGCTGCTGTGAGGTAGCACTGCAAGTATGATTTCATATTTTGTGTTCTCACACCCTGAAGTCAGAGAGAGACAAGCCAGTCCAGAGGCAGATGCTGTGGTATGGGATGGTTGGTGTGGCTTTAGTGCATCCCAAGTATAAAGGACTAGGAGGAGCAAGCCCCAGACAAGAATGGATAGTGGATCTCTCACATGTCTAGCCAAGCTGAAGATGGGGGAATAATAGAGGGAGACTGTCATATCTGTTTTTTCTGCTCTGAGATCACAAGGTGAGAGTATCCTACAGAGGCTCTTCTCTTTGGGGTGTTATTTTCTGCCTGTGTTGCATGATGGAGCTGTGACAGTGTGCAGTGTGGAAGTAGCACTGCCTGGGTTTAGTCCAGCAGCCGGGTGGTGGCAGAGCAGTCAGCAGTGGACGTAGTTGCCTCTTGACTTAAAGGGCACATGGTTGCTTAGCTAAGCCAAGGTATGCACACCTAGGTGGGGTTCAGATCCAGCCCACTAGCTCCCTTCTTCATCTGCTCATGGAGGTGAGTTTGCTGATGGAGGGGGCAGCCCTGGTCTACTGAGACACTGGCATATCCTCTTTGAGCACATTTTCAACTTCTCCTTATAGGAACCACCATCTCCATCCCAAAACTTCTTCAAGACAGGTATGAAGCTGGAGGCAGTGGACAGGAAGAACCCTCACTTCATCTGCCCGGCCACCATTGGGGAGGTGAGAGGTTCTGAGGTCCTCATAACATTTGATGGCTGGAGAGGTGCCTTCGATTACTGGTGCCGATATGATTCCCGGGACATCTTTCCCGTAGGCTGGTGCTCGCTGACTGGAGATAATCTGCAGCCCCCTGGAACAAAAGGTAAGGCCCATGTTGTTGCTTAGCTGTCTTCTTCCTCCACTCAGCTCTCAAAGAGCAGCAAAGCAGGCAGAGGCTAGCAGCAAGGACATCTGGGTGCCCTGTCTGGCTTTCTTATGCTGCTTCGTGCATGGTAAAGGTACAATCATACCTGTGAGCAGTGTGATAGCCTGGCGTCGAGGTGCTGAGGAACAGCCATCTGTAAAGATGGGCAGGATGATGGTGCTGGAGGGATGGTGATGTTGTACGACACTGCTCCTCTTCAGGAATTTCCTTGGAGTCTTTCCTGCGTCTTTGGAACACACATTCTTGTGGACTTTTTCACAGGGGTACTGGGCCATTTGTGGATATAAGGGAATAATGAGAACAATTAAGTTGCAGAACTGTGCCTGCTTGTACTTCTGACAGTTATTTTGCTCTGCCTTATGCTGTGATCTCTACTGTGGACGTGGAAAAAGCAGGTCTGAATCAGGTTGTACTTGCCTTGTTTCCTAGAACTGTGATTCTTGGTTAGGAATGGTATTGGGGAACTTGCTGCCTTGCAAAGATCTGAGCTTTGGCTGCTGAGATTTTCAGATGTGTCTCTAGCTTGCTAGCGTTGCAGTTGTGTTTAGGACCAGGGGAACTGTCATTGTCCCCATGCACATCCCTCTGGCGTTTGCTGGCTGGCAAGTCTGACACATGCCTGTCAATGAAATGAGAAACAGGAGAGCAACCTCTCTACCGGAGCTGAAGGATTACTTAGGAAAGCATTTCTCTGATCAGACTGTTCCTCTTGAAAATCCAGGGTCAGCTTGCGCTGCCCCATCAGGCTGGGGCTTTCCTGCTGTCTCTTGATGTGAGCCAATTCTGCCCTGCGTTCTACAAGGCTGGCGTTGGGCTGAGCTGCCTTAGGTCACCTCGCACAGCCTGTGGGCAAGCCAAGCTGTGGGCTCCCCTCGGTGGAGATGGTTTATGGTTGGGAACGGAAAGGCACTCTCACTGTTTATCTTGGATTTCTGCATTTGGCCTTGATGTTCCCAGCCTCTCCCTCGCTTCCTGCTGTTTGTTTGAGTCCTGCCTGCTGCTGCCCTGCAGGTTCTGCAGAGCTGCTGGGGACCTCCTGGCCGGTGGCTGACCCCACCAGTGGTGCCCTGGAGTCAGGGGCTCTTGCTCAGCATCTCCAAGATGTTTCTCGGGCACTGCACAAGTGACTAAAGACATGTTTGTGTTGGGTGGGAGCTTTCCTGGCAGTGAACCGAGGGTGGAAGGTTTCAGGAGCAAGGTGGAAGCCGCCTTTCCAGGTGAAGTGGGAACCTCTGTCTGACCCATGTCATCCGACGCAGGCAGCTCTGTTCCTCTTCAGCCTCCCTGTGCCAGGGGCTGAAGCTGTGAGAGAGCAGAGCATCCAGAAATAATGCCCCATCGTGGGGGTGACACCATGGTGACTTGGAGCCATTTTGAGAACCGTTTGCTCTTACTTTGGCAGGCTCACTGGCTCTGTCAGTAGTGACTCTGCAGTTTCTGCTCATGTACAGAAATAGTGAACGCTGAAAGCCACATCTCCCCACTCCCAGGCAGAGGCAGCCTTTGCTCTCAGGCAGATCTCTGCTTTCTTTACTTTTCAAGTACTGTGGCAAAAGCAGGGATTGGCAGAGGTTGCATGAGCCATGCAAAAATGCTGTGGAGTCGGGATCAGCCTTGTCTTTGTGGTATTTTACTTTCCTCTCTGCGGCTACCCCCTCCCTTTCCTGCCCCAGACTTTCTAATTTCCACTTTGTGGGATTAAACCAAAAGAAGGGAGCGCTGGGAGCTTTCCTTGTCTGTAATTAAATTCCTTCCTTGTTCCTTTACTTCTCAGCCCTGCCTTGGAGAAGGGCTGAGCACAGTCCTCCCAGGACCTGAGAGTGCTGCTCTTGGCAGGGTTGGAGGATGGTTCACTGCAGACGGATCCCCTTTTCCTTCAGCTCCAGTAAAGCTTCCCTGTGTGCCAGCCTGGAACCTGCAGGACCACGTGGTGGAGTCGGGCCGTTCACTTTCTTGGTGGGAATTCCCCTTAAATCAGGAAGATGGGGGCAACACACAGGACATGTGCTGGACTGGCCGTCTTGCCCTAAACTGATGGGTTCTGGCAGGGTGAGGTGCTTGGGGGAGCTGAGAAGTCTTTTGAAGAGTTAACTCCATTGAGACTGACAGCTTCCTGGGGCTGAGAGAAATGAGCTCATGTTCAAGGGGAGCAGAACTTCAAAGAGGCCAGGCATGTTTGTTTAATGCTGGTAACTTAATTCAGCTCTAATCTGTCCCTTCTGCTGGCTGCCAGCAGAGGTGGAGGAGTGCAGGGCTTCTCCCAGGCACATCCCCTCTCTGGCTCTGGGGCCTCCCACTCCCACCAGTGTTTGCTTAGCTGGAGTGACGAGGCAGGGTGCTGGTGGAGCTGGGTTCCAGCCAGCCACACCGAGGGGAGCTTTCAGGAGTGCACGTGTCTGTGTGAAGGGAGGAAAGGGAGGTCAAACGGCGAGGAGGAACAGCTCTCTGCGCGCCAGGTTGGTAATTACATCGCTGTCAGGATGTGCTGCGGTGGCCTGCTGGGAGAGCTCCGCCACAGCCGGCGGCCAGATGGCTGCGGGCTCCCGGGCGTCTCCTGGAGCTCCTCTCTCGATGCCGCACAGCTTGGAGCTGGGGGGTTCAAATAAACATGCGCCGCAGGGGAAATGGAGCTCCCGGGGTGCCTACGCACGCGTCGGTCCTGATCCTCTCTGCTCGGCGTCAGCCTGCGGGCTGGGGTTGGAGGTTGGCTCTGCTGGGCTCACAGAACACACGCGGCAGATCTCGTCCTGTGCGTCCTCAGCTTCTCCACGCCAGCTCAGCGGCACTCGGGGAGGGCAGGTCCCGTGGCCATCCCAAAGAGAGGGGGGTTTCTGTGGGTGTGCAGCCAGCCTCCTCCGGCTTCCCACCCACGGCAGCGGGGCACTCTGGGGTTCTCTCTTGGCCAGGAATCTCCACTCACTCCTCACGTGTAGTGTACAGCGTCTCATAGGTCTGTTCATGCCTCTTACACATGTGTTCTTTTGCGCATATCCCGGGTTTTTAGGAATATAAGGGCAGTGCTGGATGGCAGCTTTGACCTCTGCTTGAAGGGCAGACTGTGTTAGTGTTTCTCCCGTTACCTTGCACAGGAGGTGCTCATGACTTGTGGGTTCACTTCAGAGTTTTAGAAATCAGCTCTCTTTGGCTGTTTCTGGAAGAGCTGTTTGCATGTCCGTTCTTACTGAGCCAAGCAGTCATCCTAGAGAACTATTCAGTGATAAATATTTATCTGTCACAGCGTGTGTATGTAAAACAGTTGTTTTATGAAGGTTGTGTGGGGCGTCGAACCCAAATTTACTGCAAAGATTTCCCATTGCATGGTGGGGTCAGAGTTTCAGAATTAGGGTGAAACTGAGGAGAATGGTGTTTCCCTATCTTCATATATTGCAGCACACAAAAGTGAGGCCAAAATACAGTGTGGCATATCACTAATGATGTAGCTTTTTTCAACAGAAGACTCTGAAAGTGTGTTGGGTAAGGAAGGAATTATCCACGTCTGCCAGGCCTGTGTGCTTTTCCATTTGAGTTATGTAGTAGATCCAGTGCAGGAGGGAGCTATTTTCAAGCTGAGGGCTTCAAGGTTTAGATTAAGTTGTGATGCACATAAGGAGTGTACAAGTCTGTGCACTGTGGCAGTGTTAGGTAGAAATACAAACCGGGAGGAAAGCAGAGATTGGAGGAGTGGAACGTGTAGGTCAGCTGTTGTGGGTTAGCCCCGGTGGGCAGCTGAGCCCCCCAGGCACTCACCCCTGCAGTGGGATGGGGGAGAGAATCAGAAGGATAAGGGTTCAAAAGCTCATGGGTTGAGATACAGACAGCTGAATAGGTAAAGCAAAAGCTGCACGTGCAAGGCCGAGCCGGGCATTCACTCCCCACTTCCCATCGCAGGCGGGCGTTGGGCCCTCCCCAGGACAGCCGGGCACCATCACGCGTGACGGTGACTTGGGAAGACAAACGCTATTGCTCCGATGGTCCCCCCCCTTCCTCCTCCTTCCCCCAGCTTCTCTCGCTGAGCTGGGACATCCCTGGGGTCAGTTGGGGTCGGCTGTCCCGGCTGTGCCCCCTCCCAGCTCCCTGTGCACCCCCAGGCACTCGCTGGCGGAGCGGCCAGAGAAGCAGAGACCTTGAAGTGTGCAAGCCCGGCTCAGCCACAGCTGAAACACGGGTGTGTTCCCCACGCTGGTTTGGTCAGAAATTCAAAACACAGCACTGTAGGAGCTATTATTAAAGAAACTCTATCCCAGCCAAACCGGTACAGAGCTCTTGAAAAACTTTTTGCGTGCATTTTACTTTTTCTAAACTTCCTGCTCCTTGGGAAGTCTGTGGGCAACTCAAGCTTTCATGGCTCTTAAACAGAACAGAACCAATCCTGCTCTCGGGTCACTGACGTAAGTGGAGCGTGCATTTGTAAAGCTGCTTTGGAGAGTCCCTCTCCATTATAAGCAGTACAGAAAATCAATATTTAGGATCGACCTAAAGAACGAGGATTGTTGCTTAGTTACTTTAAATCATGTCTGGGGAGAAGGAGAGCGAGAGATGCACACACAAATGGAAGTGTTGCTGCTAAGATTCAGGGCAAAACGAATTGAAGAAGGAAATATGAGACTGTGATAAAAATCACTGAGAAGAAAGAAGAAAGAGATAAGAGGCTGGTTAATGATTGTAGTTTCCGGGGCCACCTGCCCTCAGCAGGGAGGTTGGATGAGGGAAATCCCCCATCAGCCAAGGCATGGTCTTGTCAAGAGGAGATGTGTCTGCTTCTCTTATCCATGGGAAATTTGAGTTTTCACAACCAGTCAGAGACTAGAGGAAAGTTCAGTTCTTTGTAGTCAGGGAAACACTTTGGAAGAGGATTCATGAGAAGTTATTTTCCTTTTTGAAGTGGTTTGTGGTATGGAGAGCTGTGAGCCCCTGGAGGAAGAGGATACAAACTGGGGTCTTCTCAAGTACCTCTGCAAGGCAGCTTCCAGCTCAGAGCTCTTCACCCGAGGAGGTGATTGCACCGAAGAGTCTGTCTACCCCAAGTAAAGGGACACAGGCTGGGAAAAAGAGACTGAGCAGACGGAATCAGGGCTTTCTGACTATACGTGTTGGTTGTGGGCGCAGGAATCTGAGACTGTCTGCAGGATCTGGGTCTTTACCCAAGAAAGCATGTAGAAGTCATTTAAAGATTAACTTTAAATTTCAAAGAAATGCGCGCGCTTTTATGGGATTTATGTTACAATATCAGGAACTTGAGCTGTGATTTGCCTCAAAAAGTGAAGACGTTTACAGAACCCCCCGGAGTCCTTAGAGCTGAGTGCTGGTGGCTCTGTGCATGATCCCAACAGTACTGCTGCTGGAAGATGCTGTGGCAGGGATGGTCTTCCCTGGCCTCTTGAAGAAGCAGCTCATTTTCCAGGTCCTGAGAAATCCAGATTTAATCCATACCTCCACAGACACATCTCTTCCACTGTAATAGCATCCCTTAGGTCTACTTGACCCTGTTTATTACATCACTGCTGGAGGGCAGGGGAATACTGTAATCTTAAAAGCAAGGGTGGAGGGACACACCTGCAGCCCGCAGCAACATGCCCATCCCACGGTCACAAGTGTGGCCACCAGAGCCTGTAACTCAGAAGGCCCTTGTGCCATTCCTCCCTTTGGGCCGATGTGCCGGGTTCCTCTGGAGTTCCCTGGTGGGTTCGTTTCACCCTTTTCCGCCCTCCTGGATGCCTCATAACAGAGAGGGGTGATGCCGTGCGGTGCGTGGGAGAGGGACAGCAGTGAAAGCGTTAAGGCTGGGTGGGCAGAGCTGGAAGCAGCCCCAGCGCTGGAATTTGGAGGAGTGGACTTGCTGCCTTGGCACCAGCCCAGCTGGCGGAGAGGCCCCGCACCCAGCCAGGTCTGGGATTGCTAATGCAGAGCCCGTCCTGCGGCCGCTGCGCGGGGCTGGTGGGGAGCTGCAGGGAGGGCACTGGAGAGCCTGGTGCTTGGCGTGGTTCAACAGCAGGCATGTGCCTTGTCTGCCTGTGCCCAGGTGTGCTGGCGAGCTCTCAGCACGCTGCTCCCTTTCCCTGGGCTTGGCTGCCTGGAGAGTGTTTCCCTCTGCTTGCAGAGCAAGCAGCAGTTGATAGTTTTCGATAGTTACCATGGGGATATGTTCAAGTGGAGCTCACATCCACTCCTGGACTCGCCATCTGTTGCATGCGTTACCCAGTCTGCCCGTTTGCTGAAGGGACCGGAGCGTGGGGCAGGGCCTGGCCGCTCTGTGGGGGCACTGGGAGTGGTAACTCCGGCACGTAACGGGGAGGCACAAAATGCTCACCCTGGGTAGAAAGTTTATAAAGTTCTTCATCTCTCACCACCGTTGCTGCCATGTGATTTATTGGTTAACTCCTTGGTGTCTTCAAATGAAGATGATGATCAGATGGTAGATTTTCTGCTCATGGGTGAAGGTAATGTGCATTTTATGACTTTTCTTTATTTTTGATGTTGCTTGGCTTCTCTTCCTCCTTCGGGGCGAGAACATGGTGGTGGGTGGAAGAGCCTCATCAGGAGTAGCTGGCACGTGAGCTCCTGTGCTTTACTGCTTGGAGGAGATGGAAAAATGCTAGTTCCTGCCACTTCAGACTGAGCTGGGATTTGGAGTTCATGCACCAGCTGGGTGACATTTGTGTTGGGGTCGCTGGATTTGGGACCACACAGGTGGAGCTTATGTACCAACAGCAGATTATGCAAAGCAGTTCAGCATCTTCTCTTTTATCCACGAGTCGAACGCACGTGCAGCCATGGTGCCTGGGTGTCGCTGCCTTTGAGACTGCTATCGGAAGATCCCAAGAAAAAACTCTTGAGCTGTTTGGAGCATAGAGCCAAGGCACTTAGCAGTAATCCTGGCTCATTTCGGATGTCTGTCCTGGAATATGTATTGCCTTTGGAGGTCTAGGGGCTTGGACAAGAGCAGCCCTTCGCTGCAGGAGGGTGTGCTGCTCTCCCAGCCCTCTTTGATGCTGCTGGTGCCCACAGCTCAGAAAACACTGGATCTGTGGCTCTGTGGGAATGGTGTTTCTGGCATGGCAGAGACCTGATGTTACCGTGTGGTATCTTGAGGCTGGCAAGAGCCTCTGAGAAGAGGAGCTGACCTGGGAAAGGCAGTTTCCACCATCCCCCAGCCTGTCTTTAATATCAGTGCCAACTTGACTCTTCCTCATGTGCTTTATTCTAAAATATTTCATAACCTGGGAAGGCTGGGTTGTATTCAGGATGTTTCCTTCCCTTTTCCATCCTGCTTCCTGGCCCAAAAGAGGGTTTCATAATCTCAGGGCATTACTGAGTCTTGGCAGGATGCTTCTACAGGCCCCTCGCTGTTGAAACCTTCCTCTCTTTGGATTAACAGCGCTGGGGTTGCTGCTCCATTTCTGCAAGATCTCTGACCAGTGACAACACTTCAGCTGATGGGACGTGGTGCAGCGCTGTGCTTGTGTAGCTGAAGGTCTGGGTGCCTTCAGGATGGAATTGAACAAACTCAAGGGAGAGCAGCGGTGCAAGGCTTTTATTTCTGGGGGTCTGAAAGTGTCTGACTCGATGTTCTGAGCTGCTGGTGTCTCTGCCTCACCATCCTCTGCAGCCAGGTTTGGAAGCAGAGTTAAATAAGCTTAAAGTATGCCCAGTGGAACAGTTTGTATATCTTTAGGAGAGCGGTTTCCCATGTACTTGAAGTGGTTTAAACACTTAATACTAAGAAGCTTTGCATCAAGGATTTAGGGCTCCACGCCTAGTTTCTGCCTGTCACCAGCACACACATGCCAGCCGTTGGTGACAGGAGCTTGGTCCCTTGTAGGGATGTGGCTTCTGAGGCGTGCAAGTGCCAGAAGAACCAGAATGATCGACCAGACTGTTCTCACAGAGGTCTGTAAAGGCTTCACATGGTTAATGGGATGGTGGTGATCGAAGCGCATATGGGAGAAATGGGACCATTTTGGTGGGATTTTTCACAGTAACTCTATGGGAGCAAGAACATTACATCATCTTCTCATGACCTGCTGGGTAGTTTCTTCTTTTTTTTTTTTTTTTGTTCCCTCCCCATTTTTTGGAGAGGGGAAGCAAATGCTCTTGAGTCCAGCTCTGACCCTGGCTTTGGCCACTAGGTATATGTTGCCGTGGAGTGCATTTTTATTGAATCTAGGAACTTTGTACTGAATATACAGCTCCACTTGTTACAAAAACTGGACACTGTGACTTGTCATGGTTCTCCTCTTGATCTTTGGTATTTTTATAGCTTCTGAACAGCTTTAAAAAAGAACAAAATGTGGAATAAACCGCACCCACCTAGCAGTCTCCTTGTTCTTTGTGAACTGGTATGTTGAAGGTTTTCTGCTAATATTTAACCAGGAAGCCAAAGCTAAAAAAAGAGCTTCAGAAAAGATCAGAACATGCAGAAACCTCAGGAACAGTCCTGAATAGCCTGAATACTGCAAGAGTACAAAACCATTCTCAACATGGGGTTTTGGAAACCCACTGGTAATTAACTCCCGGGGACAGAAGATGTGATCAGTTAGTAGATTCGCCGTGGTGGCCTCTCATGCTACATATTTTTACTGAATGTCCTTGAGCTAGTTGGGTATAAATAGCCATATAGCCATGCCTTGCAAACTGCCCGTGGGCTGTAAATCTGTGAAGAAACTAAGTGACCTCTGTCCTGCTGCAGGTGTGGTTCAGGTTGGCTTCGGCACGCTTGCACATGTTGAAGTCTTACCTAGTCGGCAGGTTGGTTGCTTCTTAAGACCATGGCTCTGGGATTTTCTTGAGAACTGCTATGTGGACCAGACGTGTGGGTCATCCCTCAGTGGATACATGCTCTGCTGATGGCCTCTCCTGAAGCACTGAGCTTGAAGAGCTGCAGTACGATGGTTTTCCTGAGGTGTGGAGATGAGTTTATTTACATTGTTGGTGACTGTGTCAGGACCAAAGGTGCCAGTTCTGCTCATCTTTGTACTGTCTACTGAACTGCTTCAGGGCCTCACAGGTGGGCTCCTGCAGTTGCTGCTGGAATACTCACCATGTGGCTGTGGGCACTGTCATGCAGGAGATGATCTCAGCCTAGCTTTGGGGTAATTAAGTATTGAAGCTCAGATTTTTTTACTTGATTTTGTTCTGACTTTGCCAATAAATATTGGCATTGCCATTTCTCTTGGAGCTCCCTGGTTGCTCTGTGTCTTCTTTTACCCACTAGTGCATCCCCTCAGTCAGGAGCTTGAGTTTCAACTCTGATGATGTGTCTCTCACGCTGGAGCTGCCCAGCTCAGTTTTCATTTCTTTTTTGTAGTTCAGAATTCTTCTGTTTTAATTCCATAGCTGCTTCACAGCTGATTCAAACAACAGCTGTTACAACAGCTTTATTTTTGCAGTGGACTGGAGAAGATGAGACTAATAGGGGGATCATAGCAAGCAAGAACCCAGGGTGCGTTGCAGAGGTAGTGGGATGGGGATGGGAGGAGAACTGCTGAGGAGGGTGATTATAGACAAATTTGGCATTTACTTGTTTTCTGCATTTGAACCTGTACTGTGTCTGACTGAGTTGGGATTGGTTTTCCCCTATAGCAGCCCTCACGGTGCTGTGGTTTATGCTGGGAGCTGCAGGGTGTTGGCAGCACCCTGGTGTGGTGGCTGCTGCTGAGCAGTGCTCACACAGCACCAAGGCTCCTTCCGACATTTCCCCCCAGTGGGACGGGGTGGGCAAGATCTCGGGAGGGGACACAGCCAGGACAGCTGACCCAAACCGACCAAAGGGATATTCCAGACCTTGTGACGTCTGCTCAGTATAAAGCTGGGAGAAAGGAGGAAGGGGGTGGGGTCACCCTTGGTCCTCTGAGGCAACCACCCCGCATATGGGAGCCCCGATCCTGAGAAGGCCCCACAGCGCCTCTCCATGGCAAGTAGAGAAGAAATCTGTTTTCTGTTTTTGCTTCTGCGCGCGGACCTTTGCTTCACTTTGCTTATATTAAAACTGCTTTTGTTTTACCCACAAGGGTTGGTCTATCTTATTTTCTTTCCCCTCTTTGCCCTGTTGAGAAAACAAGGAGAAAGGGGGGGAAGTGACAGAGCGACTTGGTGGGTACCTGACATTTAGCCAAGGTCAAACCGCCACAGAACCATATGTCCTGGTAGGCTCATCGCAGCTCCTTGTTGTCCGACCTGGTAGCTGGGCTAGGGAACAGGAGCTGTGCTCCAGGCTGGGGGAGCTGGTAGCCCCTGTGTTCTTGGTTGTACCTGCAAAGGAGCATCTAACTGGCCTTCCAGCTTCTGGACTCAGCGTTAAGTTGTCTGAGCACTGGAGAAATAAACAATGCTGGCAGAAAGTGCAAGCCAAGGCCACCAGCTTTATTAAAATAGGCTGCAAAGATTGCTGGACACTGGCTCATACCAGTGAGTATTTCTCTGAGGGTGGTGAGGATACTCTGCATCGAATAAATAGAAGTGCTGTTGCAGTATGGGCTGTAATTCTGTTGAGGACTTCCTGCACACGCTAAATCCCTCGAACCAGCTCCACTGTGCAAAACTGCCATTTTTCTCTGTGGCGTTAATGCCAGTGCCAGGTCTGTTCCCAGCATGGTCTTTCTGCTCCTTTGATTTGCCTTCTGGGAGCTGGACGAGGGAACGGCAGGGAAAAGAGGGGCTGGAGGAGCAGGAATGTGCTGCTCCTCCAAGCTCCAGCCATATAATTGGCAGCATGAAACACTTATGGCTGGTTTTACAGATGTACCACAGCAAACGTGCTGAGAGATGAGGGGCTTATGAGCTGCTATTTGGGGAGAAGCTTGCTTGGCTTCTCCAGTGGTGACAGACACGATGCTGTTTTCCTTTACCCGAATGCGAGCCTTTGTGGTATTTTATAAAAAAGATGCGTAACTCAGTTTACCCATTCATTTTATAATGCTACCCAGTGGATACAAAGCAGTTGATTTTTTTCCTATATGGGGGAGAAATTAAGACCTGGGTTTTGGGACTAGGTAAATCTGTGTGGTCAGCACTAAGCTGAAAATGACTTTTGCTGAGGACAATGATTTGGGCATCCTTGCTCTTCACAGCACTGTCACTGTCTTTGTCTCTGATCATGAGCCAGTCACTTATCTCTGTTTATTTTGCCATCAGCAGAATGGGGACTGTGCTGACCCCCAGGGCGTTTTGATGAATAAGTCTATTGTGTTCCACACCCCTAACACTTATTGTGCAGGAGCTCAGACCACTTTACCCCTGCACTGAGGAGTATCTGCATACTATTATATCTGTTTATACTCTAAATAGCTTCAATAACTGCTAAGTAATCATAAGAGTTACTGACTTTGAAATTATGCTGGAAAACAGTTAAAAACATTAAAAGATATTTTGCATTGTATGCTAAGCAGAAGAGCCAAACCAGTGTGAAGGAACCTTAAAAATATTCAATCTGATCAAAGAGTTTTCTTAATAGAATCAGTGAAGGGCAGACTTGGGGTGACTCTCGGCATGCAGCAGGGCAAGGCAGAGCTGGAGAGGCTGCAACTCTGTGGAAACAAGACTCCAGAGACTGGCTGCAGGTTTGGGGGCTTTTTGTTTGATGTTTAACCAGCGTAATGAGGATTTCTATTTGGGTTGTTTTTAACGTGACATCCAATGTCGTGATCTCTCGTTTTTCCAAAGCACAGTCTCTTTCCCTGGCTCTTTCTGGCCACTGCAGTGCTTTGTGATGATGTTCTTGTGCAGTGAATGTTACAGCCCAAGTTCTCTCTCCTGAAGGAGCACCAGGCAGCTCAGAGCCCATCATTTTGCATCTGAAGGTAGGAGTGGTTTTCTCCACACTCATTGCTTTATATTTATCGGCGTGAGGATCACCTGCTGTTTTTTGCTCTGAAACTCATCTCCTAGCTTCTCTCTGGAGCTGCTCACAGGCTGCCACCATCCTGTTTGCCCTGAGAAGTGTGAATCATTAGAAAACTTTCTCACCACGCTTATCCCCTCACCAGGTATGAATATGCTGTGCAATGCCGATCCCTGTGTCCTCCACAAGAATGACTGTTTTCTCTTACCTCCTCTAACCCTTGATTTATCCCTATAGAAACCTTTCCTCTCATCCCATGGCTCTACAGTTTTTATAAAAGTGTTTGGTGAGGATCTCAAAGACTTCATGGAAGGGCAGGTAGGCTGTATCACATACAACCACATGGTCGCTGACCAGTCCAGACCCTTCCACGTCCACAAGGCCAGGTTTCTGTTACAGAAGATGCATTGATACTGCCCAAGGTCAGATTCCTCTTGGGGGCCGTGATATTAGATAAAACTTCAGTTTTGGTTTGGAAAATGTTTTAACCAGATGCTCTTTGTGCTTGGGTAAAATTAGTTACTTGGGTTTAGCAAATGACTGGATGAATGGGGTGGACAGTGATGCACAGAAGGGTGGCCTTGGTGATGGAGAAGTCTCTTTGGGTTGTGAGCTCTGGTGTTTGATTCGTGTAAACAGGACCAGAATAGGGTTTTTCTGGTCTTCAGCTCCAATTGTGCCAACTGCAGACTTCGCTTGTTCTGCTTCATGTATCCGTATGTGGTTAAAATTAGAGGTAGGACACTCGGGGCAGTACTGTTACTGGTCTGGCGCTTCAGGCGAGTCACTAAAGCTCTGGCTGTCAGCGTGAAGCCCAGCATCTCCAAGATGTGTTGTGCAGCGCGGTGAATGCCTGGGAAGGTTTTTAAGATCCCTGGCTGCACTGCCTGTGGAAAGTGCTGAGTGTAATTACCAGTATGGTTTAGGGCACACAGGAATGCTGCCTTGAGAGCTGTAAATGTAAGACTTGTATAAAAGCAAATAGCGGTTGCTGGTATCACTGTGACTCTTGAGACTTCTGTCATTTAGTTGTTTTATTTTTGTAAATAGAACAACCATAAAAATGCCACAGCTTGTGCTAGTAGGATGTACAGTGACATCTGCAGCGCACAGAGCTCATCCAAGCTTTATGTTTAGTTTTAAGTAACCGCTCTTCTTCATGTGCCTATGAATGTCCTGCCCAGAAACAAACGTTAAAATGCAAACCTAATAGTTGGGATGAGCAGGACAGAGGCAGTTTTAGGGGCTGTGGGTTTGCATTTTTGTACATGCTGCCATGTAGCCACTGGCCAGTAAGGTCGGGAAGGAGATCAGTGAATAAAGCACCTCATGGCTTCCAGCGAAGGCAACAGAAAGCTTCAGTAGTCGAAAGCTGAAACTAAGCAAATCTTGTGTAAAAAGAGAATGCATCTTTGGGAGTTAACTGATCATGAGAACTACTAGAACATGCCAAACCATGCAGCAGTTGGATCCTATCGCTGTATTACCATACTGGATACATTCTCTGATCTTTCAGCCTTAGCTCAAGCAGATGTTTTAGGCTGGAGAGCAGGAATCCCTGCAGGAAATACTGAATTATCAGATTAATTGTATTATTACTTTTAAATTCCAGGATTTGGAGGATTGTTCTTACGCCCTGTCCTTGCAAGGAGCCCCTGTCTCCCACCCATACTCTGTCCTTTTCTCCTGTGTTTTGTCTGCCCAGCCTGCTCACAGCTCAGGACATACCAAGTCTTGAGCCTTCCCAGAGCCTGTATTTATATCCCAGTCATGCTCGTGGTGGCCAGTGATGATGGTCTGTGCTTTGGAAGGAGTCTCAGAGGTTTGAAGCTTTCATATCTTACTCTTGGACAGGCACTGAGCTCTGTCCAGCTCCTGTCCAACTCCAGCCTTCATGATGCCTGGGTTTGAACTGCCGCATCCAGGGAGGGATTCAGCCAGACCTCAACAAGATTTCTGTTTGCTGGCAAATTTGCTTATCTTAAATGTGTCTCTCTAACCCACATCTTTGAGTCATGTTTCTGACCATGCAGTGCTGAAGATGGGACAAGGGGCAGCTGGAGCACCAAAGAACCACTGGACAGGTGGTCTACAGGGCATTCCTCATAGGTGCTTTAAAATAGGTGTGAATGGTGTGTTCAGTCTTCTCCGAAAGCACCCCCTGTGTTTGGGGTCACTGTAACAGTCATTACTGATATCTTTAGAGAGAAAGGATATTGAGCTACAGCTGCATCTGAGAGTACAGTAGCCCTTAGCATGTAAAATGAAAATTTTGGGTTTTGTGGTCCAGCAGCTGTTAGTAAATGCAGACTGTTAAATAGCTGGTGTATCGGAGGGAAAACTAGGAAACGTTCTCCATCTTCAACTCCTGTTCCATATTTGCCTACATATTTTGGCTTTATTAAGGACATCATTTTGTCTTCAAGCTTTGACAAACCTGAGATAAGCTGATGACTGACAAATGCTGCTTTCTAGTGTTGGCTAACCCTCAAAGTGTGGACAGCCACTTTACAGGGTCTTCTGTAAATAATCGTTTGAGTCACAGTGTGGTGGGCAGCTGCAGGTGCTCCCGGTGCCATGTGTCAACTGGCGAGGGATGTTTTAACATTAGGAAATAGAGCCTCAAGTCCTGAATTCTCTGTCAAGTTTGGTTTTGCAGAAAGCCCAGAACACTTGTTTAAACTAATCCTTCAGTGATTAATAACTCAGTAAGTAGTGCCCGTCTTTTCTTTGGCTCTAAGCTCAGCACCATTTGATCCTTCATCTTTAGGGTGATGTTTCTCACTGCAGCCAAAATGATCCTGTGCCAGCCAGCCCAACAAGGAGCCAGCCCATTCCTCCCTGTCTCTGCTTGTACTGGATGTCTGTATGACCCAAAACAAGAAGTCCAACCACCAAAAAACTTTTGTTGATTAGTTTTCTGTTCCATTAGTGAGTTGAAACGATTAACCCTGAGTTCAGATCACAAAAGAATTCAGGTCAAAAGGGATCTCTGGAGGTTGCATGGCCCAACTCCTTTCCTAAAGCAAGGCCAGCTTTGGAGTTGCATCTCAGAGCTCATGTGAGCACCAGAGCTGTGGGGCAGAGACATGCCGCTTTTCTCAGCAACAGTAAACTGTTTATTTTTTAAGTAAGAGGGCCCCACTTGATTTTCTGAAAAGTTGGCTCCTCTCAGTGGCTCGCTGTGGGGTGAAGACAAGGAGGAAGAAGGTGGGGATGTCTGTGGCAGATGCTCACTGTTGGGCTGGCACTGTCAACGGCTTAATAAGACGCAGTAAACTGAAGTTTTTGGCGGTTAAAGGGTATGTGGGCAATGGTTTGCAGCTGCGAGATGAGCCTGCTTGCTGGGCACAGCTGCTACCACAGCTGGAGCTCGGTGGGTGTCGGGGAGGGTGCGAACAGGGCTGAGCACTCTGCACTGCTCCTTGCCACAGCAATCCTCTGCTTATTGACCACGTCCTCATACAGTCAGGGGCTGAAATCCTGAAGGAAAATTAACAGACACCTGGCAAAGACTTCAGGCTCCTTTAGGAAGCATCACTGGAAGCGGTTATAAATGCCTACAATGGCCAGCTGTAACTGTGTTTTTGGGGCTGTGCCGTTGCTGCACAGGTGCCGCTGGTGGGACAACTCTGCTCTGAAGAGGTTGGTGTCTCCTCCTCGTGCTGACTGCATGCAGCTCAGTACATCTGGTGAGGGCAACAGAAATGAATTAGCATGGGCTGGTGTTTTCTCAGATTCTGGTTAAAATCAAACTAAAAGCCAGGCAAGTCTGCTGAATGGCGTTGGACCATGGGATTGTAATACCTTGTTTCATTAAATCGCTCTGGGTCAGAAAAATGTCTGTGCATTGTATCAGTCTCACTGAAACAACCACAGGAAAAAATATCAGTGCATATTCAGCAATGTATTCAGCACTGTATTCAGTGATACCATTAGGCACAAAGCAACAGTCTCAGTCATTTTCTGTGTATTTATGCCCTGAGCTGTCTGCACATTTAGATGTAACTTAGCCTGTTTCATTGAAGAGTCTTTAGAGCTGCAGCAGCTCCCCCATCCCTGCGGGAGCCGTGGCTGTGGTAGGGACGTGCTGCCAGGGGCGCCAGGCGCGGTGGAAACTCCTCTGGCGTGGCTGAATGAATTGAGGTTTCCTATCATGTGGTCTGCCTGCAGCGAGTTAAGGGCTTTTACTGCCCTAAAACCAAAATTGACTCTTTAAGCCTGGCAAATTGTTGTTACCTGTAATATCTTTACAGCTGAAGTGGACAGTAAATGTTTCTAGAATTTATTGCACCAAAAGATGAAATTTTTTTTTAATTATAAAATTATACAGTGAAAGCTCGCACACCAGGAGTTCACCTGACATAGGTCTCCTTTTCCCTGCACTGGGATTTCTCTGTGGTTTGGTTCTAGCCTGGGAGCCAAGGGTGCAGTTCAGCTGCTTTGCCTACTGCATCCCAACTTCCCAAATGCACCATTTCTGTGTGTTTTTCACTAGTAAAACTGAGACTATGTGTTTGCTTCACAGCTTGTCTATAGAATCCTCAGTTTCTCTTCCAGGTTAGAGAAACCTTGTTGTGGCACAGCTTGGCAACCTGCTGCAGGTTGCAAACAAAACACCCCCCACATTGCTTTACACATCCCTTTGTTTAAGAGTTTCTTTGAAGTATGGAGCATTTTACCTGTGTTTATCCTTGTTCTGTCAACTTGTGGGATTCTAGTAAATCCTTTAATACAAGTATTTCCCCGCTGTGAGCAGCCGTGCACACAAAAGGCTGGAGGCACATCAACTCGGTGATCAGTGCCTGTCCTATCTGTGCCATTCCTCTCTGCTAGCACAGCTCAGTGCCAGATGTCACCTGTAGCAGGTGATACTTGCTGTCCTGGAAGACCATCAACTGTAAGAATCACTTAAGCTGTTGTATTCCTTTTCTTGCCAGCGAAGTAGTCTTGCCATTAATAGTAACATCTTAAACAAGGAGTAATGAAACCCTGTTTCTGCTGCAATTTTCTGTATCTGGCTGACACCAAAAAAAAGACATTACTTGGGAAGTGAAATCCCTGAATGACTGTGTACTTCTCCCCAGCACCTGACAGAGAACGCTAATGCACAGAAGCAAGGAAATAAAATTAACAAAAAAATTGAGGGCACCGGAATCTCACCCTGCCCACGTGACAAAGCAGAATGGGGCTGGTTCCTGGATGCGCCATGCACTGTGTTGTTTGCACTGGTGCAAAATTAGATTAGGATAGGTGTAAACCACTGAAGACAACTGCAGGACATTCTGCACCTCACTTTCTGTGCAGGTTACTTGTAGCAACACCCAGGAGCACAGTGCGGTAGTGCAGGGACAGCAGAGTCCATCAGCTCACAGCAGCAAGTGGAAGCATACACAAGATTTACCGGTGGTTGCCGGCTGCAGGAGGGCTGCCTGGTGTTCCTGGCCCTTCTCTGTGGTACCTGCTGACCTCTGAGTTCTAAACATGCCCCGGCCAGGTGGTCTCACTGTGACACTGAGCTGGCAGCTGGGGGTCAGCTCTCTCTGCCCTCCTGCCCTGCACAGCCGGCTCTGGCACTGCCAGCAGGACAGAAATGCCCATGGGGCTGGCGGCTGGGAGCCCCCGTGGCTGCTGGGACCTGGAGGAGTGCCTGGCCAGTGCGTCTGCCTGCGTGAAGTCATCGAGTCCTGCTGTGAGATAACACCAGTCCTGGTTTCGAGCTGCCTGAATGAACCATTCACTCAGTTTTTCTTGGACCTGGCAGCCAGGTTCATGCCCCGTCTCCCTGTGGAGAGCACAGGGTACCCCAGAGTCAAAGCCAGTGAGCGGACTCAGACCAGAAGAGCAAAGCAGGATCCTCCATCTCCAGTGGCTTGTTCATGTAAGGCCAAAATAAGCTTCCACAGATGGGACCTTATATACATACCAGCCATGCCAGGTGATTGGGCCCAGTCAGCATGGGTTTATGAAAGGCAGGTCCCATTTGACTGACCTGATCTCCTTCTGTGACAAGGTGACCCACTTCGTGGATGAGGGAAAGGCTGTGGATGTTGTCTATCTGGACTTTAGTAAAGCCTTTGACACTCTTTCCCACAGCATTCTCCTGGAGAAACTGGCTGCCTGTGGCTTAGAGGGGCGCACTCTTTGCTGGGTGAAATCTGGCTGATGGCCGGGCCCAGAGAGTTGTGGGGAACGGAGTTAAATCCGGCTGGTGGCCGGTCACACGTGGTGTTCCCAGGGCTCGGTACTGGGGCCAGATCTGTTCAGTATCTTTATCAGTGATCTGGACGAGGGCATTGAGTGCACCCTCGGTAAGTTTGCAGATGACACCAAACCGGGTGGGAGTGTTGATCTGCTCGGGGGCAGACAGGCTCTACAGAGGGATCTGGACAGGCTGGAGCGATGGGCCAAGGCCAATTGTATGAGGCTCAACA
This sequence comes from Athene noctua, assembly GCF_965140245.1. Classification (NCBI taxonomy): domain Eukaryota; kingdom Metazoa; phylum Chordata; class Aves; order Strigiformes; family Strigidae; genus Athene; species Athene noctua. The sequence goes on from NC_134060.1 coordinate 7,725,620, forward strand.
AGGCTCAGGGCCGGGTCCTGCTCTTGGGTCACAACAACCCCACACAACGCTACGGGCTTGGGGCAGAGTGGCTGGAAAACTGCCAGAGGAAAAGGACCTGGGGGTGTTGGTCGGCAGCCGGCTGAATATGAGCCAGCAGTGAGCCCAGGTGGCCAAGGCGGCCAACAGCACCCTGGCTTGTGTCAGGAATAGTGTGGCCAGCAGGACTAGGGCAGGGATCGTCCCCTGTGCTCGGCACTGGTGGGGCCGCACCTCGAATTCTCTGCTCAGTTTTGGGCCCCTCACTACAAGGCAGACATTGAGGTGCTGGAGCCTGTCCAGAGAAGAGCAACTGGTGAAGCTGGGGCAGGGTCTGGAGCACAGGTCTGCTGGGGAGCGGCTGAGGGAACTGGGGGCTTTAGTCTGGAGAAGAGGAGGCTGAGGGGAGACCTTACTGCTCTCTGCAACTCCCTGAAAGGAGGTTCTAGTGAGGTGGGTGTTGGTCTCTTCTCTGAATTATCAATCTAACCAACAAGAGGAAATGGCCTCAAGTTGCGCCAGGGGAGTTTTAGGTTAGAGGTTAGGAAAAATTTCTTCACCAAAAGTGTTGTTAAGCCTTGGAACAGGCTTCCCAGGGAGGTGGTTGAGTCACCATCCCTGGGGGTACTTAAAAGATGTGTAGACATGGTGCTTAGGGACATGGCTTATGGTAGACTTGGCAGTGTTGGGTTTATGGTTGGACTTGATGATCTTCAAGGTCTTTTCCAGCCTAAACGATTCTCTGGTTCTGTGCTGTTCGCTCGGTCTGTGCTTTGGTTAGCAGTGAAGTAGTTAACAGAGCCCTCAGCTCACTGGCCCCTCTCTGGAGTATCTCCTGACTCAGAGTTTGCTGCTGTCACCTTACAGCCCACTGATCTTCTCCAGACCCCTAGAAAGTTGGACCCAGCTCAGTTTGCTGCTTCTGAGCTGTCAGCAGGACAGTGTCTTTGTGCCAAGGGAATGAGTCCTCGCTCACAGTAACTGCTCATAAAAGCCTTGTTAGAAAAACCTTAAAAATCTCTTTAGATACCCACAATTATGCCTTCTGAGGCTGCTTGCCATCCTGGTATCAATCTTTTATTGCAGTCTGTTTCCTTGGCCAAGATTTTCTCCTTAACTATAAAGCCCCTCACTTCAAAGGCAGTTTTTTCTTTTTTTTTTTTTCAAATTCAGAGCCTCTCTGTTGAATACACAATGTGCTTTCCAGGTCAGAGAAACAAGACATCCTAAAGCTCACTGTATTTTTCCAGCTCTAGGAGGGTTTTATTTTCTTTTTAGCAGAAGTTTAAATTTAAAGGAAATATTGGTCCGCTGAGCTGGACTAGCTCATCTCTAGCCTTTAGAAGGACTTAGGAAAGATGAATGACCAAATTCAGGGGATTTGTGGCTAAATACACTGGAAACCTGGTTTTGTCATGGAAAGCATGAGAAGATACGAAGGAATGGACCATGTGCTGGCACTTCCCTTTACCTCTGGCAATACAGCAAGAGGGGCAGTTCAGCTGATCCAGCTGAGGTGAGCTGTTACTCAGGGCCAGGAGCAATAGTCCTTGCCATTGAGGATGGAGCTGGTACCTTCCACTGCAGTTCACTGGTGATTTAGGGACAGAGGAAATTTGACTTCAGCCTTGAGAAAGGGGATTTCCAGCACAGCACTGGCTCTGTGACTATCAGGCAGGTCTTGGCTGATCCTTCCCCTAGGAATGCTTTCAGTGCATTTTATGTGATCGCTGGCAGGTCACCACTCGCAGAAGGAAGAGGTGTAGGTGCCAGTTATTTTCAGGAAGGAAGGTATGGCTGAAAGCATGATCCTTCTGGAGTTCAGCCCATCCAGGCTAAGCCACAGTGTCCCACAGCTCAAGTGCTGAACCAAGGATCAGTGCATTTGGTTTTTATTCTGGCATGGAGAGCAGCAGGCTCCATTCAGGGGGCTGTGAATACTCCAGGTTTTTCCATGTGACACTGTATAAAGATGGAGGCTGCTCTTGTTTTGATTCTCGCCTGATTTAATTATATTTGCTTTTTCTCTTTTTATTTCAGTTGTGATTCCAAAGAGCCCTTTACCTGCCTCCGAAGTAAACTCGGAGAAACCTAGCATGCACAGTAGCACAAAGACTGTTTTGGGGCATCAACAAGGGCAAAGGCGTCGCAAAACAGGGAAGAAGCGTGGTCGAACGACCAAAGCGCTAATCCATCACCCCATGCCTACACCCTCCAAGTCAGTGGAGCCTTTGAAATTCCCCAGAAAGAGAGGCCCCAAGCCTGGCAGTAAGGTAAAAGCTGATGCTGATGCAGGCGGGTGAAAAGCAGGTGCTGCAAGTTCTGCCATGGGATGGTGCATGCGTGTGTTTGTGCACGTTTGTCTCAGCCTCTGGCTGTATGACTGCAGCAAGTAGGAGACCAAAGGGGTATGTGGGCTGGGAATATCCCTCAGAGTCCAGCCCCAGAGCTGTAGAGAATGTCTGTGTCCTAAAGATCATTTCCATCAAGAAACTGTGTCTTTGGAGCTGCAAAGAGCTTCATTAGCTGTGAAGTAGCATGGCAGATGCTGTGATCATGACAGGATGGCCAAACGGTGGAGTAAGCAATTCCGTCCATCGTGTGTAGCTAGTCTTAAGTCAAGCAGAGGTGGCAGATCTCAGGCTTGTTATTTTTTCAGGATTGTGGTTTATAAAACACACACATATTGATTACTAGGTTCTTGAGACTCCCCGTCATCATCATCAGAAGTGTGTCATGTTCCACAGTGCCTTGTCTGTTGGATGCAGAGGAAAGAGTGTAGTGATCATGGGTGGTAAAGGAGAGCAGGGATAAAAGGAGAAATATCTCCTCTTTTTCTGCAGAGGAAACCTAGGACATTGCTGAACCCAGCACCCACCTCTCCAACAACCAGTACCCCAGAACCAGACACAAGCACTGTTCCCCAGGACGCTGCTACAATCCCCAGCTCTGCCATGCAGGCTCCCACAGGTAAGGGTCTCAAACCACATTCTTGACAAGATTGCACAGTTAGGAGCTGCATCAGTCAGAAAGTGACACACCAAGTACTTGCATTTCTTCTTAAACCTGTAAACCAGCAAACATTACAATTCCAGAAAGGCTGGACTAATAGAGAGTGTGTCGGAAGGGAAAGAGAGGCACAGGAGTTCAGATCAGCTGTTCGTTTATCTCTTTGTCTATTTTGGAAACGATGAAGTCATAGCAAGATTGCAAGTCCATCTGTTCGGTGCAAGGACCCCTTTCCCTGAGTTACCATGTGCATGCTAGTGACTCCACAGCTCTCGAAGGGCACTTCTTGTGGCCTGTCGTGCCCAGAGGCAGTAGGTTGTGCGGCACCTCTCGTGAGTCCAGGGCCTGAGCTCTCCCAAACCGTGCCAGGCACAGCTGCTGAGCCTGCAGCGAGATGCAGAACAACTGCTGAACAGCAGTGGCGGTGATCTGTTCAGCTTCAGCCAGGATATCAAGGCAAACAGGGACAAGAGGGAGCAGGGGAGGAGTAGGAGTGGCAGTGCAGAGTATATGCTCTGCTACAGCTGTGAGATGTAGCTGAAGATTATTCTGGGCAGGAAAGTCTAACGCAAAGCTGCTTTTTATGTGTTCGGTCAAGCACTGGATATGGCTGAGCCCTCTGTTTCCCCAGAATGTAATTGGCCCATTTTCAGAAGAATCTGAAGAACCCAGTTTCCCTGAAAAGTGGGGATTGTGTTCCTTCATCTCCTTTGAAGATCGCAGCCACCTTACCTGGCTGGCATGAGAACCACTTTGCAGCCTTGCTTTTGGGAGCCCCAGTGCTGGGGAAAGTGTAGGAGAAACAGCAGCAGCTTGGAAGGTGAGTGTGAGGCAGGAAGGTTTTGGAGGTGATTCCCCTCTATAAGTGGCTCTACTGTTGGGATGCAGACAGGCAGTCATGGTGGATTCCCCTTTGTGAGTGATTTGACAGTCTTTAAACCTCAGCATCTCTCAAGCTGGATTTTAGGCATCTATTTCTTTCTTTCTTGAGTGGGTTAATGGCAAACACATTTCTCATCTTGGCAGTTTGCATTTACTTGAACAAGAATGGCAGCACTGGGCCCCACCTAGACAAGAAGAAAGTTCAGCAGCTGCCGGACCATTTTGGACCAGCTCGAGCTTCTGTTGTCCTGCAGCAAGCAGTACAGGCCTGCATTGATTGCGCTTATCATCAGAAAACAGTCTTCTCCTTCTTAAAACAAGGCCACGGGGGAGAGGTCATCTCAGGTGAGAACTGGCCCGCAGCACTTTACCTTCAGAGATGTCGTTGCAAGAATTCGCTTGTTGGAAGATGTCTCTCCTGAAGCTTGGTGCAGTCATGGGCCAGGGGCAGACAGAAGATTTCTGTCTTCTCTTTCTTGCCAAACATCTGTGTCAGCGGAGCAGCAGATAGCAGCTGACTCCAGCAGAGCAGTGAGCGTGGCCTCCAGGCACAGCTGCTGGAGGAGGCAGCATGTGGCCCTGGTGCCCGCCTGGGCAGCCTCACCCTTCACCCATCGTCCCCCAGCGCTGCCCGAGCCCCCAGGAGGAGGCAGAACGGGTGGGATTTCCTGAGCTCCTGATGGAAAGACAAGAAATACCCCGGTTTTTAATTTTGCTTTTAAGCCCATGTTTACCCGGCTGCTGGGCGTGCAGGCCCCTCCTTGAATGCCTTTGCATTCCCTCGAACGCAGGTTCTCAGGCGCTGCAGCCCCGTGCCTGATGCTGGGTGCAGCAGACTGGTTGTAGCCTGTCCCAGGGAAGCGAGCTCGCCAGCGCTCAGCCAGCGGAAGGCAGTGGCTTTTGTTTGCTCTAGTCTAGACCAGCGATGCTGAGATACAGAAGCTGGCTGTGCAGCCCTGGGCGTAGTCTCCTGCCTTTGCTGGGGGTTTACGTGTTGGGCTCTGTTTGTTTCTGTCTCCAGCTGTGTTTGATCGGGAACAGCACACTCTGAACCTGCCAGCAGTAAACAGTATCACCTACGTCCTCCGCTTCCTGGAGAAGCTCTGCCACAATCTTCGCAGTGACAACCTCTTTGGGAACCAGCCTTTCACTCAGAACAGCCACATGCAGCGCTCACACGAGTACGACCACGACAGGTATCTACCAGGTAGGAGCTGGGGCGGGGGCGGCGTTGTAGGGACCCCAGGTGCTCTGTGTCTTAACCCAGGTTTTATCTTTATCTCAGGAGGCAGGCGTGTGTTTCAGAGCCCTCTCTGCAGGGTTCATTGCATCACACCTAGTCTCATGCACATGCCCACAGGGCTCTTTTTGTGCAGAATTCAAGTTGCCGTATTTTCTGCCTGTCGGTCTGATTTCCATCTCTGCCTGTAGGTTTCTGCTCATCCGTGCTGTCTCCTTGTCTTTCCTCCTCTCCTCGTCCCCCAGTCCTTCCCACTTCCTGTAATCTGATTATAGTGACTTCATCCAGTTAGGAATTAAGGTGAAAGACTGCATGAGAAGTAGAAGAGTGATAACATGCAGCGGGTAAACTGTAATTAGAAATGGAATTAAAACCTAGCAGAGCGGTTTCCACACTGGCTGTGAATCTGCTGCCAGCAGAGAGCACATCCAGCCCTCGGTGAAAGCATCGTCCTTTCAGGGATGATGCACACTGCAGCGATCTGAGGCATAGGTGGCTTTGTTTTTCTTGGCATGGCTAACGCTCCACTGTGTTGAAGCAACACACCCCTGGCAAGATAGTTCATGCCACAATGCAAATCGTCAGGCTGCAAAATTGCTCTTGAGCAAAAGCAGTGGAAAACAAGAAGACTGATACTTTTCCTCGCAGTGCTGTGTGGTGGCAGCAGTCGCTGGGGTGATAGCTGCCTCCCTGGGCTGGCTGCAGGGCTCTGGGGGAACTGCTGCTGTGGGAATGTCAGTCGTGGAGAGGATAAATGCTATCGGCACCCTCTTAAGGTAGTCGATGAGTGTCTCGTGCTGATCTGCTCTCCTGTCTTGCTTCCTCCACTACCTTCCTGCCCCGAGTCAGCTGTTGTACTGTTTGAGGTCTTTCCGCAGTGAATCTTTTGGATAATTATGGCTCTGATGAGAAAAACAGGAATGTCTAATGTAAAAGGATAAGCACCTAGGAAGAACTGTTTAAGGAAAAAGTTGCTAAGCGTGAAGCTCAGGGGCAACAGCCTAATGCCAGAGTGCTTTATTGCTTCTTGCCAAGCATCAGTACTCAGGAAGGGATTAGCGTGAGGATCTTGGAGTGACCGTCCTCTGCTTCCTCCATGGCTGATCAGCTGCCTCAGGCTGGGCTGTGCAGAGCCACGCTGGAGCCAGGAGCAGAGAGCTGTGCTGTGAGAAGAGAAGCTGTAGGATGTGGGTTGGCTCCTGTGGCAAGTATAGGAGCAGCATGTCTAGTTACTAGGACTAGACATTACCCCTCTAGGGAACCCTCAAATAGAAGAAATCCCAATGTTTCTATGTGGAAGTACTCAGTTGTCATGAGAGAGCAAAACTGGAATGGGAAGAAGAGGACCCAGGGTCTGGGCATGGTAGCAGGCTTGGATGGAGAGGGTCCTGTAGCTCACACACATGGGTTCTAGCCACCATGAGTTGTCAGTGGTGTCTGTGCTGAGAGCTGGGCTGCCTGGCAGGGTGGAAAAGTGTGAAGAACAAAGTCAGAATTCAGGGAAATTCAGGCAGAGCACCAGATATGACATGATGCTGAGACCTGCTCATCCTAAAGTCTTCTTTAGAGCGTTTGCAGGGATTAAAAAAAGATTAACCACAGTCCAGAGAAGTGATAACACCTACTCCTGTAGTTCATACTGATGTCTCGAGGATTGCTGGGCATCTGGTCATGTAACACCTTTCTGAAGCATCTGAAAGAAGATGATAAACATTGTTATCTACACATTATAGTGGCTTCTGGTGAGGGCAGAGAAACAGTACCGGCTATTTTGAGAGGTTAGGGCTGGTCATGGAGGAATGAGGATACAGTTGTACATCAGCTTAAATCACACCAAGTGTCAAGGCTGCTGTGGCTCCGCCTTCAGCTCTGTGTTCTACCTTGTTTCCTCTACAGTACAGGTGGTCGTGTGCCTGAATGGGGCTGGTTCTTGCAGAAAACAATCACTGGTTAGGACTGGGAGCTGGTTGCCATTCCCAGAGCAAACTCGTTTTACAGGAGCACCGCTGTGGATGCCGTGGAGAATCCCTGTCTGTGCTTGGGGCAGAAGAAGGAAGGCCTGCAGCAGCACTTAGGTCAGCTACATCCTGGCATTCTGTCTTGCTAAGTAAGCTGTAATCGTGGAAATAAGGGGAAATAGGTCAAGTTGTACATCAGGAAACAGTAGATCTGCAAGAAAACAAGAAGTTGGTTGCTGTTAATAGGAACAGGGATGGGCTGTGGAATGTTGAGATCTGATCTGGAGCCATCTGAAAATGTAGAACTGGAGGGACCTTCTGGACCATCGAGCCTTGGGTCCTGTTACTACAGGCACCACAACATACGGTGTTGCTTTAATTAACTCTGGAGTTGGGAATTTTGCTTCCTGCTGGAGGCTGCTCCGAGATTTTTTTGCTGAATTTTTAGAAACTATGGTATCGCTTCTAGCCCAAATTTATTCTTGGGCACCTTGGTATCTGCGTCTCCTTATGTTAACATTGTCTTTAGCTTGACTTAGTTCTCTTCCTTCTGGAATTAGATAACAGTTGTATCCTTCAGAGGAGCTCGCCTTCTGGCTGCTCTGGTAAGAAGGGCTCTCTGCATTCCTCATCTAGTGTTGGTTTGAATTAAACTTCAGGAGGTGACCAGGTGCCGCCCAGCACTCTGGGGAAGAGTTCACAGGGACCCAGTGGCACAGCACCGGCATCACCACATTCACAAGAAATATTTCTGGAAGCCGCTTTTGGTCGCTGTATCCTTGTAGCAGGTGATGATCAACCTGTCCTGGTCCTATACCTGTTCTTCTCATCCATTATTGTCAACTCCAGGTTCCCAGCTCATGGGACAATGTTTTGAGTGCACATCTGGGTGTTGCTACTGGATTTACCTCCTTTCTGGTACTCCGTTCTATATATGGTTTTTCTGCCTAATTTCAAATGAGACCTGGCCTGATGTGGGAAGACATCAGCAGATTTTACCGGTGAATCTCTAAAATCTGTGTCAAAGTTGTTAATAAAAATATTAAATTAGACTGGGCTTAGGAATGAACCTCAAGAAAATTCATTAGCAATTGCTCTTCAGCCTCATGCTCTTGCTCAGTCTTCTGCTGACGGCTCTTCCCCTCAAATCAGGTGTTTGTGCATATAACAGGGCTGCGGGTAATCCTCATGTTCTCTGTCTCAGCTGGTGGTTTTCCATATCAAATGCCTTACTGGATTCCAGGTAACTGAGATGGACCACTCTTCCTTTGTGTGACAGATCAGTTATTTTCCCATGATAAGGAAGCTATTGGGTTAGTCTCCTCTGATAAATGCCTACTGCAGTATGTGCCCCGTGTAATTGCAGTGTTTCCCCTGCCCTTTCCTTCAGCACCTCTCACAAGCCTTACAGTACTGCTGAGGTCAGATGTGAGCATTTTGTGGCCAAAATCATTTTTTCACCTTCTTTTTTAAATGCTGGCACCGTGTTTCCAGTTACTCTGAGCAGCGCGTCACTGATTTCTGTTAGAATTTACAGCAGCAGACCCGGCGTTTCATGCGCGCCTTCTTTTTTAAGTTATGGTTTGGCTTCCTCTGCACCCTCACACCCCCAGTTCGAGTACATTCCATTATTGACTTCCACTTCTTAGTCAATGGTGTATATTTTTGTTCCTGTCCCGTTTCTTTTACACTTTGAGCCTCCCCTGGTGTTCAGCGTGGCCGTGGCCAGAAGCGAAGGGTGGGATTTGTTTTACTGAATGGGGTGGATGTCACCGCGGCATCGACACCTGAGCTCTGCAGCAGGGGGGGAGGTACCCGTGCAGGCAGAGCCAGTTACAGCACCCCAAAGTAGGGCCCTTGGCTTGGACTCGGTGAGGTGAGCAGACTCACTGACCGGGAAGGCGCCCGCCCCGACTGCCGTGGGATGGCCAAGAGCACACATCCAGGCACGGGCAGACGTGATTCTCCTCCTCCCCACCAGCCTCCCCGGTCAGGCGAGGTGAGCTCTCCCTCAAAGCTGTCCCATCATTTGCAGGCGAGGACAATCTTTTTTTCCTTTTTTCTCAATCTTTACCTTTCTGCACAGTCTCCTCTCACTCCGTTCCCATGCACTTGTTACTTCTGTAGCTGAAGATGTGGTCCTGTCTTTTCCTTTGTGCTGTGGCAAAAGACAGATTGAGTTAAAAAGTTCATTTTGCCCCTGTACTCACCATCCTTTGAGGTGTACGACTCCATGCTGAGCAGGTCCTTTTCATCTCCAGTTAAATGATCTGTCTGTTCTCAGCATCCTTCTCGAAGTGAACATTTATCCACTTAGACTTGGAGTCCTTTCTTCCCAGATTGTTTCCTCACTGTTGATACACATTCACGATGGTTATGGCATCTTTTGAACTGAAGGTATTTTCATTTTTTTCCTGATGATCCACATTGTGACTGCTGAGTGCAGCTCTATATATTACTCCATTTCATTATTTTCTTAAAATTTGTCCTTTAAAATCAGAGACCCTAACTACAGACCTACTTTTGGTTTATCCTTCCATTAATTTACACTGGCCTAACTTCCCATTCCCCGGGTTATCTTCTACAACCTGACCTTCTGTGTTTGCCTTACTTTTTAAATCGACCAATTTAATAAATAGCCCAAATCAAAACCCGATAAACCCTTTAAAAAGCATCACCCTTTGTTGTGGTTCTGGACTGTTTGGTGAAGAAGGTCGTGCAGTTTTACATTCAGAGATATCCAGAGACATTACTAAGAGCATTTGTTTCCCATCTCTGTCTGGGCAATGAATGTTTCCTACAGGGACTTGTCCTGAGGACGGTGTTTGCCTTTCTAATAACATTATAGTGATTTTTGATCATACTCGTATGGAGTCCCAGGGCCTCAGTATAAGCAGCTTATCTTTAGTTTCCCCAGAGGATTTTGATAGAACAGATACTTTTCTCTACCTTGGTATTTCTCTTTAATCCACCAAATTGTGACTGTCTGATGCTTCCCACCCATCTGTACCTTCATTTCTTTGTTTGGCGTGATGCATCTCCCTTGGTGTCCGGTCCCAGTTGCTCCCTGTCGTATCTCTGTCACCCCTCCAGCACCCCTTCCTGCCCTGCCCCGCAGCTGGGGCTGCTCCATGCTGTTGTCCAGCTCCTGGCATTTGTCTGCGAGCATCTCACCGCTCTCCCCACACACCCTGATGGCTGCAGGCTCAGGCGTGTCACCGTGCTCGGGGCAGCTGGAAGGGGCCAGCTGGGAGCACTGGTGGCCTGTGCGGGCAGGTGGGTGACCTCTTCGTGCTGACCATGCCTAGTCCAGACGAGACACGGTCTGGCACCTGCTGTGTCTCTTGCCTGGCCCTGCCCGTCCGTGTTAGCATTTCCATCCTCTGTGTTCATCCACCCACCGACACCGCGTGCGCAGCCTTCGTCGGAGACGTCTCGTGGCCCAGCCTGACATCTCATCTGCCGTGGGGAAGCGTTTGGAGAGGAGCAGCAGCGACAGCTGGGGCGCTTGAGGGATCCATTTGGGGAAAGATTGAAAATTTGAGTACGGTTTAATCAAGCACTGTGTACGGCACAGAGTGTTTGCAGATCCTCCAAGGGTTGTTTGCAAATCGGCCAAGGGTTGCATGCGTCCGAAAGGTGAAGAGGGGAGGAGCAGGAATCGTGTGGGATGAGCCAAGGGGTAGAACAAGGAGAAATGGAATTAAGTCAATCAGAGGTGATATTTGGGGTGAAATATGGCAAAATGTGGCTAAGATTCTTAGGTTTCTCGCCACTCTTTTTTCTCTGATAAAACTTGCAAAGCAAAATATAAAATGTTAAGCACTGACAGATGTGCTGGATTGCAGTTTTAACAGGCTGTTTCCAGGCTGGCAATGCATGCGAGTCTCAAGTGACTCTGGCAAGACTTGAACTTCCCAGAAAGTCTCCACTCCTAAATAGGGCTTGTTCTCTTTTCCTAGACAGAAGCAGTTCGTTAGACGGCACTCTGCAGGGACCAGGCCGGGGTACAAAGCGATATTCCCAAGATTCCCCTCCATACAGTGCTCCTCTCTCCCCCAAGTTACCAAAGAATGACCGTCACCCTTTGGAAGGTGAGCACAGCGTCTCTTCCCAAAGCTGGCTGTTTATAGTGACTTGTAACGGATACAGCAGGTTCAGATTTGCTGTGCCAGATCGAGCCGTGGGTTTAGGAAGTCTGCTTTGCTTTGTCTCTGGCATGGGTCGGTGCTTGGTGTTCCAGAGAGAAGTGAAGAAACCACTCTGTGCCAAGGCAGGTTCCCCAAGCACTTGTGTAAGGCATGTGGAACGCAGGGAGAATTCCTTCTAACCCCGATAGTCATCATCTAATACTATATAATCTGGGATTTAATTACCCGTATTTTATCTTCCATTGCTATGCGTGGTATTAACGGCCATAAAACTGCCCAGTTGCTTCAGTCAATCTTCCCCCAAATTTTTCCATGATTGTTTGCTGCAGTGTGTTCTACAGATGCTGTGTGCAGCTGTACGGCCAGGAACCTGCTGCCCTTTCCCGGGATCCCATCTTGTTCCTCACAGTCCTTCCCTAATAGCAGGGAGGGTCTCACTAGCATGTGCTCCACCAGCTAAACCAGATCAAATCCCATCCTGCCGCACTGCTGCTTTCTGCAGTACCCCTGGGGTAATGCTGGGGCAGATGTGCTGTGCCACGTGCTCAGAAGCAATTGCAGAAATGTCCTCTTTGGTACGTGCCCCATAGCTGTCCCTTGGCTGTGCAGGTGGGAGATTTCAGGGTGTCCAGGTAGCTGGAGGACTGCCTGAGCTGGAGTCTTCAATAAATACACTTCCACGTTCTCTTTTGTTTATAACTGCAAACATTCCATAATGCAGACTGGAGATTTAACCTTGCTGAAGCCTTTTAATTAGTTGATGGTGAAATCTGCCAAGGTGATAGTCTCAGATGTCCCTGAACCTTGGCTGGGCTCATTGTTCAGCAGCTTTGTGTTCTGTCGCTGTCCCTTTAGAATCACCATTTCCCTGGTTCTTGCCGAGTTTGCTGAGCTTGGGTTGTTGATCCCAGAGCTGAGGGTGCACAGCCTCCCACACACTGTGGTGTCATTTTAGTCTCTGTCCATCACTGTGCCCTGTGCTTTTCAGGATTACTGACCCCGTATCTAAGCACAGCTGAGCTGAACTTGCACCCTATGATGGGCAGTTTCGAGTGGCCTTAATATCTACGCTGATTGAAATTGTGGGTTTGTCACACAGCTGAAGCGAAGAACAGGGTGACGTGTGGGACTGTTTCATCTACTCCAGCATACTGACAAGTCAGAAATTGTTCCCTAAGGCCCAGTCTGTTTCTTACCTCTAGATACACATCCTTGCTGGTCTCCTTGATATTCTCCTCTAACACATCAACCACTGTACTTGGGACACCATTAGCAAAGCCTGTCAGCTCTTCCTCTACCAGCAGGCGGAACATTAAGTGTTCAGCCTGTTCCTGAAATGCAGTGGTGTGCTCTAAATATTAAGATGGTGAATATTGTACGCTCTCTGTATTATCAGTGAAGAGATAAGGTTTCTGCAATGGGTAATTCCAAGGAGGAACCTATGTTAGATTGTCTGCAAGATTGAGTCTTAGTCTGCTTCAAAGTCTGTTCTGTTATCTCTTGGCCTTTGAATGGGTTGTGCCATCTGGATGCCCAGAATACTCCAGCCTCTTCTGCAAAAGTAGAGACAAGTGGGCAGAACATGTGCTTTCATGTGACAGTGATGATCCTGTTGGTGTGTGAACTTCCTACAGTGACTTGGTCTTGCTCTGTTCTTGGTCCAAGCAGGGGGCGTAGGGCAGGGGCAAATGAGGTGCAGTTCCAAATTCCATCTAGAAATTAATTTTTACCCCATAGCTAAAAGCCTATTCATCCTCCTCCACCATGAAATTTAAGCACAGGCAGGAATATTTGCATTTCAGAGGATATATTTTAAGAATATGAGCCTGAAATACTCAGATATTGAATATTTCTCAAGCAAGGAGACATCTTCTCATGGTGATGAACTCTCCCAGCAGAGCTCATTCTGGCTTCAGCGGTGTGATAGACAACAGTACCTGAACAGTTTCCAGTTTGCCAAATTGAAGGCAGTGAGTAGCAGTGGGAAGTCTCCATTCATCATGCCTTTGGCAAGAAGTCAGAAAGATGAGGAGAGGATCTCGCTTCTTACATTGTTTTTCCTCTTGTATCCAGTGGCATTTATGTAGCTTTTTGCTAAAAAGCTGCAGTTCCAGCACAGTGGGGACCTGCTTTTCCAAGACTATAATTTTTTGGAAACAGTGGGTGTTTAGTAGTTGTGCAAATCAGATTGATGCTTGTGGCCAAACTCCATGTTTTAGCAGTAAAACAACAGTCTTGAATCTACAGCACTATTTGTTTAATTAAACTTTAATTATCTGCTCCCTGCCTCTCTGCCACTAATGGTGGCATGTTTTCCTACAATGCTCTAAACGCAAGCCTTTATTTAAAACTAGCAGTTTGTATAAAAAAATCTGCCTAAGAATTAACCACCTCCTCCTCACTCCAAAGCTAGTTATCGAGGTGAAAGCTTTCTGGATAGTGTGTATGCCTGGACACACTCTGTGCTCTGCCACTTGCAGAAGCATGTTGTCTTCTGCTACAGATGATTCACAGGGCTAGTAATCATTCCCCTCTTGCCTTGCTTCCCTCTCCTCTTTATGGAGGCATCATTCATCTGAACAGTTCCCTGTGTGTTTGTATTTTTAAGAAAATCCTAAATCTCTCTTGCATTGACCCTCCCAAGAAGGCTCCAGCTCTGCTGCAATATTTACAGCACAACCAAGCGCTCGCCAGTCCAGAGATAGGTGACCTGAGGATGAACGTGCAGCTTTAGTCCTACCTCTTGGGCAAAACAAAGTAGTGCTCCCCAGTTGCATGGCCCCATCCTCTTCTTCAGATGTATGATCATAAGCACGTGTGAGAACATGATCAGATATTTGAAGAACGCGTCACAGTGCATTCACATCAGAATAACGACGGCGTGTTAATTGTGGAGTTAAATACTTTCTGAGGGTGAGTTTTGGATGCTTAGCATTGCACCAATATGAACCTGTGCATGTGGTCTCCCAGCCTCCTAAGCTGTAGTCTTCACTAGCTGAGCCTAGAAATTCCTTCTGCTGACACACATCCCCTCTGTGAGAGCTCTGGGGGCTTCCCAAGCAGTTAGATGCACACATTTGCCTGACCCAGACCAGCTGGGGCAAGTGTCCCAGGGCTTGCTGGCCAGGTGAAGCTGTGTGTCACCTTGCAGAGGGTGCTGGGTCTCCTTGGAGGATGGGGATGTGCAGCACAGACCTGTGCCCACAGCCACTGTCCAGTTACAGAGCATCCCCACCAGCGCAGAGGGCTGCACCCACTCACCCCTCTCGTGCCTCTGCACTCTCCTGTGAGCCAGACATCGGCCTTTTGCACAGAAATTTAATGGGAAGTGGTTTGGGTTTTAAGAAAAACTGTCCTGTTGGGGAGGAGTCCAAACGTAGTTGCTATGAAGAAGCTCCTCCGGAGTGTTGCTGGCCGAAGTTGCTGTCGGCCTGGGCCAGGGAACCTCCATCCGCCCCTGGGCCAGAGCAGCCAGCTCAGTGCTGGGTTTGCATCCAGTCTTGTGCTGAAATGGGATGGTGGGAAGGGGTGCGGGGGTGAAGGAGGCGTCCAGAGTTACTCAGGAGTGGTCATGAGTCAGAAAGCTGCTTTGTACGTGTAGAGAGCAGGTGAAAACACATCTACCCACGCAGGAAGCTCCTGACTGCGGGCCAGCACACAGCACAGGTCACCGAGGGAATAACAGTCTTCACAGCAGTACGGTTTGTACATGAGATTTTAAGGATGTGCTGCTGGTTTCTGAAAGCCTCCCAGAGACCTAAAAGCAAAGCAAGGCAGAAATGCCTCAAGTGCGGAGTAACAAAGCCCATGACATGGAGGATTGCATTTACGCAGATAATAACCTCTCATCTGCTTCACTGAACTGCCAGCCAGCGAGGCAAGAGGGAGGGTTCTGTTTTGTAGCCTCACAAGATGAAGCCAGGGAAGGTGTGGGCTGGCTGCCTCCAGCTGAACTCGCCTCCAAAAGCTCTGCTCAGACAGCACTGAAACCGGAGGATCCCAGTTCACACAACAGTCCCACAGTTCACAGAAACCAGAGAAAATAATGTGCCTCCGAGAGAGGTTGCTCCATTTGGTGGGGCCCAACTGCTGCAACACTCAGGTACCACTTCAGGCTCTGGGAAGCTGCGTCGCCCTTCACTGGAGCACGGCAGCATCAGATTAGCAAGATAATTTGGGAAGGTCTCAACAGCTTTTGGGTCTCGTGGGCTGCAGTATGGTCTCTGCACCCTCACCACCATCCCAGTTCTGCACAACCTCCTGTTCTGGCTTCTCACCTGCTGCTCCTGTAGTCTGGGAAGTCCCAGGGAAGAAACTTAGGGCCTGACTGGGGCAGTTGCTCAGGTTCCTTCATCCTTGTCACATACCGTGGTGTTTGAGAGACAGAGTTTCTACAAGGGCTGGTAGAGAAACGCCAGCTCCCAGCCAGATGCTGTGGCCTAGCCCAGAGTGCACAGGTAATACCCCTTGTTGTAGGAGCTGCTTTCCTCTTTGGCTGTACAAACTTGCCAGGTATTTCATGATAAAGAATATAAGTATTTCAGAATGACTCATGAGGCATCAGGTCCACCTGGACTGAAGCTAGATTGGGGATGTCATAGTAAAAGCTACAAACGCAGGGTGCTGGGATGAAGCTGTTGCAGTGTAACAGCAAAGGGAGATCTTGCTGGCTCAGCCTTACTATATATCACCCTGGATGGCTTCCTCAGCCCCTCCATCCTAATGATGCTCTTGACAGCTGAAAATTAAATGCGTTTTTGGAAGATAAGGTAAAGAAGCCAGTCTCGCACTGGGACCCCTGCCCAGGGAGAGCCCTCTGCCTTGTCCCTCCTGCGCATGTCCCAGCAAAGGGTGTTGGTCACCAGCTTGATTCAGCAATGAAAAAGGGCCCAGCAGGTCAGGAGGGGTGAGCAGCTGGTCGCCATCACCTTGCTTTTGGGGCCTGTGAGTCCATTGTTGTGAGAGCATTGCCAGGCTGTGACAGTGCCCCTGGGCTGCTCAGAGGAGCCTGCTGCTCCCTCCTGCTCTGCATGTGTGCTGCTCACCCGGCCACAGCATGAGGCTTTCTAACCAGCCCCCACAATCCCAACCGCCTGGTCCCTTACCCTGCATGCTAACAGCAGTGATGTGCGGTGGTGCTTCACCCCTCGGGGAGTCCCCTCTCCCTGCGGAGGGCATTTGTGTGAGTCCAGTGTCCCCTGGCAGCCAGAACGGGCAGCCCTCCGCCGCCGTGCCCCGCTGCCACAGAAGGGCCTCTGGAAGCCATAAGGGCACGGCACTGCGACTCGGAGCTGGTGGTGGCATGAGCAGAGTAGCTGTGGCTCCAGGCTGGGTACCGGCCGTTGTCACTGCTGACTGGTTGGACTGGCATTTGCCAGGCAGACACCAGGCTGCAGCGCTGTAGCAGAGCCTGGTTTAATTTCTGTGCTTCCGAGGAGAGGGCCGAGGCGGGTTCGGCCCCGCTCCCGCGGCCCTGGGCGAGTGCTGCCTTCGCTGCCGTTGTGCTTTCCGTCGGGCTGCCTGGCGTTCGGGTGCACTGACTGCAGCTTGGTGCGTTCCAGGTGAAACCTTTGTTCTGGGAGATGGGCTCCCAGGGCCCTTGGAGCCTCGCCTGGACCCCATGGACTCTGCCTTGAACTCTGTCAATTCATCCAGCCACAGCAGGAGCTCCAGAGACTATCGCCTGCAAGGATACAGGCACCTGCACCAACCCTCTAGCCTCACCCAGGGCAGCACCTCTGCCTTGCGTAGGCTTAGCTCTGGGGGTAAGAGAGTTAAGAAGCCAGCCCTCCCGATTGTAAATTTGGCAATAAAGGGCTTTTCTAACTCCAGTTACACCTTTCTAACTTCATCAAGTACCAGAGACTGGCCTCTGCGCTGTTAAACAGGTAGTCTGTTAGGTTTAACGGTGCCTCTAGAGATGTGGCAGATGGGCGGGTGGAAGTACGGAGAGGTGATGCTCCTTTGGCGCGGTGACTAGCTGGACCTGGAGGTCAGCGCAGAGGAAGGAGTAGGCAGGAGCTGAACTCACAAGCTTGGGCAGGGAACTGTCAAAGTGATGAAGGGCTGCCTGGTCCATGAGGCCGGATCAGGAATGGCCGGGGAGTCGAGAACAGCCTGAGGAGGCTGGGAGTGGGGCCGGGGGGCCGGGCAGCTGTCAGACAGGCTCTGGTCTGCGTAGAGGAGTAGGAGCAGGAGAACTGTTCGTTGCAGTAAATCCGCATGTGTCAAATCTAGGTGTTTGCAAAAAAAAGTTGTCATTTTAGGTGCACGGCATCAATAAAAGCCTCTAAAAAGCTCAGGCTGCTGCTGCCTCGATCCGTCTGCCTGCCCCCACATCTGTGTGTGCAGGCAGAGAGCTGGGACCGTGGGCTGGGACGATGCCGGCGCGTCGGGAGCGGGACTTTTGTTAGCTCAGGCGGTGCTTCAGCAACAGATTTTCACACGTGGGCTCAGTCCATCAGAAAACACAGCCAAGGAAAATAACAACGAGCTTTGCCGAGTTAAATTTGCTAAAGGTGGCGATCCAGGGAGCAGAAGCGGTGCATGAAGTGGGAATGGGGGATTGTTTTCTGCAAAGGTGGGAACTGTCAGTAGATGGGCAAGGAAGAGTGGGAGCGTGGGGGCCAAACCCAGCTGCAGTGGGGAAAGGGGGAGCTGGGGTTTAGAGTGAGGAAGAGGGCTCAGTGTAGAAGGCTGCCCCAAAAAGTAAGGCCTAAGGAGAGGCTTCGGTGCTAGACCTGTGCTGCAGGAGTCTCCGGGGCACGGTTGGCACGTGCCCTTTGTGTTGTCTCTGCCCTTGCTTTGTGAGAGGACACCGAGTGGTAGATTGAGGGGGAATGACTGCTGGAGCGATGCTGCGGGGATACCTGGAGTAACGGCTGCTGTCTCGCCTTGCCCCCAGGTTCAGACAGATACCTCGGGTCTCGAGACATCTCGCGGCTGAGCAGCCGCGACCCCTCGTCCTGGACGGTGGAGGAGGTGATGCAGTTCATACGGGAGTCGGATCCACAGCTGGGACCCCACGCTGACCTCTTTCGAAAACATGTGAGTATGGATGTGTGTGTGTGTGTGTGTGTGTGTACACGTGTGTTGTGTGTGGGAGGGGGCAGATCGTCACACAAGGAAAATCTGGGACAGGCAGAGTGGCAGCGCTTTGGACCCGCTGGAGTTTTGTGCTAAGAAAAACGTACTGATAAATCCTGCTCGCATTGTGTTCAGGCCACCGCAGCCCAGCTAACGGAGCGCGTACAGAGCGCTCAACTCTCGGCTGGATTTGAACCCTAGTGCTGAAAACACAAGCCCCTGTTCGTCCTGGAATCTTAATATTCACCTCATAGCAAATTTCTCCTGGCAAGAAACATCTTCCAAGCAGAATTCCTTGAGTGTGTTGCTGCTAACCCCCTGGTTGCAATAAAAAAGGTCTCCTAAGGCTCTGGTTCTTGTGCGTGTCTTCAAGTGTAAAATAGCTGCAGACATACAGCACGGCGTTTGTACAACTAAAGCTACAAAAATCTTGGCAGCCTCACATCCTCATTCCTGCCACACAGTTTGTCTTCCCGCTGCCTTTTGATTAAGTCCATGTTATACCTGGTGGTGCTCGTGAAGTTACAAGACCAGTAGGAGAACATACCCGTCTTCCCCAGCAGGAGAGGCAGATGTGCTGGGCTGGGACAACACTCTCTTTTTTTTTTTTTTTTAAATTAGTTCTATTTTAGAACCACCATTAATTGAAAAATGTTTTAATTATGCAAGAGAGTGCTCACCTCTGCTAAGGGGTGGAAGTCCCCTGTATTGGCAGTCCTGAGGAAGAACTTGGCTTTCATCTGAAGAAGGGAGTAGCAGAACAAACCTGGTACTGGACAATACTGGAGATCTTACCAAGTGTGAGACATTGACATAGGACAGGATTTTCTGTTGTTTGAGGTTGTGATTTTTATTTTTCATTTATAAATCCATTAACATTTTCTTCATGGAAACCTGTGCTCAGCAAAGTTCTGGGCCAGATCAAGGAAAGGAGTGTTGCAAGGGACGGGAAAACTTCCATTTGCAGGTGCTAAGTGCAAAGCTGCTCTGCGGTTATTTCAGTCTTTGTGATCCCTCCCCTCCTCAGCCTCAGTGAGGGACACATCAGCTTCAGTTGTGAAGCAACAGATACTTTTAAAAGCTGTGATGCTCCACCGCTGCTCTACCAGCTGCTGGGACTTTGCTTAGACACTCCAGAAATCTGCTTTGTGTGCAGTGATGCTCTCTGGGTTTACAGGGTTTGGTCCTTGCCTCCTTCTTCAACCTTGACTTCAGGGCTGGGTGTGTCACGGCAGGGCTGCTCCAGGGCCAGTGTGTCCTCTACCAGGAGGTTCCTCCTGCAGTGGGATGACGATGCCCTTGAGTGAGACTGCTCCCTTGTGCTGCTCCTATCAGGGAAACCCCCCTCTTTCCCTTCCTCCTCACCTACCTTCGGGATTTTGTGACCAGTGGCACGTGGTGTTTATCACCCAGCAGATTTACCACCACCACGCGGGGTCTGGGCTGGACCCCTGTGCTGCAGCAGGGCAGGGTGAGGCTCTGCAGAGAGACCTGGGCAGGCTGGAGCCATGGGCTGAGCCCAACTGGGGGAGTTTCACTGAGGGCAAATGCCGGGGGCTGCCCTTGGGCCACAACAACCCCCAGCAGGGCTACAGGCCTGGGGAGGAGTGGCTGGAGAGCTGCCAGTCAGAGAGGGACTGGGGGGTTTGAGAATGAGCCAGCAGTGTGCCCAGGGGGCCAAGAAGGCCAATGGCATCCTGGCTTGTGTCAGCACTGGCGTGGCCAGCAGGGACAGGGAAGGGATCTGAGCCCTGGGCTCGGCACTGGTGAGGCTGCCCCTCGAGGAGTGGGTTCAGTTTTTGGGCCCCTCACCCCAAAAAGGTCATTGAATGACTCGAGCGTGGCCAGAGAAGGGCAACGGAGCTGGGGCAGGGTCTGGAGCACAGGTCTGCTGGGGAGCGGCTGGGGGAACTGGGGGGGTTCAGTCTGGAGAAGAGGAGGCTGAGGGGAGACCTCCTGGCCCTCTGCAACTCCCTGCCAGGAGGGGGCAGAGAGGGGGGATGAGTCTCTGGAGCCAAGGCCCCAGCGCCAGGCCCCGAGGGAATGGCCTCAAGCTGCCCAGGGCAGGGTCAGGCTGGCTCTGAGGAAGGATTTCTGTGCAGAAGGGGCTGTTGGGCGTTGGAATGGGCTGCCCAGGGCAGGGGGGAGTCCCCGGGATCCCTGGAGGGGTTGAAGAGTCGGGCTGAGCCAGCGCTGAGGGATCTGGGGGAGTTGGGAACGGTCAGGGGGAGGGTCATGGTTGGGCTGGAGGAGCTTCAAGGGCTTTTCCAACTGAGATGATTCTGGGATTCTGTGGGACATGGGGACACCTGCGCCAGGACGCTGCAGCGATGCACAGCCCTGCCCCACTGCCGGGCAGTGCTCACCCACCAGCCGTGTGGCTTCGCTGGCGGCATTTCAGGCCCGTGTGCTCAGCAGTCAGGGTTAGGGCTCACAGGTGCACTCACGAGTGCTGTTGTTTTTCCCCACTTCCAGGAGATCGACGGGAAAGCCCTGCTCTTGCTGCGGAGTGACATGATGATGAAGTACATGGGGCTGAAGCTGGGGCCAGCCCTGAAGCTCACTTACCACATCGACAAGCTAAAGCAAGGCAAATTCTGAGAGGACACTTGGCAGGGCGGATCCTGGAAGCTCCGCTCCTGGCCATCCATCCCCACGCTCGCCTGCCGACAGGTACGCATGCACACACACCCATTCACGCCGCAGATGGACACCTCGCCGACGCCCCGGCCCCGCCGCAGGGCTCCAGCCGCCCGCCCGCCCCTGCGCCAGCGGCCAGGCCCCGCGCCACTCGGGAGGGGGCTGGCGCACGGCCGGCCCCGGGGCTTCGCACCGGACTCGAGTCGTGGGCGGCCTGTTGGAAGCGGAGGGTCTCTCCCTGCTGCCCAGCCAGCGTTTCTCCGCGGGCTCCCAGTCCGGCCTCCCCGGGATGGAGCAGCGGCTCTGAGCAGAGCCCGCGGGCACGGGGCTCCTCTCCCTCTCGCCGGGGCTCGTGCGCTCCCAGCCTAGCCTGCACAGGGCGGCCCTTGGCTCCTGTCCCCTCGCAGGGGCGGGGGGCTGGGGGGGCTGGATGCTCCGGCTGCCAGGGGGACGGTGCCCCCGCCCCGTGCTCGGCCCCTGTAGCACCGTGGCAAGCTCAGAGCAACCGCCCCCGTCCCTGTCTTCCACGCCTGGGGGAGCCCAGCCGCCTGGCCCACTCGCCTCCCGAGCTCTGCCTGCCCCTCAGCTTCTGGCCTTCCTCCAGCTGGGGACGCTGGGCCGGGGACGGAGCCCTTTGTATTTATTTCTGACTGGGGGGGCTGCGTGCCACCACACGGTGCTGCCCAGGAGTGTGGAGCGAGCAGTGGGCGAGCTGAGGAGCGTGGCTGGGTCTGGCGTGCCCGTGGCCAGGATGGGCCTGGGTCGGCGTCAGAGGCTGGCTGGATGCTGCAGGACTTCACTGATCCTTCTGTCTTGTTTTGTTTTTTTTTTTTGAGGGCTTTTTTTAATTTTTTTTTTTTATATATATAAGGAGTTATCTGTTTAAAATGAGGAAATGATTTTTCTACCTGTTGTTACACTTGCAACTCTTGGAGATTTTTCAGCCAGAGATGCAAAGGTTCGTCTTCCCAGGGGCCCTCCCAGCCCTCTGGCGTTTCGGTCCGTCCCAGCTCAGCGTGTGCGAGAGGGTGTTGGGTCTGGCAGGTCAGAGGATCCCCCCGCGGGGTGACCTGTCCCTGCGCTGCTCTTCCTGAAAGGGCTTGGCCCTACCCGATGGCACCTGTTTGTTTCAGACAGTCTAATGTATTTATTTTTGATGGCACTTGAGCGGTAACCTGCTGTCCCAGACGCGTTACTGCAGCTGCGAGGGGCGCAGGGGAGCGCTCCCCCTCCCTGCCCCCGTGTCCCCGCCGTGTCCCCGGGGCTGCAGCTGCGGGGCTCAGGGCTGCCCGAGGGGACGGGGGCTGCGCCTGCCCGGCCTGAGGCAAGCTGGGGAAGGGCTGGCGGGGGCAGGCGAGGGCTGTCCCAGGCCTGTGCTCCCGCAGGCGCTTCCCTTCTGCGGTGACCAAGGGGCTGGGCCGGGGCTCCCCACGGCAAGCACTTCTTCCCTCTCCTGCCTTTAGCTCACCCTCCGCTTCCAGAGCAGCGGCTCCCACCCTCATCCCTGCCACCCGCGAGGCCCTGGCCAGCAGCAGAATGGGCCCCCGTGCTGAATAACCCTCCAGTCTCTTGCACTGGGTCAGGTTTACCCCTAAGGGGAAAAGTTGCAAAAAAAAAAAAACAAAAAAACCAAACCAAACCCAAACCCCAAAGTAATAAAAAGGCTTTTTGTTATACAGCGATGTCTGTGCTGCAGTCCCTGCCGCTGCACCAGTGTGGTCGGGGGGAGGTGGGGCTCTGGCCACTCGCAGAGCCCCGTCGCTCACAGCGGCGGCCCTGGGACCCCTCATTTTTACCTGACGCTGGCCCGCTGCAGACAGGTCCCCGTGCGGGGTCAGCCAGTGCTTTCCTCTGCACTTATTTTACGTTGATTTGTTTATAAATAAAAGGATAACTAAGTTCCTCCCCGCTGGTTGTGTGTGCAGTGACAGGAGCGCTTGGCCGGGCCCCTGGCAGCGTCTCCCCATGGGTGCCCGCTGTGAGGGGAGCGTGGGGACAGGGAGAGGGGTGTTGCTACAGGACAACCCCCTGGCTGCCCCTGCCCTGCTCCTCCGCTGCTGCGTGTGGGAGCGCTGGGCCACGCCTGGGCTGAGAAAAACAGAATGACACAAGCGGGCTGGTGCCGTGGTGAGGGAGGGCTCCTCCATCAGCTTCCGCCCCGTCCCGCTCAGCCCCTCGGCCGCCCCCAGGCTCCTGCTCTGCAGCTCAGAAGCCTCAAGCGCTGCCTGGTCCCGTCGGAAGCCGCTGTTCGCTCTCTCGGGGAGGTTTTTCCCAGGAGCGCCCTGTGCGCTGCAGCACGGCCGGCACTGCACGGCCCCCGCGCTGGCTCCTCGGGCAGCACCGGGGCCTGGCGCGGGCAGAGGCTGCCGCAGTTCTCTGGAGCTTGTGGGGGGTGTTGGGGCGGGGAGCACCCCCGGCTGGAGCCCCTGCACCCATCGCTCTGCAAACACCCCTCAAATCCGCACATCTGCCCTGAGGCGGGTGCCCGCGGGTGGGCAAAGGCCCCTCAGGGCCAGACAGCGGGCACAAGGCGGGGAGGGGGGCACAGCTGGGCTGAGCCCTCCCACACTGCTCACCAACAGACCCCGCGCAGGGACCCCACGGGGAGGGGGCTGGTGGCAGGGGCTGGGCAACGTGGCGGGGCCAGAGACCCGGGGGCCCAGTCAGGCCCCACCCTGTGCATGGGGCACCTGCCGGGGTGCTCTGTGTGTGCCCCCCAGCAGCGCTGGGCCCCCCCGTGGCACCGCGGCGAGGCGGTGGTGGAGCCCGGATGGGTCTCGCCCTCATCTGCAGCGAGATGGGCTTTGGGTCGTGGCGGAGGTGCGGGAGCAGCGTGTGACAGTTCCACCTGTGACAGTTCCACGTGGCAAAGGGAGGGGCGGGAGGGACCCAGCCCCGGGGGGGGCAGTGGGGGGGTGGGGGGGGTGTGTGTGCTCCTGGCCCGTCCTGGAGGTCCAGCACCAGCTGAGGTGGGAGAAGCACCCCAGGTCTCTTCTGCAGCCGTGGGGCTCACGGGGCACCCCAGGACCTCTCACCCCTCGGACTCAGCAGTGGGGGGTCCCAGCCCGGGCCAGCAGCCAGCCCTGTCCCCCCACAGCCACCATCACCCCAGGGACAGCGGGGGGGGAGCATGTCCCTGCCCACGGCCCCATGGCAGCAGAGCCGGGGCGGGGGCTGGAAGGGGCTGAGGTGCCTCAGCCAGGTCCCACAGCAACCGGCCAAGCCCACGGAGACCCCTTCTGTTTGTAAAATTTCACTGCATCTTCCTTTAACTTCGAATGCTCGTTCCTGCTGAGGCTGAACCGCAGCAGCTCAGGGTGGGCATCAGGCAGAAAACGCCTTTTTTTTTTTTTTTTTTTTTTTGCACTGGAGTGCCTGGGCGCTCCATCCCCGGGCAGCAGAGCCCAGCCTGTGGCACCACCCAGCTCAAACTGGGGTTCCCCTGCGCTGCAGAGGCTGCAGGCTCAGTCCCAGGTTTCTCCACTGCCAGGGGGAAGCCCCAGAATTTCAGCCAGACTTTGGAAGTATGTGTCTAAAACCCACTGCAAATACAGCTAAAAAACTTTTTCTAGCTTACACTGGATTAATTTAAAATCAGTGACTAGACTTCAGTCCTTTTCCTCCCTCTGAGCTACGGAAGCAATAGAGCAAGCTCTTGGCTAGTTACTCATTTTATTACAAATAAGCATTTGATGACCAAGTCAGTTGCACAGTTTTGGCCAAAACAAAAACATTTCAGGAGAAAGAAAACAAAATTGTGCGGCAGATAAGGAGTGATCTCAGGGGGCTGGAGGACCAGGCAGGTCCTGGGCAGGGTTTGCTCAGGACAGAGCAGCCCCACTCAGTTACCGCTTTGGCAGAACTGTTAGAATTGGCACACACAAAGAATGCTCGAAGCTTTCTGGGCTAAAAACAGCTTTACAGTGTATATTGAAAATAATTGAGGAATAAAGCAAGAGGGGCTGTAGAAAAGATCATTTAAGATGAGACACGACAGTGTTTGAGTTTTGCATGGGATGAGATGGGAGTTAGTACTCAGCCAGGCTAGAGACGTGCAGCTTTCTCCGAACTTTAATGAAGAGTTCTGAACGTACATTTCAGACAACTTGAGACACTTTCTTCCTTTCCTCTAAATTACCAAAGACCAAAAACTCTGTCGCTTCCACTGCAGCAAGAGGCAGGGGGGCGGGGGAAAAAGGCAAGTGCGTTTCCCGTCCCAGAACTGCAAAGCCGAGCTGCTCACGGTGGGGCAGCGCAGAGCCACGGAGGAAACCGAGTGACAGCGTGGGCAAACGGCAAAGCCCCCCCTCAGGAAACAGCACTTGGGTGCTGCATCGGGCGGGGGACAGCGGGTCTGCTGCGTGAGAAGGCAACGGGAGGGGAGGGAGGGCGGGCGGGCGGGCTGGCTCCACTTCACCAACCGGAGCACGGCGAGCCGCCCGGTCCGAGGCAAAGCACAACGGGAGCTGTTCGAGGCAGCATCTGAAAGTAGTTCACTTTTCTGTACCTCCCCCTTGATGCAAGGAGTTGAAATTTCCCAGCCCAAGAAGCAGCACCAGCAGACACTGGCATGGAAAGGGCTAACAGTTACGCCTCATTTCAGGCAACAATGGGCCTTCCTGACAGTTTTGGTTTTTGGTTTTTTTTGTGTTTTTTTCACATGATCCAAGTTCATTGCATCCCTGCAGCGTGACATATCACAGTTAGAGCAGATCATGTTCCAGATTAACTCTATTCCAGGAAGACTTTCCTGGTTAAAAGTTCATTGCCGGCAATGAATGCACCAAGAGTACCAGACATTTTTAAATTCTACTGAAAAAAAACAAAAAAAGAACAAAACATACCCCCCCCCACCCCTGCCACAAAAAAAAAAAAAAAAAAAAGACCAGACTGCATAAAGCTGAACAGCCTCATTCTCTGCAGCACAGCACGGCTCAAGAACTGAGCAAGCCCCCAGACTCTAGTGTCATCCACGTCATTTCCCCAGTTGCAATTTCCTGCTGAAGGAGCAAAGGCAGGAGGAAGCCCCTCGACTGTGTCCACGATCCCACCTGCTGCCAGCGTGAGGGGCACTGGGACGGAGCTGGGCAGCTGGATTCTCCCCAGCACAGCAAGTCCCACACCCTAACCTGCTTTTTATCTCCAAGATGGTGCTAAGTGAATAAAGTTGAGGTGCATGTGCTGCGATGAGCTCTCCTCAGAAATACAGAATCTATGCAGAAAATAAAGGACAGATGTGAAGAAATAAAGGGACAGGATTTCATAATGAAAATTATAAAACCATAACTTAAGAAAGCCCAAAGCTGACAGTGTTCAAGCTATTGCTGTAAGAATGCCTGGAAAATCTAATGAAGACTCTTCTCTTCAGTGAAGACACATCTGGAGAAAGAGAGAAAGGAAAGGAGCAGAATTACTGACAGCGAAGAGAACAGGCTGGAATTGCACAGCACACTGAAGTCTGAGTCCCACGTGCATCACTCCAGACAAGCACACCTGGGACCCGACAGCACTCCCCTCCCCAGGAGAAAAGGTGTCTGCTGGTTTTATAGGGGCTCTATGGCAACATTAAGAGCAGTGTATTACACCCCTGAGACAGCAAGTTCCTTCTAAAAGCCAACATTTAAATGAAATGTAGGCAGTGAGCACTAAACTAAGAATTAACTTCATGCACTGCCCGTGGCTGGTCCCAAAGGAAAATCTTCACCACGATGTGGCTGTCAGGAGACACATCACCACGATGTGGCTGTCAGGAGAGCTGAGCTGCGCCGTGTGCCGGCAGGCCCTTGGCACACAGGGCACACGCTGCCGTGCCACTGTCACCTCCCCTACACTTTCTTCACTCGGGGACAGCCCCCGAGGCTCTGGGCATTGCGCGGCACCAGGCTTGCACGGGGTGCTGGCAGCCAGCCCAAGGCTCAGAGTCCCTTCAGGAGAAGTTACAGAGGGTTCTTCAGCTTTCAGTCTGCTACTGTGTCAGCCCTGAACGGCCCCACACCAGCGACCCCGGGTACCTTCAGCACCACAAAGGCCCCGTCCCACAACCAGGGAGGGAAGCAGTCCTGTGCCAGGCCCGGGCTAACCCTCCTCCTGGCTCCAGTTAACCGGGAGAGCGTCTGTTAGGAGAAGGAAACGGGGAGGGGGGAAGGAGTTGGACATCTGAGGTCCCCTGGCATTTAGAAATAAGCCCCTGCTCTCAGCCCACAGGCATGTGCACAGATGCTGCTTAACTTCTCCAAAAACACCACAGCAACCAGGCAGAGCAGTGGGAGGAAGCGTTACATCCATAATCACCCACCACACAAAGGGAGAATGCATTTAAAAATTAAGTAACTTTTTGCTGGTGAATGGGAGGTTTTAGTGCCCCCCTCCAGGACTGGATTATATACATCCAATTTTCACATCCATGTTACATCTGCAGCAGCTTTTACAATTTGACAGAGAAACTTGCTGTCTCAAGAGACGAGGGAGAATTGGCTATTTCAAAAGTGTTCTTTGACAAAGGTGAGAGATTGTTCCCAAAATAATAAACTTTCCAAATCCAGTAACCCCTTGCTCAGCTTTGCCTCCATGTTCAGGAACATGTGCTACATTTGTGCTTTGTTTCTTTATTTGAATTTAATCTCAAACTCCCACATGTATTTTTATACTTTATTATGTGTCAATTTGCTAAGGAAACACCCGCCCCCATCTGTTACACAGACACGAGGTATTCTGCATCCCTCGGCACAGCTGGAACACGTGTGTGAGCACCAGCACTGCTCTGCCTGTGTTCTACCAACTGATGTGAAACATTCAGATACCAGGAGGAAAGACTGGGCAAGGAATTTTTTCCATAAGGAAAGAGGTTGAGGTCATTAAAAGTTACCAGGAATCAGTCATGATTTACTGATGGAAACTTCAGCTCTGTTATCTCCAAGTCAGGTGAGCTGCTGCCACTTCTATCGCTGTAGGTGTCCCTGTACAATTCAGAAAGATTTTGTTTTACGGAGCACAAGTGCTTTATAGACCAAGATTTGCACCAGCAATTAGTGGGGTTTGGTAGCAAGTGCTGCTAGCTGAAGTTGAAAAGCAGAGCACACAGAATTCCTAGTGTAGCTCTCCCTTTGGGAACAGGGCTGAGTCATCTCCAATTTTAAGATTTGTGAATTAAAATGATTATACATATAATAGTCATTTTATAAGGCAAAGTTATTCTAACTGAAATTCATTAAGCAGGAAATAGGAGGCTGGTTAACCACCCATAAGCCGTTCTATTTCAGCTTCCCAGAACCAGCTGATTGCCTTTAATCCATTAAACAGCTTTCTCAGATCACAGAATGATTCTGATCGAAGGGACCTCAGGCCAGTTACACCACAGGCGCAGCCACCAGATCAGACACGGCTGCTCAGGGCTTCATCCAGCCTCATTCTGAAATCCTCCACGGACAGAGACTTGCACCAGCGCGTGACTGATCTAATGGTGAAGGAGATTTTCCTTATATCCAGTCGGAACCTCTCATTTCAATTTATGTCCGTTGTGTCTCATCCTCCCACCATGCACTTCTGCAAAGATCCTGTTTTCATCTCCTTGATAACATTTTTGTAGGTGCTGTCAGGCTGCTCTTAGGTCCCCAACAAGTCACCCTTCCCCATGCTAAACAAGCCTGGCTCCTTCGGCCTCCACTCACTGGGTAAGCACTCCAACCTCCTGACCTTCTCCACTAAACTCTCCAATTTGTACTAGTGACCCCAAACTGCCCAGAACAGTCTAGATGTGGTCTAACAAATGCCCAGTAAAGAGACACAATCACTCCTCTCCATCTACTGGCGGTGCCCTTACTCCTCCAGCCCAGGATGCTGCTGCCTTCCTCTGCTGCCACACACTTCAGTCTGCTCTTCACCAGGACCTCCCCAGCCTGTCACTCCAAGGGGTTCCTAGATGAAGGACTCTGCATTCGTCCTTGTTAAGCCTCATCAGGTTCCTGGGGGCCCACTCCTCCAGCCCAGGTCTCTCCCAACAGTGGTTGGGACCTCTAGTGCAGAGCCCGTTCCCCCTCGTTTGGTGTCACAGCAAAACCCACCAGGGTGCAAAGATGAGACTAACCTGAAAACATGGTGAGAGCTACAAGGGCACAGGAATATAAGGGGAGCACAGGATGGGCTGTAACTGCCACCAGTATTTTCAGATTATACACTAACCATGAAACAATTTGTGACCACAATCACAGAACCACAGAATCCCAGACTGGACGGGGCCTCAAGGGCCATCTGGTCCAACCTTTGTTGGCAAAAGCACGGTCTAGACAAGATGGCCCAGCACCTGTCCAGCTGAATCTTAGAAATGTCCAAGGTTGGGGAATCCACCACTGCCCTGGGGAGATTATTCCAGTGGCTGATTGGTCTCATTGTGAAAAATTTTCCTCTTGTATCCAACTGGAATCTCCCCAGGAATAACTTGCATCCATCACCCTTCATTTTTTCCACGTGATTCCTTGTAAAACAGGCAGCCTTCATTCTCTTTATAGCCACCCTTTAAATACTGGAACATGGCACTTAAAAAGACTCCAAGAGCAGCTAATACTAACTTAGGATGCTGCAGTGCAGAGGAAACTTCAGCTCCTCTGCTCTAAGAAGCTATTTCAAACTCAAATATGCAAAAGCAGGAAATTAAAATATCCCTCAACCCTTGGAAGCTCTGAAATGAGGGATCTTCACAAAAACTCCCTTCAGAGCAGATCAGTCAAAGCACAACTGACAGCCGTTCTCCAGACATCGACACAGGAGCTCCTGTGGTGCAGCTGCATTGCAGCTCGACCCAGAAAGGCCAACACTTTCTTTTTTGCATTGCTTTAGTTTAATACAGTCACTGCTATTTCTCTTTTACATTTAGCTTGAAGTCTTTTGTTTAGTGTGTGTTAGCACTTCACCTACACAAGCAAATCCCCTTCATTCTCCTCTATAAGGAGAAAAATGCGTCACTACCAAAGTGATGTTTATTTGTTGCATATTACCACAACTGCTGAGCAGAACTGCAGGGCATTAGGGAGCAGCAGAAGAAAGCAAATGCACCATTAAGTCTACCCAAAACATGAGCTGCTTTGCAAACTGAGACAAAAGAAAGCTTAAGTCAGCAGACGAAAAAAAAGAAGCTACAACCACCAGGGCCCATTCTTTAAACCAGCAACAGGAACATGTTTTTTAAGGACCAACCCTGTACCTAGGACTTGTACAAGGAATGTGGGGAAAATCTCCCCTGACCGAGAAGAGCAGGCCCAGCCGCAGTTTCCCCAGACACCTCTGACACCACCAGACTGCAGTTACTGTCCCTGGAGTCAGGCCCTCACTGCAGGACAGTTCTATGGCACTACAGTCAATCTTAAAATGTGATCAAAGAAAACATGGAAAGAGGAGGTGCTGAAAATACCCCCTATTTACCCCACAGTACCTCTGAGCCAAGAGGATTCTCAGATTTATCCCGTAGGAAGAAGTACTGCCCAAGTTCTGACCAGTGTCTTCCTCCAGCCTACCTGGGGGAGAGCCTGCAGCCCTTCTGTAGATAATGTGTGAGTCTTCCTGCAGATGCCAAGAGGAGGCCAAAGTATGGGGGAGATGGCTTAATTGGTCTGGAGAGGAATTCAGGGTGATACTGAACACCAACGAAGAAAGGATGCTCTAAGAGGAAGAAACAGAAAATATTAATGTCAAGTCTCTTAAGCCTGTGGCAAAACTGCAGTTGAAAGTGCTGATCATGTCGAAGCCCTGAGGATGGGGAAGAAGTGTCATTTCTATCCTGCCTTTTGTCCCTAAATGGACAGGCACATGGGATTCTTTTTCTAGTGTAATTTTATGGATGGAATCATTCTGAGAGAGCCTGGACTGGTCCCACACAAAAACCTGCTTGGTTACCCTCCAAACACTTTCCTTTGTAAATACCTACACCCACAAACTAACTGCTGAAGTACTCACCTTCCAACTCAACCACTTCCATTCGCTCTCCCTCCTCATCCTGGCCTACAAACTTCAAACCCTGCTCTTCAAAACACTTTTTCAATTCTGGATTGACCTAGAAGACCAGAAGCAAGAAAACTCATGATCTCTTGTGTTTGGATTACATAGGAAAAGCTCAATACCTACAACAGCATTTTTACCTCAAATCTGTGTCTATGTCTCTCTTCCAAGAAATCATGATCCCCGTACAGCTTCCCTACACCAAAAGGAAGACACTTCTTAGAGCAAATGCCAAACAGTTCACATGATGCCAAGTTTTAGCAGGTTTCTATGAATAGCATCCATCAGAACTTGCCCCTTCTAGAAGAGACCAAATGCCTTGTTCTCCATTTCACTGCTAGAACAAAGTCTGCAAACACCCATCATTCAAGGATGCTTTAACATTCCCAGGTCTCACTTCCCCAGATGTGCACCACGCATGCACATCACTCCCAGGAAACACTTCCAAAAGAGGTGAGCAATGCCTTACTCATGATTGAATTCTTGGTTTGGAAGAGTGTCCTCCTCTTGCCAAGCCTCATGGTCCCACCCATTTGCCCAGGATTATGTTCTGGCATGTCTATGACCTGCAGAAAGCATTCAGAGAGGAAGGTGAGACTGAGGGAGTCCCAGGCAGAGTCTGAAACATTAACAAGGGGAAAAAGCCAACATCATAGAGAAAACAGGCAAACCAGCCCAAGGAACATTGTCTTGACAAGGTAGACTAACAAAACTAGGAGAAGTTACTCTAGTAAAGGCTGTACACAACTTATGGCAGGTTTGCAGGTATTCAGGAAGCTTTGGCATTGGAAATGGTCTCAGCCAAAGCCTACAGAGATCCCATGCACCAACACTGTGATATTTACTGAACTGTTAAACAAGCAGGTTTACAGAAACAAAACCCCCAAATCAGAATCACTTATACTCTGATAAATAACTTCATAAACGGTTTTTTCTAAAAACTTTTTCCTTTTGAGTAGCATTTTACATTATAGCAGAAGCCAATCATGATGGTAGACCCTGGACGAGGCACGTAGAGCCTGCAGTCTAAGGACAGGTTAAAAAAAATTTCTCTACAAATGTTTCAAGGAATTCGTGTCTGTCTATGTTAATTTCTGAGATCATAATTAAACAGTTAGGCAGCGGATATCACCAAATCTTTAACATTTACTCTGTGAAATCAGTTAGCTTTCAAACTGCCCTTTAAGAACCTTCTACCTCTTCAAAAACAGCTTGTTTTATGAAAAAGTGTAATTAAAAGTAAAAAAAAAAAAGTATCAGTGTTTCACCTATAGTAAGCACTGCAATCTTTTATGAAGCAGTGACTGCCATACAGTGAACTAGGCAAAGACTTTCTTTTCAGATTAGTAAATGATGGAAAACAGACTTAAAAGCCACAAGACATCATAATCCAAGCTCTTAACTGTACCAACACGTATGTGCAGAGAAGTCTAGCACGGTGAGGATATTACAAACAAGTCTCCATAAACTCACCACTGGATGAGCAGTTTTGGGATCAAATTCTGTCGAGTTAGCATCTGCAATGTAACGTTCATCAGTTAAAACACAAATTGCCTCACAGCACGACGTGCATTTCCAGGACCTCTCCCAGGTACAGCTGCGTCTCTGGCAAGCAGCAGCCTTACCCGTGCTGAGCCACTCGCCGGCACGGAGCTGCCAGCTCACCCCGGCAGCAGGAACAGGGCTCTCAGCACTGCGTGATGCCAATTGCTGTGGCTGCCTGGAGGCTGCCACTTTAGGGCAACCAGCGAGTGCGGTCGGTGATGAAAGTGAGGGTCATTCAGGAAAAGCTTCAACAGCTTAGAATACTTTAAATAAAGCAAAGGAGGGGGAAGGGAGCAGGAGTACTCTGAGAAACACATTTTCCCCTCACTACTGGTAAGAAACTAAATTTAGCACTCTGTAAAGGGCGTTTTGACAACAGGGACCTGGTGAATTCAAGCAGTGGAGCCCAGAAAGCAATTCAATCCAGTGAAGTACGTGCAACTGCCTGGTCAGCTGGAATGCCTTTTGGTCTTCGCACCCACTGTCTGTAATGGGAGTTTAGGATGTCCAGCACACACAGGCACAGCTGCACCAAGGTGTTTTATTCAGGAGCTGAACATCACTCTAAGCAACAGAAAGTTTTCTGTCCTTATAAGCATGTCTTACTCCACTGATTATTATTTGAATAGGATAATGAAATTGTCTTTTTCCTTTGAATTAGCAAAGAAGATAGGAAATTTTGCAGCCTAAGAAAAAAAGTTAAATCTACCTACCAATGAAAAATTTAAAATTGCAGGTGTTACTCAAGCAATCAAAGAAATGACCAAAACCCAGGAAGGGTTTTGTACAATTACCTTGCCAACCAAGAACACTGCGTGCAAACTCCACAACTGCTAACTGCATTCCCAAACAAACTCCTGCAGAAGGCAGAACACAGATCAGGTCAGGACAAGGAACACTGTGCCCGTGTTGCAAAGCAACACACCTTCACAGAGCAGTCCCGAGTCAGAGGAAAACCTGGCTGAGACAGACCTTTGACTTGGATTTAAGGGTCTGTTCATGCTGTACCAAGTAGTTCTGAGTTACTCCACCCCTCCCTTCCCTACCCATTCTGCTCACAAAACATTTCCAGTCTCTCACTATGTCCATTAAATGCAGTCAAGTATTTTTTTGTGCCAAGATCACCACAGCCTCCTCTGAGACTCCCACCCCCTCATTACAGAGATTCCTCGTCGTCACATCCCAGCCACCTCCGACCATTTCAGATCTAACTCCAGATGACAGCTCTATTACCCAGTTGGCCTTCCTCAACAAGTTATCTTCAAAATTGTACATTCTAGATACTAATGAAAATCAGTAAAGTTCTTGCCACAGACCAGTTAGGCTGTTATTCAACTTCCTCCTTCTTATGCATGAAACACGTTTCTCACCTAAGAAGGGTTTTTTCTGTTTTCTTGCCCAGGAAATAGCTTGAATTTTGCCTTCTGTCCCTCGAACACCAAATCCACCAGGAACCAGAACTCCGCTGTATGAGGATGAAAAGATTCCAGTCACATGGGGCTCACCGTGATGCCCCCAACCACGTGCCACCTCTCTCCCATAAAATCCCATAATCTAGACTTGCAAGACCTCACTCCTGAAAAAGGCTTTAAAGTCCCCACATGCAAGGCCTGTCTGCAGCACAGTTTCCGTATGACCTCACATGAGCTGCCACATAAAACATCACAGAACTTTCAGAGAAACATTTTATAAATGCAAGTTTTACCTTCCCAAGAAATCCCCAGCACAAGGCATGCTGCAATACTAGAACAGTTCATGTTGTGTGACATCACCTGCTCTGCACCGAACACCTCAGCCAGGCAGGCCCATGCTGGGGAAGCCGCTGGCCACAGTGCCAGGTTGCCCCAGCCAGAGGCACAATGACACCAAATTCTGCAGGAGGTTCTTCACTCTCTTGTACCACCCAGGACCTGCCTCTGTGAGCCCCACTGCTTCTGGTTTTCTGGGCTAACTCTTGGCACTTCTCTGCATCCTAAAGCTTCTTCCCCTCTCACACATCTTCCTAAAGACTTTTATACCATGTTTACACCTTCCGTTCTCTCTCTTTGGCTTTAACAACCTTTGCCAGTACCTATCCTTTCCCCTTTTTGCCTCTCACTATTTCCCCACTAAGCCTGTGCACAGCCCCATCTGCACGATCACCTTCCCAGCTGGTGCCTTTCACAAACTCCCTCACTTATTTGACAATTCTCCATTTTACCTCTTAGCCTAAATTTCATTGAGAAGTATCTGGGGTAATGTCAGAGTGTGCTGGTACAGTGCCTAAGAAACAGTCTCCAGTGAGACTCTTAATTCCAAAACTGTCAATAGCAGCAAGTTTATCAGACAAGCTTCAAAGAAATGGCCAGAGTCTAAGAGTCTTACTCAGCACCACACAGCTTCTGCCATGCTTCATGGTATCGGACAGGTTCTTCCTGCAGAGTATCTGGCTCCAAGTCAGCAGAGTCAATATACTGGGAAGAAATCCAAAAAAGGGTGATGAGATACTGCTGCAGGAATGTACAGAGTCTCCTTAGTTCTCATTAAATTAAGATATCATCATTCCTCCTGGTTAACTCTGAATTTGTTTCCTACTGGATACCTGCTTGCTTTTTCTGGGCCGATTTCCTGGCTGCTACTCAGCAAAACTCCTTTCCCCCACTATCCTACTACCCATGCACAAACAGAAGCCATGGTTTTTCTACATTCCCTTCTCTGCAGCTCTGCTGTGATGTACGTTTAAGTCCGTAAGACCCGGACTCATTAAATGTAAAGTCTAAATGGAGCACAGGAAGATGGGAACACATGGCTATGCAGACAGAAACAATCATACAGCAAGAAAAAACTGAATCGCTATCTTATCAATATATGTCATTTCATCTTCAAAAGGGACTGAAGAACAAATAGGATATGGTGAAACACAGGCTGTTGTAATTAAAGGATGTTTTGACCAATGCTACAAATGGAAAAAACCTGCAAATTTTCCAGTTTCTCATCTTCAGGATTCCAGTATCTCTGAATTCCTGAATGTTCTGGCAGCCTGCTAACCCTTTTGAACAAAAAGACTTTTGTCTTTTTTTTTTTTTTTTTTAAAGGTTGGAATACTGCTAAACAGTTCTTTAAGCCAACATAAGATGTCCACACACAGGGCTCGCAGAGTCCATGACTCCCTTTCTGACCCACACCAATGCAGCTGTGATGGGAACTGCCCAAAGATGCGCACACACGGTTTACTCTTCACCAGCCTGACTTGTTTTCCTTTTCTTCTCTACTGCTTGTAAGTTGAAAGATAACGCAAAAATAGAACAGTGCTGTTACAAAGCAAGCACCTTGCTCCATGACTCGCTGGCATCATGAAATCACTGGACATTTAAAGTGTATATTTAAATGAAAGTAAAATTTTGGAAAACAGTACGTATTTCACCTCTTCAGAGCATCTAGCTACAGTCAAGACCCTTAAAAGCACCTCTGCAGCCACACCAGCATTAAAACCTTAATAAAGCCTGCAGCAGAAGCATCGTACAACCTGTGAGTACCACAAGGTTAACAGCAAGTCCTAAAAAAAGGATCACTTTCAACAACTGCCGGAGAAATTAAAGCAGAGAGTGCCCTCCTCAAACGGATCTACTGCTCTATCACAGTTCAGCAGGCAACACTAGGCACTGAAGAGTTCCCATCCATTACACAGACACCTTGTGTATCTTACAGGATGAACGGCTGGTTTGCTCTGAAGCTGGTTTATGCCTGACAACAGATGTTTTGATACCGTAATCCAAGGACAATTTTAAAGTTCACTGGCTGAATCAACTCTCCCTCACTGGCTGTGGGTTTGTGAAAAACTTAATTAAAATGGGTAGCACTGTAGGGGGAAGGAGGGGCGGGGGAGATTTTTTTTTTTTTTTTTTTTTTTACACAGACACACCCCCCAACGCTACCTTAATGTCAAGTTTGTGGTTGATAGCCAGTGCAGAATGCTCCAGTGCTTTAATGACAGATGCGTAGGAATCTGAAAACTTGGTGTATTTGCCAACAAGCGCTATGGAACATGTTTCAAGGAGACGGTCATACCTACACAAAGTCAAAACACAAGGGTCGCTTCATCATTAACAGAAAATGGGGGCAAGAATCACTTACATTCTGTTCAGCTTTTCAAGTAACAAGCAGTTGGGATCTTGAAAGTCTGTCCAACTAGAGAGATGATGACTTTGAAACAGATGACCTTTTATAATAATTATGACTTAAAAACATCAAAGCAAAATTAAATGAAAAAAAAAACAATGACAGAGAAAAACAGTTTCAGAAAGTCATGTATAAATTAACTCATCGCTCCTTATGTTGAGAAGCCATTTTGAGTAGATCCAACCTGTCTTTTCAGGAAGCTCTATTAAAAGCCTGCAGGGAGTCTCCTAACAGACTCTCTCTATTAGGAGAGAGGATCAAAGCACAACCCTGCATATGTTTACACTGTACAGCATCTTCCCACGCTGCTTCTGACTGAGTTCACTTCAGCAGCTAGAAATACAGAAAGGACTCTACAGTCCTAAGACTGTACTGCCTACACTTTCAATCCCCAGCACCTGGCAGCATGGGATTTACACAGCATTCTTGGCTCCAGCTACGAGATGGTTTAAAATTTATTTCAGAATTGCTAAATACCTTCAACTAAGCTGGTTACTGAGGGCTTTCCCCATCAAAAGGAAATGCTATTGACAGTGGTGGCTTGTGTCAGGCATAAAAATTAAAGGGAAACATCTAGATCCTGAAAATTAATTTCTTACACGGACAAATGTATTTAAGGCTGCAGAAAGGACTTGAATGCCAACTGAAAAAACTTAATTCACCATTTCCGCACGAACATGTAGTCTCTTCACCACAAGAAAAAACCATGTCCAAGGAGTTTCAGATAGAAGAGCTACAAAACAGTTGTTCCACTTGCTCGAAAGCATATTCAAAAGGTACATTTTTTATTGACACTCCTGATTACTCCCACATATGTCTACAAAAGGATTTCAACACTTTGTAATGTCACTGGGTTTTACTGTATGAAAAGGGAGGGCAGAACTGTCCACCTTTTAATTACTTCAAACTGGTTTTGACATAGACAGTACACACAAGGAACTCAGTAACATTATCTTACAGGATTTCATGAAGAAAGGCTGAGAGAGTTGGGGTTGTTCAGCCTGAAAAGAAGGCTCCAGGGAGACCTTATTGAGGCCTTTCAATACTTAAAGGGGACTTATAAGATGGAGACAAACTTTTTAGTAGGGCCTGAAGCAATAGGAGAAGAGGTAAGTTTTAAACTAAAAGAGGGTGTATTTAGACCAGATATAAGGAAGAAATTTTTAATGATGAAGGTGGTGAGACACTGGCACAGGCTGCCCAGAGAGGTGGTAGATGCCCCATCCCTGGAAACATTCAAGGTCAAGTTGGACGGGGCTCTGAGCAACCTGATCTAGTTGAAGATGTCTCTGCTCACTGCAGGGGGGTTGGACCAGATGAGCTTTAAAGGTCCCTTCCAACCTCAACCATTCTATGATTCTCATGTTGGAAGATTTATTTTTTTTTCAAAGTTAAACACCTAGGAAGCATTTTTATAGTAAAAAAGAAGAAAAAATTTTGAGCGTGTAAGAACATGAGGAACATGAAGTAACACTTGTCACCTCATAACCAATGACCAAGAAACTACTCTGGAGTCTTAACTCAACCTACGGCCAGCAGTGCAGCTCACCTGTCAGCCATTTCCTTCCATTTCATGAGCATCCTCCTGGGCTGCCTCTCAATGGGAAGGTCAAGCCTGTGTCTGAAGTAGTCAACAACTCCCTGCTCCTCTAACAACAGAGGAACCCGGTAGATAGAAGAGACATCATGAACACAGATGACCTGTTCATACAATATGAATGTCATTAAAACAGTGTGCCTGTGCAATTATTTTTAGACAGATATTCAGAGAGCTTCTATCTCCAGCAGACAACCCTATGACCACCTAAACTTCCAGGAGATAACATCTGGTGAACAACAACAACATATGAATAGCTTAATACTAGTTTGCACATACTTGAAAAGGTCATCCTTCAACACTTCCCAGGTACAACCTCACTGGAGCCCCCAGGGAAGGGCTCTAACATGATAACCTAACAGTAAGAAAGTCGGCTGCAACGCAAGTTATGTGAGTGGAAAGTTCAAAGAACACTTCAAAGAGACTTGTCCTGTGATACAGCCTTCTTGGTATTCCTCATCGAAACCACAGTTAAACTGCCCACAAACCCAGCTTCCCCATTTCCCTTTCTTAACCAGGGCTTCCAATTTGATTCAAGCCCAGGAAAATCTGAGATCTCAATATAGCAATAAATTTCACAGGGCATCCTTCAAACCCAGAATTAAACTATGAGCAAACAATTCTTAGGTTAATGGAGAATATCTCTGTCAAGAGTTCTAGTTCATTGAAATGGGCTTCCTCAGAAAAGGAACGATGACTCTGGACAACTGTCACCTGTCCATCAGGAATGAGACCGTACTTTAAGGATCAAAAACATACTGGCACAACTATTTTTAAATCCTCATTTCTCCTGACTCAAATGAAAGCAGAGTTCAACACTGCACCAGTAAAACCAGCTAGGCTGCAAGTTTTCCTCCTTTATAGTCAATAGCACTTACTTCTCAATTCAAGTGCAACTGCAGCCAGAGAAACAACTATGTAAAATGGCATTAAACTTCCTGGAAAGTGACTGACAAGAGCCAACTTACTTTCAATTCCTGGCCAGCAAGAAGTAGATACTGTACTGCTGACACATAAATATTATGGCCAGCTAATTCCGAATGTAACACTTGAAGCTGCAAGACTCAGTTTGATCTCGTTGTATAGGAGATTAATAAAAATGACTTGACAGAGCCTGGAATTGTGAAGTGATACTCAGTCTTCCACAAAAATACATAATTTTTCAAGCTCCAGCTGGATTGGAAATTGCTAATATTTAGCCTACAGACTGTTGGATCATTTTCCAAGATCCACCTCAACTCTGCAATGCAGAGTAGTCTCAGTGCAAAAAGAATGATGCTAACATGGAATTTTTGCATAACACATAACATTCAAGTGAAGCAATGCTTCTTTCAAATAGGATTTCAACTTTTCTGGCCAATCTCTCCTCATGAAGTCTCGGGCAGAAGAATAACGTTGTGAAAAGAGCAGTGTACAAAATACATTCATGTATCCTTTAAACCTCATGTTGGGCAACTACTCTTTGGCCTCTAAATACTGAAAAAGCTTATTCTTCTGTATTCACAGAAGGAATGTGGAAGGGTAATGAAGGTCAAAACCAGCTATTCAGAAAATACCTTGGATTCCATAGAATTCTCTAAGTCTACACTAACTACCTTATAAGAAAACCAGGGTGCTGGCATGAAAAAGACTATTTTTGCAGTGGTTACATGTGTAAGGAATGTAGGTAAGACAAAGCAGCAAATGAATTATGCAGCTAACAAGAGACACAGCTAGAACACAAAAACACTACACTCAGATAAAACTGCACTCAGCATTTGACAAACAGCTAGAATATTTATTGCAGAAGTGCAAACAGTAAGCTTTACCTGTTCTGGTTCAACATGACAGAACATGGAAATCTTTTCTTTTACTGAGGTATCCAGTGGAGTGGAGCACCTGCAAACAATCTAACAGAACAGCAACATCAAGATTGTGAAGCAAAGCAGAAGTACTCGGTCATTCACATAACAAACCTCTAGAAAAGCTGTCTTTGTGCAGTCTCCAGGACTTGAGAAAAAAACCCAACTCAATTTTTACTTGTTTATTACTAATATAAAAGAGGTCTCAACCTAAGCATTATTTAGACTAAGATATTGTTGCAACATGCCAGTACTGCATTTTTAAATTCAAAGCCATGCAGCAAAACTTACCAGATCTGGTGAGAGACCAAGACCTCTGAGTTCACGAACACTGTTTTGGGTGGGTTTAGTCTTCTGCTCTCCTGTAGAGCTTGGCTGGTCAGAGAAGAGGAGAAGTTGGTATATCAATTATGATGATACGTAGCAATGATTCAGGCTAAGAGGGACTCTCCACCCTATTCATCTTGTAAAAACTTTGACCCAGTTCTTAGACAATTACCATGAACTTTAAATACC
This sequence comes from Athene noctua, assembly GCF_965140245.1. Taxonomy (NCBI): domain Eukaryota; kingdom Metazoa; phylum Chordata; class Aves; order Strigiformes; family Strigidae; genus Athene; species Athene noctua. The sequence goes on from NC_134060.1 coordinate 7,766,248, forward strand.
CTTGTACACTATCCTTTTAATCTCAAAGACTGACAGAAACCAGCAGAAACCAGAGTTCAAGTCTGTACAGTAAGTAGGTATGCTTTACAGTGAGGGAAGGAGAGAGCAGAGATCCTAAGGTTTTGATCCACTGCTCCCTCCAAGTACCTAGTATTTTGTATTTCTAATTTTTTCTCTGTATATCACCTGCCCTGGACAGAAGGTGAAAGAAAGAGAGAAGGAAGAAAAGAACAAAGATTGATCTGTGCTCCAGTAACTATCAAGTTGCTGTCAAATCCAGTTCCAGAACATGGAATACTCATGCTCTCCAGTACTGTTAACACAACCACGGAAGAATTTTTTCAGCAATGACTCCTGCAGTAGAGACTTCTTTGTTTGGTTAAGACTGTAAATTGTCTCCAAAACCAGAGCAGATAATACAAATGAGGCTGTATCAGGATTATATGGCATAAAACACCTTCATATGCTTTTGATTATTAACTGGGGAGTTCACCCTATCTACTTGGCACATAAGGGTATTTTGTTTTCTTTGTGATTCCTAATTAACTGATTCTTATCATAGCACCACTTCATAATGCCTGTTTTTAGCTGAATCTCTGAACCAAGGGCAACTCAGATTGTTATGGCTGACATAGCAGTCAGACATGAGTCTATGAAATTACTGATAAAGATCAAAACACACATTAAAAATATTGTCTAGGGGAAAAAAACCACAACAGATTAGGTTTCAAAACACAGTATTATGTTTGGAAATTACAAAAGTAACCCAACCTATTTCATGAACTACAGCGAACGTAAATCTTGGGGGTGAGGGGGACAGCACAGGGGAACCACACAGCAACAGAAATATTAAAGAACCCCAGGAAGAGCTTGGAATATGTGCTTATTAGTAAGTCCAAATGGCTGTGAAGTCTGGCTGTATCATTGCATTTTATGTTAGCTCTGCAGAAGTGAAAGGCTACGCAAATGAAGGGAAACTGGAAGTTTTCAGCTCTAGAAAGCAAGTTTACCTGCAAAAGCTAGGAGACAGTGCCATAGAGAAAAAGATGGAAAACTGCATTTGCTGCAACTCCTAACTATTTATTACACATTTACACACTTTGAAAAGTTTCTGTTCACTTCTTGTGAACCTTTTCAAATACATAACCATATATTCTCTGCACTTCTTCCAGAAGTTTCTGTATGCAGAAATACAAATATAACTGTACCTATAGATAAGCATGTCAGAAACACATATTTAGAAAGCAAGTTTTGGATTGGGGAAGCCTCTGACCACCAAAACATTCTGGGGTCCTTACCTGGGGAACTAGACTGACATGAATGTTACAAAAATTCTCTCTTTTGGCTTTGAACTGGAACTGCCGGAAAGCTTCAATGAAAGGCATGCTTTCAATATCGCCTACTGTTCCGCCGAGCTAAGGAAGGCAAAGACATTTTAAATTAAAGTTAGTACCAAAACATCACCTCTGGAATTTGTATGATAATGCATATTAAAACAGACATAAAAGGACACTAAAGCACCTCCCCACCACCTCCCTCCAATCACCTAAAGCAGCATTAAAAATGATGCAAAAACAATCACCTAAAGCAGAATCACGGAAAGCACCAGGATTTGCCAGTTGTGTGTAATACTTCTGCAGCCTCCATCCAACCCTAACTATTATGTTACTTTATGATTTCCCCAAAAAGCCACAGGAAAAACATCTTCTCATATTGGCAGCACCTCTGCAGGAACATTAGCTTTACCTCTATTCTCTTTTCAGAGAAAAGATTTAGAGGTTAAAATTATAATTTATGAACATTAGGTGGCACTGAGAAGCAAAATTCCTGTTGAGTTTTAGTAACTACATAGAGTGGTTCTGGAGACAGGCAGGAACAGAGACAAGGCGTTCTCTGAAGCACTGACTTTCTCCCGTGCATTGGCAGATAGTGCCTCCTAGGGACTTCATGATCCAGGCTGGTGAATCCTGGAACAGGAACTGGCACGAGCTGCAGAGAGAGCCCGAAGTCACCCTGACCCGGGCACGGTGACAGGCTCCCTCTCTCCTGTATTAGCACATCCCGCCAGCCAGCTCAGCAGTCTCAGAGCCTTTGCCTTGCTCCCTCTCTCCTCTGGCAGCAGGACATCCCGTACAACCCAGAGGGAACAACACGGGGTTTGTCACCACTAACTTGGGGCATTCCCCTTTCCAGGTCTGTGCTTGAACTAGTCCCTTCAGGGCTCCCTTCACCAAGGAGGAAAGACAACTGTTTCCAGAGGGTGATTTACCCACCATCCCTCTATCCACTAAGGAAGAAGAGGGCACAGCATGATTAACTCAGACTTTGGCATATAAAGTTACAAGAGCTAAAACTCATTCTGTAGGCTAATTCACATTACACTAGAGAGAAAAGCATCTCAAAAATGTAACTGTCCAAGAACTAAGTCTTTCTACATGCAGATGCAGGCACAGAGCACTCAAAAGATGAGACTAAGTGAAGCTAACAACGGGGATTTTTAACCAACTCAACAACATGCAAAGTTGAACGTTACTGTAAAAAAAAAATACTATGCAAAATACACACATAGTTCAGTCTACACCATAAAAATATATAGTTTTGCTTCTTGTAAGAGCTACAAACCTCAATCACACAAACTTGGGGTTCAATGCCATCTTCATCTACAGGAATTCGTGCCTGCCTCATCACCCATTCTTGTATGGCATCAGTGATGTGGGGAACAACTGAAAAAGAAACCGAGGCAAGGGTTAAAGCACAACCCACGCACGTTTCTCCCTCTTACTCACTACAGAACAAATTATTGCAACTAGCCAGTGCTTCTTCCCATATGACTTCAGCATAGATTTGTGTCTTTAAAGAAATATGCATTTTTTTAAGTGATTATTCTTGGCTGTGATTTTCAAGAGAAGTGCCTTGGCAGGAAATTTAATCCTGCCTCAATTTAAACACATGTAAGCAATGTTTCCTTTAAGCTGGAAGATTCAAGTACAAACAGTACTTTGCTCTAAGCAGAGAGAGTTACTGTTTTAAACTGTCTGTAAAAGCCCTTATCCAAACCAGCTGTGGAGGACGCTTAAAATAGGAGGGGACTGATCTGATCCCCAAAGATCCTTTGGGTTTTCTAATGACATGACAGTTATCAAAAGCAATAACCATTTTAAGCAGCTAACAAATAACCCACAAGTGTATTAGTCTCGAGTCTGTTCACACTCAGTATGGGCTATGTTACAACAGCTGGATCCAAGTCCAGTATACAGACCAAACAACAGGCACTATGTCGCTGAGCACTGAAAGTTTTGAGGAGTTTACAAGTAACTTGATTCAGCATGGCACACGCCAGTGCATCTTCTACTTCCCCTTTTAAAAAAACAAACAAAAACCATCACAAGGACAGCATATAACAAAGAGCTCAAGTTAGGATGAAATGCAAAAGCACCCAGCCAGGACAGAAATACAGAATATATTTCTAAACATCAGAAAAGAAGCTTCACATCACCTTGGACAGTTTTTCCAAGATAGTCTCCCTTCCTCTCCTTGTTGATGACATACTGGTAGATCTTCCCAGTGGTCAGATTGTTGTCTTTGGTGAGTCGGATATCGAGGAAGCGCTCGTAGTTACCGAGGTCCAGGTCCACCTCCCCTCCATCATCTAGCACAAACACCTCCCCTGTGGCACACAGAAAAAGGCACAAGCACATATGTCAAGGGGAAACGGCCCACATCAGCAATTTCTTGGATTTGCCTGGGACAGCTAGAAGAATTCAGTGTATGGAAACACCTTCTTTGATTGCTACAGCAAGTTGAGGAGCAGCTAATAAAACTAAAAGCCTTATATAACATACAGAACTACTACAGGGAGGACTGAATCCCTCAACCAGGCAGCAGCGATAAAAGACCAGAGAGCACATCTCTGCTGTCCGCTGGCAGCACGATCAGCCCCACCAGTCAGCCCGGAGCCGCCGCCAGGCTCATCCCGCGAGTCCCACAGGCAGGACCAGAATCACAGAATCATCTGGGTTGAAAAAGCCCTTGAAGCTCCTCCAGCCCAACCATGACCCTCCCCCTGACCGTTCCCAACTCCCCCAGATCCCTCAGCGCTGGCTCAGCCCGACTCTTCAACCCCTCCAGGGATCCCGGGGACTCCCCCCTGCCCTGGGCAGCCCATTCCAACGCCCAACAGCCCCTTCTGCACAGAAATCCTTCCTAATATCTAGTCTAATCCTTCCCAGCCACAAACTCTTCCACCACGCAGAGGAGATGGCTCCTTCCAGGCAAAGCCAGACCCAGGACCCGCCGGAGGAGCCAGTCCCCAGCTCAGGGCCGGCCGCCGGCCCGGCCCGCGGGGCCACTCACCGTGCTCGTACGGGGAGAAGGTGCCGGCATCAATGTTGATGTAGGGGTCGATCTTGATGGAGGTGACATGCAGCCCGCAGGACTTGAGGATGGTGCCGATGCTGCTGGCGATGATCCCCTTGCCGATGCCCGAGATCACCCCGCCCGTGACCAGGATGTACTTCATCTGCCTCGCTGCCTGACAGCGACACCGCCTCAGCGAGGGCTCTGCCGCGGGCAGGCGGGGACAGACTCCCGCCTGGGGGAACGCCGGGCCCCCGCCATTCCTGTAAGCCACCCCCACCCCCCCCGCGCTTTTCCCGCCCGTCGCTGAGGGCCGCTCCCCCCCGCCAGAAATTCCCGCCGAGCCACGAGCGCCCGCCACTCGTGTCCCCCCCCCGCCGCCCGGTCCCTCACCTGAGCCCGCGGGGGCGCGTGGCGGCGCGGGGCGGGCGGGGCAGACCGGGGCGCGCGCCGCGCTGGTGCCAGGCGGCCCGGCGGGAGGCGCAGGCGCAGCCCCGCGGCGCAGGCGCAGTGCGAGGGGCGGGGCTGCCCCTCAGAGCCCCGCCCCGCCCCGCCCCGCCCCGCCCCAGCGCCCGCCCAGGAGCCCGGCGGCGGCGGGAGCGGGAGCGTCCCCCCGCGCAGCCCGAGGGAGCGATGTGCAGCCCCGCAGAGCCGGCTCCGGGTCTGGGAGGCCTTGTGGTGCCTCCTGAGCGCGGCTCAGGGACGGGAGGGAGCCTGGGGAGCTCCGGCTGATACAAGGAAATTATCATCTGCTTTGCAGCTTACTGGCTTAGAGCAACTTACCATGATTTCTGAATATTGCTCAGTAATCCTGCCTGCCCTGACTCTTCTGGGGACGCTTACCAAGGGGTACTGTGTTCAGAAAAACAAAGCAGTTTTCTGTGGAAACTTACCAAGAATTAGTATGTTCGGCAAAAATATGTTTCTTGTCCTTGGAAAGCAGATGTGCTCTAACCAGTTTGGTCTTTGGTATGAGCAGATAGCCATGGATGGATGGTAGAAGTTGAGAGACTGGCACTTTTAGATAAGATAGAATGAGTAAACCCGCTGAAAACACTCTTGTTGTTCAAGAAATTGGCTGAGAAAATCTGCACATGCTCCGAGGAAAGTACAAGGTGAGGAGGACTGTGAGCCCTCCTCCAACAGACCCCGGAGATGCCCCCCAGGAGGCAATGGGCAGGTGCAGAGAGAACATGAGCTGCTGACACCAGCCTCTAGAGCTAACCCAGCCTCACCTACACGTATGGGTATTTGTATTGTGATCCAGTGGATATCTATATCCACACTGTAAGTTTTTGGTAAAATATGCTGTTGGTGTGCAAGCTTTGTGGAGAAATCTCCTTGCACCCCTGTGCCGGAGTAACCATCCCTGCTGTATAACCCTCTCTGAGTTGTAGAGTCTGTTTCTGCAAATCGTGGCCCTGTCAGGAGGAGGAGGATTTGGCCTCCCTTCGGACTGGCTGCTGACACCTACTCTTGGTATGCTAGGGGAGCAGAACTGAAAGGAACTCAAAATATCAAGGAAAGGTTTCTTTACAATCACTTCAGTGCTCTTTTCCAACCCAGGCAGCCGGTTCCTGCAGGAAAAGGAACACACCTGAACAAATGGGGTAGAGGATCGAGGGAAACCCTGGCCTGGTTAGGTCCAGAAGAAGTTTTTTGCCTTGATCTTCATTAGACCGGTGTTTTGCCTTTGGTATATTGGGTGGCCTCTTAGAGGAAGTGATTTCTCTTTACTCTGGGACAGACAACCCATTTCTCAGTCAGGGTACTGCTCCTGCTGTGAGGGACATTTTCCTCTTTCCCTTTGCTCAGTTTCACCTGGCTGTAAATCACATGAAACGTTCTCACAGACTTTTTGCTGTGGAGCAGTAAGTTGTTCTATGTATGCCTTAAACACCCGACTCGTCTATGACAAATGCAGTTGCTCACATAGAGGTACAGTCTTACAAAATAAATCACTCAGTCTCTTGGTTTTGTGATATTAATGCTGCCTCAAGCTGTTTATCTCCTATTTTCTCGTACTTTCATTTCTGTGTTGTGCATCTTCCTTGCAGTTAGGTTCCCGCGGTTTGAAAAGCTTCACTTCTCCCTTTGGTGACTGTCACTGTGGTCCTCAGATCTGCAGCCTTTCTGCCTGTTCTTCTGTCACAATTTGTGCTCTTTAATCTTTGTTAAAAGTATTATCCCATCTGTACAGGTGATGTGACAACCTCTGCAGCAAGAGGAATCGTCTACAATGGGCATATTCCAGTGATTTAAGAAATTAAAAATACTGCTCCCTGACCCACGTACTTGGAGGGTTTTGCTTCTGAAAAGCTTATTGACATTTTGGTGGGTGTTGTGTGCATTGGAGAAGAAGCGTGTGTGTATTCACAGTAGATGGGTTACAGGCGATTGCAGATAATGTGTCCAAGTTACTCCCCCCTAATGACAATGCCTAATTACACCAGGCATTCCCTGCTCGGGGAAGGTTAGAGCATGAGATGGGGATGAGTCTCTGGAGCCAAGGAGCCAGCGCCAGGCCCCAAGGGAATGGCCTCAAGCTGCCCAGGGCAGGGTCAGGCTGGCTCTGAGGAAGGATTTCTGTGCAGAAGGGGCTGTTGGGCGTTGGAATGGGCTGCCCAGGGCAGGGGGGGAGTCCCCGGGATCCCTGGAGGGGTTGAAGAGTCGGGCTGAGCCAGCGCTGAGGGATCTGGGGGAGTTGGGAACGGTCAGGGTGAGGTTCATGGTTGGGCTGGAGGAGCTTCAAGGGCTTTTCCAACCAAGGTGATTCTGTGATTCTGAGTACCCCTGGGGGCTGTGGGATCCCCAGATTCTCCGCAGTTGACGTTTTTGCCCAGGGGTTCCTGTCCAGCACAGGGAGTGTGAGCACCCTCTCTTCTGTGGTGGCAGTGCGTGCAGTATCTGCCATGGGTGAAGCATGCCCTCATTCCACAAGCGTGGGGACCAAAGCAAGCCCAGGTTGAGGTTGGACTCAATGACCTTAAGGGTCTTTCCCAACCTAAACGACTCTATGATTCTATCCTAGGTCACCTGGTGTTTGTGGTGGCCGGCACAGAGCAGCCCCTATCAGCATGTGAGGTGGGTTGACACGCAGTGCCATGTCCCAGGGGGCTGTGCTGGGATTTGGGGGGGGGTAGGGGGGGTGCTGTTCCAGGCTCTCCTTGCTGGCAGTTACCTGTCTGTTGTCTGTGCTGTGGAAATGTGTGTGTCAGGGCATTCTGTCATTGTCAGTCCTCTCTTCTAGCATCCACTTGACCTGCCAGTGTATTTCTCCACAGACATGTTCTCCTGGTGCTGATCAGCTCCATGGGCAAAGCTGCCTCTTGCTTTCCCAGAGGCAGGAGGTTTCCCCTTGCTGCTGGCGTGCAGTGACTGTGCACAGGAGCAGGGCACAGTGTCTGGTGCCTTCTCTCAGAAAACACACACTTTCAGAATTTCCTGGCGGTGCTGTTTTGTTTCTCCATGAAGGGCTCCTCTTGCTTTCTTCTGTTATGCAAGTAGCTCATAAGTGAGAAGAACATCAGTTTCCAACACCTTTTTTAAGGAAGAAGAGGCAATGGGTCTGGTGACGGGGTGATGGTGAGTGTGCACAAATGCAGGAAAGGGGTGATGGGGGTGTGTGTGCATCGCATGTGTGTGTTGGCTGAGTGTCTGTTGGCACGTCCTGATAAGGCACAGGGAGCTTGAGCTGCTCCAGGGCTGGGTCTAGATATCCCAGCTTTTCCCATTTCATGAGTGGGGCATAAGACATCTGCCTCGGGCAACTGCTTTGTGACTGAAGGCAAGTCCTTGCTTTCAGAGGTCTGAATAACCTAAATGTGAGCATCTCCTTTTAGACACATAAATCATCTCTCAGTGCCTAATCAAGGCCTCAGGGGTCAGATATCCAGTGGTGCTTAAGAGATAACTACACTCAGTGGGAGCTATTGTGAACATTAAATGGTGTGGAATAACAGTGACCCAGAAAAGTCATATCACAAATATCTCAAGTTATGCAAAATTACATCAGCTTTTTGGAGCAGAAGTGGGGGAAGTGACGGTGGTGGTGTTTCACCCTTAGTAAGTTTTGCCCTTACAGTGTCTTGTTCTCAGCTCTCAGTAAAATAAAGACTGTGAATATTTTCCTTTCAGAAATGTGGAATGAGATTAAATGGATCCACTCTGTTTATTTAACAGGATTTGATTCACAGCAGAACAAATTAACTGGAAAGCATTACCCAGAGGACTGGCATAGTTCTGGTGAATGTTAATGTGTTACTGGGATTATGTGAGGAAAGAATATGCTGGAATCCTCAAATACTCACTTGAACTTCCTTATTGTTTAGGTGCCTACTGATGCAAGGAAATGCTTATTATGATATTATATGTATATAATATTAATGAAAATTATAAACTATTATATATCTTACTATATTTAGGTATTAATATATAATTTATTATAATGTATTCTAGTCCTGATTATAGGCACTGGGATTTGTATTTTCTCTGAAAAGTAGATTTAGCTGCTTTTTTTTTTTTTTTAAGGGAGGGCTTTTCTTAACAAGTTCACTGTGTTCATCATTGGTTTTGCAATTTTTTGTTTTAATCGCCTTAAAATTCCACAGAAATGTTGATTTTGTCTTATTATAATATCTGAAAGATGCAAGCCCTGATCTATAAGCAAAAGGAGGCCTGTTGAACCCTCATCAATCCACCCAAAGAGTATATGGGAGACTTATCAGATGAAGGAGAAAAATGTGCACATTTTTAAGCAGGTGATGGATTTTTATTTGCTGTGTTAGTGCAAAATGTCGCACATTGGTGATGTGTGCACTCCTTTGGTGCATGGACAGTGGAGTCCACTTAGTGTGGGGTGCGACAGGGTGTCCTACAAACAGATACCTCAGCAGACGTGTTGGAGGGGTTGATGTGAGATGGGGGTGTCTGTAAGGTCACTACTTCGTGTGCATCTCGTGATGCCATTTCAAGGGGCTGTCTCCACAGTGCTGGAGGTGATGGGAGTGTCCTGCTTTTTCACTGTGACTGTGCCTCTGTAGCCTTTATTTCCACATTCACCCATCATGATCACCATTTCAGGCCCATGCAGAACTAATTATCTACAGCCTTCAGGTGTGAGCCAGTTGTCCACCAACACGAATCACACTGTTGCCCTGTATTCTGAGATCTTGCTGCCAAACCAGAGCGTTTCAACTGTGCCTTTGCCACATTTCTTGGCTCTAGTTCCACCTGAGAAGCAGGAAGCCCCGTCTGCCTGGGCGGTACCGTGCAGCCATTCCTGGGTGGTGTGTGATGAGCAGGGCTGTGTTTGTACGGATTGAAACAAGCCTGAGTTTCAAAAGTACAAGCAAGCACAGATGGAATTACATGTCCCTGACATGGTATTCAGTGCCTACAGCGTAAATGTTTTCCCCGGAGCTTGTTGTTTATATTCCTCTTACAGACAGTGAGAGGCACGCACCTCTGGCAGAGGCTGCCCCCAGAAGGATGGCTGATGTCCAAGAAGCGTCTGATTCTCTGGTGAGGGTGAACACAGTTATCGCAGTCAGAACTCTTGCAGCCTCCTCTTAAGCGAGGTCACTCCTGAAGATGAAAATGTGACCTATTGCAACAAGATATTGAGAAAGACATATCAGCTCAGGCCAATAACTCTTTTTCTCTATGACTGGTGAAAGAAGCAGCTAAAGATGGCCCTGCACTGGAGTGTTTCTGACAGTCATCCAGGAGCTTGGCTGAGACTGTATGGAGGAGAGTCTGGCAGCTCACTGACACCCCACCACTGTGCCCAGCAAGATCACAAAGTGGTTCCTCCTGGAAACTATGCTGGGGCACAGAGAAAATGAGGAGGTGACTGGTGATAGCCAACATGGCTTCACTAAGGGCAAAACATGCCTGAAGAATTGGTGACCTTCTGTGATGGGGTTACAGCATTGGTGGATGGGGGTAGAGCAACTGACATCATCTACCTGGACTTCTGCAAAGCATTTGACGTTGTTCTGTATGACATCCTTGTCTAAAGACATGGATTTGGTGGATGGGCCACTGGGTGGGTAAGGAATTGGCTGGATGGTCACACTTGAAGAGTTGTGGTCAGCAGCTCCATGACCAAGTAGAGAGCAGAGACGATTGGCATCCTCAGGGGTTGGGGTTGGGGCCAGCACTGTTTAACACCTTCATCAGTGGCATAGACAGTGGGATCAAGAGCATCCTCAGCAAGTTTGCAGATGACACTGAGCTGTGTGGTGCAGTCACAGGCTGGAGGGAAGGGACGGGCCATCCAGAGGGACCTGGGCAGGCTGGAGAGGTGGGACTGTGCAAACCTCCTGCAGTTCAGCAAGGCCAAGGGCACATGGGTTGGGGCAATCCCCAGCACAAATCCAGGCTGGGCAAGGAGTGGATTGAGAGCAGCCTTGTGGAGAAGGACTTGGGGGTGTTGGTGGATGGAAAACTGACTGTGAGCCAGCAACGTGCACTCACAGCCCAGAAAGCCCCCCGTGTGCTGGGCTGCACCCAGAGCAGTGTGGGCAGCAGGGCAAGGGGGAGGATTCTCCCCCTCTGCTCTGCTCTGGTGAGATTCACCCTGCACTGCTGGGTCCAGCTCTGGGGGCACCTGCTTGAGTAGGTCCAGAGGAGGCCATGAGGATGCTGGGGGGGCTGGAGCACCCCCCTGTGAGGACAGGCTGGGGGAGTTGGGGGGGTTCAGCTGGAGAAGAGAAGGCTCCGGGGAGACCTTAGAGCGGCCTCCCAGGGCTGGAAGGGGCTGCAGGAAAGGGGGGAGGGACTTGTCATCAGGGGGGAGGGATAGGGCGAGGGGTAACGGATTTAAACTGACAGAGGGGAGATTTAGATTAGATGTAAGGAAGAAATTCTTCCCTGTGAGGCCCTGGCACAGGCTGCCCAGAGAAGCTGTGGCTGCTCCCTCCCTGGAAGGGTTCAAGGCCAGGTTGGACAGGGCTTTGGGCAACCTGGGCTAGTGGAAGGTGACCCTGCCCATGGCAGAGGGGAACTCCATGGTCTTTAAGGTCCCTTCCAACCCAAACCATTCTCTCATTCTATGATCGTTATCAGTATTGCATATAACCACACGTCTGGTATTTACATTTAGCACCACTCTCAGTCGTATCATGTTGGGTGGGTTGCTAATCCAGATGCCCTCCACGTGTCCCAAACAGCAACAGTGTGGGTGAGGACATCCCTGACACCATCCTCATCTGCCCTGGTTTATCCCTTGGTGGCAGCAGAGGGCTTTGCAGGAGAGGCTGGAATCAGCAAGGACAGGCTGGACACTGCTCCCTGTCCTTTCAGGCTTAAGCTGACTCAGCTGGCTGCCACCCCAGCTCTGCCACCTGCTCTGCCTGAGCCCAGAGCCAGCACTGATCTGTCCCTAAGAGCCTGATACAGTATCTGGCATGAGCCAGCCCTCCGAATCTTGTGGAATAAAATGCCCTTTTGCTTAAAACACTACCACTTGCCCTTATTGCAGTTTACAAAAGTTTTTAATCTTTTTGTTGTCTTTTTTTTTTTGACAGTAATGCAGTTTGAGAATGTCACAGAAAACTGCAGAACATTTACCCCAGACAGAAGGTACTAGCACTCCCCAGCTATGCACCTGACAGAATGAATATTCACCCAGCGCTAGCAGATGTACAGGAGGTGCAGCTGCTCCAGCCCCTCTGCTCTCCACTGTGCTCTGCAGGGAACACCAAAGCAACACCCGCAGAAGGCAGATCCAGCTGCTTTGTGTGGCACTGACACTGCTCTATACTGCAAACCACGAGGAGCAACCTGAAACGCTGTGCAGAGAACATATCTGAATGCTGCCCTTCACTTGGAGGAGTCACAAAGCCTCCTGTTGACAAGATGGAGCATCTCCAGGCTCCAGGGCACACTTGGGCTCCTGCTGAGCCGGCTGTTGACCAGTGAGCTCAACTGAGCCAGCAGCGTGTCCTGGCAGCCAAGAGTCCCAACCCCACCCGGGGGTGCATCAAGCACAGTAGAACCAGCCAGCCGAAGAGGTGATTTTCCCACTGTATTCAGTGTTGGTGTGGCCTCACCTTGGGTACTGTGTGCAGTGCTGGGCCCCACAATTTAAGAAGGATGTCAAGGTCCTTCAGTGCATCCAGAGGAGGGCAACAAAGCTGGTGCCAGGGCTGGAAGGCATGTCCTGTGAGGAGCGGCTGAGGCCTCTGGGTTTGTCCAGTTTGGAGAAAAGGAGGCTGAGGTATGACCTCACTGATCTCTGCAGCTTCCTGAGGAGGGGACATGGACAGGGAGGTGCTGATCTCTTCTCCCTGGTATCCAGTGACAGGATGGCTGGGAATGGTTCAAAGCTGCACCAGGGGAGGTTTAGCCTGGACATTAGGGAGTATTTCTTTATCGAGAGGATGGTCAAACACTAGAAGAGGCTTCCTAGAGAGGTAGTCAATGCCCCAAACCTCTCAGTGTTTAAGGGACATTTGGACAATGCCCTTACCAATTTGGTCAGCCCTGAAGTGGTCCAGCAGTTGGATTAGATGGTCGTTGTAGGTCCCTTCCAACTGAAATAGTCTGTTCTATTTTATCTCACATGCTGCTGAAGTGCCCTAGACCTCTCTGCCTCTGACTACATGTGGAAACCATTGTTGGCTGTTTTTAATGCAGAATGTTGCAGGCAGCTAAAAATCAAGACGTAAGAGTGATTGCTGTTTGCCATTCTCCAGAATCACCCTCAGTTCTTACTCTGTGGCTGCTGAAACTGTAATGATATAGTTCCTACTGTGATCCAAATGTCTCCTAAAAGGTTCATTCGGTGGTGGCAGTGGCAGCTCTCTCTTAGTAATAGAGGTGAGTACTACCTGAGGTACAACACTGCTCTTTCTTCTGTAGAAAAGCCTGTAAAAGTTCCAGTTTTTATGTTTCTCCTGACCAGTTCCATCAGGATGTGAATCAAGGCTGCTGCAGTGGTCAGCCAGGCCTTGGAACACGCTGGAGAAGCTCTTCTACATTTGGTTTTCACTATGTGCTGACCACTGGATTTCAGCTGATGTTTCATAGTAATGAACAGGGGTAATGTGGGGTCATTGGCAAGTGTCAAGCAGACTGCACAGAATTTGATTTGGGAAGAAAATCTCCTTTTACAAGGGGGTTCCACCCCACTGTCACAGAGCAGGACGTTCCCCTTGGGTCTTCGGTATGGCTGCTTTAGGTTTCTGTGCGCAGGATTAATACAGGGCTTGTGTAAAGTGTTCAAATCCTGTACTGAGTCTACACTTTTGCTCTGAACTTGATCAAGTTTTCACCAAAAAGCAAAGTAAACACGCCTGTTACCCTGAGTAACAAGGGGTTGGGGCAAGTCTTAGAGAAGATGCGCGGTAATGTAGGAGGGAGGGAGGTGCAGGCATGGCTCTTGCCCTCTCGTCTCGCCCAGCGGGTGGCTGCGCTGGGTCTTCTCCAGAAACGTCCACTAGATGGTGGAATTAAACAGTAAAAGGGTTTCTGAAGTAACAAAGGGACGCGGCCAGGCCGTGGTGACACGCGTGGGGACTCCAGAGCTGGTGTCCTCCACAGGCCCTGCGGGTCAGCCTCGGCGGGGCTGGAGTTAGGGACTGGGAGCCTTCCTGCTTGGTCTCCATTCTTTCAGGCAGGGCTTCTTCACCTTCAGGGCTCTTCCTATCTACTTCTTTTTCTCCATGAAGAAGAGTCTTTTTCCTAGGAAGCAAGGAGTGAACCCACTGAGGTGCTGCGGAGCTCATCCATGCCAGGAAGGAGACGGTTTGGTCAGAGGACTGTGACCAGGTCAGAGATGGCAGCGAGCAGAGCTGGCTGAGAGCAGCACAGCGCAGCGCAGCGCTAGAAACGGGGCGGGGGGGAGTAGGAAGAAATAGTTTTGAAAGTGCAGAAGGCATCAGGTGCTGGGGATTCAAGCTCTCACCTCGGTATGATGAAGCTGAACTGAGACTGGCTCTCTGTCCTCGCTGCTGGGAGGTCGCGTCACAGTTCTGTGCCTCAGTTTCTCCTGTGTAAGGTGGCACCAAGGAGTGCAACCCATTTGGGACAGTCTTTCAGTATCTACAATGACAAGGGCATTAGAAATCTGTGTTTTCATTACTGACTGCTGGCGACTTGTGAGCCTGTGCCCTCCCCATCTGGACTCACAAATAGATGAGGTTTTAGCTCCGCTCACGAGACTGGCCAGCCTGGGGACCTGAACCTGCGTCATCATCTCGTTTCCCTCATTTTGATGAGAGTTGCATCTCCTACATAAAGCAAACAGGTCTGCCAAAGCCAGCTGCAGTTCAAGGGGTGGCGGCTGCTGGCTGAGCTGCTGGTCACTGTTTGGCCAGCCTGGGGAGGGTGCAGTCTGCTCACTCTCATGTTTGCTGCAAGACACATGCAGATTTCATGCCTGGAACAGTTACAGACCCAGAATAAGACATTTTCCTTTGAAAAAAAAGAAGTTTCCTTCTCTGAGGGGTGCTGTGCTGGTGAGAGCTTTGCTGGACATCTTTTTTCTGAGGAGAGAAACCAGACAGACCATCTGAAGCCTAAGGGGTATGCTCAGCTCCTCCAGCGTTCTGGGTTTCCAGCTCATGCATTCTAGAGAGGCAAGGCCAGCTGCCACGCAGTCTGTTACGGAGGCGTGCAAGGACATGAGGCAAGATTATCAAGAGCCTCTTCTCTACCTGCATGACTGAGCAAAATTTAATTACGTCTGCTCCCAGGAGAGCTGGCTGGTCCTTGTACATGAACCGTGTGATTTAGGTTTCCTAACAATCCGCAGTGCTGCGACAGTTCTGCTAGTCCTCTAGCCTGGTAAGTGGCCTCTAGTAGTGACCAGGGAAAGCTGGTACAAGGACTTTGTAGTGAGTCGTTCAAAAAAAAGAATGGTATGGGGAAAAGAGACTTGCTACCCCCAGGCAACATGCCAGTTGGATTTTGCTCTAAATCATCTGCCTTTAGTGTTTTTAGCCAGCCCTATTTCCATACTGTTATTTATATCTGCCTCTTTAATGTTGTGACTCTCAGGGGGATTTCTCTGCTGCCTCTCAGACCAGCATCCAAATCCTTATGCACTGACTGTTGGTTCTGTATTTTCAAGACTTACATTTTATCTGCTGTCAGGTAACATCTTCTGTTCTTATTAACCAAGGACACTAATTGTTCCCTTTCCTCTTAGAAGCAACAAGTAGCCATTGTAAAATTATCTCACATTGCTGCTCATCTGACATGGCCGTGATAATGAACAAAGTTTTGAAGAAGCTTGGTGCAGAGGGATGAAAGGGCTAGGTGAAACCTCTGCAGGTACATTTGTGGAGGTGACTTCACCCTGGGATGCCAGGGTGTGCTAGCAGGTTCCACATGCAAACACGAGCCATCCCGGTTACTTGTGCTTTTGGCAGTCATGCATGTCTTGCCATTGCGATGAGGTACAGGAAAGCTCATCTGTCCACGTGTTCGATAAATGGGCAGAATTTGCTGCGATGGGACCTTCTGTGTGGGGATGAAAAGGTCGTTGCCAGCCACAGAACAGGGGGCCAGTTGCTGTACAAGATAATCTGATTGCTCAGTGAAGATTTAGAAAACCTGAAGCGTGACCTCTGTGGTGCCAGGGTGGGAGCGTTCAGCAAAGCAGCGAGGTGCCAAGAGGCAAAACAGGTTTGGGTCTCATTATTTGCAATGTACAATTACATAAACATAGTGTGATCAGGGTTTATTTTAGTGTCTGCTGTTTGTGCTAGTCAGGTGTGCCGAGGCCCAGAGGAGGCACTGCACAGGTCACCTCTCTCCCAAACAATTAATATTCTCAAAAGAAAAGTCAGAGAAAAGAATAAGTGTGATTCTCTAACATTTTTCTTGAATTAAAATATACACCAGGCTCATTGTTCCCCCAGCAGCTTTTTGACTACCATCATTTCTAAACATTTTCAAGTATATGCTTGCAGAAATCACGTTTATACACAGCATGTTGAATAGTATATGACAAAGTCAAGGCCAGAGGCTGAGCCCTGTCCTCACAGTGTGTCTGGTCAGGACTGGAATGCCACACACACACACACACAACACACACTGCTAATTTAACATCACTGCTATTAAATTAGGTGGGACCAGTCCATAGGAGACTTGTGCGTCACAGGAAACCACTGCAAGGAAATTCTGAGAAGAATCCCAGAGGAGGTTTGGGGATGTGAAGTTACTTGTCCCTAATTCAGGATGCTTTTGTGGATGTGCCAAAGACTGGAATTCTATTTAAGTACTGGTTCTCGGCCACACTGCTGTGTAAGTGTCCCAACAGCTCAGTGGCCACAGAAAACAACCCATCTGGAGCTGATTTGAAGTTCTGGTAACATACTGTATTATTTCT
The DNA here is from genome assembly GCF_965140245.1 of Athene noctua. Classification (NCBI taxonomy): domain Eukaryota; kingdom Metazoa; phylum Chordata; class Aves; order Strigiformes; family Strigidae; genus Athene; species Athene noctua. The sequence goes on from NC_134060.1 coordinate 7,782,947, forward strand.
GTACCCATCTTTAAACCTGTACTGACAATATTTGCATTGTAATGATTGAACTCTCTGCATTCCCCTCAACATTTGTCTGATAGTAAAAGTGATTTCTGGATAACTGGAGAACACTGAGACTTCCTTCCCCTTACTCTGGGAGTGGTCTCAACTCAGTGCAGGATTCATATCTGTCCAAGGCATGAGAACTGCTTTTTCCTAACAGTACAGGGCAAGGTTTGGAGCTGCAAACAGGTGCTGAGGTGCAAGAGACACCTTTTAGGGACAAGCATCAGCCAGGCAGGTCTGGGAGAAAGTTGGGTTCTCCCACAGGTTTGTAGGCACCTCTCTGAAGGTGGTGATCTAGTGATGAAGGTACTTGGTGCCTTCTGGCAGAGTTAAGGGTGGAATCAGATCTCCATGTTTCACTCCACACTATAAATCTGACAAGATCACTCTCTTGTGCAGAGAACAGATGACACAAACTCTCACCCAGATGTCACTTTCCCTCAGGTCCTTTTGCCTGTAAAAAAGGTAGCATCCTTCTTCCATTTTTGGAGCAGAGCATATGTGATCATCAGCAGGAGAGAGCATACTACTAGCACAGCAATGTGCATGAGCCATGGGGACCTGACCTTGGCTAGAGGACAGCTCAGCACAGCTCAGCACATGCAGAAGGAGCTCCACTGACAAAATGCAAAGCAAACAGAGGAACTGGTGTGAGATGACACCAGCATGAGCAGAGGATGTGAGAAAACAAATGAGCAAATGTATAAATAGAAGAGTTTTCAGGCCGGCGTGGCTAGCTGAGAAAGACCAGGTCAGACAGTGATGCTCTTGTGTCTCTTCCTCACAAGCCAGGCATGGAAAGGAGAGGCAAAAAGGCTCCAGAGAGAGAATGAAAGAAATCCAGGCTGATACACACTGCCCCGGGGGATTTTTGGATGGATTCCTGCAGAGGTGAAGCTGAGCTGGCAAGGAAACCTCACAGAGGCAGCTGAGCTCATGTTCTGCCCAAATCACCTGCAGGTCTGCCTGTCCCAGCTGAGAGATGGCAGCTCCCTGGGCACATCCGCGGGGCCAGCATCAGGAGGGGTATTTTTGGGCACTGCCCAAAGTCAAGGATATCCAACAAAAGGCTTTGTCTCTAACAACCAGCTTCTCTGGCTGCAGCAGGTAACAGAAATATCAGGAGGACTGGTATGGTTGTTTCAGGAGCTGGATGGGCTTTGAGCCACCAGATATAACACCCTCTTAATAAAATCCTGAGTCCCTGCAAAACTTTTGGCCATGTAAATAGCATATATAATACAACACACATTATGAGCAGAAGCCCCCCTGCAGGGCTTGTCACCACAAGTGTCATCCCTGTATCCACCCTTGTAGGGTGCTGGCAGCTCAACAATGCAGTCATTTAAGGGACACCCACCAGTCTGAAATGTATTTCACTCTCTTACACCTACTTTTTTGGACTCCTACACTTTGAACATGATTCTGCAGGTGGCCTCTTCCTCCTTCTCTGCCATTTAACTTCTAATTTTGAAGAGGCAAAAAAAGTTGAGGGATTTCAATTCCTTTCTGTATGCATACATGCTAGCTTTGTTGGTAATGAGTGTGTCACATAAACAGTGTGGGATCTCTCCGAACGGACTGCATGGAAAAGGACAAATCACTCATAGTTCATACAGTCTTAAAAGCAGAAAAACCCTGCTGTAAGTACTCTTTAAAATCTGATGTGATTGGATTATTCATCTCTATGAAATGTGTGAGAAATACAGTGACTTTCAGTTAATTCAATTGCAGGATAATTTGAACTTCTATTTAATTCAGTCAAAACTCCTGAAATAAAACCATTTACATTCTTGAAAAAAAGCCACATTTGCACTCTATTTCTACTGGGCTGATGTAGCTGTAATGGGTTTTTCATTTAAAGGACACTTCACAGCTAATTTTTATACTGTTTTTCTTCACTGTCAATGAGGAAATATTAACACACTTGTGCTACTAATTTCTGCCTAAATTTATAACATTTCCCTGCACAAAGTGAGTCATTATAGAAGAAACCCTCAAGTGCAGTCAAAGGATTTTGGTGCGCTTTCCTGCTGAGCTGCAGTCAAGCTATTGCTTCCAGCTCATTTTGTTAAACGTGCCTGGAAACTCCGCTCCATGCCTGCAGATAAGACAGGCTGTCAGGCACGAGCAGGTTATAAACTCGAATCCTTGCTGAGAAGAGACCAACATTAGGAGAGACACGAAAGAATAAAGAGCTCAAAGGGAATGAAGGTGTGAAAAGACAGGCAACACCTGCATGCTGAGCTACCCACACCTCGGCGTGGATGCTGCGAGAACAGCTGCGAGCGCTACAACCTGCGCTGCGCCGGCTGAGCACACGGGGGTAACAAGATTTATTTGTTTCAGTCAGGAGGAGTAGAAGAAACTGGGTCAGGAACAGAGGAGCCAGAACACCTGGGTTGTTTCGGATATAAATGAGTGCCGTGCATCGCCTTTGTTTCAGGAGAAGGGGAACAGCGAGCGGTCCTGCAAATGGCCCAACCAGGTGGCGGGAGCATTGGGAGTGTAAACTCAGCAATATTCACCCCACGGTGAAACAGTTGGCATTTTTATTTGATCTCTCCCTCTTGATCTCTCTAGCATAAGGCTGAGCATGGTCTTAAGAGTCCAGTAGTGAGAAGGAGATGTGCCACAATAGCAGATCAGAGAGACGGCTTTTGTCCCTGCCGTCACCCCAGGGCTGCCGTCCTGCTGTGTTTGCAGAGGGGCAATCTGGATGGGCCAGAGGAATTTTAATCCTAAATGATTTCCACATTCCTTCCAGCCTGGCAAAGGATTCTGCTGAGGCATCAAGTGCCTTGTCCAGATCAGCCTGTCCTACATCTGATAAGTTAATTGAGGATTTAATTGAGGAATTAATTGAGGCATTCTGCTGGTTACCACAACATAATCAGTCAGCTTCTCAGAGTCAGAGCTTTCCAGTCCGTTTGGACTCAGTCCTGTAAACAACTAAATACCATCAATCTCCTCTGAAATCCCTGGAGTGGTAGCTGTTGGAAACTTCAGAGATCAGTATCCTTTTTGCAGGCTCTTTTACTCTCGCAGTCCTTGCCTAATGGCTGAACTGTGTTGTGTTGCCTGCAGCTCCAGGGAGAAAGTTCACTTTGGAAGCAGAACTGCTGAAAAGTCTTTTTTTCCCTTCATGTACTAGTTCTGCAGCTGCAGCTGATTGTGCTGTTTAGTAGATCCGATTCTGGCGTTTGTCTTAGCATCCCAGGAAGATGTTTAGCTTTTGTTCTCAAAATGATACAATACCCAGAGATATTTCTATCTTCATTCAGTGCATTTGTGCGAATTTGTACATGTAATGCAGCTGCAAGGTAATAACTGCACTTTGATTAAATTTGAGTTCCTGAAATATAACATGTAAAACTTGAAGGGATTATCTGTAAACCTTAGGGACTCATTCCGGTGTTATCCAAATAGGTGTGAATGGGAATAAGATAATGGGACAAGGGGGCAGAAGCAGGTCTGCACTTTCTTCTCCTTGTTAGACTTTTGTAGCCAACTGCAGAATTTTGTTGAAAGCAGTTTTTGAATCTTGGTTTTCCTTTTCTTCCTTCATTCCTAAATTATAGATAGTGTACTCCAAAGAACACAAAACTAGGAGCAGGCACTTGGAACTTACCAGGCCTTAGCCATGGTAACTTGCCTGTTTAAAATGAAGATTTCTACAAGCTGGCACCATGAGTGTTTTGTTAGCATTAACAAAAAGCCCCATGTCCTTGTAGATAGTACATTGTTCAGGTTGCTAACAGGCTTTTCGTACCTAAGCTGAGCAGTACAGAGGCCTTGCTGCTCTTGCCATGGGTTCAGACACCAACCCCAGCTATATGAATCTGAATGATCCAAAACCATTTTGCCTTCCAGAGAGTGATAAATTCAAATCTTGAAAGAATGTTTGTGGGCTATTGCTGTGAGACTCAGCTCAGGTTTTGACCTTGATGATTTCTAACAGAGAGACATAGGACTTGGCTTTCAGCTATTAAGAGTGAGACCAAACCTCTCGCCAAGCCTCAAAGCTGAAGCTCTGCATCTTTGTCTCCGTTATTGCGGAGACAAATACACTATTGTGCACGTTGACACAGTCCCTGAGTGATGGGAACCTGAGATTGCACAAGGCCCCTAAGCATCGCTGGAGCTTAATCACAATATTGCTTTTTCTGTTTCCCCATCTCAAGACAAATCAGGATTTTTCAGGATTATAGGAATTGAAAAGCCTGATTCTTCCAGATGTCTTGTTCTATGGCCCTGACTCCATTTTATGGGAGTAACACCCCCTTTCCTCCATGACCGTGTGGTCCTGGCACTGCGTATCAACAGGCCCTTCCTATCACCCCAAACCATGCCACAGTGCCTCTGTCTCTCTGCGTGCCCAAACACAATTTCCTCAATCCCCGCACTGTCTCCTGTAACACTGTAGTACCACTATGTCCCATCCAAGGCCCTTGAGCCCCCACACCATGCTACGACCACTGAGTGGGTCAGTGGGCTCATGCTGGGCTGTCCCAAGGCTACACGTGTGATAATGGACTGGCCAGGATATGTGGGTTGGTTGACTTGCTGACCGTTGCCCAGCAGAATGCAAAGTCTTCAAGATGGGATGCTTGTGTTCTAGCCAGCTGTTAGGTTTTGTATTTACATGAAGTTAGGATCTCTGAGACCTCCAGATTTCTGACAAAATCTATAGAAATTTCTCAGCAGATCAGTTGGGACTGACAGACATCCCCCTGAATAGGCTTTGCTGGGCTATTCCCATGGTTCCACATGCATCTTGGTACTATGAAGTTTTTGCTCTATTTCTGCTTTCTGAGGGTGGTCTATGAAGGGAGACATGGAGCAGGGAGCATATTTTCCTGTTCTTGCAGTGGTCCATGGGTTTGGTCCCAGTGTACAGTACCACACACCCAGCTGTCCTCCCTGATGGTGAGGAAGGGGATGTACTGGCTCACGCTCTCTGCAGTGGTAGGTCCAGGAAGGGGGGATCATAAGCAGAAAGGCAACCTCTGGATGGGAAATGTGATGCCCAGAGATGGGTGCCAGTGTCACCTGTACTTGACAAGAAGCTAACTTTGATTAGCTGTGATATAAGCACTGCTTATTTGTGTTGGATGGTTAGCCAACAATGTGGTTCTGAAGGACATCAACCCAGCTATTTCCCAGCAATTTCTGAGCTGTTGACTAGACCAAATCCACATACTTTGTCCTTTCAGCTACCATACATTAACATGAAGGAGTATCCCTCCATCCCGCTTCGTGAGCTGCTGTAGTACTTTACTTCTCTCAATACTGGCAGGGTGCCCTAGTTTTCTACAACTCTTGGCTGGCAAAAGCATACACCAAGAAAGCATGTACCTGCCACCATGCCCATCAACATCAACAGAGTGCTTGAGTCAGCCTTTCAGCAGCAGTTACTTCCTGAATATAAGCATGAGATCAGTCATCCCAGAAAGAGATACCATTGTGTCTGATCTCAGTACAGAGCTGCACTTATAATCTCAGTCACCTTGTTGTATCAGATGGGTTTGCCAGTTTACAAGTCAAGCTAAATATGAGGTGTAGTGAATGACATCTTTCCTCCTGAAACGTAGGCACTTACTTGCTGGATGGGCTGTTTCTCTTCTCAAGGGGTAGCAGAGCAGTGGCATACTAGGGTGGATTGCCCAAGAGGTGTGCAGCCCATCTCCAGTGTGGTGAGAGACTCTATAACTTAGTGGAAAAAGATCAAAGCTACACAGGTCAGAGATGGAGCCTTCATGGATGAACATGAATGTGAATGGAGTCCCTGAAGGAGTCCAGGTAGGAAATTCTCTAAAAGGGATCATACATCAGAAAAGTTATTCTCAGCAAATACAGGCTGAGATGATAGATTTGGAGAAAGACAGTGCCCCAAGCCTTCTACGTGGATGAATTTTGTGAGAAAAAGACATTTCAGGTTGTCTCTTGCTGTCAGTATTTTCTTTCATGTCTTCACTTACAACTGACGTTAATGTATTTGTACTTGCTCTGAAAACACAGAAGTGTCACTACACACCCCTCTGCTCTAGGACTCTGCTTTCTCCACAGCTCACCCCAACACTTTCAGGGCAGACCCTACACACAAGCTGATGGGTCCTTTGCTCTGAGACTTTACCCTCTGTACTTTCCAGCTTTGTCATGCAGAAGTTTTTCTCTGACACCCAGGTTTTGGGCTTTTCCCCATAAATACGAACAAAAAGTTTTCTGGCCACCTGAGGAAAATACAGGACTTTATGAAAAGTGTAGTCCATAAAACAAGGCCACACTGTTAATCTGTTTACAAGGGACAAATATGTATAACTCTTTACATGTATTTACCGTAATCCAAAGGTTTGAAACAAAGATTTGACACCAGGGCTGTGGGTTCCCAAGAGAAGCTCTGTGCTGGGCCGTAGAGTGCTTCCTGCACTCTGCCTCTGGAGGGCAGGGACATCTGCAAGAGCTGTGGGAGATGGATAGTGTCTTCTCGTACCAAGTGATGGAGTGGCTGTGGTAGAAAATGGGCTGTTGGACTGGGTTGTTGGAGCTGCTTGGAGACAGGGGGCATTGCTGGCACAAACGCTTTTTTCATCTTCACTGGTTGCTGCCTTCTCTCCCCACAGCTCTGTGACTTTCTGCCGTAGTAACCTGTGCATTAAGCTTACCTTGCCTGGCTTCACCCCATAGGAATGGGCGTCAACATCGCTGTGTCCTTACTCCTTGGTGCAGCTCTTCCTCCCTGAGTGCCTAGATGTCACCAACTTTTCAAGCTGTGGCACACAACCAGGTCTTTGGTTATCTCACTACATTTATGGGTGGCCAGATAATAACAAGGAAAAATACCCTAGAGCTGGTAAAGGTGCAGAGAAGTGCAACAAAAATTATAACTGGTCTAGAGTGTCTTCCATCTGAGGAGCCTGGAGCAGACCAGCACCCGTCCTCCTTGAAAAGAGATACTGAAGATGATAAGAGAGATCTCTAAACTCATGAGCCACCTGGAGAAGATGAGTAGGGAACGACCATCCATTGTTCCTTGTGATACACAAACCAAGAAAGATTCCATTGAATTATGGCAGGTTCAGATCCAACAGAAGTGGTATTTCCTTACTATTCTGTACTTAAACTGGAGAAACTTGTCAGATCCATCTGTTGCAGCTCTTCTGATCTCCCAAGAAAACCAGACTAACAGTCTTGTAGAACCAGGGCAAAAGTAACAGAAGCGTATGTGACTTTGTTTACAAGACCAGACACTTAACATCACAATTATGGACATCATGACTTTTATCTTGGCAAATAATAAACAAGTCCCATCACAACAACCTACACCAGCCTCTGGATTGTTGTTCTGTTCCATGTTTCTGTTATTTGTTATTAAGAGAGCCAAGACATGGGGAAATGGGACCAGACACACCAGACCTGCTCTGTCAGATTTGAAGGCTGAAGAGCAGATATGAACCTACTGAAAGAGAGAATCTGGGACCTCAGTATTTCATGCTCTAATGAGCTGGTTTTGTTTCTATAATGCATTTAATATGTGCACAATGTACCAGGCAATAGGTCGATAAATACTGCTTTCTGAGAGCCATTTTCATGTAAGTTAGAAAGAAAAATTGTGTAGTTGTTAAGGTTTGCCCGTTCTTCTATCTTTAGAAAATAAATAACAAGTCTTGATGTGGTATTCTTAAATTAAAGAACTGGTGCTGGCAAGGGAACTCCTACAGAGCCATACAGTTGACAAAAAGTGCCTTCCACTCCCCAGCAAATACCAAGTACCAATAAATTTCTGGGAGGATCAACTTCAAGCAGAGGCAGGAGTGTACACTGCTGTTCACCATGTAGGTCTGGATACAAGGATCCAGCTGGCCCAGAAGTAAAAACATTTTGATATCTGCCCCATTTTGATAGATGACCCTGTGTCATTTCCCTTCTTTATCTTTCCCAGTGGAAAAGTGGTTTTTTTTAAGCAGCACCCTTGTAAAATGCCTTGAGATCCATTGATGGAAACCTGTACCAGGTGCATGACCATTATAATAGGCTGTTACTGGCAGGGATATTACAGAGTCATCCAGGAAGGGTACAGCCCCTCCAGGAGGAACAGGAGGGAAGGTCAAGGGAATGTATCAGCAGAAACAATGACCCTGGGAGATGGTATCAGAAGGTCCCTAGTTCAGCCTCCTTCTCAGAGCTACAAGATGAACAAAATGTCCACAGGTGCCCATGTGTGGCAGAGAATGGACTGCCAAGGAAGAGACCAGTGATCCCAGTCATGTCCCTAACCTGCAGTGAGCAAGTCAGGATTTATGATACCTCTGAGATGCACGGGAGGTCTCTGCCTGTGGTTCCTGACTGAGCAGATGCTTCATTACACCCATGGAGTTGTGCTGGGTCTAACCAAAAGTTTGTCATAAGATCCCCTCTCCCATAACAAAGAACAGAAGATGCCCAAGAAGGTGTGTAAAGACACACAACCCCATAATGCTCCAGTCTCCCACAGTTTGTAGTTCAGGAAGATCCTAAGACTAAACAAAGTATTAACTTTCTCTGGTAGCTATGACTTTATCATCGCTTCAGTTGAAAAGTTAAACTAAGTGGATTATTTCCTCTGAAAGGAAGTGAGACAAGTGCTGGCATGCCAGAGAATCCAGGCTTACATTGTGAATGCTCCAGCCATGGTAAAACTTTCACAATCCTAGTACATAAGACATCAGAGAATCCAACAGTGAGCCACACCGTTTCACAAACCAGGTGCTCCTACAATGGTATGAGCTAAGACAGCCAGAGTCCAACACGTAGCTATGGATCCTCAGCAATTTTATCTGGATACCACCTGGTGTTTTTCCTGTTGCCCCTTGTAATATCATCTGCCAGTCGCAAAAAGATTTTGGCTCTGTTGTTTTTGTAACTGCAATTCAAGAATCTCCAGACGGCCATACAATTGTCCCTTACCCTCTGCTGGTCTAATGCAGCCTCCTTGGCCTCTCCTTGTCAGTCGTGTGTCCCAGGGCCCTGGTCATCTTGGTCTCCCTTTGCTGGTCCCTCTCTGGTTTCCTCCCATCCCTCTTGGCGCGGTAGTCCAACGCCAGATCTGGTGTTTCATGTGTGGCTTCAGCAGTGCTGAGGAAGGGGGATGGCTACCGGGCTCCATCCGACGTGCTGGCCAAATTGCCACCAGGGTAGCCCAGTGGTTTCCTTACCTGCAATGAGAGCTCACTCCTGTGGGGCCACACTGAACCTGTACACCCAGATCCTTCCCAGCCAGGCTGCTGCTCAGCCACTTGGGTCCAGACTGGACCGACGCGTGGGATTATTCTGCCCCATGTGTAGAAATTTGACACCTCTCCTTAGGGAACTCTTGAGGTTTCTGTTGACCCACTCCAAGATCCAGTTTCCAAGGTCCCTATGGATTGATAATGTCTCATTTGAGACAACAGCCACTCGCCCTAATTTTGTATCGTGCATTTACTGAGGGTGAGCGCTCTGTCATTGTCCAGATGTTGAATGATGTGAACCCAAATATCCCCCTGGGGACACACATTCATTATTGCCCACCAGCCAGCTGTCAGTCTGTTGTTGATGGCTGTTAAGTCCAGTGGTCTGGCCAGTTTTCAACCACCTAAGCGTAGGTTTGCCCAGCCTGCACTGTTGTAGAAGGCAGTAAAGTTGCCTGAGCATGATTTGCCCTTGGTAAACCCATTCTGTCTCTGATTGCTTCCTCATCTTTCACAGGTTTGGATAAGGACTCCAAGAGGACATCTCCAGGACCTATCCAGGCACTGATGTGAGACTGACTGGCCCATGGTTCCCAGTCCTCTTCTTGCCCCAGCTGATGTAAATTCAACAGGAATGTAAAACCCTGCGTAACTCTCTGTCCCTAGGTATTTCTTCTGGCTTCAAATGATAAAGTAATGCCATTCTGATGAATGCAGGCAGAGTACGACCCCAAGTTTGCAAAGCCCTTCTGGGTTGGAGGTGCTTTTCAGACTAACAGTTCTTGTCCGTCTTTCTCTTCAGCTGAGCAGCTGCTTCAGCTGTGCTTGTTACAAATTGCAGCATGATGTTAATTTTCTAAGATCTGTCTATCGAGGAGGATTTAATTTCATTTGGCAAAAGACAATGCAGTGAAACAGCTACAGCTGAGACAAAGATGGAAATTAACATTTGTAAAGGGAGACAGGGACAAAAGAAATGTTGGTGACAAGGAAGAAAGTGGAACAAAAATTAAATCATTGTCATTATCTAACTACAAAGGGATGCTGTTCCAGAGATGAAGACTCCTGCCATGCCAGCCTGCTGCCTGGGACCCACTCCAGAGCGTAAGCAGTTTGTCCGCATCCATCTAGGAATAGGGCACAGCTGTGAGCGTAGAGGGCTGAGTCACCCACCATCAGTCCTGGAGAAGTGATTGCTTAAATGGTCCATTCCCATGGTATTCACCATCAGAGCTGTGCAAACCCATTTGTTAGGCAGGTTGTTTTAAAATATTTCCCCAAGAAGAGGGTTGATCCCCCCAGATGACTGCGTTGCAAATTCCTGGCTGATCCTTAATCTTCACTTGTTGCTGGAGGTGATGAATTAGTCAGAAGTGACCCAATGGCTGGGAGATGGTTACTTTTACCTTGCAGTGCTGTCTAGGGAAAACACACATTCCTCCTCCTTGTCTTCCCAGGAGCTCTCAGAGGGGACTGTGGTCCCAGCTGGTGTCCTGACAGTTGTACCCAAGGCAGCCAGCCGTGATGGGACACACACATGGGGCATCTGTTGACATCCTGGCATTATGGCCCTTGTATTGGTGCAGCTGAGACCCTCTGTCTGAAATCAGAAATTTGTCAATCTGGGCAAGTTTTAGCAAAAATTCAGGCACTGATGCTGGGAACATGTGAGTGTCTACATGTACAACCATTAGCTTGAGGGACTCCTGACTGTGGGTTGATGGGTGGGCTAATACCCTGTGAACAATGTCCTGAGTGCTTGCCCTGGAATGGCAAATGCTCTTCTGGAAGGATTTGACTGTTCCCTAAATGCTTGCGTGGCTCAGTTCTCACCCTCCCAGGGCAGGTACCGTCCTGTCTTCACAATCCACATGCCAAGCTGGCTCAGCTAGGCCTCTGCCAGCGCTGGGCATGCCCCATGCTCATGCTTTCTATAGGGTCCATTTGCCTGTGAGGACCTTCCATAAGGTCAGTTTCTCTGCATTTATGCCTCAGACGTCACCTCTGTGAAGGCTGACAGGAGCCCAGGGAAGCTGATCCAAGCAGTCCTGCTTTGTGCTGGTTTGTGTCTTGTGTATGATCTCTGCAGTGCTAAAATCTGCCCTAAGGAGTATGTTCTCCTTCCCCTAACTGCCTCATTCTTCAGAGAATTAAACTGTGGTGCTCTGAGGGGTACAGGGCACCAGCCACTGTCACAGTTAGAGGGGTTCATCTTGATTGCAGCTCTTGCCATAGCAATGTCCTCCCCAGGGAGCAGGGAAGGGGGTGTCAGGCGGGGGGACAGTGTCCTGGGATTGAGCCCTGAGACCAGGAGCAGCGATGGTCTGGGACCTGCCCACAGCCCCATGGGTTCCCACGGCAGGGCTCTGGCGCACATGGAGTAAGCTGTGCCCATTCTGCCATGGGTCAGTCACACAAATCCTGGGGAGGCTTTTCCCACTCAGAGCATGGTGACCAGTCAGAAGCAGCCAATTCTTGGTGGACTGTCCTGCTGCAGCCTGCTCTGCTGTCCTGAGTGGTAGGAGCTTGTCCTGGAGCAGGTGCTTCATCTGTTCCAGGACAGACACTCTGAAATTTGGGGATTTCATTGCAAACTGCAACAAAATTCGTATTTTTCCAGTCTGGGATGGTTCTTCTCTGTCCATCTCAGGTGATAACAAATCATTGCTCTAGATCAGAGGTGATAAGTAGTGATCTTAAATGGCTGTTCCCAGAGACACAGTCAGGATGTCTGTGGGCACTGGTGATGTTTTGGTCAAGGGGAACTGTTCTGGGCCAGGATTGACATTGGACATGAGTGGGCTGCTGTGGAGATCATGCTGAAGTGCAGTTGCACTGTCTGTCTATAAGTCTTGTTCCCATGGTCCCCATCTGGAGATGACTTGTGGCCCTGTCCTGGAGCTGTTGCACAGCAGGGAGCTCACTTCACAGTCCCAAAGTCAATAGAAGCTTTGGGACCTCCAAAAAAAAAAGTCTCTTTTTCAAGAAGATGAAACAATTCCTCAAATCGCAGCTACTACCCGTAACTCAGTGACAGTTTGCCCAGTAGCAGGCGCATGCGTTAACAGCGAAAGCTCAGCCAAAGGACAGATCTGAGGATTTTTGTGTAGCTGGGAATCAGCTTTGCTGGGAACCGCAGGGACTCATTTACAAGTAATGAATCATGAAACAGCAGGAAGCTAGCTAGCCAAGAAAAAGTGTGAGCTCTGCAATTAACTATGGAGTGCTTAGGTGAATAACAAAGGGATGTGATACTAAGGCAGAAAGCAGGTCTCAGAGCAGTCAGAGCTGGGAGTGTTGCAAGACTAATTTCTATAAGCCACAGTTTTTCCAAACAACTTTTAGTCAAAGAAATTGCTACTTTCTCTCGAACTGAAACAAATCCCATGCGCATGTAATTATCAAGTAAAACAGCTGACAGCTTTTCACTCATGTTTAAATTTATGAGTGACCCAGATCAACAAAAACTAGGAAACCATCTCCTTGAAGAAGTCTGCTCTTGACTCCTGCCGCTGAGCCCAGGTAAGGCAGCAGGTATCAGATAAGGCCAGTGGAGCAGATGAAGGATGGGTTTCCGCTACGTAAGAGACACTTGTTGTGGGTTATCAGTTTACGATGCAGATGAGAGTGGGACGAAGGAAAGCATGTGTTATTAATTATCCCCTGGATATGGGGAGGGGTTGGAGGTTAAGGCGAGAAGGCGAGAGGCCCATGGCAGCACAGTGTGTGTGGCAGAGCCACCGTGAGCAGGACCCAGAGCTGGTGCACAGGACAGTGTACACTATTCCCAGCTGTCACAGACACAGGGGGTTACATGCTGCTCTGGGAAATGAGAGCCCTCTTCATATGGAGCTTGGAGATAGAGACAAAACTGCTGTTTCAGGACAACTATCTATTATTAATGTCACCAAGTCCCAGTAAGTGCATCCTCCTCTGTCTGAGGCACCATGCCAGGAGCAGCTGTGTCACAGCAGCCAGCTCCCCTGCTATTCCAGATGCAGTCGTGGGGAAGTGAGGAGACTTCTTCTGAAAGCATTAATTTCAGCTGATAAGCCTATGGGTTGTATCCTTCTCTCCCATTTCATGTAACCCCCAGAAATACTGGTCAGAATAAACCAAGCCAATACCTTTCCTGGGCAGGGGATTCTGTGTTAAAGCTCAGTGTTACCAAACTCTGGGAGGAGGCACCAGAAACCGTCACTCTCTGGACAAAGGGATGGAGACTGGTTGGGACCCCACAGCCTCACTGGATCCAGGGAAGATCCAATGGATCCTGAAGAGTGCCCCTCTGCCGCCAGTCCGGACACGGCCCAGGGCGCTGTCCCTCTCCTCCTGCTCTGTACCCACAAAGTTTGGGTCACCCTGGCCCTTCATGTGCCGCGTTCACACCTTTGCTGGCAAACATCAGAGGAGATGCTCTCCTTTCTCCTGCACTTCTCGAGTGGAATAACTGGAGCAGAAGCTGGAAGGGCAGCGACTGTCTCTTTCTGTGCTCCTGATGCAACATCACCTTTGAGAGACGTCAGTTCACGTGTGCAGCTCTGATATTTGCCTCAACACTGTGAATGACTGCAGATGCCAGTTTGCTGGAATAATTGCTTCCAAGCATGCAAAGGATGAAAGGTACAGCCAGAGGCACAGCTGAAAACTTGGTGGAAGTAAGCATTCAAGAGACCTGAGCAGAAACCCTGAGTGGACTCAGCACTTGTGGCTTTGGCTGCACAGGGAAAGCGGAACTGTCACACTGAGTTCATCATATTGGCTCGTGATGCTCTTCCACTGTCTTTCTGCCCCTGGTGATCCCACCCCGCTCACTCCTGATCCGGTGACTCTAGCTGCTACAGGACAAGCACCGGTGATGGGGGATGCCTCTCTTCGCTCTTGTTTCAGATCACTTCCAAAGTGGCATTTACGGAAAGCAGTGATGTCCCATGTCTGGCGTACAGAGACCCTCTCGTTCCTTTGTGTTTGTTTTCGCACTCTGATGCTTCTCTGACCTCTTTTTGTTTTCTTTGCACCCTTTGCTGGTTTCCCAGGCCCATGAAGTGAGCAGATCAAACGGATGGATGCTCTGGGCTTGTCTCCTGAGGGTTGGGAAAGCTGAGTTAGGCAGAAGGGGGAAGGTAGTGCCTGTCAGTGTAAGTCACCAAACCTCTGTGCAGATGCTGTCACTGAGAAGTAAAGCAGCCTTTACTCCCCATAGCTTAATCCTCTGACCTCAGACCTGTATCACTCCAGCCGGAGGAGTAATTCTTAGTGTTTACATGGGTCAGCAGCTAGACAAGGACTTGACTTAGATTTTCCCAGCGGGTCACACAGCTATTTGCTAATCAGCAGTAGCATAAACACTGCCAGGATCCTTATGGGTCACTTGCTAGGGACAGGCTAAACAAACCATCACCAGTTGAAAAGCAGCATGGGTGAGTGGATGAGATTTGAAACAACTGTATTGGGAGTCCTGAGTCTGTGCCTGGAGGGGTTTCAGGACTTGTGAAACGGAGAGGTAGTTAGCTGGGAGGCTTGGAGCTCAGCCTTGACCCTAGCACGGGCAGGGGAGTGCACATGGAAAGCACCAAAGCACCCCATGCTCGCACATGAGCTTGAACGTGCTGGGGATGGGGGAGAACCTCCTCTTCCCTCCAGCTCATCGTGCCTTGCCGTGCTCTAGGGAGATGTGTGATAGCTTCATTACAACAGCTGGTCTGGTTTTCCCCTGTCGCGTGTCTCTGTTTACCTGGAGATATGAACCCTCCCTAGAAATCTCACCTCTGCTGCCCTGGCAGTGAGCAGCCGTTGTAGAGGTGTGAACTACACACAGAAGCAGCACAGAGGAGACCTGACCTCCCTGCTGGAAGCTGCAGAAGGAGGTGTTTGCAGTTCTTGATGTATCGCTTCCTTCCATCCACGTCCTCAGCCATGGCACAGCTAAATGTGGGAGTTAATCTGGCACAGAGCCACCAAGCTATGCAGAAAGTGTGACAAGTGTTGAGACGGGGTGACCCTACTGACTCATCTTGCTATCCTGTTAATGAGCACATGGCAAGCGAGACAGAGGGCACTGCCTGGGGCCTGGGGCGGGTAAGATTTCTTGCTAAAGGATCTAGAAAGGTGAGACACCAGCAAAGTTTGTGTTGTCCATTCCAGTACCATGTGAGCAAGACTTTTATGAAATCAAAGTTTTAAACTGTTAATCGCACTTACTAATCATCAGAATAAAGAGCTCTGGCCCTGTTAGTGATGTTACTTCACTCTGTCAGAGCATTCAGCAGCTGCTCCACTTGGAGGCACACACACGTGCCTGTATTTCTTCTCGTGGGATTCCTGGGCTGCAGTACTCATGGACCAAAGTGGGGAGGCTTGGCCCCCAACTGTCCACAACAAGAGCTGTGTAATGGCATAATTATGATCTGTTTTCTCCATGCAGCTGGCATCCAAGTTTCCAAGGAGATTTAAGAATACTGAAATCTCAACGGCACAATAAAAATCATTTTTGCATTACATACTAGAGCAACAGCATCTATATTTTAGATCAAGATTTATTTTTATTAATCCAGCCTCCAAAAGCAGTGGCATGATTTTTTCTTGATTTTTGCAGACACTTTGCCATCAGATTAAGACTGGCTTCTTTCAAAACAAGAACACTCACCAAACTGTGGGGATTACAACTCGTAGCCCAAGACAGCCCAACAGCAACTGCAGCCATTGCTCTCTCCAGCCCATGGGGATTAATCCGCACTGGTGTGGTGTGTGCTGATTCACTGCCAGCACAGCCAAGTGGGGCTGATGGGGTGCTGCAGGGCTGCGTACTGATGCTGTCCAGGCCAGACAGGCCAGTGCTGGAGGGATCAGCAACCATCCCATTAGGCTCTTGTAGGGTTTCTGGCTTGTCCCTGCTCCCTCTTCTACCACGCCAGGGGTAAAGGTGGAGAGAAGGTGGGAAGAGGATTTCTTGCAGTGGGGAGGTAGAAGGGAAAGGGAATGCTCCCTGCAGGGTCACTCGTTGGGTGTTGCTGGAAGAGAAATCTGTGGGTCCTACCTGGAGCAAAGAGGGGTGAGAGCATCAGTGCAAGCACCCAAGGTGCCAGTGTTTCCCAGGGACATCCTGCTCTGACCAGGAGGGAACCAGACTTGTCCTCCAGTGACGGGGCAAGACACTCTCAGCCAGGAGCTGAGTCCCATGGGCTGTGCCGCAGGCTGTCTGCAGGCAGGGGCAGGACAGCGAGGTGCCAAGGGGGGAATCTGCCTTCCCATCGCCACTGTCAGCCCAGAGAGGAAGGAATTCAGGATTCAAAAATCCAGAGAGAAAGGGAGTAAAAATAAAGAGTGAAGAAAGGGCACTCTGGTGGAAAGCTAAGTATTGCCTTCCCTCTCTCACCTCTCCGTTTTTGTGGAAGGAGTAAGATGCTGTTGCCATTAGCCCTGTGGCAATGTGCATCGTTGCAGAAAGTAAGAAGCAGAATGGTGCATGGAATTGTCCTGGAGGAGAGGGATGGTGTTATGATGCCACCTGCCACCACTTCAGGGTGACAGAGATGACAACAAGACATGTGCTCCTGCCCCAGCAGCAGTCACCCTGCCCGCGGGCTGAGCCAAAGGGCTCCTGCCTTGACCCCTGCAAGCTTTGACAGGACCTGTGCTGTGTTTCTCACCAACAGCTGACACAACCAAGCTGGCTGGGAAGAAAACCAGCTTCTGATTTCCAAAGCAAATGCCTTTGATCTGGAAAAGTCAGAGAGACCCTGTCAGCTTCCCAGGATGTGATTTGCACGGAAACCCTGTGATGGGACTCAGCAAGGCTGGTGAAGGAGTGAACCTTTTGCGGGAATCAACCTCCGTTAGTCCCCAGGTTAGATGCTACAGAGGCTGACCTGAGAAAGCAGGAGACAACGGCAGCACAGCCCAGACATAGCAGGAAATCAGGATAGCATGACATAGCATGCATTCTCCATGCTGAAGGGCTGATGTGTTTCTGCAGGAATAGCTGCACGCAGGAGGACCCTTCTGGTGCCACGGGGTGACCCACGTTACCAGTGTCTGCTGAAATGGGAGGCAAGGATGGGTGTGTGTGCAATAGGGGCAGACAGAGGAGGCAGATTATCGGGTTTCAATCCCTGCAGTTATTATCTGAGTGGTATCAGCATTTGGTTCTTTTTCCCCCATGAAAGCAGGGTTGTGCTGCACTTGCCCAGGAGTTGTCACCTTCCGGAACATACAGCCTCCTTAACGGAACTGCTTGGAGCTGCCTGTCTGTCATGAACTTGTCCTTCACCAAAAGAGATCTGGGAGCTGCTGTGATCCCAATCATTTAATATGATGTTGCTATGGGTGTAGGAACCAACAGATTTTGTCAAAGCTGTGTCTAATGACTGACCCCTTCTGCTCTCCACTGTGATCCAGAGGAGCCAGGAAAGATTTCATGGTGATGAGCAATGTAATAATCCCTGTAAGAAAGAATTTCCTTCTCTTCTTCCCTCTGCAAGCTGTTTCATACCTTGGTACCCAGGGATTTAGGGCTTGTGTTTGTATATTGCTCTCAAATAAAATTATGAACCATGTTCAGGATATGTTACATCTTGATTTTATCTTCTTGTTTCTGCAGAAGTCCTGGAACCAGTGGTGATGAGTGGTGATGTATATTTTTGCTCTCTCTCCCATGCTGACCCCTTTCTGGACTGTCCTGGTTTTGCTGCATTACTTGGCACACTGTTTTACTCTGTAGTTCAGTGTTTGACAACTGAGAGCAAACACAGAAGCAAAATGACCCAAAAATTCAGGTTTTTGGAGATGATCCCTAAGAACTTTCCCAGAATATCTGTGTGCCATGAAGGAAACACAGATCAATGAAAAACTCATAGGTGAAACATGCTGTGGCTTAAAACAGCCTTGTGAGCTCTGGACACCACTGGCAGTGAGGTGGCAACAGCAGTTCCCGTTACATGCAGTGTTAATTACGCTTGTAGACGGCCACAATTTGGGTTTTTTAAAGTCATATCTGCTTTGCCTTCCAGTCGATTTGCCGGCATGGGGGTGAGCAAGTGGTAGCATTGTTCTGTCATGAGATTGGGGGTGAAAAACCATTTAAATCAAGCAAGTATCAAAGGGCAGAGAGCACTGAGCACCCTGTAGAAAGCCATGAACTGGCTGTCCCAGTCCTGCGGTCCAGCCCCCGCCCTCCCCGCCTGCCAGGACACTGCGATCTGGAGCACAGGCAGACCTCAGGTTTCCAGGCTGAATCTGCACGGGTAACATTGACCTAATTAGTCTCAGAAACAAATGGGAGAGAAAGACTTGCTGCCGTATGTTGCACTAAGAAATCCTCTCCCTCTCCTCTTGCTCTCCTGGCCCCGGGGATTCATCCCGGGCAGGTGCTTCTTTGATTGCAGCAGGTTTTGAATCCTCTTCTCTCTCCTCGCAGGGATGCCACATGCTGTCTTCTGACCTCGTTAGCTTCTCCTCCTGTTCCACTTCCTCGCTCTGCACTCCCAGCCCCACCGATGTGCTAATTACTACAAAGCAATCTGCAGGAACGCGCTCCTCTGAGCAGGGTGAGGGGAGCAGGGAGAGGAGGGAGAGATGCTTTCAGAGCATCAGGGGGGATGGAGCAAATTGGGTGAGCAGGGAGCTTGGTTAAGCAATGCTGGTGTTTGAGCTTGCACCAGGCTCTTCCCCGGCACAGGTCGGTTCCAAGTGTGGCACACGGGTGTGCAAGAGGTGAGGTACTCCCCCACTGTGGGTCTGCAGAGTGGGCTGTGCTGCCTGCTGCCAGCTTAATGTGGGGTCCCTATGTGACCACAGTGTCTTGCGTGGTGGTGGGACCTGGTGTGCCTCAACTGTATCCAGGGTCTTGATGTGCTGTGTAGAAATAGTGTGAATCTCCAAGGCTGGTCTTCACCTCTTAACCATCTTCACTCTGCTCGAGATTCCCCTTGGACTGATTCATGCAGGCAGACAAGGCAGGTCTGCATGTCTGTCATAGGCAGGCCTCCTGCGAGGTCCCCTTGCCCGTGCTCGGGACAGGATGGACACAAACTGGTGTTGTAGGAGAGCTGTGGAGCTGTGGTCAGTGCACTGCTGCTCCCATGGTTGTGCTGTGATGGAAATTCAAGGTGTTTTCTCCAAGACTGCATCCCTTTCAAATGCAGTTAATGGACTTCTGGTCTGCAGGTGACCTGTGCCCAAACAGAGCTGGTGTGTTCTTGGAGCATGGGCAGAGGTCCATGCAGGGGTCCTCTTGTCCAGCACTGGTTGGAAATGAGGAAACTGGAAGGGACTGGAATTTGAGTTAATTTTGTCTGTCTGGAATGACAAGATTTTCCTTTTCTTCCTTAATCAGTGAGAGAGAGTTGAAAATGGAGAGAGGAAAAACAATAATTAAGGAAAGAACCAGATCACAGAATCAAATACCAGGTTGGAAGTGACCTCAAGGATCACCTGGTCCAACCTTTCTTGGCAAAAATCTTGCCACCCTTTGCCTTGCTGTAAATCTAAAGCCAACCTATTAAAGCTGGTGAAACCATATTTATATTGAGATGGTATGAGTGAAATTAATGTTAACTTCACTAAATTGAAAACAAGACAAAGGAAAGAAAAGCCAGTCCCTCCAACTATGGCTGATGGGTGAATCCAGGCACAGGGACAGTAAGGGGACTCTCAGGAAGGACATCTTCATTGTGAAGTCTGTTTGGGGGTGAGGGATGCCCCCACGATAAGGTGCCACCTCACCTAAGTGCAAGGCCATGCTGTCATTGAGGTTGGTGCCCTTGGGCTCTGACCGTTCCCATAACTTGTATGATCCCAGCTGATGCGGCTCTCTTCTTCCTGATTTCAGATATCATCAGGATTCAGGTTATAAGCAAGGGATCGGGTGCCTGAAGAGAAACCACAGGACACAGCTGGTACTCCTGGTGCTCCTCAGGTTTAATACTTGAGTCGTGTTTTGACTGCAGAAATTCTTAGATTAATCCAGCCTCTCCTGCTGTTCCTCTCTGAATTAATCTGATGGTGCATTTTGATGCAGAGACTCATCAGAGCTCCTGAAGGGCCTGTGTTTGCCCTTCAGGAGTGAACCACCTCTTGCTAGAGTTTGAAGAAAGCGCCCTTTCTCTCTGCTGTTATTCAGTACCCTTGTCTTTCAATACTTTCCATTGTTCTCTTTCTTCCCTTTTTGCTTCTATTTTAATTACTTGGTTAATGGGCCCCCCTATCAGCCGCTAACCTTCTTAGGCTTTTTTGCATATTATATGTTATGTGAAAAGCAAAGGTTGCTCTATCTGCTTGCATGTACTCGCATTCACTTCTCACCTCATTTATTTCAGATGTTTTCTTTCTGTTCACTTTATATTCTCTTCCGTAACTTCAGAATTGTGGGCCACATCCAACGGTGATAGAAACCAAGCATGATTCACTGGCGTGCAGTTGCTGGAAACCTGGCACTGTGTACTGGTTCTCAGGCTTTGCTTTTCTTGCATCATGTATATTCTGCAAAATTGTCTATCATTTGTGTCAAACTGCTTGCCTGGGATCTAAGCCTCAGACTACTGGCAATAATTCACAGTGGAGGCTTAACAGGGCTTAAGTGACTGTTATATCCTTGACCCTTTTTGCTCCTCCCAGGAGCCATGCAGTTACATCTTCTCCCAGAACCCTGCTCAGAGATCACTGAGCACATTGAGTCTCTTCATTATGGTATTTTGTGCCTGTTCTTAGCAATGTCAGTTAACAAAGGCAACCAAGAAAATACTACAGGTTGTAGTACTGGAGCAGTGTGGGAGGCCAAATTGCACATCACATCTTTCTGGTGACAGGTCATCATAAAAAAAAGCCTGCCTGAGTCATCAAAAACATCCTCATGCGCTTCCAGGGTGGGGGACATCATCGCTGTGTCTTTGGATCCATCAGTATGCCCGTTTACTCCCATGGGGCGTTCTCCCTCCTGTAAGCCATGTGGGCTGTTTCCAGTCCGAGCCATGGCTTACGGCACAGGCGTTGCTGCCTTTTGTCCCAGCCTGGGGTTGTTCTCTTGTTCCTGAATAGTCCCCTGGCAGAGGTGTCCTGGTAAGGCTGCTAAATTCAGAGTATTGGTACTTTCCTCTGTAAACCTACAGAGCACTTCTAGGGGTATTGTCCAGGATGCATCCATGCCTGCACAGTGGAGGCTTTTTCTGGACAAGTTTAAGCTCTTCAAAAAGCCTTGCAGAAGCTGTGCCCGCAGAGCAGAGCTGCTGGGAGGGTGAGCTGGAAGCACCTCTGCAGATGCAGCAGTGGAAATGCACAGGCTATTCAAACCTTGGAGAACATCTCCAGGTCCTTGCCAGACATCATCATCTCTGAGCTGTGTCCTCTTCATCTTGGGGCATTTTCTCTCCTCCCAGTCACAGGGACTCACCTGCCACTGCGGCAGGAGATGGGTTTCCTCCTAACCTGAGGTGTCTCTGACCAAGCAGTTGGTGCTTCTGGTAGCCTTTGGTCCTTCCTTTAGTGTCTGGATCTACTGAGAAGGGTGAGGAGGCAGGGCTGTTGGTCTGAACCAGCCCTGCTCCTCAGCTGGCCGCTGCCTCGCAAGGGAGCCAAGGCCTCCACTGGGCACATGAGACACCTGAGGGGTGACTGCTGACTTGGAACTGGCCTCAGCAGCACCAGATCCATGTTCATTTTAGTCCCACTGCTTCCCTGACGCGTGAAGAACCGCTATTAACCCTTCCAGGTTGAGACCGTCTGAGATCCTGCGGATCTGCTTTCCACGGCCACCCACACCGTGGGTGCTGTGGCTGCCCACCTCCGTGCTGGCTCTGCCACCCAAAGCTGCTGGGAAGGCGCACGGAGACCCGTGGCCAGTGGTGCCAGTGCTGGTGCTGAGCAGAGCTGACCCAGGGAACACCCCAGCTCCAAGACATCCCTGCAGCCTCACTCATCCTCCCGAAGCACAGCCAGGTAGAAACAACTTCTGGAGGGGGCACTTGGTGCAAAATGCACTTATGTGGAAGGTGTAAAAATGTCTCACTTTCTCATGATGTTTGAGGAGGAGGTGCTGCTGCAACACTGATATTTTTGGCATGGTATAGAATTCATCTTCTTTCCTACCAGCTCGTAATGACTCAATTTTGAAGTCCATACCATGCTGTTCCTTTGTGGGACTTATAACTACCCTGGCAGAGGAAGGGGAGTGTGAGAGCTGCCCAAGGTGTTTTTCATGCTCTTCTCTCTGAAGACAGCAACACAGGGTGGGATTGCACCACCGGCCATCACCACCAGTCCATCCCACAGCAGGGACAGTGCCTGTCTTTCCTTACAGGCCCTGGAAAGGACCCAAACTCCAAACTACACGATCACTAGTTAGGTGGGACAAATGCCACCTACACCTTAGCTTTGCTGCCACCAAACTGCTTATCTAATAGGCAGCTCTGGAACTGTTTCACAGACATTTTGGTACTTGGATGCACGTGAATGGGAAGTGAGTCAGCTCTTCCTCCCCAGTCTGTTTGCGAAGGGCACATCCACGGCGTGATCGAATTGTGTGTTGACAAGTTGATGATAAACTGTCCAGTCCTCTGTGGGACATGATGCTTCTAAATGCTTCTAAAGCACATCCACATGTCACAGCAAGGGCAGGAGGCTCATGAATAGGTATCTAACTAAAAGAACTGTCAAGACTGGGTGGCAGATACCTTCAGGGGGTAATCTGCACGCTCTGCAATGTAAAGGTCCACATGGAGATGCTGTGTGCCACCCAGCAGATCCTGTTCTGGAAAGCCAGCACCTCAGTGGGCTTGTCTGAGGAGCCCTGCCCACTTGTGACAAACAGAAATGCACCCTTTCATTTCTGAGATGCTACCTTCTTCTTGGGAGGCCAAAGTCACCTGTGGTGGGATGTCAGATCCAGCAGCCTCTGTAGAGGCTGGAAGACTCTTCTTCAAGAGCTTTAGGTATAAACCTTTGATGCTGATCCCTGGCTAAGAACTCCAGCCCTTTCTGGAGTGCTGGAAGCATCCACAGGGCACCACTGCAAGACAGAGAGCCCAGGCCATGGCACAGTAGGTGTGAACATGCAAAATGTCCTGACTGCAGTACACGATGCTGCCAACCAGAGCTCTGTGGGTGTTGTGGCCTCCACTTTCAGGTGGCTGCTGCAGGCAGATGTGGTCACACATCTGGCAATGCTGGCAGCATGGAAACCCACTGAAAACCACACCTGTAGACATCAGCGGGTACAGGGCTCATGTGGAGTGTCTCATTCACTGACCACTCTGCACATGCCTTGTGGTTTGGGCTTACAGTTTCTCCATCTGTCCCAGACTCCCTCTCCCAGCCACAGAGCGAGCCCACCATCGGCCTGACCTTTGTGAAAATGCACACACAAACACACAAAGAATCTTCTTGTCCTCTCTCCCACAGTGGCCAAAGCACTCACCCAGGATACATGTATTGGGTGTGGCTGGGATAGTTAAATTTCTTCATAGTAGCTCCTACAGTGCTGTGTTTTGAATTTCTGATCAAACCAGCGTGGGGAACACACCCGTGTTTCAGCTGTGGCTGAGCCGGGCTTGCACACTTCAAGGTCTCTGCTTCTCTGGCCGCCCCACCAGCGAGTGCCTGGGGGTGCACAGGGAGCTGGGAGGGGGCACAGCCGGGACAGCCGACCCCAACTGACCCCAGGGATGTCCCAGCTCAGCAAGAGAAGCTGGGGGAAGGAGGAGGAAGGGGGGGGACCATCGGAGCAATAGCGTTTGTCTTCCCAAGTCACCGTCACGCGTGATGGTGCCCGGCTGTCCTGGGGAGGGCCCAACGCCCGCCTGCGATGGGAAGTGGGGAGTGAATGCCCGGCTCGGCCTTGCACGTGCAGCTTTTGCTTTACCTATTCAGCTGTCTGTATCTCAATCCACCAGTTTTTACACTTTTACCCTTCCAATGCTCTGCCCCATCCTGCTGGGGTGGGGGGAGAAAGCAGCTGGGGAGCAGCTCAGCTGTCCACCAGGACAACCCACAGCAGAGTGGTTTTTCTGCTCCCTCAACAGGCTCTGGGTGTGCTTTAGTCACTGTGTAGTGATTACAGGGTGCTGACAACACCCTCCAATTTTTATGTGCACACAGCTGCATTTAAACAAATTTTTTTCTTCATGTCTTACTCTTCTAGGTTTTTATTTTCAAATATCCACTTAGTCTTCCCTTTCTTTTCCAACCATCCTGTTTTAAGGCACAAATAAATATGTCCATGGTTTCCCTGTAACGGTGCTGGACACAGGCACTTCTGAACTGGAGCCTGTCCCTGTCTTCTTGTCGTTTGTCCCAGACCTGTGTGCAAGATGGAAAATGTGTGATAACTGTGTTGCTGGAAATTGGGGAGATCACAATGCTGCTTTATCCCCGTCTATTGTAATATTTCCTTGGACTTCTCTGGCAAACACATGGGCTTTCAAAAATCCCTGAATGAGAAATTCACAGCAAGTCTTTTTATAAATGGATAATGGGTTTCAGTTAAAAGCAGGAGGCTGAACCAATTTGCTGAAGGGAAAACAATGGGAACTAAAGTGTGCAGACTACATGCTAACATTTTGAAAAGCACCTAAAAGATGCAGAAGCCGTAATTGAAATGTGTCATCATTCAGACACTCAGAACCAGATACTCCAGCATAAGGAGGTGAGTAATTCCCCCTTGGCATCACAGGACTCAGTGGGACTCAGTTCCCAGGACAACTGTTGTCTCTAATACTCATGTCCTTTGCCACCCCATCCATGCTAGCA
Source organism: Athene noctua (assembly GCF_965140245.1). Classification (NCBI taxonomy): domain Eukaryota; kingdom Metazoa; phylum Chordata; class Aves; order Strigiformes; family Strigidae; genus Athene; species Athene noctua. The sequence continues at coordinate 7,807,942 of NC_134060.1, forward strand.
CATTTCCACTAGGGGAAGAGCCATGATTTACAGCAACAAAAAAACAAGCCTTGAACAAGTGAAAGTGTTACTGGAGTCAGGGCTGAGCCTTGGTGGTAGCCAGGGGCACCCAGGGGGAAGGATTTAGCAGAGAGCAATTGATTACCTGGCATCTCTTGCCACGTCTCTGTTTTGCACTGAGGCTCAGTGTGTAGCACTGCCAGATGGTAGAATTACCCTCCCCTCAGACTGTCTTTGCTACTGTTTGGTTTCCAGACAAGTTAAGCTGTTCTCCTTTTTGTGACACTTTAGCTACTTCAAGATTACAAACTTTAATGACTTTCAATTCAGGAGCATTGGCGTAGAAGCCAATTCCACTACCAATTTTCCTTTGGAGAATCTGTGGCTCTGTGCAACTTCTTCAGTTAATGACAGGGACTGTTACTGCTGGTACGTGCTGGAGTAGACACAAGGGCCCGGATGGCCCGTTGCACACCCTCTCGTCAGGGACCAGGCTCCAGTGATATGCAGAGATTTTTGTACCCAGTTGTGTTGTTCTGCAGTGGACGAGGCACAGGGTCCCTCTGCAAAACGCAGGTGCTGAGGAACAGAGAGGGACATGTAACCACAGGGCCACAGATCATGGAGGAGCAAGGTGTCAATGCCTTGAATGCGCCTTCTTCCTCGGGGTTTGGCTGCCTGGGCCGGCTTGGCAGGAGCAGAGATGGTGACCTTGAAGAAAACAGTTGTGAAGAAAGTTAGAGTCTTCAGCGATGGTTGAACCCCTTCCCTTGGGAGCTGCCTTCAAGCTGGGGGTGTCACACTTGACTTCAGCCTGAACCACAACACAGCTGAGTCGTGGCCATGCCTGCTCCTGGCCATGGACCCCCCTGAGCCAAACCCCGACCTGAGAACTGACTTCCTCCTTTGACCTTAGATCTGCATCATCACCATGAACTTGACGTGCTTGGTCATCTGGGACTCAGCCCCTGCTGACCCCTGTCCAGGTGGACGCATGGCTGTGCTCAGCCTTGCTCCATGAGCAACCGATGGGGCTGATCTCTCAGCTACGTTGCACTTGGACCCATAACTCAGCACCTCATAGCACCTTCACCCCTTTCTGGGCTGTCCCTTTAAGAAAATATTTCTTTCACTTTCTATTCCAGCTTTCACTCCAAGTCCTCTGCATTCCCATGCCATGGACATGCAGATCAATCACTTCAGGAAATGGACAAACTATATATTTTGGTACCAGAATAGCTGTTTTGAAATCAAGGACACTTGGCTTTACTATTACTGGTAAGTCACCAGCCAGGCAGGTCCCACCAGAAGGGGATGTTATCTGTCACTTGGTTTTGTGGTTGGAAAGGCTCCAGGACAGCTGGGAAGACACCTTAGATGAGCAGAGTTTCCTTAGGAAGCATCTGCAGCCTGCTTTCATCGGGTAGCTTTTGGCACCGAGGGCAAGAAGGAGATGGAGGTCGGGAAGCACCGGTGCTGCTCCCAGCAAGGCTTCCCACAGCTCAGTGGCTTCCCATCAGTCGCACAGATGTGGGGCTGCCCATGGGCAGCAGGAGCCAAGCTGGGGGGTGGCAGGGAGAGCTGGGGGCTGCTGGGGCACTCAGGTCCCCACGTACCCTTCCCACTTCTCTGTGACCATCAGGTTAGCAGAGAAACTGTACGAAATCCCACCCAAGAAACAGCCTGCACTTCTTTAAAGATGGTGATGGCTTTGCTCTCCAGAGCTTCTTCGCTCTCTTCCTCTTTACACTGATGTCATCAGCACGGTTGTCTGTGGCAGCGTGAATCTCAGCAATGCCACTGCATGGAGAATCAACTCAAAGGTTCTGCACTTCTCTAGCCATAACTTGACATACCACCTCGGGTCCGACAGTGAGAGGGGCATGGATGCCTTTGTCAGGAGCCTTACGGAGTTAAATGTCTTTGTGTCTGACGTATAGAGCAGCATCTTATGTTCAGCAATGTATTAATTATATTTTTCATTGAGAAGATGATGATTTCATTAGAAAGGCTATAGTTTTACTTGTAACCAATGATTCCTCAAACCATGAAAATATAAAGATATTTGAAATGGTCCATTATTGCATAGTTAAAAGAAAAAATTACCCATCATCTGCTGCTTACTTGCAAGATAGCAATGGAAGGGCATAAGGTGTGTTGGAAAATCTAGGACGTGAACTACAGGAAAATGTCTTCAGCTTAGAAGATATAACATTATTTGCAACTGGTGATGTGAACACTGCCTTTGGAGAAGCTCTATCTAGTAATTATTGGAAAATGGGAATGAGTATTGGCTTTAGCTCACACAATGCATAGGCACTGCAAAACACAAAAAAGTTACCATTTCATTTTGAATGTTTTGTAATGTATTTTTTTTCATCTGCTTTTCTTAATTTACCAAGCATTTCAGACTTCTAAAATTTAATTTACATATTTACATTTTTTCAGATTTACATTTAGTTTTGCAGATTTAATTTTTCAGACTTTAACACACAGAAATGTCCACAGAAGATAGCTTTTTCTAAACTGCTGTTGAAAAGCTCTTAAATTGGTTTCTCATTATTACAGCATTGCTTTATATTCACTGAGACTTGCCCAGTCATCGTTTTGCTTTTTTAAAGGGTAACAAAGATGAGGATGATGGAGTTTGGTTTTCCAGGAGCAGTGTCATTTTCCTCGTGTATGTTCCACTTCAAACTCCCGGTCTTCCCATTTCTTTTTACACAGGGAGATTGTTATGTCCGTTCTTATCTCAGTGAGTGGTGGAAATGACACTCCCTTGTCAGGAATGCAGACTTGCTCAGTGGTGGTTCGACTAACACCAAGATACAAATCAGACATGAACTGCAGCGTGGAGTTTTATGAATTACCTGAAAAATAAAGGTGTCGTGAAATGTAACAAAACTGACAATAAGATGCATTTAAAGGAATACATCAATCTGACATAATTTAATTGTATTTTAGTCTCGTGACAATATATAGTTGAGGGAAAACCATATACTGTATTAGGGTTTTTTCTCCTCTGAAATATCTTGTAGAGGGAAGAGGTATCACTTTCCCTCCTTGTGACTGTCGCTTAATTTCAAGGGATACTGAAAGATACATTGATTTTTTGAGCAAATATTTTACTTGTGACACATTACTGACCCAGAAAGGAAAATATCACCTCTAAACAGCTCAAGACTTGTTTACAAATGCCGGCTCTGCTTCAGGCATGGAGAAGATGCTGGAGCTGCCCCATCAAGGGGTTGCTTGCCCAGCCATCCTTTGCAAAGTCACAGAGACATTGAGGTGTACCTGGCTTGTAGTTGCTCCCTTCTACCCCTGCATGGCACCAGGATTTATCTAAGAAAACACTCTACTTCCACAGCACTTCTGTGACTGGCAGAAGCAGTCTCTGCTGCAAAATACCTGCAGAAACTTCTGTCAAAGCAGCAATATTCTGCTGACAAAAGTGATCCCATCCCTTAATGGTCTTTGTAGGCATCGAAGAATTCTTTGTTAATGGACCAAAATGTTTCTCTTGGGCCCAGAAGCAATGAAAGAAATGGCAGAGCCATGTACCCCAAGAGGAGGTCATGCTGAATAGCTCTTCATGCTCAGTGACTCACTAAACACTTCCAGGTCTTCCAGAGGATGTTGGTCCTCCCTCACTTATTGCCGGTCTCCCTGTTGTGATTCCTCTGACATTGAGTGACATTCTTCCTCCTCTGTACAGGTGCGATTTAAAGACACTGTCTTTGCCACGGCCGCCTGCAGCCAGCCACCGTTGCTCCCCAGCTCTAAGCTCCAAGGTGCCTGAGTCAGCTTTGAAGGTGCTAGGCCAGCATCAGTCTCGCAGGTGGTTTTGGAAATGCTTCTCCCAAAGTTTGTGCCGATTGCAACATGCACTGTCCTGCTGTAGAAGGCCTGAATTCCACTCACCAGCTGAACAGAAACAGCTTTTGGGTGTGAACATCAGGAGGAGGAGGAAGTGTGTAGATAGGGCAAGGATCGGGGAAAAAATGGGGTTCAAGCGTGCCATCCTCAATGCCCAGCCCCATCTCTTGTCCCCACAATGCTCTATTAGCAGTTTTCTATAGAACCTTGTATGGGCTGCACATATCCCTCGGGATATCTGCGTTGCTCGGGGACATCTAACCATGGCGGTAGTGCTGCAGTTACTGCTGGTTGGCAGCAGCGCTCAGAAACACCATGTGGTCTATGTGCAAGAACCTGTCAGAGGAGGACACCAAACTGGAGCAGCCAGTGACACCTTTGGTAAAAATCTTCAAAATGAAATAATGCATCAGGCTGACAGGAATAATCCACACCTTCTCTCCCAGGCGGGTGAGGCTCAGCGTGAACTGAAGCCTTTCCTCCCTCTGAAGCACAGAGGACACTGCTGTGCCTCCTCACATCTGTCCTGAGCTCTGTGCACCGTGTCCTGCTGGGCTCTCCCTGAGGCTGAGCTCCGTCATCGCTGGGTCGGTGTGTCTGTCCGCCCCGAGAGCCAGCACCAGGTTCAAATGCTGCAGCTGGGAGGTTAATCAGCAACTGCAGAGGGAGTACTAAGGAAAAAAACACATGTCCCTTTCAATTATGTTTGCTCAAATCCACTGCGATGAGCGGAGGACCGTAACACTCAATTATTCCAAGCAATCAAATTAAATTTATGCTCGTCATTAAAGAGTCACCATTTGCCCACGGCTGCCTCATTGGGAGCTCTGATCACCACTGTGTTATCATTGGGAGGTGGTGAATGAATTCTTGTGCATGCTTTATCCTCAGTCAATCTTTGGGGACGTCATTTGCTTGCTTTTTAAAGCTGTTCTCATCATAGGGTTTGGAAAATACCCCCCAGTCTGATGTATTGTAAAAATGACTTAGTACATAATGTGCTGTGTAGTCTAGAGGAGAAAAATCAAAGCACTCCAGCCTGTTTCCTCCTTTTAAAGCCAAACCAGCAAACTGAAGTAGGCAAGAAGGTCTGAGCAGACTGCAGTCTGGGGATGGCACCTCAACAACCCCCAGGAGGTCGGAGGCAATTCTTTGTGTGATGCCGCACATGCAGTCAGGGCTGTGATGTCAACAGCTCCTGGTCCTTGAGCTGGGCAAAATGTCGGGCTGAAACTTTTAGGAAGACAATACAGACTTGCAACACAAATTGTCTGTGGGTTTGTTTTCTTTTTGCCAAGTTCATGTTCATATTTAAAAAAATTAGAACCCTGATGGCCCAAGGAGATGATTTCACGCAGTAGTGTTGTATCTCTGCCTCTTGCGTTTCTTTGTATAGTAACATTGGAATCGTTGGCTGACACTGATTATATTACATAGAGAAATAAAGTCCAAAATGTATTAATTTCTTGCACGTTTCATGGAAATTAGTATTTAGAAGAGGAGAGCACCTACCAGTAAAGGTTACAAAGCAAACAGACATTCATTAACACATTAAATTGCTGCATCAACAGTTAATTGTTCATTTCCTTCTGTTTTCCAGTGAATTTCATCCAGAAGTTATAGTAAATACTTTAAAAATTGCAAAATGCCTGTTATTCATAGGAAACGCTAATTTAAACACCAGTCAACAGATTGTAGGACAAAAGAGTTAGACACAGGAACTCAGCACCTGACAGGAGCTGGTGGAAAACACCTTCCCTTGCTGGAGAAGGAGCTGAGTACTGTTTAACATCACCACTGCCTGGATGGCACCAAGCTGTGGGGGAGCCGCTGATATCCTGGACTGCTGTAAGGAGAGACATGGGCAAGATGCAGGGATTGGCCAAGAGGAGGTTGTGGCACCAGCCACATGAATTTTAGGAAGAAACATGAATTCCTGGAGCACAGTGACCCCTTGTGCAGCTGCAGGCTGGGGACTGAGCGACAGGGGAGCAGCTCTGCAGAGAAGCGTCTGGGGATTCCAGCCAACAAGCTGAACCCATGTGCCATGATGTCTTGAAGGCCAACCACAGACTGGGCTGTATGAGCAGAAGTGTAGCCAGCAAGGGGGACCCATCCCCTGAGACCTGCCAGTGCTGGTGTTCATGGTGTAACCTCCATCCCCTGGGAGGATCTGGGCTCTGGCTGACCCTGTCTCCAGGGAGCATGTGTCCCCGTGGCACCATGGGCAGTTTTGAATCAGGAATGCTGATGGTTTCCATGACCCAAACCTCCAACCAGGGCCAGGCAGCTACTTGCACTGCCTGTGCAGCACCCAGGACATTGCAGTGCCAGTTGAGGGATCAGTCCAGACTTGCACAATTTTATTAATTATTATTATCAAATGCTCATCATTAACCACGAGTAATCTAATTGCACATGACAAAGTCTTGATCTCTGCTGAAGCCCATTCTCTGTGGACCTTGTACAAAGCCTGCCTAGAGCATCAGAGTTGCAAACTGCAACAGCTGAGCTCGGCTCTTCTCTGTTCCATCCTAGTTTGATGGGACACCCAGGATCTCTTGTGTCAGAGTGCACCAAACAGCAGCTCCAAGTGAATCTGGACATGTCTAACTCTTGCATTTCCTCAGTGACGTGGGAATTAACTAGCTTTAACCATTCCGTTACATAAGATCATAAGCTTTCTGCAGCTAACACTGTGGGGCTGTTTTCAGCAGAGAGAAAACCAATATTGACAGTGCAACTGCCTGGCTTTGGAGGGGGTAGCACGTCTGGGTGTTAAATGGAGTTGAACAGGAGGATTTATGCATTTATGCATTAATGTTATTGCTATTGTTTGGCTGGAAAAGATTATCTTCTCTGCGTCTGGACTAGTCTAATGCTGGCCTGATCCTGTTAACCGGCTACCACAGATGTTTTGACAAACACACCCTTAATCTCAAAATGAAAAATTAAAGAAACTTTTCAAAGGTGACTTGAGAAAAACTGAAGCCAAGCACAGGAAAGCATGCCAGTATCTTCTGTCTGAATTTCTTTTTAATGTATTTTTGTTTTCTGTTCATACAAAGTGGTTATGTTCATACAGACAGTTCATCTACCACTTTTTAATATACATTAGGTCACCTGGCATGCGGAGCAAAAAAGTCTTTAGCACATTAAAATCAGAGCTGAAATTCTTACTACCTGGGAGACTGGGCCAGAATTTGATCCAAAGTCCTGACCTGCCACATCTGGCAGAATGGCACGCCTGGACTCAGGATCTGAGCTAAAGCATGTGCTAACTGTAGGGCTGGGACCTGAGTGCTCAACTCTCCCTCCCCTGCCTTATTTACTTCCATTCAGAAAAGTCTAAAATGCCCCAAGTTTTTCTGAACTCTGCTAACCTCTTAAATTTTTCTGCCTTCTTTCTCCCTTGTTACTGGAAAAGCCCATCTGCCCCACCGCTGATGTGAATGTGGAGCAGAATATGAGCCAAATGAGCCAAAAACCTGCTCATTTTGGGAGAAACTGTTGTTAAATGGTTACCTCTAAGTACTAAGAGGAGACAAAAAAAGTGCTGTGAGAAGGTTAAAAATGACAGCAGATTCTTCTGAGGCTCGGAAACATGATGGGTCTCAGTGATCTTTCACCCAAACCAGAAACAGAGTAGGAAAATAATTTTTTCATAGAAATCTAGTTTCCTGGACAATCAGTTTCATCTAAGACCAGTTGTTCTCAGGGTACCCAACCCCCTGAGCCGGAAGACAGGCAGGGAGAGCAGAATGAAGCCCCCGTAATCCAAGGGGAAATGGTTAGTGACCTGCTACAGCACTTAGACACACACAAGTCTGTGGGGCCAGATGGGATCCACCCAAGGGCACTGAGGGAGCTGGTGGAGGTGCTCACCAAGCCACTTCCCATCATTTATCAGCCATCCTGGCTAACTGGGGAGGTCCCGTTGACTGGAGGTCAGCAAATGTGACGCCCATCTACAAGAAGGGCCAGAAGGAAGATCCGGGGAACTACAGGCCTGCAAGTCTGACCTCAGTGCTGGGGAAGGTTATGGAGCAGATCATCTTGAGTGCCACCACACAGCACGTACGGGACGAGCAGGAGGTCAGGCCCAGTCAGCATGGGTTTATGAAAGGCAGGTCCCATTTGACTGACCTGATCTCCTTCTGTGACAAGGTGACCCACTTCATGGATGAGGGAAAGGCTGTGGTTGTTGTCTATCTGGACTTTAGTAAAGCCTTTGACACTCTTTCCCACAGCATTCTCCTGGAGAAACTGGCTGCCTGTGGCTTAGAGGGGCGCACTCTTTGCTGGGTGAAATCTGGCTGATGGCCGGGCCCAGAGAGTTGTGGGGAATGGAGTTAAATCCGGCTGGTGGCCGGTCACACGTGGTGTTCCCAGGGCTCGGTACTGGGGCCAGATCTGTTCAGTATCTTTATCAGTGATCTGGACGAGGGCATCGAGTGCACCCTCGGTAAGTTTGCAGATGACACCAAACCGGGTGGGAGTGTTGATCTGCTCGGGGGCAGACAGGCTCTACAGAGGGATCTGGACAGGCTGGAGCGATGGGCCAAGGCCAATTGTATGAGGCTCAGGGAACTGGGGTGTTTCATCTGGAGAACAGGAGGCTGAAGGGAGACCTTATTGCTCTCTGCAACATCCTGAAAGGAGGTTGTAGTGTGGTGAGTGTTGGTCTCTTCTCCCAAGTAACAGTCTACCCAAAGCCAGGAAACTGCACCAGGGGAGCTTTAGATTGGATATTAGGAAAAATTTATTCACTCAAAGGTTATCAGTCAGGCTTCCCAGGTTGAGTTACCATCCCTGGGAGTATTTAAAAGACGTTTAGATGTGGCACTTAAGGACATGGTTTAGTGGTAGACTTGGCAGTGTTAGGTTTACTGCTGGACGTGGTGATTTTAAAGGTCTTTTCCAACCTAAATGATTCTATGAAATCCACAGGGTCTGGAGAGATTTCATGTGAAGTTGGTCAGAAACCTGATGGAGCCAAATCAGGGCAAAATCTCATTTCCAGGGTAGAAGGGGCCATTTGGCTGAAGTCAGCATGGTGCAGTGCATTTCAGCTATGTCAACAGGTCTGTACAAGGAAAAAATATTTCTTTCTTCAGAGCAGGTTTCTAGCTGCAGAGTCTGGACTAAATTCTGTCTAAAAAGGACGATGAGCATACCCTGGTGTGGCCCTTTTAGCCCTTTGCTGTTACTCAATAATTTAAATAGATACACACACACATAATCATAATTTACTCTGTGGTTTAGCAATACTAAATTCAGTCATTGTTGAATTCTGACAGCAGAATTGCTGCCACTTTAAGAAGTAAATTTTAGGGCTGTTGGAAAACAAATTGTATTTAAACAAGATAATAAACTTGTTGAGGAAAATGTGACTGAAAAGCACCAGTACTGGGTGTCGCTAAGGAACTCCTGCCTGAAGACTTCTTAGTAAGATAACAAAAAAATGGCCATTTGTTAGACACAAAAAGTTCAAAGGGTCTTCCCATGACCACAGAGAAAGACTGAGCAGCATCTGGACCTGAGTGTGGGTCTAGAGGACAGATCAGTGTCCTGCTTGTGCCATTGATATTAAAAATTAAAATATGTCATAGCTGTGGGTTGTTAAAACAATGGAAAACAAACTCATGATCAGTACCACTTGCTCAGCAGCTGCAGCAGGAATCAGCTAGTCTTACTGGTTAGAGCAGGTCTTCTTGTGTTTGCCCACTACCTCCATGTAATGTCACCTGGGGTCAACCTGAACTTGTACAGACCACATGGCTCTGGACTGGAGGATGGAGATCTGGACACCAGGTGCCCACCAAAGCTGTCCTATCACTCCCTTTCCTCAACTGGTCAGGGAAGAGAAAATATAATAACAAGTTTGTGGGACAAGATAAGGACAGAGAGAGATCATCCACCAATTACTGTCATGGGCAAAACAGACTTGACTTGGAGAAAATTAATTTCATTTATTACCAATCAAATCAGAGTAGGATAATGAAAAGTAAAACCAAATCTTAAAAACACCTTCCCCCACCAACCCCTTCTTCCTGGGCCCAGCTTTGCTCCCGATTTCTCTCCCTCCTCCTTGCAGTGGTGCAGGGGCAGGGATGGGGGTTGTGGTCAGTTCATCACCCCTTGTCTCTGCCGCTCCTTCCTCCTCAGGGGAGGACTCCTCACACTCTTCCCTGCTCCAGCGTGGGCTCCCTCCCACAGCAGACAGTCCTCCACGAACTACTCCAGCGTGAGTCCTTCTTACAGGCTGCAGCTTTTCCTAAACTGCTCCAGCGTGGGTCCCTGCGGGGTCACCAGTCCTGCCAGCAAACCTGCTCCAGCGTGGGCTCCTCTCTCCCCACGGGTCCACAGGTCCTGCCAGGAGCCTGCTCCAGCACGGGCTTCCCACGGGGTCACAGCCTCCTTTGGGCTTCCCCCTGCTCTGACATCGGGTCCCCCACGGGTCTCTGCTCTGGCACCTGCAGCACCTCCTTCCCCTCCTTCCTCACTGACCTTGGTGTCTGCAGAGTTGTTTCACAGATTCTCAGTGCTCTCTCTCTCTCTGACTGAGTCTGTGGACTTTCTCTGTGGGTCTGGAAGAGGAGCTGTTCTCCATCAGAGTCTTTCCTTGATCTCAGCAGTGCAGGTGAAGGGGCAGGATTTCCATGCAGTCCACCAGGGCTTTGTGTCCCATCTCATTGGGATGTGATTTCGTGGAAGCTGTAGGGAAAAGGAGCTGAGCTGCCCAGGTCCCAGAATCACAATGGGGCAGCACTGATGGCAAAGACATATGGATGTCTCCAGTCCAACCTATCACTTGGAGAAGGATAACCCCAATGCTAAATCAGGTTGGCTATGGCTTTGCTGAGCTGAACCTAAAAATTCTCCAACAATGGAGACTTCCTGCCTCTCCCATGACTTGACCTGGGGAGGAAAGTTTTCCTAATGGCCATTCTGAACCTCCTGAGCCTGAATATGTGGCTCCTGCCCCAGTTACTTCACCTAACGCTATTGAGAAGCGTTTGGCTTCAGTGCCTTTGTAATTCCTTTTCAAGTATAGAATCATAGATCATTTAGGCTGGAAAAGACCTTTAAGATCATTAAGTCCAAGCATAAACCAAACCATAAAGTAGCCTGCTACCATATCACCTCTTGACCAAGTGAACCCAGTCCAGCTCTCTCAACTTCTCCTTGTTGGTCACATACCTCAGTCTTCTGACCATCTTGGTCACTCTTTACTGGCCCCTCTCTGGTTTCCCCACCTCCCTCTCAACGTAGGAGTCCAATACCAGAAGCAGCATTTCAGGTGTGGCCTCTATTGACCCATTCCAAGGGTCAAGGATCCAGTTTCCAAGGTCCTCATGGATTGGTGTCCTGGCATTTTGCATATCATACACCCCACTCCCCGCCCCGTTTTGTATCATGTGTACATTTACTGAGGGAGACCTCTGTCTCATTGTCTAGATGTTGAATGATGTGATCCCACGAATCACCTTGGGGTGGACACTTGCTACCAGTCCCAAAGCAGACATCGGTCCGTTACTCGCTGCCATTTGAGCCTGTTTTCAACAACCAAAGAGCCATTGTCCAGCCTGTTCTGTCTCAGCTTCTAAATGAAAATGCTCCGAGACATCATCTTGCGTCATCTTCTCCACTACAATCGCAAACACACACCTACAGTTACGCTCTGTCATTGCAATCACTTCATAGGTTCCCCATGAGCATCATTTTAGCTCCTGAAAATGGATTTAGGATGCTGTTCACTGTGAATAACTGTTATCATCCTCCTATTTTCCCAAGTAAAACTACCCACTGATTTTACTTCAGATGTGCACAATCATTTTTCTTTCCCTGAATCCTATTATTGGGGGTGAATTTAATACTTGTAGAATGTAGTATTTGTAATTGTAGTGAATGTTTTCAACCTAGTACTTGTTAGCCCCACTTTAGCCACAGTCAAAGGAGATGCACGGCTCACTTTCTGCTCCCTTACTAAGCCAACAGAAAACACTCAGAATTTTTTTTAACCTTATGTGTTTTCTCATGAAATACATATTCATAGTAGTTTGATATACGAGCTCACGTGGGTAAATATATTTGCATAAACATTCAGATTATAATATTTGTACAAGTAATTAGGACATGTTTGTTTTTCACAAGTGTTTGTTTGGAAGGAAATGTTTTTCTACCGAATATTCATGTATAAAAGAGGTCACAATTGCAGACAAAACGATTCAGGGGGATTAGTCTGCAAGAAGATTTCCCTGCATGTCTGTAATATTTCCACTCAACTCTGGTTGCTACGTAGCCAGTCATCTGCAAAACCTGATGAGCTCTGACAAGGCCTTTCCAAGTATGCAGGATCATCTGGAGCACTGATGGAGGCATTACTATAGGTTCCCTGAAGCACTGAGCTTCAGCCAGTAATTAACAATAATAAGAAATAAGAATATTAATTATAATAAAATAATCCTTGCTCAGCATGAGACCCTGAGTCTGGGCTGACACCTGTTCTTCATCCTCAAGATGCCATTCCCAGTTAATGCTGCCTGAGCCCATTAAATTGAATCCAAAGGACAGGACACTACTGTGTTTCTTACAAACCCAGAAGACTTACTGCAACGATGCTGCTTAAGTCTTCTCTTCCACTTAAGAGCATGCCCTGATTCCAGAGCTTCTTGACATGCTTCTCCCACTCCATGTAGGAGCACAGCTCGACCCCCACGGCATGGCGCTGAGCTGGTGGAGCTCGAGGTGGCAGGGCTGGTTCCCAGGGTGGTCAAGGCACTGCACGCTCTCACCCACACTTTTGAGGTCTTGTATGCAGCGTTGGGGTGTCAGCTGGGTTTTGCTGTGCTGATTCCACCCTCTTCCAGATGAAAGAAGTAATTTTCACATGCATATTCCTTCAAGGTAATAAGGAGTAGCGTGAAAGGATCTTTGTTCAGGATTTAACAATCTCATGAGCCTTCTACCACTACGAGTTCCTGACTCGTGTAGACTGGATTTTCAAAGCAGATTAAAGAAAGACATTGGCCAGGTATCTGTGGGAGCTGGGTTCCACAGTCTTCTGGGGTCTTTCAAAAACCCAAAGTAAAGCCCGAATTACCAAATATTGGTGCTGTAGGTTTGACCCCTTAAGACTGCACGAGAGCATAACTGACTTCCTCCTGGACATATCCTTCAAGAGCCACACTCCACCTCCCATTACTGCCTACCAGGCTAGAGCAGGAGCTCCTGAGCATGCAGCAGGGGAACTTCAGCCTTCAGGTGAAGCTGCTGAATATGGACACAGCCACAGTAGGTTAGTCCAACAATTATAAAGAGCTCTTAGCAATGATATGAGGACCTTGAGCATGCAAAGAAGATTCAGCCTGGGTCCTGCAGCTGGAAGATGTAAAGAAGGAATGGAAGAGCCTGACCTGAGCATGAACTGAGGCCTAATCTGATCCACAAGTATTCCAGCACTGTCCTCCAACAAGCAAAGTGCTTTGGATGAGGACAAGGGAAGAGGATGTTTGGTGGCTGAAGGAGAGGCTGGAGCTGTGGTCTGTGGGACTGCAGTTTCCTGGCTGCAGTAGGGGAGGAGCACAAATGGTGGCATTCCAAGAAGGAGAATATCAGCTATTTTTGACTCTGATGGTATTCATGGAAGTCTCACCAGGCACTGGCTCCAAATGGAAAGTGTCCAGGTAAGGTTTTCTATGATCCAAGGCCCAGGAAAGCTGTCTTACAGCTAAACCAAATCGTTTTCATAAAGAAATGAGAAAGATACAGCTCATAACAAATGTAGTTGGATAAATGGCAAATTGATTTCCGCTGGGTCATTAATCTAGTAGCAAAATACATAACAGGATCCACTGAATGGGAGCTGCAGCAAGGCAAATTCAACATGGAAATTAAAGCAACTAACCCCTCATCAACTGATCATGTCTGAGCTCAGTCTCACGACATGGCTCTCAAATCTATTCTGATTTCTCTTTCCCAAATACCTGGTTGGATTCAAAGGGAACAGAGGTTTTCCACAGGAACAGCTGTTTGAATACACTATTCTTTTCATGCAGGTGCTCAGATGGGCCTGGGAAAGCTTTGCTGGTTCAGGCAAAAGCATCCCCGTGGCAATATAATTCACAAAGTTTGGCCTTTTTAATACAGGGCTATTTCTAGGGCAAAATAATACAGTCTGAGAAAAGCCATTTAATGCTAACATAGATGTTTCTATGCCCGGGTGCAGAATATTTTCCTGCTGCAGAATATTTTGCTGGTGCAGAAATATTCCCAAAGCATCACAGCCTTGGTGCATGAGAGAAGCTCCCAGTGTGTCTGTGGTCTCTCCGTTCCCTCCCAGTCCTCCTCGCCCCTGGCATTCCTGGGCTAGCGGGTGCTACAGCCCCCTCCCCTGTGCCGCATTCACGTGCTGTCACTCTCTTGAGTTGCCTGGAGCAGCTCATCATGGTAGAAATCACAGGCGATCAACTCCAATGGCAACCTCACGTGAAAGCAAACCTCAGCCAGCAGACACGCCTGATGGCCAGGGGAGACGGAGGCAGCCTGGCGTGACCTGTGCCGGCTGTCGGCCCTGCTGCCCCTTCCCAAGGACCTTGGCTGGTGTACCAAAGGGTTCTCCTAAGAGGCAAGGTCCTCTAGCTGTTCCTGCAGCCCAAGGTCATGGATTAACGGGAGTTACTGAAGTTTGCTTGACTTGGTGCCTGTTTCCAAAGTAAACCTTGTTTGCACAACAGGAAATTGTAGCTTTTGGGTCATTACTGGTTTTAGAAATTGGCAATATCCTCTGCTGGTTCCATCAGCAGCTCGGAGCTGATCTGAAAGCAGCTCCAGGAGAATGATCTGAGCTCAGGCAGGGTGAACTGGAGATCTGTGCCCTACTTAGCCGGTGTATATATTTGTCAGTAAGCGGGACAGTCAATAACCTGAGATCTGACAGCCTTCAGATCCTGTATGGAGAGATGTCAATCATTCTGGCTTACGTTAAACACCTTCCCAGGCATCTGTGCCATATTATAATAACCCAGAAGTGCCAAATGACAAACGCGAACCACACATGCTAATCTCTTGATCCTGCCTTATTTCTCTTTTGGACAGTCCTGAGGGAAGGAAAAAAAAATGTCTTTTGTGAGTGTAAGAAAATTATAAGCAATATGTGAGGGAGAGTGGAGTGAGCAGATATCACCCTGTGTCTCTCCCGAGCCAACTATGGATTTTTGCAATTGATTTGAGAGCATGTTTATGTCCATTTTCACTCCCTGCCCTGGTAATATTTGTAATGGATACATCCAGTAACCAGTAAATGGAATTACAACAGAGGAAATCCTTGGATGTTTTGTGTGCTTCTCAGTTCGCACTATGACACAGTCCCACCTGCCCACATGAGGTGGGACGGAGCTCTGCTGGCTGAGAGGCACAGGGGTAGTGGTTGCAGGGAGGGCACGGATCATCAACTTGTCCTGCTCTGGGGCAGTGTGTGGAAGCTCCTTGGGAGACACATAGAAACCACTGGTTAGCACAGACCAATTCAGAGGTGAATTTTCATCTCACAGTAGCTTCTGGTTTATTTTTCTTCTGCGAGTGAATTCAGTGACAGTAGAGGACATTTTCCTGACAGTTCTGGGGATGGTATTCTTTGCATGCAAAACATGCTGGTATAACTTAGGCACACCACCGCTTTACCCATGCAGCTCTCCTCCGTGGCCAGGAGCTCAGATCAGGGGTGTACTTGGAGGCACCCACAGGTCCAGATGTTTTGAGACAAGGACACAGTTATTTGAGCAAAGAATACAACAGGAAGCTTCTTGCACATCTTAAGGACACAGATGGAAGAGCTTGGCAGCACTTTCTGGGAGATGCTCAGCATCCCTAGGGGCTCAGGCAAACCCATCTATCTCTTTGGGAAACATCTCCTCCAAGAAGCTACTTCCATCTCACGGAGCACCAGCAACTGCACAGTGCAACCCATGGGGTCTTCTCAGTCTAGGTGGGATACAACAGGGGAGCTGGAAAAGCCCTTCCCAAGCGGAATTTTAGAAAATCAGCATACGTTTGAACCCTGCTACATCTCCCTTGCCACAGTGACCTTCAGGTGACCTTGCTTCCCAGAGTGAGAGTAGCAGCAGAAGTGGTTTCAGTCCACTGCAACTGGAATGGACTGGGCAGTTTGCCAAGTGAATATCTGCTGGGTTAATCACTGTGCAAATCTAATCAGGAACTGGAATGTGCCAGGCTCATTACTGAAATTAAATTTACCTCCAATTAAAAAGGGAGCTACAAGCTTCCATCATGTAGAGGTGCCCCCAGGCTGCCCCTCCCAAAAACAACATCAAATCCAGTCCTGCTGAACTGCAGGTTTGCTGAACACTGAGGGATTTCCAGGTGCAAGGAAGTGAATTGCCGCTTCTGCTTTCCCCCCAGGCTCTGTAAGGAGTTCGCTGGTGCTCTTAATAAGTCACCTTGCAAGTCAGAAGTAACTTCAATGGTAGGATTTCCAAGGAGCACTTGCCAATAGAAATCTGGGGACATGGCAACAGAAACATCTCTCATGGCAGGATTGTTCCGAGGATCTGTGGGCACTTTTACGAATTCTCACCTTCACACACTGAACCTTTCCTTGGAACTTACATGCCTTATGTCTACACTTCAGACTCCACATAAAAAGAGGAACTTTGTGATGAGAACAGCAAGGATGCAAAGTCAAACAGATAAAAGTGCAGAGAAGTTGACTGAAAAGTTGTTCAAGCTTCATTTGCCCCTTTGGCTTCTACAATTAGACTTGCACAGCCTAATCACATCATCACCACTCTCAACAGCATCTCTTCCTCCATCTGTGCTTCACCCGGACATGATCTGATTTCAGGGAAGAACCTCTAATATTTTAGGTCAAAATATGTGTCTGTAACTGAAATCCAGCTCTGGGAACTTGGCAGGATTGCAGATGTAATTCCTGGCCACCTTCTTCTCTCCTCCAATATTCAAAGGAGAAACAATCCCCAAAGATTTGGGCTTGCCCTTCACCTGGAGATGGCCAGCATAGATGGCAACCTTGAAGGCTTCCCATACACATGCCTTTGTTCTTTTCACACCTTCCACTGCCTACTCTAAAATCACAGTATTTCCAAAAATATAGCTAGGGTGTGAGCTCCTGCAGCCTCATGGCCAGGAACCAGCACTAGATAACACTGAGAGAAGAGCCAGTGTTGGGATAACCGAGTAGCTGCAGACTGCGGCCCTCAGATAAACTGATCTGGGGATTGCAGGAGGGTCCCCTGAGTGTGCACCCAGGTCTGTACCTCACACAGTGATGACATCTCCTCAATGCAAGGGACAGACCCTGCAGTCAGATCAGTGACTGTTCAGCGGTGGAGGAGTAAAAGGTCCAAGACCTGGGACCCCACAGGCCTGGTGAAAGTCATGCCCTGTGCTATGATCCAGGCTGGATGGTGGGAACTGGACTTCAAGCAGGACAGAGCATTTGCTCCAAATTATACGACAGAAGTCTTTTAGAACCCATTTATAAGAAAACCAGGAAATTTGCACATGCAAACCTAGGTTGAACAGGGCAAGAGGGGGATCCCGTCTGCAGCACAGCGACAGCACAGTTGGGATGTCGGGGGATCCACCTGTCCTGTAAATTCACCCTCTCACCTGAGGCTCTCAGAAGCTACTTGCACCTCCAGGGCTCTCAGAAAGGTGCTCTGCCCTCCTCCATCCTCTGTTCCTCCCTCTTTAACAAAAAGCAATTAAAAATAATTTAGGCTTCTGATGCCTGCTCTGCTAGGTGAGTGCCTAGTGGGAGAGCTGGGGCAGGACTGCCCAGGACACCCTCGGTCTCCTCAGGTACCACAACCTCCAGAG
The DNA here is from genome assembly GCF_965140245.1 of Athene noctua. Classification (NCBI taxonomy): domain Eukaryota; kingdom Metazoa; phylum Chordata; class Aves; order Strigiformes; family Strigidae; genus Athene; species Athene noctua. The sequence continues at coordinate 7,825,684 of NC_134060.1, forward strand.
ACAGGTGTTGTGACTCAAAATCCCTGTTCCAAAGCAAGCAGGAAAGACATTTAAGCTGACATCTCCCACAATTTGACTGAGCTCAGGGGATTGAGGAGAGAATTACCTCTCTGTTTTATAAATTTGTCTCCAAATAGAAAAAAGGTCTTTTAGAAAGTATCACAATGAAGCATTTTTATTTTATCTGATTTTCTATACACATTTATAGGACTGTCAGGTCTATTTATAGGAGTTCTTTAGAATTAATTTTTCTTTTTTTGCTACCAGAGGTTGATGAACCACCAAATTCAACATGGGTCTGCCCTGAGCCATAGACTGGCTTAACCAAAGGGGGAGTTTTCAGCCCTGCCAAAGTCAGGGTCAGTAATCAGTTGTTGGTCTGTGTTCTCATGGAGCTGGGTGAGGAACTGATTCACTTTTTTTTCACTGAGATGAGCAAGACATTGAGAAATTATATTTAATTTGTTTTCAGTATATTGGAAATTAAATATATATATTAAAGAAAATATTTCATTTTCCAGCAAAAGGATTTCATATGGTATTATTTCAAACTGGAGTACTGAAGCATTTCATTTTAGAAATACTGACACAAAATTCTGTCCATTTGTGGGATTTTTGTTAGAATAAACAACTTGGTAAATGCTACACATTTGCAGTAGGAGTGGTTCAGCCTTAAGGCACATTTTATTGGTGCCCAAAGCATCCCCCTTCTGGATGTCTGGGTGTTCTGGATCTCTGCAAAGTCCACACGTGATGTGCAGAGCTCTGTGACAGCAAAGGACAAAAAAAAAACCTATTTCACCCCCTCACAGGCTCATGAGCCCCAAAATGGTTGTGTCCAAATGGTCTGCCCAGTACTCGGGCACTGGGTGGGTATTCGGGTGGTCCATCCTTGCCCTGATGTGGAGGTGGAGGGACACTGGCTGTCAGGTCCTCACACGGTCTCCTGGGCTCTTTCTGCCTGACCCGTTCCCAGGAGTGTTGGAAGCCAGAAAGTTTATTCTGCCACCTTGTTCCAGGCCTTTGTAGACCCCTATAATTGCTTTGGCTTTGTCATCTCCATCGGATCTGGCAAGGTATATCGTGCCTGTGACTTACACGTGTCCAGTCTGATAGTTACTGTACAAGCAAGACAGAAGGTTCCTGTTGCTGGCAATATTTGGATTGATGAAAACTTTGAGTCAGCTTTGAAACTTGGCTGCCTGAGGAACTGGATCATCAACACTATTTGCAACTTCAGGTATATCCAGCATCTCTGGATTAGCTTCCAGATGGCTGAGGAAATATATTTGTCTTCCCAGAGAGGAGCTGGTGGCACAAAGTCCCTGACTGGTACTTACTGTGGTGGGAAACGGCACCCATGATGGAGCAGACAGCAACATGATTGTTCTCAGCATCACTTGCTCCTAGTCTGTGCTTTCTTCAGCTAGCCTCTGCTCTCAACCCAGCCCATGCTCCAACCTCCCAGACACATGGGCCAGGGGCTTTATTTTGCTTGCTTCAGAAGGCCCTGCAGTGCTCGTTTCATGTATGAAGTCTGCAGAAGAAGTTTTCAGATGCTTGATGGTTCCTACAAAATCCATCCCTCCTTCCTTTTCTTCTTCATTCCCTTGCAAAGGACGCTCCTTGGTGACTCTGGCATGAGGACAGGCCTCGGGCCAAAATCTCTTCTCTGACCTGTCTCCCTGCAGGGGCACTGCTGGGAGCCATACCATGCCACCTGCAGCCACCCTTCACTCTCCAGAGGATCATCTTGGAGAGCTGCTGGTTCTGAGGCTACAGGAGCTCCTGAGATCCACCTGACACATGAAATAACTTCCCCATCACCTCCAGGGCCTCCTGGTGTGCCTTCTGCTCCAGGTCACTGCAAGAGTGTCTGACTCAGTAGAAGTTATGAAACCATCTTCTTCACCTCCACAGTTGCCCTGGAGAGCATGAACCAGCCCAGCACCATGGGGCTCATGCCTCTGAGTGGCATTAGTTTACAGAACGATGTCTGTCTCAATTTAGGATGCAGACAGGTCTTCCCAGTCCTGTAAAGCATTCTGACAGCTCCATTAAGTTCTGGATCATATTCCACTTGCAGGTCCCACTCTGGCCACATGAAGCAATAGCATGCATCTTTCCATGTGTTGCCAGCAGCTATGCGATGCATGGAAGTTTCCCCTCCCAAAATATTCCCCAAACACAGCTGAGATGTCAGATTGTCCTTCCCAGGGTCTTCATCACAGCTGGCTTTGTCTCAGGGTCTGGCTCTGCTCTCAATATCACACCAAGGCCTTTTGACTGTGTTCATGCAGGGAATTCAGAAGCTGGGCAAGTTCATAGGCAGGTGTAATTATCTCCTCTGCTGCACCTCACGCAGTATTTATCAGCACCATATTTAGTCTGATGAAATGTTACTGGTTTTTGCAGCATGGCTGGGTCCTTGTGGAGTCTCCTCCTGCAGGTGCCTGCAGGTTCTCTTCACAGCTCCAGAGTTACTTGCCAAAATTGCCTCTCTTTCGCCCCGAGATCTCGATGTCAGTCTCCCCTAGGCCCTGTTCCTCCGGGGTACTCAGCATTAAGCTATCAGTAACTTCCTCTCTTGTGTGCTCTGGGGTGGCTTTTCCAGCGTGGAGACACTAATTGCCTCTGGCCTCTGGAAATTTGGAGATCCCCATCCTAACTGCTTATTGCATCTGGTTACCTGTTTGATCTTCTCAGGTTCCAGTCCTAAACCCAAGGCCTGCACAGCCACCATTCCTGTCAGAGCACACGGGGACTGCTGCTCATCTGCTCCATCAGCTGCTGCCCCTGTTGCACCGTGGAGCTCTGAAGGAGGGCTTGTTCACGGGACAGCTGGCTCCTGAGGGTCAGAGGCTGCTCCTCTTCCCTGCCTGCTGGAGGAACAGTCCTGCCTGCAGTAGGTATGCTTATATTCTGCCCCTGGTGCCTCTTGCACTAACAACATTACATGAAAATTTCTGCAAACACTGGAGCTGTTCAGGAACTCTAAGTACAAAGAGAAGCAATAAGGGCTCAGGTGAACTCCTTCCACATGTTAGCAAATAACCATTCAAAGAGCAAAGCTGCACTGCTTGCCAGCCCTGCTCCAGGGCTGCGAGGGTATGAGGTAGAGCCCGAAGAACCTTCCAGTGGGCTGTAAGGGATGCAAAGTCCTTGTTACGGAGCAGAGAGCTCAGCGCTGCCCCAAGGGTTAATTAGCAGCATCCTTTGCCTTTGGAGGTGTTCATCTAAGTGCTTCCTTGTGGAGGGACAGCCGTCTTTGTTGCCTAGATACCGCCTTGTGGGGGCTTTGAGGAAGGTACCTGGAGCTTCATTAGAAGAGGATGTTAGTCGGATTTTCAGATTTAGCTGCACTATGTAAATTATTACCTGGGGCAGCCCTGAGGCAAAGTGACTGCCGGTTACTATCAGCCACACATCACATCCAAGCATGACAAGACAAATAAGGGTAATTGTCTCTCTCCCCTTAATCAGGGGGATGTGATTAACGGGAGGAGGCCTTAGCCAGGTGCTCACCCGCATTACCCGGCTCAGCAAAGTGAGCATCCCTGTGGACACAGGCTGGGGAGTGAGGACCAGCCAGGTCCAACACCCTTCAGCTGTTGAAAGTGAGCAGTAAGCAAGCAGCCATCTTCCATGGCTTGGAGGGTGGTTGCAAGGAGTATAATCATTAGAAAATAAAGAAGACCCAAGGAAATGGTGGTTTGTCACTGGTTTTTAACACATTACGTGGGCTGTACCTACGCTGGGAGGCTGCATGGCCAGCTCCTGAAGCAGGGAGGTTTGGTGCTGAACTGGGGGCAGTGAAAGTCAAACTGTTGAATTGTTGAGCCAAATGCTAATCAGATGCTTTGTGAGACCATCTCTTCCATTCTGATGCCTAACAAATATTTGAGGGAATTATTTTAGTAAAAAGCCAACCTTGGCCAGTGAAGGTATAAACAATGATCCCAGTTCATGTTTACTTCAGCTCCCAGCAGGACCAGGACAGCCTGAGCACATCCCAGCACCTCTGTGTGAAGACATAAAGACAAACTTTGAGGGCTGTGGGCTCACAGTTTTATAAAACTACCTCCTTAAAGTGCTAAGAAAAAGCTGGGCCTACCCGTAGAGCAGTAACCATTGTTCAGTGTAGCTATAAGGGCCAGACATAAAGGACTTGTTCCCATGTGTCCTCCTGCCCTTGCTAGTGCCCGAATTCATGTTTGATCCTGAAAACCTCCCTTAGCTGCTGGACCCAGAAATGCTGAAAGGCCTTACAGCACCATCAGCATGGGTGCAGCTCCTTGGCACCAAAGCATGGTATGCCTGGATGTTGTCGGAGTCCACATCTGGGATCACCTCATCCCCACTGCGGGTGAATCAAGGGAGCAGCAGCTGCTTTTACCTTGGCAATGCCTGTATCAGGGGCTGAAGCATTGCCCTGGGCATGAGGGACCACGGGAGAAGGGAGCATCTCATTAATTTCTTCTTAGGATTTTTTGGAAGGGAGGATGCTTGGGGTTACAGGGGTCCCCTTGCTTGTTGAGTACCTGAGCCACGAGGCTGTGAAGTTGTCCTGCAGCTTGCCTTTCGCAGTCTGAGGTGTACCTGATGTTGCTGATGCAAAGTGAAGGGTCCCAAAGGATCGCTACAAGGGACTGAGAAGGACTTTCAGCAAGCTTGGGAAACTGAGCTCTGACACAGATCTGGGGAAACACAGATTTTCTGAAGTGTTGAAGTGTCCTTGGTGGCTCTGTCCCACATCACCTCTCCATGCTCTCAGTACCCATGGTGAGTGAGATGCCCTGGGAGATTTTCCCTAAACTGTGGAGAAGCAGGACATCCTCCTCCTCCTTCTCCTCCTTTTCTAAGGATAATGCTCCAGTGAAACAGGTCCTGGATTCCCCTGCACTCTCTAGTCATTGCTTCTGCTCACCCTATAGCCTAAAGTCAGCCAAAATGACATTAAGCAGAGCCATCAGTAAATAACAACCCACTGTTTCCCTTGCTCTCTGCTCGTACCTTGTCTGGGGCAGGATGTTTTCTGCCGAAGTCTGACTCCATTTGGAGGTCTGAGAAGGGGGATGGGCAGGAAACAAGGCAGATAGAGCAACTGCCTTTTAATTAGAGGCAGTGCAGATAGTTGTGAGGGTGATACATGTTTTCGTTAGAAAAGAGGATGTTGTGCAGTGGCTGTGCCAGAACGTTTGGAAGCTCCTCCTGGCCTGGGAGTGAGAAATGCTTTGCCCTGACTTTGCTGAACACTTCCTTGGGCACACTGGGGTGCCGAGTCCCTGCTGGGTGTGGGGTCCCCTCAAAGTCAGCTCTGATGGCCTAAAATCACATCCCAGGGCAGGTGCTGGTGGAAGGGTTTGCTGGGCCCTGCAAAGGCTGCATGTTCCTGCCCTCAGAGCTCCACGCCCCGCCTGCTCGGGCGTGAGCAAACCTCCACGTCGGCCTCCGCCACGGCGACCGCGTGTGTCGAGGTGAGACTTACCTCTGCGCGCCTGAACCTCGCTCAGGTGCCTTCCAAAGAAGCAAAAGATTTACGAGTGGAAAGAAAAAGTGAAAATCCTGCTGGGCACTAGTGAGGCACTGAGACATCTTTCCGCGCTGGCGCCTTCCCTGACGTCCTGTGCGCCCACAGCTGCAAGTGCTTGTGCAGTCTGGTGGGGATGGCGACAACTTAGGTCAAACTGGGATGGCTTTCAGAGTGAAAGTCTGGGATAACCACCCAGAGGTTATGGGGCTTCTGAACGCTGATTTAACAAGAAATATATCGATCATTTGACAATGGTTTGGTTTAGAAATTCAGTATCTTGGTATCAGATTTATCATTTTGAAATTTATTTTCTTTCTCTTGTTGCAATGTATCTCTTCTAATTAATGTATCTCATTAATTAAGTAGCACAAGTTCCCCAAACTCCTGCATACTTATGCTCATTTACATCTCAGTCACTGGCTTCGTTAGAATATCTTGATGCAATTAGAGGTCTTAATCGCATTTCGTTTCCTTTCCCCTGGAAAGAACTTCACACAGAGTGATCCCTAGCAAAATGTCTAGGCAGCTTATGGTAGTTTCAGCAGACACTGATGCTGCTGGTTACCCTTCATAGATGTGGTTTATGGTCCTATTTGCAGCTTCCACCCATTGCTTTCCTCCACCTATTGCCCTTATGGTGGTTTGACCCCTTGCACCAAAGGTTGTGCAAGAATTTTGTGATTTATTCTTATGAATTAAAGTGGACAGCTGCAGCTGTATCTTCTCCATGCGGTGAGCAGAGTTTTTCCTTTTTTTGGAGTGATGATGTGTTTTGCGAAGTGACTTGTCCTGACGCCTTCCTTTTTATTGTTTAGAGACACCATTTTGTAGTAGGGTCTTGAACTTCTGAATGTCAGGTGTCAGACCCATGAGCTGGACAGGCCAGCTTACACCAGGATCAATGACAAAGTTACTGGTCCCTGAGTGTCCTCTCACCTGCTGCATATAAATCAGTTTATTTCATTTTGCCTTAAAATGTAACTGTACAGCACACATAATGTATGGTGCAATGACTCACCACCAGCCCAACCATCCACGTGCTGGGAGTTCAGCGGAGCAGTAGCCTTGTCCATCGCCCCATGAGAGTCAGGCCACCTCTGGTCTGGAGTCTGCTTAATCAGTGGACCTGAGTGCAACACGCTTATCTGAATTCTTATCAATTCTCAAAATCCCACCGTGCAGTCAGTGATGTCAGCCTGGGTGACTTCCTGATCCTGGGTAAGATTTCAGAATGAGTAGAGACAAAACATGAAAACAAGTTAAAAAGAAAGACTCCAGGAAAACCACAAGTCAGAGAGTTGGCAGTGTGAGAAAGAAAGATGATGTGGTATCCAAAAATTATCCAGCCTCTCACTATCTAGAGGACCCAGGACTGATACCTCAGATTGTCACAGGTCCAAGCTGTGCTGCTGCATTTCAACACTGTTTTGTAGTAAAGCTGCAGCTTTTGCAGCCAGCGCTCTGGGGCTTGGCTAGCACAGGGCACCGAGGGCAGGGGGGAGCTCTGGCCACCCCAGGAGGTGCCAGCAGTGCGGGGCAGAGCTGCCTGCATCCCCCATGCTGAGCTGTGCTGATGTGTTCACTGCATACTGTGTATGTCCACGCAGCTAAATCAGACTGGAGGAGGTGAGGCTGGTTATTTTGGCACGTGTCCTGTCCTCAAGGCAGAAAAAATATACTTCCGATAAGTGTCCTTTAATTTTTAGAGCCTGGCACAGCAACACAACATGCTTTTGGGCACCTGCTGTAAATGGTTGTGATTAACTCCCTGTGGTGAGCAGGAGACTTCCAGCTCTGGTCTTTTACTGAACAAACCCAAGTCGCACCCTTGCAGCAGCTGAGCCAGAGGACTCACAATGTGGCGTCACCGCTGCCCTCCAGCCCCGTGCACTAGCAGTGCTGCCCATCTTGCCCCAACACTCGTCCTCTTGCTTTTCCCCTCCACCAGCACCAGGGCAGTGGTACCCTGATGTTTTGATGAATTAGGTGGGATGAGCCCCCCTTCCCCCTCGCTGAGCTCTTTGCTGATGGTCTGTGGTGAGGTCCCAGGTGGAGCGTTTGGACACGAAAGGGGTCACAGCAGTGTCACCACTGCGGTCAGTGCCACGAGGGCTTTTGCAGGGCCGGGTGTGCAGCAGCGGTTTAGTAAATTGCCTCCCTCTTGTGGTGGCCGTTTTGCTTAATAAGGTCACACATGCTTCAAATCCGGACAGGTTTTGCATGCTCAGCCTTCCACGGAGCATCAGAGGAGAGCAGTGACCCTGTGCAGGTGGAAATCCCAGGAGCTCTGCTGATGCCAGTGATGGCACTGGTGAGCTTTGGGAGGAGATGCACGGGACAACTTAACCCCGGCTGGAACAAGCAGGTGAGAGGAGCTGAGCTTAAAAGCTGACAGCAAAAAATAGATCAGAGAAATAAAAGTAGATCGGAGGTGAAATGTGCAGCTCTGGGGAGATGATGTCCTCCAGAAGTCAAAGGAGACTGAGTCTGAACATCTCCGTTAGCTGCACATCCTTGTGGAACTGCAGGAACCATTAAATAACAAAACAAAGAGGGAAATGCTGACCCACCTGACAGCAGTAGTGGTTAAGGGTGCACTTCGGAGGAGATCACAGAACCAGGCAAGCAGAGCTGGCAACAGTTTGGCAAAAAAATCAAGCCAGAGCAGGACTGTATTAAATGTGTAGATGAATGTCCCTGAAGCAAGTATCCTGTAAATAGGGAATTCTGCAACAACTGTCACAGAAAGGAGCATTATGCAAATATATGCAAAGTTATCAAGGCGTATGTAATCACAGAAAGTGACAATGCAGATAGCAGGTGAATTGTTCACCGTAACAATTTCCTAAACAAAGGAAAGAAAACAGTGGAGGAATTAAATGGAGACCCACACGCTGCTAAACTCAGTCGAGGCTGTCAGGTGATGTGCAGGCAGAGCAAGGGAACCCAGAGAAGTGAGAATGCAAGTCAGAAAGTAAAATAAAACCTCGAAAAACAAATTCAGAGGGAAAACAAAGAGAGGAGTTACCAGTGACAGGGACATCGTTTGCAAAATGTGTGTTTACAAGGGTGGGCCCTCTTGGATGCAGGCTCGCTTTGGGGACTGCAAAGATTTAAGGCCGACAAACTCTAAGATATTTGTTTAATCAATGAGGCAGCTGGCTGTGCTCCACCCTTTTGCACTGAAGAGATCAGGTTTTGCAGGAACTAAAATGCAGAGGGGACTGCACTGTTACAGAAAATGGATGGTTTATGGTGGCTGGATAGGTGCAGTGATGGCAAGAGGAAAGGGGTTTGTCCCTCAAGAACAACCTCATATAGGTATCAAAAGATGCCAACTCTGGAAGCACTAAGCCTGGAGGTAGCTGCAGAACAGCAGCTCAGTGCTTCACGTATCCAGAAAATATTCTTTTCTTATCAAAGTACCAATTACCCTATATTTAATGAGTTTCAGATCCTGAAATGGCCCCCAGTGTGTCCCATTCACCTGTGCTTCAAAAACAAGCACCCGAGATGTCTTCAAGAGGTAAGAATACATCCCTCATAGGGCCTGGGTGGTGCTGGCTGGTTGTTTGTGGGTCCTCTGGCTCAGGTGTAAATGCTGAGCATCCACTATGTCTTTTAAGAGTGTCTCTAGACCAGGTTGCCAGGAATGCTCCTTTGAGTGAAGATACTCAAACTAAACTTTCTTTCTCTATAATCTGTTCTCCCTCTTCCATTTGCAAGTTCAAACACGCATATCCTGCAGACTGATTGCCCTTAGTTGTGTTTGTGGGGCAGGATGAACAGAACTGAGGTGTTACCTGAAATAAAGACTCTCAAAACCAGAGATCAGTTTAGAGAGGAGATATTGCTTTATTCTGCGCGGGGTGCTAGGTGGAAAGCTTCCACAAATCAAGCACCCCACACAAAAGAACTTCAGAGTGTTCATGCACTCCAAACTATGTGATTACAAACTTTCTGTAATGAATATTGGTTAGTTGCTTATCGCTTCTATCTCTTATTGGTTAGTAACATACAGGGGGTTTGTTAACTTCTGCCCAAGCTCAGAGGGTAAGGGTCTGTATCCTGGCAGGGGTCTTAAGCTTATTTACATAAAACAATTGTAACAAGCTTCCATGTCCCAAGATGTTTCTCTTCTTCAAGGACGGTAGCTCCTGATTAGAAGTTCCTTACTAATTATTGTTGACGGTTTGAAGAACAGGCTGACCTATCTGGTGCGTCCAATTTGATGAGAAACATGTGTATGGATAACAAAACGTACGTAATGGCCTTGGGTGCGATGAGAAGCGTTTGTGGGGCCTGCGGTGTGTGAGGAGAAATGATTTTGTGGCCTACGATTCCTGGTAAACAATAAATTCTTTCCCATGGGTAACAAGCACATACAGTTTAAGCAATTCTTGAACAAGGCTTCTTGTTCAGTGTAAGAGAAGCAGCAAAGGCACATGAGCTCCATGACTTGTTGACAGCAACATGGACAATATCTCCCTCGCTGCTGCTGCAGGAGTGGAGAAGAGGGAAGAACTCGCTATGACATGAAACCTTCCTGTGCAGGAAAGGGACTGTGCTGTGAGCAATCCCACCACACATCCTGGCACTTTCTCCTGCATGGGAAACACCTGCCATCCCCACCATGGCGTGGGCACCCTGGAGCTTCTTGTAGTCTCTCTGTTTCATGCCTGGAGACTTTCTGAGGAGACTTCCAGCTGTTCCCCTTGATGAGCTGAAAGTATCTGGGACCAGAGACAGCATCCAGATAGTATGTCAGTAGTGGGTTCTCAGATGTTATTCCAACAGCAGTTCAGTCAACTGGCTCTAGAGCTCAGCAAGGAGCAGTATGTTGTGATGAAGCAGCTATGTCATGAAGGACCTGGCTGTCATCCCAGAGAGCACCTCACAGTTACTCTTTTTAAGGCACATTGGTCTACCTGTTTCATTCATTCAGCCTGACCATTTCCTTAAGTGAACTGGGGCCAGATCAAGTTAGACAGATTTTGGCTGTGTCCAGGTACTCCTCAGAGGTAAGGACTGCTTGCTCATTTGTCAGCTACCACAGCAGCCAGTAGTTCAGGAGTCTCGAACAGATGATGAAGAGTAGAGAAATTTGCAATACTTGTTGGCAGTGAGGCCAAGGTCACCACAGACCATTTCTAGTAAAGGTCTGACACAACTGGAAAGCTTTTTTCATGGAAAACTCAGCAATAACAACAGGATTGTGGATGTGGCTTCTTAAACACTTCCCACACTGGGCATATTTCAGGCAGGTGATGAGCCTCTCCGCTTCTTCCTGTGGTGAGGCTGGTTTCGGGCCATCAGGAATGACCTCACATACACAATTCCTAGATGTGTCGTAAGGACCAAGAAACTTTCCCCAAGTGCAATAACAGAGCTTCCTTTTAAAGTGGTCTTTATGGACAGAGCACTCATATTTATGAGTCAAAATTATTTGAACCATACAGGCAGTTTCTTCAGGGGTCAGCCCTACCACTTTCAGCTGAAGCACACACCAGACTGGGACCAGGGCAGTTGTTTTCACAACTTGGTCAATGAAGATAAGCAAGTTAGGGAGAAGTTATTATACAAAAACTTCATCTGGAGGTGGAATGACATGATCTCACATTCTTAACATCAGCCAGCACAGTGCGTCAGCATTGGCAATCAGTTATCCTGGCTTGTAAACAAGTGTGTAATCACAGCCCTCCACTGCAGCATTCATGGGAACACACCTGGAAAGGTAGGCTTGTTTTTAAAGAGAAATCCAAGAAATAGCTTTTAGCCTGGCAGATTTTGATTGCATCTCCACAGACGTAATTATTGAATGCCTTGATTTCATTAAACATAATGAGTGCTTCCTTACCCATTTGTCCGTGGCTTCGTTCAGTGGATGGCACAGTAACAGGTCCCTCCATCCCACCTGGCAGTGCATGACTCAGAATGGCTTCAGTGCCACGAAGTGATGCAGACACGTAGGCCTTTATTATCTCTTTTCACCCAGATGAATGAACCCTGAATCAGATGTCAATAACTGCTTGACATTCTTGGAGATCTCTGCATGCTGGTGAGTTTATCTCCATGCAATTTCCCTGTTGAGAAAGCAACGAAGGGCTTCAGTGCCTGCTGCTCTGTGCAATAGGAAGCTGTGGTAAAGGTTGAGCAATCCAAGGAATGCTTGAAACGCCCACTTGAGTTTTGGCTCTGGAGGCTCTGTTTTGCCTTTTCTCTGTGTTCTCTTGGGTAGATGTCTCAGTTTCTCAATTCCTGCCACTTGGCCTCACTTTTTGGCAGGATCCTCCTCTCCTCGCCAGAAGCCCAATGTTTGTGGAGCAGAGTGCACAGGATGGAAGCAGAGGAGCAAGCACAGGAATGCACATGAATGCATCACCAGCTCCTGCTACAGCAAGGAGAAAGGCAGGGAGGGGACTAGCCATGACACGAAATTATCACGACAAACAGCAGAACATCCTCTGCGTGACACAGCGTCTTGGGTCAGCATTTGCATCATTCAGAGCTTTTGTCTGCACAGCTCACTTTTTGTTTCTGCTGAGCTCTAGGAACCATGTGCACAGTTGTCTCATTACTGTTTTTCACTTATGAGCAGCTCACTCAGCTTACCCAGAGCTCTGGTGGATGCATACCCTGACAGTAACCAGGTGGTAGGTGTCTCATCGTTTGAAACCACGATCTCTGTGGAAATAATAATTTTAGATAGCCAAGCAGCCCCCTCCTCTAGCCCGCCGTGCGGAGATGGCTCTCCAGCAAGGCTGTGTGTGTGGCACTGGATGCTGCAGGTATCACAGCACAGAAACCCCCACATGCAGGGTGGAATTAAGGGGGGAGCAGTGGTTTGCAGTGACTCATGTCCTTGCCACCCTGGCAGGCTGTTGTGCCAGCCCAGCGGCAGTCACACCGACACACCTTTCAATGGGAAACGGACAAGTGATGAGATACAGCCTTTTGTGATGCCTCCCAACAGTTACATTTTGAAACCCGCATGTCAGAGCCTAACCCGAAACTTTAGGAGTCTTCATGTGTGTTTCTGATTTTCTAAACCATGACCTCAGCAACAGACCATAGACGGGCGGAGGGCTGCATGATACTGCCTCAAACCATCTCTCGCCAGCACTGTGCATGGGCAGGATGGGACGTGCTCTGTCTCGTACTGGGTCTGTCACAACTCTGTCTCCGGTGCTGTGAAAAGGGGGCTTGTTCCTGCTGGAGACAGAGGAGGGGAAGTGTCTGGTGCTATAATTCCACCTGGGAGGTTTGTGAAGTCCTTTCTACCAGTGTCTGGTGGGAGCTGAGCTATTGCTGTAGGTCCTGCACATCCTTCCTCCCATGCTGCTTTCCCAGATGAGCACATTTGGCTGCCCGGGACCAGACCATGACCATAGCTGGCACCAGCAGCGATTGAAACACCATCCACAGAGGGAATGAGAGAGCCCAGCAGTGTGCAGGCTCTGCCCTTGGGGAACACTGGAAGTGATGGATGCGCCCTGGATCCATCCTGTGAGCTCCAGGATCATTGCCCTGCTCCCCAAGCTTCTGGTTTGGATGAGCTGGAGGATCTTTCTGCCCCTTTCTCACCTGCCTGTAAACTAAAGGAGCCGTGGCTGTGGCTGTATTCCCGATCTGACCATCCTGGAGGAAAACCAGCTCTGCATCTCCCTTCGCAGCGAGGGGCTGCCCTTGGGACAGAGCACCCCTGGGAGCTGGCAGAGTCTGGGAGTGTTGCACTGACACGCACCGCAGGCAGAAAACCCTCAGAAGAGCACATTTTGCAGCACAAGCAACTCTTTTCCTTCTCTCCCAGAGCTCTGCAGGGGCTATCTCCAGCGTGCCGTGCCGGCAGCCTCTCCACATTTCCTGTTTTCATTCCAGTATCTGCAGTGCTAACATACCACATGCCTTGAATTCCAGCCCTGACGCACCAGGAAAAGGGGCCAAGGGCAGATTCATGGGAGTCTTGGAGCCTTTCGTGCCCTTTCCCCAGTCAGGCTGGGGATACTGATAATTCCCTGACTTCTTCCTTCATCCTTTTTCTTCGTTTCTCTCTTCCAGTTCCCAGAGTTGCTGTGTTGTCCCTCAGCACGTGAATGCTGCAGTATTTTTCTCTCAGAGAAGGGCACTGATTTGTCCTGCTGTACTAAGGACAGCAGCTGGGAAGAGCTCCCTTGCTGAATCGGTGCTGTTAGTCTAGTGAGAAGTGTGTACAAAAGATTGCTCTGAGGTCCAAGAGCTTTTGTGAAATGTGGCATAGCCAACATAATACCATTTCCCCATTGCAATGATAACTTTCTAATTTCTCCCTCCTAATTGTGTAAATCAGGAGTAAAACCTTTAAGTCAGTGGAAGGATTGTCTTGGCAAATATTTAATAACACTGCTTTGAGTGCAGTGTCAGCCAGATCCATCCCTTCTGTGCCTTCCCTCAGCTCCCAGCAAGCACTGATGCACAGTACCCAAGACACATGAAACATGCAGACTTGGTAATTCATTACTTCAAGGACAAATTCTGCTCCTTTTAACTCTGGTGGTTAGTTAAGGCCAGATGTTGGCAGCAGAAACATTAAGCTGTGGCCAATCTGAAACCCAAGAAATGTGCAACGGCACAGGAAAATATTTCCAGCCCCATGTAGGGCACCTGCTGTTGGTAGGACCCGCTCTCATCCCACCCGCAGGGGATGGTGGCTAAGCCATGGCTGTGCCCATGGATGAGCAGGACACATATTTGCAACCACAAGTACTGATGGCATCACCCAAGGGATTTCTCCACAAAGCTGTGCTGTCCTGCAGGTACCTGCCTTTCCTGCTGAAGAAGGCGACAGGAGTGCGAGAACAAGCAACGGAGAAGCAGCAAATTTCTACCCCAGGCGGAGCTTTCTCCACAACCACCCTCCAGCCCTGCCCTTGGCTTTGAGGTTGCAGCTCTTCTGGGCCAAAAGAAAGCACCTCTACCATGCCATGTCCCTACGGCCCACTCCTCTGTGACTCCCTGCCTGTCCCCTCTCCCAGCATAGAGAGGAGAGGGATGGGGAAAAGAGGGGGACCTCCGCTCTGGCCTGGTGAGCACACTGGGAGGAAGGATTATCTCTGTGTGGCACAGCGGGAAGCCAGGGGAGCAGCAGTGAGGGCCCGCCAGGCTGCACAGCTACATGGGGCTCCAGCATGTTGGCAGACCTCAGCCCAGACTACAGCATTTAGATTTCCAGCCTGGTATCAACTGGCATCCAAGGGTGACTTCTAAGGTGTCTCTGCAAGATAAGATAACCCATGACAGCAGGCTTCAGCGGCAGGGCAGAGCCCACACCCCTAGTGGGGGTGTAAATCTGCTCCATGGTAGAAGGGGGCAGAGAAGTGGCAGGCGCTGCTGGGGAAGGAGGTGCTGCAGCCACTGCCCTGGGGACCATCCTGGATGAGGTGGCCAGAAGCTTTGTGGCTTCACCCCAACTTCTCCAAGCATTTCAGACCTCATTTTAGCTGTGCTTCCGTGGTGGGTTCCTTTGCTTTGGGCTTTTGATGAAAACTCCGGGTTTTCCACGTTTTAAAAATCATTTTCTCTTCCCACTGAAAGAGCAGCTTGAACTGAGAGGTTTAAAAGAACTGTCTCTCACCACATTTTAATTATTTAACCAGGGAAAGGACTGTACTTTGTCTTACTTTTACTTGCTTAGAGACACAGGTAGTTTAAAGTGAACACATGATTATTTAAAATTGAAAGTGCTAATTTTTCAGGAAGTATTCTATTTTTTAAATGTTGCTTTGTTAATCCTTTTTTTTACTCCCTTCACCTTCCCCCCCCCCCCCTTTACTTTTTTACCTTCAATGCACCCTATACACACATTTTTATTGTGAGAAAAACAGGACAGTTTTTGAAAAATACAAAACTGTGAGAGACAAGAAAAGACGATCAAATTGCCTATTTCTTCCAGGTTGAAAGCACAGAATCTGTGCAAAGTTATCCAGCATCTTGCACAGCTCTAGGAAAGAGGCTTATTCTGAAAAGGCTGTTCTGATGAAATCACATTTTCCATGACAAAAAAAAAGTCTTTGTCAGAAACATCTTGACAGCTTGCTCTTGGCTTTGCCTGCTGGCTGGAGATGGAGCTCCTTCAGTTATTTATGTAAATGTTGCCAGGGGCTGAAGTGTGGAAAGGGAGGCTGCTCCTGTGCCTCTCCGAGCTGTTAGCCTGGTTGGCAACGAGGTTCTCCGGGGCTATAATACCAGACAGGACAAAGTGGTGCCTATAGGCATCCCAGCCAGAGAGGACCTGAAGCCTCAGCATCCGTGGAGAACATTCTCTCCTTTCTCCAGATGAAGCTTCTCTGGTGCAAGAGGCACATGGGCAGGAGGCCACATGGTTGGAGCCTGCTGAACTGGGACAGGCCATGGATCCTCAAGGTCTATCGATCCTTCGCACAGCCTGGAAATACAGCCACAGCTGGAGGAGCAAAGGCCAGTTGGAAGTTACCAGCTCTTCTTGCTTCATATCCCTCAGCTTTGTCTAAGGCTGATCCGCCTGCCTGCCAGAGGCAACTTGTACACCAGGTGCTGGTGGCTGAGCCCAGCCTGGCAATGCCTTCATTCAGAAACGAGGAACAAGGGTTTAAAATAGATACTCTGATGCCTTCTTTGTGTGTGTCTTTCCAAGTGACCTCTCCCACCACATGTTTTAACATCACTCACAAAAGAGGCATATCTTGCCTTTTCTGTGCCTAAGAGTAATAAAGGTCCCATCCTGAGAAGTTTTGTTCTTAACTCTGATCTTCTGCAGTTTTCTGGAAGCCATTAAAAATCCCATCTCCTCTGAATTTCACTTAATCTTTGAGGATAAGAATTTAGGAAGATTCATAAAAGGAAATGAAAACTTTTGTGCACATGAGGAATACCCTGTTATCATAACAGACAGCAAGGAGAAATACAAAGGGGTGTTCAGGGTTCAAGTCAATCTCATTTAAGCTGATCTTCAGAGACTGGATTGAGGCTTAATGTAGAAGGAAATGTCCTGCATCTGCTACCACAGGGCTCTTGCGCCTTCTGACCATTGTCACCTGGAGGAGCCAGGGCCATGTGCACAGCACTTGCTCTTTGTGAGCAGATCGGGTGTCCTTGCAGCCCCAAGGGAAAGGCTTGGGGACTGCAGAACTCCATTTCCTCGACACACTGGTGTTGTTGACAGGCACCATGGCCAGAGGACTGAAATGATTTAGCTGGCTATCTAATCCAGCTGCTCTGGAGCCCCTAGAGTTGTTCCCTGCAGGATCATCCATGGGCATCCCATCCCCATGGGCAGCTCCTTGCCCTGCTGGCACGCTCACCATGCTGCCACTGCTTCTCAGCTCAGGTCGTCCGTGGGCATAAGTAAACAGGGGTGAGTCCCCATGGGGTACGGGACATGCTCATCTGCTGAGCACACACTCCCTCTACACACCCTTCTGTGCCAAGTGGCAGGATTGTGATGTGCAGCACCTTCAGAAAGTTTTTTTCTGCGATGGTTTATTATGCAGTGTGGCTTTCCTAGTGTTTTAAACAGGGCAGACAGAGTGTAGTGTCAGCCACTGCTCCACTTAGTCCCATAAAGCTTCCTCCACCATGGCCTTGGTCTCACATGGTCCTGCCCTCCCATTGCTGCCTCCTCTGCAGACCAAAATCAGTGTCCTGGGGAGAAAGGTGGGTAGCGCTGAGGTTTGTAAGCAAAATAAATCAGGAGCCTGGATCTCCCGAACCATCTGTCTCTCCCTGAAAGCTATGCAAGGCAGAAGCCCAATCATTCTATTAGCCCCTCTGCTGCTGGCAGGACTCCCAAATCCCTCCATTTGTGACCAGCCAACATGCCCTTCATTTTTTCCTCTCAACCTTCATTTAATGTGTTTCAGAGTCCAATGTGAGCACTGCTTCCAGATAAAAGCATCTGCTTCAGATAAAAGCATCAACTGAAGGCATCAATGTGATTTCTAAGTACACGAAGAACAGAAGGTGCCCTCAGAGTGGACCTGACCTTCACAAGCAGGAGCCAACAGGAACATCGGTAGGTACAGTGTGGGACAAGGTTAGAGGAGGGGGCTGGTGAAGGGGAGGCACAGGAGACCTTCCCTTTGGTCTGACTGGGCCTACCAGGCTTTGAGAGGGCTTCCTGAGGAGCAGGTCACCGGAGCAGCCTGGGGGTGAGAGGAGGCACAGAGCAAGAGGAGGGAGAAGGTGAAGGGGATGAGGCAGGGGAAGGTGAGTGGGGTCTGTCATATGTCAGCTTTGGGGGTCAGTGATGAGTGTGGAGGTGTGGGAGGGGAGGAAGGCTTCTGCTACTTCCCAGGGATGTGACTGCTCACTGGCATTGTGGGTGTGTCCGACCCTGGTGACTCCAGTGGGAAGGAAATTTTCCCAGCGCTGAGGCACCCTCCTTGTGTGCCCTTGAGAAAGAAGCACTGCTTGTGTCTGCCTCCATTTCCTTATCTATAAAAAAAGACCTCCACTGAGACCTTATCAGCATGATCCCCCATCCCATAGCTGGTTGGTGCTGTGCACCAAGCATGGCCAGCTGGGGTGTCTCCTCAACAGCCCATCTCCAGAGGCACCTGCCAGCCTGGCCCACCACAGAGCTGTTCTGGGGTCAGTAAAGCAGACAGTGATGCTGCATGACAGAAGAGCCCCTACTTTTTCGAAGAATGCAAGGTCTGGGTTTGTCACTTAAATGTGGGAAGCTGCCAATTCCCTGGTACCTGCTGGTTCATCCAAGCAGTGAGACTTAGCCCTGCCTCTTGCTTTTCGTAGCACCAAGGTCTTGCAGCGAAGGAGTGGGGCAGAGATCGTGATTTGTTTTATTTTTTTTTATTTCTTTCAAATCAATCCTACCCCTCTGCTTCTCTCCCAGCACCATGCAAAGTCAGCTCAAGGAGCAAAAATCAAAATCCAGATTCCCTCTCCTGGTTCATAATCTCTTTAAAAGCCCAGAGACTTTGCTGGGATTCAGGTGGTGACAGTTGTCTCTGAGAAGTGACAGGTCTTACAAAGTGACAGTGCCACCATCACACCAGACACTGCTGCTCTGTGAAGCAGGCTGGACGCTGGTACACGCTGGTTATACAGGCTGGTGATACAGACTGGCTGGAGTGAGATCTCTTGCCAGCCACCGGTTCACCCTACAAAGCGGAGGAAAACAGCAAGCAATAGAGCCAGGAAATGCCACTGCGTGTGAGTGACCACAAATCATCCTCACACTCACATTTTCTTCTGTGTTATTACCCTTTTTAAAAATCAAAGATTGTAATAGTCCACTGTAGTTGAAAGTGAGATAATGGGAGATTTTAGGAAGATAAAATTATGATGGCATCCAGGGAGAGGAGGGGATAGGGGGGAAAATGGAAAGGGATTCATTATGAACTTATCCTCACTTATAAACATTCCCCCAGGTTAGGACCTTATGGTGTTAATAATTAACCAGAATCTTATGAAGGCTAAAATAACTACAACACACATGAAGAGCATCACTTCAGTATTCACCATGTGCACAAACCTTGCCCAGCACTTGTCTCAGTTACTGTGGCAACAGTACATCTGCTTTTCACAATATCCTTCATTAATCATTTACACCCAGGAAAAAAAAAAAAAAAAATCTTGGAGGAATCATACCAC
This sequence comes from Athene noctua, assembly GCF_965140245.1. NCBI lineage: Eukaryota > Metazoa > Chordata > Aves > Strigiformes > Strigidae > Athene > Athene noctua. The sequence goes on from NC_134060.1 coordinate 7,844,843, forward strand.
AGGAGCTATTTCTGCTTGCCTCCTGCCAGTGAGTGGGACCAGCTCTAAACGCAGTCTTTCAACCACTATTTCCAGTCAGACCCCTACACCATGCAAGGTAGGGGCTGGGTGCCCCACAGCTCTTAGTCCCTCCACAGCCTTGGTGGGTTTTGAGTTATTCCCTCGTTTCAGTGACGAGAGAGGTGTGACCCCTGGCAGGGGGAAGCAGGGTCCTTGGAGGGAAGGATAACTGGAGGAAGGATGCAATTCCAAAATGTTTATTTCTCCAGTGTTATTTCTTTTTCTTCCCCACTGCAGGAAAGGAGTTTTTGGAAGGTGAATGAGCAGGTAACTCACACTCAGGCAGCACCATGGAAAGGCTGGGTGTGCAGGAGGAGGGCTTGCTCTCTTCCCCAGTCTCTACCCCCTCTCATCCTTTAGCAGTTGGGGTGAGATGCTGCAACCCCAGCTGAGCTGCAGCGCACCCACTGATGCCTCCCTGGCCCAGGAGGAGGAAGCAAACACCACTCTTTGCCCTAGGAGACCACCCAGCAGCAGCATTAGCAAGGTGAACATCTGCCAGCACAGCAGGACAAGTCTCTTCCAGCTTCAACTCCGCACAGGTATGGCCCTGGCCCTGCCATGGGGACAGTGATCATCTCCCCCATCCCCTCCCAGACCCTCATCTTGAGGCTGCACCTCGCTGCTTTACACGGCCACTTCTAGACTGAAGCAGGTTATTTAAAGAGTGAAAATAAACTGGGTATAAAATAACTTCTTTAAGAATCTTTCCTGGAGTACCCAACCTAAGATAAATTGCCTGTTCAGTATGTAATTAGTTCCAGTCCCGCATGTGATACTTACTGTGTAAGAATGTGTTGATGCTTTACCCAACAAACCTCCCAGTCTGGGTGAATTTTATCTCCAATTTACTGATGGACAAAGTGAGGAATGAACAGGCTAAGTAACTTTCCCTGATACAGGTCATAGACTTGAAGGCCAAAAAAAAAAATGTTTTCTCCTGTGGAGGGCTCGTGCACATCATAATCAAGTCATCCCTAGGCTTCCTTGAAAAACTAAGCAAATTCGTCTCTTTCAGACATTTTCTCCAGCTATCGAATAGCTTATATATCCCTTCTGCTCCCTCCCCAGCTAGCCAACATCCATGTTGGAGCATGGCCTACAGGTCTACACGTGCATCCCAGATGGGCTCACTGCTGTACAGGGGTGACATTTCCCCTCTTAATGCTTCCCTCAGCCACTTGGGACCACTCTCTGTGCCACCACCCTGCCCCCCTCATGACCTGTTTGCCCATGGTGGTCTCACACATTGTGTAGCTCCTGCTTTCCAGGAGACCAAGCCTAGATGGAGATCAGAGTAAAGTGGCAGGGGCAAGCAGGGCTAACAGGGAGCACAGCTCTTTCCTGAACATTCTCCTGCCTACACCTTGACCCTACAGCCAGAGCAGCATCTTCATCTTGTGGCAGAGGAACCAAGTCAAGACAGACACCAGCTTTGAGCTTGTGGTGCTCCCCCGGACACCGTTACCCTGAATGTGCCATGGAGGAGTAAGTTCTGGTGGGACCAGACCCTGTTATCCCAGGTGTAAGAGCCAGCCCTGTGTCTCCTCCTCCCAGGAGTCCCTTATCCTGGGATTTCCAGGCTAGCTTAGTGCAGTTAGTTGTTAGTCACTGGCTCTGAGAGTCTCAATGTCACTGCAGCCCAACACACCTTAAGGATAAGAAGCAAGCCAGCTACTGGGAAAGGCACTGGGCATATTAGAAACACCATGAGAGCAACCTCAGGCACCAGCCATTTTTCAGGGCACTTTGATTTTGCTGATTCTGAAATTCCAGTGTGAAACTGTTTACAAACTGCTCGACGACAAATCAAACCATTGTGAGTAAGTAGCTCCAACCAGGGAACTCTGCACTGAAAATGCATCTCTCCAGCAGTGTGGTCTGCCCACCAGACTCACCCCTGACTCAGTTTACCTCCAACAAGCTGTTTTTCATCTGTGAGTTGAGATCATCTAAGCACCAAGTCCCTGTTGGTGTCAGGGGCCTGGCTAGAGGCTGTCTGCAACAGCACGTGCCCCACACTTGGGAGCATCCTGTATTGCTGGCAGGTATTGAGCAGGACTAAGGAAGCACAGGTATTTATGGGACAGGTATTTATGGGACTCTGCCTTGAAGTGCTTCTCTGTGGGATGCACATGGCTGCAGGAGGCACTCGGACCTTGCTTCCCACTCTGGGTGTGTCAGCAGGTCCTCACAGGCCACAGTCCCAGGTGCTGCAGAGATACTTAAAGGAAGTGAACAGACATCAATCACTTCTATCAACTGGAAGGAGACCTCTGGGTCCTGAGGTAGTGTCCATTCCCTGTCCTGGACAGAATTCAGACTGTTCTGGCTCTATGGTGTTAATCTATGAAACACTAGAAAATGTCCCTGTGTGCTATGGGACTGCAAATGCAGCTGGTTCTTCCCACCAGCATTTCTTTCCTGCTACGTCGTGGTTCTCATCATAGCTGTATTGATAGGAAGGGACCTATAGAAGTCTCCAGTCCACCTCCCACTCAGAGCAGGACCATTAGCAGCACTAGAGAGTCACTCCATCTGTGTTTCCATCCCCTGAACACACATGCCCAGCACTCTTTGTTGTAAAAAGTCCTAGGAGTCAGTGGGAGGAGGGCTGGGCAGGATAAGAAAATTCCTTTGGCAATTGCAATGCAATGGCCCTGTGGAATGTCTCTGCTATGAAAGCAGCGGAGCACTTGTCACTGACCGTAAGGTGAAGTGCACTGGGAGGTGATGGGCCATCCTTCAGGAAAGCCTACTGCTGAGGCCTGCAGAGGAGCCGCTCATTACAGCAGTGCTTGCAGCTGGAGAAAGGGTCGATGGTGTGAAACAAAGTGCCAGCAGATGCCTCTAAACGGGTTAATCTTTAACCACATTGCGGCACAGATCACACTGCAGGAGGTGAAGGAGTAGGACTGTGGACTGCGGGGTTATGGGTATCCCTGCCCCACAGAAAGAGTCCCCCCAGGTCTCACCACCATCTCCTGAGGACAGTGTCCAGGACCAGGGCAGCATCACAGCACCTCTCCAGCATCCCCATCAGCCTCTAGTAGAAAAGGCAGAACCCCTTTTCCCATGAACTTCGGTATTCTATGCTCTCCGCAACTATCATCCTCAGGTGGATACAGGGAATTAGCCAAAGCTTCCTAATAAACAGGACGTGCTTCTGAATTTCTTAGCCCTGCGAAGAGTGAACCCATCTCCGCAGCCAAGTGCAGAAGGTGTCAGTACTGAGTCACTTCTTTGCTCACAAATTCTGTGTCATGAGGAAGTGAGATGAGGAGGGGTTGCTGCAGAGAACTCAGCAAAAGAGTTACTTGCGCCTTGCAGGATATCTCCAGAAGGTTTTCCATTCTCAGCTGCAAGAGTGCGCCTGGACTGGGGAGATTGTCGGGAACTGGGTGTTTAACTCTGGGAGTCAGCAACTTCAGTGCTCCTCATGGAGACACAAGGCTGCTGAGGGCTGGTGCAGAGGTACCAGGGAAAAGGCAGCAGCATGCTGCCATTTCAGGAAAGCCTTGACCTCCCAGGAGCATCGTTCAGTCGTGTAGACCCAGATCCCAGCAGGGAATTTTGGAGTCAGTGGGAATTCATGGCGGAGTGGTTCAAAGTTTCTCTGCAGCACAGACAGAGCCAGCCCTTCATCCTCCTTTTTGTTCCTGTCCTTTGGGTGACAGCTCACTGACAGAACATGTTAATGGAAAAAGGTGTTTAGGGCCACCTGCCCTGCATCCCAGCAGAGCTGCGTGCTGATTGCTACAGGCAAACGGTCTTCCTGAAATTTTGGAATGATTCAACAGCCATCCCAGAGGAATTGCTTCTCTACCATGTCTGCAGGCACAGGGAGCATTGGTCCCAGCTCTGAATGTGTCACTGTGG